>NC_073257.2:106845000-108095000 GCF_029289425.2 Pan paniscus
TTGAGTTCATTTTTTGAAAGAGTTAAAGAGCAGTGTTTTTCCCATTACCTATTCCAGAACATGTGACCAGAGAATACTTGACAAGTCGACACGGTGGGAATGGCCCTATCATACCCATATGGAGCATGAACCAAATGGCATGTGCTTTTATTTAATTGGACTGTGTTTGTATGGTCAGCCTCACTGACTTCTCTGGGGTTTCTTTTAGGCCCATGCTTGCCATTCTGGCCAGTAATGACATTCTACAGTTTTTATTGCTTAGGCATATCTTAGTGCAGTTCTCATCAATTATTATTTCTCTGTAAACACAGCATTATTTTTAAAATAGTATTAATTATTTCTTGTTACTGTATTGATTTATATATTTTCAGTAAATACATCCTGTAGCATAATTCTGTGAAATACCCAAATGTCAATTTATAAAATGATTTATTTAACAAGATTTTACTTATTAGTAATAACTCTGTAATCTGCATTCCCTATGTATGATTTGGCTCTGTTTCAGTTTTGCTTATCTCTTTCCAACCATATTTATGAAATTTTGGCTTAGAAATTTATGTTAATTATTTTTTTTCCATGGCCAACTCTACTCATCTATAAGTTTTACAATGAATCTGTTTATCAGCTTGGATACCAAATTACCTTGTTTTTAAATTCTGTTTTCCCAATGAAGTGAAAGACTGAAAATCAGATTTATCTGTGAATGACACACACAAACTAACAGATTTCCAACTGTTCAATGCCTGGCCATTCATTCAGAGTACTTTTGATTAAAGTCACTATTTAGGGCCTATAGATATCAGGGGAAATTCAGCCCCTGATATTTCAATGTGAGTCCTTTTCTATTCTCCCTAAGTGTTGGCTGGTCTGAGAAATAAAGGGAAAGAGTACAAAAGAGAGAAATTTTAAAGCTGGGTGTCCAGGGGAGACATCACATGTCGGCAGGTTCCGTGATGCCCCCTAAACCACAAAACCAGCAAGTTTTTATTAGTGATTTTCAAAAGCGGAAGGAATGTGTGAATAGGGTGTGAGTCACAGAGATCACATGCTTCACAAGGTAATAAAATATCACAAGGCAAATGGAGGCAGGGCGAGATCACAGGACCGGGGTGAAATTAAAATTGCTAATGAAGTTTCAGGCACTCATTGTCATTGATAACATCTCATCAGGAGACAGGGTTTGAGAGCAGACAACCAGTCTGACCAAAATTTATTAGGCAGGAATTTCCTCTTCCTAATAAGCCTGGGAGCACTATGGGAGACCAGGGCTTATTTCATCCCTTATCTACAACTGTAAAAGACAGACGTTCTCAAAACAGCCATTTTAGAGACCACCCCTTGGGAATGCATTCTTCTCAGGGATGTTCCTTGCTGAGAAAAGGAATTCAGTGATATTTCTCCTACTTGCTTTTGAAAGAAGTGAAATATGGCTCTGTTCTGCTCAGCCCACAGGCAGCCAGACTTCAAGGTTATCTCACTTGTTCCCCGAACATTGCTGTTATCCTGTTCTTTTTTCAAGGTGCAGATTTCATATTGTTTAAACAATTTGTGCAGTTAACACAATCATCACAGGGTCCTGAGGTGACATTCGTCCTCAGCTTAGGAAGATGATGGTATTAAGAGATTAAAGTAAAGACAGGCATAGGAAATCACAAGAGTATTGATTTGGGAAGTGGTAAGTGTCCATGAAATTTTCACAATTTATGTTCAGAGATTGCAGTAAAGACAGGTGTAAGAAATTATAAAAGAATGAATTTGGGGAACTAATAAATGTCTGTGAAATCTTCACAATTTATCTTCTTCTGCCATGGCTTCAGCTGGTCCCTCCATTCAGGGTCCCTGACTTCCTGAAACATATATATGTGAATTTGGGAGCTCTTTAACTATAAAGTTTAATATCTCAAAATAATAAGAGCTATTTATGACAAACCCATAACCAATATCATATTGAATGGGCAAAAGCTGGAAGCATTCCCTTTGAAAACCAGCACAAGACAAGGATGCCCTCTCTCACCACTCTTATTCAACATAGTATTGGAAGTTCTGGCCAGAGCAATCAGTCAAGGGGGTATTCAAATGGGAAGAGAAGAAGTCAAATTGTCTCTGTTTGCAGGCGACATGACTGTATACTTAGAAACCCCATCATCTCAGCCCCAAAACTGTTTAAGCTGATAAGCAATTTCAGCAAGGCCTCAGGATACAAAATAATAGACAAGCAGAGAGCCAAATCATGAGTGGACTCCCATTCACAATTGCTACAAAGGGAATAAAATGCCTACTTACACAACTTACAAGGGATGTGAAGGACCTCTTCAAGGAGAACTACAAACCACTGCTCAAGGAAATAAGAGGTGACACAAATGGAAAAAAATTCCATGCTCATGAATAGAAAGAATCGATACTGTGAAAATAGCCATACTGCCCAAAGTAATTCATAGATTCAATGCTATACCCATCAAACTATCATTGACTTTCTTCACAGAACTAGAAAAGAATAATTTAAATTTCATATGAAGCAAAAAAAGAGCCTGTATAGCCAAGACAATCCTAAGCAAAAACAAAGCTGGAGGCATCATTCTACCTGACTTCAAACAATACTACAAGGCTACAGTAACCAAACAGCATGGTACTGGGAAAACTGGCTAGCCATATGCAGAAAACAGAAACTGGACCCTTTCCTTACACCTTATACAAAAATTAACTCAAGATGGATTAAACACTTAAACATAAAACCTAAAACCATAAAAACCCCAGAAGAAAACCTAGGCAATACCATTCAGGACATAGGCCTGGGCCAAGAGTTTGTGACTAAAACACAAAAAGCAATGGCAACAAAAGCCAAAATTGACAAATGGGATCTAATTAAACTACAGTGCTTCTGCACAGCCAAAGAAACTGCATCAGAGTCAACAGGCAACCTACAGAATGGGAGAAATTTTTTGCAATCTATCCATCTGACAAAGGGCTAATATCCAGAATCCACAAAGAACTTAAATTTACAAGATAAAAAGAAATATCCCCATCAAAAATGGACAAAGGATATGAACAGATGCTTCTCAAAAGAAGACATTTATGCAGCCAACAAACATATGGAAAAAAGCTTATCAACACTGGTCATTAGAGAATGCAAATCAAAACTACAATGAGATACCATCTCATGTCAGTTAGAATGGTGATCCTTACTAAGTCAGGAAACTACAGGTGTTGGTGAGAATGTTGAGAAATATGAACCCTCTTACACTGTTGGTAGGAGTGTAAATTAGTTCAACCATTGTGGAAGACAGTGTGGTGATTCCTCAAGGATCTAGAACTAGAAATTCCACTTGACTCAGCAATCCCATTACTGGGTATATGCCCAAAGGATTATAAACCATTCTACTATAATGACACATGCCCATGTATGTTTATGTGGCACCGTTCACAATAGCAAAGACTTGGAATCAACCCAAATGCCCATCAATGATGTACTGGATAAAGAAAATGTGGCACATATACACCATGGAATACTACGCAGCCATAAAAAAGGATGAGTTCATGTCCTTTGCAGGAACATGGATGAAGCTGGAAATCATCATCCTCAGCAACTAACACAGGAACAGAAAACCAAACTCCACATGTTTGCACTCATAAATGGGAGTTGAACAATGAGAACACATGGACACAGGGAGGGGAACATCACACATGGGACCTGTTGGGGCATGGGGGGCCAGCAGGGGGACAGCATTAGGACAAATACCTAATGCATGTGGGGCTTAAAACCTAGATGACAGGTTCATAGGTGCAGCAAACCACCATGGCACATGTATACCTCTGTAACAAACCTGCACGCTCTGCACATGTATCCTGGAACTTAAAGTAAAATAAAATTTAAAAAATATAAAGTTTATCAATCATTTGATTATAACAACTTCATTTCAGAGATCCTCCACCAAACAAGAAAACTTTTCCTATAATTTAATTCATTTAGCTATTAAATGATAGGCTGGGCCTAATCAATATCAAATTAAATAGGTTAAATTTGCAGGATGATTAGAGATGAGGGCATTTAGTTCCTAAAGAAGAAAATTCATTTTAAAAAAGCTACAGAAGAAAAAAACTCCACTTATCAATTTACACTTTCTTGTTTGCCTTACCTGGGATTTATATTTAAAATAAAAGTTTTTGGCCAGGCGTGGTGGCTCATGCCTGTAATCCCACAACTTTGGGAGGCCAAGGCTGGTGGATCATCTGAAGTTGGGAGTTCGAGACCAGCCTGACCAACATGGAGGAACCTGTCTCTACTAAAAATACAAAATTAGCTGGATGTGGTGGCACATGCCTGTAATCCCAGCTACCTGGGAAGCTCAGGTGGAGAATCACTTGAACCTAGGAGGCAGAGGTTGTGGTGAGCTGAGATCGTGCCATTACACTCCAGCCCAGGCAACAAGAGTGAAACTCCATCTCAAAACAAACAAATAAACAAAAATCAACAACAACAAACAACAACAACAAAGTTTTCATTTAATTTTTTAACAAACTAATCTATGTTAATTTGATATTAGTTTGTTAACATAACAAACTAATAATATGTTAGGCATATTATTCATTTATATTTGTTTTCCTTCTCATAAAACACATTCTGCTCTTACATTTATTTTCTTAAATACATGAATTCATCCACAGTCTCTTTGGTTCCTCTCTACTGGTTCAACCCATGACTCTTTCAGCTATTCATTATATATAAAAAGCTTTGAAATCTCCAACTATTCTTGCCCTTTCCATCTCAGTGCCTTGTTGTCTACTGACTTTGCAGACTGATGTGATTCCCTCTGAAACATGAATTATTAGGTTTTTAGAAAATGTCTTTTTGTTCTTTCCAAAGTAAAAGACAAATAGGCTGGGAATGTAAATTTAGCATTTGAACAACCATTATTTAACCAGCTAGGTTGTAATGGTCAACTCAGGATTAATGTAAAAGTGAAGTGTTGATTTTATGCATGCCGAACTCTTTTTTGCTGTTAAGGGAATTTGTAGGTAAGATAATTTCTAAACTACTGTTATCTGTTAACAAATACAGTGTTTTATATCTAAAGTTTAATAGTATTTTAAATTGTTTCTAATTCTTTAGCCTCACCCTGTGATCCCACTTTCATCCTGGGCTGTGCTCCCTGCAATGTGATCTGCTCCATTATTTTCCATAAACGTTTTGATTATAAAGATCAGCAATTTCTTAACTTGATGGAAAAGTTGAATGAAAACGTCAAGATTTTGAGCAGCCCCTGGATCCAGGTAAGGCCAAGATTTTTGCTTCCTGAGAAACCACTTATTCTCTTTTTTTTCTGACAAATCCAAAATTCTACATGGATCAAGCTCTGAAGTGCATTTTTGAATACTACAGTCTTGCCCAGACAGCCTTGGGGTGAATATCTGGGAAAGATGGCCAAGCCCTTTATTTTATGCATGGGAAATAAATACGTCAATATAGGCCTGATTTCTAAGCCCATTAGCTCCCTCATCAATGTTTTCTCTGCTAAACTCCAAAGCCCTGTTTCTGTAAAGTACTTTGTTGACAGCCCTAAAGCGTGCTCATAGCACTCCATGGATATCCAGGCACTTTGGAGGCTCCCATTACTCACAAGACTTGTCCTTCAATTCACACTTTGTTGTATTATGTGGCAGAAATATCCTAATTTAAAAGACATTATCTCCTTCAAGGAGGGAGAATATGTGGGACCATAGAAGCTGCCAAGAAACACTGAATAGGGCAGGGGTGTTTGATATCTCAGTTGGGATTCTAGCTGATGAGATAGCTGGGTTAGGAATGACAAAATTATTGGTTTTATGGTGTATGAACCATAAACAGACATCACACTTACACCCTGTGCTGAGTTGGCATGTTTTATTCTCTGCCTAAATAATAACTGTGTGATTTTATAGAAGTCATTTAACTGCTCTGGTGCACAGTTGGAATTTGAAGTATCTTTGAGCCCCTCCCACTTCTAAAATACTAATTCCATTTCAGAGGCTGCTTGATAGAAATCAATATAGTAGGGACTAGCTTTGTACTATCAATCAGGTTGTCCAAATTCTTCTAACCTATGCTGTCATCTACAAAACGTGAATGTAGTAATTCATGCCATCTTATATTTCAAGATTATAGAGAAGAATTGTAAAAAGTAACAGAATTAACATAAAGATGCTTTTATACTATAAAAAGGAAGTCTGAGTCTAGGAAATGATTATCATCTGGTTAGAATTGATCCTTTGGTCAGAATTTTCTTTCTCAAATCTTTTATAATCAGAGAATTACTACATATGTACAATAAAAATCTCCCCATCAAGATATACAATATATTTTATTTATATTTATAGCTGTAATTTACAACCAGAGCTTGGTATATGGTATGTATGCTTTTATTAAAATCTTTTAATTTAATAAATTATTGTTTTCTCTTAGATCTGCAATAATTTTTCTCCTATCATTGATTACTTCCCGGGAACTCACAACAAATTACTTAAAAACGTTGCTTTTATGAAAAGTTATATTTTGGAGAAAGTAAAAGAACACCAAGAATCGATGGACATGAACAACCCTCAGGACTTTATTGATTGCTTCCTGATGAAAATGGAGAAGGTAAAATGTAAACAAAAGCTTAGTTATGTGACTGCTTGTGAATTTGTGATTTGTTGACTAGTTCTGTGTTTACTAAGGATGTTTAACTGGTCAAACAGTAATGCTTGAGAAGCACTTTAAGTTTTTATTGTATGAATGAATAACAAAATAGACCACTAGCTAGACTAATAAAGAAGAAAAAAGAGAAGAATCAAATAGACACAATAAAAATGATAAAGGGGAGATCACCACTGAGCCCACAGAAATACAAACTACCATCAGAGAATACTATAAACACCTCTATGCTAATAAACTAGAAAATCTAGAAGAAATGGATAAATTCATGGACACATACACTCTCCCAAGAATAAACAAGGAAGAAGTCAAATCCCTGAATAGACCAATAACAAGTTCTGAAGTTGAGGCGGTATTTAATAACCTAACAACCAAAAAAAGTCCAGGACCAGATGGATTCACAGCCAAATTCTACCAGGGGCACAAAGAGGAGCTGACACTATTCCTTCTGAAACTATTCCAAATAATAGAAAAAGAGGGACTCCTCCTTAACTCATTTTATGAGGCTAGCATCATCCTGATAACCAAACTGGGCAGAGCAGAGACATAACAGAAAAAGAACATTTCAGGCCAATATCCCTGATGAACACCAATGCAAAAATCCACAACAAAATACTGCCAAATCAAATCCAGCAGCACATCAAAAAGCTTATCCACCATGATCAAGTAGCCTTCATCCCTGAGATGCAAGGCTGTTTCAATATTTGCAAATCAATAAATGTAATCCATCACATAAACAGAACCAATGACAAAAACCACATGATTGTCTCAATAGATGCAGAAAAGGCCTTTGATAAAGTTCAACACCCTTCATGCTAAGAACTCTCAATAAACTAAGTAATGATGGAACATATCTCAAAATACTGAGAGCTGTTTATGACAAACCCACAGCCAATATCATACTGAATGGGCAGAAGCTGGAAGGATTCCCTTTGAAAACCAGCACAAGACAAGGATGCCCTCTCTCACCACTCCTATTCAACATAGTATTGGAAGCTCTGGCCAGGGCAGTCAGGCAAGAGAAAGAAATAAAGTATTGAAATAGGAAGAGAGAAAGTCAAACTGTCTCTATTCGCAGATGACATGATTGTATATTTAGAAAACCCCGTTGTCTCAGCCCAAAATCTCAAGTTGATAAGCAACTTCAGTACAGTCTCAGGTTATAAAATCAATGTGCAAAAATCACAACCATTTCTATACACCAATAATAGACAGCCAAATAATGAGTGAACTCCCACTCACAATTGCTACAAAGAGAATAAAATACCTAGGACACAAATGGAAAAACATTCCATGCTCATGGATAGGAAGAATCAATATCATGAAAATGGCCACTGCCCAAAGTAATTTTTGGATTCAATTCTATCCCCATCAAGCTATCATTGCCTTTCTTCACAGAACTAGAAAAATCTACTTTACATTTCATATGGAATGAAAGAAGAGCCCACATAGCCAAGAAAATCTAAGCAAAAAGAACAAAAAGTTCATCATCACTGGGTCATTAGAGAAATGCAAATCAAAGTCCCAATGAGGTACCATCTCATGCCAGTTAGAATGGTGATCATTAAAAAGTCAGGAAACAACAGATGCTGGAGAAGATGTGGAGAAATAGGAATGATTTTACACTGTTAGTGGGAGTGTAAATTAGTTCAACCATTATGGAAGACAGTGTGCTGATTCCTCAAGGATCTGGAACAAGAAATACCATTTGACCCAGTAATCCTGTTACTGGGTATATACCCAAAGGATTATAAATCATTCTACTATAAAGACACATGTGCACGTATGTTTATTGCAGTACTATTCACAATAGCAAAGACTTGGGACCAACCCAAATGCTGATGAATGACAGTCTGGATAAAGAAAATGTGGCACATATACACCATGGAATACTGTGCTGCCATAAAAAAGGATGAGTTCATGTCCTCTGCAGGGATATGGGTGAAGCTGGAAACCATCATCCTCAGCAAACTAACACAGGAACAGAAAACCAAACATTGTATGTTCTAACTCATTAATGGGAGTTGAACAATGAGAACACATGGAGGGGAACATCAACACCGGGGCCTGTCAGGGGGTGGGGGACTTGGGGAGGGATAGCATTAGAAGAAATACCTAATGTGGATGACAGATTGATGGGTGCAGCAAACCACCATGGCGCGTGTATACCTACGTAAAAAACCTGCATGTTCTGCACATGTATCCCAGAACTTAAAGTATAAATATATAAATCTACCCAAGGAGAAACAGAATGCACATTCCAGGTGAAATGGAATCAATTACTGACAAATATGAAAACATAAAATATGCCCTATGATGAAGATGGGTGTCATTATTGCACACAGTTTATTTGAGAATGGGAAAGAATGGCTTAACCTAGGTGGGTTTCCTGCATTCCTACAAATTGAAATAGGCCATAAAATATTTGCAGTGAGAGTCAGAGGAGGGGTTTCAGATGGGTTGGAATGCTCTACATGGAGGTGCAGAGGTGGGTGATGGGAAAGAGTAGGTGGATGGAAGAGGGAAAGGAAGGCTTTATTGAGTGAGAACAAAAATGATTTGTACAGATAACAGTTGGAATTTAGTGTCTATCAGATAACGCGTAAACATCAATGCCGTTGTCATCGCACCATTGTTGAAAACGCTATTTTTTCCCCTATTGAATTGCCTTGGCAACCTTGTCAAAATCCAATTGACTATAAATGTGTGAAGGGTTTTTTTCTGTGTGCTCTCAATTGTACTCCATTGATCTATATGTCTGTCGTAATCCCTATAGTACACCATCTTAATTACTGTAGTATTGTATTAATATCAAGTTATTATATCAAATCAAGGAGTGTGAGTCTTTGTTGTTCTTTTTCAATACGTTTTCACTATTCTGGGTCCCTTGAATCTTCATATGAAATTTAGAATACACTTGTCAATTTTCTCAAAGGAGCCAATGGGGATTTTGACACGATTGCATTAAATCAGTAGATCAGGGAATTATGCCATTTTTAAAATTGAAGTGAAATTCACACAATATACAATTAACCATTTTAAAGTGTAGACTTGAGTGGTATTTAGTGTATTCACAATGTTGTACAACCACCAGCTTTCTCTGGTTTCAAAATGTTTTTATTACTTCACAAAAACATATCATATTCATTAAATAATCACTCCATTCCTCCAACCCATCATGTAATTACCTCTAATCTTCTTTCTGTTTCTATGGATTTGCCTGTTATGGATATATAAAGGACTCACAGCATATGTAACCTGTTATGTCTGAGTCCTTTCACTTATAATGTTTTGGAGGCTCATCTAAGTTGCAACATGTATCAGTACTTCATTCTTTTTTGTCACTGAAATATATTTTATTTTTCCATGCACATATATCACAATTTGTTAATAATCTGTTTATGGACATTTGCATTGTTTCCAACCTTTGGCTCTTATAGATAATCTTGCTTTGATCATTTGTGTATGTTTCTTTATGGGCATATTTTCATCATTCTTGGGTATATTCTCAGGAGTTGAATTGCTGGGTCAAATGGTAATTTTATGCTTATCTTCTTGTATATAAGAGCCAATCTTTTCTACAGTGAATGTGGCATTTTATATTCCTTCCAGCAATGTAGAAGGATTTCTATTTTCCACATAGTTGCTAATACTTGTAATTTTCTGTATTTATTGAAGCCATCCTAGTGAATATAAAGTGTTATCTCATTGTGGTTTTATTTATTTATTTATTTATTTAGAGACAGAGTCTTACTCTGTCACCCAGGCTGGAGTGCAGTGGCATGATCTCAGCTCCCTGCAACTTCCACCTCCTGGGTTTACACAATCCTCCTGCCTCAGCCCCCAGAGTAGCTGGGATTACAGGCATGTGCCACCACACCTGGTTAATTGTTATATTTTTGGTAGAGACGGGTTTTCTCCACTTTGGCCAGGCTGGTCTCGAACTCTTGACCTCAGGTGATCTGCCCATCTTGGCCTCCCTAAGTGCTGGGATTACAGGTGTGAGCCACTGCGCCCAGCTCTCATTGTGGTTTTAACTTGTGTTTAATGGCCAATGATTTTGAACTTCTTTTAATATATTATTACCCATTTGTATATCTTCTTTGGATAAATGCCATTCAAGTACATTTTCTGTTTAAATTAAGTTGACTTTATTTTTCTTTTTAAGCTGTTAGAATGATTTATGTATTCAAAACATTAAACTCCTACATATACATAATATGAAGATATTTCCTCCCATTGTGTTGGTTGTCATTTCACATTCTTAATTACATTCTTGCTGCACAAAGTTTAATTTTGATGAAGTTTGGTTTATCTATTTTTCCTTTTGCCACTCTGGTATCAAATTTATAAATCTATTGCCAAATATGAAGTCATGAAGATTTACCCCTACATTTTATTCTAAGAGTTTTATCGTTTTAGCTCTTATATTTAAGTTTTTCCATCCATTTTCAGTTATATTTTTCATTTGGAGTGAAGTAAGGGAGATCTCAGCTTCATTCTTCTGCATTTCGCTGTCCTGTTGTCTCATCACCATTTGTTGAAGAGACTCTTTCCTCGGATTGAATGGTCTAGGCACCCTTGATGAAAGTAAATTTGCCATAGATCTTTAGGTTTATTTCGTGATTTCAGTTTTATTCCATTTGTCTTGATGTCTATCTTTATGCTAGTACCACACTGTTTTGATTATTACAGTTTGTAGTAAGTTTGAAGTTGGAAACTGAGTACTCACAGATACAGAAATTAAGTAGAAATTACTTAGGCAAATAGTAAGCATTTGGGAGTCCTCAGTAAGGTTTTTCTTTATAATGGAAAGCAGCCCCAAATCATTTTCTAACAAAGAGCAGCTTGTAAAATCGAGCTGCAGACATACACAAGGAAGCTGGAAGCTTGCACGAGTGAATGCTGGTAGTAAAGAACTACCTGTGACCAGGCAAGTTCAAAATGGCGGCTCCTTCCCCACCCACTATGTAAATGTCACACCTGATTAAACCAATCTCTGGGCCATATGTAAATCAGACACTGCTTCCTCCAGCCTCCCTATGCAGTCTGCTGTGGTCCACCTCCTTTCCCCTTTTCCGATGTCCCTCTCTTTCACAAGAAGCTGCTTTTTTCTCTCCTTTCTTCTATTAAACTTTCTGCTACATAACCCACTCAGATGTGTCCGTGTCCTAAATTTTTCTGGGGCATGATGACAAACCTGAGGGTGTATATCCCAGACAACGTAGCTGCTTCATCACCATGTAGTTGCATATTAATTGAACAATCAACTTTCCCATTTCTGGAAAAAAGACCATTGGTATTGTGGTAGGGATTGCATGAGTTTTTAGATCACTTTGAGGAGTACTGCCATCTTAACGATATTAAGTCTTCCAATCCTTGAACATGAGATAGTTTTCAATTTATGTAGGTATTAGATATTCTTTTTTCTTCTGTTGCAAGGGTCTGGTTTAGTTTAAAAGGCAAGTTTATCTTAAATTTTTTTATTTAGTTATGACCATTGAGGATTTTAAATGATACCATATGAAATGCCTTCTTTTAAAAAAAATTTCAACTTTTATTTATTTATTTATTTATTTATTTATTTATTTTTATTATACTTTAAGTTTTAGGGTACATGTGCACTATGTGCAGGTCTGTTACATATGTATACATGTGTCATGTTGGTGTGCTGCATCCATGAACTCGTCATTTACATTAGGTATATCTCCTAATGCTATCCCTCCCCACTCTGCCACCCCACAACAGGCCCCAGTGTGATGTTCCCCTTCCTGTGACCATGTGTTCTCATTGTTCAATTCCCACCTATGAGTGAGAACATGCGGTGTTTGGTTTTTTGTCCTTGAGATAGTTTGCTGAGAGTGATGGTTTCCAGCTTCATCCATGTCCCTAAAAGGACATGAACTCATCATTTTTTATGGCTGCATAGTATTCCATGGTGTATATGTGCCACATTTTCTTAATCCAGTCTATCATTGTTGGACATTTGGCTTGGTTCCAAGTCTTTGCTATTGTGAATAGTGCCACAATAAACATACGTATGCATATGTCTTTGCAGCAGCATGATTTATAATCCTTTGGGTATATATACCCAGTAATGGGATGGCTGGGTCAAATGGCATTTCTCGTTCTAGATCCCTGAGGAATCGCCACACCGACTTCCACAATGGTTGAACTAGTTTACAGTCCCACCAACAGTGTAAAAGTGTTCCTATTTCTCCATATCCTCTCCAGCACCTTTTGTTTCCTGACTTTTTAATGATCGCCATTCTAACTGGTGTGAGATGGTATCTCATTGTGGTTTTGATTTGCATTTCTCTGATGGCCAGTGATGATGAGCATTTTTTCATGTGTTTTTTGGCTGTATAAATGTCTTCTTTTGAGCAGTGTCTGTTCATATCTTTTGCCCACTTTTTGATGGGGTTGTTTGTTTTTTATCTTGTAAATTTGTTTGAGTTCTCTGTAGATCCTGGATATTAGCCCTTTGTCAGACAAGAGGGTTGCAAAAATTTTCTCCCATTCTCTAGGTTGCTTGTTCACTCTGATGGTAGTTTCTTTTGCTGTGCAGAAGCTCTTTAGTTTAACTAGATCCCATTTGTCATTTTGGCTTTTGTTGCCATTGCTTTTGGTGTATGAGACATGAAGTCCTTTCCCATGCCTATGTCCTGAATAGTATTGCCTAGGTTTTCTTCTAGGGTTTTTATGGTTTTAAGTCTAACATGTAAGTCTTGAATCCATCTTGAATTAATTTTTGTATAAGGTGTAAGGAAGGGATCCAGTTTCAGCTTTCTATATATGGCTAGCCAGTTTTCCCAGCACCACTTATTAAATAGTGAATCCTTTCCCCATTTCTTGTTTTTGTCAAGTTTGTCAAAGATCAGATAGTTGTAGATATGTGGCCTTATTTCTGAGGGCTCTGTTCTGTTCCATTGGTCTACATCTCTGTTTTGGTACCAGTACCATGCTGTTTTGGTTACTGTAGCCTTCTAGTATAGTTTGAAGTCAGGTAGCTTTGTTCTTTTGGCTGAGGATTGTCTTGGCGATGTGGGCTCTTTTTTGGTTCCATATGAACTTTAAAGTAGTTTTTTCCAATTCTGTGAATAAACTCATTGGTAGCTTGATGGGGATGGCATTGAATGTATAAATTACCTTGGGCAGTATGGCCATTTTCACGATATTGATTCTTCCTACCCATGAGCATGGAATGTTCTTCCATTTGTTTGTATCCTCTTTTATTTCATTGAGCAGTGGTTTGTAGTTCTCCTTGAAGAGGTCCTTCACATCCCTTGTAAGTTGGATTCCTAGGTATTTTATTCTCTTTGAAGCAATTATGAATGGGAGTTCACTCATGATTTGGCTCTCTGTTTGTCTGTTATTGGTGTATAAGAATGCTTGTGATTTTTGTACATTGATTTTGTATCCTGAGACTTTGCTGAAGTTGCTTATCAGCTTAAGGAGATTTGGGGCTGAGATGATGGGGTTTCCTAGATATACAATCATGTCATCTGCAAACAGGGACAATTTGACTTCCTCTTTTCCTTATTGAATACCCTTTATTTCTTTCTCTTGCTTGATTGCCCTGGCCAGAATTTCCAACACTGTGTTGAATAGGAGTGGTGAGAGAGGGCATCCCTGACTTGTGCCAGTTTTCCAAGGGATTACTTCCAGTTTTTGTCCATTCAGTATGATATTGGCTGTGGGTTTGTCATAAATAGATCTTATTATTTTGAGATACGTCCCATCAATACCTAATTTATTGAGAGTTTTTAGCATGAAGAGCTGTTGAATTTTCTCAAAGGCCTTTTCTGTATCTATTGAGATAATCATGTGGTTCTTGTCATTGATTCTGTTTATATGCTGGATTACATTTATTGATTTGCATATGTTGAACCAGCCTTGCATCCCAGGGATGGAGCCCACTTGATCATGGTGGAAAAGCTTTTTGATGTGCTGCTGGATTCGGTTTGCCAGTATTTTATTGAGGATTTTTGCATTGATGTTCATCAGGGATATTGGTCTAAAATTCTCTTTTTTGGTTGTGTCTCTGCCCGGCTTTGGTATCAGGATGATGCTGGCCTCATAAAATGAGTTAGGGAGGATTCCCTTTTTCTATTGATTGGAATAGTTTCAGAAGGAATGGTACCAGCTCCTCCTTGTACCTCTGGTAGAATTCGGCTATGAATCCGTCTGGTTCTGGACTTTTTTTGGTTGGTAAGCTATTAATTATTGCCTCAATTTCAGAGCCTGTTATTGGTCTATTCAGAGATTCAACTTCTTCCTTGTTTAATCTTGGGAGAGTGTATTTGTTGAGGAATTTATCCATTTCTTCCAGATTTTCTGGTTTATTTTTGTACAGGTGTTTATAGTATTCTCTGATGGTAGTTTGTATTTCTGTGGGATCGGTGATGATATCCCCTTCATCATTTTTTATTGCGTGTGTTGGATTCTTCTCTCTTTTATTCTTTATTAGTCTTGCTAACAGTCTACCAATTTTGTTGATCTTTTAAAAAACCTGCTCCTAAATTCATTGATTTTTTGAAGGCTTTTTTGTTTCCATGTAATTGAGTTTCCATTGTTTCCATGGAATGCAAAAATTCCATGTTTTGAGTGAGTTTCTTAATCCTGAGTTCTAGTTTGATTGTGCTATGGTCTGAGAGACAGCTTGTTATAATTTCTGTTCTTTTACATTTGCTGAGGTGTGCTTTACTTCCAACTATGTGGTCAATTTTGGAATAGGTGTGGTGTGGTGTTGAAAAGAATGTATATTCTGTTGATTTGGGGTGGAGACTTCTGCAGATGTCTATTAGGTCTGCTTGGTGCAGAACTGAGTTCAATTCCTGGATATCCTTGTTAACTTTCTGTCTCGTTGATCTGTCTAATGTTGACAGTGGGGTGTTAATGTCTCCCATTATTATTGTGTGGGAGTCTAAGTCTCTTTGTAGGTCTCTAAGCACTTGCTTTATTAATCTGGGTGCTCCGTTATTGGGTGCATATATATTTAGGATAGTTAGCTCTTCTCGTTGAATTGATCCCTTTACCTTTATGTAATGGCCTTCTTTGTCCCTTTTGTTCTTTGTTGGTTTAAAGTCTGTTTTATCATAGAGTAGGATTGCAACCTCTGCCTTTTTTTGTTTTCCATTTGCTTGGTAGATCTTTCTCCATCCCTTTATTGTGAGCCTATGTGAGTCTCTGCATGTGAGATGGGTTTTCTGAGTACAGCACACTGATGGGTCTTGACTCTTTATCCAATTTGCCACTCTGTGTCTTTTAATTGGAGCATTTAGCCCATTTACTTTTAACATTAATATTGTTATGTGTGAATTTGGTCCTGTCATTATTATGTTAGCTGGTTATTTTGCTCATTAGTTGATGCAGTTTCTTCCTAGCCTTGATGATCTTACAATTTGGCATGCTTTTGCCATGGGTGGTACCAGTTGTTCCTTTCCATGTTTAATGCTTCCTTCAGGAGCTCTTTTAGGGCAGGTCTGGTGGTGACAAAATCTCTCAGCATTTGCTTGTGGGTAAAGGATTTTGTTTCTCCTTCACCTATGAAGCTTAGTTTGGCTGGATATGAAATTCTGGGTTGAAAATTCTTTTATTTAAGAATGTTGAATATTGGCCCCCACTCTCTTCTGGCTTGTAGAGTTTCTGCTGAGAGATCAGCTGTTAATCTGATTGGCTTCGCTTTGTGGGTAACCCGGCCTTTCTCTCTGGCTGCCCTTAACATTTTTTCCTTCATTTCAACTTTGGTGAATCTGACAATTATGTGTCTTGGAGCTGCTCTTCTCGAGGAGTATCTTTGTGGTGTTCTCTGTATTTCCTGAATTTGAATGTTGGCCTGCCTTGCTAGATTGGGGAAGTTCTCCTGGATAATATCCTGCAGAGTGTTTTCCAACTTGGTTCCATTCTCCTCGTCACTTTCAGGTACACCAATCAGATGTAGATTTGGTCTTTTCACATAGGCCCATATTTCTTGGAGGCTGTGTTCGTTTCTTTTTATTCTTTTTTCTCTAAACTTCTCTTCTCACTTCATTTCATTCATTTCATCTTCCATCACTTATACCCTTTCTTCCAGTTGATCAAATCGGCTATGGAGGCTTATGCATTCGTCACGTAGTTCTTGTGCCATGATTTTCAGCTCCATCAGGTCCTTTAAGGACTTCTCTGCATTGGTTATTCTAGTTAGCCATTCATCTAATCTTTTTTCAAGGTTTTTTAGTTCTTTGCCATAGGTTCAAACTTCCTCCTTTAGCTCAGACTAGTTTGATTGTCTGAAGACTTCTCTCAACTCATCAAAGTCATTCTCCATCCAGCTCTGTTCCATTGCTGGTGAGGAGCTGTGTTCCTTTGGAGGAGGAGAGGCACTCTGATTTTTAGAATTTTCAGTTTTTCTGCTCTGTTTTTTCCCTGTATTTGTGGTTTCATCTACCTTTGGTCTTTGATGATGGTGACATACAGATGGGATTTTGGTCTGGATGTCCTTTCTGTTTGTTAGCTTTCCTTCTAACAGTCAGGACCCTCAGCCGCAGTCTGTTGGAGTTTGCCAGAGGTCCACTGCAGACCTTGTTTGCCTGGGTATCAGCAGCGGAGGCTGCAGAACAGCGGATATTGGTGAACAGCAAATGTTGCTGCCTGATCGTTCCTCTGGAAGTTTTGTCTCAGAAGAGTACCCAGCCTTGTGAGGTGTCAGTCTGCCCCTAATGGGGAGTGCCTCCCAGTTAGGCTACAAGGGGGTCAGGGACCCACTTGAGGAGGCAGTCTGTCCATTCTCAGGTCTCAAGCTTTGTGCTGGGAGAACCACTATTCTCTTCAAAGCTGTCAGACTGGGACAATTAAGTCTGCAGAATTTTCTGCTGCCTTTTGTTTGGCTATACCCTGACCCCAGAGGTGGAGTCTACAGAGGCAGGCAGGCCTCCTTGAGCTGCGGTGGGCTCCACCCGGTTCGAGCTTCCCAGCCACTTTGTTTACCTACTCAAGCTTTGGCAATGGGGGGCACCCCTCACCCAGCCTCGCTGCTGCCTTGCTGTTTGATCTCAGACTGCTGTGCTAGGAATGAGTGAGCCTCAGTGGGCATAGGACCCTCTGAGCCAGGCACGGGATATAATCTCCTGGTTTGCCATTTGCTATGACCATCAGAAAAGCACGTATTAGGGTGGAAGTGACCTTATTTTCCAGATGCCTTCTGTCCTTGGCTAGGGAAGGGAATTCCCTGACCCCTTGCACTTCCCAGGTGAGGTGATGCCTCACCCTGCTTCAGCTCAGGCTCCATGCACTGCACCCACTGTCCTGTACCCACTGTCTCACAATCCCCAGTGAGATGAACCCAGTACCTCAGTTGGAAATGCAAAAATCATTCATATTCTGCATCGCTCATGCTGGGAGCTGTAGACTGGAGCTGTTCCTATTCAGCCATCTTGGCTCCAAATATTCTCAACTTTTATTTTGAAGTGCACGTTCATGTGTCTTACATAGGTATATTGTGTGATGCTGAAGTTTAGGGTACAAATAATGCCATCACACAGGTAGTGAGACTAGTACCCAATAGGTAGTTTTTCATCCCTTGCCTTTATATCTCTCTACCCTCTATAGTAATTCCTTGTGTATTTTTTCCATCTTTGTGTCCCACTTTTATATGAGAACATGTGGTATTTGGATTTCTGTTGCTGCATTAATTCTCTCAAGATAATGGCTTCCAGCTACATCTATGTTGCTGCAAAGACATGATTTTTTTTAATGGCTGCATAGCATTTCATGGTGTATATACACCACATTTTGTTTATGCGACACATGATTGGTTGGTTCTATGTCTTTACTATTGTGAATAGTGCAGGAATGGACATACTAGCACGTGTCTTTTTGGTAGAACAATTTGTTTTCCACTGGGTACATACCCAGTAGTGGAATTGCTGCATTGAATGGTAGTTCTGCTTTTAGTTTTTTGAGAAATCTCCAAACTGGTTTCCATAGTGGCTGAACTAACTTACATTCCCACCAGTAGTATATAAGTGTTCTCTTTTCTCTGCAGTCTCACCAACATCTGTTATTTTTTGGCTTTTTAATCATATCCATTTTGATTGGCATGAGATGATATCTCATTGTGGTTTTGATTTGCATTTCTCTGATGATTAGTGATGTTGAGTATTTTCTCATATGCTTGTTGGCCATGTGTGTGTCTTCTTTGGAAGGACATATGTCCTTTGCCCACTTTTTAATGGGGTTACTTGTTTTTTAACTTGTTGAATTGTCTAACTTCCTTATAGATTCTCGCTATTGAAACATTGTTGGATTCACAGTTTGCAAATATTTTGTCTCATTCTGTAGGTTGTCTGTTTATTCTGTTGATAGTTTCTCTTGCTGTGCAGAAGCTCTTTAATTAGGTCCCACTTGTCAATATTCATTTTGGTTACAATTGCTTTTGAGGAATTATTCATAAGTTCTTTGCTAAAGCCTGTATCCAGAATGTTATTTTATAGATTTTTTTCCATCAGATTCTTATAGTTTGAGGTCTTAAATTTAAATCATTAATCCATTTCGAGTTAATTATTGTATATGGTTCAAGGAAGTGTTCCAGTTTCATTCTGCATATGGCTAGTCAGTTATCCTCATTCAATTTACTAAATAGAGAATTCTTTCCTCATTGATTATTTTTTGTCAACTTTGTTGAAGATCAGATGGCTATAGGTGTGTGGCTTTATTTCTGGCTTCTCTACTTCTGTTCAATTTGTGTTTTGTACCAGTTACATGCTCTCTTGGTTACTGTAGCTTACAGTATAGTTTGAAGTCAATGTGAAGCTTCCCACTGTTCTTTTTGTTTAGGATTGCTTTGGATTTGGGCTCTTCTTTGGTTCCATATGAATTTTAGAATAAAATAATATTGGTAGTTTGATAGGAATAGCATTGAATCTGTAGATAGCTTTGGGCAATCTAGCCATTTTAATGATATTGATTGTTTCAATCCGTAAGCATGAACTGTTTTTCCATTTGTTTGTGTCATCTATGATTTTGTTCATCAGTATTTTGTAGCTCTCCTTGTAGAGACCTTTTTGCCCCCGTTATTAGTTGTATTCCTAGGTTTTTTCTTGTGGCTATTGTAAATGGGATTGAGTTCTTGATTGGCTTTCAGGATGAACATTTTTGGTGTTTAAAGATGCTACAGATTTTTGCATATTTATTTTGTGTACTGAAATCTCACTGAAGTTGTATGTCAGTTCCAGGAGTTTTTGGAAAGTTCTTTAGGGTTTTCTAGGTCTGAATTGAGTCTTCTAGGTCTGAGATGGGTCTTCTACTTCTACTAGTAGGAGATGGGCCTTGCAATCTTGAAGACAGTAGAAGGATGGGTCTTATTTTTAATCCAACTTCCTACTCTTTGCCTTTTATGTGGAGCATTTAGACTTTATCTTCAATGTTAACACCGATATATGAGGTTTTGATTCTATTGTGAAGTTGTTAGCTGGTTGCTTTGTAGTTTCTATTGTGTGATTGCTTTATAGAGTCTGTGGGCTATATACTTAAGTGTGTTTTGTGGTAGCAGGTATTGTTCTTTCACTTCCATACTTAGAACTCCCTTAATGATCTCTTATAAGGCTGGTCTAATGGTAACAGATTTTCCTGGTAGTTACTTGTTTGGACAAGATTGTATTTCTTCCTTGATTTTGAAGCTTAGTTTGGCAAAATATAAAATTCTTTTTTGTAATTTTTATTAAAATGAATGTTGAAAATAGGCTGAGCATCCTTTTAGCTTGACAAGGTTCTCTTTGTATGTGATCTGATTTTTTTCTCTAGCTGCCTTTAAAATTATTTTTTAGCCTTGACTTTGGACAGCCTGGTGAGTAAATGCCTTGGTGATGTTAATTTTGTATAGTGTCTCACATATATTCCCTGGGTTTATTGTATTTGGATGTCTACCTTTCTAGCAAGTTTGGGAAAATTTTCTCAACTTATTAATCCAAATGTATTTTCTAGATTGTTTACTTTTTCTTCTCTCTCAGGAATGCCAATAATTCCTAGGTTTACTCCTTTTAAATAATCACATATTTCTTGAAGACTGTTCATTTATTAAAATTATTTTTTCTTTATTTTTGTCTGACTTGGTTAGTTCAAAAGACTGGTGTTCAAGCTCTGAAATTGGTCCAGTCTATTGATAAACGCTTCAATTGTATTCTGAAATTCCTTAAGTGACTCTTTCAATTCCAGAAGCTTTGATTGATTTCTTTTTAAGATGTTTACTTCTCGCTCCATTTCCTGGACTGCTTTAGTAGTTTGTTTGCATTAATTTTCAACCCTGCCTTGGATCACTGAGCTTACTTGCAGTCCATATTTTGAATAGTTTATCTGTCATTTCTGAGTTGCCAGTTTGGTTAGGGTTCATTGCTGGGGAGTTCATGTGATCCTTTGGAGATTTTACAACATTCAGACATTTCATGGTGCCAGAAGTCTTATGCTGGTTTCTTCTTATTTGGAGAGGCTGCCGCTTCTGATTTTTGAAATTATTTTTGTGCAGATAGAATTGTTTTTCTCTCCCTATTTTTGTTCTTTCCTTTTTCTCTTCCCCTTCCTACGGGATGTGACTATAAAGTATGTTGGGTAGGGCCTTTGACTTTGATTCTATAGCTGTGTTCACTTCTGTGGGTAGTTTTATATTGGCCTGTGCAGTTTGACATACATGTCAGTAGATGGCACTTATGAGCAAAAGCCAGCTGTGACTAGGACAACTTGATATAGCACAGCTTGATCCTTGTTTTCTGGGGGAACTTCTCTGTTTCCTCAGATAATCTGTTCATCTGTGGAATTCAGAGTAGTCTGGGCTCCCTGCTGAGCCCCAGGGGGATAAAGATCGGTGTCGCTGGACTGGGCAGTCCTGTCTACAGGTCCCCTAATGGCAGGCACTAGCACCAGCACTGAGAGACAACTGATTTTTGCATTGATCTTGTACCCTGAAATTATGCTGAAATCATTTATTAGCTCTACTTATTTTCTATCTGTATTGCATGAGATTTTTCTATATAGAGAGAATCATGTTTTAGTCAAATACACATGATTTGAATTTTTCCTTTCCTATTTGAATGTGTTTTATTTCATTTCTTGCCTAATTGCTCTGGCTAGAACTTCCAATACTATGTTTAATAGTAGTAAAAATGGACATCCTTGTTTTTTTTCTTTTCTTTCTGATTTTAAGTTACAAGTTTTAGTCTTTCACAATTTAGTATGCTTTAGCTTTGCAGTTTTCATAAATATGCTTTATTATGATAAAGGAGTTTTATTTCATTTATAGTTTTCTGAGTGTTTTTGTTATGATGGGTATTAAAAGTTGTCAATTTTTTTTTCTGCATCTAATGAGATGAACATGATTTTCTCTTTTATTCTGATATGGTGTAGTGCACTGATTGACTTTCTTGTTGAACCACTTTTGCATTTCTGGGATAAATCTCACTTGCTTATTGTGAGATTTATTTTTATAATGTTTATTATTATAATTTTTTAATTTTGTGAAAAAATTGTTGCAAAATACACATAACATAAAAGTTTCTGTATTAATCATTTTAAGTGCATAGTATTTTGGTATTAATTACATTCACATTGTTGTGCAAATGTCACTGCCATACATCTGTAGAATTCTTTTCATCTTGCAAAACAGAAACTTTATACCCATTTAATAATAACTCTTGGCCGGGCATTGTAGATCATGTCTGTAATCCCAGCACTTTGGGAGGTTGAGGTGGGCAGATTGGATGAGCTCAGGAGTTCGAGACTAGCCTGGGTAACATGGCAAAACCCTGTCTCTACCAACAAAGCAATCAACAAACAAAATGAAAGTAACATAATTTCCTCAACTGTGCAAACTAATTCATATTAATAATTCCATGAAATGTGTCCATAGTAACACAAGAGCAGAAGATGGGCCTTGTAAAAGTGGCCCACCACATTCTTTGAGGTCTTTGTCAGTCTTATCTGCCAGATACTGTGTGGACTAACTGCAGTTAAAATTCCCATTCCCTTATCACTTGCCCTGAAATTTATCTGAAATCAAAGGGAATGGGTTGCCCAAAGAGAAGTGTCCAGAGACGTGGATGATGCGACAAGAAATGTTGTAGAACCACACCCCCACCTCAAATGATAACTCTACATTTCTCCCTTCCACCACCCCATGGCAACCAACATTCTACTTTGTGTCTCTATAAAATCGAGTATGCTGGGTACCTCATAAAAGTGGAATCATTACATATTTGCCTTTTGTGACTGGTTTATTTCACTTAGCCTAATGTTATGTTCTCAGGGTTCATTCATGTTTTTGCATGTGTCAGATTTTTCTTCCTTTCTAAAGGTGAATAATATTCCGTTGTATGTATAAACCAAATTTGCTTACCCATTTATCTGTTGATGGGCACTTGGATTACTTTCACCTTTTGACTTTTTGAGTAATGCTATTATGAATATGGGTAAACAAATATCTCTTTGATGTGCTGCTTTCAATTCTTTTGGGTATAAATAACCCAAAAGAATAACCCACCATGCTTGGTTAATTTTTTGTATCTTTAGTAGAAACTGAGTTTCACCATGTTGGCCAGGTTGGTCTCAAACTCCTGACCCTGTGATCCACCCACCTCAGCCTCCCAAAGTGCTGGAATTATAGGCGTGAGCCACGTCGCCCGGCCTACATTTATTGATTTGCATATGTTGAACCGGGCTTGCATCCCAGGGATGAAGCCAACTTGATCGTGGTGGATAAGCTTTTTGATGTGCTGCTGGATTCAGTTTACCAGTATTTTGTTGAGGATTTTCGCATGGATGTTCATCAGGGATATTGGCCTGAAATTTTCTTTTTTTTGTTTTATGTCTGCCAAGTTTTGGTATCAGGATGATTCTTCCCTTATAAAATGAGTTAGGAAAGAGTGAGTCTTTTTCTACTGTTTGGAGTAGTTTCAGAAGTAATGGTACCAGCTCCTCTTTGTACCTCTGGTAGAATTCGGCTGTGAATCCTTCAGGTCCTGGGCTTTTTTTTTGCTTGGTGGGCTATTCCTTGCTGCCTCAATTTCAGAACTTGTTATTGGTCTCTTCACGGATTGGACTTCTTCCTGGTTTGGTCTTGGGAGGGTGCGTCTAGGAATTTATCCATTTCTTCTAGATTTTCTAGTTTATTTGCATAGAGGTGTTTATAGTATTCTCTGATGGTAGTTTGTATTCCTGTAGGATCAGTGGTGATATCCCCTTTATCATTTTTTTGCTCTCTCTATTTGATTCTTCTTTCTTTTCTTCTTTATTAGTCTGGCTAGCAGCCTATTTTGTTAATCTTTTCAGAAAATTAGCTCCTGTATTCTTTGATATTTTGAAGGGATTTTCCTGTCTCTATCTCCTTCAATTCTGCTCTGATCTTAGTTATTTTTTGTCTACTGCTAGGTTTTGAATTTGTTTGCTCTTGGTTTTGTAGTTCTTTTAAATGTGTTGTTAGGATGTTGATTTTAAATCTTTCCTGCTTTCTCCTCTGGACATTTAGTGCTATAATTTTCCCTCTAAACACTGCTTTAGCTGTGTCTTAGAGATTCTGGTACACTGTGTCCTTGTTCTCATTGGTTTCAAAGAACATCTTTATTTTGCCTTCATTTTGTTATTTACCCAGTAGTCATTCAGAGCAGGTTGTTCAGTTTCCATGTAGTTGTGCAGTTTTGAGTGAGTTTCTTAATCCTGAGTTTTAATTTGATGGCACTGTGGTCTAATAAGTTGTTTGCTTTAATTTCTGTTCTTTTGTATTTGCTGATGGGTGTTTTACTTCCAATTATGTGGTCAATTTTAGAATAAGTGTGAAGTGGTGCTGAGAAGAATGTATATTCTGTTGATTTAGGGTGGAGAGTTCTTTAGATGTCTATTATGCCCGCTTTGTCCAGAGCTTAGTTCAAGTCCTGGAGATCCTTGTTAACCTTCTGTCTCATTGATCTGTCTAATATTGACAGTGGGGTGTTAAAGCCTCCATCTATTATTGTGTGGGAGCCTAAGCCTATTTGTAGGTCTTTAAGAACTTGCTTTATGAATCTGGGTGCTCCTGTATTAGGTGTGTATCTATTTAGGATAGTTAGCTGTTCTCGTTGCATTGATCCCTTTAACATTATATGATACCACCCCTTTTTTTAATCTTTGTTGGTTTAAAGTGTGTTTTATCAGAGACTAGGATTGCAACCCCTGCTTTGTTATGCTTTCCATTTGGTTGGTAAATATTCCTCCATCCCTTTATTTTGAGCCTATGTGTGTCTTTTCACGTGAGATGGGTCTCCTGAATACAGCACATTGATGGGTCTTGACTCTATCCAATTTGCCCGTCTGTGTCTTTTAATTGGGGCATTTAGCCTGTTTACATTTAAGGTTAATATTGTGTGTGGATTTAATCCTGCCATTATGATGCTAGCTGATTATTTTGCCTTTTAGTTGATGCAGTTTTTTTAATAGTGTTGACGGTCTTTACAAAATTTGGTATGTTTTTGCAGTGGCTGTTCCCAGTTGATCCTTTCCATATTTAGTGTTTCCTTCAGGAGCTCTTGTAAGGCAGGCTTGGTGATGACAAAATCCCTCAGCATTTGCTTGTCTGTAAAGGATGTTATTTCTCCTTTGCCTATGAAGCTTAATTTGGCTGGATATGAAATTCTGGGTTGAAAATTCTTTTCTTTAAGAATGTTGAATATTGGCCCCCACTCTCCTCTGGCTTGTCAAGCTTCTCCAGAGAGATATGCTGTTAGTCTGATGGGCTTCCCTATGTGGTAACCCGACCTTTCTTTCTGGCTTCCCTTAACATTTTTTCCTTTATTTTAACCTTGGTGAATCTGACAATTATGTGTCTTGGGGTTGCCCTTCTTGAGGAGTATCATTGTGGGTGTTTTCTGTATTTCCTGAATTTGAATGTTGGTCTGTCTTGCTAGATTGTGGAAGTTCTCCTGGATAATATCCTGAAGAATGTTTTACAACTTGGTTCCATTCTCCCCATCACTTTCAGGTACACCAATCAAACGTAGATTTGGTCTTTTCACATAGTGCCATATTTCTTGGAGGCTATGTTCATTTCTTTTTATTCTTATTTTTTAAATTTTTTCTTCACATTTTATTTCATTAAGTTGATCTTGAATCTCTGATATCCTTTCTTCTGCTTTATCAATTTGGCTATTGATATTTATTTATGCTTCACAAAGTTCTCATTCTGTGTTCTTCAGCTCCATCAGGTCACTCATGTTCTTCTCTAGTTAGCAATTCGTCTAACCTTTTTTCAAGGTTCTTAGCTTCTTTGCAATGGGTTAGAACATGCTCCTTTAGCTCAGTGGAGTTTGTTATTACACACCTTCTGAAGCCTACTTCTGTCAATTCATCAAATTCTTTCTCTGTTCAGTTTTGTCCCCTTGCTGGCAAGGAGTTGTGATCCTTTGGAGGAGAAGAGATGTTCTGGTTTTTGAAATTTTCAGCCTTTTTGTGCTGTTTTTTTTCCCTCATATTTGTGGATTTATCTACCTCTTGTCTTTGATGTTGGTGACCTTTGAATGGGTTTTTTGCGTGGACATCCTTTTTGTTGATGTTGATGCTATTCCTTTCTGTTTGCTAGTTTTTTTCCTAACAGTCAGGCCCTTCTGCTGCAGGTCTGCTGGAGTTTGCTTGAGGTCCACTCCAAACCTTGTTTGACTGGGTATCACCAGAGGAGGCCACAGAACAGCAAAGATTACTGTGTGTTTATTCCTCTGGAAGCTTCATCCTAGAGGGACACTTGCCAGATGCCAGCCAAAGCTCTTTTGTATGAGGTGTCTGTTGACCCCTGCTGGGAGGTCTGCTGTTCTCTTTAGAGCCAGCAGGCAGGAACATTTAAGTCTGCTGAAGCTGCACCCACTGCCACCCCTTCTTCCAGGTTCTCAGTACAGTGAGATGGGAGTTTTATCTATAAGCCCCTGACTGGGACTGTTGCCTGTCTTTCACAGATGCAACTGCTCAGAGAGTAGGAATCTAGAGGGGCAGTATGGCTACAGTGGCTTTGCGGAGCTGAAGTGGACTCCACCTAGTCCTAGCTTCCTGGAGGCTTTGTTTACACTGTGAGGGGAAAACCACCTACTCAAGCCTCAACAATGGCAGACTCCCCTCCCCCACCCCCAAGCTCAAACATCCCCAGTCAACTTCAGACTGCTGTGCTGGCAAACAGAAGTTCAAGCCAGTGGATCTTAGCTTGCTGGGCTCCATGGGGGTGAGATCCCCTGAGCTAGATCTCTTGGCTCCCTGGCTTCAGTCCTCTTTCCAGGGGACTGAATGGTTCTGACTTGCTGGTGTTACAGCACCACTGGGGCATAAAAAAAAACCCTCCAGCTATCTTGGTGTCTGCCCAAATGACCACCCAGTTTTGTGCTTGAAACCCAGGGCCCTGGTGGTGTAGGCTCTGAAGGGAATCTTCTGGTCTCTGGGTTGTGAAGACCATGGAAAAACTGTAGTATTTGGGCCAGAGTGCACCGTTCTTCACAGCACATTCCCTCAGGGCTTTTTCCTTGGCTACGGGAGGGAGTTCACCAATCCCTTGGGCTTCCCAGGTGAGACAACATTCCTCCCTGCTTCAGTTTAGCCTCCATGCACTGCACCTACTGTCTAAACATTCCCAGTGAGATGAGCCAGGTACCTCAGTTGGAAATGCAGAAATCACCTACCTTCTTCACTGATCTCGCTGGGAGCTGCTGACTGGAGCTTTTCCTATTCAGTCAACTTGCCAGCCACCCTCCTGTTTGAATTTCTTTAAGGTAATTATTTTGAATTCCTTTTTTGAATATTTGTGGATTTTTTTTTCATTGAGATCTGTTATTTGAGAGTTATTATGTCCCTTTGGTGGTGCCATATTTCTTTATTTTTCATGTTGTGTCCCTGCATTGATGTCTATGCATGTGACGGAACAATTGCTATTCCAAAATTTCTAGAGTGAATTTCATAGAGAAAGACTTTTATCTGAAGTTGAGTGTTTGTGTGCAGATGACGAAGATTGGGTAACTCAGTTTTTGAATAGATGCATTGTGATAGTATCTGTGTAGTTTCTCTAGCTATGGCCAATATCAGCAATAATTTTGGGTGCCTCAGTGGCCTAGGCTGTAGAAGGTTGCAGCAGTATCAGGAGCAGTGTGGGTTGTTAATGTCCTTAGTGTCAAAGTATTTGGGTGTCCTCCTATTTTCATTTTCCTAAAATTGGGGTGACTTAGCCTAAGGGATTCCTTTTGGTGTCATCTCTGACATGGCATACACTCAGCGGCATTGGTGCTGGGTTACAAGTACAGATCCTTGAAGTTGTCATAGAAGCATCATTCTAGACTCAGGGTCTTTTAATCATGTATTGTGACACCTGGGTCTTGCGGTGCAGGTTCACTCTCTGTGGCAGTGTTGAATGTAGATTACCCACAGAACCAAGGTCTATGACTCTAGCACACCTTAGCAGCTGAAGCCCACAGACTGAGTTGTGGCTGTGAATCTGTTTCTGAGGGTGAGGTGCAGGAAAATGCCGTGGCCTGCCTCTGATGTAGAAGGGGTGCTCTTTAGATTTGAGCCCAGCAAGTAGAATATGGCTACTATCATTAATAAGATAGGATATACTACCTTATTAATGCTAAGTAACCAAGCTCAAGTGAAGAGATGGAAATGTTAATACTGGTTTGTGACTGCACTGTTCTTCTTACTTAAGAGTAATTTTCAACATGGCAAGCTTAGAAAACTGTGTGAAGCTGATGTTACCAAGGGAGAGGACTGTCTTTGTCTACACATGTTGAGAGAATCTAGTCTATTTCAGTGGTGTTGATTACACAATATTCAACATGACACACATCACTTGGAGACTCTAAAAGCATCATTAATTTATTGCTGCTGGCCTTGGGGCTGGTTAAAAAGTAATATGTTTTTTATATTGATGATCTCTTTCAACTAAGTATTCCTTATCCATTGCTTTCTTTCTCCTAACTTCCAAATTATGAGAACTCCAGTCTCTAAGCCTTGGCATATGCAGTATCCTTACTCTCTCCTTTATCCCCTGTGGCAATTAATCCCTTTATTCTCCATCTTCATCATTGTTCTTTCTCTTCACTTTGTATATTTTTGTTTATTCCTGCACTACTGCACCCTAGAACAAGTTGTCTGTTGCCTCCCATCTAGATTATAATAGTGTGGGCCCATCTTGTCATTGTAAACCAATTCTCTTCCTCTATAATTTATCTTAGGTTTTGCTGTCATATTGCTTTTTTAATATTTGTTTTTACAAAATTTCAACTTTATAATGAATCTGGGGGCAATATTGAGTCCATGTACCTTTCTGACAGAAAAATATAATTGCAGACTCTTGATTCAGGCTCACAGTATCTAATGATATGGCCCTAATTTACTTTTTCTACTAATTTAGATTGTGGTTGTCTACAGGTAATAATGGCTTTAACACATAATGTCTTTATTTATCTCAAATACAGGGATTCTCTTGGTGGGGCAATCTAGGATAATACAGCAGCCCCAAAGCAGCAGAGAGTCAAGTGCCTTCCTTTTTCCCACTAAATTTAGTATACAGACCTTCATTTTGATGATTAAATCCCAGGATGGGGTCTACTCCACCTCCTACTTCACATTTGTGTTTGGAGTATGAAAGAGGAAATAGAGGAAATGGACCTAGAGACCTTCTGCTTATATATTTTAGCAAAAAAAAAAAAATGCTGTGTGACTCAGCTAGCTGCAAAGAGCCTGATGAATGGAATTTTTAGGCAAGCATGGAATAAGGGAGTAGGAAATAAAGTTTGGGCAAGTTGGTCTACAGCCTCTGCTATACAAGTAGTATTTTTTTTCTAGTACTGTACTTTCCAGTTTCTATGTTGGTAACTATATAACTATGTGAGTAATTTTGAATTCACTGTAATCAAATATGCTGGTAAACAATTTGTCAGATAATTGCATCAAATCATTCCTAGGAAAAGCACAACCAACCATCTGAATTTACTATTGAAAGCTTGGAAAACACTGCAGTTGACTTGTTTGGAGCTGGGACAGAGACGACAAGCACAACCCTGAGATATGCTCTCCTTCTCCTGCTGAAGCACCCAGAGGTCACAGGTATGATCACAGATGATAAGTTAATTAATTTTCAGAAAAGATTTTGGGAAGGTGTTGCTAGTGTCCTCCTTCCTGTTTCTCTTAGAGAAGCTTCATTATTTAAACTTTTGTGCTTCCAGCTGTAATCTGTTTCAAACTAATGGTGATTACAATGGGATATCTTGGCCTGGAATGGTGGCTCACACCTATAATCCCAGCACTTTGGGAGGCTGAGGTGGGTGGATCACTTGAGGCTAGGAGTTCAAGACCAGCCTGGCCAACATGGCCAAATCCCATCTGTAGTAAAAATACAAAACTTAGCCAGGCATGGTGGCACATGGCTGTAATCCCAGCTACTCGAGGGGCTGAGGCACTGGAATCAATTGAACCCAGGTGGTGGAGGTTGTAGTGAGCCAAGATTTTGCCACTATACTCCAGTCTGGGCAACAGAGTGAGACTCTGTCTCAGAAAGAAAAAAAAAGAAAAAAAGAAAAAGAAAAGATAAAAGGGGCATCTTTGCACAGTAGAGGAAGATAACTGAGAGAAATGAAGACAGCATGGCAGTAGCAAAAGCAGTAGAACTCTGGTCCAATGTGTCTGGATTTATGGCAGGAAGAGACAAGATAAATTGGCCTGGGATTGCATGTTGGTTTTATTATGAGAAGGCCATTTTAAATAGCAAGTATATTCTTCAAGATAACTTTTCTCATTCTCAAAATTTCAGGTTCAAATGCTGGAGTAGGGAAACTGGAAACTCTCCTTATTGAAGGATAAATGGTAATCCTAAAAATGTAGTGATCTGCCTGAGAAAATTCCTAGTCCAATAAGTACTCTAAAAAGTTAGATTCATAAGAAAGGTGATTCTGTTTACTAGAAGAGGTATATAAAGAATGTTCCATTTAGGCAGAATATGTACCTGAGACAGTTTCCATGAAACTGTTGTTGGGCAAAATAAGATTTTTTTGAGGAAGTCAATAATTTTATCTTTTATGAACAACTTTACTTTAGAAATTTACTTTTAAGGACTTTTGGTTATGCTGCAGGTAAGAAATATTCTTTTTTTCTCCTATGTCAGTATCCCCCATTGAAATGACAATAACCTAATTATAAATAAGAATTAGGCTTTTTTTTGAACAGTTACTAGCCTATAGAGTTCTAGAAGATTTTTTGTCAAATTTTATTATAGATTAAAGGGTACAAATACAGGTTTGTTACATAGGTAAGTTGTGTAACACTGAGGCTTGGGGTCCCAGCTATTCCATCACACTGACAGTAAACATATTACCCAACAGATGGTTCTTCAGCCCACATCTCTTCTCTCCCTCCCCCATCTGGTGATCCTCAGTGTCTATTGTTCCCATCTTTATGTTCTTGTGTATTCAGTGCTTACCTCCCACTTATAAGCAAGAACATGTGGTATTTGGTTTTCTGTTCTTGTATTAGATTGCTTAGGATAATGGCCTCCTGCTTCATCTATAATGCTGCAAAAGACATAACTTTTGTTCTTTCTTATGGCTGCATAACATTCCATTATGTATGTACTAGTCTGTTCTCACGCTGCTAATAAAGACATACCTGAGACAGGGTATCTCATAAAGGAAAGAGGTTTAATGGACTGTCAATTCCACACGGCTGGAAAGGCCTCACAATAAGTCTCTGATAGAGACTTATTCACTATCACGAGAATGGCATGGGAAAGTCAGGCCTCCATGATTAAATTACCGCACATTGAGTACCTCCCGTGACGTGTGGGAATTATGGGAGCTACAATTCAAGATGAGATTTTGGTGGGGACACAGCCTAACCATATCAGTGAATATTTGGTACATTTTCCTTATACAATCCACTGTTGATGGGCACATAAGTTGATTCCATTTCTTTGCTATTGTGAATAGCACTACATATTGGGGTGAACATATTGGGGTGTGTGTCTTATTGATAGAATGAATATTTTGGGGGCATATACTCCATAATGGGATTGCTGGGTCAACTGGTAGTTCTATTTTAAGTTCTTTCAGAAATATCCAAACTGGTTTCCACAGTGGCTGAACTAGTTTGCATACCCACCAACAGTGTAAAAGCATTTCCATTTCTCTGCAACCTCACCAGCATCTGTTGTTTTTGGACTTTTTAATATTAATAATTGCTATTCTGACTGGTGTGAGATGGTACCTCATTGTGATTTTGATTTGCATTTCTCTGATGATTAGTGATGTTGAGCATTTTTTCATAAGTTTGTTGGCTGCTTGTATGTCTGTTCATGTCTTTTGCCCAATTTTAATTGATTTTTTTTGTTTTTTTTTTGCTTGTTGATTTGTTTAAGTTTTTTATAGATTTTGTCTGTTGATACATATTTAGATTTTGGATATTAGCCATTTAGGTCCTTTAAGGTAGGAAGAGTACAGGAAATAGTCAAGAAGACTTTAACAAATTTCTAAAACACAGAGAGCATATAGAGGAATGATAAATCTGTACAGAGAGGGTAAACTTATAACCAAAAGGTCAGAAGAGAAAAATTTATCAAGGATGAAAAGTTAATCAGTGTCCCTTAAATCCTCCCAATATTGGTATTTGGAAGTACCAAGGGTCAAAGATGGTGGAGAATGAGGCTGAAAAAGGAGGCTCTCCCTGCCTACGTTTCCTCCACAACTCTTTTCATCAGGTAACTGATTTCCTCCCACAAGAAGAAGGAGGCTCACTCTCTAGAGAAACTGAGCTTAAGAAGCGCTGTACTCAGAGACACACAGCAGTGCCAGAAAAGGCATGAGGTGTAGGCTAGAAAGACAGATTTGGTACACATCCACTCCTTGAATTCAGAGACTCTTAGCTCTTTTATTCATCTTCCTTCCTAAAATTCAGCAGCTAGCTCTATCCTACAGAAAGGGAACTGATCTAGAGAAATGGCATTTTTCTTTTGCCATCTTAACAGACAATTCTCTTCAATGTCCAACAGAGTGAATGAAATGAAAACATATACTGCTAGATACAGGGTTATGGAATTTCAGGACATGAGAATTAAAGGGAAAATCATAAAAACTTTCAGAGCTGTACCAGGTTATATTGAAAGAATTAGAATTCAGAATTCTCAAGAAGAACTGTTAATATTATCTTGTATATTAATAAAAATAGAGTGTTTTCAGATGTGCATGTTTGCCAAAAATTTTTACCATTTTCCCTTTCTCAGAAAAATACTGAAGAATGTTCTTCATTCAAATGCCTGAAACCTTGTTAGAGAAAGTCCTGAGCTCCAGCAATCAGGAAACCTCGTGTAGGAGAATGAGAGTGTCAGGGAGGCTGCCTAGCACCAGACCTAGAAAACAACTACTTCAGAACAGACCTGGGGGATAATTCAGAAGTGAGATGAGACAGCAAGAACAAAAGAGATGTGACAGATTTTATGAGAGTTTCCAATAACTAAAAAGGAGTTTCAAACATCTGCCGGAACATTTGTAAATAATTCTAACTTGGGAAATGGAAAATTACAAATTGAAATAAAGAGACATTGTTAAGCCCAGGAAAGTACAAAAATAAAATTTAATCATAGTTGTCTTACCAGAGAACCATATTTGTGTAGTCAGAATGATGTAAGCAATGAATACTGATATCATAAAAATTGTCATCTAAATATATTCTGGAAAAAGCAGTGTGGAAAAGTGAGTGTGTCTATCTGAGGGTGTGTTCAAATATGAGGGGAAGATGGAGATTAAAATTCTCATCTCTCATAATAAAAAATTATTAAATATAATCTACAAAAAGATAAGTAAGAATTAGAAACAGAGTATTTAAAAATGTGAATGTATGTTCAGAAGAAGCTGCTAGAATGTTCAAAATGGTGGATTTGGAAAGTGTGAGAATGAAGAGAATACCATTGTGATTTGTGACCCCTCCCACACACAGATGCACCAATACAGTCATATATATGCATAAATCTGATAGTATAATTTAACGTTTAAGCAACATATGTTATTTTGATATGAAATTAATCTGTTTTTCAAAGACAGTAATTTCATGACTAAATTATATGCTTACTTTATGTTTTCAAACATTTTATTATTTTTATTTGTATTAATTATATATACTAATGTATATGTATATACATATTTATCTTTTAACTTTTTTAATTTTTATGGGTACAAAGTAGGTATATATCAATATGTTTGGGGGTACATGAGATGTTTTGATACAGGCATGCAATGTGAAATAAGCATGTCATGGAGAATGGGGTATCTATTCCCTCAAGCATTTATTCTTTGAGTTACAAACAATTCAGTTACACTCTTTAAGTTATTTTAAAATATACAATTAAGTTATTATTGACTATAGTGACCCTTTTGTGCTATCATATAGTAGATCTTATTCATCTCCACCTCCCCTCCCCCCACACTACCCTTTCGAGTCTCTGGTAACCATCTTTCTACACTTTATGTCCATTAGTTCAATTCTTTTATTTTTAGATCCCACAAATAAGTGAGAACATGCTATGTTCGTCTTTCTGTGCCTGGCTTATTTCACTTAACGTAATGATCTCCAGTTCCCTTCATGTTGTTGCAAATGACTGAATCTCATTCTTTTTATGGCTGAATAGAACTACATTGTGTATATGTACTACATTTTCTTTATACATTTGTCTGTTGATGCATATTTAGGTTGTTTCAAAGTCTTAGCTATTGTAAACAGTGCTGCAACAAACAAGAGTGCAGATACCTCTTCGATATACCTATTTCCTTTCTTTTGGGTATATACCAAGCAGTAGGGTTGTTGGATCATATGGTCGCTTTATTTTTAGGATTTTGAGGAACATTTAAACAGCTCTCCATAGAGGTCACACTAATTTGCATTCCCACCAACACTGTACGAGGGTCCACTTATCTCCACATCCTCACTAGCATTTGTTATTGCCTGTCTTTTGGATATAAGCCATTTTAACTGGAGTGAGATGACATCTCATTGTAGTTTTGATTTATATTTCTCTGATGATCAGTGGTGTTGACCACCTTTTTGTATGCCTGTAACCCATTTATATATCTTCTTTTGAGAAACATCTATTCAAATCTTTTGCCCACTTTTGGATTGGATTATTAGATTTTTTTTCTATAGAGTTGCTTGAATTTCTTATATATTCTGGTTATTAATCTCTTGTCAGATGAATAGTTTGCAAATATTTCTCTCCATTCTGTGGGTTGTCTCTTCCCTTTGTTGATTGTATCTTTGGCTGTGCAGAAGCTTTTTAACTTGATGTGATCCCATTTGTTCATGTTTGCTTTGAATGCCTGTGCTTGTAGGGTATTGCTCGAAAAATTTTTGCCTAGACCAATGTCCTGGAGATTTTCCCTAGTGTTTTCCTATAGTAGTTTCACAGTTTGAGGTCTTAGATTTAAGTCTTTAATCCATTTTGAGTTGATTTTTGTATATGGCAAGGGATATGAGTCCAGTTTCATTCTTCTCTGTAGGATATTAAATTTTCCCAGCACATTTATTGAAGAGACTGTCTTTCCCCCAGTGTACATTCTTGGCACCTGTGTTAGTCTGTTCTCATGCTTCTAATAAAGCCATACACAAGACTGGGTAATTTATAAAGGAAAGAAGTTTAATGGACTCACAGTTCCACATGGCTGGAGAGGCCTCACAATCATGGCAGAAGATGAATGAGGAGAAAAGTCATGTCTTACGTGGTAGCAGGCAGATAGCTTTGCAGGGGAACTCACATTTATAAAACCATCAGATGTTGTGAGATTTAGTCACTACCATGAGAAAAATATGGAGGAAACCACCCCCATGATTCAATGATCCCTACCTGGCCTCCCCCTTGACTTGTGGGGATTATTTCAATTCAAGATGAGATTTGGGGTGGGGACACAGCCAAACCATATCAGCCCCTTTGTCAAAAATGAGTTAACTCTAGATACGTGAACTTGTTTCTGAATTCTCTATTCTGTTCCATTGGTCCATGTGTTTGTTTTTATGTCAGTACCATGCTGTTTTAGTTAGTATAGCTCTGTAGTTTAATTTGAAGTGAGATAATGTGATTCCTCCAGTTTTGTTCTTTTTGCTTAGGATAGTTTTGACTATTCTGGGTCTTTTGTGGGTCCATATACATTTTAGGATTTATTTTTTCTATTTCTGTGAAGAATGCCATTGATATTTTGATAGGAATTTTATTGAACCTATAGATTGTTTTGATAGTATGGGCACTTTAACAATATTGATTTTTCCAATCCATGAACATGAAATATTTTTCTGTTTGTTGGGTCCTCTTAAATTTCTTTCCTCAGTGTTTTATAGTTTTCATTATAGAGATCTTTCAATTCTTTGGTTAAATTAATCCTAGGTATTTAAAATTATGTATGGCTATTTTCAATGGGATTATTTTTTAAATTTCTTTTTCTTTTTTCTCACTGTTGGCATATAACAACACTACTGATTTTTATGTTGATTGTGTATCCTTCAACTTTACTGGATTTGTTCATCAGTTCTAATAATTATCTTGTAGAATCTTTAGTTTTTCCTACTATAAGGTTATATCATTTGCACACAAGGATATTTTGACTTCTTCCTTTCCAATTTTGATAGCCTTTATATCTTTCTCTTGTCTGATTGCTCTTGCTAGGTCATCCAGTACTATGATGAATAACAATGGTGACAATGGGCATCCTTGTTGTGTTCCTGATCTTAGAGGAAAGACTTCCCATTTTCTCCATTCAGGATAGTACTAGTTGTGGGTCTGTCATATAGCTTTTTTATGTTGAGGTATGTTCCTTCTATCTCAAGTTTTTTTAATGAATTTTTGTCGAGAAGGGATGTTAAATTTTATCAAATACTTTTTCAGCATCAACTGAAATGATCATATGGTTTTTATCCTTCATTCTGTTGATATGATGTATCACACTGCTTGATTTGCATATGTTGAACCATTCTTGCATCCAAGGGATAAATCCCACTTGGTCATTGTGAATGACCTTTTTATTGTATTGTTGAATTTGGTTTGCTAGTATTTTGTTGAAGATTTTTGCATTAGTGTTCATCAGGTGTATTGGCCTGTAGTTTTTTTTTTTTTTTTTTTATGTGTCTTAGTCTGATTTTGGTATCAGGGTAATACTGGCCTCATAGAATGAGTTTGGAAGTATTCTCTTCTCCTTTATTTTTTGGAATAGTTTGAGTAGGGTTGGTATTAGTTCTTCTTTAAATGTTTGGTAAAATTCAGCAGTGAAGCTAGCCAGTCTTGGGATTTTCTCTACTGGGATGATTTTATTTCTCGTTTGATCTTTGTGCTGGTTATTGCATGTTCAGATTTTGGATTTCTTCCTGGTTCAATCTTGATGGGTCATATTTGTGTAGGGATTTGTCCATTTCTTCTAGATTTTCCAATTTATTGGCATATAGTTGCTCATAGTAACCACTAATTATTCTTTGAATTTCTGCAGTATCAGTTCTAATGCCTCCTTTTTAATTTGTTTTTATTTATCTGAATCTACTCTTTTTTTTTTTCTTAGTCTGGCTAAAGGTTTGTCAATTTTGTTTAACTTCTCAAAAAAGCAACTTTTTGTTTCATTGATCTTTTGTTTTGTTTTCTTCACTTAAATTTTATTTATTTCTGCTCTGATCTTTATTATTCCTTTTCTTCTACTAATTTTGGTTTTAATTTGCTTTTGCTTTTCTAATTCTTTAGGATGCATCATTAAATTGTTTGTTGGTCAATTTTCTCCATTTTTGATATAAGCTCTTGTAGCTATAAACTTCCCTCTTAGTACTGGTCTTGCTGTAACCCCTAGGTTTTGGTATGTTGTGTTTCCATTATCATTTGTTTCAAGAAATTTTTCAATTTTCTTTTTAATCTCTTCATGGGCCCACTGTTCATTTATGAGCATATTTTTAAATTTCCATTTATTTGTGTAGTTTCCAAAATTCCTCTTGTTATTGGTTGCTGGTTTTATTACATTGTGGTCAGAGAAGATGCTTGATATTATTTCAGTTTCTTTGAATATTTTAAGACTTGTTTTGTGACCTAACATACGGTCAGTTCTTGATAACAATCCATGTGCTGTGGAAAAGAATGTGTATTCTGTAGCAGTTGGATAAAATATCCTGCAAATATCTATGAGATCCATTTGATCTATAGTGCAGATGAATTTCAATGTTTCCTTGTTGATTTTCTATCTGGATGACCTGTCCAATGCTGAAAGTGGGGTGTTGAAGTCTCCAGCTATTATTATATTGGGGCCTATCTCTCTCTAGTTCTAATTATATGTCTTTTATATATCTGGGTGCTGCATTGTTGGTTGCATATATATTTAAACTTGTTCCATCTTATTGCCAAGCTGACCACTTTATCACCAATAGTGATCTTCTTTGTGTCTCCTTATGGTTTTTGTTTTGAAATCTACTTTGTCTGTTTTAAATATAGTAACTCATGCTCTTTTTTTCATTTCCATTGGCAGGTACTGTCTCATTCAATTCCTTTATTTTCAGCCTATGTGTGTCTTTATAAGTGAAGTGTGTTTCTTTTAGGCAACAGATTAATAGGTCTTGTTTTTCCATCCAGGTCAGTAACAGGTCAGTATGTCTTTTGATTGGAGATTTTATTCCATTTACATTCAGTGTTATTATTGATAAGTAAGGACTTACCCATGCCCCTTTGTTATTTGTTTTCTGGTTGTTTTGTGGACTTCTCTACCTTCTTTCATTTCTTCCTGTCTTCCTTTATTGAAGAGAATTTTCTCCACTTATATGTGTACAGATTTTTCTTAATGTCTGGTTTATGGCAGTTACACATTTGTGCATCTGTAACCATCCTCTCTTTAAGTTTGCATATACTTCCAGCACTATAATTTAAATTTATAATGATGTTTGGATACCTTCATGATTCATATACCCCTGAATTGCTACAACAAATGTGCCATTTTTCTCCTTTTCCATCAGTTTTTACTTGTGTCTTATCAGCTAAAGTCCAGGAAGAGATTGAACGTGTGATTGGCAGAAACCGGAGCCCCTGCATGCAGGACAGGAGCCACATGCCCTACACAGATGCTGTGGTGCACGAGGTCCAGAGATACATTGACCTTCTCCCCACCAGCCTGCCCCATGCAGTGACCTGTGACATTAAATTCAGAAACTATCTCATTCCCAAGGTAAGTTTGTTTCTCCTACACTGCAACTCCATGTTTTTGAAGTCCCCAAATTCATAGTATCATTTTTAACCTCTACCATCACCGGGTGAGAGAAGTGCATAACTCATATATATGGCAGTTTAACTGGACTTTCTCTTGTTTCCAGTTTGGGGCTATAAAGGTTTGTAACAGGTCCTAGTGTCTGGCAGTGTGTGTTCTCCAGATTTATTATCTTTCTTCAAGATTGGTTTGGCTACTCTTAGGTGCTTATATTTCCAAATAATTTTTAAAGGTATTAGTTTGTCAATTTCCCAAAACCTTGGGCTGGAATTTCTGTCAGGGTGACACTAAATTTATAGGCTAGTTTGGAAAGAACTGAATCTTGACACGTTGAGGCTTTCCATTCCTGAATATAATTATGCTTCCAATTTGTTTGGGGTTTCTTTTATTTAACCAGGAATGTTGTGATTTTGTTGTCATGGCTTTTGAGTCTTTGGTTTTCCCTAGATAATTAATATTTTTGTTGTGGAACATAAATAGTTTTTATCATTCTGATGATGTTAATCTGTCAACTTTGCTAAATTTACTAATCACTATTCATAATTTATTTCTGGATTCATTGTAATTTCTGTGTACATTATACTGTATCTAAGTTAATATTGTTTTATTTCTTATTTTCCATTTCTCATGGGCTTAATGTCTCTTTATCGCATTCATTATTGCATTAGCTAGAATTTCTAGGAGAGCATTGAATAGAATTGGTGACAGTGGGGATCCTTGTTTCTCATTTCTAATCTGCAGGAAGCAGTGGAAGTTTTCCATTTCAATATTGAGAATGATGCTTGAAGTAGATTTTGGTAGATATTTTTTATCAGATTAGAGAAGTTTGCTGTCATATATATATATGTCATAATTGTGTGTAAAATCTTATCAAATCAATACTCTGCATCTATTTATATAATTGTGTGTTAGTCCATTTCCATTGCTATAAAGGAATATCTTTGACTGGGTAATTTATAAATAAAAGAGTTTCATTTTGGCTCATGGCTCTGCAGGCTGTGCAAGAGGCATAATGTGGGCAGGCATCTACTCCTAGTAAGGACGTCAGGTAGCTTTCAATCTTCGGAGAAGGTGAAGGGGAAGCAAGCATGTCACATGGCAAGAGAGGGAGTAAGAGAAAAAGGAGTAGAAGTGACTTTAAACAACCAGCTTGCGTGTGAACTAACAGAATATGAACTCACTTATTATCATGGGAAGAGGTTTAAGCCACTCATGAAGAATTCACCCCCATGTCCTAAATACTTCTCACACCAGAACCCACCTCCAACATTGAGAATCACATTTCAACATGAGATTTGGAGGGGACAAATATCCACACAACATCAGATTATATATATTGGGCTTACGTTTCTCACTAAATAGAAATAAGTATGCACATAGAGATGAACTGGCCTTCTTCATATTGTTTAGGACTTCAGTGTTTACATTCACAAGAGATTTGGTTTATAGTTTTATTTCTCAGAATTTTCAAGATTTTTGATATTAAGATTATGCCAGCCTTATAAAACTATGCAAGAAATGTTTCCTAATGTGAGTCTGTTTTTATTGCCGTTCCCTCTCCCCACTTTTCTTCTTGTGATCACTTAGTTGTATCTTCGAAATGCCTGATAACTTTTGGTTAAATACCAGATGGTATATGTAAGAAATTGCAGAATTGCAGAGGAGGTTTATATTCTTCAAAGAAAGATTCATTCCTCTCCCATCGGCAGTCATAATGACATGATACCTGTTGTCATGATTCAGAATTGGACATAATGTGAATCCAGTTGAAAATTGAGTGTCAGTGTTAGCTTAGCTCTCTGAGGTTCTCCTACCTTTGGAAGCTTGAGACCAATTTTTGTCTTGACAGCTTTGCAGTGCCTTCTATCACATGGTTTCTGTATTTATCCAGACACTCCAGTTGCCATCTCAAACCTACTCTTTTCCAATCAAAACCAATACATATTATTAGTAAAATAAAAAATAATATAACTGAAAGTTGTATTTTCAAGGGGAAAAAGCAATGAGACTTGGTAAGGTTGCAATTACTAATGTCATCTTTTGAAGAAGACAGAATTGATAATTTACTTAGAGATTATGGGGCTTACCCTAGTGGTCAAGAGAAAAGACTTCAATGCACTCTGTTTTCACAAACACAGGAGATAACCAGGAGACTTTCGCTTCTCAAAATTAGGGTCTGAGGGTAATGGTAATGAAACTTACTTCTTCTCCTATAACTAATTAAATGAGAAATATACTGAAGAATCAGGCAGGAGTTGCCAGTCTCCCCAGTTCACTGCATCAGCTTTGGTGACCTCCTGGAGGGGAACGCTGCATCTGATGAGCTTCTTCATTCCCCCCTATGCAGGGCAGCTCATGCTGTGCCTGATGTCTTTTGAGCCCTGAGAAGCCAGAGCCCAAGGGGATTACCCATTGAATCCCTTCTTCGTGGAATAGCCCAGTGCAGAAAAAAGCAGCACTGTGTGGCCAATTCTACCCTCTTTACAAATCAGATACATGTGTTCTTCTGCTACAGGCTGGATCCACTTATCTAGCTGGAGATGATAGTCTGAGACAGGAGTTGGCAAACTGTCTCTGTAATGGGCCAGATAGTAAATATTTTAGACTTTTCAGGCAATGTGGTTTCTGTTGCAATTCTTGACATCTGCTATTGTAGCATGATAGCAGTCACAAACAATCTGCAAATGAATGAGGATTGATATGTTCCAATTTTTATAGAAACAAATGTAAATTTCCTATAAAATGTTTGTTTCAAAAATATTGTTTCAAAAATATTGTTTCTTGTTTGCATTTGTTCAATGTAAATACTTTTAGCTCACATACTATACAAAAACAGGTGGCAGGATGGACTTGTGCAGGGAGTATTTTTTATTGATGCCTAATATAAGACATCCCTGTCCAGTAGAATTTTCTGCAAAGATGTGCAATTGATTTGTGCTTTTATGTCATATTTAAAGAATATTTGTCAGCACAAGATTCCAAAGACTGGCTTTCAACTTTCCCAGAATTTTTTTGTTTTAGCTCTTATATCTAGATCAATGACATATTTCAAATTAATTTTTATTTCATAATATGAAGTAATAGTGGTCATGCTTCAATGTCTATAAATTTCTACTTATTCAAGTAACATTTGTTGAAATAAATCTGCTTTGGTATCTTAATGACATTTTAATATAGTACTTGTTTATAAATATTCAAGGGAATATTTTTAAAAAACAAAATTATAGACTATTTATATGAAAATTTAGGGGGTAGAATTTTTCCTAACATTTTTATTATAAAATTTTTTAAAATAAATAACATTACACACACATATGTATATGTACATATGGCAGTGTGTATACATATCTACTCGATATCTGTCCATCCATCTATTTACACCTCAATACTTCAGTATGTATAGCACAATAACAATGGTTTTCTCCTACATAATAATAATAGCATTCATACTGTGGAGTTACTAATACAATAATATTATTTACTATACAGCTTTTATTTAAAATTTCCCAACTTTAAAATAATATTTTAATCACTTTTTTCTTGCAATTCACTCTCCAGTCAAGAAATAAGCACATAGTTTCAGTATCCTGTTATTTTCATCTCCTGTAATCAAGAAGAGTCCATTTCCTCTGTTTCCTTTCATTATGTTGATCTCTGTGAAGAGTTGAGCAATTAGTCATTTAAATTTTCCTGGGGCTCGTTTTGGGTAATTGTTTTCTAAATATTATATTCCAGTTATGACTTTGGCAAGAAAACTACATAGTATTTTGAATATTCCACTGAATCACAGTGGTGAGGCAGGGGCACATAATGTCACATATGCCATTATTGGTTATGCTAAGTTCCTCACCTAATAAGTTGGAATCTGCCAGATCTTTCCATTGAAGGGGTTCTGCTTTTTATGCGTGAATGATGAAAATCTATGGCATGGTACTTCAAGACAGAACACCCTGTTTCCCAAGTCACACATCCAATAGTTTTATCTTTCATTAATGATCCTCATCTGACCTGATGATCTTGACCTGAATGGTTACAAATAGGTGATTTTTCTAATTTCATCATTCCTTCCATATTTTTAAGCTAGGATTAATCTGTAATGAATATCTCTCCCATATCTTTAAATGAAGACAAACAAACTGCATGGCAATGACAAGAACTCAATAGTTTTATCCTTGCCACTACACTTGTTACCATCCCAGAAGATGTCATTTGAAATTCAATCATATGTTTATTCACAAATGCCCTGTGAACAGATACTGTGGCCATTTCCCATGTCAACAGAGACTTCAACTTTTAGTTATACTCTACACATAAGGTTGGTGAAAACTGAAGTGATGGAATAGAGAAGCAAGTGTGGACAGCCACTAGTGTCCAAGCTTGATGAAAAGGAGGACAGATTCAGAAGGTTGCACCCAAGTATCCAAGTACTCAGGACTTCAAATGTGATTGCAGGGCACTTTAGCAAGATTATTGTCATGGGCCTTAAGTTCATGACTCTTATTACTTGGTCTATCCATCTGGAAATGGTACTGCTCTTCTTTGGAACGGGATTTCCTCATCTGCACATCAAAAGATTTAACTACATGATTACCACTGTTTCTTCAACCTTCATGACTTCTTTACAGCTCAGTTCATCTATGTCTCTTGTTTCTAGGGCACAACCATATTAATTTCCCTGACTTCTGTGCTACATGACAACAAAGAATTTCCCAACCCAGAGATGTTTGACCCTCATCACTTTCTGGATGAAGGTGGCAATTTTAAGAAAAGTAACTACTTCATGCCTTTCTCAGCAGGTAATATAAATTTATTTCCATTTGTGTTTCAGGGTACAAGATAACTTTTTTGATCCATTGGAACTTACATGTGCCTCCTCTGCAGTGGTACAATTACTCTTTGTACATGATCAAGAGCACTGTTCTGAATGCCTGTGTACACACTGCTCATGATACATCCTAATTATTGGGCCAGATTAGTGGACTTTGGGGAGCTAATCCAATTCTTCCAAATTGAGAAAGCTGAAATATAGGTTGGTTGAATTCTGCCTCTAGGTACACCACTGAGGTACCCAAGAACTCCTCCTGGAAGATAAAACTAATTACATTTTCCTCACTAGCCATGAGGAAGTTATCTCACTCCAGAACTTCACTGAGTGTCTTCCACATGGTGTCCCTCACCCCCTAGGCTGGGCTTGTAGGATAAAATTATCCGCAAACACAGAATAGGGTCTTAAAAGGCTCACTTCTGAGTTTGGAAAGCAGAGTAAACAGATCATTGTAGTTCAATAGGACTGAGCCTGTGATATGGAAAGAACAGGCTGTTGGGGGTTGGGAGGTAGACGGAAAAGCTGTCTGCTTCTTGTACTCTTATACCCCAAAGTGAGGCATAAGTAATATTTTAATAGCAGTAAAGACATTTGAGCTACCTCAAAGGAGGCAGAGAGGATGAAAAGAAGAGAAGACAGGGCTATTAAAGGAGATAATGAGCCACAGGAGCAGGACATTGGCTCTAAATAAAGGATATTAGAACCTTTGACAAATGACCATGGATGGGATGAGGGGGACATTGGGAATGTAGCAGGATACTCTGCAGTGATGCAGAGCACCATGCTGTTCCCCTAGTCATGGCCATGTATCTTGGATGTTGGATCTCCATACTTGAAATGTGTGTGCTGAGCATCTGGTGATAGAATCTCCTTCCTTTATTCTATGACCTTTAATGTCTGCTTTATATCTGCCACTGTAGATACCAAGACAACAAGAAAAGAAACCTTCCTTCAAGCATTCACATTTAGCACATGTATTAGTCCATTCTTACATTGCCTTAAAGAACTACCTGAGATTGGGTAATTTATGAAGAAAAGAGGTTTAATTCACTCACAGATCCACAGGCTGTACAGGAAGCATGGCTGGGAGACCTCAAGAAACTTGCAATCATGGTGGGAGGCAGAGCAGAAGCAAGCACATCTTTCCATGGCAGAGCAGAAGAGAGAGAAAAATGAGGAAAGGCTACATACCTTTAAACAACCAGATCTCATGAGAACTCACTCACTATCATGAGAACAGAAAGGGGGAAATTATCCCCCATGATTCAATCACCTCTCACCAGGTATCTCCCCCAACATTGGGAATTACAATTTGACATGAGATTTGAGTAAGGACACAGAGCCCAACCATATCGCACACTAATAAATAAATAAATAAATCAGTAATTATTATTCTAGGTGATCCATGCTGTCTGTTTCTTCTGCCATAACAAAATATCCAAGACTAGGCAATTGATAAATAATGGAAATTTATTTCTCACAGTTCTGAAGGCTGGGAGTTCCAAGATCGAGGTGTCAGCAAGTTCAGTGTCTGATGTGGGCCTGTTCCTTACAGATAATGCCCCCTCTGTATCCTTATATGGCAGAAGGGCAAAAAAGGCAAAAGGGGAGAAATGGCTCCCTTGCATCTCTTGATGTTATTATTTTAGCAAGGACAGAGCCCTCCTGACTTATTCACTTCCTAAAAGGAGCCATCTCTTTAGTAATGTTGCATTGGGATTATGTGTCAACATATGAAATTGGGGGAGGCATATTCAGACCATAGCACATTTTTCAATGGAAATATAATGTGGAGGAAACCCAGAGAAGGCAACATTTTCTTGCTCAAGGAGATGAGAAAGAGGGTAAAAAAGGAGATAAAATTTGACCTATGTCCTGACTGTGGTAATAGAAAAGTTCATCTTGGCTAAAAGGAGCAGCATGATATAAAATTTGAAACCTCATGGTGTGTTGGAGACTGATGATGAGTGGCTATGCCTAGAGTTGACAGTATCGGATTTGAAGAGTGTAAGGAGTGATGTGGATCATCAGACTGGAAACAGAATGTGAGGGTCCAGATCAATCCATTGGGACCTTATCCTATAGGACATACAGGGAAGCCATTTAAAGTTTTAAAGTGAGAAGGTGACATGTTTAGACATGTGCTCCTGAAAGTACCTAGAGGAAAAAAATCTTTGGCTGCATATTGAGCCAGAAATACAAAGGGAAATACAGTATGTTAGCCTCCTCCTCTAAGCCCTTCTCAGTTCAACCCACTGGACAAGAAATGTATGTTTCTAAAGAAAGATTGATGAAGACATTTAAAGTCTCTTGAAAGATTTTAATAAAGTGCTTGGCATGTAGCTGGTACTCAACAAATATTTGTTGAATACAGGGTGCCTGTTAAGATCTGATATTAGGTGAAGAGTAAGTATGTCCATTCATTTTTCAGTTGCCTATCCATCCATCCATTCATCCATTTATCCATCCACTCATCCATCCATTCATTCATGCATGCACCCATCCACCTATCTATCTCTTCATCTCTCCTACGATTCACTGAACAGTTATTGCATATTCTGTTTGTGCCAGTTACAGAGACAGTGTTTGTCACTGTCACAGTTACACATGAGGAGTAACTGCTCTCTGTGTTTGCTATTTTCAGGAAAACGGATTTGTGTGGGAGAAGCCCTGGCCCGCATGGAGCTGTTTTTATTTCTGACCTCCATTTTACAGAACTTTAACCTGAAATCTCTGGTTGACCCAAAGAACCTTGACACCACTCCAGTTGTCAATGGATTTGCCTCTGTGCCGCCCTTCTACCAGCTGTGCTTCATTCCTGTCTGAAGAAGAGCAGATGGCCTGGCTGCTGCTGTGCAGTCCCTGCAGCTCTCTTTCCTCTGGGGCGTTATCCATCTTTCACTATCTGTAATGCCTTTTCTCACCTGTCATCTCACATTTTCCCTTCCCTGAAGATCTAGTGAACATTCGACCTCCATTACGGAGAGTTTCCTATGTTTCACTGTGCAAATATATCTGCTATTCTCCATACTCTGTAACAGTTGCATTGACTGTCACATAATGCTCATACTTATCTAATGTTGAGTTATTAATATGTTATTATTAAATAGAGAAATATGATTTGTGTATTATAATTCAAAGGCATTTCTTTTCTGCATGTTCTAAATAAAAAGCATTATTATTTGCTGAGTCAGTTTATTAGACCTTCCTTCTTTTATGCATAATGTAGGTCAGAAATTAAAGAAAATAGAGTTCCAGGAGACCATGCTGGTTCTCAAAATGATAAGGACAGAAAGGACAAAGAGGAAGAGGGTAGGGAAGCTGTTTTGGGTGAGTGTTAGAGTTACTTGAGGATTGGATTTGAAAGTGAGAAACTGTGTCCAGGGGCAGCTCTAACCTCTAGGGAAATATTCAGAGGATCAGTCAAAGGGTGGAATGGACATTAAATGTTAGAATTCTTATATCCACATTGGTGTTCCTTTTTTTTTTTTTTTTGAGACAAAGTCTTGCTCTGTCACCCAGGCTGGAGTGCAGTGGTGTGATCTCAGCTCTCTATAACCTCCGCCTCCCAGGTTCAAGTGATTCTCCTGCCTCAGCCTCCTGAGTAGCTGGGATTACAGGTGCATGCCACCACACCTGGCTAATTTTTTGTATTTTTAGTACAGACAGGTTTTCACCGTGTTAGCCAGGATGGTCTCAATCTCCTGACCTTGTGATCTGCCTGCCTCAGCCTCCCAAAGTGCTGGGATTACAGGTGTGAGCCACTGTGCCTGGCCTGGTGTTACTTTGAAGTGTCATTACTTTATCTCTAAATAAAGAATCAGATTACTTTTATTACTTCATGTTTCCAACTTAGAATGATGTAATGAAGTATAAATACATGCTTTCATATCGCTGCTCATGTGTTCTGTCATGCTTCTCTCTTCAAACATAAACAAAATTTCTTTTTGGTTTTTGTTTGTTTGTTTGTTTGTTTGTTTGAGATGGAGTCTCACTTTTGTTGCCCAGGCTGGAGTACAATGGCATGATCTTGGCTCACTGCAATCTCCACCTCCAGGGTTCAAGTGATTCTCCTGCTTCAGCCTCCCAAGTAGCTGGGATTACAGGTGCCAACCCCCATACCAGGCTAATTTTCGTATTTTTAGTAGAGACAGCGTTTCACCATGCTGGCCAGACTAGTCTTGAACTCCTGACCTCAAGTGATCCACCCATCTCGGACTCCCAAAGTGCTGGGATTACAGGCATGAGCTACCATGCTTGGCTGGGCAAAATTTCTAAGAAGAATTACAAAGATTTAATCTTTCTCAGCTTCTCCTATATTATTTTACTTTTAACATAAGTGGGATGGTAATTTTATGCTATGGTCCTAATATAATTAGCCTCATGTCATCTCCAAAGAATAGACAACTAAGTATCTTATGTTAAATTATATTCACCACTTTTCCTGTCTTCTACTTGAAATGTAAGAAATGAGAAGTAACATAATTTGTTATGCTTCTCACAGCTCATCTCCCAGAAGTTACTTACATTTTGGAATACGTTTTAAAGATAATATGTGGATACAGGTGTACATGAACATCTATATATGTATGTGTACATTATGTGTATTTACCCATTTTATATATATGCATATATATATATACACACACATATATGTAACTTATGCACACATACATATAGGGTTAAATGTTTATTACAATATTGGGCTCATATCACACATCTTGTATTAAAACTTGCTATTTTCCTATCAAGTATTATGGCAGCAAAACCTCTAAGGTGATAGAAACATAGGGAAATGATTCAGAGAGATAATAGAAGAGAAAGTGGAAATGAGTATTACATTAATGGGAAGATCCAAATGGAAATTATACATTATACCTTTCAACCTTCTTCACTGGGAAATGCAAATGTATTAATGTAGTGTTAGTAGAGGTGCTGGCAAACACCCCTAGGTGAGATAAATCAAGGAGATGTCAAGTCTGTTTTCTCCTGGAGACTGTAGTGAATAATCTGTTTTCCTGCCTATTTCACCTCCTAAAGGCTGCCTGCATTCCTTGGCTCATGAACTCTTCCTTCTTTCACTCCAAACACTTGCTTCTGTTGTCACATCTCCTACTCCTACTACTGACTCTTATTCTCACATCTCCCTTACCTTAGAAATGCAAAATGCTTTTACCCTGGTGTCACAAAGAAATAGCACTCAAACATAAATTTAATTTTCTTGGCAAGGCAATTTTTACTTTCTGCAGAAAGAGTGCTCCTTGCAGATGGAACAATGGTGAGAGCACACCTGGACAGAGGAGGAGAAGAGGTTATTATTCCTGATGGAGATAGCCTTTACTGCTGTGTCATTCCCCTATTGGCTAGGTTGGACTGCACAGTCTAAGCAATTCCAATTGGCTATTTTAAAAAAGAGCAGGAGTATGAGCCAGAGTGGTGAGGCATGTAGTTTGGCAGGAAGGGCAGTTACAGAACTGGTGGCTCAGGATGAGTCAGGATGGAGCAGGTGACCAGGGGTGAGTCATATCAAAGCAGGTGACCAGGGGAAGAGATGTGAACTACTGATTAGGACTGGTGGGAAAGTTGTTTACTGAAATTAGAAGGGAGGGGGCAAAGGGAACCAGGAAGTTAAACTTTAAAATGGAGAATCAATAAGAGAGCTGAACATACTGACATACTGATTCTTTGAATAGAAACTTGGGGTTCACTATATTTAACAGTTCTTCATCTTGAATTTTTACAGTTCTTTCTCTTCAAACTTCCTTAAAATGTCTTGGCTTAGTTGTTCTGCATGATTCTCTAAAGGAAAAAGCTTCTCTGAATAAGGTGGAGGAGAATTAAGGGACGTTTTAGTAAGTGCTGCCTGTATGAGTCTGTGAACCAGCCCACGGATGCATGGTATGACACAACACCCAACAAGAATGAATACGCCTACTATGGCTGTGAGAGAAGTAAGAACTGAGGCTATGATTTTTTTTTCCCATTTACTGAATGATTTTTCTAGGCACCTTTTAAAGGGGTCATTTACCACTGAGTTTTTGGTTAACTCATTGGACAGAGCAGTTAGACCTTGCAATGCCTTGTTATACTTCCATCAGGGGCAGTATTGTTTGGGATGAAGGTACAATATTGAGTTTTAATCATGATGCAAACTCCTCCTCCTTCTGCTGATATAATGTCTAAGGCTATTCTATTTTCCCAAGCCATCTGGCTAGTAGCCCCTAATTGCACTGCTATTTCTTTAGCAGCATCTCTAGTGTAGTTAATAAACCACTGTTGATCATAATAGATGTAATTCATCCAGTCTACATTTTTATTAATTTTTACCCACTAGAATATTGACTGAAATCCTGAAGCTATTTGATCACGGGCTTTAAATTCATCTGGTACTCCTCATTGAGCTCTAATAGCATTTACATAAACATGGGGGTCAAAGGACCCATATAGGGCACTTCTTCTTTTATGATTTTCTCTCTTTTTTTGTAATCATGTTGATGAAATGCTAGAGTGAAAGGGATGGTGAATTAGACTAGAGCACAAGTGCTGCTCTAATAACTTGGCAGAGTATCCAGCAATAGTCCCCCATGATACCACCACACTTATGCTCAGGGATGAACAAGGACAGACTGATTGGTAAGCTCTTGGAAAGGCTTGGTTACACTGCACCCTGTTAAATCTTCAAGGAATGCTAACTTTTCCCCCTGCTGTGAAAGGAATGAGGTGAACTTAACATCAGGGGCTGGAGGCCAGAAGGCCCTTGAGGGCTGACCCACTGGGCTCTTAACCTCAGAGAACAGCAGTAAAAGAGCCTTGCATGACTCATCGCCCCAGGCTGTGGGGTTCTGGAAGACAGCTACCATACAGCTCATGCCAGGTCCCTGAGAGGACCACCCAAGTGGAAAGGGAACAATCTGGGTCTCTGGCCTGCCTATCGCACAAGCGTTACAGTCACTTTTGTTTATCGTGCAAACAGAATATTTTATCCATTCCAGCCAAGCATTTGCATCCTGATACCCTGTTTCAATTGCTATAGTTTGTTTTAAATAGTTAACCTCTACAACAACTACTTTGGTTTTATCATTGGGTATATAACAAGAGAATGTTGGTTAGAGGAGAACTTAGGAGAGGGAGAAAAGGGTACAGGAAGTGAGGAGGCAATGAAGCACATTTCAAAGGATCCTGAGACTTCTGCTCCTATACCATAGAAATGGCTTAATGAAGGGGAAGAACTCTGGGGAGCAGAGATGGTAATCTGTACTGGATTACATTGGTTTAGCTGACAGTGGGGAGGGATAGCTCCTTTAGTAAAATGAATATATGGTTTTAAGAAACTGCAAGTACTAGTTAGTGTGGTCCATCCTTGCTCTTTAGTATTTTATAGAGCATTGAGCCAAGTGTGGCAGAGAAGCTCTGCTCTAGGAGGGCAAGATTTCCAGTTTATACTGGAATCTTCATCAAACTCTTCTCAAACTAACTTATCCCAGTTAACAGATTTTTAGTCTGAGGAGAGCTAGGAAGGATAAAGATAGTTTTCTGAAGTGGAGAGTTGCCTCTAACTTGGCAAATCTCCACAGGGTATAACAAGGCAAGCATCAAATGTAATAGTTTGAGGCAAAATTGACTTGGTTACATTAATAACTAGATAGTCAGCAATAGAGCAAGGAACGAAGAAGGAGTAACAGAATAGATGAAAGGAGTTAAATTTTTCTTATCTTTAGTTTGATAGGGTTTTCTCCTGGGACTACGGCCCATGACTCTGGAGGGGGCAGCACTTTCTTGACTTGGGTGTGATGGGTCCATCCTTTTTCTGCTGTCCAGACTGCCATTTCGGTAGTTAGGAGCACTAGGTAAGTTCCTTCGCCAGTTCGAGTTTTCCTTCTCTCTAATTTTTGACAACGACGTGGTCCCCAGGCTGATGCTGGTGTGCTGGAAATGCTAGGGGTGGCACCTGTGCTAAAAGACCTTTAGTTCTGAGGGAAGGGAAAGTGGAAGATAAACCAAGTATATAATTTCTAAGAAACTGATCTTCTGTTTCAAATGTAGAGAAATCAGTAGTAGAATGTAGATAAGGCAATCCATAAAGCATCTCATACAGGGCTAGGCCTATGTCTTTTCAGGGAGCAGTTCAGACTCTCAACAGGGTAATAGGTCTTCCTACTTTCCTTGATGAAGGTAGGTGTCAGAGATTATGATATTCCCATGTTATATCCAGTACCTGGGCTCATTTCTTTTTTTTTTTTTCAACCTAGGCTGGAGTGCAGTGGCATGACTTGGCTCACTGCAACCTCTGCCTCCCAGGTTCACACCATTCTCCTGCCTCAGCCTCCCGAGTAGCTGGGACTACAGGTGCCCGCCACCACGCCTGGCTAATTTTTGTATTTTCATTAGAGACGGGGTTTCACTATGTTGGTCAGGCTGGTCTCAAACTCCTGACCTCTTGATCCACCCACTTCGGCCTCCCAAAGTGCTGGGATTACAGGCATGAGCCACCATGCCGAGCAACCTGGGCTCATTTCTTAATGACATGTGCAGTGAAATGAGTCCTATTATCTGAATCAATCTTTTCTATTAATCTAAACTTGGGTATAATATTTTCAGCTAATACCTTGACTACATTATTAGCAGTTGTACTTGAAAAGGAAATAGCTTCTACCCAATGAGTAAGGTGATCTACTATTACTAATAAATATACTTTAGACGACTAATTGGAGGCATCTCTATGCAATCAATCTGGATATTCTGGAATGGCCTTAAGCCTGGATTCCTTCCCCTGAGGGGTAATGTTTTTATAGCTTGTTTATTAGTTTTCCTACATGCTAAGCAACTATCTGTAACTTTCGCCAGGGTGTAAATTTCTATACCCCTATAAACTCTGAGAACTACATCACACATGCCTTGGGGTCCCCAATGGGTCCCTCAATGCAGTTGGAACAGGATTTCCCTCATAAGAGGTTTGGATAACAATTTTCTCTGGTTTAGCAATATCCTTTTTCCTTCTGAATTTTTTTTTAGCACCTATTTTTATTGGTTTTTAGACCAAAGAAAGCCAAATGTCATTTTATATTTGACAATGCTTCCTGTATGATTTTATACCAGATAAGCTAAATTTTACCTTTATATTACTGTGTTATTTACGTTAAACTCAATTTTTATAAAACCTTGTAGACATTATTTATCCAATTTTAATGTCTGACCATAAGGTAAGATTTTTACAGACTCTTTTTAACCCTCTATAATTTATGTTAAAGAGCAGGTTAGTGCTTTAAAAAAAACTGTCATGCTTTTAATGTCCAGTTCACAGAAAAACTGTATGATACCCCTTTAACTTTAGCCAATATGTTTACACACAGAATTTCCTTTACAATTAACATTTCAAAATTTGCTTAAACCTTCAAAACAATTTTTTTAACCTTTTAATGTAGGTAAAAATTCACATTCTTCTGCCTCCTTATAACTCCTTTACCAAAAGTATGTTTTACTTTCCTTACACACCTTGCACATAAACTGTTTCTTCAATAATTTTACATTCAGGAGGCCTAATTACTTTTAAATTATACAACAATTCTTGCATAAATTCCCTTTTATAGCATTTTTCATGACTTTCACAGACAGTCTTCGACATGCCTCAACTTTCTGACTTGTAAACATCACTTTCTTTAAACAACCAGTTAATCTATTTTAGGACAAGAATTTACCATATAACATTTCTTTTACATAAATTCTCCACTCCTCCCCTTTTTTTTGTCAAAGATGATAACTGTTCTTTTCCAAAGTGAACTTCCTTCATGTCCGGGCACTAGACTGCCTAAGGCCACAAGATTGGAAATTAGGATAATACATGTTACACTGTTAACTTGTAGCTAACTTTACTTCTGTTGAAAATCTTGTAAGTTTGGGATTTTAATTATCCTTTGCTATTAATAAGACTTCGTTCAGTCTAAACTTTTTTTTTTCCAAATGTATAAGCCACTTCAAAGGCATACTTAGAATTGGTATAGATGGTTCTTCCCTGGTTCTGTAAGTACTTTAAGGCTTGACTGAGTGCAAACAGCTCACACGTTTGAGCAGACCAATTATTATGCAACTTTCCTAACTCCATTTCTACAAGAGTTTCCCTGTCAATTACTGAATACCCATTGGGTCTTTTTCCCTCAATCACCCAGGTGGCACCACCTATAAATAAATAAGTGTCATCCCATCCTGAAGGGAGTTCCTCTTAGGTCTGGTTCGGCCTTTGTATGGTAATTAATTAAGATTTAGATCCCCTGTTAGGAAACCTGCTGGGTTAAGTGAATTATCAGTGGTTAATACTAAATCATACTTTTCTAACAGAATAGCATCATATTTTAAGATTCTTGAGTCAGTAAGCTACCTTTTTGCTTTTTTTGACTTGGGATAGTTCTGAATTGCTGAGGTGTGTTCACAATGAGGTTTCCTCTAAAAGTTATTTTTCTACTTTCTTCTGTTAGCAAAGCAGTTGCAGCTAAAGACTGAATGCATTTGGGCCATCTGCGGGTTACTGGGTTAAGAATTTTTGATAGGAAGGCTATGGGTTGTCAGTGGCCTCCGTGCTCTTGGGTAAGTATTTCTAAGGCTATGCCCTTGTTTACACTGAAAACAAGATGGACTGGCTGCTTAAGGAGGGCAAAAATAGGACAGGGGCAGTTACTAATAGTTGTTTTAACCTTTCCACCTGTTGGATTTCTGGTAATTGCCAAATGAGGGGGTTGGGCCCATCTTGTGTGAGCTTTTTGTATAAGGGTTTTGTTTTTAGGGCATAAGAGTCTATCCATAGATGACAGTACCCAACTAATCTTAAAATTTTCTAAGCACTTGTTTAGTCTCTGGCAGAGGCAAGGATATGATGCCTTCAATCTGTTCAAGCTCAATTTGCTGTTTACCTTTGCTAATTAAATGACTTGTTCTAATATTTGACTAAATAAATTTGGAGACTGTAAACCCTTGGGGTAAGACTGTCTGTCTATCAGTATTGCTATTTTCAATTGGAGTGAGGGTCTTCTCACTCAAAGGCAAATAGGTCCTGGTTGTCCTCTGTGAATGGACAAGCCCAGAAGACATTTTTTAAATCTATTATCATAACAACAGGGTGGGTAATTTGGACTATCTGATTAATAGCTCTAAGGTCTTGCACTAACTGGTGTGACCCACCTGCCTTCTTTACAGGCAGTAATGGAGTGTTATAGGGTCACGGGGAAGGCCTTCAATGATCAATTACAGGTTTTAAATTTACCCTGGCTTTTAAAGGAATAGGTACGTTGCTTTCACTTTATTACTCTTTCTCTCTCTCTTTGACTCTCTGTCTCTCTCTCTCTCTTTATAAGATTTTTTTTTATCCTTCTAATATTTTAACATTAGGCCTAGGGGATTATTAGGGGGAATATTATTGTTGTTAGCTTTATCCTTTATCTTACTTGGGGTATTTTCCATTTTTGGGGTGAGGCTCAATTTCCCTTACCAGAAATGTTTCACATTTTGGGGTTAGGCTCAATACCCTTACAGGAAATGTCTTGCCTTTTGGGATGAGGCTCAATTTCCCTTACAGGAAATGTCTTGCCTTTTGGGATGAGGCTCAATTTCCCTCACTAGAAAGGTCTCACCTCTTTTTAACCTCCTGACCAAGGAATACTTCACTGCCCCCTATGGATTTTCTTTCTTTAGTCCCAACTAAGGAATGCCTTACCACCCCTGCAGCTTCTCTTTCCTTGGTATGTCCCAATCAAGGAATGCTTCATTGCCCCTGTGTTTTTTCTTTCCTTAGTCTTGACCACCAAGGAAATACTTTACCAGCTCCTCCAGTGTTTCCTTCCTTGGCTTGTGCACGAGGTTGTCTGGTCCACGTAGTATGTGAGGATCCTTTACTCCAGGTCACCAGCCGGTTTCTTTCTGCATTGCTGAGAGTCCGGGTTTATTCAACACAGCAGGTGGGTCTCAATTCCTCACCCCTGAGGCCACAGCAATGAGGCAGCAGGGCACCTCCTTAGGAGAGAGGACTGGAGACTACCCCCAGAGGAGAATAGGTCCCTGTACGGGCCACCAAATTGTTAGAAATGCAAAATGCTTGTTCCCCGGTGCTGCAAAGAAATAGCACTTGAACATGAATTTAATTTTCTCAGCAAGACAATTTTTACCTTCTGCAGAAAGAGTGCTCCTTGCAGATGGAACAATGGCGACAGCACACCTGGACAGAGGAGGGGAAGAGGTTCTTATTCCTGATGCAGGTAGCCTCTACTGCTGTGTCACTCCCCCATTGGCTAGGGTCGGACTGCACAGTCTGTTGGACTGCACAGTCTAAGCTAATTCCGATTGGCTCTTTTAAAAAACAGCAGGAGTATGAGCCAGAGTGGTGGGGTAAGTAGTTTGGTGGGAAGGGCGGTTACAGAACTGGTGGCTCAGGATGAGTCAGGATAGAGCAGGTGACCAGGGGTGACTAGGGTCAAAGCAGGTGACCAGGGGAACAGATGTGAACTATTTATTAGGACTGGTAAGAAAGTTGTTTACTGAAACTGGAAGCAAGGGGGCAAAGAGAATCAGGAAGTTAAACTTTAAAATGGAGAATCAAACAATAAGATAGATGCACATACTGACATACTGATTCTTTGAAGATAAACTTGGGGTTCACTATATTTAACACTAATGTAAAGACCCTTGTGATTACATGAAACCCACCAGCTTAATCTCTTTATGTCAAGACATTATTTAGCCTACCATATTATTATTATACCAATTTGAACAACCAAACAATTGCACTGATGATCTGTTAAGTATCTTGTTCAAGGTCACACAGCTTTTTAAGTGTCAGAGCCAACAGTTGAACAAGGGCAATCTGACTGGAAAGTAGAAGTGGCTAACAACTTTGCTAATTCTCTGCATTTATTTTTACTGTTTATGTTTCATCCCTAAAATACATGTTTTATATGAGCAGAGAATTTATTTGGCTCACTAATGAATTCCAGACACCTGAAACACTGTTTAGAAGATATTGGCTCAATAGATACTAGATAAATTAATGACTACTTAATGAATGAATGAATGTGGGCATAAAGGAGCGTGTGAATTTGTTTACTCTCTTTTAAAGCCAATGGGACGATATTCATAGAAATGCATATAAACACCTCCATCCTTCAAACAGTTTCACTTCTTGAGTATTAATGGATATCACTGAATGTATATATTAATTACTATATATATGAATGCTTATTTTATGATTATTCATAAAAGATTTGAAACAAAACTTTACTGGAGGTTGTAAATAAATTATGGTGGATCTTAAAAATGGAAAAGTATGCATAGTTACAAATGATTTTCATAATTATATAATGAAGTATTTATTGTATGGCAGACACTATTTTAATCATATGAAAACATTAATTCATTTCTTATACAATGAATTTGGTACAATTATAATTCATATTCATTTAACAGATAAGGTCATGGAGGAACAGAGATGTTTATTAATCTGTCCAATGTCACAAGGCAAATAAGTGACACAGCTGGAGTAAATAGAAGATCTGACTCCAGAGTCTCCTCCCAAACTCTACAGTGTGCTGGGTTTATTTCTGGGGAGTCTCATCTCTACAGTCCTTCTAGGCTCTGGCTCTGAGAGACATGGCCTCCCTTCTTCCACCTAAAGCTATCCTGATATCTATGTTCTCCTTTCCATTGCTCTTCAATGCTATTCCAGATCTGGGTAGAAAAGCCTTAGCTTCACAGTCCCTCAATAATAAGGAAATGGGCGTGTTTCCTTATCCCCCTTGCAGGATGTGTGACAGGGGTGTGGCTCATTTCCTTGGTGCTTCATTGCTCAAGGGAGCATGCAGATGGGCAGGTACAGAGGCTGTGGGGAGTGCTTTTTGGGCTCTGGCCCCATGGCAACATCTACGGGTGTCTGTGATTCCTGAAGCCCAAGTGAGCTGTGTTACAGTGTGCTTTTTCAGCTTTACTGTCTGCAGATGGCTTGTGTTAATTAGCTCAGTTAGACCCTCTGCCTATCGCAAGGACATAGGGCTTTCTGTATCCTGGGTTCCTGCCCTAGTTACCGGAGAAAGCGGATCACATGTGGGTTTGGAGGATGAGTGCAAAGTTTTATTGTGTGGTGGAGGTAGCTCTCAGAGAGATGGATGAAGATTTAGAGGGAGATGGGGTGGGAAGGTGGTCTTCCCCTGGAGTAGGGCTGGCCAGTGGCTGGACTCTTCTCCAATCACCCCCAGCTGAATTCCCCTTGGCAGCATACTACCTGTACCCCGATAACATTATGGAAAAATAAACAAGAATAAATAAATCTGTAATGTTAAAAAATAAATAAAACTAATGCACCCTCCCCCCCAAAAGAAAAGAGCACAGAGAACAGCACAAGGGTTTATATAGTGCTAGTAATAATTTCTGTAACCATCCTCCAGAGAGAAATACCTCTAATTCATTGGATATCAGGTAGAGTGTTCAAAGCGTATTTCCTCAGTAAAAGGGAAAAAAATAATCCATAGGCTAACAGCTGCTCTGGTGTGCTCTAATAAAGTTAAATACAAACCTCAAAAGGATAAAACTGTTTTCTAGTAACTTAACTACATTTTGGAAGAACACACAAAAGTATTTAAAAGATCATACAAATTTTCTGCAGCCTTAACATAAAATCGCAATGGTTTTTGTCCAAACAAGAATTATCAGACATGCAAGCAAAAGGGAAGATATGAAAAAAAAAGTAATATATAGAAGTAGGTTTAAAAATTAAACGATTGAATTCATTACAAGGAAAATAAGATAGTTATAACTGACTATCTAGATTCCATATGTTCAAGAAAGCAGAGGGAAGACTGGCCATACTACTCATCAAAAGGGGATATATAAAAAAAACACAGATAGAAAACCCAGAAAAAACAATGCAAGGTCTGAAATGAAAAGCACACTGGATCGAATTGTAGGTTAGAAACTACAAAAGAAATAAGTGAATTCGAAGACATAAGAGAAGAAACTATTCTAAATTAAAGGGGAAAAAAGACTGAAATAATAATAAATAAGTTGTGGTACAACTTCAAGTAGATGTAAAAATGTGCAATAATTGCTCATAAATGTGGATTAAAAAGTATGGAAAATATAATAGCTATATTTTCCCCAAAAGACAATCTTAAAAGCAACCAAAAGGGATTTTAAATGTGGGCAAATGAAATTAAGGTGTATGGTCTTTCTTAGTTCTCTTTTTGCTTTTTTTTTTTTAATGCACACAGTGTTAAGTTGTTATCAGCTTAAAATAATGGATTATAAGATAATATTTTCAAGCCCCATGGTAGCCTCAAACCAAAAAAAAAAAAAAAAAAAATGGAAACACAAAAGTTAAAAGCATGAAACTAACTTATATGGCCAGAGAAAATAACCTTCATTAAAAGGAAGACAAGAAAAAAAAGAAAGAAGGAAGAAAAGACCAAAAAACAAAAGCAAATAACAAAATGACAGGAGTAAGTCCTTACTTATCAATAATAATATTGAATGTAAATGGACTAAACTCTTGGATCAAACTTCATAGAGTGGCTAAATCAATTAAAAATAATCCAATGATTTGTGGCCTGAAAGAAACATATTTCACCTATAAAGACACATAGACTGAAAATAGAAAGATGGAAAAAGATATATTCCAAGCCAATGAAAACCAAAAAAGAGCAGCATTGCTATACTTATATCAGACAAAACAGATTTTAACAATAAAACTATAAGAAACAAAGAAGGTCATTATATAATGTTAATGGGATCATTCAGCAAGAGGACATAACAATTTTAAATATATATGCACCCAACACTGAGGCACCCAGATATATAAAGAAAAAATTAGAGCTAAAGAGGGAATTAGGCCCCAATAAAATAATAGGAGGAGATTTCAACTCCTCACTTGCAATATTGGACAGAATTCCAGACAGAAAATCAATAAAGGTACATCAAACTGAATCTGCACTATAAAACAAATGGATCTAATAGATATTTACAGAACATTTTATTCAAGAGCTACAGAATACACATTCTTTTCTTTAGCACATGGATCATTCTCAAGGATAAACTATGTGTTAGGTCACAAAACAATTCTTAAAACATTCACATAATTTGAAATAATATCAAGCATCTTTTTTGGCTGCAATAGAATAAAACTAGTAATCAATAACAAGGGGAATTTTGGAAACTATACTTATACATGGAAATTAAACAGTATGCTCCTAAATGACTAGTGAGTCCATAAAGAGACTAAAAAGGAAATTGAAAAATTTCTTGAAACAACTGATAATGGATACAAAAACCTGCGGTCTACAGCAAACCAGTACTAAGATGGAAGTTTATAGTTATAAGTCCTACATCAAAAAGAGGAAAAACTTCAAATAAACAATCTAACGGTGCATCTTAAAGAACTAGAAAAGCAAGAGCAAACCAAACCCAAAATTAGTAGGAGAAAAGAAATAATAAAGATCAGAGTAGAAAGAAATGAAATTGAAATAAAAAAATACAAAAGGAAAACTGATGGACCCAAAGGAAAATACTAAGAGAAACAGACAATTGGGATTCTCACAGAGGAAATATAAGTTGTCAACAAATAACATCGGTACAAGACATAAAATGTAAACCTTGATGCATAAATACAGATTTTGGATAAGTTATTTTTTAAATATATATATATATGAAAAAAAGATCAATGAAACAAAAAGTTGGTTTTTTTTGAAAAGTTAAACAAATTTATGAACCATTAGCCAGACTAGGTAAAAAAGTAAGAAAATCCAAATGAATGAAATCAGAAATAAAAAAGGAGACATCACAACTGATACCAAAGAAACTGGAAGGATCATTAGTGGCTAATATGAACAACTATATGCCAATAATCGTGAAATCTAGAAGAAATAAACAAATTCCTGGACATATAGAATGTACCAAGACTGAACCATGAAGAAATAAAAAAGCATGAACAGACCAATAACAGGTAACAAGGTGGAAGCTGTAATAAAAACTTTTCCACTAAAGAAAGTCCTGGGACCTGACAACTTCACTGCTGAATTCTACCAAACACTTAAAGAAGAATGAATACCAATCCTACTCAAAACATTCCAAGAAACAGAGGAGATGGGAAGACTTCCAAAGTCATTATATGAGGCTGGTATTACTCCGATACAAAAATCAGACAAAGACACACAAAAAAAGAAAACTATAGGTCAATATCTCTGATGGATATTGATGCAAAAATCCTCTACAAAATACTAGCAAGGTGAATTCAACAATACATTACAAAGATCATTCATCATGACCAGGTAGGATTTATCCCTGGGATGTAAGGATGGTTCTACACACTCAAGTCAATCAATGTGATACATCCTATTCACAGAATGAAGCATTAAAAACAATATAATCATTTCAATTGATGCTGAAAAAGCATTTGATACAATTTAACATCCCTCCATGAAAAAACCCCTCAAAAAACTGGGGATAGAAGGCACATATTTTAACATAAAATCCATATACAACAGACACACAACTAGTATCATATTGAATGGGGAAAAACTGAAAGCCTTTTCTCTAAGATCTGGAACACAATAAAAATGCCCACTGTCATCATTGTTATTCAAGATAGTACTGTAGGTCATAGCTAGAGCAATCAGACAAGAGAAAGATATAAAGGGCATCCAAATTAGAATGGAAGATATCAAATTATCTTTATTTTTATTTTTTTCCATCAGTTATTGGGGTACAGGTGGTATTTGGTTACATGAATAAGTTCTTTAGTGGTGATTTGTGAGATTTTGGTGCATCCATCACCTGAGCAATATACACTGCACCATATTTGTAATCTTTTATCCCTCACCCCCTTCCCACTCTTTCTCCCAAGTCCCCACAGTCCATTTCATCATTCTTATGCCTTTGCATCCTCACAACTTAGGTCCCACATATCAGTGAGAACATAAGAAGTCTGGTTTTCCATTCCTGAGCTACTTCACTTAGAATAATAGTCTCCAATCTCATCAGGTTGCTGCAAATGCTGTTAATTCACTCCTTTTTATGGCTGAGTAGTATTCCATCATATATATATATATACCAGAGTTTCTTTATCCATTCATTGATTGATGGACATTTGGGTTGGTTCCACAATTTTGCAGTTGTGAATTGTGCTGCTATAAACATGCATGTGCAAGTATCTTTTTCGTATAGTGATTTCTTTTCCTCTGGATAGATACCCAGTAGTGGGATTGCTGGATCAAATGGTAGTTCTACTTTCAGTTCTTTAAGGAAGCTCTACACTGTTTTCCATAGTGGCTGTACTAGTTTACATTCCCACCAGCAGTGTAGCAGTGTAGAAATGTTTCCTGATCACCGCATCCATGCCAACATCTACTGTTTTATTATTTTTTTGATTATGGCCATTCTTGCAGGAGTGAGGTGGTATTGCATTGCGGTTTTGATTTGCATTTCCTCGATCATTAGTGATGTTGAGCATTTTTCATAAGTTGTTGGCCATTTGCATATCATCTTTTGAGAATTGCCTATTCATGTCCTTAGCCCACTTTTTGATGGGATTGTTTGTTTGTTTTTTCTTACTGATTTGTTTGAGTTTGTTTTAGATTCTGGATATTAGTCATTTCTTAGATGTATAGATTGTGAAGATTTTCTCCCACTCTGTGAGTTGTCTATTTACTCTGCTAACTGTTCCTTTTGCTGTGCAAAAGCACTTTAGTTTAATTAAGTCCGAACTGTTTATCTTGGTTTTTATTGCATTTGCATTTGGGTTCTTGGTCATGAAATCCTTGCATAAGCCAACATCTAGAAGTGTATTTTTTGGGATTGTCTTCTAGAATTTTTACAGTTTCAGGCCTTAGATTTAAGTCCTTAATCCATCTTGAGTTGGTTTTTGTATAAGGTGAGAGATGAGGATCCAGGTTCATTCTCCTACATGTGGCTAGCCAATTATCCCAACACCATTTGTTGAAAAGGGTGCCCTTTCCCTATTTTAGTTTTTTGTTTGCTTTGTCAAATATTAATTGGCTGTAAGTATTTGGGCTTATTTCTGGGTTCTCTATTCTGTTCCATTTGTCTCTGTGCCTATTTTTATGCCAGTATCTTGCTGTTTTGGTGACTATGGCCTTATAGTATAGTTTGAAATTGGGTAGTGTGATGCATCCAGATTTCTTCTGTTTGCCTAGTCTGCTTTGGCTATCTGGGCTCTTTTTCGGTTTGGTTTGATACAAATTTTAGAACTGTTTTTTTTCTAATTATGTGAAGAATGATGGTAGTATTTTGATGGGAATTGCATTAAATTTGTAGATTGCTTTTGGCAGTATGGTCATTTTCACCATATTGATTGTACTCATCCAAGAGCATGGGATGTGTTTCCATTTGTTTGTCTCATCTATAATTTCTTTCAGCAGTGTTTTGTAGTTTTCCTTGCAGAGGTCTTTTGACTTCTTGGTTAGGTATATTCTTAAGTATTTTATTTTATTTTTGCAGCTATTGTAAAAGGGATTTGGGTTCTTGATTTGATTCTGTGCTTGGTTGCTGTTGGTGTATAGGAGAGCTACTGATTTGTGTACATTTATCTTGTATCTGGAAACTTTGCTGAAATCTTTTATCAGTTCTGGGAGCTTTCTGGGGAGTCTTTAGGGTTTTCAAGGTAAAAAATCATATCATCAGCAAACAGTGACAGTTTGACTTCCTTTCTACTGATTTGGATGCCTTTGATTTTTTTTCTCTGGTCTTATTGCTCTGGCTAGGACTTCCAGTACTGTGTTGAAGAGGAATGGTGAGAGTGGGGATCCTTGTCTTGTTCCTGTTTTCAGAGGTAATGCTTTCAACTTTTTCCCATTTAGTATTATGTTGGCTGTGGGCTTGTCATAGATGGCTTTTATTACATTGAGGTGTGTCCCTTGTATGCTGATTTCACTGAGGCTTTTAATCATAAAGGGATGCTGATTTTTGTCAAATGCCTTTTCATCATCTAGTGAGATAATCATTTGATTTTTGCTTTTAATTCTGTTTATGTGGTGTATCACATTTATTGACTTGCATATGTTAAACCATCCCTGCATCCCTGGTATGATACCCACTTAATCATGGTGGATTATGTTTTTGATATGCTGTTGGATTATGTTAGCTACTATTTTGTTGAGAAATATTCTCAAGTGAAGTATATTCTTAAGTATTCTCTGGTGAAGTGTTCTAGAAGAGATAAACTACATTTATGCTATGGAGAAAGCATAGTTCTTTAACTCTTTCTGAAAATGAACTCAAATCTTGTGTTCATGATTTCTGATTTGAAAACAAAGAAACAAAGTTGAGGCAAAAGGATTAAATTACCTTGTATACCCACACTGTATGCACCATTATGCCTGTATAAACACAGCACAGGCGCACAGCAGCTCTCTTGGCTGTCTGCTTCAAATAATCCCTCCTCTACATCAGGACTGAAAACAACCATCTATAATGAAAGATCAGGTCACCACTGAAATGTTTCCAGCATTATCTGTGAAGATAGCTGACTGTTAAGGTCAGTGATGCAGAGTAGAGTCACCCACCCTTGGTTCTTCTCAACTCCTGCCTAAGACATTGGGCTTCACCTTGAACATGCTTCTCCATTGCTCCTCTTCACCATCCTCCAATTCCACAGCGTCATGAGCAAGAAGAGCCAGATCTCCTTACATCTCTTTCCATTGCTAAAAATGATCCTAAAAGGAAGGGAAACAGAAACGAGGAGGGAGATCCCAGGCAAGAAAGAGGAAGCTGATTTTCAACAGCCACCCAAATGGGCCAAGCTAAGTTTTAGGAGCTCTTCAAGTGTTTGTTTTCCATTCCCCTTCTGCCTCATTACTAATACAGACAAAGGCACACACACACTGACACACATGTACCAACTCCTTACTAGCTTTTTTTGGATACTGGGAAAATACCTTTTCCAGAAAACTCCTCTCCATGATCAATTAGAGCTTCCTTCACCACTTCAAATCCATGCAACTCCAGGACAAGCTTTATGTCAAAATACTCAGTGAACACTGGGACATAGACTTTTGAGAACTGGGAAAGGAGTTGCAAATAATAATAATATAAGTCACTACTTGGTTCATATACTGTGTCTAATTCAGACTGTTATTACCATTGCATTTTGTAAATATTTTATAGTAAACAATCTTAAGTATTCCTGAAATTTATATATATATATTTATATATATATATTTTTATATATATATATTTATATATATATATTTATATATATATATATTTATATATATATATTTTTATATATATATATATATTTGATGATGATTACTATAGTGCCACTTATGGATGACCTACAATGTGCCATGAAATGGCCCGGACAACTTGTAGACATTAAAATTTCTCCTCACATCAATACACTCAGCATTTTTATTTGCCTTATTTTGCAAATAAAAAAAACTGTGGTCAGAGAATCTCAAATTCATTTTCAGGGTCCTACAGGTAATATATAGAAGATTGACATTTGAATCTCTACTTATTCAGACTCTGACACTTGAGCAATTCATCAGTACCCCCAAGGTAATCCTTTTTTCGTGACTAACATTTATTGTAATTTGTATGTAGCATCATTTTTAATACACACATATTTCTATGAGATGAGCATTATTACCCCATTTTACAAAGACAAGATTTTATTAATGATAACAGATGGTATTTTTATTTTATTTTGTTTTATTTTATTTTACTCTAAGTTCTGGGATACATGTGCTGAATGTGCACGTTTGTTACATAGGTATACACGTGCCATGGTTGTTTGCTGCACCTATCAACCTGTCATCTAGGTTTAAGCCCCACATGCCTTAGGTATTTGTCCTAATGCTCTCCCTCCTCTTGCCCCCCACCCCCTGACAGACCCCGGTGTGTGATGTTCCCCTCTCTGTGTCCGTGTGTTCTCATTGTTCAACTCCCACTTATGAGTGAGAACATGAGGTGTTTGGTTTTCTGTTCCTGTGTGAGTTTGCTGAGGATGATGGTTTCCAGTTTCATCCATGTCCCTGCAGAGGACATGAAGTAATCCTTTTTTATGGCTGCATAGGATTCTATGGTGCATATGTACCACATTTTCTTTATCCAGTCTATCATTCATTGGCATTTAGGTTGGTTGCAAGTGTTTGCTATTGTAAATAGTGCTGCAGTAAACATACCTGAGCATGTATCTTTATAGTAGAATGATTTATAATCATTTGGGTATACACCGAGCAATCCCATTGCTGGGTGAGATGGAATCTCATTGCGGTTTTGATTTGCATTTCTCTAATGACCAGTGATGATGAGCTTTTTTTCTTATGTTTGTCAGCCACATAACTGTCTTCTTTTCTGAAGTGTCTGTTCATATCCTTTGCCCACTTTTTCATGGGGTTGTTTATTTCTTGTAAATGTGTTTAAGTTCTTTTGTAGATTCTGGATATTAGCCCTTTGTGAGATGGATAGATTGCAAAAATTTTCTCCCATTATGTAAGTTGCTTGTTCATTATGATGATAGTTTCCTTTGCTGAGCAGAAGCTCTTTAGTTTAATTAGCTCTCATTTGTCATTTGTGGCTTTTGTTGCCATTGCTTTTGGTGTTTTAGTCATGAGGTTTTTGCCCATGCCTATGTCCTGAATGGTATTGCCTAGGTTTTCTTCTAGGGTTTTTATGGTTTTAGGTTTTACGTTTAAGTCTTTAATCCATCTTGAGTTAATTTTGTATAAGGTGTAAGGAATAGGTTCAGTTTCTGATTTCCTCATATGGCTAGCCAGTTTTCCCAGCATCATTTATTAAATAGGGAATCCATTTGCCACTGCTTGTTTTTGTCAGGTTTGTTGAAGGGCAGATAATTGTAGATGTGTGGTGTTGTTTCTGAGGCCTCTGTTCTGTTCCACTGGTCTATCTATCTGTTTCTGTACCAGTACCATTTTGTTATTTAACAAATATTGAACTAAGACAGGGCATCAGTATACTTCTGCTTTTATTTCTGGGGAAAGAAATATTCTGTGTGACTAACCTAAGCAGCATATGATTTCATAAATGGAATTTGTAGGTCTGTTAGGAAATAAAATTTGGGTCTACTGATCTGCAGTTTCTGCCATATCGTATAGTTGTTTTTTTTTTCTAATACTATACTGTCCAGTATCTCTTTTGGCTAACTTTATAAAATAGTATGTTTTTAAAAATATAGTGTAATTAGATATGCTGGCACATAATTTGTCAGATAATTGCATGAAATCATTTCTAGGAAAAGGACAACCAACCATTGAAATTCACTATTGAAAACTTGGTGGGCAATGTACCTGATCTGTTTGTTGCTGGAACAGAGATGACAAGTACCACTCTGAGATATGGACTCCTGCTCCTGCTGAAGCACCCAGAGCTCACAGGTAGGACCACAGATGATGAACAAAGTGAATTTCAGAACAATGCTGAGAAGATGGTGCCAGTGTTCTCCATCCTGTTTCTCTTAGAGAAGCTTCATTCTTTAAATTTCTGTGTCATCAGCTGTAATCTGTCTAAATTTGATGACATGATTAAAAAGGACATCTTTGCACAATGGAGGAGGATGACTGAGATGAGTAAAAACAGGATGGCAGTAGCAAAATAAATGAAGCCCTGATGAAGTGTCTGGATTTCAGCAGAGATAATTTGTGGTAGGGAGAGCCAGCATAAATTGGCCTGGTATTGAGTGTTGGTTTATTATGAAAAGTCCACTTTGAACAGTAGGTTCATTCTTAAAGATATCCTTTCTCATTTTGAAAATTCCATGCTCTGATGCTGGGGTAGGGAGATGAAAACAATCTTTATTGAAGTGTAAGTGGAAATTCTAGAATTGTACTAGTTATCCTGAATTAAATTCCAGTCTGGGAAGTAATCTAAAAGTTAGACACCTAAGAAAGGTGTTTCCATTTAAGCAGAGGCCATGCCTAAAGGAATTTTATTATGCCAGAAGTATGTTTCATAAAACTGCTGTTTGACCAAATGGGAATATTTGGAAGGGGGGTTAATAATTGCATCTTTCACATACAATTTTTCTTTGAATTTATAATTTATCTTTAGAGTAAACTCTACATTTCCTTAAAATTTACATTTAAATAGTTCCTGCTTTGCAGCAGATAACATACCTTTTTCCCTGTGTCAGGATCCCACTGAAATTTCAATAACTAAATTACAAATTAAAATTAGGCTGTTGAAGTAAAAAGAGAGGAGAATAGAAAATAGCCAATAAGTCTTTGGCAAATTTCTAGAACATGGAAAGACAATAGAGGGCTGACAATTGACACAGCATAGAGGATGGAGTTGTAACGTTAAATATCAGCAGAGGAAGATTTATCAAGAGGAGATGCTAATCTATGTCACTATAATTCTCATAAGGTTCAGTATTTGGAGGCACCAAGGATCAAAGAAGATAAGGAATGAGGCTGAAAAGGGAGGCTTTCCTGCCCAGGTTTCCTCCATAACTCATTTTATCAGGTACCTGATTTTTTCCCACTGGAAAAGGGAAGCACACTCTCCAGAGCAACTGAGCCTAAGAAGCCCTGTACTCAGGGAAATTTTACAGGGCCAGGAAACTGTGAGGTGTGAAGACAGCCACTATTTTCTGGAAGAGATTAAAGATAATTGGTATTTTTTTTTCTTAAATGTTTGGAGGAATTCAAGAGTGAACATAATTAGGGCTTATGGCTTTCTGTTTTGGAAGTTATTAATTATTGATTCAATTAAGCTGGTAAATAAAGGCTTAAGCAGATTATCTATTTTCTTTTGTCTGAGTTTTGGAAGATTTTGTCTTTAAGAAATTAATCGATTTCATTTAAATTACCGTGGTTGTGGGCAGAGAGTTGCCCATAATATATACTTATTATCCTTTCAATATCTAAGGTGTCAATAGTTATACCTCTTCTAATTTTGACGTTATTAAAATATGTTTTCTCTCTTTTTACTCTTGGTGAAACTGGCTAGAGGTTTGTTAAATTTATTTTCAAAGAACAAGCTTTTGGTATCATACATATAGTTGGACCTTGTTTTTTATCCACTCTGATAGTTTCTGTCTTTTAGTTGGTATATTTAGTTATATTTAAAGTGATTTTGATATAGTAGGATTATATCTAACACATTTGTTGTTGTTTTCTACTCATTGCCTTTGTTCTTCTTCTGTTTTTGTCATCAATTCTTGTTCTGCCTTCTATGGTTTTAAATGAGCATTTTATATAATTTAATTTCTTCTTCTTAACACAAAATATTTCAATATTTACTTTAGTAATTTCACTAGAGTTTGCAATTTATATTTGTAATTAATCCAAGTTCACTTTCAAATAACACTACACTGCTTCATGGGTAGTGCATCTACCTGTATCAAAGTATTCTTAACTCCTCCCTCCAATTCCTTATATCATTACTGCCATTAATTTCACCTATCCATAAGCTGTAATTACCAAATATATTGTTGTCATTATTATTTTGAGCAAACTACTATCTGTCTGACAATTAAGAATAAGAAAAATAAAAGTTTTATGTTGCCATCAATTACTCCTTCTCTAACATTGTTCTTTTCTTTATGTGGGTCAGTGTTTGGCTTGTATCATTTTCTTCTTTCTGAGGAAATTTTTAACATTTCTTGCAAGGCAGCAACTAAAGACAAATTTTCTCAACTTTCTATGAGTGAGAGTCCTTATCTCTCCTTCAATTAAGAAGGATAAATTTTCTGGATACAGAAAGCAAAGTGGGTGAGAATGTTTTCCAACACTTTAAATATTTTGCTTCGCTCTCTTCTTATTTGCATGAACTTTTAAGAGATGTTTGATGTAATTCTTATTCTTGTTCCTAGATAGCTAGGATGTTTTCTTCCCTTAGCTTCTTTCAAGATGTTTGCTTAGTCTTTATTTTATTCATTTGAATATGATGTGCCTAGGTGTAGACTTTTGGGTACCTAACCTACTTGGTGTTCTTTGAGGCTCTTGGATCTGTGGTTTGCTGTCTGTCCTTAATTTTGGGAAATTCTCAGATATTACTGCTTCAAATATTGCTTCTGCAGAACACTTTGTTTTTAAATAAGCTTCTTGATTGAAGTAAAATATACATAGAAAAAGATGCACATTTTCTAAATGTACAGCTCAATGCACTAACATAAAGTGAATGTATTTATATAACCTATAAAAAAGAATTTTGTTTCTAAGGCATCCTCATTCTTTCTACTGCCACATCCTCTCATAAGGTATCCACTATCATTCCACAGGTTAGTTTTTAAAAATTTTGTTGCATTTTTCTTTATTAGTCTTGCTAGCGGTCTATCAATTTTGTTGATCCTTTCAAAAAACCAGCTCCTGGATTCATTAGTTTTTTGAAGGGTTTTTTGTGTCTCTATTTCCTTCAGTTCTGCTCTGATTTTAGTTATTTCTTGCCTTCTGCTAGCTTTTGAATGTGTTTGCTCTTGCTTTTCTAGTTCTTTTAATTGTGATGTTAGGGTGTCAATTTTGGATCTTTCCTGCTTTCTCTTGTGGGCATGGCACATGTATACATATGTAACTAACCTGCACAATGTGCACATGTACCCTAAAACTTAAAGTATAATAATAAAAAAAAAAAAAAGAAAAATTAAAAAAAAAAAATTTTTGTTGCATTATACAGTCATGGTATACATGCTCATATTTCTTACATGGCTATGTTGTGTACTGGTGGGGACTGGGCTTCTAATGTACCCATTACCCAAATGATGAACATTATACCCAATAGGTAATTCACCAAACTTTGCCTCCCAGTCCATCCTCCACAATTTTGGAGTCCCCAGTGTCTACAATTTCCATCTTTATGTCCATGTGTACCCATTGTTTAGCTCCCACTTACAAGTGAGACCATGTGGTATTTAATTTTCTGTTTCTGAGTTAGTTCACATAAGAAAATGGCCTCCAGCTCCTTCCAGGTTGCTGCAAAAAGCATGATTTCATTCTGTTTTTTTTATGACTATCTGGTACTCCATGGTCTAAATACACCACATTTTCTTTATCCGAACAACCACTGATGGACATTTAGGTTGGTTCCTTGAATTTGCTATTGTGAATTGTGTTGTGAGAAAATGAATGAAGGTGTGTTTTTATATAATGACTTTTTTCTTCCTTTGGGTATATACCCAGTAGTGAGACTGCAGGATTGAAGAGATTGAATCCTTTCCCCATTGCTTGTTTTTGTGAGGTTTGTCAAATATCAGATGTTTGTAGATGTGTGGTGTTATTTCTGAGGCCTCTGTTCAGTTCCACTGGTCTATATATCTGTTTTGGTACCAGTACCATGCTGGTTTGGTTACTGTAGCCTTGTAGTATAGTTTGAAGTCAGGTGGCATGATGTCTCCAGCTTTGTTCTTTTTCTTAGGATTGTCTTGGCAATGCGGGCTCTTTTTATGTTCCATATGAAATTTAAAGTAGGTTTTTTCCAATTCTGTGAAGAAAGTCAATGGTAGCTTGAATGGGGATAGCATTGAATCTATAAATTACTTTGGGCACTATGGCCATTTTCATGATATTAATTCTTCCTATCCATGAGCATGGAATGTTTTTCCATTTGTTCGTGTCCTGTCTTAATTCCTTGAGGAGTGGTTTGTAGTTCTTCTTGAAGAGGTCCTTCACATCCCTTGCAAGTTGTATTCCTAGGTATTTTGCTGTCTTTGTAGCAATTATGAATGGGAGTTCACTCATGATTTGGCTGTTTGTCTACTACTGTTGTATAGAAATGCTTGTGATTTTTACATATTGATTTTGTATCCTGAGACTTTGCTGAAGTTGCTTGTCAGCTTAAGGAGATTTTGGGCTGAGAAAATGGGTTTTTTGAAATATAAAATCATTTCATATGCAAACAGAGGCAATTTGACTTCCTCTCCTTCTATTTGAATATCCTTTATTTCTTTCTCTTGCCTGATTGTCCTGACCAGATCTTCCAATACTGTGTTTAATAGGAGTGTTGAGAGAAGACATCCTTGTCTTGTGCCAGTTTTCCAAGGAAATACTTCCAGCTTTTGCCCATTCAGTATGATTTTGGCTGTGGGTTTGTCATAAATAGCTCTTATTATTTTGAGATACATTCCATCAATACCTAGTTTACTGAGAGTTTTAGCATGAGGGGTGTTGAACTTTATTGAAGGCCTTTTCTGCATCTGTTGAAATAATCATGTGGTTTTTGTCATTGGTTCTGTTTATGTGATGGATTACATTTATTTATTTATTTATTTATTTATTTTGAGATGGAGTCTCCCCCTGTTACCCAGGCTGGAGTACAATGGTGTGATTTCAGTTCACTGCAACCTGCACCTCCCAGGTTCAAGCGATTCTGCTGCTTCAGCCTCCTAAGTATGTGGAATTACAGGTGCATGCCACCACATCTGGCTAATTTTTTGTATCTTTAGTACAGACGGGGTTTCCCCATGTTAACCAGGCTGCTTGTGAGCTCCTGACCTCATGATCCACCTGCTTTGGCCTCCCAAAGTGCTGGGGTTACAAGCATGAGCCACCTCACCCGGCCTACGTTTATTGATTTGTGTATGTTGAACCAGCCTTTAATCCCATAGATAAAGCCAACTTGATCGTGGTGGATATGCTTTTTGATGTGCTGCTGGATTCGGTTGGACAGTATTTTATTGAGGATTTTCACATTGATGTTCATCAGGGGTATTGGCCTAAAAGTTTATTTTCTTGTGTCTCTGCCAGGTTTTGGTATCAGGATGATGCTGGCCTCATAAAATAAGTTGAGGAGGAGTCGCTCGTTTTCTTTTGCTTGAAGCAGTTTCAGAAAGACTGGTACCAGCTTCTCTTTGTACCTCTGGTACAATTCATCTGTTAATCTATCAGGTCCTGGGCTTTTTTTGGTTGGTAGGCTCTTAGTTACTGCCTCAATTTCAGAACTTGTCATTGGTCTATTCAGGCATTCAACTCCTTTCTGGTTTACTCTTGGGAGGGTGTATGTGTCCAGGAATTTATCCATTTCTTCTAGGCTTTCTAGTTTATTTGTGTAGAGGTGTTTATAGTATTTTTTGATGGTAGTTTGTATTTCTGTGGGATCAGTGGTTATATCCCCTTTATCATTATTTGTTGTGTCTATTTGATTCTTTTCCCTTTTCTTCTTTATTAATCTAGCTAGTGGTCTATCTATGTTGTTAATCTTTTCAAAAAACCTGCTCCTGGATTCATTGATTTTTTTGAACGGTTTTTCTTTTTCTTTTTTTTTTAATTTTTATTTTATTATTATTATACTTTAAGTTTTAGGGTACATGTGCACAATGTGCAGGTTAGTTACATATGTATACATGTGCCATGCTGGTGTGCTGCACCCATTAACTCGTCATTTAGCATTAGGTATATCTCCTAATGCTATCCCTCCCCCCTCCCCCCACCTCACAACAGTCCCCAGAGTGTGATGTTCCCCTTCCTGTGTCCATGTGTTCTCATTGTTCAATTCCCACCTATGAGTGAGAACATGTGGTGTTTGGTTTTTTGTCCTTGCAATAGTTTACTGAGAATGATGATTTCCAATTACATCCATGTCCCTACAAAGGACATGAACTCATCATTTTTTATGGCTGCGTAGTATTCCATGGTGTATATGTGCCACATTTTCTTAATCCAGTCTATCATTGTTGGACATTTGGGTTGGTTCCAAGTCTTTGCTATTGTGAATAGTGCCACAATAAACATATGTGTGCATGTGTCTTTATAGCAGCATGATTTATAATCCTTTGGGTATATACCCAGTAATGGGATGGCTGGGTCAAATGATATTTCTAGTTCTAGATCCCTGAGGAATCACCACACTGACTTCCACAATGGTTAAACTAGTTTACAGTCCCACCAACAGTGTAAAACTGTTCCTGTTTCTCCACATCCTCTCCAGCACCTGTTGTTTCCTGACTTTTTAATGATTGCCATTCTAACTGGTGTGAGATGGTATCTCATTGTGGTTTTGATTTGCATTTCTCTGATGGCCAGTGATGATGAGCGTTTTTTCATGTGTCTTTTGGCTGCATAAATGTCTTCTTTTGAGAAGTGTCTGTGCATATCCTTCACCCACTTTTTCATGGGGTTGTTTATTTTTTTCTTGTAAATTTGTTTGAGTTCATTGTAGATTCTGGATTTAGCCCTTTGTCAGATGAGTAGGTTGTGAAAATTTTCTCCCATTTTGTAGGTTGCCTGTTCACTCTGATGGTAGTTTCTTTTGCTGTGCAGAAGCTCTTTAGTTTAATTAGATCCCATTTGTCAATTATGGTTTTTGTTGCCATTGCTTTTGGTGTTTTAGACATGAAGTCCTTGCCTATGCCTATGTCCTGAATGGTAATGCCTCGGTTTTCTTCTAGGGTTTTTATGGTTTTAGGTCTAACGTTTAAGTCTTTAATCCATCTTGAATTAATTTTTGTATAAGGTGTAAGGAAGGGATCCAGTTTCAGCTTTCTACATATGGCTAGCCAGTTTTCCCAGCACCATTTATTAAATAGGGAATCCTTTCTCCATTTCTTGTTTTTGTCAGGTTTGTCAAAGATCAGATAGTTGTAGATACGCGGCATTATTTCTGAGGGCTCCATTCTGTTCCATTGATCTATATATCTGTTTTGGTACCAGTACCATGCTGTTTTGGTTACTGTAGCCTTGCAGTATAATTTGAAGTCAGGTAGCGTGATGCCTCCAGCTTTTTGAAGGGTTTTTCGTGTCTCTATCTCCTTCAGTTCTGCTCTGATCTTAGTTATTTCTTGTCTTCTGCTAGCTTTTGAATTTGTTTGCTCTTGCTTCTCTAGTTCTTTTAATTGTGATGTTAGAGTGTCGATTTTAGATATTTCTCACTTTCTCCTGTGGGCATTTAATGCTATAAATTTTCCTCTAAACACTGCTTTAGCTGTGTCCTAGAGATTGTGGTACCTTGTGTCTTTGTTCTCTTTGGTTTAAAGAACTTAATTATTTCTGCCTTAATTTCTTTATTTACCCAGTAGTCATTCAGGAGCCGGTTGTTCAGTTGCCATGTAGTTGTGCAGTTCTGAGTGAGTTTCTTTCTTTTCTTCTTTTTTTTTGGCATTTCTGAACCATAAGGTGTTTTTTATTATTATTATGATTATTATTTTATTATTATACTTTATGTTCTAGGGTACATGTGTACAACATGCAGGTTTGTTACATAAGTATACATGTGCCATGTTGATTTGCTGTACTCATCAACTCGTCATTTACATTAGGTATTTCTCCTAATGCTATCCCTCCTTCAGCCCCACACTCCCAACAGTCCCTGGTGTGTGATGTTCCCCTCCCTGTGTACATGTATTCTCATTGTTCAGCTCCCACTTATGAGTGAGAACATGTGGTGTTTGGTTTTCTGTCATTGTGATATTTTGCTGAGAATGATGGTTTCCAGTTTCATCCATGTCCCTGCAAAGGACGTGAACTCATCCTTATTTATGGCTGCATAGTATTCCATGGTGTATAGGTGCCACATTGTCTTTATCCAGTCTATCATTGATGGATATTTGGGTTGGTTCCAAGTCTTTGTTATTGTGAATATTGCCACAATAAACATACTTGTGCATGTGTCTTTATAGTAGCATGATTTATGGTTCTTTGGATATATACCCAGTAATGGGATTTCTGGGTCGAATGGTATTTCTAGTTCCAGATCCTTGAGGAATCACCACACTGTCTTCCACAATTGTTGAACTAATTTACACTCCCATCAACAGTGTAGAAGCATTTCTATTTCTCCACATCCTCTGCAGCATCTGTTGTTTCCTGACAATTTAATGATCACCATTCTAATGCATGAGATGGTATCTCATTGAGGTTTTGATTTGCATTTTTCTTTCTTTCTTTTTTTTTTTTTTTGAGATGGAGTCTCACTCAGTCAGCCAGGCTGGAGTGCAGTGGTGCGATCTCGGCTCACTGCAAGCTCCACCTCCTGGGTTCATGCCATTCTCCTGCCTCAGCCTCCCCAGTAGCTGGGACTACAGGTGCCCACCGCTAAGCCTGGCTAATTTTTTTGTATTTTTAGTAGAGATGGGGTTTCACTGTGTTAGCCAGGATGGTCTCGATCTCCTGACCTCATGATCCGCCCACCTCAGCCTCCCAAAATGCTGGGATTACAGCATTTTGTGTGCGTGAGCCACCGCACCCAGCCTTGATTTGCATTTTTCTAATGACCAGTGATAATGAGCATTTTTTCATATGTCTGTTGGCTGCATAAATGTCTTCTTTGAGAACTGTCTGTTCATATCCTTTTCCCATTTTTTGATGGGGTCGTTTGTTTATTTCTTGTAAATTTATTTAAGTTCTTTGTAGATTCTGGATTTTAGCCCTTTGTCAGATGGATAGATTGCAAAATTTTTCTCCCATTCTGTAGGTTTCCTTTTGAACCTGATGATAGTTTCTTTTGCTGTGCAGAAGCTCTTTAGTTTAATTAGCTCTCATTTGTCAATTGTGGCTTTTGTTGCCATTGCTTTTGGTGTTTTAGTCATGAAGTTTTTGCCCATGCCTATGTCCTGAATGGTATTGTCTAGGTTTTCTTCTAGGGTTTTTATGGTTTTAGTTTTTATGTTTAAGTCTTTAGTCCATCTTCAGTTAATTTTTCTGTAAGATGTAATGAAGGGACCCAGTTTTGGCTTTCTACATATGGCTAGCCAGTTTTCCCAGCACCATTTATTAAATAGGGAATCCCTTCCCCCATTGTTTGTTTTTGTCAGGTTTGTAAAGATAAGATGGTTGTAGATGCACCTCTTATCTGAGGCCTCTATTTGGCCTCACTGGTCTATATATATATGTTTTGATACAAGTACCATGTTGTTTGGTTACTGTAGCCTTGTAGTATAGTTTGAAGTCAGGAAGCATGATACCTCCAGCTTTGTTCTTTTTGCTTAGAATTGTGTTGGCAATGCGGGCTCTTTTTTGGTTCCATTTTAACTTTAAAGTAGGTTTTTTCCAATTCTGTGAAGAAAGTCAGTGGTAGCTCGATGGGGATAGCATTGAATCTATAAATTACTTTGGACAGTGTGGCCATTTTCACAATATTGATTCTTCCTATCCATGAGCACGGAATGTTTTTTCCATTTGTTTGCATCCTTTTTATTTCATTCAGCAGTGGTTTGTAGTTCTCCTTGAAGAGTTCTTTCACATCCCTTGTAATTTGGATTCCTAGGTAGTTTATTTTCTTTTTGGTAATTGTGAATGGGAGTTCAATCATGATTTGGCTGTTTGTTTGTTATTGGTGTATAGGAATGCTTGTGATTTTTGCATATTGATTTTGTGTCCTGAGACTTTGCTGAAGTTGCTTATCAGCTTAAGGAGATTTTGGGCTGAGACGATGGGGTTTTCTAAATATAAAATCATGTCATTTGCAAACAGAGACAATTTGACTTCCTCTTTTCCTAACTGAATACCATTTATTTCTTTCTCTTGCCTGATTGCCCTAGCCAGAGCTTCCAATACTATGTTGAATAGGAGTGGTGAGAGAGGGCATCCTTGTCTTGTGCCGGTTTTCAAAGGAAATGCTTTCAGTTATTGCCCATTCAGTATGATATTGGCTGTGTGTTTGTCATAAATAGCTCTTATTATTTTGAGATACGTTCCATCAATACCTAGTTTATTGAGAGGTTTTAGCATGAAAGGCTGTTGAATTTTGTCAAAGGCCTTTTCTGCATCTATTGAGATAATCATGTGGTTTTTGTCCTTGGTTCTGTTTATGTGATGGATTACATTTATTGATTTGTGTACGCTGAACCAGCCTTGCATCCCAGGGGTGAAGCCAACTTGATTGTGGTGGATAAGCTTTTTGATGTGCTGCCAGATTTGGTTTGCCAGTATTTTATTGAGGATTTTCATATCAATGTTCATCAGGGATATTGGCCTAAAACTTTCATTTTTGTTGTGTCTCTGCCAGGCTTTGATATCAGGATGATGCTAGCTTCATAAAATGAGTTAGGGAGGATTCTGTCTTTCTCTATTGTTTGGAATAGTTTCAGAAGGAATGGTACCAGCCCCTCTTTGTACCTCTGGTAGAATTTGACTTTGTATTCATCTGGTCCTGGGTTTTCTTTCGTTGGTTGGCGATTAATTATTGCCTGAATTTCAGAACCTGTTATTGATCTATTCAGAGATTCAACTACTTCCTGATTTAGCCTTGGGAGGGTGTATGTGTGCAGGAATTTATCCATTTCTTCTAGATTTTCTAGTTTATTTGCATAGAGGTGTTTATAGTATTCTCTGATGGTAGTTTGTGTTTCTGTGTGTTCGGTGGTAACATCCCCTATATCATTTTTTATTGTCTATTTGATTCTTCTCTCTTCTTTATTAGTCTTGCTAGTGGTCTATCTATTTTGTTGATCTTTTCAAAAAACCAGCTCTTGGATTTATTGATGTTTTGAAGGTTTTTTTGTGTCTCGATCTCCTTCAGTTCTGCTCTGATCTTAGTTATTTCTTGCCTTCTGCTAGCTTTTGAATTTGTTTGCTCTTGCTTCTCTAGTTCCTTTAATTGTGACATTAGGCTGTCGATTTTAGATCTTTCCTGCTTTCTCTTGTGGGCATTTAGTGCTATTAATTTCTCTCTACACACTGCTTTAAATGTCTCCCAGATATTCTGGTACCTTGTGTCTTTGTTCTCATTGGTTTCAAAGAACATTTTTATTTATGTCTTAATTTCATTATTTACTCAGTAGTCATTCAGGAGCAGGTTGTTCAGATTCCATGTAGTTATGCGGTTTTGAGTGAGTTTCTTAATCCTGAGTTCTAACTTGATTGCACTGTGGTCTATGAGACAGTTTGTTGTGATTTCTGTTCTTTTACATATGCTGAGGAGTGTTTTACTTCCAATTATGTGGTCAATTTTAGAATAAGTGCAACATAGTGCTGAGAAGAATGTATATTCTATTGATTTGGGGTGGAGAATTCTGTAGATGTCTATTAAGTCTGCTTTGTCCAGAGCTGAGTTCAAGACCTGGATATCCTTGTTAATTTTCTGTCTCATTGATCTGTCTAATATTGAGAGTGGGGTGTTAAAGTCTCCCATTATTGTTGTGTGGGAGTCTAAGTCTCTTTGTAGGTCTCTAAGGACTTGCTTTATGAATCTGGGTGCTTCTGCATTGGGTGCATGTATATTTAGGATAGTTAACTCTTCTTGTTGCATTGATCTGTTTACCATTATGTAATGGCCTTCTTTGTCTCTTTTGATCTTTGTTGGATTAAAGTCTGTTTTATCAGAGACCAGGATTGTGACCCCTGCTTTGTTTTGCTTTCCATTTGCTTGGTAGATCTTCCTCCACCCCTTTATTTTGAGCCTATGTGTGTCTTTGCACATGAGATGGTTCTCCTGAATACAGCACACTGAAGGGTCTTGACTCTTTATCCAATTTGCCAGTCTGTGTCTTTTAATTGGGGCACTTAGCCCACTTACATTTAAGGTTAATATTGTTATGTGTGAATTTGATCCTGTCATTATGATGCTAGCTGGTTATTTCATCTGTTAATTGATGCAGTTTCTTCATAGCATCAATGGTTTTTATAATTTGGTATATTTTTGCAGTGGCTGGTACTGGTTGTTCCTTTTCATGTTTAATGTTTCCTTCAGGAGTCCTTGTAAAGCAGGCCTGGTGGTGACAAAATCTCTCTGCATTTGTTTGTCTGTAAAAGATTTTATTTCTCCTTCACTTATGAATCTTAATTTGGCTGGATATGAAATTCTGGGTTGAAAATTCTTTTCTTTAAGAATGTTGAATATTGGCCCTTACTCTCTTCTGGCTTGCAGGGTTTCTGATGAGGGATCTGCTGTGGGATCTGCTGTTATTCTGATGCGCTTCCCTTTGTGGGTAACCCAACCTTTCACTCTGGCTGCCCTTAACATTTTTTCCTTCATTTCAACCTTGGTGAATCTGACAATTATGTGTCTTCAAGTTCCTCTTCTCAAGGAGTATCTTTGTGCTGTTCTCTGTATTTCCCGAATTTGAACGTTGGCCTCCCTTGCTAGGTTTGTGAAATTCTCCTGAATAATATCTTGAAGAGTGTTTTCTAACTTGGTTCTGTTCTCCCTATCACTTTCAGGTACAGCAATCAAATGTAGATTTTGTCTTTCCACATAGTCCCATATTTCTCGGAGGCTTCATTAATTTCCTTTCATTCTTTTTTCTCTAATCTTGTCTTCTTGCTTTATTTCATTAATTTGATCTTCAATCCTTTGAAAGGATATCCTTTCTTCTACTTGATTGAATCAGCTATTGAAGCTTGTGTATGCTTCATGCAGTTCTCATACTGTGGTTTTCACTTCTATTAGGTCATTTAAGGTCTTGTCTACACTGGTTATTCTAGTTAGCAATTTGTCTAACCTTTTTTCAGGGTTTTTAGCTTCCTTGTGATAGGTTAGAATATGCTCCTTTAGCTTGGAGAAGTTTGTTATTACTGATCTTCTGAAACCTACTTCTGTCAACTTGTCAAACTCATTCTCCCTCCAGTTTTGTTCCCTTGCTGGTGAGGGGTTGTGTTCCTTTGGAGGAGAAGAGGCATTCTGTTTTTTGGAATTTTCAGCCTCTCTGCTCTGGTTTCTCCCCTTCTTTGTGGTTTTACCTACCCTTAGTCTTTGATGTTGGTGACCTACGGATGGGGTTTTGGTGTGGATGTCCTTTTTGTTGATGTTGATTCTATTCCTTTCTGTTTGTTAATTTTCCTTCTACCAGACAGGCCCCTCAGTGACAGGTCTGTTGGAGTTTGCTGGAGGTCCACTCCAGACCCTGTTTGCCTCGGTATCACCAGCGGAGGCTGCAGAACAGCAAATATTGCTGTCTGATCCTTCCTCTGGAAGCTTCATCCCAGAGTGGCACTCATCTGTATGAGGTGTCAGTTGGCCCTCTCTGGGAGGTGTCTCCCAGCCAGGCTATAAGGAGGTCAGGGACCCACTTGAGGAGGTAGCCTTTCTGTTGTCGGATCTCAAACACTGTGCTCAGAGAACCACTGCTCTCTTCAGAGCTGTCAGGCAGGGACATTTAAGTCTGCAGAAGCTGTCTGCTGCCTTTTGTTCAGATATGTCCTGCCCCCAGATGTTGAATCTAGAGCAGCAGTAGGTCTTGCTAAGCTGTGGTGGGCTCTGCCCAGTTCGAGCTTCCCTGCCGCTTTGTTTATGCTGTGAGCATAGAACTGCTGACTCAAGCATCAGCAATGGCAGACACACCTCACCACCGCCAAGCTCCAGTGTCCCAGATCAATCTCAGACTGCTGAGCTAGCAGCAAGCAAGGCTCCGTGGGCATTGGACCTGCTGCACCAAGCACGGAGGGAATCTCCAGGTCAGCCAGTTGTGAAGACCATGGGAAAAGTGCAGTATTTGGGCAGGAGTGTACCATTCCTCCAGGTACGGTCACTCACAGCTTCCCTTGGCTAGAAAAGAGAAACCCCCCAACCCCTTGTGCTTCCCGGGTGAGGCGATGCTCCACTCTGCTTCAGCTCACTCTCTGTGGGCTGAACCCAAAGTCCAACCAGTCCCAATGAGATGAACCAGTTACCTCAGTTGGAAATGCAGAAATCACCCATCTTCTGTATCAATCTCACTGGGAGCTGTAGAACAGAGCTGTTCCTATTCGGCCATTTTGGAAGTGACTCTCTTGAGTGAGTTAAGCTGAGTTCTAATTTTATTGCACTATGGTCTGAGAGACTGTTAGTAATGATTTCCGTTCTTTTGCATTTGCTGAGGAGTGTTTTACTTTCAATTATGTGTTCAATGTTAGAATAAGTGTGATGTGGTTCTGAGAAGAATGTATATTCTGTTGATTTGGGGTGGAGAGTTCTGAAGGTCTATTAGGTGCACTTGTTCCAGAACTGAGTTCAAGTCCTGAATATCCTTGTTAATTTTCTGTCTCATTGATCTATCTAATATTGAGAGTGGGGTGTTAAAGTCTCCCACAGTTATTGTGTGGGAGTCTAAGTCTCTTTGTAGGTCTCTAAGAACTTGTTTTATGAATCTGGGTGCTCCTGGATTGGGTGCATATGTATTTAGGATAGTTAGCTCTTCTTGTTGCATTGATCCCTTTACCTTTATGTAATGGCCTTTTTTGTGTCCTTTGATCTTTGTTGGTTTAAGGTCTGTTTTATCAGAGACTAGGATTGCAACTCCTGCTATATTTTTGCTTTCCATTTGCTTGGTAAATCTTCCTCCATCCCTTTATTTTGAGCCTATGTGTGTCTTCGCATGTGAGATGGGTCTCCTGAACATAGCACATTGATGGGTCTTGACTCATTTCCAACCTGCCAGTCTGTGTCTTTTAATTGGGGCATTTAGCCCATTTACATTTAAAGTTAATATTGTTATGTGTGAATTTGATCCTGTCATTATGATGCTAGCTGGTTATTTTGCCCATTAGTTGATGCAGTTTCTTCATAGTGTCGATGATCTTTACAATTTGGCATGTTTTTGCAGTGACTGCTACCAGTTTTCTCTTCCATATTTAGTGCTTCCTTGAGGAGCTCTTGTAAGGCAGGCCTGGTGGTGACAAAATCTCTCGGCATTTGCTTGTCTGTAAATGATTTTATTTCTCCTTCACTTATAAAGCTTAGTTTGGCTGGATATGAAATTCTGGGTTGAAAATTCTTTTCTTTAAGAATGTTGACACAGGAAGGGGAACATCATACACTGGGGCCTGTTGTGGAGTGGGGGGAGGGGGGAGGGGGGAGGGACAGCATTAGGAGATATACCTAATGTTAAATGATGAGTTAATGGGTGCAGCACACCAACATGGCACATGTATACATATGTAACTAACCTGCACATTATGCACATGTACCCTAAAACTTAAAGTATAATAAAAAAAAAGAATGTTGATCAGGAGATTGAAACCACAGTGAAACCCCATCTCTACTAAAAATACAACAAAAATTAGCCAGGCGTGGTGGTGGGTACCTGTAGTCCCAGCTACTCGGAGAGGCTGAGGCAAGAGAATGGCATGAACCCACGAGGCGGAGCTTGCAGTGAACTGAAATCGTGCCATTGCACTCCAGCCTAGGCACAGAGCAAGACTCTGTCCAAAAAAAAAAAAATGTTGAATATTGGCCCCCACTCTCTTATGGCTTGTAGGGTTTCTGCAGAGAGATCCACTATTAGTCTGGTGGGCTTCCCTTTGTGGGTAACCCAACCTTTCACTCTGGCTGCCATTAACATTTTTTTCTTCATTTCAGCCTTGGCGAATCTGACAATTATGTGTCTTGGGGTTGCTCTTCTCAAGGAGTATTTTGCAGTGTTCTCTGTATTTCCTGAATTTGAATGTTGGCCTGTCTTGCTAGATTGGGGAAATTCTCCTGGATAATAACCTGAAGTGTGTTTCCAACTTGGTTCCATTTTCCCCATCACTTTCAGGTACACCAATGAAATGTAGGTTTGGTCTTTTCATACAGTGCCATATTTCTTGGAGGCTTTGTCTGTTTCTTTTGATTCATTTTTTTCTAATCTTGTCTTCACACTTTATTTCATTAATTTGATCTTCAATCTGTGATATTCTTTCTTCTGCTTGATCAATTTGGCTATTGATAATTGTGTATGCTTTATGAAGTTCTCATGCCGTGTTTTTCAGCTCCATCAGGTCATTTATGTTCTTCTCTAAACTGGTTATTCTAATTAGCAATTCATCTAACCTTTTTTCAAGGTTCCTAGCTTCCTTGCATTGAGTTAGACCATGCTCCTTTAACTTGGAGGAGCTTGTTATTACCCACCTTCTGAAGCCAACTTCTGTCAGTTTGTCAAACTCATTCTTCATCCAGTTTTGTTCCCTTGCTGGCAAGTAGTTGTGATTCTTTGGAGGAGAAGATGTGTTCTGGTTTTTGGAATTTTCAATCTTTTTGCAAGTTTTTCCTCATGTTTGTTGATTTATCTACCTTTGGTCTTTGATGTTGGTGATCTTCATGTGAGGTTTCTTTGCGGACATCTTTTGTGTTGATGTTGATGATATTGCTTTCTGCCTGTTAGTTTTCCTTCTAATTGTCAGGCCCCTCTGCTTCAGGTCTGGTGGAGTTTGCTGGATGTCTTCTCCAGACTCTGTTTGCCTGGGTATCACCAGTGAAGCTTGCAGAACAGCAAAGATTGCTGCCTGTTCCTTCTTCTGGAAGCTTCCTCCCAGAGGAGCTCCCACTAGATGCCAGCCAGATGGAGCTCTCCTGTGTCATATGTCTGTTGACCCCTGCTAGGAGGTGTCTCCCAGTTAGGAGGCACAGGGATCAGGGGCCCACTGGAGGAGGCAGTCTGTTCTTTCAGTGAGCTTGAGCTGTGCTCTCCCACTGTGCTGGGAGATCAGCTGCTCTCTTCAGAGCAGGAAGGCAGAAAAGTTTAAGTCTGCTGAAGTGTGTCCTCAGCCACCCCTTCCCCCAGGTCCCCTGTCCCAGTGAGATGGGAGTTTTATCTAACAGCCTCTGCCTGAGGCTGCTGCCTTTCTTTCAGAGGTGCCCTGCTCAGAGAGGAGGAATCTAGAGAGGCTGTCTGGCTACAGCAGCTTTGCCAAGCTGTGGTGGGTTCTGCCCAGTTCAAACTTCCTGGTGGCTTTGTTTACACTGTGAGGGGAATACTGCCCACTTCAGACTCAGTAATGGTGAATTCCCCTCCCCCCATCAAGCACTAGTATCTTAGGAAAACTTCAGACTGCAATGCTGGCAGCGACAATTTCCAGCAAGTGGAACTTAGCTTCTTGTGCTTTGTGGGGGTGGATTCCACTGAGCTAGGCCACTTGGCTCCCTGGCTTCAGCCGCCTTTTCAGGGAAGTGAATGTTTCTATCTTGCTGGTTTTCCAGGTGCCACTGGGGTATGAAAAATAACTCCTCCACCTAGCTCAGTGTCTGACCAAATGGCCACCCAGTTTTGTGCTTGAAACCCTGGGTCCTGGTGGTGTAGACTTCCAATGGAATCTTCTGGTCTGTGGGTTGCAAAGACCATGGGAAAAGCATAGTATCTGGGCCAGAGTGCACCATTCCTCGAGGCACAATCTCTCATGGCTTCCTTTGGCTAAGGGAGGGGGTTCCCCAACCTCTTGTGCTTCCTGGGTGAGGTGATGCCCCACCCTGCTTTGGCTCACTCTCCGTGAGCTGCACCCACTGTCTAACCAGTCCCAGTGACATGTGCCAGGTACCTCAGTTGGAAATGTAGAAATTACCAACCTTCTGCATTGATCTTGTTGGGAGCTGCAGACTGGAGCTGTTTCTGTTTGGCTATCTTGCAAATGTGTGGGTATTTTAAAGGAGATTTACTTTCTGATATAGTTCTCATCTTGAATCTTATTGGTGCATACAAATTCTACAGATTTTTGTACCCCGAAAGTTTACTGAAGTTGTTAATTAAGTCTAGAAGACTTAAAAAGGGGTCTTTAGATATTTCTAGGCATATGATTCTATCATCAACTAGCAGAAATAATTTGAGTGCCTCTTTTCCAATTTGAATGTCTTTTCTTTCTTTCTCTTTCTTGGTTGCTCTGTCTATAGCTTCCAGTACTATGTCCGGTGAGAGTGCTGAGAGCGGACATCCTTGTCTTGTTGCAGTTCTCAGGGGGATTGTCTTACTTCTGCACATTCTATATGGTGTTGGTTGTGGGTTTGTCATAGATGGGTCTTATTAATTAGAAGTATGCTCCTTTAAAGCCTAATATGTTGTGGGTTTTTATCATAAAACAATATTGAATTTAATCCATTGCCTTTTCTATATCTACTGAGGTAATCATATGGTTTTTGTTTTTAGCTGCATTTATTTGGTGACTCACATTCATTCTTCTGTGTATGTGGAACCATTCTTGCATCCCTGGAATAAAATCCACTTGATTAGGATTTCTGTTTTCTTATTTGTTTGGTTTTTTAAAAAGTCAGCTTTTGTTTTAGATACAGGGGCTACATGTGCTGATTTGTTACGTTGGTACACTGTGTGATGCTGAGATTTGGAGTATGGATCCCATCACCCTGGTGGTAAGCATAGTATCTGATAGGTAGTTTTTACCCCCTCTCCCACCTTTTAGTTGTCCATAGTGTCTATTTTTTCCCATATCTATGTCTATGTATGCTCAATGCTTAACTCCCACCTATAAGTGGAAATGCTCATTATTTGGTTTTCTGTACCTATATTAGTTTGCTTAGGATTATGGCCTCCAGCTCCATCCATGTTGCTGCAAAGGACATGATTTCAATCTTTTTATGGCTGCATAGTACTTCATAGTACATATGTACCATATTTTCTTTATCCAGTCTACCATTAATGGACACATATTTTGATTCCATGCATTTGCTATTGTGAATAATGCAGTGATGAAGATATGCATGCACATGTCTTTTTGATAGAATTATTTATTCTCTTTTGGGTATATACCCAGTAATGGGGTTGTTGGGTTGAATTGTGACTGTGCTTTAAATTCTTTGAGAAACCATCAGACTGATTTCCACAGTGGCTGGACTAATTTGCATTACCACCAACAGTGTATAAGCATTTTGATGTGCTGTTTGATTTGGTTTACTAATATTTGTTGAGGATTTCTGCATCTGTGTTCGTCAAGAATATTGGCCTGTAGTTGTCCTTTTTTGTGTGGATGTCCTTGATTGTTTTTGCTATTAGGGTGATACTGGTTTCATAGAATGAGTTAAGGAGAAATTACTGCCCTTTCACTTTTTGGAGTAGTTTCAGAAACATTGGTATCAGCTTTCCTTTGTACAACTGACAAAATTTGGCTATGAATCCGCCTGGTCCTGGGCATTTTTTGCTAAAAGGTTTTTTATGACTGATTTGATTTCATTACTCATTATTGGTATACTCAGGATTTCTATTTATTCCTAGTTCAGTCATGGGAGTTTATATGTGTCTAGGAATTTATCTATTTTCTTTAAGATTTCGAGTTTGTGTGCATAGGTGTTCTTAGTAGTCTCTGATAATCTTTTGTATTTCTGAGGTATCACTTATAATGTCACCTTTATTATTTCTGATAGTACTTATTTAAATCTTCTCCTTATTTCCTGGCTAATCTAGCTGTAGTTGTCTATCATTTTTTTTATTCTTTCAAAGAACCACATTTTTGTTTCATTGATTCTTTGTATCATTTTTGGGGGGCCTCAGTCTCATTTATTTATGCTCTGAACTTTGTTATTTCCTGTCTTACTTAGTTCTGCTCTGATTTTTATTTTCATTCTTCTGTTAGCTTTGAGATTGGTTTGTGCTTATTTTTGTAGTTCCATGATGTATGACGTTAGGTTAAGTTGGAATCTTTCTATGTTTTTTGATATAGACATTTAACACTATAAACTTTCCCCTTAGCATTGCTTTTGCTGTATCCCAGAGGTTTTAGCATACTGTGTCTATATTTAATTTATTTCAAAAAATTATTTGATTTCTGTCTTAATTTCATTGTTTACTCAAAGGTCATTCAGGAGCAAGTTGTTTGGTTTCCACATACTTGTTTAGTTTTGAGAGTTCCTCTTCATATTGATATCTAATTTTATTCTACTGTTGTCTGAGAAGACACTTAATATGATTTTGATATTTTTTGAATGTATGAGACTTCCTTTATGGCTAAGCATATAGTGGACTTTGGAAATGTTCTATGTGCAGTTGAGAAGAATGTATACTCTGCAGTTGTTTGATAGAATGTTCTATACATGTCTATTAGGTCTATATGGGCTATAGCCCAATTTAAGTCCAGAAATTCTTTGTTGATTTTCTGCCTCAGTGATCTTCTAGTCATGTCAGTGTGCTGTTGAAGTCCCCCATTATCATTCTATTGCTATCAGTCTGTTTTGTTATGTCTGGTATTATTTGTTTTATGAACCTGGGTGCTCTGGTTTTGGATGCATATCTATTTAGGATATTTATTTTTTCTTGTTGTATTGAACGCTTTATCATTATAGTCCTTTTTTTATGATTGTAGGTTTAACATCTGTTTTATCTGATATGGGCATGGCTACTCTGGCTCCCTTTAGTTTTCCATTTGCATGATATACCTTTTTCCCCCCTTTACTTTGAGTCTATAGCTATTTTAGCTGGTAGGTAGGTTTCTTGGAGGCAGCAAATGATTAGGTCCTTTTTTTTTTCAATTAAATTTGCCACTCTGTATCTTTTAAGTAGAATATTTAGGTCACTTACATTCAAGGTTAATATTGATATGTGGCCAGGCATGGTGGCTCACGCCTTTAATCCCAGGACTTTGGGAGGTCAAGGCAGGCAGATCACCTGAGGTCGGGAGATTGAGACCAGCCTAAGCAACATGGAGAAATCCCATCTCTACTAAAAATACAAAATTAGCTGGGTCTAATGGCACATGCCTGTAATCCCAGCTACTCGGGAGGCTGAGGCAGGAGAATCACTTGAACCTGGGAGGCAGAGGTTGCGGTAAGCCAAGATTGCACCATTGAACTCCAGCCTGGGCAACAAGAGCAAAACTCCATCTCAAAAAAAAATTGTTATGTGATGTTTTATTCCTGCCATAGTGTTGTTAGCTAGTTGCATTTGAGTTTCAATTGTAAAATTGCTTTATCAGATCTGTGAGCTTTGTACTCATATGTCCTCTTATGGTGAGTATTCCCATTTTGTTTCCAAGTTTAGGACTTTTTTGATCAGTTCTTGTAGCACCAGGCTAATGGTGAGGAATTCCTTTAATGTTTGTTTGTCTGCAAATGACTATTTCTCTGTCATTTCTGAAGTTTAGTTAGGCATGATGTGAAATTCTTGGTTGGCAGTTCTTTCTTTAAGAATGCTAAAAATAGTCCCTGATCTCTTCTAGCATGCAGGGTTTCTTCTGAGAAGTCCAGTATTACTCCAGCGAGATTTTCTTTATGGGTGATTAAACGTGTCTTTCTTGATGCTCGTAGGATTTTTTTCCTTCGTGTTGACTTTAGATAGTCTGATGACTATATGCCATAGTGAGGTTCTTCTTGCAATAAATCTTCCAGAATCTCTCTGAGCCTCGCGAATCTGAATGTCTCAAATTTCTCCTAAGACCAGGGAACTTTTCCTGAATTTTTTCCTAAACTAGGTTTTCCATACTTTTTAGTTTTTTTCCTTCTCCCTCTGGAATGCCAGTAACTTGTAGTTTTGGATGCTTTACAGACTTCCATATTTTTCAAAGGCGTTGTTCACTTTTAAAACCCTTTCCTCTTTATTTTTGTTTGACTGGATTAATTCAAAAGACCTGTCTTCCAGGTCTGAAATTCTTCCACTTGGTCTAGTCTTTTGTTAAACTTTCAACTGTATTTTTTGAATCCTTCAGTGATTTTTTTTTTAATTTCTAGAAGTTCTGTTTGGTTTTTAAAATGATATCTATCTCTTTATTCATATCATGAATTGTTTTTCTGATTTATTTGTGTTGGTCTTTAACTTTCTCTTGGACCTCACTGAGCTTTTTAAAATCAATACCTTGCATTATTTATTTGGTATACAAAGATTTTATTTTTGTTAGTATGATCCTTTGGAGGTGTTATAACACTTCATCTTTTCATACTTTTCGAGTTGTTTCTCTGCTTCCCTCTCATTTGAATGAGTTATTTCTCCTTCTTGTTTTTTGAATTAGCTTTTGTTTGAATAAAAAATTCTGCCCCTTAACCCATTCCCCATTTGCACTGAGAACGCTCTCTGTTGGTCCTTGCAGCTGCAGCATTTACCCTGAGATAACATACCAGGTTTGGTATAAGAAATTCTTTTGCCATCTTTTAAACATTACTGTGCTGAACTCTTACATCCTATTCAAGAAGGACAATCTCGAGCACATGTTTCGTCATGCAAACTTCAGAGTCACATTGATAGAAAGAATGCTGGAAAAGCATCACAAGCAAGGGCAGCAACCTCTTCAAGGCCCTCCATGCTGTGATGATGTCATACCACTTTTCCTGTCTAGATGACATTTCCTCAAAAGCATACCACCAACATCAGGGAAACAGAATTGGCTGGTTGCTGCATCATTTGCTGCTCACACAATGACAAGGATGACAAGAAGATTCAGAAAGAAATGCAGTATATTTTTGTGGAATGTGATGTTCCACTTTATGTTGTTCTATGTTTTGAAATTTACCACACAAAAAAACTATTAAATACTGATCTTTACATACATTTTTGTTACATTAGGATTAGAGACAAGTTCTGTTTGGAAACAACTCCAAGGAAAGTTTTTATATTTTATTTTCACATTCAAAATCAGTCACCTTTGCTTCAGCCTCACAGAGAGTGTTTACATAAAATTAAATAAATGCTGGCGGTGAGCTGCACTTTTTTTGTCTAATGGGAAAAGATTTAAGAAGGTGTGTATTATGTATGCTATTTAGGGTCCTTTGGCTTTGTTTCTGGGTGCTTTCAGTGGCAAAGTGTTTGTAAAAGTTCCTTGGTTATAAATAGCCTTTGTATAATGACTTTCCCAAATGCTGGTTGAAATAGTGCTGTACAGGGTATGTGCGCAGGTTCATTTCCTCCTCTGGGGCTATAGTGTGGAGGTCTCAGAAAGCATATCTTGTTCCCAGTGCTGTGAGGTTGTGTCAGCAGATTTTCTATTGTGTTATGCATTTCTAACTCTGGAACAGCTGGTGGTACTTATAGGTAAGAGCTGGCTAAAGTTAATACATATGTGTATATACTTGATCCTTGTTTACTTGTAGAAGCTCTCTGTTACCTCAAGCAATGGGCTGATCACTGGCAAGCACACTTGTGTGAGCTCCCAGCTTAGCCCTCAAATGGAGGACCAAGACAGGTGGAGCTAGATGAGACAGGCCTGCCTACAGGTCTCCTAGTGTCAGGAACAAGTATCAGCTTTGAAAGCAGGTCTAGTGGGCCATAGTCAGGTATCTGGAGGTGTGCTAACTCATATTGTCAGGAAATCCTGGCTGCCCCAAGTCCTCTGCATGGGTGGGGTGGCCTAAACTTCTAATTTAGAATAGTGGGTGCTTCAAGTGCCTGGAGATATTTCTGGCCATCAAGCAGAGACCATGGCTGCACCAATATCTCTTCACCTGAAGGGAAGGGTACTTCAGGATCCTTATCCAGGGAAGCAGTGTACCAAATGCCTGGAAATATGCCTGGGGATGTAGCAAAAAAACTACTGCTGCCAAAACATCTTTGTAGGGGATAAGAGGGGCAAGTCAAACTCCTAATCCCGGGGAGTATGTGCACCTCAAGCTGCATGTGACATGACTGGGGAATGAGCACAGAAATCACCACAACAAGGTCTTTGCATGGGAAGGTAGAGGCTGTTCAAACTCCTAATCATTGAGGATGGGTTTGCAGAATGCCTGCAGTTATGTCTGGGTGTGCAGCAGAGGAAGCGCTACCGCACTAAGGTCTTTGTGTGGGAAGAAGTGGTGGCTCAAGCTCCTATTCCAGTGAGCAGGTACACCCAAAGCTTGGTGATATGTGTAGGCATGGAGCAAAGAGTGTGCCTCTGCACCAAGGTCTCTTTATGGGAAGGAAGGGGAAGCTCAGGCTGCTAATCCAGCTGAGTGGGTGCTCCAAATGCTTGGAAAAATGACCAGGAATGGAGGGGAGGGCGCACCTACCACCTTGCCAAGATCTTAGTAAGGAAAGGGTAGCTTGGCTCAGGCTCCCAATACAGGTAAGCAGGAGTGTGGTTTGCTTGTCTCCTGTTTCTCAGAACTGGTGGGACACTCTCTCATGACTGAACAAGGGAGCAGGATGGGGCATCCAGCAATGACACAGGCAGCCCAGTTCCAGGTCATAAAGCTGTCCCAGACTGCAAGGCATGATGCCCAAGAGAAACCTTGATTTCAGCAACTCTCCTTCCACTCCAGTCCTGTGATGGGAGAGAGCTCAACTCCAGTGCTTACTGTTGGGGTGCTCACCACACTCACTGCTCAATTCTGACTGTGGGTGCCCTTTCCCTGCTCCAGAGCAAGTGCTTCAGTCTCTGGCCTGAGACTGAAATGCCTGCAGTGACTGCTGCTGCCAGGTCACCAAACAATGACTGACTTTGCAGGAGCGCAGATTTAAAATGGCATTGTCTTCTCAGTTCCAGGTCTGGGAAAACACCTGCAGATTTTCCTGATGTCTTTCCCTTTCATCACCTTCCAGCCTCTCTCCAAGTTAGTTCCAGCGTTTGGGGCCTGGATCTCTAGCAGAAAGGAGATTCAGAGAGGGAGACTCTCTGGCCCTCTCACATACTGGGGGCTTCACCCGTTTTGATAAGCTGAACACCATCATGGGGCCTGCATTCCCACCTCCTTCACTTGGGATCTGAAGTGTGTTTCACTATTTCAGCAAATTCCCACATTTTTTCTTGAATTAAAGCTCACACAATTGATCTTTATATACTATTTTTCTATTTCCAAGTGGCTGAGGTATGTTAAAGCCTCTAATCTGCCATCTTGAGAAAAAAAACACACATTTTTAAAAAAAGAAACAAAATGATAGTTTTATTTATTTGTGAATTTATATCAATGGAATCATCCAATAGTACTTATTTACTGTCCAGTACTTTCATTTAATGTGTCGTGACATTCAATCAAGTTGTTGCAGGCAGAAATAGCTGTTATCTTTTTCTTAGTGTTTCACTTTATGAGCATTTTACAATTGTTTTATGATATTGCTTCAAACATTTGCCTTGCTTCCAGTGTGGGGCTATTGTGAATAGCACTATTATATACATTCCTATACATGTCTTTTTGCTATCACAAGGTATTGTTGCATTTCTGTTCAGTACATACCTACAACTGCAATTGCTAGATATGCATGTATTTACTTTAGATAAATTCTGCCAAAGGACTATCCAAATGGTTGAACTATTTTACTAATTTTTCCATGAGACTGTGATTGTTTCGCTTTCTCATCAACAGACAGCATAATGTGTCCTTTTTTCATTTGAACCATTCTGGTGAATTATATAATAATATCTAATTGAAGTTTTAGTTTGTATTTCCATAAAGCTTAATGATGCTGAGCAATTCAAGTTTGCATTGTCAACAGTGATCCTTCATTTGTGAAAGCCTAGTTTATTTTGCATACATAAGCGCACTGTTAGCTTTATTTTTTAAAAAAACAATCACTGGTATATAGAAGAACTGCTTGTTCATACAAATAATTGTTTCACATGGAACCTTTTGAAAGTAAATACTAACCTGATTCCAGATACTTGAAGTATTTTAGTATGTATTTACTCAAAACAATGTGCTTGTGCTTCTCTTATATAACTATAGTAAAACCATCAGGATCAGAAAATTAATGTTAATGCACTGGAACTTTCTAATTTTTGTTCCTGTTGGTGTTTTACCAAAAGTCCCAAAATATATGCTTTTTGTCCCTCTCATAATTTAGTTCAGAATCCAGAATCGCATGCCACAACTAGCTGTCATGTCTCTTTCATCAACTTCAGTGTGGAGCAGTTCTTCAGTTATTATTTGACTTCCAAGACATTGCCACTCTTTGAGAGTATAGGCTGAATACTTATAAAATGTCCCTCAATTTAGGCCTGTCTGATGTTTTTTGATGACTAAATTCAGCAGAGGAATCTCTGCTAGGAATATCACAGAGGATACTTTTCATTTTTGAGTGATAGACAATTTCAATGTGTTTCATCAGAATGATGTCATTTGATTACTAGGTTTAGATAGTTTGTGGCTGTCTTCTCCATTGTAACTAGGTTCTTCTCAACTATGTAACTTAGATGTATTCTGTGGGTAGATTCTTTGAAATTTTGTAATTATTGTAAACTAAAAATAAATCCTAAGCCTGCTTGGACAAGGGAACCTCAGCAAAAACCTTAAAAACTGTATTCCTGGCCACGAGAGGATGGGAGGTCAGACACGCCTCTTTAGACCCCCTCTCTTTTGTGGTTTACACAAAACAACTCATCAACATTAGTGTTAAAACAGAGGTCGTAAGACTGATGGGGTGGACTTTTTGTGGCAATAAGACACCAACTTATAAATAGGACCTAAGGTCATGGCAGGCAAGAGTTAGGTCATTCACCTCTACACTTAAAGAATAAACTGTGTTCTAACTGGCACAAGGTTTTAATTTTTCTCTAGCAACTATACAAGCACGGGCCTCCACCAGATGCTCACCCCTTCCCACTGTTCCACAAGCCATAGCTACAGCTTTCATTGGACAAGAGACTGATTTCAGTAACCTTATTCTGATAAGAGGACCACTGAACCTGCTGTACTGGTTCTGACTGTTTATAGAGGCTTTGTGCTTGAGTGCCCTCATGTCCCTGCTCCATTTTTTCGCCTATGGGGTTAAAGATGAGTGGATCAGTGAAGTAGAAATGGAGATTAAATGTCTAAATTCATGCCTCTGTTTTGGTATTATTGTGAACACTAATAAATATTTGAATTTTTTCACTTTATGTTTTCAACTTAGAGTCAAGTATGAATATATACTTTCATATTGCTAATCATATGTTCTGGGTTTTATTCTTCTGTCTCCAAACAAGAACAAAATCCTTGGAAAGTCTCAACAGATTACATTATTTTTCTAATTTATATTTCTTGTTTTACACTTAACATAAATGCATTGGTAATTTGATTCTATGGCCCTGAAGTAATTAGCCTCATTTTATCTCCAAATAATACACAACTGAACTGATTTTCTCAATATTTCCCTGAAGGTTGTTTCTTCCCTTGGACAGACTTTCTCTGTTATAAAGCCAAACCTTCAGTAACTCTAGATGACAAACATCCAGAGACCTTCCTCACCCTCTTCTCCTTTGTCACTATCTGCTTATTATTATGAGGACAAGCCTGGCCTCCTGGCACTCTCTTTTCTTTATTTCTTGCATTATGCACAAAAGAGGGAAAGTCTGAGAACTGAACCAGCAATTAATAACACTTTTTATTTAGCACATTCACAAAAGAAATGGATCTAAATTATCATTCATTAATCACTTTTCTGTGTTTTACAGTGATAACATATTAAAAAGTCAGCATTAGAAAAGTATTAGCATATGCGGCAATTAATACAAGTGTTACAGAGTATGAATAATTGCAGATATATTTGTGCAGTGACCTGAACAACTCTCCTTAATGGAGTTTGGATGCTTATGGGATATTGAGTGAATGGGAAGATTTGATGAGAGGTCAGAGAAGACATAATAGTGGGAATGTCCTTGATAAAAAAAGAATTGCAGGTGATAGCAGATCGGCAGCCAGATGGGCTAGCATTCTTCAGACAGGGATGAAGCAGATCTGGTACGAGGGTGGCAGAGAAACAATCCCTTTGGTAACTGCAGTAGTATTGAGGTTCTTTAAATCATCAACAGATTTCAGGTTAAAGTTCTGTAAAATTGTGGTTAGAAATAAAAATAGCTCCATGCGGGCAAGTCCTTCTCCTGCACAAATTCGTTTTCCTGAAGATAACAAAGAAAGAAAGTAGTTACTCCTTGTGTTTAACTGTGACTGTGACAAACAGTCATTTGTGACTTGCACAAACAGAATATGCAGTAAATAATTGATTAATGATTGGGTAGATGAATGAACATGTGGATGAATGGATGGATGACATGATGGATGGATTAATGGATGGTGGGACAAACAAATGTACAAAAAGAGACATATTTGCTATCTGTCTAACATCTAATCTCAATAGGCACCCTTCATTCAACAAATATTCATTGATTATCAGCTCCATAACAGTCGTTTCTTTATTTATTCCCACATTAAAACAGCTCTTTTGCCATTTTGAGTTTCCATCTGTCATTATAGAAATACATGCACATTCTTGTTTCCTGTTCCAAGCCTGATATTCCATGATTTTTCCTTCCACTTTTCACATAATCTGTTCTCAGCTCTGGTCATACACTCTCTTCATAAATCTTGAACACACCATGAAGTTTCAAGTTTCATATCCTGTTGTTCATTTTGGCTAAGATACGTCTTTATTAGGCTACATTCAGGACATAGGTTCAATTTCATTTCATCTTCACACTCTTTACAATCCCCTCAAGTAATCAAATCCTATGCTCTCTGGTTTTCCTCAACAGCATACTCATGCTTTCATTAAAGCACAGATTACCAGGAATCGTAATTCTGTATTTATTTATCTATTGTGGTAAAATGTGAATTCTTGAAGGAAGGTCTCTGTCCTTGTCATGTTGGTATCTACAGTGCCAAATATAAAGCAGACATAAAAGATCAAAGAATAAAGGAAGGAGATTCCATGGCCAGAGACTTAGCACACAAAACACAGGTGTGAAAAGCAAGTATCCAGGATATATGATCATGATTGGAAGAAGACAGGGTGCTCTGGAATCACTGCAAAATAACCTCTTAGCTTATGTAACCTCTTAGCTTCCCTTAAATTTTATCACCTCCTTTGAAGCACATGAAACATCCTCTGAGTTGCTTACTCCATTTTATGCCTCACTGTGTTATATGAGAGAGCAAGAAGCATGCAGAGTCCCCCTCTAGCCGCTACCCAGGGGCCTGTGCTTTCCTCTCTCACAGTCCTGGTCTGACTAAATTACAATGACCTGTTTACTCTTCTTCCCTAACTCAAGAGTGAGCCTCTGTTCTCATTGAAAGTTGTGCCCTTGGAGCTCAGCCTGGGAGGTGACAGACACCATGTAGAAGACACTCAATGCAGTTGTGGACTTAGATACATTTGTCAAGGCAGGTAAGGAAAGATCAGATGAATTTTACCTTCTAGGAGGAGCTCTTGGGTGCCTTAGTGATGTATCTAGTGGCAGAGTTCAGTCAAACCAAGATGTTCATTTTCTCAATTGGGAACAACAGAGTTAACTCCTGCAAGCCCCACTATCTGGCCCAATAATGACGGTGTATTGTGAGGGTGGAGCGCATGGGTGTTAAGAGTGGTGCTCTTGATCATGGACAAATAGCAATTCTACCAGCCCCAGAGGAGGTGCCATGTAAATTCCAACTAATTCCAAAAAGTTCTCTCTTTCCTTTAAATACAAATGGAAACGAGTTTCTATTACCTGCTGAGAAAGGCATGAAGTAGTCACTTTTCTTAAAGTTGCCATTCTTATCTAGAAAGTGGCCAGGGTCAAAGATATTTGGATTAGGAAATTCTTTGTCATCGTGTAGCACGGAAGTCAGTAATGTCATTATGGTTGTGCCCTGGAAGTAACAAAACAGATAATCTGATTTATAAAGAAGTCCAGAAGTGAGGAGAAGTAGTGGACATCACGTAGCCCCATAACGTTGATCTATAGATGAGGAAACTCAGGTCCAGCCAGACACAGTAATTTACATGGATGAGCTTAAGGCCAGTGGTGGAAGCTTGCTAAAGAGCTTTCCAATCACATTTGAAGTCTTACATCTTGGATACTTGTGTGCAACCTTCTGAATGTGTTCTCCAGATCATCAAGTTTGGATGCCCTTTTCTGGCCTCATTTGCCGCTCTATTTCATCACTTCAAATTTGACACATCTTGTATTTTGATTATGTAGATTATGGTTTAAAATGGAAGTCTCTGTTGACACTTGAAATGTCCAGAGTATCTGTTCATAGAACTTTTGTAAATAAACATGTAATCTATTTTAATATGATGTCATCTGGGATGACAACCGCAAGTGCAATAAGAAGTAAAAACTATTGTGTGTTTATTATTGCCATGCTACAGATTAATTTTAGCTTAAAACACTGAAAAGATGATGAAATTACAAAGATTATCACTTTGCAACAATTCAAGTCAGGATCATCAGGCCAGGTAAGGATCATCAATTAAAGCTAGAACCGTTGGGTGTGTGATTCTGGAAGCAGGAGTTTCAGATAGTCTTAATGCACTCCCATAGATTTTTACTAGTTGCATATAAAAAGCAGAACCCCTACAATGGTAAGATCTGGAGGATACAACCTTATTATGTGGGGAACTTAGTGTGACCAATAATGACATATGTGACATTTCATGCTCCCACCTCATCAATGTGATTCAGCAGGATATTTAAAGCACCTATGTAGTTTTCTTGCCAAAATTGTAGCTGGAATCTGCCTCTAGAAAACAGTCATACAAAACCAGCCTGAGGAACATTTTAAATGACTGCTGGTCTCAAAAAGGTCAACTGATTGAAAAGAAACAAACCAGGAAAGGAACTTTCCTTGATTACAGGAGGTGAAAAGGTCAACATAAATGAACTATATGCTTGTTCCTTGCCTGTATAGTAAACTGCAGGAGAAAAAAGCCATAAAAATATTCTAGAAAAATTGTGAAAATTTAAATTTAGGCTGTATTATTATTTGAACAATAGCTACTGAGTGTGACTATTATTGTGTAAAAGAAAAATCTTTGTTTGGGGGCATTACATACTGCAGTATTGAGGTGTAGATAGACCCTTGTATTGAGAAAGAAAAACCTCTTCTGGTTGTGTGCTTTGATAAAAACTGTGGATTGAAGTCCTAATCCTTGTAAAAAATCAGTGATAATTAGGGAAAACCCCATCACATCTTGATAAGTTATCAATTCTGTCTTCTCCAGAGGATGACATTAGTAATTGAAACCTTATCAGTCTCATTGTTTTCCTTCATGAAGATATAACTTTTATTATTTTTAATTGAAAAATAATAAGTGGAATTGTGTAGTTTATAGCATAGCAACTAAAACATCTGGATGAATACAGAAACCATGTGATAGACAGTATTGTAAAGCTGCAAAGACCAAAATTGGCCTCCAGATTACAAAGACAATAATTGGCCCCAGTGACGGAAGAACTTCAGAGAGGTAAGCTCATACCTACAGTCAATTTTTGACTGTGTTCATGTCATATTCAATTCTGAATCAGGACAGGAGGTGTTGTCATTATAACTGCCTATGAGAGGGGAATGAATACATTCTGGAAAAAGATAAATGTTCTCTGAAATTCTGCATTTTTTCACATATAATATCTGGTACTGAGCCATAGGTTTTTAGGCATTTCAAGGATACAACTAAGCAGTCACACGAAGAAAAGTGGAAGGAAGGGAAAGCAATAAAAACAGACCCACATTAGGGAACATTTCTCACCTAGTTTTATGCAGCCAGCATTATCTTGTTATCAAAGCTCTGAAAAGAAAATTTTGAGGAAGAAAAATTGCAGACCAAAATATCTTATGAATATGAATACAGAAGTCCTGAACAATAAGTAACAGAACAAATCCAGCTGCTTGTGTATACTTATGTATATTTAGTGAGGGATGTGAGGCCAGTATATACAATCATATAAATAGATGCAGAGAATCAATTTGATAAAATTGCACACACATTCATGACACAAATTTATATAAAAATGAGAGAAGAGAAAAAACTTCCCTAATCTGATAAAGGATATCTACTAAAATCTTAAAGATTTCTGATAAAGAATATCTACTAAAATACTTAAAACAGCAGCAATTTTTTGGGATCTTAAAGTGCATAATTGGGCTGCAGATGACACTGTTAATTTCTATTACAGACTTTAAAATCATGAGGGAGATCGTGTTTGCCTCACTGCCTTACTGTTCTATGAGAATGATTTTTGATAGTTTCCCTTACTGCACAACTTTTCTCCAAAGTGTTTGTCTTTTAGAACAGCCAGAAGGAAGTTACTGGCTTTTAAAAAATCTGTGCAAAACTACTAAGGTGCTCTGGGCTCTGCTCCCTGCCATCCCCAGTTTGCTAGCCTTATTTAGGGAAGGTACAGGAGTCTGATCACTTGGAATGACATGAGCCTTCTGGGGGCTGGGATTTTATGAAAATACCAACTATCTGTTTCATAACAAATGTAGAGTATCATTTCAAACTATAGTCGTGAAAATTCTTTTATAAATGAAGTTAAATAAAAGTCAATTATTTAAAAAAATACTTAAAACATCATTCTCAGTAGTGAAATATTAATATTCTTATACTCTACCCCCCAGCAGATCAGAAATGAAATAAGGATGCCCTCTATCACCAATTCTATTCAATGCTATCCTGGAAGTCCTAGCCAGCACAATAATGCAATAAAGATAAATTGAAGACAAAATCATTGGAAAATAAGATATAAAATACATATTAACCCAGATAGCAAAATAATATACATAGAAATTCCAAGTATATCTACAGATAAATTATCAGTAATGATCAGTAAATTTAGGAAAGTTGTTAGATATAAGGTCATCAGAATAGTATAATTGAATACAATTACTTATACCAATTACAAAGCAATAAAAAAATTAAAAAATATAACAACAACAAAATATTAATTATCTAGGAAAAACCTAATAAAAGAATTGTAAACCACCGCACTGAAAATAAGACATTACTGAGAAAATAGAATAAAGCTCAATAAGTTGGGAGCATAACCATATTCATGAATTAAAAAATTCAATGCATGAACATGTTAAGTCTTTCCATATCGAACTACACAATGAATGTCACTTTGATAAAAATCTCAGAAGAGTGTTTTGGGAAACTGACACACTGATATTTTCAACAATTATTTGAAAGTGTAACACCTAAGAGCAGCCTATTAAGGAGACCTAGCTTTATAAATCTTTATAGCCCCAAACAAAATAGCAGAAAGTCCATCAAGCTGCCACATGTATGAGTTTTACACTTCTCTCATCTTGTGTTGTTAGAGGGTTGGAACCAAACTAGCACTTTGGAAATTTCAGAAGTACAGAAATATAGTGTAAGAGAAACAAGCTTACCTTGGGGATGAGGTAGTTTCTGAACTTAGTATCAGTGGTCACTGCATGGGGCACACCGGTGGGGACAAGGTCACTGTATCTCTGGATCTCGTGCACTACAGCATCAGTGTAAGGCATGTGGCTCCTATCCTGCATGCAGGGGGTCCTGTGTCTGCCAATTACATGATCAATCTCTTCCTGGACTTTAGCTGACAAGACACAAGAAAGAACTGATGGAAACGAAGATATATGGAACATTTGTCATAGCAATTCATGGCCACATTAACATGATATAAAAATCCCAGCAACATTACAAACATGAGTTACATGTCCAGAAGTACAACCAGCCATATAAAAATAATTACCATAATATAGATATATACCACTCTCCTACAAACTAGTCATTACAGTGCATAAGTACATTTCTATAAATTAGCATATATGACAATACAAATTTAAGTAATACATTATTTAAAAAATAAACAGAACATAAGTCAATAAATTACAGTGCTTGCAAACAGAAAAACAAGAATCAAATATGTATTATCAAAATAATATATGGGGTATAATGTTAAATTGTAATGGTTTTATAAATATATTTGTGTGTGCAGTGGTGGAGCAGGGGCAGTGATGCAATTAGCAATGGTACTGTCTTCATTCTTCCATTTCCAATTGTGGCCACTTTGAGCATGCTAGCAGTTTCTTCTGAAATTTACACTATTTCTTTCTATTTTTTACTTAACAATTTTCAGACAATATTTAATGATTTTCTGGTATGAGAGATGAGAATTTTCATCTCCATCTCTATTCCATATATAGACACACGCCCACAAAGTTATATGTGTACACACAGACACACCCACAGACGTACACACACACAATTCTCCTCCTTCTACTTTCCAGAATATATTTAGACCACAATTTCTGGTTATATCACTATTCATTGTTTACATCATTCTAAATATACTCACAGAAGCACACACACACACACACACATATATACACACATACGCATTCTTCCTTGGTTCTTTAGTTAAATCACAATTTTCTATTCTTCAAGTTAGAGTATTTGCACATGTTTGAAACTCCTAGTAATAATTTCCCAATTATAGGGAAATCTCAGACTATCAATCACATCTCTTTGGTTCTTGAAGTCTCCTCTACATGTATTATTCACCTGGTCCCTTCTGAAGTGGTTGTTTCCTAGGAGCACAGCAGCCTCTCTGACACTCTCATTCTCTTACATGAGGTCTCCTGATTCCTGGCACCCATTATTTCTTCTGACTTAGTTTCAGACATGAGATGGAGCACAACCCCCAGTATTGGAGAAACTTAGTATAGAGGGTGAAATTTGTAGCAACCATGTAGGTCCCAAATACTTTTTTTCTATGAATACACAAGATAATATGCTTGAGAATTCTGATGCTGTTTGAATGCTGATATTTTATATATGACCTGATATAACTCTCTGAAAGATTTTAATTTTCCCTTTACTTCTGGTGCTCTGAAATTCCATGACTTTGTGTCCTGTGATGGATGTTTTAATTTCATTCACTCTGCTGGACATTTATAGATAACTTTCTATTAAGTTGGCAAAATACGGAGGTCTTTTCTCCAGACTTGTTTCTTCTCTGGAGAGTATCTAGCTGGCTGCTGAATGTCAGGAAGCAAGATGAAGAAAAATGCTGAGTCTTTGAATCTGAGGAATAGATCTTTCTCAAACCTTTTTTTTTCTGTCTTCACATCTCACAGTTTCCTGGCCCTGTAAAGTGTCCCCGAGTACAGGGGTTCTTAGGCTCGGTTTCTCTGGAGAGTATGCTTCCCTTTCCCAGTGGGAAAAAATCAGGTACCTGATAAAAGGAGTTATGGAGGAAACTTGGGCAGGAGAGCCTCCCTTTTCAGTCTCATTCCCTACTGTCTTTGGCTCTTGGTGCCTCCAAATACTGAACCTTATGAGAATCACAGTGACACAGATTAGCTTCTCCTCTTGATAAATCTTCCTCTGCTAATACTTACAATTCCATCCTCTATGCTGTGTCAATTGTCAGCCCTCCATTGTCTCTCCATGTTTTAGAAATTTGCCAAAGACTTATTGGCTATTTTCTATTCTCCTCTCTTTTCACTTCAGCAGGCTAATTTTAATTTGTAATTTAGTTATTGAAATTTCTGTGGGATCCTGACACAGGGAAAAAGGTATGTTATCTGCTGCAAAGCAGGAACTATTTAAATGTAAATTCTAAGGAAATGTAGAGTTTACTCTAAAGGTAAATTGTAAATTCTAAAGAAAAGTTGTATGTGAAAGATGCAATTATTAAACCCCCTTCCAAATATCCCTATTTGGTCAAATAGCATTTTTATGAAACACACTCCTAGAATAATAAAATTCCTTTAGGTATGGCCTCTGCTTAAATAGAAACACCTTTGTAAGAGACTAACTTTTAGATTACTTCCCAGACTGGAATTTATGTCAGGATGCCTCAGTACAATTCTAGAATTTCCACTTATGCTTCAATAAAGATTGTTTTCATCTCCCCACCCCAGCATTAGAGCATGGAATTTTTAAAATGAGAAATGAACCTACTGTTCAAAGTGGACTTTTCATAATAAAACCAACATTCAATACTAGGGCAATTTATGCTGGCTCTCCTTCACAAATTACCTCTGCTGAAATCCAGACACTTCATCAGGGCTTTACTTATTTTGCTACTGCCATACTGTTTTTACTGATCTCTGTCATCCTCCTCCATTGTACAAAGATGTCATTTTAAATCGTGTCATCAAATTTAGACAGATTACAGCTGATGACACAGAAATTTAAAGAATGAGGCTTCTCTGAGAGAAACAAGGTGGAGGATACTGGCACCATCTTCTCAGCATTGTTCTGAAATTCACTTTGTTCATCATCTGTGGTCCTACCTGTGACCTCTGGGTGCTTCAGCAGGAGCAGGAGTCCATATCTCAGAGTGGTGCTTGTTGTCTCTGTTCCAGCAACAAATAGATCAGCTACAGTGCCAACCAAGTTTTCAATATTGAATTCTGACTTTTGGTTGTCCTTTTCCTAGAAGTGATTTCATGCAATTATCTGACAAATTATGTGCCAGTATATCTAAATACACTAAATTTTAAAAAACATACTATTTTTTAAAGTTAGCCAAAAGAGATACTGGACAGTACAGTATTAGAAAAAGCAACTGTGTGGTATGGCAGAAACTGCAGATCAGTTGACTCAAACTTTATTTCCTGACAGACCTACAAGTTCCATTCATGAAATCATTTGCTGCTTAGGTTAGTCACACAGAATATTTCTTTCCCCAGAAATAAAAGCAGAAGTATACTGATGCCCTGTCTTAGTTCAATTTGTGTTATAAAACAGAATACTATAGACTTGGTAATTTATAAAGAAAAGAAATTTATTTCTGATGATTCTGAAGGCCGGGAAGTCCAAGAGCATGGCACTGGCTTCTGGCAATGGCCTTCATCCTATTTCATTGCATGGCAAAAAGTAGAAGGGCAAGAAAGGGTAAGAGTGAGAGCAATTGGGGGGGCACACTCACATTTATAACAAGCTATCAAGAACTACCCCACTCTTGCAATAACAACATGAGTATATTTATGAGGTCAGAACACTGATGACCTAGTCATGTTTTGTTAGGCTGCACCCACAAACACTGTTGCATTGGGCATTCACTTTTAGCACATGAACTGTAGAGGACACACTCAAACCAGAACATGAATCTTCTTCTCTTTTCTCCTCATTACTCAAAACACAAATGTGAAGGGGGAGGTAGGATTGACATCATCTTGGGACATGAGCATTTGATCATAGTAATGAAGACTTCTATACTAAATATGGTAAAAAAAAAAAAAAAAAAAAAGAAGGCACTTGACTCTCTCATGCTTCAGGGCTACCATATTATTTCTAGTCTAGTCCACTATAAGACTTCTTGTATTTGAGATATATAAGCCAACTATTTGATTAAGCTCTTGATATAGTTTGGATAATAAATATTTATCTCTCCCAAATCTTTTGTTGAAACTTAATCCCCGTTGTTATAGGTGGAATCTGGTGAGAGGTGATTGGGTCATGGGGGTATATTTCTCATGAGCATTATTTCCCTTGATGTTATCCTGATAATAAGTGAGTTCACATAAGATCTGGTTTTTTAAAACTGTTTCCCCAACTTGCTTCTCCTCTTGCCATGTGACGTGCCTGTTCCTGCTTTGCCTTCTGCTATGAGCAAATACTCCCTGAGGACTCTCCAAAAGCTGAGCAGATGCGAGCATCATGCTTGTACAGCCTGCAGAACTGTGAGCCAATTGGGCCTCATGTTCTTACAAATTATCTGGCCTCAGATATTTCTTTATAGCAATGCAAGAACAGCCTAACACATTCATTTTTATGATTTTTTTATTATTTGTAGGTGAACACAATTTTAGTTTATAGATATAGGTAAATTAGGGCTATATCATGAAAAGCATTACACTCTTGAATCAAGAGTTTGCAATTTTCTTCTGTCAAAAATTTACAAAGACTCAGTATCACCTACATATTCATTACAAAGCTGAAATGTGTAAAACAAATATGTCAACAAAACCAAGAATGAAATATAGTGAAAGAGAATGAGTTCACAAAGACAAGACAGGTCTAACAAAGTTGTAATCCAGATAGGCAACAGGCAACTTATTCTTAGGAATAAGTTCAGGAATAAATAGGAAAATACAAAGTGAAGAGAAATGGCAATTATTAATACAAAAACTTGAGGCATTAACTGCCTATATTGGATAAAGAAGAGTAGGGGCAATGCAAATGCCAAGGCCAAGGGACTAATCGAATAAAGTTCTCATAAATTGAAAGTGTGAATACACCTACAATAAGAAAAGTATTTGAATTAGTAATCAAGAACTCCACCCCCCTCAAAAAAAGTTCCAGCTCAAGATTACTTCACTAGTGAATTCTACCAAAATAGTTAAAAACAGCTCAGATCCAAGGAAAAGGAAAGGGACCTTGTGTGAACAAGGTAATATCCTCGAGAAGTCTCAAAACCACAGCCTACTCCAGTACTTGTGCTCATGAAGGCAAGGAAGGTCAACTTGAGTTCAGATCCCAGCAGTCTGCCAAATTGGGTAGGGAGGCTGAGAACACTCCTACTTGCCCTTTCCATGGATTAGTAAGTCTCTCAGGGTTTCACCTCTGCCAGCTTCTTTTTACTTTATTTGTGTGTATGTGTGTGTGCGTGTTTGTGAGTTGTAGATTCTTCTTATGAATTGACCAATAAGCTCCATTGCTCTCTCTTTAACAGTCCATTTGGCTTATGATTATTCACCTGTAATATTGGCTCTTCCTTCTGAGGATAATTGAACACTGACATCTTTGTCAGCCAACTGGAAATCTCTGATGCCTCACGCTGTGGAAAGGTCTGAGAGATGTACAGTGCTTGGGTTCCACTCTTTGCTACAAAGGAGGGCAATGTTGAATGGGGCTTAACTGGGCCTAACTGTCCTCTGGTCTCCTAGCAGCAGGTGCAAGCACCACCTCTGATGGAGGTGGCAAGAGAGTGACATAGACTTTGTAAGATTTACTTGGTTATAAATAGGTTTAGTGTGGTAATTTTCTCAAATGCCAGCTGTACTAGCAATGTATTGGGTTTGTGAACACACTCAAGACCTTCCGATTAGCTGAGGTGATGTGGGTATGGTGTTAGCTGAGATACGATAAAAGTTTTCTCCTTCCCAAATGCTATGTTATTTTGCCAGCAGATGTTGTAATAGGCTGTGCCTATTGGCTTCCAGCTAGGAGGTGGTTCTTGCAGGAAAGAGCCACCTACGCTGGTAGCTGTGGGATTTGTGCTTGGCTGATATTACCCAGGGGAACATGTAGAAGAATGAAATATGATTCTTATTTCTCACCACATACAAAAATTAACTCAAGATGGACTAAAGACTTAAATATGAGACTTGAAATCATAAAAATTCTAGAAAAAACCTATAAAAAACTCTTCTGAGCATTGGTGTAGGCTAAGGATTTATGACTCAGTGTTTAAAAGCAATTTCAACAAAAACAGTTGACAATGGGACCTAATTAAACTAAAGAGCTTCTGCACAGTAAAAGAAATGACAAGCAGAGTAAACATACAACCTACAGAATGGGAGAAAATATTTGCAAAATATACCTTCAACAAAGCACTATTTTCCAGAGTCTACAAGAAACTCAAAACAGCAAGAAAAAAATCCAAATAATCCCATTAGAAAGTGGGCAAACAACATGAACAGAAATTTCTCAAAAGAAGATATACAAATGGGAGAGTGGAGCAAGATGACAGAATTGAATGCTTCATTGATTATTCCCCAAGCAAAGACATCAGTTTAACAGCTATCTACATAAAATGTACCTTCATAAGAACCAAAATCAGATGAGCATGCACCTTGATTTAAATATATAACACTGAAAGAGGAACTGAAGAGATAGAAAAAATACTATTGAATTACTGACATCCTCTCTTCCCCTGGCAGCAGTGGCATGGTTCAGAGAGTATTTCTGAGTACTGAGGGAGGGAGAGCACAGCAATTATAGAGCATAAAATTAGTGCAGTTCTGTTAAGGCAGAAAGGAAAACAGGCCCAAAATCAGCTGATGCCCACTCACAGAGGGAGCATTTAAACCAGCCCTGGCCAGAGGTGAATCTCTGATACCAGTGGTTGGAACCGAGTTTCTACAAGCCTCATCACTGTGGACTATAGGGCTCTGGGATGGTAAATAAACCTGAAAGGCAGTCTTGGCTACAAGTACTGTAACTTTTATGTGAGTCCTGGTGCTGAACTGGGCCCAGAGACAGTAGACTGGGGTGGGAGGTGCAACCTACTGAGACAGCAGCTGGGGATGGGTAAGGGAGTGCTGACATCCCCCCTCTCCTAATCCCAAACTGCACAGTTTTCACTTCCAAAAGAAACTGCTTTCTTCTGCTTGAGGAGTGGGGGGCTTGAATAGCTAGCAGCAATACCCAGGTACTATGTTGAGGGCTTTGGGTAAGTCTCTGAGGCTTACCGGCTTCAGGTAAGACTCAACACATTCCCAGCTAGCTGGCTATCAGGAAAGACTCCTTCTACTTGAGAAATCAGAGTGAAATATAAAGTCGACTTTGTCTTGCAACTAGGTACTAGCTTGATCACAGGAGGGTAGAGCACCAAGTGCACTCCTGGACTCTCCAAAACCAGGACTTGGCTCTTGTACAGGGTCTGTATTCTGCATGGGCCTGTGGTAGCACTGCTCAAGGGGTGAGATTCCACTGCCTTTGGAAAGGAAAGGGAAGAGTGAGAAGGACTGCATTTTGTGGTTTGAGTGTCAGCTCAGCTGCAGTACAATAGAGCACCAAATAGACTTCTAAGGTTTTTGACTCTAGTCCCTGGCTTCTGGGTGGTACCTCTGGACATGCCTGGGTACTGGAGGAATTTGCTTCACTGAAGGGAAGGACACAGGCCTGGCTGGATTCACCACCAACTGATTGTAGGGCCCCAGATCCTTGGAAACATAGGCAGTAGCCAGGGAATGGTTGCAGCAAGCTTTGGGCAAGACCCAGTGCTCTGCTTGTTTTAAGTCTCACCCAGTGCAGTCACAGTGGTGGTGGATACACGAGTGCTTGTGTCATTCCATCCCCAGTTTCAATTGACTCAGAACAGAGAGAGAGACTTGGTTTATTTGGGAGAAATTAAGGGAAGGGAACAAGAGTTTCCGTCTGGTAATCCAGAGAATTCTCTTGGATCTTGTCCAAGACCATCAAGGCAGTACCTCTACAAGTCTTCAAGAACCACTGCATTATTGGGCTTGGAGTGCCCCTAAAGCAGATACAGCTTAGATCACAACACTTAACTAATTTCCCATTTATTAAAAAAAGTGCAGTTCACTGCCGGTGCAGTATTCTAGGGGCAAATCGAAAATAGGTTAAGTCCTTTTTAATATCTGGAAAGCCTAACAAGAAGGATGTGTACAAAAAAAATCCCAGACTACAAAGACGACAAAAATACCTAACTCTAGAATGCCCAGCCCCCGATGAATATCTACAAGTATAAAGAAAATCCAGGAAAACATGACCTCACCACATGAACTAAATAAGGCACCAGGGACCAATCCTGGAGAAACAGAGATGTGTGATCTTTCAGCCAGAGAATATAAGATAGTTGTTTTGAGGAAACCTAAAGATATTCAAAATAACACAGAGAAGAAATTCACAATTCTATCAGATAAACATAACAAAGAGACTGAAATAATTTACAAGAGTCAAGCAGAGATTGTGGAGCTGAAACATGCAATTGGCATACTGAAGAATGCATTGGAGTCTTTAGTAGAATAATAGAATAGAATTGATCCAGCAGAAGAAAGAATTAGTGAGCTTTAACACAAGCTATTTGAAAATACTGTTAGAAGAGACAAAAGAAAAAAGAATAAAAAACAATGAAGCACACCTACAGGATCTAGAAAATAGTCTCAAAATGCAAATCTAAGAGTTATTGGCCTTAAAGAGGAGGTAGAGAAAGAGAAGGGAGTAGAAAATTTATTTAAGGGAAAATAACAGAGAACTTTCCAAAACTAGAGAAAGGTATCACTATCTAAGTACAAGAAGCTGATAGAACACCAAGCAGATTAAACCCAATGAAGACTACTTCCAGGCATTTAATAATAAAACTCCCAAAGATGTCCTGAATTGTATTGCCCAGATTTTCTGCTAGGGTTTTTATAGTTTTGGAGCTTACATTTAAGTCATTAATCCAGCTTGAGTCAATTTTGTATAAGTTCAAATACATGAAAATTAAACAATATGCTCCTGAGTGAACAGTGGGACAATGAAGAAATTAAGAAGAAAATTGAAAAATTTCTTGAAACAAATGATGAGAAAACACAGCATATCAAAACCTATGGGATTTAGCAAAAGTGGTACTAAGAATAAAGTTAATAGCTGTAAGTGTCAACTATCAAAATAGAAGAAAAACATCAAATAAACAACCTAACAATATACTTTAAAAAACTACGAAAGCTGGAGCAAACCAAACCCAAAATTAGTAGGAGAAAAGAAATAATAAACTCAGAGCAGAAATAAATTGAAATAAAGAAAACAATACAAAATATTAACAAAGCAAAAAGTTGTTCTTTAGAAGCATTAAAGAAAGCTGACAAACCTTTAGCCAGACTAAGGAAAAATGTGACATGATCCAAATAAGTCAGAGATGAAAAAGAAGACATTACAACTGATATCACAGGTATTAAAAGGATCATTGGTGGCTACCATGAACAACTATATACCAATAAATTGGAAAACTTAGAAGTAATGAACAAATTCCTAGATACATACAACCTACTGAAATTGAACCATGAAGAAATCCAAAACCTGAACAAAATTATAGCAAATAATCAGATTGAACTCAAGAGAAAGCATCCTAGTAGAGAAAAGCTCAAGACCCAATGACTTCAATGATGAATTCCAGCAAATATTTAAAGAACTAATACCAATCCTACTCAAACTATTCCACAAAATAGTGAAGGAGGGAATACTTCCAAATTAATTCTATAAGGCCAGTATTACTCTGATAACAAAACCAAAGACACATTTAAAAAAAAAGTTATAGGCCAATGTCTCTGAGGAATATTCATGCAAAAATCCTCAAGAAAATAGCTGCAAACCAAATTAATGAATACATTAAAGAGCTCACTCATCACAACCAAGTGGGATTTATCCCTGTATGCAAGGGTGCTTTAACATATGCCAATTAATTGATGTGGTACATCATATCAACAGAATAAAGAATGAAAGCATATGGTCATTTCAATTGATACTGAAAAATTATTTGATAAAATTCAACATCCCTTCATGGTAAAAGCCCTAAAAAAACCAGGGTATAGAAGGAACATACCTCACCATAGTAAAAGCTATCTACAAAAGACCAACAGCTAGTAACATACTAAATAGGGAAAAACTAAAAGCCTTTCCTCTAAGGTCTGGAAAACAACAAGGATGCTTACTTTCACCACTGTTATTCAACATTGTACTGGAATACCTAGCTAGAGCAATCAGAGAAAGATATAAAGGGGATCCCAATTAGAATGGAAGAAGTCAAATTATACTCATTTGCAGAGAATATAATCTTATATTTAAAAAAACCTAAAGACTCCACTAAAAAACTGTGAGAAATAATAAACAAATTCCGTAAAGTTGCAAGATACAAAATAACACACAAAAATTGGTAGTATTTCTATATTCCTACAGCGAACAATTTAAAAAATAATTTTTAAAAGTAATCCCATTTACAATATCCACACATAAAATTAACAATGAGATACCATCTCACACCAGTTAGAATGGTGATCATTAAAAAGTCAGGAAACAACAGATGCTGGCGAGGATGCAGAGAAATAGAAACACTTTTACACTGTTGGGAGTGTAAATTACTTCAGTCATTGTGGAAGACAGTGTGGCAATTCCTCAAGAATCTAAAACCAGAAATACCATTTGACCCAGCAATCCCATTACTGGGTATATACTCAAAGGATTATAAATCATTCTACTCTAAAGACACATGTACAAGTGTGTTTATTGCAGCACTATTTACAATAGCAAAGACTTGGAACCAACCCAAATGCCCATCAGTGATAGACTAGATAGAGAAAATATGGCACATATGCACCATGGAGTACTATGCAGCCATAAAAAAGAATGAATTCATGTCCTTTTCACGGACATGGATGAAGCTGGAAACGTCGTTCTCAGCAAACTAACACAGGAACAGAAAACCAAACACTGCATGTTCTCACTCAAAAGTGGGAGTTGAAAAATGAGAACACATGGACACAGGGAGGGAAACATGACACACCAGGGCCTGTTGCGGGGTGGGGAGCAAGGGGAGGGAGAGCACTGGGACAAATACCTAATTCATGCGGGGCTTAAAACCTAGATGACAGGTTGATGGGTTCAGCAAACCACCATGGCACATGTATACCTATGTAACAAACCTGCACATTCTGCACATGTATCCCAGAACCTAAAGTATAATATAAAAAATCACTCAAAAATATGAATAGAAGGGAAAATTCCTTATCCTAATAAAATGTATTTATAAAAATTCCAAAGATGTTTTATATCAAATTGTGAAAATCTAAAAGCTTATGCCCTAAAATCAGGGGGTAAAAAACCCCAAGTATATCTACTTTTACTACTGCTATTCAGCATCGTTCTTAAGGTCCCAGCCAAAACAATTAGACAAGAAAGAGAAATAATGTAGCAACTTATATATTATGGATTTTTTTTAAAAAATTAAGGATTATGTGCCATAACTAAATGGGATCTATATGAGGAGTGCAAGAGTGCTTCAATAAGAAAATCAATCAATGTAATACACCACCATATTAGAAAGAAAGGAAAAATCTAACAAAATACACCATCTGAATAGAAGCTGAGAAAGCATAAGACAAAATTCAATACTCTTCCTGATAAAATCACTCAAAGATATGAATAGAAGGGAAATTTCTTATAATAAAATGTATTTATAAAAATTCCAAAGGTATTTTATATCAAATTGTGAAAATCTAAAAGCTTATACCCCAAAATCAGGGGGAAAAGATCCAAGTATATCCAATTTCACTACTGCTATTCAGCATAGCACTTAAGGTCCTAGCCAAAACAATTAGACAAGAAAGAGAAATAAAAGGCATTTAGGTAAGAAAGGAAGACGTAAAACTATTTCTATTTTAAGATAACACAATTATATATAAAGAAAAGTCCATATAACCCACAAAAAACAACTAGAGCTGATAAATGTTTTCAGCTTAATTTTAGGATGTAAGATTGGTCCAGATATCAGTTGTGTCTGTTTATATCAGCAATGAGCAATATGAAAATAAAATCAAGGAAATAGTTACATTTGCAATAGCATCAAAAGGGCCAAAAGCCCTGAGAACCTATAATCAAGAAGATAAAAGACTGAAAACTATGAAATGTTGCTTAGAAAAATAAGGAGTACCTAAATAAATGGCAAACCATGTCATTTTAAAGGATTGAAATGGCACACGTATACATATGTAACAAATGTGCACATTGTGCACATGTACCCTAAAACTTAAAGTATAATAATAATAATGAAAGACTTAAAATTGTTAAGATGGCAATGCTTCCAAAAGTAATCTAAAGATTGAATGTAATCACTGTCACAATTCCAATGTCCTTTTTAAAATTTTTATTTGTGCAAAAATGGAAAAGCCCATCCTGAATTTATATGCAACTACAGGGAGAGGACTCAATTTCCAAATTTCCAGACTTCAGAACAAAACTATAGTAGTCAAAACAGCATGGTACTGGCAAAAGGAAAGAAATAAAGACCAGTGGAATAAAATTGAAATCCAAACATAAACCTAATCATCTATGCCCAGTTCATTTTCAACAAATGTACCAAGATCATTTAATCTAAAGGAAGAGTTTCAAAATAAATAAATAAATAAAGGAAGCGTTTCTTCAACAAACAGTGCTGGGACAACCGGGTAGCCACATACAAAAGAATGAAGTTGAACCCCTATCTCACTCTTATGCAAAATATAACTGAAAGTGAACGAAAAACTTACATGTGAACTAAAACTATACAATTCTTAGAATAAAACATCGGGTTAAATCTTAATGCCTTCAGAATTGGAAGTGGATGCATAGATTTGACACCAAAGCAACTAAAATAAGAGAGATAAACTGGGCCTCACCAAATTAAAATGTTTGTTCATCAAAGGACAAAATTAAAAATGTGAAATGACAACCTGTAGAATGGGAGAAAATATTTGCATTTCATACGTATTTAGTAACGGTTTAATGCCCAGAATCCATAAACAATTACCTACAGTTCAACAACAAATGACAAGCAACCCAGTATAGAAATAAGCAAAGGGCCAGGTGTGGTGCCTCACAACTGCAATCCCAGTGCTTTGGGAGGGCCAACATGGGTGGACTGCTTGAGCTCAGGAGTTTGAGACCAGCCTAGGAAACATGGTGAAACCAAGTTTGTACAAAAAAAATACAAAAATTAGCTGGGTGTGGGGGCTTGTGCCTGTGCTCCTAGCTACTTGGGAGGCTGAGGTAGGAGAATCACTTGAGCCCAAGAGTCAGAGGTTGCAGTGAGCCAAGATGACAGCACTGTACTCCAATCTGAGCAACACAGAGAGGCCTTGTCTCCAAAATAAATAAATAAATAAATAAAATAAAATAAAAATGAACAAGGGCCTTGAATAACATTTCTCTAAAGAACATGTAAAAATGGTAAAAAGCTAATTAATATCATTGGTCAAGTCAAAACCACAATGAAATACCACTTTGCACTGACACAAAAAACAGAAAATTACAAATATTGGCTATAATATGGAAAAGAGGAACCCTCAAACATTGCTGATGGGATTTTAAAATGGTGTATTTACTGTAGAAATGTTTAGTTGTTTCTCAAAAAGTTAAACATAAAATTACCATATGACCCAGAAATAACACTCCTAGGACTATACCCTGGAAAAATGAAAATATATTCATGAAGTAACTTGTATACAAATGTTCATAGCAACATTATTTATAAGAGCCAAAAGGTGAAAATAACACAAATGATCATCAACAGATGAATGATAAGCAAATTGTCATATGTGTACATGAAAATGGAATATTATTGAACCACACAAAACAACAAAGTACTATCACATGCTAAAACTTAGTTGACCCTCCATATCATTATACTAAGTGAAAGAAGCCAGGAAAAAAGATCACATATGCCATGGGTCTTTTTATATGTTATACTCATTATAGGCAAATCCATAAAGATAGTTGATTAATGTTTACTACATGATGGAGTTGGGAATGAGGTGTGACTATTTAATGATATAGTATGTTTCTGTGGAGTGATAAAAAAGTTTTGAAAGTAGAGAGGAATGGTAGTTGTGATGCAGGGCAGGCGAGTCCCAATGTGGAGCTTAGCCTGGGAGGGTTCCTGGCTTTGCCCAGAAAAGAATTCAAAGGCAACTCAGAGGTAGAAGAAAACAGCTTTGTTGAACAGGCAGTGGTACAGCTCTGCGAGGGCTCCTGCAGAGCAGGGCTATGATATAGGCAGAGAGTAGCAGCTCAGGGCAGTTTTGTGGTCATTTTTATACCCACTTTTAATTGCATGCGTATTAAGGGACAGTTTGTGCAAGGAAGGGGTCCTATCTTTTGGATCATTGGGTGCCATGGAAAGGGGAGGTAACTCCTGGGTGTTGCCATGGGAATAGTAAATTGACACGGCATACTGGTGGGCAGGAATGATTGAAAGCTGCTTTCATCCTGGCCCTGTTTTAGCTAGCCATCAATCTGGTCCCATGTCCAAGACCCACCTCTGGAGTTGACTCCCACCTCCTACCTCAGTTGCACAGTATTGTAATTAAACAAAATACCATTAAAGTGTACACTTTAAATTGGGTGATATATGGTATATGAATTTCATCTCAATATTTAAAATGTCATAATTTTCTGAATTAATCTATAGAGTTAATGCAATCTTAAAATTCCTATGAGCTTGTTTGCAGAAATTGACAAGTTTATTCTTAAATTTTTGTTGCGACTAAATGAACACAAAAAAGCCCAAATAGTCTTGAAAAAAGCTTTGAGGACTCATACTTTTTGATTTGAAAACTTGACACAAAACTACAGTAATTAAGACTTCAAAATGAGGTACTACTGACATAAGGACAGACAGACCAATGGAGTAGAATTGAGAGCCCACAAACAAATCCTCACATTTATACTCAACTGGTTTTTAATGAGGTTGTCAAGACAATTCAATAGGAAAAAATATACTTTTTCAATAAATAGTTCAATAATAACAGGATTCACTCTCACAGGTTACCTGATAAACATCAACCTCCAACTCCTTTGTGCAAATTCATTTTAGGTTACACTAAATTAAACCTTCTCTCTTCCATCCACCAACTCTTTCCCACCACTCACCTCTCCACAAACTACTCATTCCATCTGAAACCTTTCTTCTGTTCCACACTGCAAATATATTAAGGGCTATGTCAATGTGCAGGGCATACAGGAAGCCCATTTATGATAAGCCATTCTTTTCCATTGTCACATAATCTATGTGCAATATTGATATCCATCTTCAGTTTGTGGTAGGATATTTTGTATTTTCTACTTATTTATAATTGTTTCCATTTGACTGCAGTGTCTATATTATTCTACTCATGTAGATTATTTTTATTTCAAGAAGAGGGTCTATGCATTCTAGCCATTGGACAATTTTGTATTTTCCATGATGTTTAGTGCAGGCCCATAAATACGAAAAGTAATTAAGATGCTTGTCAAGCATTACTGGCCTGATCATTTAAACATCCTTAGTAAATTACAGAAGGATTCGATGAATCACAAAATGGACAAGAAATCAAAATACTGATCTGTTGCTAATATCTTACCTGCTCCATTTTGATCAGGAAGCAATCGATAAAGTCCCGAGGATTGTTAACATCCAGTGATGCTTGGTGTTCTTTTACTTTCTCCCTAATGTAACTTTGTGTAAGAGCAACATTTTTAAGCACTTTGTTGTGAGTTCCTGGGAAACAATCAATGAGTAGAGGGAAATTATTGCAGACCTAAAAGAGAAAAGAATATTAAATAAAAACATGTCATAAGATATATGTATCTTACACCAAGCCCTGATTGAAATTATAACTATAAATATGAATAAGATATCATGTCCATTTTGATGGGAAATTTTTATACATGTATACATTTTTTATTATACTTTAAGTTCTAGGGTATATGTGCACAAAGTGCAGGTTTGTCACATATGTATACATGTGCCAGGTTGGTGTACTGCACCCAATAACTCGTCATATACATTAGGTATATCTCCCAATGCTATCCCTTCCCCCTCCCCCCACCACACAACAGACCCCAGTGTGTGATGTTCCCCTTCCTGTGTTCAAGTGTTCTCATTGTTCAATTCCCACCTATGAATGAGAATATTCAGTGTTTGGTTTTTTGTCCTTGTGATAGTATGCTGAGAACGATGGTTTCTAGCTTCCTCCATGTCCCTACAAAGAACATGAATTCATCCTTTTTATGGCTGCATAGTATTCCACGGTGTATATGTGCCACACTTTCTTAATCCAGTCTATCATTGTTGCACATTTGGCTTGGTTCCAAGTCTTTGCTATTGTGAATAGTGCCACAATAAACATACGTGTGCATGTGTCTTTAAAGCAGCATGATTTATAATCCTTTGGGTATATACCCAGTAATGGGATGGCTGGGTCAAATGGTATTTCTAGTTCTAGATCCCTGAGGAATCGCCACACTGTCTTTCACAATGGTTGAACTAGTTTACAGTCCCACCAACAGTGTAAAAGTGTTCCTATTTCTCCACATCCTCTCCAGAACCTGTTGTTTCCTGACTTTTTAATGATTGCCATTCTAACTGGTGTGAAATGGTATCTCATTGTGGTTTTGATTTGCATTTCTCTGATGGCCAGTGATGATGAGCATTTTTTCATGTGTCTTTTGGCTGCATAAATGTCTTCTTTTGAGAAGTGTCTGTTCGTATCCTTTGCCCACTTGTTGATGGGGTTGTTTGGTTTTTTTCTTGTAAATTTGTTTGAGTTCTTTGTAGATTCTGGATATTAGCCCTTTGTCAGATGAGTAGATTGCAAAATTTTTCTCCCATTCTGTAGGATGCCTATTCAATCTGATGGTAGTTTCTTTTGCTTTGCAGAAGCTCTTTAGTTTTATTAGGTCCCATTTGTCAATTTTGGCTTTTGTTGCCATTGCTTTTGGTGTATGAGACATGAAGTCCTTGCCCATGCCTATGTCCTGAATGGTATTGCCTAGGTTTTCTTCTAGAGTTTTTATGGTTTTAGGTCTAACATTTAAGTCTTTGATCCATCTTGAATTAGTTTTTGTATAAGGTGTAAGGAAGGGATCCAGTTTCAGCTTTCTACATATGGCTAGACAGTTTTCCCAGCAACATTTGTTGAATAGGGAATCCTTTCCCCATTTCTTGTTTTTCTCAGGTTTGTCAAAGATCAGATAGTTGTAGATCTGTGGTATTATTTCTGAGGGCTCTGTTTTGTTCCATTGGTCTATATCTCTGTTTTGGTACCAGTACCAAGCTGTTTTGGTTAATGCAGCCTTGTAGAATAGTTTGAAGTCAGGTAGCCTGATGCCTCCAGCTTTGTTCTTTTGGCTTAGCATTGACTTGACAATGCGGGCTCTTTTTTGGTTCCATATGAACTTTAAAGTAGTTTTTTCCAATTCTGTGAAGAAAGTCATTGGTAGCTTGATGGGGATGGCATTGAATCTATAAATTACCTTGGGCAGTATGGCCATTTTCATGATATTGATTTTTCCTACCCATGAGCATGGAATGTTCTTCCATTTGTTTGTAGCCTCTTTTATTTTGTTGAGCAGTGGTTTGTAGTTCTCCTTGAAGAGGTCCTTTACGTCCCTTGTAAGTTGGATTCCTAGGTATTTTATTCTCTTTGAAGCAATTGTGAATGGGAGTTCACTCATGATTTGGCTCTCTGTTTGTCTGTTATTGGTGTAGAGGAATGTTTGTGATTTTTGCACATTGATTTTGTATCCCGAGACATTGCTGAAGTTGCTTATCAGCTTAAGGAGATTTGGGGCTGAGATGATGGGGTTTTCTAGATATACAATCATGTCATCTGCAAACAGGGACAATTTGACTTCCTCTTTTCTTAATTGAATACCCTTTATTTCCATCTCCTGCCTGATTGCCCTGGCCAGAACTTCCAACACTATGTTGAATAGGAGTTGTGAGAGAGGGCATCCCTGTCTTGTGCCAGTTTTCAAAGGGAATGCTTCCAGTTTTTGCCCATTCAGTATGATATTGGCTGTGGGTTTGTCATAAATAGCTCTTATTATTTTTAGATACGTCCCATCAATACCTAATTTATTGAGAGTTTTTAGCCTGAAGTGCTGTTGAATTTTTTAAAAGGCCTTTTCTGCATCTATTGAGATAATCATGTGGTTTTTGTCTTGGTTCTGTTTATATGCCGGATTACATTTACTGATTTGCGTATATTGAACCAGCCTTGCATCCCAGGGATGAAGCCCACTTGATCGTGGTGGATAAGCTTTTTATGTGCTGCTGGATTCAGTTTGCCGTATTTTATTGAGGATTCTTGCATCGATGTTCATCAGGGATATTGGTCTAAAATTCTCGTTTTTTGTTGTGTCTCTGCCAGGCTTTGTTATCAGGATGATGCTGGCCTCATAAAATGAGTTAGGGAGGATTCCCTCTTTTTCTATTGATTGGAATAATTTCAGAAGGAATGGTACCAGCTCCTCCTTGTACCTCTGATAGAATTTGGCTGTGAATCCACCTGGTCCTGGACTTTTTTTGGTTGGTAAGCTATTAATTATTGCCTCAATTTCAGAGCCTGTTATTGGTCTATTCAGAGATTCAACTTCTTCCTGGTTTAGTCTTGGGAGGGTGTATGTGTGGAGAAATTTATCCATTTCTTCTAGATTTTCTAATTTACTTGTGTGGAGGTGTTTATAGTATGCTCTGATGGTAATTTGTATTTCTGTGGGATCGGTTGTGATATCCCCTTTATCATTTTTTACTGTATCTATTTGAGTTTTCTCTCTTTTCTTCCTTATTAGTCTTCCTAATGGTCTATCAATTTTGTTGATCTTCAAAAAACTAGCTCCTGGATTCACTGATTTTTTGAAGGGTTTTTTGTGTCTCTATGTCCTTCAGTTCTGCTCTGATCTTAGTTATTTCTTGCCTTCTGCTAGCTTTTGAATGTGTTTGTTCTTGCTTCTCTAGTTCTTCCAATTGTGATGTTAGGGTGTCAATTTTAGATCTTTCCTGCTTTCTCTTGTGGGTATTTACTGCTATAAATTTCCCTCTACACACTGCATTAAATGTGTCCCAGAGATTCTGGTATGTTGTGTCTTTGTTCTCATTGGTTTCAAAGAACATCTTTATTTCTGCCTTCATTTCTTTATGTACCCAGTAGTCATTCAGGAGCAGGTTGTTCAGTGTCCATGTAGTTGAGTGGTTTTGAGTGAGTTTCTTAATCCTGAGTTCTAGTTTGATTGCGCTGTGGTCTGAGAGACAATTTGTTGTAATTTCTGTTCTTTTACATCTGCTGAGGAGTGCTTTACTTCCAACTATGTGGTCAATTTTGGAATAAGTGCGGTGTGGTGCTGAGAAGAATGTATATTCTGTTGATTAGGGGTGGAGAGTTCTGTAGATGTCTATTAGGTCCGCTTGGTGCAGAGCTGAGTTCGATTCCTGGATATCCTTGTTAACTTTCTGTCTCGTTGATCTGTCTAATGTTGACAGTGGGGTGTTAAAGTCTCCCATTATTATTGTGTGGGAGTCTAAGTCTCTTTATAGGTCTCTAAGGACTTGCTTGATGAGTCTGGGTGCTCCTGTATTGGGTGCATATATATTTAGGATAGTTAGCTCTTCTTATTGAATTGATCTCTTTACCATTATGTAATGGCCTTCTTTGTCTCTTTTAATCTTTGTTGGTTTAAAGTCTGTTTTATCAGAGATTAGGATTGCAACCCCTGCCTTTTTTTGTTTTCCATTTGCTTGATAGATCTTCCTCCTTCCCTTTATTTTGAGCCTATGTGCATCTCTGCACATGAGATGGGTTTCCTCAATACAGCACACTGATGGGTCTTGACTCTTTATCCAGTTTCCCAGTCTGTGTCTTTTAATTGGAGCATTTAACCCATTTACATTTAAGGTTAATATTGTTATGCTTGAATTTGATCCTATCATTATGATGTTAGCTGGTTATTTTGCTCGTTAGTTGATGCAGTTTCTTCCTAGCCTTGATGGTCTTTACAATCTGACGTTTTTGCAGTGGCTGGTACCGGTTGCTCCTTTCCATGTTTAGTGCTTCCTTCAGGAGCTCTTTTAGGGCAGGCCTGATGGTGACAAAATCTCTCAGCATTTACTTGTCTGTAAAGGATTTTATTTCTCCTTCACTTATGAAGCTTAGTTTGGCTGGATATGAAATTCTGGGTTGAAAATTCTTTTCTTTAAGAATGTTGAATATTGGCCACTACTCTCTTCTGGCTTGTAGAGTTTCTGCCGAGAGATCCGCTGTTAGTCTGATGGGCTTCCCTTTGTGGGTAACCCGACCTTTCTCACTGGCTACCCTTAACATTTTTTCCTTCATTTCAACTTTGGTGAATCTGACAATTATGTGTCTTGGAGTTGCTCTTCTCGAGGAGTATCTTTGCGGCGTTCTCTGTATTTCCTGAATTTGAATGTTAGCCTGCCTTCCTAGGTTGGGGAAGTTCTCCTGGATAATATCCTGCAGAGTGTTTTCCAACTTGGTTCCATTCTCCCCGTCACTTTCAGATACACCAGTCAGACGTAGATTTGGTCTTTTCACATAGTCCCATATTTCTTGGAAGCTTTGTGCATTTCTTTTTATTCTTTTTTCTCCAAACTTCTCTTCTTGCTTCATTTCATTTTTTTGATCTTCAATCACTGATACCCTTTCTTCCATTTGATCGAATCAACTACTGAAGCTTGTGCATGTGTCACGTAGTTCTCCTGCCATGGTTTTCAGCTCCATCAGGTCCTTTAAGGACTTCTCTGCATTGGTTATTCTAGTTAGCCATTCATCTAATCTTTTTTCAAGGTTTTTAACTTCTTTGCGATGGGTTTGAGCTTCCTCCTTTAGGTTGGAGAAATTTGATCATCTGAAGCCTTCTTCTCTCAGCTCGTCAAAGTCATTCCCCATCCAGCTTTGTTCCGTTGCTGGTGAGGAGCTGCGTTCCTTTGGAGGAGGAGAGGCACTCTGATTTTTAGAATTTTCAGTTTTTCTGTTCTGTTTTTCCCCCATCTTTGTGCTTTTATCTACCTTTGGTCTTTGATGATGGTGATGTACAGAAGGGGTTTTGGTGTGGATGTCCTTTCTGTTTGTTAGATTTCCTTCTAACAGTCAGGATCCTCAGCCGCAAGTCTGTTGGAGTCTGCTGGAGGTCCACTCCAGACCCTGTTTGCCTGGGTATCGGCAGCAGAGGCTGCAGAACAGCAAATATTGCTGAACAGCAAATGTTGCTGCCCGATCGTTCCTCTGGAAGTTTTGTCTCAGAGGAGTACCCAGCCCTGTGAGGTGGCAGTCTGCCCCTACTAGGGGGTGCCTCCCAGTTAGGCTATTCAGGGGTCAGGGACCCACTTGAGGAGACAGTCTGTCCATTCTCAGATCTCATACTCCATGCTGGGAGAACCACTACTCTCTTCAAAGCTGTCAGACAGGGACATTTAAGTGTGCAGAGGTTTCTGCTGCCTTTTGTTCAGCTATGCCCTGCCCCGAGAGGTGGATTCTACAGAGGCAGGCAGGCCTCCTTGAGCTGCAGTAGGCTCCACCCAGATCGAGCTTCCTGGTGGTTTTGTTTACCTACTCAAGCCTCAGCAATGGTGGACACCCCTCCCCCAGCCTCGCTGCTGCCTTGCAGTTGGATCTCAGACTGCTGTGCTGGCAATGAGTGAGGCTTTGTGGGCATGGGACCCTCCAAGCCATGTGCAGGATATAATCTCCTGGTGTGCCATTTGCTAAGACCACTGGAAAAGCACAGTATTAGGGTGGGAGTGACCCAATTTTCCAGGTGCCGTCTGTTCACAGCTTTGCTTGGCTAGGAAAGGGAATTCCCTGACCCCTTGCGCTTCTGATGGGGAAATTTTTATTGTGCACGTATAGCAATTTTCTGTACCTAAAGATTGGAGGCTGAAAATTTTGAACAGGAAATCAAAGGTGGTAATTATTTTCTTCACTCATACATCATTTTTATTGTATAAAAGCATTTTAATATCAATTTTCTCATTTTTAAACCAAGTCTTCCCTACAACCTTGAAATATAAAATGGCATGAATTACTATGATTTATATTTAGTTGATGACACTAGAGGTTAACTGGTTTTGGACAACCTGATAGAGAGTACAAAGCTAGAACCCACTGTTTTTATTTCTGTGAAGTAGCTTCAAAAATGAAATCAGTATTTTAGAAGTGGGAGCAGCTCAAAGATATCTTAAAACCCAGCCATGCACCTGAGCAGTTAAGTGATTTCTCTAAGATCACACAGTTATTATTTAGGCAGAGTGTAGGGCATGCCAATTCAGCACAGGATAAAATTTGGACGTTTGTTTATGGTTCATATACCATAAAACCGATCATTTTTGTCATTCCTAACCTAGCTGCCTCATCAGCCAGGTTCTCAGCAGCAGCATCAAACACACCTGCCCTACTCAGTGTTTCCTGGCACCTTCTATGATCACAAATATTCTCCCTCCTTGATGGAGATAATCTTTCCCTAAATTAGAATATTTCTGCCAAGTAATGTGATGAAATGGTCAGTAAGCATTGATTGGAGGATAAGCCTACTGAGTAATGGAAGCCTTCAGAAAGGGCCCGGATGTCCATGGGGTGATATGGACATGCTTTTGGGCTTTTTGAAACAGGCTTTGGGATTTAGTGGATAAACCACTGGTCAGGAAGCCATTGGGCTTGAAAGCCACCCCTTTATTTGGACATTCATTTTCTGTGTGTAAAATAAAAGGCTTGGTCATCTTTCCCAGATGTTCACTTCATAAATTTCTGAGCAGGACTGTGGTGTTCAAACATGCACTTCATGGCTTGGTCCATATAGAATTTTGGACTTATCATAAAAAAAGAGCATAAATGGTTTCCAAGGAAAATAAAATCTTGGCCTTACCTGGATCCATGGGGAGTTCAGAATCCTGAAGTTTTCATTGAATCTTTTCATCAGGGTGAGAAAATTCTGATCTTTATAATCAAATCGTTTCTGGAAAACAACGGAGCAGATCACATTGCAGGGAGCGCAGCCCAGGATGAAAGTGGGATCACAGGGTGAGGCTAAAGATTTAAAAAATTTTTTAAAAATTATTAAAAAATAAATATTTAAAAGATTTGCGTTTGTTAAGACATAAAGGAAATTTAGAAATTTTAAACAATATCTTACAAATTCCCCATGTGTCCAAAAAAATCAGCATGGATGAAATAAACACATTACTTTTACCTTAAATATGAGTTGAGCATTACAGGCTAGCTAAACAATGTCATTTCGCCTGTGGTTTTTCACATCCAATGCCTTTATTTAAACTCTTTTAACCCCAAGTGTCTTTTATTTTGGAAGGAAAAAGAAGACTTTTTCGAAATCCTAATAATTCAAGTTTTTAGAGCAGAATCATGTCTGTTTGCAAAGCCTCTGGACAATAAAACACAGAGATAGGAAGAGAAAAGTTGGGGACCTAGAAATGTCTTATATATAATGAATAGCTGAAAGTATAATGTGCTGAACCAATGGGAATAAAGTTAGGGAGATTGTGGGTGAATGCATGTGTTTGAGGGAACAAATGTGAAAAGCAAGTACATCCATATGGTATGAGAAGAAAAACTAATATAAATGAGCATTAAGTATAACAGATTTGTTTATCTAAATAAGTAAAATGTTAACTTTTTATTTCAAATCTAAATCCCAGTAAAGCTAACCAAAAAGTAAATTGATAAATGGAATCTTTTTATTTATTTTTTCAATTTGTAAAAAATGAATTTCCTTCCTTTGGAAATAATGTTTATCATTTCCAATCATCTTCCAAATTTAATTCATTTGGGCAAAACTACTCTTGTGGATTCTGGGATATTATTCAGTATAGTCATCAAGATAAGTATGTTTTAATAAAGTTTTAAATTTGACCATAAGTTAGGCCAAATCTGTAATTTTACAGGTAAAGACATTATTAAAAAGGCTTTTATTCGGTGAAGGAATCTCTAAAATGAAATTGCTGTAACCAAGTGACTAGTGAACATAAATGGAAAGGGTGCCCAAATTTACATCTATAGGTCCTAAATAAGAGTGACACGAAATGAAAGGGTTGTGAATAAAGTTGGAACATTGAACAACAAGAAACCTGCTGAGTTAGCTGCTTCTATGCCAGACTCCTTTAAACATTACAGGGCTCTAAAGTTTCAGAAAAACTGTTGTTTTAGCCAAGGGGGTGAAAGGTAATTTGGGAAGCCTTGGTGAGAGAGAGAGAGCGTGTGTGTGTGTGTGTGTGTGTGTGTGTGTGTGTGTGTGTGTGTGTGTGTGTTTCTCAGGTACAATCTGATATCCAGGTTTTTTTTTTTTTACTGCATTTGGGAGAGTGAATTTAAAAAGGTAATTTTATATCCCAGCTGATAATCAGATTGATTATAACAAGCACTTCATAGGTGAGTAAATTGGCAGTGGGAGAAAAATGATTAGCACAAATTTCAAAGCTAAGAACCAATACAGGGGAAAAAAGATGACAAAACTGAAAACATAGCCAAATTACATTTAAAGAAGACAGGATAAAGAGTTTTTCATAATAGTTAAAATCTAGTTAAACAAATTATTTACAAATTAGTATTTGTGTATTTGCTGAGTTATACTATAGATTATATTTACTTAAAATATATTAATTGCTACAGTAAGTAGTGGTTAACAAGAAATAATTAATCCTGACAGTTTTCAAATAGTACTGTGTTTCCTGAGAAATAAGAACTGATGAAAACTGTACTGAGATATACCTAAGCAAGTAAAACCATACATAGTGTCATTGCTGGCCAGAGCTGTAGGCATGGACCTGGAAGGAATTTCCAGACATGTGAGTATGACCATATGAAAAAACTCGAATTAAATGAAAGCACATATAACTTGGTTCATATTTCATGAAGTGTGATGAGGTCACTTTCACCATGTCCACTTTCCAAGTGTTCTCTGGTGAAATGTTCTGGTGGAGGTAATGCAGATTTATGCTATGGGGGAAACCTTCTTTAACTCTTCAAAAATGAACTCAAGACCCTTATTTATGATTTCTGATTTGAAAACAAGGAAACAAAATTGAGCAGAAAATAGGATTAAATGACCTTTTATTCCTACACCCTATGAACCAACACATTTATACAGGCAAAGCACAGATACACAAAACCTCCCTTGTCTCTGTGCTTCAAATCTCCCTCCACCACCTGAGGGCTGACAACCAGGATGCACAATGAAGACCTGGCCACCCCTGAAATGTTTCCAAGGATGTCACTAGTGAAGACAGGTAACTGTTAAGGTCAGTGACGCAGAGTAGAGTCACCCACCCTTGGTTTTTCTTAACTCCTCCACAAGGCAGTGAGCTTCCTCTTGAACACGGTCCTCAATGCTCCTCTTCCCCATCCCAAAATTCCGCAAGGTTGTGAGGGAGAAACGCCGGATCTCCTTCCATCTCTTTCCATTGCTGGAAATGATTCCTAATAAAAAAAGGGGCAGAAACTGGGAGAATTCACAGCCAAGGAAGAAAGTGCTGCAACACTCGGCAGCCATGCAGATAGGCTAAGCTCTGCTGAGAAGTTTTTAGGGCTCTGTTTTCCATCCCCCTCACCCCAATTACCAAAGCTGACACAGAAATATGTGCACCTACCAAGTCCTTTAGTAATTCTTTGAGATATTGGGGAACTGCCTCTTCCAGAAAACTCCTCTCCATTATCAATCAGGGCTTCCTTCACTGCCTCATATCCATGCAACACCACTATGGGATTCATGCCAAAATACACGGTGAACACAGGACCATAGACTTTTGAGAACTGGGAAAGGAAATGCAAATAGCAGCAAAATAAGTCGCTATTTGCTCCAAATACTATGTATGATTCAGACTGACATTTTCATTGTATTTTTTAATGTTCATATTTGCCACACATAGATTCGATATTTCTGAATTTTGTACATAAATGTGATGGTGATTGTTATAGCTGCCACTTATACATGGCCTGTGATGTGCCACGCAATGACCCAGGCAATTGGTACACAAATCACACAGTTCATCCTCACTTCAACACATTGAGCACATTCATTTGCCCTGTTTTAAAAATGAAGAAACTGAGGCCAGAGAATTGCAGATTCATTCTCAGAGTCCCACAGGTAATATGTAGAAGCTCCAAACTGGAATCTCTGCTAATTTAAACTGATGCTTGAGCAATTTATCAATCCCCCATGTCCACCTTGAGGCCACTACCCAGCTAAGGACTTCAGGGTCACTTGTAAAGCTCTTAACATGAGGATTCTGATACAGCAGTCCTGTGATGAACCCTAGAAATCTGTATTTACAGTGTCACCCCAGGTGATTCTAATGCCCAGTCCAGTTTGTAACTGCTGGTATTACCAATATGGAACGATGAAGCACCACAAAGTTAGAATCAGGACATTCAGCATCTCCTGGAAGAACAATTTCTTCCATTCTCCAGCAACCTTGGCCACAGACAGTGGCTTTCTTCAGAATCCAAAAGAATTCTGTTAACCACCAATTGGGCCCTGACTGATTACTTCTTTCTTTCATGCACTTATGTTTGCCCTGAACCCACAGATATTTATTTCACATTAGCCATCAAATGAATCTTCAGAGAAGTTCAATTTTCATGACCATTCTGAATAAAACACATGACTACTATAGTAGAGAACTTATTGGATGAAATTTCTAATCACACACACTTCCCTTCACCTTCAGTCAAAAATCATAGCAAAACACTGTGAAACAAAGAGGAGAAACAGCACTTTAAACTTTTGCCACTGTATTAAATGATTATATAATACAATGACCCCAATGTTTCTGTATTCACAAAATGCATCAACTCACTCCGCTATTTCTGACAATGACAGACTTAGAAAGACAAAAGAGGCCAGGTACGGTGGCTCACACATGTAATCCCAGCACTTTGGGAGGCCAAGGCAGGCAGATCATGAGGTCAGGAGACTGAGACCATTCTGGCTAACACGGTGAAACCGTGTCTCTACTAAAACATACAAAAAATTAGCCAGGCGTGGTGGAGGGCACCTGTAGTCCCAGTTACTCGGGGGAGGCTGAGGCAGGAGAATGGTGTGAACCTGGGAGGCAGAGCTTGCAGTGAGTGGTGATAGTGCCACTGCACTCCAGCCTGGGCAATAGAGCGAGACTCCATCTCAAAAAAAAAAAATAGGAAGACAAAAGAAACATCAAAGAAGTTCAGAGGGAGTATTTTGCTTTACAATGATCTATTATAATAGTGTGCTTCCAGGAATATATTTTGTCTAAAAATAGCAGTCAAATAACTTACCCTTTGCAATTGGCTGGAGGAACTTAAGGCATACTTACATTGCTGAAAGATTTGCAGATGTCCTTAACATCTATCTGTAGCATATTTCCAATAATAGGAAGAGGAGTGGGGCCAGGAGGGAGCTTCCTTCTCCCAGAGCTCTGTCTCCAGAGTGAAAAGAGAAGCATAAAAGAGAGACACAGCACCAGGACCACAAAAGGTTCCATTGAAGCCTTCTCTTCTTATTAAGACAGCTGTGAGCTTGCACTCCAAAGCTTTTATAACACTCCCTGCTAATTTAGTGTGTGTCTCTTTGACATGTAAAGTAAACAATCACCTAGATCCAATTTATACTTTTTTTCTGAGTGGACTTTGGCCCGTGGATAGAAATAAAAAAATGTTCTTTTGTCCTACTCCTTCTTTCCAGTGCCAATCTAGGAGATTCTGGTTTAATTGTATTGGATTGGAGCCCAGGTATTTTTAATTAAAAGTCCCTGGTTGTTCCAATGTGCTGTGATGATGGAGAAACACTGAAGTAAATGATTCTATGTTAGAATATACTCAAAATTCAATATTCTCAGATTAATGGCCAGTTGGGAATTTATGACCTTGAGGGAAATCAGTGTATTCTATATTTTGTATATAAAAAATGTACATTATAATGCTATATCAAAAAATAGGAGACTTAGCCCTTGATAACAAAAGCCTTTCAAATATTTAGTATAGTTCACTTAAAATACAGCTGCCTAAACATGAAATAGTGAATATAACTCATACATGTTGAATTACCATATATATCAAATTATTAGCTAATAAATGTATATTTATATATATTTAAATGTATATAAACAATATACATAAATATATGTTATTACATAATAATATTTGTGTTATTATTACATTATTATAATAATAGGTGATTATTTACTTTACATGTCAAAGAGACAAACTGAATTAGCAGGGAGTGTTACATACATTATTACATAATAATAACATAAATACATATTTATACTATTAAATATTATATTAAATATATAAAAGTATATATAAACGTATATTCATCATTAAAAGAGACTGGAATATAAAGATTATCATTTTTTATTTTTCAAACTGGGAAAGAAACTCTGGGAGAACAGGACACCTGTCAGTGCCACACAGCTCATTGCCGGTAAAACCGGGATTTGAGCAGAGATCTTCTGATACCCATTGGGGTTCATTACCACTTACACCACAGCTGGCTCAAGAACAATTTTAGAAAAACAAAACAAACCCCAGACATTAGTTACTCTGAAGATATGCCACCTTGACTCTGTTCAGAAAGCAACAGGCTTCACATTAAATAGAAGTCCATTATTTGTTTATAAGGATAAGAGGACCGGAGACGCTCAAAAGAAGAAATAAAAATTAGAGTTCTCCCCTCTGCATCACCTCACAAGTGAAAGTTGTTCAGCACTATTAAGGAAAGGGCCAATCTCACATAATTTATGGCACAGGGCTTGAAAATCTATGGCTTCTCCACCTTCCAGTCACCTCCAGACATGGCTGCTTCTATTGTTTTTGGTCTGTTATTGTTACAAATAATAGAATGTAATCATACACAGCAAGGAAGAGAAATTATACACAGAACAACAGTTGTGGATTCAACAGAAGACAGAACACAGGGAAATCACTGAATGGACCCAGGGCACAGAACCACTGCAATGTGCAGACCTGAAATGGGAACTGATAGTCAATGGTCATGAAGATCTAAATACAACTGGATTTATGAACATTACTAGATCACTAATAACAAAGTGTGTATACAAAGGCATGCTCTGAAAAGATTACCTTTATTCTAAATTGACCAGTACAGTTATTTCCAGCTCTTTCATTAAGAAAATATTAAGACCCAGTTATACAATGTTTTATCAATTATGTTTATAGACATTATGACAAATTTACAGAGAATTTTCACACTCATCACATCTCTTTTTATTCTCTCAATTATCTTTGCCCACTGTAAAATTATTCCCAGTTTAGAGAGGAGAAAGTTAGACCATGGAGATTCAGTACTTTAGCTAAGGACACACAGAATGCAAGTGACCAAGCTGGGGCTGGAAACCATAACCCCTGCATCTTGCTGCCTTCCTTTTAAGCAAAACATCCAGTTAAACCGGGCCACCAAGATTGACTAAAATTCAATACTTGTGGATTAATCTAATCAGTGACTTTCAAAATAAACATTAATTTAGTTAATAATTCTAGCACCAGTTGAGTAAAATGTGGGTCAGACGTGTTTGGTTTTATAACCTTCAAAAGGTGAGTGAGTCCAGGTCCTGGTGAACCCTTTATCCAGGGCAAAGGGAAGTAGTAATTTGCTGCCTCACTCACGTAGGTATAAGCTAGTTTATTTGGATAAAATAAGTTCACTTTCTCTCTTTAGAGCAATAATTTTATTCCTTGAGAAAGAGTTGTCCTTGCTCTGCTCCTTGTTTCTTCTCCTGAGCTGAGGCTCCTGCCTTGACCTTTCTTTTTATAGAATAAAAGGAACATAGATAATTTAAAGACAGGCGGGATCTCTGAGATCTACTAATTTAATTTTGCTTTGTTTTTCAGGAATGAGCAATTGGTGACTCAGTGAGTTAGAGCATTATCAATGCACCAGTAAAAGATTTTGTATTAGAATCCCAGTTTTCCTGCTTGGTGGTTCAGTGACATACCCTATCCCATAGAATTCCCACCTAAGTCCAAATGATCAAGAGTGTATTAGCATTAATTAAGCCCTCTACAGTCACAGATTGACACCCACCTCAGCTTGGATAGGGTTGTGAATTAGAGCGGGGTTTTTTTTTTAATTAATAGAATTTATTTTTATAGCAATTTTAGGCTCCGAGCAACAGTTCCCACAAACCCCTTCACCGCACCTACAAATAGTCTTTCCCACAATCAACAACCCCCATCAGTGGGGTTCATTAGTTACAGTCAGTGAACCAACAATAAGACATAATCATCAACCAAAGTTCGAAGTTCACATAGGGTTTACTGTTTGTGTTGTACATTCTATAAATTTGACTGATGTATAATGCCATACATCCACCATCGTAGCATCATACAGAATAGATTTGCTGTCCTAAAAACCCTCCGTGCTCTGCGTATTCTCTCCCTTCCATGCAAATCCTTGGTAACAAGTGAACCACAGTTCACTTTAGTGTTGCCATGGTTTTGCCTTTACTATAAGAGATTGTTATATAGTTGGAATCACACAGTATGTAGCCTTTTCAGGCAGGTTTCCATCACTTATTAATATGCAGAAGGTTTCTCCATGTCTTCTCATGGCTTGAAAGCTCATTTCTTCTTACCACCAAATAGTAATATAATAATATTCCCTTGCATTGATGTACCACAGTTTATCTATTCATCTAGTGAAGGATATCTTGGTTGCTTCCAATTTTGGCAATAATGAATAAAGATGCTATAAATGTCCTTGTGCAAGTTTTGTGTGGACATATGTTTTCAACTCATTTGGCAAATATCAAGGAGCACAACTGCTGGATCATATGGTAAGCATATTTTAGTTTTGTAAAAGCCACCAAACTCTCTTCCAGAGTGTCTGTGACATTTTGCATTCATATCAGCAATAACTAATAGTTCCCATTGCTTCAAATCCTTGCCAACATTTGGTTTAATCAATGCCTTAGATGTTCATTATTATAAAGGTATGTGTCATTGTTGTCTTCGTTTGCAGGCCCCTAATTATGTGTGATGTTGAACAGTTTTCATGCTTATTTGACATCTGTTTATCTTCGTGGGTGGGGTGTCTGTTCAAATCCTTTGCCCATGTTTCTATTGAGGGTGTCCACTTTTTTGTTGCTGAGCTTTAAGAGTTCTTTGGGTATTTTGGATGACAGTGTTTTATTCTTATAAAGATATATTCTTGTATCTTTTGGAACTATTATTCCTCTTTTAGCTGGACTTCTCCCTCCCTTGATAGTGTCTTTTACAGAGTAAAACTTTTTTGTTTTAACAAAGTTCGGATTATTGATTTGTTCTTTCATGGACTGTGCACTTGTTGTATTTGAAAAACCATTGCCAAGGTCTTCTATATTTTCTCCTATGTTATCTTCTCAGAGTTTTATAGTTTTGTGTTTCACATTTAGTTCTATAAACAATTTGGAGTTAACTTTTGTGAATAGTGTAAGATTTACATCTAGATTCTTATTTTTGCTAAAACATCTTAAGACAAATGGGACTTAATTAAACTAAAAAGCTTCTGCACAGCAAAGAAATAATTAACAGAGTAAACAGACAACCTACAAAATAGAGTAAAATATTTGGAAACTGTGCATTCAAAAAAGAGCTAATATCCAGAATTTATAAGGAACTCAAACAAGTCAATAAGACAAAACAAATAACCCCATTAAAAACTGGGCAAAGTTCCAATTGTCACAGGATATTGTTGCATTTGTTTTAGGGGTCTTAGTTATGAATTATTTGCCTAGGCCAATGTCAGAATTTTTCCTAGGTTTTCTTCTATGATTTTTATGCTTTTAGGTCTCATATTTGTCTTTAATCCATCTTAAGTTAATTTTGATATGTAGTAAGAATTAGGGGCCCAATTTCATTCTTCTGTTTATGGCGAGCTAATTTTCCCAGCACCATTTATTGAATAGGGTGTCCTTTCCACAGTGTATATCTTTGTTAACTTTGCCAAAGATCTGTTGGCCATAGGTATGTGGCTTTATCTATGGGTTTTCTATTCTGTTCTAATATAGGAGTAAGGATTTCACATTATTTTTTGTAAGGTTTACAGTAGAGAGACTCTCTTTGTTTTTGAATTCATTTAATTTTTTTCTTTAATTTTTAATTTCTGTGGGTACATAGTAGGTGTACTTATTTATGGAGTATATGAGATGTGTTGATACAGGCATGTAATGTGTAAAAATCACATCACAAAAAATAGAATATCCATCCCCTCAAGCATTTATCCTTTGAGTTACAATATAATTATGCTCTTTTAGTTATTTTAAAATGTACAATTCAATTATTAATGACTATAATCACTCTGGTTTTCTATCAAATAGTAGGTCTTTTATTTTAACTATTTTTTTGCATTCATTAAGCACCCCAGATACCCCCCACCCTCCCACTACCCTTCCCAGCCTTTTGTAACTATGAGAGAGTAACTTCTCTAATAGACAGTAGAGTTACCAGAGGATGGGAAGGGTAGTGGGAGAATGGGGGGTATGAAATGAGTTAAATTTCTTTGATTTTTAGAACCCACAAATAAGTGAAAACAAGCAATGTTCGTCTTTCTGTGTCTGGCTTATTTCACTTAACATAGTGATCTCCAGTTGCATCTAAGTTGTTGCAAATGACTGGATCTCATTCTTTTTTTATGGCTGAATAGAACTTCTTTGTGTATATATGCCACATTTTCTTTATCCATTCATCTGTTGATGGACAGTTAGGTTGATTCCAAATCTCAGCTATTGTGAGCAGTACTGTGACAAACATAGGAATGCAGTTATCTCTTTGACACACTGATTCCCTTTCTTTAGGGTATACACCCAGCAATGGGATTGCTGGATCATATGGTAGCTCTATTTTTAGTTTCCAAGAAACCTCTAAACTGTTCTCTCATAGTGGTTGTAGTAATTTACCTTCCCACCAACAGTGTATGAGGGCTCCCTTTTCTCCACATTCTCTTTATTTGTTATTGCCTGTCATTTGGATATAAGCCATTTTCACTGAAGTGAGATGATATCTCATTGTAGTTTTAATTTGCATTTCTCTGATGATCAATGTTAAGCAAATTTTTTATGCCTATTTGCCATTCATACATCTTCTTTTGAGAAATATCTATTCGAGTGTTTTGCCCATTTTTTGATCAGATTATTAAATATTTTTCTACAGAAATGTTTGAGCTCCTCATATATTCTGGTTACTAATCTTGTGTCAGATGGGTAGTTTGCAAACATTTTCTCCCATTCTGTGGGCTGTGTCTTCACTTTGTTGATTGTTTTATTTATTATGCAAAAGTGTTTTAACTTGATGTGATCTAATTTGTCCATTTTTGCTTTGGTTGTCTGTGCTTGTGGGGTATAGCTCAAGAAATCTTTGCCCAGACCAATGTGTTGGAGATTTTCCTCATTGTTCTCTTGTAGTATTTTCATAGTTCGAGGTCTTAGATTTAAGTCTTTAATCCATTTAGATTTGATATTTGTATATGATTATAGATAGAGGTCTAGTTTCATTCTTCTGCATATGGATATCCAGTTTTCCTAGCACCATTTATTGAAAAAACTGTCTCTTCCCCAGTGTATGTTCTTAGCACATTTGTCAAAAGTGACTTCACTGTAGTTGTGTAAATTTGTCTCTGGATTCTCTATTCTGTTCTATTGGTTTATGTGTCCTTTTTTTATGCCGGTACCATGTTTTTTGGGTTACTCTAACCTTGTAGTAAAATTTGAAGTCAGGTAATGTGGTTCTTCTGATTTTATTATTTTTGTTTAGAATAGCTTTTCCTATTCTAGGTCTTTCATAATTCCTTATAAACTTTAGGATAGTTTTTTTGTCTATTTCTGTGAAGAATGACATTTTTTTTGGTAGTGATAGCATTGAATCTGTAGATTTCTTTGGGTAGCAAGAATATTTTAACAATATTGATTCTTCCATTCCATGAACATGAAATATCTTTTCATTTGTTCCCTGTTCTCTTCAATTTTTTAAATTAGAGTTTTCCAGTTTTTTTATAGAGATCTTTCTCTCATACTATTAAGTTAATTCCTAGATCTTTAATTTTGTTTGTGACTATTGTAAATGAGGTTACTTTTTAATTTTTTTTCAGGTTGTTCACTGTTGACATATAAAAATACTACTTATTTTTGTATGTTGATTTTGTATCATGCAACTTTACTAAATTTCTAAATCAGTTCTAATAGCTTTTTTTGGTGGAATCTTTTGGTATTTCCAACTATAAGATTATACCATCTGCAACAAGGGTAATTTGAATTTGTCCTTTTCCATTCAAATGCCCTTTATTTCTTTCATTTGTCTGATTACTCTAGCTAGGACTTCCAATATTATGTTGAATAACAGTGGTGAAAATAAAAATGGGCATTGTTTTTAAACTCTAGATCTTAGAGAAAAACCTATCAATTTTTCCTCTTTAAGTAAGATAATAGCTATCATAATTAATAGTTCCATCATATATGAGTTTTACTATGTTGAGTTTTATTTCCTTTATTTCCCGTTTTTTGAGGGTTTTTATCATGAAAGGATGTTGAACTTTATCAAATGATTTTCCAGCATCAATTGAAATGATCACATAGTTTTCATTCTGTTGACAGGATGTATCACATTAATTGACTTGCATAAGTTAAACTATCTTTCCATCCCAGGGATAAATCCCACTTGATCACGATGAATGGTCCTTTTAAAATATTGCTGAATTCAGCTTGCTAGCATTTTGTTGAGAATTTTTGCATCAATATTCATCAGCAAAATTGGCATATAGTTTTTTCTTTTTGATATGTTTTTGCCTGGTTTTATTGTCAGGGTTACACTGGCTTTGTAGAATGAGCTTGGAAGTATTCCCTCCTGCTCTTTTTTTTTTTTTTTTTTTGGCATAGTTTGAGTAGAATTGGTATTAGTTGTTTTTTAAATGTTTGGTGGGATGCAGTGGTGAAGCTTTCGGGTCCAGGGCTTCTCTTTACAGGAAGATTTTTAATACAACTTTGATCTCATTACTTGTTATTGGCATGTCAGGCTTTAGATTTCTTCATGTTTCAATCTTGATAGATTGTATATGTCTAGGAATTTGTCCACTTCTTCTAAGTTTTTCAATTTATTGACTTATAGTTGCTCATAGTAACCACTAATTATCCTTTAAATTTCTGCAGTATCAGTTGTTAGGTCTCTTTTTTCATCTCTGATTTCATTTATTTGGGTCTTCTCTTTTTAAAATTAATCTTGCTAGAGGTTTTTCAGTTTTGTTTAACCTTCCAAAATCAACGTTTTGCTAATTCATCTTCTATATTATTTTCTTTTCAATTTAATTTATTTCTGTTTTGATCTTTATTATTTCTTTTCTTCTAGTTTTGGCTTTCATTTGCTCTTGCTTTTCTTGTTCTTTAAGATGCATTGTTATGGTTATTTATAGGAAGGTTTTCCTCTTTTTTTGATGTAGGCACTTACAGCTATAAACTTCCTCTTAGTACTGCTTTTGCTGTATCTCATAGGTTTTGTTATGTTGTGTTTCTATTATCATTTATTTCAAGAAATTTTCAATTTTCTTCTAAATTTCTTCATTGACCCACTGGTCATTCAGGAGCACACTGTTTAATTTTCATATATTTGTATATTTTCCAAGATTCCTCTGTTATTGACTTCCAGTTTTACTTTACTGTGGCCATAGAAGTTGGTTTATATTATTTCAATTATTTTCGAATGTTTTAAGACTTGTCGTGTGACTTAAAATATGGTCTATTATTGAGAATAATCCATGTGCTGAGGAAAAGAGTATGTGTTCTAGAGTGATTATATAAAACCTTCTGTAAATATCTATTATATCCATTTGATGTGTAGTGCAGATTATGTCAGATGTCTCCCCTCCCCTCCCCTCCCCTCCCCTGCCCTCCCCTCCCTCTCCCTCCCCCTTCCTTTCCCTTCCCTTCCCTTCCCTCTTTTTCTTTTCTTCTTTTTTTTTTTTTTTTTTTTTTGGGTAGAAACATTGTCTCAGTATGTTGCCAGGCTGGTCTCAAACTCCTGAGCTCAAGTAATCTGTTCACTCTGGCCTCCCAAAGTGCTGGGATTACAGGTGTGAGCCACTGTACCCAGCCTCTTTGTTTACTGTCTGTCAAGTGGACCTATCCAATGTTGAAAGTAAAGTGTTGAAATCTCCAGCTATTATTGTATTAAAGTTTACCTTTCTATATATCTCAAATCATATTTGCTTTACATATCTGGGTGCTCCAGTGTTGGATGCATATATATTAAAAATTCTCATATCATCTGTCTGAATTGTCTCCATTATCATTAAATGGGGTCATCAAAGTTGACTTATTTGTTTCTTCTTACAGTTTTTTTTTCTTCTTATAGTTTTTGTCTTAAAATCTATTTAGTCTGATATTAGTATGGCTACACCTGCTCTTTTTTGGGTTCCAATGGCATGGAATATATTTTTCCATTTTTTTACATTCAGTCTATGTGTGTCTCTATAGGTGAAGTGTGTTTCTTGCAGGCAACGGTCAATAGATCTTGCTTTTTCCTCCATTCAGCCACTCTATGTGTTTTGATTGGATGGTTTATTCCATTTACATTCAATGTTATTATTGATAAGTAAGGACTTACTCCTTCCATTTTCTCATTTGTTTTCTGGTTGTTTTGTGGTCTTCTTTCCTTCCTGTCTTCCTTCTAGTGAAGGTGATTTTCTCTGTTGATACAGTTTAGTTTCTTGCTTTCTATTTTTTTTGTATCCATTTTATGTATTTTGACTTGAGATTCCCACATGGACTTGCAAATACTGTCTCAGTACCCACTATTTTAACCTGATAAAAATGTAACACTGTTTAGATAAACAAACAAACAAGCAAAAATGAACTAATAAAAGTTCTACACCTCAACTTCCTCCACCTGCTTTTTAACTCTTTGTAGTATCTATTTATATCTTACAGCACTGCCTATTTCTTGAAAAAGTTGTTGTAGTTATTATTTTTGATTGGCTCATCATTCAGCCTTTCTACATAAGAGTAGTTTATGGCTGGGCACGGTGGCTCATGCCTGTAATCCCAGCACTTTGGAGGCCAAGGCAGGTGGATCACGAGGTCAGGAGATTGAAACCATCCTGGCTAACACGGTGAAACCCCATCTCTACTAAAACATACAAAAAATTAGATGGGCATGGTGGCAGGCACCTGTAGTCCCAGCTACTCAGGAGGCAAAGGCAAGAGAATGGCATGAACCCAGGAGGCAGAGCTTGCAGTGAGCCAAAATCGCTCCACTGCACTCCAGACTGGGCGACAGAGTCAGAGTCTGTCTCAAAAAAAAAAAAAAAGAGAAATCATGGGGAGGAGCCAAGATGGCCAAATAGGAACAGCTCCGGTCTACAGCTCCCAGCGTAAGCGACGCAGAAGACGGGTGATTTCTGCATTTCCATCTGAGGTACCAGGTTCATCTCACTAGGGAGTGCCAGACAGTGGGAGCAGGTCAGTGGGTGCACGCACCGTGCAAGAGCCGAAGAAGGTTGAGGCATTGCCTCACTCGGGAAGTGCAAGGGATCAGGGAGTTCCCTTTCCTAGTCAAAGAAAGTGGTGACAGACGGCACCTGGAAAATTGGGTCACTCCCACCCAAATATTGCGCTTTTCCGATGGGTTTAAAAAATGGTGAACCAGGAGATTATATCCCGCACATGGCTCAGAGGGTCCTACGCCCATGGAGTCTTGCTGACTGCTAGCACAGCAGTCTGAGATCAAACTGCAAGGCGGCAGCGAGGCTGGGGGAGGGGCGCCCGCCATTGCCCAGGCTTGCTTAGGTAAACAAAGCAGCAGGGAAGCTCGAACTGGGTGGAGCCCACCACAGCTCAAGGAGGCCTGCCTGCCTCTGTATGCTCCACCTTGGGGCAGGGCACAGACAAACAAAAAGACAGCAGTAACCTCTGCAGACTTAAATGTCCCTGTCTAACAGCTTTGAAGAGAGCAGTGGTTCTCCCAGCATGGAGCTGGAAATCTGAGAATGGGCAGACTGCCTCCTCAAGTGGGTCCCTGACCCCTGACCCCTGAGCAGCCTAACTGGGAGGCACCCCCCAGCAGGGGCAGACTGACACCTCACACGGCCAGGTACTCCAACAGACTTGCAGCTGAGGGTCCTGTCTGTTAGAAGGAAAACTAACAAACAGAAAGGACATCCACACCAAAAACCCATCTGTACATCACCATCATCAAAGACCAAAAGTAGATAAAACCACAAAGATGGGGAAAAAACAGAGCAGAAAAACTGGAAACTCTAAAAAGCAGAGTGCCTCTCCTCCTCCAAAGGAACGCAGTTCCTCACCAGCAACAGAACAAAGCTGGATGGAGAATGACTTTGACGAGCTGAGAGAAGAAGGCTTCAGATGATCAAATTACTCCGAGCTACGGGAGGAAATTCAAACCAAAGGCAAAGAAGTTGAAAACTCTGAAAAAAATTTAGAAGAATGTATAACTAGAATAACCAATACAGAGAAGTGCTTAAAGGAGCTGATGGAGCTGAAAACCAAGGCTCGAGAACTATGTGAAGAATGCAGAAGCCTCAGGAGCCGATGTGATCAACTGGAAGAAAGGGTGTCAGCGATGGAAGACGAAATGAATGAAATGAAGTGAGAAGGGAAGTTTAGAGAAAAAAATAGTAAAAAGAAACGAGCAAAGCCTCCAAGAAATATGGGACTATGTGAAAAGACCAAATCTATGTCTGATTGGTGTACCTGAAAGTGACAGGGAGAATGGAACCAAATTGGAAAACACTCTGCAGGATATTATCCAGGAGAACTTCCCCAGTCTAGCAAGTCAGGCCAACATTCAGATTCAGGAAATACAGAGAATGCCACAAAGATAATCCTCAAGGAGAGCAACACCAAGACACATAATTGTCAGATTCGCCAAAGTTGAAATGAAGGAAAAAATGTTAAGGGCAGCCACAGAGAAAGGTCGGGTTACCCTCAAAGGGAAGCCCATCAGACTAACAGCGGATCTCTTGGCAGAAACTCTACAAGCCAGTAGAGAGTGGGGGCCAATATTCAACATTCTTAAAGAAAAGAATTTTCAACCCAGAATTTCATATCCAGCCAAACTAAGCTTCATAAGTGAAGGAGAAATAAAATACTTCACAGACAAGCAAATGCTGAGAGATTTTGTCACCATCAGGCCTGCCCTAAAAGAGCTCCTGAAGGAAGCACTAAACATGGAAAGGTACAACCAGTACCAGCCGCTGCAAAATCATGCCAAGATGCAAAGACCATCGAGAGTAGGAAGAAACTGCATCAACTAATGAGCAAAATAACCAGCTAACATCATAATGACAGGATCAAATTCACACATAACAATATTAACTTTAAATGTAAATGGACTAAATGCTCCAATTAAAAGACACAGACTGGCAAATGGGATAAAGAGTCAAGACCCATCAGTGTGCTGTATTCAGGAAACCCATCTCATGGGCAGAAACACACATAGGCTCAAAATAAAAGGATGGAGGGAGATCTATCAAGCAAATGGAAAACAAAAAAAGGCAGGGGTTGCAATCCTAGTCTCTGATAAAACAGACTTTAAACCAACAAAGATCAAAAGAGACAAAGAAGGCCATTACATAATGGTAAAGGGATCAATTCAACAAGAAGAGCTAACTATCCTAAATATATATGCACCCAATACAGGAGCACCCAGATTCATAAAGCAAGTCCTGAGTGACCTACAAAGAGACTTAGACTCCCACACAATAATAATGGGAGACTTTAACATCCCACTGTCAACATTAGACAGATCAACGAGACAGAAAGTCAACAAGGATACCCAGGAATTGAACTCAGCTCTGCACCAAGCGGACCTAATAGACATCTACAGAACTCTCCACCCCAAATCAACAGAATATACATTTTTTTCAGCACCACACCACACCTATTCCAAAATTGACCACATACTTGGAAGTAAAGCTCTCCTCAGCAAATGTAAAAGAACAGAAATTATAACAAACTATCTCTCAGACCACAGCACAATCAAACTAGAACTCAGGATTAAGAATCTCACTCAAAACCGCTCAACTACATGGAAGCTGAACAACCTGCTCCTGAATGACTACTGGGTACATAACGAAATGAAGGCAGAAATAAAGATGTTCTTTGAAACCAACGAGAACAAAGACACAACATACCAGAATCTCTGGGACGCATGCAAAGCAGTGTGTAGAGGGAAATTTATAGCACTAAATACCCATAAGAGAAAGCAGGAAAGATCCAAAATTGACACCCTAACATCACAATTAAAAGAACTAGTAAAGCAAGAGCAAACACATTCAAAAGCTAGTAGAAGGCAAGAAATAACTAAAATCAGAGCAGAACTGAAGGAAATAGAAGACACAAAAAACCATTCAAAAAATTAACGAATCCAGGAGCTGGTTTTGTGAAAGGATCAACAAAATTGATAGACCGCTAGCAAGACTAATAAAGAAAAAAAGAGAGAAGAATAAAATAGACGCAATAAAAAATGATAAAGGGGATATCACCACCAATTCCACAGAAATACAAACTACCATCAGAGAATACTACAAACACCTCTATGCAAATAAACTAGAAAATCTAGAAGAAATGGATAAATTCCTCGACACATACACTCTCCCAAGACTAAACCAGGAAGAAGTTGCATCTCTGAATAGACCAATAACAGGAGCTGAAATTGTGGCAATAATCAATAGCTTACCAACCAAAAAGAGTCCAGGACCAGATGGATTCACAGCCGAATTCTACCAGAGGTACAAGGAGGAACTGGTACCATTCCTTCTGAAACTATTCCAATCAATAGAAAAAGATGGAATCCTCCCTAACTCATTTTATGAGGCCAGCATCATCCTGATACCAAAGCCGGGCAGAGACACAACCAAAAAAGAGAATTTTAGACCAATATCCTTGATGAACATTGATGCAAAAATCCTCAATAAAATACTGGCAAACTGAATCCAGCAGCACATCAAAAAGCTTATCCACCATGATCAAGTGGGCTTCATCCCTGGGATGCAAGGCTGGTTCAATATACGCAAATCAATAAATGTAATCCAGCATATAAACAGAACCAAAGACAAAAACCACATGATTATCTCAATAGATGCAGAAAAGGACTTTGACAAAATTCAACAACCTTCATGCTAAAAACTCTCAATAAATTAGGTATTGATGGGATGTATCTCAAAATAATAAGAGCTATCTATGACAAACCCACAGCCAATATCATACTGAATGGGCAAAAACTGGAAACATTCCCTTTGAAAACTGGCACAAGACAGGGATGCCCTCTCTCACCACTCCTATTCAACATAGTGTTGGAAGTTCTGGCCAGGGCAATTAGGCAGGAGAAGGAAATAAAGGGTATTCAGTCAGGAAAAGAGGAAGTCAAATTGTCCCTGTTTGCAGACGACATGATTGTATATCTAGAAAACCCCATTGTCTTAGCCCAAAATCTCCTTAAGCTGATAAGCAACTTCAGCAAAGTCTCAGGATACAAAATCAATGTACAAAAATCACAAGCATTCTTATACACCAACAACAGGCAAACAGAGAGCCAAATCATGAGTGAACTCCCATTCACAATTGCTTCAAAGAGAATAAAATACCTAGGAATCCAACTTACAAGGGATGTGAAGGACCTCTTCAAGGAGAACTACAAACCACTGCTCAACGAAATAAAAGAGGATACAAACAAATGGAAGAACATTCCATGCTCATGGGTAGGAAGAATCAATATCGTGAAAATGGCCATACTGCCCAAGGTAATTTACAGATTCAATGCCATCCCCATCAAGCTACCAATGACTTTCTTCACAGAATTGGAAAAAACTACTTTAAAGTTCATATGGAACCAAAAAAGAGCCTGCATCGCCAAGTCAATCCTAAGCCAAAAGAACAAAGCTGGAGGCATCACACTACCTGACTTCAAACTATACTACAAGGCTACAGTAACCAAAACAGCATGGTACTGGTACCAAAACAGATATATAGATCAATGGAACAGAACGGAGCCCTCAGAAATAACGCCGCTTATCTACAACTATCTGATCTTTGACAAACCTGACAACAACAAGAAATGGGGAAAGGATTCCCTATTTAATAAATGGTGCTGGTAAAACTGGCTAGCCATATGTAGAAAGCTGAAACTGGATCCCTTCCTTACACCTTATACAAAAATCAATTCAAGATGGATTAAAGACTTAAACGTTAGACCTAAAACCATAAAAACTCTAGAAGAAAACCTAGGCAATACCATTCAGGACATAGGCATGGGCAAGGACTTCATGTCTAAAACACCAAAAGCAATGGCAACAAAAGCCAAAATTGACAAATGGGATCTAATTAAACTAAAGAGCTTCTGCACAGCAAAAGAAACTACCATCAGAGTGAACAGGCAACCTACAAAATGGGAGAAAATTTTCACAACCTACTCATCTGACAAAGGGCTAATATCCAGAATCTACAATGAACTCAAACAAATTTACAAGAAAAAACAAACAGCCCCATCAAAAAGTGGGCAAAGGACATGAACAGACACTTCTCAAAAGAAGACATTTATGCAGCCAAAAAACACATGAAAAAATGTTCACCATCACTGGCCATCAGAGAAATGCAAATCAAAACCACAATGAGATACCATTTCACACCAGTTAGAATGGCAATCATTAAAAAGTCATGAAACAACAGGTTCTGGAGAGGATGTGGAGAAATAGGAACACGTTCACACTGTTGGATGGACTGTAAACTAGTTCAACCATTGTGGAAGTCAGTGTGGCAATTCCTCAGGGATCTAGAACTAGAAATACCATTTGTCCAGCCATCCCATTACTGGGTATATACCCAAAGGACTATAAATCATGCTGCTATAAAGACACATGCACACATATGTTTATTGTGGCACTATTCACAATAGCAAAGACTTGGAACCAACCCAAATGTCCAACAATGATAGACTGGATTAAGAAAATGTGGCACATATACACCATGGAATACTATGCAGCCATAAAAAATGATGAGTTCATGTCCTTTATAGGGACATGGATGAAATTGGAAATCATCATTCTCAGTAAACTATCGCAAGAACAAAAAACCAAACACCGCATATTCTCACTCATAGGTGGGAACTGAACAATGAGAACACATGGACACAGGAAGGGGAACATCACACTCTGGGTACTGTTGTGGGGTGGGGGAGGGGGGAGGGATAGCATAAAAAAAGAGTAGTTTATACACAACAATTAGAGTGTTGTAATATTCTGTGTTTTCCTGTGTACTTACTGTTACCAGTGAAATTTGTATCTTGAGGTGCTTACTTATTGCTTATTTATTTCTTTTTCTTTCTGATTAAAGTACTCCCTCTAGCATTTCCTGTAGGACAGGCTTTGTGTTGACAAAATCCCTCACCATTTGTCTGAGAAAGTCTTTATTTCTCCATTTTTGAAGGATTTATTTTTATTTTTATTTTTATTTTTTCCCAGATACACTATTCTAGGGTAAAATCTTCTTTCCTTCAGCGGTTTAAATATGCCATGCCACTCTCTTCTGGAATGCAAGGTATGCACTGAAAAGTCTGCTGCCATACATACTGGAGCTCCATGGTATATCATTTCTTTCTTTTCTGTTGCTGCTTTTAGAATACTTTTTTTTAAAAAAAATCCTTAACCTTTGGGAGTTTTATCATTAAATGCCTTGAGGTAGTCTTCTTTGGATTAAATCTGCTTGATGTTCCATAACCTTAGATACTAATATCTTTCTCTAGGTTTGAGAAGTTCTCTGTTTTTATTCCTTTGAATAAACTTTCTATCCTATCTCTTTCTCTACCTCCTCTTTAAGGCCAGTAACTCTTAGACTTTCCATTTTGGGGTTGTTTTTTAGATCTTATAGCAGTGCTTCATTGCTTTTTATTTTTATTTTTGTCTCCTCTGACTGTGTATTTTTAAATAGCGTATCTTTAAGCTCACTAATTGTTCTTTAGTTTGATCAGTTCTGTTATTAAAAGACTTTGATGCATTTTTCAGCATGCCAATTGGATTGTTAAACTCCAAGATGTCTTCTTGATTTTTAAAAAATTATTTCAATCTTTTTGTTAGCTTTATCTGATAGAATTCTGAATTCTTTTTCTGTGTTATCTTGAATTTCTTTGAGCTTCCTAAACAGAGCTATTTTGAATTCTCTGTCTTAAAGGTTACATATTTCTGTTTCTTTAGGATTGGTCTCTGGTGCCTTATTTAGTGTATCTGGTGAGGTTATGTTTTCTTGGATTTTCTTGACACTTGTTCATCTGTATCTGGGCATTGATGAATTAGGTATTTATTGTAGTCCTTGCAGTCTGAGCTTGTATGTACCAGTCCTTCTTGGTAGGTTTTTCAGTTATTTGAAAGAATCTGGGTGTTGTCTAAGCTGTATCTGCTTTAGGTGATAATGAAATCTCAGTAATGCTGTAGTTCTTGCAGATTCATTGAGTTACCATCGTGATGTTCTCGGACAAAATTTTGGAGAATTCTCTGCATTACCAGACAGATGCTCTTGTTCTTTCTTCAAACTTTCTCTCAAACAAACAAAGTCTCTCTCTTTTGAGCCATCTGAAGCTGCAGGTGGGTGACACAAGCAACCCTGTGGCCTCCACCACTATGACTGCACTGGTTCAAACCTGAAGCCAACACAGCACCTGATCCCACCCATGGGCTTCTGTAACTATGCTTTGTTTAACAACTATCTGTTAGAAAAAAAACAGTCTTGAATAAACAATATCATATGTTTGCTCAAAACCCTAAGGCTCTGCACTCAGCAGGTGGCAACGCCAGCCGGGCTTGTGTCCTTCCCTCCAGGATGGTGAGGTCCTCTAGGCCATAGGTGAGTCCAAAGGTCCTGTCAGGAGCCAGGGACTAGAGTCAAAATCTTTAGAAGTATACCTGGTGTTTTGTGGTACTGTGGCTGAGATGGCACTCAAACTACAAGATGCAGTTCTTCCCACTCTCCCTACCTTTTCCAAAGGCAGAAGAGTCTCACTCCATGGCCACCACGACAGACCCCTGGGAAGTTCTACAAGACTACCACTGATGGTCCATTAAGGCTTAAGGGCCTCAGGCAGCTTGTATTTAATGCTGCCTGGCCTATAACTCACTATTCAGGGAAGTGGGCTCCCCTCTTGTCCTGAACTTTGCACCTCTGTGGTCAAGTTGGTACCCGAAGCCTGCAAGTCTCAGAGTCTCACTCAAAGTTTGCAATTTAGTATCTTAGTATCACCGTTGATTATTCAGGGCTTAAGGACTATTTATTCATCAGGTGATGGATGCTGCTAGGACTGGGTCCTTCTCTTCAGCACAGCCTTTCTGGGCCAGAGTTGTCTAGAAATATCATCAGGGAGCTAGGGACTAGAACCAGGGCCTCATGACTCTGACTGGTGCCCTATCTTGCTGTGGGTGACTGGGTATCCAAAATGCAAGACAAAGTCTTTTTGACTCTTCTCTCTCCTTGCCTCAAGTGGAAGGAAAGGATCTCTTTTGGAGCTGTGAGCTGTGCAGCCTGAGGTTTTGGGGAGGGGAGGTGCCAGCACTCCCTTAGCCATCACCAGCTGATGTCTCAATAGGTCACGTTCCCCACCCACCCTGTCTACTGACTCTGGGCCCAGTTCAGCACTAGGACTCACCTAAAAGTTGGAGTCCTTGTGAGCTAGGCTGCCTTTTAAGAGTATTTAGATACTCTAGAGCATGTTAGCCCATGGGGGAGAGGCTTGCGGGAACTCAAGTTCCATCTCCTGGATTGACAATTCTCTCTGTCTAGGGCTGGTTTAAATGCTCCATTTGTGGGCAGGTATCAGCTGAGTCTGTTCTGGCTTTCTTTTCTGCTGTAACAGGACAGCACTGAGTTCAATGCCTCACAATTGCTGTGTGTTCTCTCCCCCAGCTCTCGGAAATGCTTTCTGCAGCACACAGTAGCTGCAGAGGTAGGGGCAAGAGATGGGGGAGGGATGGTATTGTTTATTCAAGACTGTTTTTTTTTCTAACAGATAGTTGTTAAATTGGTGTCCTGTCAGGGGGGATGATTATTGGAGCCTTCTATGTTGTCATATTGTTCCACCTTCCCTCCAGTATTTTTAAGAGAGAGAGAAAAAAAAACTTGTTCTGTTTTGATTTTTTTTTCTTTTAACTTTTAGTTTGATTATGTTGTAGTTAGTATGAGTGACTCTTTTTGGTTTGGTCTGGTTTTTTAAGGCCTAGTGCATGAATTTAGTTTAACATAGTGGCTTCTTAAAATATTAAAGCCATATATGAAAATCCATGGCCAACATTATACTGAACAGGCAAAAGCTGGAACCATTACTCTTGAGAACTAGAACAAGACAAGGATTCCCACTCACACCACTCTTAATCAATATAGTACTGAAAGTCCTAGCCAGAGCAATCAGGCAAGAGAAAGAAATAAAAAGCATCCAAATAAGAAGACAGGAAGCAAAACTAACTCTCTTCACAGACAATATGATTCTATACCTAGAAAACCTCATAGACTCTGTCAGAGGGCTCGTAGAACTGACTAACAATTTCAGTAAAATTTAAGGATAAAAAATTAGTGTACAAATATTAGTAGCTTTTCTATATAACAATAAATTCCAAGCTGAGAGCCAAATCAAGAATACAATGCCATTTACAAAAGCCACAAAAAATAAAATACCTAGAAATACAGCTTACCAAGGAAGTGAAAGGTCTCTACAATGAAAATTACAAAACACTGCTGAAAGAAATTAGCGGTAATGAAAACAAAAGGAAAGACATTCCATTCTCATGGATAAAAAGAATCAATATCATTAAAATGACCTTACAATTTAAAGATTCACTATTTTTCTTATTAAACCACCAATGTCATTTTTCCTGTAATTAAAATGTCATTTTTCCAGTAATTAAAAAAATTATTCTAAAATTCATATGGAACAAAAAAAGGGCATGAATAGCCAAAGGAACTCTAAGCAAAAGAACAAAGCTAGAGGCATCATATTAACTGACTTTAAAATATGCTACAAGGCAATAGTAACCAAAATAATATGGTACTGGCACAAAGACACATAGACCAATGGAACGTATTATATAACCCAGAAATAAAGCCACACACGTACAACCACATGTTCTTCAACAAAGTCAACAATAACAAACAATGTGGAAAATATTTCCTGTTGAATAAATGATGCTGGAATAACTGGCTAGCCATATGCAGCAGATTAGAACTGGCACCCTTCTTTTCACCCTATACAAAAAATAACTCAAGATGGACTAAAGACTTAAATGTAGACCTAAAAAAAAAATAAGAAAACTTAGGAAATACCATGTTGGACATCAGTTTTGGTGAAGAAGTTATGACTAAGACCCCGAAAGCAATTGTAACAAAAACCAAAATTGATAAGTGGAATAAATTAAGGAGCTTCTACAGAGGAAAAAAACAAAACAAAACTAAGTATAAACAGACAACCAGAGAATAGGAGAATATATTCACAAAAGATGCGTGTAACAAAGCCTGTTATCCAAAATCTATAAGGAAATTAAACAATTCAACAAAAACCAAATCACCATATTTGAAAACCGGCACAAGACAAGAATGCCCTCTCTCACTACTGCTATTCAGCATAGTGTTGGAAGTTCTGGCCAGGGCAATCAGGAAAGAGAAAGAAATAAAGTGTATTCAGTTAGGAAAAGAGGAAGTCAAATTGTCCCTGTTTGCAGATGACATGATTGTATATTTAGAAAACCCCAATGTCTCAGCCCAAAATCTTCTTAAGCTGATAAGCAACTTCAGCAAAGTCTGAGGACACAAAATCAATGGGCAAAAATCACAAGCATTCCTATACACCAATAACAGACAAACAGAGAGCCAAATCATGAGTGAACTCCCATTCACAATTGCTACAAAGAGAATTAAATACCTAGGAATACAATTTACAAGGGATGTGAAGGACCTCTTCAAGGAGAACTACAAACCACTGCTCAATGAAATAAAAGAGGACACAAACAAATGGAAGAACATTCCATGCTCATGGATAGGAAGAATCAATATTCTGAAAATGGCCATACTGCCCAAGGTAATTTATTGATTCAATGCCATCCCCATCAAGCTACCAATGACTTTCTTCACAGAATTGGAAAAAACTACTTTAAAATACATATGGAACCAAAAAAGAGCCTGCATTGCCAAGACAATCCTAAGCAAAAAGAACAAAGCTGGAGGCATCAGGCTACCTGACTTCAAACTATATTACAAGCCTACAGTAACCACAACAGCATGGTACTGGTGCCAAAACAGATATATAGATGAATGGAACAGAACAGAGCCCTCAGAAATAACACCACACACCTGTAACCATCTGATCTTTGATAAATCTGACAAAAACAAGAAATGGGGAAAAGATTTCCTATTTAATAAAGCGTGTTGGGAAAACTGGCTAGCCATATGTAGAAAGCTGACACTGGATCCCTTCCTTACACCTTATACAAAAATTAATTCAAGATGGATCAAAGACTTAAATGTTAGACTCAAAACCATAACAAGCCTATAAGAAAACATAGGCAATACCATTCAGGACATAGGCATGGGCAAGGACTTCATGACTAAAACACCAAAAGCAATGGCAACAAAAGCCAAAATTGACCAATGGGATCTAATTAAACTAAAGAGCTTCTGCACAGCAAAAGAAGCTACCATCAGAGTGAACAGGCAACCTAAAGAATGGGAGAAAATTTTTACAATCTGCTCATCTGACAAAGGGCTAATATCCAGAATCTACAAAGAACTTAAACAAATTTACAAGAAAAAAAATCAACCCTATCAAAAACTGGGCAAAGGAGATGAACAGACACTTCTCAAAAGAAGACATTTATGCAGCCAACAGACACATGAAAAAATGCTCATTATCACTGGTCATTAGAGAAATGCAAATGAAAACCACAATGAGAAACCATCTCACGCCAGTCAAAACAGCGATCATTAAAAAGTCAGGAAACAACAGGTGCTGGAGAGGATGTGGAGAAATAGGAACACTTTTACACTATTGGTGGGACTGTAAACTAGTTCAACCATTGTGGAAGACAGTGTGGTAATTCCTCAAGCATCTAGAACTAGAAATACCATTTGACCCAGCCATCCCATTACTGGGTATATACCCAAAGGATTGTAAATCATGCTGCTATAAAGACACATGCACACGTATGTTTATGGTGGCACTATTCACAATAGCAGGCTTGGAACCAACCCAAATGTCCATCAGTGATAGACTGGATTAAGAAAATGTGGCATGTAGACACCATGGAATACTATGCAGCTATAAAAAATGATGAGTTCATGTGCTTTATAGGGACATGGATGAAGCTGGAAACCATCATTCTCAGCAAACTATCACAAAGACAGAAAACCAAACACCACATGTTCTCACTCATAGGTGGGAACTGAACAATGAGAACACTTGGACACAGGGCAGGGATCATCACACACTGGAGCTTGTCAAGAGGTGGGGAGCTGGGGGAGGGATAGCATTAGGAGAAATACCTAATGTAAATGATGAGTTGATGGGTGCAGCAAACCAACATGGCACATGAGTACCTATGTAACGAATCTGCATGTTGTGCACATGTACCCTAGAACTTAAAGTGTAATAAAAAATAAAATAAATTAAAAAAAGAAAAGAAAAGAAAAACAGATAAATGACAACACAATGTAGGAAGAGATTTCAAATTGCATCCTAGGGTGAGTCTGCTTCTGACAAATTTTGCAAACTGTAATGGTAGCCTCAAACTTTTCAAGCGTTTGTTCTGATTATCTATCTACAATGGGGTAAAGAAAAGGGGCCTATAGGTAAAACAGCATGTAACTGATTGGATGAGCCATAGTGACAGTTAAATAGAAAGCTTTTGTCTAGAAACTATATCTCAGTAAAATCAAACAGGGCATTGGATTGAATGTCTTAGATGGAAGAAAAGAACTAATCTCTGAATTAAAATAGAGCTTATGGTAGTCAGTGTTTGTATAATAAGAAAAAATAAGTGATCACAGACAGAAGAAGTTTCAAATTGCATTCTAGGGTAAGTCTACAAACCACACAAATCCATCCATGTGAACTACATAAATCCCTCAAAATACACTTCTTACTCTTGGATGGAAACAAGCCAGAAAAGATACAAATTTCATCCCATCTTATGTATCATGGGGCAAGTTCCTTAGGCTGTCTTTGCATCATTATCCCCATCTGTAAAAAGGAGATAATAAATATACCTATATCATAGGGTTATGTGAGGGTTAAATGAAATACTTTCATTAGAACACAGCCTGGTATGTAATAAACATTCAAAAGCCAATAGCTATTATTGCCATTATTACTTGTGCAAAAGTTTTGTTTTTTTTTGTTTTTGCTTTTCTCAAGATGGTATATTTCTCATTTTAAATATTCTAACTTCTGGGTGATGGCCAGATTACTGACAGCATTTTTAGTTCATGACACTGTCAAGCAAGAATACTTATTTATTGCTCCTAATGTGGCTTGACATTTGGGGACATAGTCCATTAAAGCAGTATTCCTGGTCTTTCTCTGCTCTTCTATAGAGGGAAGGGACTGAACTACTGGTGAATCTAAGAGAAGATACTTGTTCATCTTGACACAATGTCTCTTCCCTGTCCTCCTTTCTGCCTACAGAGGGCATTCACTGTACTCTGCCTCTCCATGCTCAAAGTTTTACAGGGGCTGGTCACCTAAGAGACTTGCCTAAATTCATTCAATGCAGCTGGTGGCTGTATAATTCTCAATCTGCCACTCAGTAGCATCAGGATCAGAATCTAGACCATTTCTAGATTCCTGATATTCAGCCCAGTACTAGAGAGTAATAACAGTGATCGTTTATTATCTTCATGCCTTACTCCTGAGCCTGTCACTGAATTTTTCTAAACCTGAGTGGGAAACTAAGGGCAAACAGTATTGTATGTTTTGAAAGTGCTAAAAGAAAAGATCTTAAATGTTTTCACCAATAAAAGAAAAGTAGGTGAGGTGATGGAGATGCTAATTTGCTTGATTTCATCATTCTGCATTGTATGCATATATGAAAACATGTTGTACCCTATAAATATGTCGAATTCTTATTTAATTAAAAATAAATAATTTAAAAATAAAATGGGCAAAGACATAAATACTTCTCAAGAGAAGACATAGATACAGCCAACAAATATATGAAAAATTCCTCATCATTATTAATTATTACAGAAATGCAAATCAAAACTACAATGAGATACCATCTCACACCAGTTAAAATGGCTCCTACTAAAAAGTCAAAACCAAGGGATGCTGGTGAAGATGTGGACAAAAGGGAATGTTTATATACTGTTGGTGGAAATATAAACTAGCTCAGCCAGTTTGAAAAGCAGTGTAGAAATTTCCCAAGGAACTTGGAACAACCATTCAACCCAGGAATTCCATTACCGGATATATACCCAAAGGAAAATAAATTGTTCTCTCTAAAACATGCATGCATTTTATGCATTGCAGCACTATTCATGATAGCAAAGACATGCAATCAACCCAGATGCCCATCAATGCTGGACTAGATAAAGAAAATGTGGTGCATATGCACAGTGGAATACTACACAGCCATAAAATACAGAAATTATATCTTTTGCAGCAACATGGATGCAGCTGGATGCTGTTAGCCTAAGTGAATTAATGCAGGAACAAAAAAAACCAAATACTCTATATCCTTATAAGTGGGAGGCAAACATTGAATACACATGGACACAAAGACGGGAACAATAAACACTGGGAACTGCTTGAAGAGGGAGAGTGAGAGGGGTGCATGGGTTGAAAGGCTTCCCATCTGGTACTATACTCACTACCTGTGTGATGGGACCATTTGTACACCAAACCTCAGTGACATCCAATTTACCCACACTACAAACCCACACATGTACATCTTGAACACAAAAGTAGAAATAAAAACAAATAGACAAATAAATAAATAGCAGAAAAATTGGCCTCCTAGTTCTGTTTAAAAACTTTTTTGGGTGTGGTTTTAATTTAGGCGAGAGTGACTTTTAGAACTTTAATGTCATTTTACTTTTTTTGGTCTTAATACATTGTTTATAGGTTTTAGTACTTTTATGACTACATTATATTTGAATTTTTGGTTTTTTAGTTGAAGACAGACTATTTGACATTTTATGGAAGGCTACATGTAAAAATTTAAAGCTTTCGAGAGAATTTAGTGTATCAGGGGATTACTATTATGACTATTAGGATAATGGTAACAGTTTGAAGTATTTTTTTGGTAAGGATTTTTATGAGCCATGACCCAAATGAATTAAAATCAAATAGATTAAAGAATGAGTTAGATAGTCTATTTTTAAGCAAATAGCCTGTTAATTTTTATAATCAAATTTTTATAATATTCAATATATTTATGTGTTCCAAGAAGTGTTAGTAATTGGATAATTTTTGTGTTTAGTCAGTAACTTAGTGTAATTTTATTATTTAATATAACTCTTTTAATGGAATTTAAAGAAGTCTGCTATATAGTCATAACCTTTGTAGAGAGGAGTTAACCAATGTTTTGTTTCTGACTGATTATGGAATAGTGAAGGTACCATTAATTTTTTTGTCCACACTGGCCCTTTGGTTTTTATTTATTAAGGCATAAGTTTGTCTATGTATAAAGTTGGCTGTGAATATTTTTACAAATAAAAGTATATCCTATGAGTGTACATAAGACCGCTATTTTAGTTTTAATTTTTATAAAGGCATAAGTAGGAAAAAATTGAGAAAGTTAAGAGTTTCTATAATGGCAGAGAAGTCTTGATTTGTTATTTTGGGTAGTTGTCCATGTCTAGGATGTTATCTGTTTTCAGGGAGAAAGATTTACTTTAAGATCTGTAATGGGTGTCTAGATTTCAGAGTCTGGAGGACCATTTTGAGTTGTGAGATTACAAACATAAGGTTTGAGGTCTTAAAATTTTGTTATCGTCTGCGTGGCAAGGGTAGTCTTTTTTTATGTTGTTTTTAGAAGACCCAAAGTTTAGGTTTTAGATTATCATAGGTAGGATTGTATTTAGTCAATAGATTATGAAAAGCTTTTTTACATGGTAAAATATATATTATGGCATAATGTATTAGAGTCTCATAATATTTAGTGATATTAGAATATAGGAGTGAAAGTATATGAAGTTTTGTTATTAGGGCAAAGGCCTTTTAGTGACTATTTTATAAGAGGTGAACTTATGTTTTCCACTGGAAGTGGATCTGATTGCCATTAATCTGTATTGGTTTTTACTAATGCAATCTAATTGATTTAGTTATCTTTATCTAATGTTACCATATTTATAATATTTTATAGCTTGTAAAATAAGTACCTTTGTCAGAAAATATATTTTTCAAAATGTCCCATGAAGAAAACACATTTTTAATAACCTTTTAGTTACTGTTATAGTATGTGTCTTCTTGTATAGGAAAAAGTTATTATATAGCTAGAAAACATGTATTGAAAATAATAATTGAATGAAGTATCTCTAAACATGTTAAAATGGATCATTAGATGGTAGAAACATATCTAAAGTTTTTATTTTTTTAGGATTTTTGGATTTGACAAACTAAATATTAATTATAAATTATTTTAGTAATTTAAAACAGTAACTACACAAATTTATACAATATACATTACATATACATGGATATGTATATTTTATGTACATATTTCCTTTGAAGCTGAAGGCTCTTAAGTCAGCTTGTGATGCATGCTACCTGGCCTGGGACTCACCCTTCAGGGCGTCCCCCATCTTGGATGGTCCAGAGATGCCATTTAAGAGTCAAATCTTGGAATTGGGGACCCCAAGAGCCTGTTTGGTGCTCCACCTTCCTATGGCTGCACTTGTACCTAAGGTGCAAGACAAAAAAACCCTTTACTTTCCCTCAGCTTTTCTCAAGTGGAAGGAGTTTCAACCCATAGACACCATAGCTGGTAATGTTCTGAATCCCACCTGAAGCCTGCAAGTTTCAGAGGCTTACCAAAGGCCCTTGATGTAGTACCTGGGTATTGCTGCTGGTTATTCAGGACCCAAGGACTCTTCAGTTAGCAGGTGATAAATGCTTCCAGGACTGGGTTCTCCTCAAGGCGGTGGGTTTCTTTTTGGATCAAGTGTGTCTGGAAATGTCATCTGGGAGATAGGGCCTGGAATGGGGGCCTCATGCCTGTGACTGGTGCCCTATCCAGCATGACTAAGCTGGCGTTCAAGGTGTGAGACAAAGTCCTCCCCTCTCTTTCCTCTCTTCTCTTCAAGTGGAAGGAAGGGATATTTTTGAAGTCACAACTTGTACAACCTGCGATTATGAGACAGGTAACACCAGCATTCCCTTTGCCACCTTAACTGGTATCTCAGTAGGTTGTGTGCCCACCCCACCCCCAGTTTATTGTTTTGGACCCAGTCCAGCCCCAGGACTAACCTAAGAGTTGTAGTCCTTATGGCCTAGACTGCCTTTCAAGTTTACTTACAGACACAGTGTACTTCAGCCCTTGGTGGTGAGGTTTGTGTTAACTCAAGTTTGGTCCACTGGGATTGGCAATTCCTCTCTGGCTGTGCATGGTTTAAATGCTCCCTCCATGGGTGGACATCAGCTGAGTTTTAATCCAGTTTTTCTTTCTTCTCTAACAGGACAGTACTGAGTTCAATGCCTCAGATTTGCTGTGTTCTCCCTCCACAAGCACACAGAAATGTTCTCTGCACCATGCTGCTACTGTTGAGAAGTGGGGAAGGGGTGATTGGAGAGTCAAGATTGTTTTTGGTTTTTTTTCTATCTCTTTAGTGCCTCTTTAGTAATATGTAGTTAAAACTGGATACTATGAGGGTTCAACTAATTTTGCCTTCTCTTCTGCCATTTTGCTCTGCCTTTTCCAAGAGAATCAGCATATGGAACATTTTTATTAATTATTCAATTAAGCCTTTTATTTATCTTTTAGAAAGCCTTTTAAATGATGCAATACACATATTGCACTCTTTAGAAGCTCTTGCATATCAATAGGTATCCCTGGATGAGACTAGTTTGGAAGCTATCATTTGTAAATGTACTTTTTAAAGTGTAGTGTTGTTCATTTGGAACATTTTATTGTAATTTAATATTTTTAGTAACTCAGTTTTGTAAGCATTTATTGTTTTAGGAGCCTAATAATTATACATGTATAGGTAGGCATAGCCAGAAGGTAGAGTACTCATTTCTTTAGATATTAAGAATCTTATCTTTATGTTAAATGTTAGCTTTGGCTCTCAGATTCCTCTTGATCACTTTAGCCAATGATTTTTCCCCACCTAACTACGCACGAAGAAGAAGCAAAGGGGATAGGACACACACACAAAAAAAAACTCTGCAATTTATGAAAACTGAACTTCACACCCTTTTCAGTATTTCCGTTTACTGTCAGTTTCTGTAAGACCAAGTCAGGCATTTAAGGCCTCTAACTGTATCCAAGTCAGTTAAGGATTAAATTTAATCTGAATTTTAATTTAATCCAGTTTTTGTTGTGACTGTTAAACCCAGCTTGGATTAAAAATGTGTTCAAACACAGATAGCTCAAAATACAAATCTGTAGAGCTTTGTAATCCAAGAGAGAATTTAACCACAATCCCCAGTAGCTGTGAGAAAGTAATGGACATGAAACAACATGGCAGGTACCTCATTTGGTCATTTGATGTTTTGGGGGTCACTAAAATACCTACTTTGGATCCCACTTCAGACAACATTTGTTAAAATTAAAACCTACAGGCAAATTATATTTAACAAAGTTTAACTAGGCAAATAATATTTGTAAATTGGGCAGCTGCTTAAGCTAGAATAGCTTCAGAGCAACTCTGTACTCCCATGTAGTCAGAGGGGATTTATGGACAGAAAAAGAGAAGTGATGTACAAGAAATGGAAGTGAAGTGCAGAAATAGCTAGATTGGTTACAGCTTAGCAGTTGTCTTATTTGAACATAGTTGGAACATTTGGTTGCCTTTGATTAGCCGAAACTTGGTAACTGGTACAAGAGTAGGTTACAGTTTGTTTACATGTTCAGGCAGGTCAGAGTCCACTATCTATAGAGAAACCTTTGGACTGACATTAAAACATGTAAACAGATACCTGTAGGCTAAACTTGACTTAACACAGGTCACTTGTGTTTTGGAACACCTACTTGAATTTTCCATTTTCAGGGCAGTTTGCTTGAGACAGTACCTGACTTATTTAGAAAAGCCAAAGGGAGAATGCTCTGTTCATAAATGACACTCCTTCAACCTTCTTCCCTATGCATGCAACTGTGACTCTGATCATGTATTTTCCTGGAAGGAAAATCACATGAAAACCTAAGAAGAGGCATAATTTGGGCACATAAAATCCACATAACTATTTTACAACTTGGAGGAAATTTTCCTTTCTCAAAATTATTTTTACCATTCATTTCAAAATTATCTGTGTGTGGGGGGTGGTAGTCAATCATACCCTCTTCCCACCTTTCTGCTTTAACTGGGGATATGATTATTTGTCTTCATGGAGGTATAAGTACACCATCCTTTATCTGAAATCCCTGGAGCCCAATATGTTTTCTAATTCAGAATGGTTTGACTTTAAAAATATATTGTTATATTTTCTACAGATTTTGGAAACTTCTAGTAATGTGGATGATAAAATATAATCAAACATTTTGATATTTCTTTAGAAAACTATTAGTAATTACACAAAGGTGGATGAGTAAGAGACATAAATGGATTCATTTCACTTCACTTAAAGTCTTGGCCATCAAATAAAATTACAAATAACTTAATTTGCTTTTAATTTTTTAGGATTTTAGTATTACAGATTGAGGATGAAGGATTTCTAACCCTGCATTACTGAAAAAAAAACTTAGATCTGCATTGTCCAACACAGTAGCCATAGTGATTCATGGTTATTTAATTTAAATTTAAAGTAATTACAAGTAAAGGCAGTTTTAAATTCAGGTGTTCAGTTGCATTAATCACGTTTGTAGTACTTAATAGGTACCTGTGGCTAGTGGCTTCCATATGGCACAACACAGATATTCAGAATTCCTTCTTACCCAGAAGATGACAGTAGTAATTTCAACCTCAGCAAACTCACAATCCATTTTTTCTTTCAAACTAGAATTTTAGTTATCTTTTATAAATTTATATTTATTTATTTATTTATCTATTTATAGATAGAGTCTTGCTTTGTTGCCCAGGCTGGAGTGCAGTGGCACAATCACTGCTCCCTGCAACCTCTGCCTCCCTGTTATCTCATTTTTAAAATAATACTAGTCATATGTGCTGGCTTCAAGTGAAATGGAGTAGCTATTAGAGTAGCAACTAAAAGGCTGATTAAACACAGAAACTGTGGGTTAGAAGATTGGAGAACTTTTCAGCTAAAAATCAGTCTCAGGGATCCATAGATGGGAGAACCTCAGAGGTCAGCTGATGGCTACAGTCAATGTTGGATGTTGTTCATATCTAATTCTGGGTGAAGGCAGGAGGTGTTAAATAATTCTATCTGCCTAGTGTGAGAGGGATGAACCCTTTCTGGAAGAAGATAAACCTCACTGGAAACTCTGCATTTTTTTATATGTAACTACTGGCACTTAACCAAGGCTTACTAGGCATGCCAAATATAGAAATAAATGAACAGATAAAGAATAGAGAAGGAAAAAAGGCAATAAAAAAATAAATGCAAATCAAAACCACAATGAGATACCATCTCACACCAGTTAGAATGGCAATCATTAAAAAGTCAGGAAACAACAGGTGCTGGAGAGGATGTGGAGAAATAGGAACACTTTTACACTGTTGGTGGGACTGTAAACTAGTTCAACCATTGTGGAAGTCAGTGTGGTGATTCCTCAGGGATCTAGAACTAGAAATACCATTTGACCCAGCCATCCCATTACTGGGTATATACCCAAAGGACTATAAATCATGCTGCTATAAAGACACATGCACACGTATGTTTATTGTGGCACTATTCACAATAGGAAAGACTTGGAACCAACCCAAATGTCCAACAATGATAGACTGGATTAAGAAAATGTGGCACATATACACCATGGAATACTATGCAGCCATAAAAAATGATGAGTTCATGTCCTTTGTAGGGACATGAATGAAATTGGAAATCATTCTCAGTAAACTATCGCAAGGACAAAAAACCAAACACCGAATGTTCTCACTCATAGGTGGGAATTGAACAATGAGAACACATGGACACAGGAAGGGGAACATCACACTCTGGGTACTGTTGTGGGGTGGGGGAGGGGGGAGGGATAGCATTAGGAGATATACCTAATGCTAAATGACAAGTTAATGTGTGCAGCACACCAGCATGGCACATGTATACATATGTAACTAACCTGCACATTGTGCACATGTACCCTAAAACTTAAAGTATAATAATAATAATAATAAAAAGAAAAAAATAGAGAAGGAAAAAAGGCAATAAAAATATGTTTACACTAGGGAGCATTCCCTATATTATTTTAAGAGAGCAACATTTACCTTAATATGATTAAGCATACATTACCTTAATATCAGAAAACTGACAATAAAATTTTGATGAGTAAAATTAGCAGACCAATGTTTCTTATAAATATAAATACAAATATCCTCAACTAAATATAGCAAATCCAATATAACTGTGTCTCTATGTGTATTTTCATTAATGCATATTAATATACGTTATGTATACCACATATATAGGCAGGTCAAAATAAATGGCCATATTAATAGATTAAAAAAGAAAAATAAATATTGGCAAAGATGTAAAGAATAGAAAATTCATACACTGTTGTTAGTATTGTAAATTAGCACAACCATTTTTGAAAGCAATATGGAGGTTTCTCAGAAAACTAAACATAGAATTATCACATAATCCACCAATCTACTGGGTTTATACCCAAAGAAAATAAAATCAGCATGTGAAAGTGATATCCACACTTTCATGCTCATAGCAGCATTATTCACAACAGCGAAAATATCGGAACAACCTAAGTGTCCATCAACAGATGAATGAATTAAGACATGTGGTATATATACACAATGGAATGCTACTCAATCTTTAAAAAATCCAGAACATTCTGTTATTTGTGACAACATGGATGAACCTAGAGGACATTATGTTAAGTGAAATAAGGCAGACACAATGAGGCAGATACTATAAGATCTCACATATAGGTAGAATCTTAAAAAGTCAAACTCATGGAAATAGTGAGTAGAATGATGGTGACTAGAGTCTTTGGAGAAGGGGTGGATAGGGAAAGGGGAGTCATCAGCAAATAGCCACAAAGTTACAGTTAGATAGGGGAAATAAGTTGTAGTGTTCTACTGCACAGAAATGTGACTATAATTAGCAATAATATGTATTTCAAAATAGATAAAAGCTTAACAGTTTTCATCCCAAAGAAATAAATGTTCAAGATGATAGATATAATAATCATTCCCATTTGATAATTCTATAATGTATACCTGTATCAAAATATCACTTTATACCCCATAAATATATACAATTGTTGTCAACTAAAAATGAAATAAAATTTGAACAAACGGAATCCACTTGATCAAATTATACATATTCGTGACCAAAAAATTTAAAATAATAAGAGAGACAATTGCCTAAATCTGATAAAAAAATTTACCAAACTATACATTAAACACCATTTTGTGTTAATATCTCACCAATTGTGAGATATTAAACCTCCACTCTCTCCTGGAGATTAGAAATATAACAAGGCTCCCCACTATCATGATTTATATTCAACACTGTCCTTACCAGTGAAATAATGCAATACAGATAAATTAAAGTTATGACCATTACAGAATAAGAAATAAACATTAAATCAGATCACAGAATTGTGTACATAGAAATTACAAATGCATCAAGAAAAAGATTATTGTCAATGATAACTAAAATTAGCAAAGTTGCTAGATATGAGGTCATAAACATAATAAGGTAATTATATTTCCTTGTACCAGAAAAAAAGAAATGAGAAGGCATTTTGTGATGCACACTATTTATAATAACATCAAAAATATCATTTGCTTAAGGAAAAAACCTAACAGATGTACAAGTCACTGCACTTAAAACTAAACATTACTAAGAAAATAAAAAAAGCCATAACAAATTGGAAGCAAAATCAGATTCATGAATTAAAAAATTCAACATGTCAAGAAATCAATTCTTTAAAATTGACCTACAAAGTTAATGTCACCCTGATAAAAATAACAGAAGAGTGTTTTGGGGAAATTAACAAAGAGATACCATTAGAAATTATTTGGAAATGTAAGCACCTAAGAGTAACCAAAAACTTATTAAGTAAGCAGAACAAATTTGGAAGACACACTTTGTCAGCTTTCAAGAAAATAAAATGTGACAATTTGAAATATTGACTACAGGGGATCATTAACATACCCAAAGTACTTTTTATCGTATTCAATCTTCTATGCCAAGATTATTTTATTAATGTTCTTATAATTTCTGAGTGATATGTGGAACTTCCAATATTGTGTAATCAACTCTACTGAGACACACCAATCCTTTCCACATTTGTACTTGCTAGACATACAAAATCATCTTCAATTGTAACATCAACTTCATACACTTTTCTAAATTTGTCAACTCAAAATTATTTTTAGGCCAAAGGAGAGTAGAACATTTATAAGCCAATGCTAATATTTCCATTAATGGAAGTGAATTTGATGAATCAGTGGTTGTATAAAGACAGTCCATCAAGATTAAGCTAGCCTATAGAAAATATTGTTGAAAGAAATTAAAGAAGATCTAAGTAAAGGGAAAGATATCCCACATTCATCTATTGGAAGGTTTAACATTGTTAAGATGATATTACTTCCTAAATAAATCTACAGATTGAATACAATCCATAACCATATCCCTCCTACCTTCTTTGCAGAAATTGACAGGGTTGTCCTAAAATTTATATGGAAATGTAAGTAACCCAAATTGTTGAGAACCAAAAAAATTGTGGAAAAAACAACATTGAAGGAATAACACTTCTCAACATCAAAATTTACAACAAAGATGATTGGGTGTAGTGGCGTACAAAGAAAGATTTATAGATCAATGGAATAGGATTGAGAATCCAAAAATAAACCCTCACATGTATAGCCAATTGATTTTCAACAAATGTGCCAAGATTCTTCATTAGGACAAAAATATTCTTTTCAATGAATGGCACTAAGACAACTAGATATCCGTGTGCAAAAGAATAAATTTGGACACATAACTCACACTAGAATGAAAAATTGACTCAGAATGAGATTATAGACATAAATGCAAGAGTTAAAACTATAAAACTCTTAGAAGAAAACTTGGAATGAATCGTTATGATCCCGGATTAGGCAACTGTTTCTTAAATATGATACCAAAACTACAAGCAACCAAAGAAATCAGTATATTAGGTTTTATAAAAATTAGAAACCTTTTGTATGTCAAAGAGCACTGGCAAGAAAAGAGAAGATAACCCACAGGATGGGAGAAAATATCTTCAAATTATGTATCTGATAAGAGACTTGTATCAATATATAAGAACTTTTCCAACTCAATAACTTAAAAAATTATAATGATGCAATTAAAAATGCAAAGAATCTGAATACATATTTCCATAAAAGGATAATACAAATGGTCAATAAGCACATGAAAGAATGCCCAACCTCATTAGCCATGAGGAAAATACAAGTTAAAACCACAATAAAAAGCCACTTCTTACCCACTAGGATGGCTAGCGTGAAAACGACAGATAATGAAAAGCATTGGCAAGGGTATGAAAAAATGGAAGCCATCATACACCCTGCTGAGGATATAAAATGGTTCAGCCAATTTTATGCCTATGTTTTCTTGTAGGAATATATTCTTTTTAGTTCTTATAGGCGTGTCTTTGATCCAGCCACAGTTGCTCCAAAGATTAAACATAGAGTAACCATATGACTCAGAAATTCCACTTTCAGGTATATGCTGTAAACAAATGAAAACATATATATACACAAAAACTTGTACATAAATATTCATACCAGCATTATTTATAATAGCCAAAAAATAGAAACAATCAAAATGTTTATCAATCAATGAATGGAAACATAAAATATAATATATCCACACTAGAGTATTAGTCAACCGTATAAGGAAATGAAGTACTTATGTGTGCTACGACATCAATGAATCTTGAAAAGATTATGCAAGTGAAAGAAGACAGAAACAAAAGATCAATTACTGTATGACTCTATATATGTAAAATGTCCAGAATAGCTAATCTATAGATACACAAAGTAGATTAGCATTGCCTAGAGCTGGGGAATTGGGGAACAATAGGAAGTGACTGTTAAGCATATTGGTTATCTTTTCAGGTTGAAGGAACTGTTCTAAAATTGATTTCTGTCATGGCTGCACAGCTCTATGAAAATAATGAAACCATGATTTATACTTAAAATGTATGAAGAAATGGTATATGAATTGTCCTCAATAAAAATATTATGTAAATAGAACAAAAAAGAAAAAAAGTTATATTCTTAATACTATAGTGAGGTCTAATGAGCAATGCAGTTTTAAAAGACAGTAATGAGAAAATAGCCACTGGTAACTGAAATACCAGAGACCTTACAGTTCTTTTTAACCTTGGATTAGTGGAGAGGCTCCACAGCATTAAGAAAACCCATATAAATGTGTGAAAACTACTGGGAACTAATGTAGTTACATTCTTCTGGTAAGGTGTTCATACATTTAATGAGATTCTAAAATTAATTGATTTCCAAAAGATAAGAATCATTGACCTTGGAGAAAGAAGGCAAAGAGTAGGAACAATTTGCTTCTTTCCCCTCCAATTGTATTGAACTATTCCACCTTTACTTCATTCCATCTGGAACACATAATTTGAGTGGTACTGGTCACATTCATGGACAGTTCTTTGAAAGTCACCTTCATCAGCATTATCGACTCATTGCCATTTTCACTGACTGACTGATTCCTCATTTCTTTCCAGTACTATGAAGTGACTGAATAAAATATTAGTGGCCTTAGGTAAAAAATTTCTTGTCTAGAGTTAGCTGTTTTCAGTTTGTTCTGGATTGGGTCTCTCCCCAGTTTAAAGAAGACTTTGCACCTATATTTATCCTTATAACATCTATATTACTCTTATCCCAGTGTCCAAATTGACTCTACTATTATTCAAATTCATGATCCAAACATTTCCCTTCTTGGTTTAATTTATCAAATACAATATCTAGTATCATTAATAAAATTTTCCACATGGCTCCTATTATTTGGCACTCATATGCTCCTCTAACTACAGCTAATATTTATAGGTCATTGAGGATATGGCAACGTGAACAACTGGGTTTATTTATTTATTATCTTTAAATTATACTTTAAGTTCTAGGGTACACATGCACAATGTGTAGGTTTGATACATAGGTATAAATGTGCCATGTTGGTTTGCTGCACCCATCAACTTGCCATTTACATTAGGTATTTCTTCTAATGCTATCCATCTGCAAGCCTCCCATCCCATGAAAGGCTCTGGTGTGTGATGATCCCTGCCCTGTGTCCAAGTGTTCTCATTGTTCAATTCCCACCTATGAGTAGGAACATGCAGTGTTTGATTTTTAGTCCTTGTGATAGTTTGCTGAGAATGATGGTTTCCAGCTTCACCCATGTCCCTGCAAAGGACATGAACTCATTCATTTTTATGGCTGCATAATATTCCATGGTGTATATGTGCTACATTTTCTTAATCCAGTCTATCATTGATGGACATTTGGGTTGGTTCCAAGTCTTTGTTATTGTGAATAGTGCCACAATAAACATACGTGTGCATGTGTCTTTATAGTAGCATGATTTATAATCCTTTGGGTATATACCCAGTAATGGGATGGCTGGGTCAAATGGTATTTCTAGTTCTAGATCCTTGAGGAATCACCACACTGTCTTCCACAATGGTTGAACTAATTTAAACTCCCACCAACAGTGTAAAAGCATTCCTATTTCTCCACATCCTCTCCAGCATCTGTTGTTTCCTGACTTATTAATGATCACCGTTCTAACTGGTGTGGTTTTGATTTGCATTTCTCTGATGACCAGTTATGATGAGCATCTTTTCATGTGTCTGTTGGCTGCATAGATGTCTTCTTTTGAGAAGTGCCTGTTCATATCCTTTGCCCACTTGTTGATGGGGTTGTTTGTTTTTTTCCTGTAAATTTGTTTGAATTCTTTGTAGATTCTGGATATTAGCCCTTTTTCAGATCAGTAGAGGGCAAAAATTTTCTCCCATTCTGTAGGTTGCCTATTCACTCTGATGGTAGTTTCTTTTGCCATGCAGAAGTTCTTTAGTTTAATTAGATCCCATTTGTCTATTTTGGCTTTTATTCCCATTGCTTTTGGTGTTTTAGTCATGAAGTCCTTGCCCATACCTATGTCCTGAATGGCATTGCCTAGGTTTTCTTCTAGGGTTTTTGTGGTGTTAAGTCTAACATTTAAGTCATTAATCTATCTGGATTAATTTTTGCATAAGTTGTAAGGAAGGGATCCAGTTTCAGCTTTCTACATATGGCTAGCCAGTTTTCTTTCCCAGGACCATTTGTTAAATAGGGAATCCTTTTCCTTTTTCTTGTTTTTGTCAGGTTTGTCAAAGATCAGATGGTTGTAGATGTGTGGTGTTATTTCTGAGGCCTCTGTTCTGTTCCATTGGTGTATATATCTGTTTTGTTACCAGTACGATGCTGTTTTGGTTACTGTGGCCTTATAATATAATTTGAAGTCAGGTAGCATGATGCCTCTAGCTTTGTTCTTTCTGCTTAGGATTGTCTTGGGAATGCGGGCTCTTTTTTGGTTCCGTATGAACTTTAAAGTAGTTTTTTCCAATTCTGTGAAGAAAGTCATTGGTAGCTTAATAGGGATGGCATTGAATCTATAAATTACCTTGCACAGTATGGCCATTTTCACCATACTGATTCTTCCTACCCGTGAGCATGGAATGTTCTTCCATTTGTTTGTATCCTCTTTTATTTCATTGAGCAGTGGTTTGTAGCTCTCCTTGAAGAGGTCCTTCACATCCCTTGTAAGTTGGATTCCTAGGTATTTTGTTCTCTTTGTAGCAATTGTGAATGGGAGTTCACTCATGATTTGGCTCTCTGTTTGTCTGTTGTTGCCGTATAGGAATGCTTGTGATTTTTGCACATTGATTTTGTATCCTGAGACTTTGCTGAAGTTGCTTATCAGCTTAAGGAGATTTTGAGCTGAAACAATGGGGTTTTCTAAATATACAATCATGTCGTCTGCAAACAGGGACAATTTGACTTCTTCTTTTCCTAATTGAATACCTTTTATTTCTTTCTCTTTCCTGATTGCCCTGGCCAGAACTTCCAACACTATGTTGAATAGGAGTGGTGAAAGAGGGCATCCTTGTCTTGTGCCAGTTTTCAAAGGGAATGCTTCCAGTTATGCCCATTCAGTATGATATTGGCTGTGGGTTTGTCATAAATAGTTCATATTATTTTCAGATACGTTTCATCAATACCTAGTTTATTCAGAGTTGTTAGCATGAAGCGCTATTGAGTTTTGTCAAAGGCCTTTTCTGCATCTATTGAGATAATCATGTGGTTTTTGTCATTGGTTCTGTTTATGTGATGGATTACATTTATTGATTTGCATGTGTTGAACCAGCCTTGCTTCCCAGGGATGAAGCTGACTTGATCCTGGTGGATAAGCTTTTTGATGTGCTGCTGGATTCGGTTTGCCAGTATTTTATTGAGGATTTTCACATCGATGTTCATCAGGGATATTGGTCTAAAATTTTCTTTTTTTGTTGTGTCTCTGCCAGCCTTTGGTATCAGGATGATGCTGGCCTCATAAAATGAGTTAGAGAGGATTCCTTCTTTTTCTATTGATTGGAATAGTTTCAGAAGGAATGGTACCAGCTCCTCTTTGTACCTCTGGTAGAATTCAGCTGTGAATCCTTCGGGTCCTGGACTTTTTTTGGTTGGTAGGCTATTAATTATTGCCTCAATTTCACAGTCTTTTATTGGTCTATTCAGAGATTCAACTTCTTCCTGGTTTAGTATTGGAAGGGTGCGTGTGTCCAGGAATTTATCCATTTCTTCTAGACTTTCTAGTTTATTTGCATAGAGGTTTTTATAGTATTCTCTGATGGTAGTTTCTATTTCTGTGGGATCAGTGATGATGTCCCCTTTATCATTTTTTATTGCATCTATTTGATTCTTCTCTCTTTTCTTCTTTATTAGTCTTGCTAGTGGTCTATCAATTTTGTTGATCTTTTCAAAAAACCAGCTCCTGCATTCATTGATTTTTTGAAGGGTATTTTTGTGTCTCTATCTTTTCCATTCTGCTCTGATCTTAGTTATTTCTTGCCTTCTGCTAGCTTTTGAATGTGTTTGCTCTTGCTTCTCTAGTTCTTTTAATTGTAATGCTTGGGTGTCGATTTTAGATCTTTCCTGCTTTCTCTTGTGGGCATTTAGTGCTATAAATTTCCCTCTACATACTACTTTAAATGTGTCCCAGAGATTCTGGTACATTGTGTCTTTGTTCTCATTGGTTTCAAAGAACATCTTTATTTCAGCCTTCATTTCATTATTTACCTAGTAGTCATTCAGGAGTAGGTTGTTCAGTTTCCATGTAGTTGTGCAGTTTCGAGTGAGTTTCTTAATCCTGAGCTCTAATTTGATGGCACTGTGGTCTGAGAAACAGTTTGTTGTAATTTCTGTTCTTTTATATTTGCTGAGGAGTGCTTTAATTCCAATTATGTGGTCAATTTTAGAATAAGTGTGATGCGGTGCTGAGAGGAATGTATATTCTGTTGATTTGGGGTGGAAAGTTCTGTAGATGTCCATTAGGTCTGCTTGGTGCAGAGCTGAGTTCAAGTCCTGGATATCCTTGCTAACCTTCTGTCTCATTGATCTGTCTAATATTGAGAGTGTGGTGTTAATAGTCTCCCATTATTATTGTGTGGGAGTCTAAGTCTCTTTGTAGATCTCTAAGGACTTGCTTTATGAATCTAGGTGCTCCTGTATTGGGTGCATATATACTTAGAATAGTTAACTCTTCTTGTTGCATTGATCCATTTACCATTATGTAATGCCATTCTTTGTCTCTTTTGATCTTTGTTAGTTTAAAGTCTGTTTTATCAAAGACAGGAATGCAACCCCTGCTTTTTTTTTTTTTCTTTCCTTTTGCTTGGTAGATCTTCCTCCATCCCTTTATTTTGAGTCTATGTGTCTCTGCATGTGAGATGGGTCTCCTGAATACAACACACTGATGGGTCTTGACTCTTTATCCAATTTGCCAGTCTTTGTCTTTTAATTGGGGCATTTAGCCCATTTACATTGAAGGATAATATTGTTATGTGTGAATTTAATCCCGTCATTATAATGTTTGCTGGTTATTTTGCCTGTTCATTGCAGTTTCTTCATAGCATCGATGGTCTTTACAATTTGGCATGTTTTTGCAGTGGCTGTTAACGGTTGTTTCTTTTCATGTTTATTGTTTCCTTCAGGAGCTCTTGTAAGGCAGGCCTGGTGGTGACAAAATCTCTCAGCATCTGCTTGTCTGTAAAGGATTTTATTTCTCCTTCACTTATGAAGGTTAGTTTGGCTGGATATGAAGTTCTGGGTTGAAAGTTCTTTTCTTTAAGAACGTTGAATATTGGCCCCCACTCTCTTCTGGCTTGTAGGGTTTTTTCAGAGAGATCTGCTGTTAGTCTGATGGGCTTCCCTTTGTGGGTGACCTGACCTTTCTCTCCGGCTGCTCTTAACATTTTTTTCCTTATTTCAACCTTGGTGAATCTGACAATTATGTCTTGGGTTTGCTCTTCTCAATGAGTACCTTTGTGGTGTTCTCTGTATTTCCTGAATTTGAATGTTGGTCTGCCTTGCTAGATTGGGAAGTTCTCCGGGATAATATCCTGAAGAGGGTTTTCCAACTTGGTTCCATTCTCCCCATTGCTTTCAGGTACACCAATTAAACAGAGATTTGGTTTTTTCACATAGTCCCATATTTGTTGCAAGCTTCATTCATTTCTTTTTACTCTTTTTCTCTAACTTTGTCTTCTCACTTTATTTCATTGATTTGATCTTCAATCACTGACACCCTTTCTTCCACTTGATTGAATTGGCTATTGAAGCTTGGGCATACATCATGAAGTTCTTGTGCCATGGTTTTCATCTCTATCAGGTCATTTAAGGTCTTCTCTACACTGTTTATTCTAGTTAGCCATTTGTCTAACTTTTTTCAAGGTTTTTAGCTTCCTTGCAATGGGTTTGAACATGCTCCTTTAGCTCAGATAAGTTCATTATTTCTGACCTTCTGAAGCCTACTTCTGTCAACTTGTCAAAGTCATTCTCTGTCCAGCTTTGTTCCATTTCTTGTGAGGAGCTGTGATCCTTTAGAGAAGAAGTGCTCTGGTTTTTAGAATTTTCAGCTTTTCTGCTCTGGTTTCTCCCCATCTTTGTGGTTTTATCTACCTTTGGTCTTTGATGTTAGTGACCCACAGATGGGGTTTTGGTGTAGATGTTCTTTTTGTTGATGTTGATGCTATTCCTTTCTGTTGGTTAGTTTTCCTTCTAACAGTCAAGTCCCTCAGCTGCAGGTCTGTTGGAGTTTGCTGGAGGTCCACTCCAGATTTTTCCTGGGTATCACCAGTGGAGGCTGCAGAACAGAAAATATTGCAGAACAGCAAATATTGCTGCCTGATTCTTCCTCTGGAAGCCTCGTCCCAGAGGGGCACCCACCTATATGAGGTGTCTGTTGGCCCCTACTAGGAGGTGTCTCCCAGTTAGGCTACATGGTGCCAGGTACCCACTTGAGGAGGCAGTCTGTCTGTTCCCAGAGCTCAAACACTGTGCTAGGAAAACCACTTCTCTCTTCAAAGCTGTCAGACAGGGACATCTAAGTCTGCAGAAGTTGTGTGCTGCCTTTTGTTCAGCTATGCCCTTCCCACAGAGTTGGAGTCTATAGAGGCCGTAGGCCTTGCTGAGCTGCGGTGGGCTCTGCCCAGTTCAAACTTCCTGGCCACTTTGTTTACCTACTCAAGCCTCAGCAATGGTGAACGCCCTCCCCCAGTCAGGCTGCTGCCTCACAGTTCAATCTCAGACTGCAGCGCTAGCAGTGAGCAAGGCTCCGTGGGTGTGCAAACTGCCAAGCCAGGCATGGGAGAGAATCTCCTTGTCTGCTAGTTGCTAAGACCTTGGGAAAAGCACAGTATTTGGGTGGGAGTGTCCCATTTTTCCAGGTACAGACTGTCACAGCTTCCCTTGGCTAGGAAAGGGAAATCCCCTGACCCCTTGCTCTTCCCAGGTGAGGTGATGCCCTGCCCTCCTCCAGCTTGCCCTCCATGGGCTGCACCCACTGCCCAATCAGTCCCAGTGAGATGAACCAGGTACCTTAGTTGGAAATGCAGAAATCACCTGTCTTCTGCATTGATCACACTGGGAGCTGCAGACCAGATCTGTTCCTATTCGGCCATCTTGGAATGGAGAGCCAGGCTTTATTATAGAATCTGCATTTCCATAATCCAGACTTCTTTCAGGACAGAAGCCAAAGAGAGGAACAATCTCATAATCTGGTCTCTGAGTTCTATTCTCATTGTATATATCATTCTACAGAACTACTATAATTTTCTCTAATAATTATCCACATTCAACTCTTTTTCTGGTGCATACCTGACCAAATAACATTCCATGTCAACATTCAGGTTTGCAGGTTATTGAAAGACATCCCCAACTCCATATCTATTCAAATTCATTTTTGGTTCCACTCAATTAAGGTTTCTCTCCTCCATCTTTTTGCCACCAAATACCTCTGTACATCTCTTCATACTGCAAGACAATAGTAGCAAACATATGGCTCTGTCCAGCCACATAGTCAGCCCTTGTCATGAAGAATCTATGTTCGTTCATTCCACTTGTCAGCATGAATTCACAAAACTCTGACTCAGCCACTGAGTGCAGCTTTCAGGGAGAATAACTTGAAGGCTATAAGCAGGATATAGTACAGGTCTCCACTAATCTTTCCTGAATTATGGCATTTTTAAAAATTGTAAGTCTAATGATTATAGCCTTTGCCTTTTTCTGTATGTAAGATAATATCTTACAGTTTTAATAATTATGCATCTGTAATTTATAAGTAGATGTACCTTTACATTGAAACTTTGATGAAGTTTAGATCTAATGTAACTTCTAACCACATTTGATGTAACTTATGAGCACATGCAGAACCTCCACCACCAGTATATAAGCTCTTGGCTGAAACAGTACTTTGGAGTATTTTAACAGAAACTCTGAAAACTACCCTAGATTGCAGTCCTCAGGAAGACTCTGAATAAAATTAACTTTAATTCTTTAAAAGCAAGATGTTTTTCTTTAGTTGACAGCACCATTCTACTCATCTAAAATCCCCACTCCTATGTTTTGTGCAAGTATTTAAAGATCTACATCAAACCTCAGGGATTGCAAGAGGCCCTCCTAGGTTTAACCCTTCCTTCTCTCTCTTCCATATGCTGTGTGATATGATTATGCCTACTTTCAATTTTTATTTGTATTTTTTAACTTGTTTGTATTTCCATTTCACCTGACATATGCATTCTGTCTTTCTTAGATTATTATTAACTAAAAACAGTGTAATTAGTATATTCTAATTATTTAACAATTTAATTTTTAATTCTTCCATGAAACTTAGGCCACATCCATATACACAATATGTGCTTGTCAAATACTTCTGGACTGATCATCTCAATGTCTCCAATAAGTACAGAACTAATAAATAAACTGCAAAAATGTAGGCAAGCAAATTTTATATATCCCATTTTGATACAAAAATTATAAATTCTCGTGGATTAGTAATGTTTAGGAGTTATTGAGGTTCTTTTATTTTTCCAAAAAATAACTTTTAACACAAGCAAAATATTTACGTACTTTATTGTGTTTATTTTTATGTAATTCATTTTTTTATTTTTTATTTACTTTTTTAGTATTTAAAAAAATTCTGTAGGTACATAGTAGATGTATATATTTATGGGGTACATGGGATGTTTTGAAATAGCCATGCAATGTGAAATAAGCACATCATGAAGAATGGGGTATCTATCCCCCAAGCATTTATCATTTCAGTTACAAAGAATCCAATTTCATTCTTTACATTATTTTAAAATATAGAATTAAGTTATTATTGAGTATAGTCTCCCTACTTTTCTATCAAATAGTAGTTCTTATTCATTCTTTCTATTTTTGGCACACATAAGCTATCCCTACCTTTCCTCGAGTGCCTCACCACCATTGCCAGCCTCTGGTAACCATCCTTCTACTCTCTATGTTCAATCAGTTCGATTGATTTGATTTTTAGATATCACAAATAAATGAGAATATGTGATGTTTGTCTTTCTGTGCTTGGTTTATTTTGCTTAACATAACAATCTCCAGTTCCATCCATGTTGCTGCAAATGACTGGATGTCACTCTTTTTAATGGTTAAAAAGTACTTCATTGTGTGTGTATATATATACCACGTTTTCTTTATCCATTCATCTGTTGATGGACACTTAGGTTACTTCCAGATCTAGAATAGTGTAAGCAGTGCTGCAGCAAAAATGGGAGTGCAGCTATCTCTTCAATATTCTGATTTCCTTTTCCTTGGGTATATACCCAGCAGTAGGATTGCTGGATCATAGGGTAGCTCTATTTTTGTTTCTGTTTTTGTTTTCTTTTTTTTTTTTTTTTTTGAGGAATCTCTAAACTGTTCTCCATGGTGCTTGTACTAATTTACATTCTCACCAACAGTGTACCTGGGTGTCCTTTCGTACACATTCTCACCAGCATTTGTTATTGCCTGTCTTTTGGATATAAGCCATTTTAACTGGGGTGAGGTAATATTGTAGTTTTGATTTTCATTTCTCTGATGATAATTGACATTGAGCACCTTTTCATATGCCTGTTGTCCATTTGTATTTCTTTTTTTGAGAAATGTCTATTCAAAACTTTTGCAAATTTTTAGATGGGATTATTAGATTTTTTTTCTATAGAGATGTTTGAGCTCCTTGCATATTCTCATTGTTAATCCCTTGCCAGATGAATAGCTTGCAAATATTTTCTCCCATTCTGTGGGGGGTTGTCCCTTCACTTTGTTGATTGTATTCTTTGCAGTGCAAAAGATTTTTAACTTGATGTGATACCATTTGTCCATGTTTGCTTTGGTTCCCTGTGCTTGCGGGGTATTGCTGAAGAAATCTTTGCCCAGACAAATGTCATGGAGATTGTCTTAAACACTTTCTTGTAGTAGTTTCATAATTTGAGGTCTTAAATTTAAGTCTTTAATCTATTTTGATTTGATTTTTGTATATGGCAAGAGATAGGGGTCTAGTTTCATTGTTTTGCATATGGCTATCCAGTTTTCTCAGCACCACTTATTGTAGAGACTCTCTTTCACCCCATGTGTGTTCTTGGCACCTTTATCAAAAAGGAGTTTGCTGTAGGAGAGTGGATTTATTTCTGGGTTCTCTATTCTGCTCCATTGATCTATGTGTCTGTTTTTATACCAGTGCCATGCTGTTTGGGTTACTATAGCTCTGCAGTATAATTTGAAATCAAGTAATGTTATTTTTGCTTAGAATAGCTTTGGCTATTCTGGGTCTTTTATGGTTCTATATAAATTTTAGAATTTTTTTTCTATTTCTGTGAAGACTGTCATTGGTATTGTTACAGGAATTGCATTGAATCTGTAGCAATGCAAGGAACTGCATTGCTTTGGGCAGTATATTTTAACAATATATATTTTTACAAAATGGATTCTCCCAATCAATGAACATGAAATTTTTTTCACTTTTTTGTGTCCTCTTCAATTTCCTTCATCAATGTCTTATAGTTTTTAGTATAGAGATATTTTACTTCTTTTATTAATTCCTAGCTACTTAATTTTCTGTGTGGCTATCATAAATGAGATTACTATTTTTTCTTTTTCACATTGTTTACTGTTAGCATAAAGAAATGTTACTAAGTTTTATATGTTGACTTTGTATCCTGCAACTTTACTAAATTTGTTTATCACTTCTAATAGTTTTCTTGTGGAGTCTTTAGGTTTTTCCCAATATAAGATGTATCATCTGCAAACAAGAATAATTTGACTTTTTTTTCCAACTTGGATGCCTTTGATATTTTTCTTTTGTCTGATTGCTCTAGCTCAGACTTCCAGTAATATGTTGAATAACTATGGTGAAAATGGGCATCCTCATCTTGTTCCAGATCTTAGAACAAAAGCTTTCTGTCTTTTCCCATTCAGTATGTACTAGTTGTGGGTCTGTCATATGTGCTTTTTATTATGTTGAGGTATGTTTCTTCTATTCCCAATTTTTTGAGAGTCTTTATCATGAAGGGATGTTAAATTTTATCAAATGCTTTTCAGCATCAATTAAATGATCATATTGTTTTTATTCTTCATTCTGTTGAAACAATGTATTACACTGATTGATTTGCATATGTTGAACCATTTTTGCCTCTCAGGAATAAATCCCACTTGGTCATGATGGACATTTGTAATGTACTGTTGAATTCAGTTTGCTAGTATTTTGTTGAAGATTTTTGCATCAATGTTTAACGGTGATACTGCTCTGTAGTTGTTTTCATATGAATCTTTGGTTGGTTCTGGTATCAGGATAATACTGGCTTCCTAGAATGACTTTGAAAGTATTCCCTCTTCCTCTATTTTTTGTAATAGCTTGAGTAGGACTGGTATTACTTCATCTTTAAATGTTTGGTAATATTCAGCAGTGAAGACATCAGGTCCTGGGCTTTTCTTTATGGGAAAACTTTTTATCCTGACATTGATGTTATTACCTGTTGCTGGTGTGTTCAGGTTTTGGATTTCTTCCTAATTCCATCTTGGTAGGTTGTTTGTATCTAGGAATTTTTCCATTTCTTTTATATTTTTTAATTTATTGGCATGTAGTTGCTCATAGTAGTCACTAATGATCTCTTGAATTTCTGAAGTATCAGTTATAATGTTTCCTTTTTCATTTCGGACCTTGTCTATTTGGATCTTATCTCTTTTTTTTGTTAGTCTGGGTAAAGGTTTGTCAATTTTGTTTAAGTTTTCAAAAAAAACAACTTTTTGTTTCATTGATTTTTTTGTAATTTTGTAATTTTAGCTTTATTTATTTCTGCCTTGATATTTACCATTTCTTTTCTTCTATTAATTTTGGGTTTGGTTTTCTCTTTTTTTAGTTCTTTAAGATGTATTGTTAGATTGTTTATTTGAAGTTTTTTCTCTTTTCTGATGTAGGAACTTAATAGCTACAAACTTCCCTCTTAGTACTGCTTTTGCTGTAACCCATAGGTTTTGGTATAATGTGTTTCCAATAACATTTCCTTCAAAAACTTTTTGAATTTCCTCCTTAATTTGCTCATTGACCCACTGGTCATTCGGGAGCATATTGTCTAATTTACATGTATTTGTATAGTTTTCTAAATTCCTCATTATTAATTTCTAGTTTTATTCCATTGTGGTCAGAGAAGATGCTTATTTTTTCAATTTTTTGAACATTTTAAGACTTGTTTTGGTACATAACATGTGGTCTATTCTTAGAGGAGACTTTATTAAACAAACTTATAGCACATAAGGACCACAATATACAAACCTGAATGGGAGATGGAATTCAGTGAGCATAAGGACCTATGTATCATTAGGATGATATACATTGCTAGATAACTAATGCAATGCTTGTGCAAAGGTATGTACTGTAGAGATATTAACACATTTATTTTAATTTTTATCATATTTATTTTAAATTGGTCAGCATAATTATTCTAAGCTGTTTTATAAGGAAAAATTGAGTTTTTGTCAAGACTCCAGTTACACAATGTTTAACCCTCAGGTTTTCAGGGACTCTGATAATTCACAGAGAATGTTCACTCCCATTATATCACTTTTGATTCTGTCAATTACCTTCACCTATGGTAAAATCATCCCCATTTTAAAGATGAGGATATCAAGACTCAGGGACTTATCATCTTCACCAAGAACATGGTGGCTGCAAGTTGTAGAGCAGAGGCTAGTACCCATAACCTTTGCACCTCAAAAACTTCTCTCTAAGCAAATTATTCAGTTCAACATTCATGAATGTGTACTGTGATACACCATTTCATTATTTCCTCTAATCAGCGACTTTCAAAATAAACATTGAGTTAATCATTGCAGCACCAGTTGATTAAAAAGGGGGTCAAGAAAGTTTGATTTTGTAACCTTTTGAACTTGCATGAACCCAGGTCTTAGTGAACTTTTTATACTAGAACAAAGATAAGCCGCAATTTGATGCCCGATTCACATTGCTCTAAACTCTGAAAGAAACACACTCCTTTATTATGGTTAAAATGAACACTGGCTGTCTTTAGATCATCTGCTTTATTCCCTAAGAGATGCAGGTCTCTACTCTCCTCTTCCTTCCTATCATAAGACTCCCACCTGTATCATTTTATAAAATGAGAGAATTACAGATAATTAGAGATAGAAGGAACCTCAGCAACCCACTCTTCTAATTCCCTACTTTATCGTTAAAAGTAAGGAACTCATGGCTCAGTGAGGTGATGCGTTACCTATGAATGAGAAGAAGACATTGTTTTCAAATCCAGGTTTCCAATTCCCTGTTCAGTGACTTTTCACATCAACAAGATTTTCCATCATTGCCTAAATGAATGGACAAGATGTCATCAGCATGAAGTGCTCCACAAAGAGAATCATAAACCTTGCTTGACAAGAGGTTTTTTTTTGTTGTTGTTTAAATTTTATTTTATTTTAAGTTCCAGGATACATGTGCAGAACGTCCAGGTGTGTTACATCTGGGTAAACATGTGCCATAGTGGTTTACTGCACATATGAACCCATAACCTATGTATTAAGCCCCACATACATTAGTTTTATTCTGATACTCTCCCTCTCCCCACCGCCCCTGACAGGCTTCAGTGTGTGTTTTTCACTTCTCTGCATCCATATGTTCACATTGTTCTGCTCCCACTTATGAGTGAGAACATGTGTGTTTGTTTTTCTGTTCCTGTGTTAGTGTGCTGAGGATAATGGCTTCCAGCTTCATGCATGTCCCTGCAAAGGACATGATCTCTTTGCTTTTTATGGCTGCATAGTATTCCATGATATATATGTACCACATTTTATTCACCCTATCTTTGATGGGCATTTGGGTTGATTCCATATATTTGCTATTGTGAATAGTGCTGCAGTAAACATATGTGTGCATGTATCTTTATAATAGAATGATTTATATTCCTTTGGGTATGTGCCCAGTAATGGGATTGCTGGGTCAAATGGTACTTGTGGTTCTAGATCCTTGAGGAATTGCCACACTGTCTTCCACAATAGTTGAACTAATTTACCTTCCCATCAACAGTGTAAAAGCATTCCTATTTCTCCACAGCCTCGCCAGCATCTGTTGTTTCTTGACTTGATATGAGTGGCATGAGGTGGTATCTCATTGTGGTTTTGATTTGTATTTCTCTAATGATCACTGATGTTGAGCTTTTTTTCATATGTTTGTTGGTTGCATAAATGTCTTCTTTTAGGAAATGTCTGTTTATGTCCTTTGCCCACTTTTGCATGGGTTTTTTTTCTTATAAATTTGTTTAAGCTCCTTGTAAATTCTGGATATTAGACCTTTGTCGGATGGGAATATTGCAAAAATTTTCTCCCATACTGTATGTTGCCTTTTGCTGTGCAGAAGCTCTTTACTTTCATTAGATTCTATTTGTCAATTTTTGCTTTTGTTGCAATTGCTTTCGGTCATTGCATTATAAAATGTTTCTCCATGCCTATGTCCTGAATGGTGTTACCTAAATTTTTTTCTAGGGTTTTTATAGTTTTGGGTTTTACATTTAAGTCTTTAATCCATCTTGAGTTAATTTTTGTACAGGGTCTAAAAATGGAATCCAATTTCAATTTTCTGCATATAGCTAGCCAGTTCTCTCAGCACCATTTATTAAATATGGAATACTTTACCCTTTGCTTGCTTTTGTCAGGTTTGTTGAAGATCAGATGGTTGTAGATGTGTGGTCTTATTTCTGAGATCTCTATTCTGTTCCATTGGTCTATATGTCTGTTTTGGTACCAGTGCCATGCTGTTTTGGTTAACATAGCCTTGTAATATAGTTTGAAGTCAGGTAGTGTGATGCCTTCAGCTTTGTTCTTTTTGTTTAGGATTGTCTTGGTTATACAGGCTCTTTTTTGGTTCCATAAGAATTTTAAATTAGATTTTTCTAATTTTGTGAAGAATGTCAATAATAGTTTGATGGGAATAGCATTAAATCTATAAATCATTTTGAGCAGTATGGCCATTTTCATGACATTAATTATTCCTATCCATGAAAATGAAGTGTTTTTCTGTTTCTATGTTTCCTATCTTATTTCCTTGAGCAGTGGTTTGTAGTTCTCCTTGAAGAGGCACTTCACATACCCTTTTAGCTCTATTCCTAGGTATTTTATTCTCTCTGTAGTAATTGTGAATGACAGTTCATTCATGATTTGTTGCTCTGCTTGTCTACTGTTGGTGTATGGGAATGCTTGTGATTTTTGCACATTGATTTTGTATAATGAGACTTTGCTGAAGTTGCTTATCAGTTTAAGGAGCTTTTGGGCTGAGTCATTGAGGATTATGTTGTTCAATTTCCATGTAGTTGTGTGGTCTTGAGTACTAATTCGATTGCACTGTGGTCTGAGAAACTGTTAGAATTTCAGTTCTTTTGCATTTGCTGAGGAGTGTTTTACTTCCAATTATATGATCAATTTTAGAGTAAGTGCCATGTGACACTGAGAACAATTATTCTGTTGTCTTGGGGTGGAGAGTTCTGTAGATACCTATCAGGCCCACTTGATCCAGAGCTTCCAGAGCTCAGTTCAAGTCCTAAATGTCATTAATTTTCTGTCTCAATCTATCTAATATTGACAGCAGGGTATTAAAGTCTCCCACTTTTATTGTATGGGAATCTAAGCCTCTTTGTGGGTCTCTAAGAACTTGTTTTGTGAATCTGGTTGCTCCTGTATTGGGTGCATATATATTTAGGATAATTATGTTTTCTTGTTGAATTAATCTATTACAATTATGTAATGCCCTTTGTCTTTTTTTCTTCATTGGTTTAAAGTCTGTTTTGTCAGAAACTAGGATTGCAACCCTTGCTCTTTTTTCTGCTTCCCATTTGCTTTGTAAATTTTTCTCCATCATTTTATTTTGAGCCTGTGTGTGTTTTTGCATGTGAGATGGGTCTCTTGAATACAGCACACCAATGAGTCTTGACCCTATCCAATTTGCCAGTCTGTGTCTTTTAATTGGAGCATTTAGCCCATTTACATTTAAGGTTAATATTGTTACATGTGAATTTGATCCTATCATGATTCTAGCTGGTTATTTTGCACACTAGTTAATGCAGTTTTTTTATAGTGTAATTGGTCTTTGTATTTCAGTGTGTTTTTGTAGTGGCTGGTACCAATTTTTTCTTTCCATGTTTAGTGCTTCCTTCAGGAGCTCTTGCAAGGTAAGCCTGGTGGTGATAAATTCCCTCAGCATTTGCTGTCTGAAGAGGATTTTATTTCTCCTTTGCTTATAAAGCTTAGTTTGACTGGATATGAAATTCTTGGTTGAAAATTCTTTTCTTTAAGAATGTTGCATATTAGCCGCCACACTCTTCTGGCTTGTAGGGTTTCTGCTGAGATGCTCACTATTAGTCTGATGGGCTTTCCTTTGTAGGTGACCTGGCCTTTCTCTCTGGCTGCACTTAACATTTTTTCCTTCATTTCAATCTTGGAAAGTCTGATAATTATGTGTCTTGGGGCTGATCTTCTCATGGAGTATCTTACTGTGGTCCCCTGTATTTCCTGAATTTGAATGTTTACCTCTCTTGATAGGTTGGGGAGGTTCTCCTGGATGATATCCTGAAGTGTGTTTTTTAACTTGGTTCCATTCACCCCGTCTCTTTTAGGTACTCCAATCAGTTGTAGGTTCAGTCTTTTTACATAGTCTCATAGTTCTTGGAGGTTTTGTTCATTCCTTTTCATTCTTTTTTCTCTAATCTTGTCTGTCTGCCTTAATTCAGCAAGATAGTCTTCAAGCTCTGATATTTTTTCTTCCATTTGATCAATTCAGCTATTGATACTTGTTTTTGCATTAAGAAGTTCTTGCGCTTTATTTTTCAGCTCCATCAGGTCATTTATCTTTCTCTCTAAACTGGTTATTCTAGTTAACAGCTCCTATAACCTTTTATTATGTTTCTTAGCTTCTTTGCATCGGCTTAGAACATGCTCCTTTACCTCAGTAAAGTTTGTTACTACCCACCTTCTAAAGCCTACTTCTGTCAATTTGTCCATCTCAACCCCTGTCCAGATCTGTGCCTTTGCTGGAGAGGTGTTTCAATCATTTGGAGAAGAGGCACTCTGGCTTTTTGAGTTTTCAGCATTTTTTCATTGATTCTTTCTCATCTTCATGAGTTTGTCCAGTTTTGATCTTTGAGGCTGCTGACCTTTGGATGAGGTTTTTGTGGGGACTTTTTTGTTGATGCTGTTGTTGTTGCTTTCCGTTTGTTTTTCTTTCGATAGTTAGGTCCCTTTTCTATAAGCCTGCAGCAATTTGCTGGGGGTCCATTTCCTGCCATATTCATCTGGGTCTCTCCAGCACATGGTGATGTGACACAAGGAGGCTGGAGAACAGCAAAGATGGATGCCTATTCCTTCCTCTGGTATGTCTGACATCAAGGGGCATCAACCTGATGTCAGTAGACACACTCCAGTATAGGGTGTCTGGTGACCCCTGTTGTGGTGTCTCACCCAGTTAGGGTGAATGGGAACCAGGACCTGCTTAATGAAGCACTTTGATTGTCCCTTTGTGGAGGGGGTGTGCTGTGCTGTGGGAAAACCTATTCATCTGGGCTGGTTCATTCTCATCTCATGCAGATTCTTCAGAGGAGGGGGAAAGAATAAATATACTGGTCTGTGGAGACCATAGCCACCACTCCCTTTAGAGACTCAGGCCCAGGGATATCAGAGCTATGTCCGTAAGCCCCTGGCTGTAGTTGCTGGAGTTCCTACAGGGAAGCCCTGCCCACTGAGGAGGGATGGGTCAGGGTCCAGCCTAAAAAGGCAGTCTGGATAAGGTTTGCACAGCTGGTGTGCTTCACTGTGAGGAAATACTTTTTGGAACCAAGCCAGTCTCCTCAGCTCCAGCAGGAAAAAAACATGGCCTGAGCTATAGTGATGGTTGCTGCAATGCCCCGCAAGGAGTTCAGTGTCTTAGGCAGCTAGCAGCCACAGTGGTGGCTGCCATGTCTCCCCCAGGGAGTTCAGTTTTCTTAGGCAGTCAGTAGCTGCATTGATGGCTGCCACCCCTCCCCCAGGGAGCTCAAATGGCTTAGACAACAGGGAGCTGCAGTGATGATGGCTGCCCCTCCTTCTGGGAACTTGGTAATCTTAGGCAGGTTCCAGCTGAGTTGCTGTTGAGAATCTGTGTAGTTCTATGGTTGAGACCCAAGGCCCTGGTAGTGTGGGATCACAAGTGGGGTCTTCTGAACTGTGGGTTATACAGACCAATGGAAAAAGCACTGTTTCACAGGCTGGGTAGCTTACTCACTCACCACTTCCCTTCGTTGGGAGTTGGGGTTCCCCTTGCCCCATGTAGCTCTCAGGTGGGGCAACCCACCACCCTGCTTTTCCTGGCTCTCCATGGGTGATGCCAACTGCTTAGTCAATTCTGATGATAGAACCTGGATACCTTGGTTGCTGATGCAAGATTCTCATGCTGTTTTTGTTCCTCTGGTTGGGAGCCTCTGACTGCCATTGTTTCTATTTGGACATCTTGGCTCCACCCCCTGTCAAGTTGTTTATTTTTAAATAACCATTTCCATTGAAGAATAAAATACATAGAGATTGTTGCATATGTCCTAAATATATAGCTCAATGAATTATCGCAAAGTGAATATATCTGTTTAGCCAACAAACAGGCCAAGAAAAAAATAATCCCAGGACCACAGAAGCTCCCTTATGCTTCCTGTTAATACTCGTGGTTGCATTATGAAATTTTTGTGTGTATATCTCAGCTGTATCAGATCATGTTGGTTCTTTTTTTTATAGTGGATATTTTGTCCATCAGTTTCTATATTATTTTATTGTAATCCTTATATTCTTTGGATTGGGTGTTGACTGTATCCTGAATCTCAATGATGTTTATTCCTATCCATATTATAAATTGTATATGTGTCAATTCAGCCTGGTTAAGAACCCTTGCTGAGAATTAGTGTGGTTGTTTGGAGAAAAAAAGATACTCTGGCTTTTTGAATTTCCAGAGTTTTTGGAAATTCTGGTTCTTTCTCATCTGTGTGGGCTGGTATTCCTTTAACTGCAGTGTAAATTGAGCACAGTCAGTAGACTTCTTTTCTGAATGTTTTAACAGGGCCAAGGCTTTGTGCAGGGTCTTATTTGCAGCTGAAAATTTGTCATTGGATTCACAGGGGGTATTTTAGCAAAGTATTTTTGGTGTTGAAGTTTTGGACTGTGACCCCTTGATGGAACTGAAGTGTGATGGTCAGTAGGCAGATTCTTGCTTGGCCACATGGCTTCTCTGTATTTCCTCATGATTGCAGCCATGCTCCCTCTCACTGCTCTAAAAGTGTGGGCTTCTCTCCCAATTGAGAGTTCAATATGAAAGCAACAATTTTTTTTGAGAAAAACTTATATTCCCTGCTTGACTTGCCATTAGGGAATAATTTTAGGTCTAGGTCATCTTTTATAATTTGTGATATGATTGGGAGAAATACATTATTCTGTGGCTAGAGTAACTTTAGTGTTAACCTTGGCTAAATCTCTCCTGCAATTATTAATTCTTTCAAGACTTCCACAGACCATCTAGAAAATGCTTAAACTTTCTCACTTGTCCTAAACATGCCTCTTTTTAAACAATCAGTTATTCTCTTTAGGACAAGAATTTACCTACCCTAAAATATCCTTTCTTATATAAAATCTCTTTCCTTTATAACCTTCTTTGCATAGCTGTGGTGGCTAAACTCAATAAAAAATTCTAGCAGACTCAGTGATAGTAAAAGTTTCGTGCTTCCTTTTTGTTGGTAAATATTATCTCTGCTATAAGGATAATAATTAAGCAAAATACTATAACAATAGAAACTGTCTGATTTTCTAGTTAGAAGGTGCTACAGTATATAGTCACACTGCAAATAGTAGAGCAAGTACAGCAATTCCTGAAAGTGTGGTGTAGTAGATAATTTACATTTAAAATTTTACTCACCAAGACATAACATTTCCCTTTGGGTGTCTATGAAGTTACAAATGCAATTCCATGAATAATTAAAAATCTCCCTGCAAGTATGCATCAAAATATGTTTTAATACCTGGTAGTGACTCTCAAGAGGAAAAGTAGAAATGACTAAATGTATCTGGTAAGGTAAACATGGGACTAAGTAGGATGAGTAGCCCTTACTCATTTGCTTATCTTTTATGATTTTCAGCTTGAAATCTCCTATTTCTTCACATTAATCTCCAGGACATTCCTCTAGGTTGTCAGGGGTTGCTCTCTTGGTTTTCCAGGCTTTGACTTTAGTATGATGTATCCAGGAGCTGATATCTGTAACTTCTACTGTTGAGGGGATTGAAAGAAGAGCAATTCAGGGCCCTTCCTAGATTAGGCATAGGGAAGTAGAGAGGGAAGGGAGAGATTTTACCAATACCAAATCTTCTGAGTTAAATAAAGGTGGTCCTGTTTCTTGCGGTTGGGCTTCTGCTAGTTGAGTTAATTTTCACAGTAAAGCCATGGGAAGAATAGTGACCCAAGGAAGGTGGGTTTCATGGGACAGTTTCCTGAGATGTCTTTTGATGATATCACTTGTCTTCTCTACCTTTCCTGAGGACTGAGGTCTCCAAGCACAATGGAGATTATGCTGTATGTCTAGTGCCTTTGAGATGCCCTGTGTGACTGCTGCCTTAAATGAGGGGCTGTTGTCACTTAGAGGTACTTAGGTAGACAAAACAAGGAATAATTTCATTAATTAACACTTTCATTACCTCAGGATTTTTCTGTATGGCATGGAAGTGCTTCTACCTAGTTAGTGGAAATATCTACCAATACCAGGAGGTATTGGATGCCCTTCATCTTTGGCAGGTAGGTGAAGTCAATTGGCCAGTCCTCCCCTGGGTAGTTTCCCATCCTTTGGATTTGAGAAGGGAGGAGCCATCTGTTGAGGGAATTATTTTTAAGACAGACTTTACAACCATTAACATCCTGTTTGACTGTTCTTAATAAGCTCTTTCCTGAAAACAATCTCTGGAAACAGTGACAAATTTTATCCTTTCCCAAGTGAAAAGCTTGGTGAAGGAGTTTAAGGATTTTCCATTGGCTGGAGGCTGGCAAATGGAGCTTGCCATCCTGATTGTAGCCATTCTGAGGACTGGAGAGTGTACCCTAAAGAAGTGCCCCATTCCATTTCTGCAGGGGAGTACTGAGGTTTAATTTATTATGAAGCCTTCCCAGATTAAAGGGCCTTGAAGTGTGCTGATGTCCTGAGGCTTCCTTGCTGCTGACTTGGCTGCCTGATCAGCTAACATGTTTCCACTGGGTATTTTATCTACTCCTTTCTTATGTCCCTTACAATGCATCTCTGCAACCTCTTGTGGAAGGAAAACTGTTAATTTCCTGTTGGTATTTTATAGGGGATCTATTGGCAGTACAAAAGTGTCCTTCCTTCCAAATGGCAGCATGAGCATGGATAACTAAGAAAGCATACTTGATGTGAGTGTAAATGTTAGCTACCTTTCCCTTACTTAATTCAAGTGCTCTTGTAAGGGCTTTCAGTTCAACTAGTTGAGTGCTTAGGCCTGAAGCAAGAGATGCACTTTCAATTGCATAATTCAGAGTGATTATTGCATATCCCACCTTATGGACTCCTTGCTCCACAAAGGAGTTTCCATCCATAAAGAGGGTCCGGTCTGGATTTTCTAGGAAAGTTTCTCTGAGATCCTCCCTGGCTGCATAGGTCTGTACCACAACCTGTTTAAGTCATGCTCAGGTTTCCCTGTTTCCTCAGGGAGAAAAGTGGCTGGGTTTAGGCAAGAGCAAGTTTTTACCTGGATGGTGGAACCCTCTAACAAGACAGCTTGATATTTAAGGAGCTGGCTATCTGTTAGCCAAATGTTCCCTGGAGGAGAGTAATCCTGCCACATTATGTGGGGTGTAAACAGTTAAATCCTTTCCCAGGATTAATTTGGAGGCTTCTGGGACCAGTAGGGCCACCATGGCAATATTTCAGAGGCATGCTGGCTATCCTTTAGCCACCAAATTAAATTTCTCACTCAGATAAATCTCTGGCTGTTGAGCTGTCCTCAGGCATGCATTAAAACTCCCAGGGCCATTCCCTTCCTTTCTGATACATACAGATTGAAGGCCCTATGAAAAGACTGAAGGTTGGTGCCTTAAGCAAGCCTTGTTGTAACTGGTTAAAGGCCTTTTGAGCTTCAGGTTCCCAGATTAGGAGAGGAGTTTTAGCCACTTGAGTTTCTTTATGAGGTGATATAGAGGACAAGCTATCTCACCATACCCAGGTATCCATAGCCTGCAAAATCCTGTAATGCCCAAAAATCTTCTTAGTTGCTTTAGGGTTTTGCGGAGGGAAAAGGAAAAAATGGGCTTAATCCTTTCTTCCCCTAATGCTCTGGTCCCTTCAGACAGAACTACATCCAAGTACTTCACTGAGATTTTGCAAAGCTAGGCCTTATATTTTGAAACCTTATATCTTCTGTCAGTTAATAAATTAAGAACTTCAGTGCTTTCCTGAGAAGCTTCCTCAGTTGGGGCACAGAGTGGTATATCATCCACATATTGCAAGACCCTGACCTGAGGATGGAAAACCTCACAGAGGTCTTTTGATAGAGCCTGTCCAAACAAAAGAGGATTATTTCAAAATCCCTAAGCAGCGCTATCCATGTTAACTGGGCAATTTGGCCAGAGGGATCTGCAAAGACAAGCAGGTATTGAGAGTCAGGATGTGATGGTATACAGAAAAGGCATCCTTTAAACCTAGGACTGCAAATCATTTAGTTCCCTGAGGTATTTGGGTCAGCACAGTATTAGGGAATAGGTATTACTGGATAAATTGGGACTACCGCCTCATTAATGAGGCAGAGGTCCTGAAGTAGTCTCCATTCCCCATTGGGATTTTGCCTTCCTAATATTGGGGTGTTGCAGGGGCTGTTACAGTGTTTGAAAAGGTCCTGCATCTTCAGGTTTTTAATAATGGCTTCTAGCCCTTTCCCAGCCTCTGGCTTTAGGGGGTATTGTCTTTGGTTGGGAAAATAAGTGGGATCATTAAGATGGATCTGGACTGGCCTAGTGGTTACTGCTCAACCTACTCTTCCTTGTTGCTCACACTTATGGATTGGTATTAGCTTCTACCAGGGGGAGACAAAGAGTTTGTCCTGGAGCTATAAGGATGCTGGCCCCCATGTGAACCAAAATGTCTCTACCTAATAAAGGAGTGGGACTTTCAGGTGTGATTGAAAAGGCATGTGTAACTAATAGGTTCCCCCCAACTGCAACTAAGGGGTTAAGAAAAATAACAGATTAGAGTTTTTTCTGAGATGCGCCTCACAGTTATGGGAAGATGGGAGGCCTGGATTAGAAAGAAGAAGAGAGAGGCTTGCTGTAGTGTCCAGAAGGAGGTCTACCTTTCTTCCTTCAATTTCCAGAATCATCTGGGGCTCCTGTGCTGTAGTGGCATTTGAGCTCCTGGAGCCAGAGGTTTGAGCCCCAGGACATATCAGCCCAGTTGGATCACCTGTGAGATTGGTTCTGAACCCAGTGACCTTTATCTCCAGGGACAATCCAATTTCCAGTGATCCCAATCACATTCTGGACAGGGTCATGGTGGTTTCTTCTTGCTGCCTGGGCACTCCTTAAACTGCCCTGACTTGCTGCACTGATAGCAACTAATGGATGCACCTCAGGGATTCTGGACTTTGCAAGTTTGCAAAGCAGTTACTAGAGCCTCTGTTCTTCTCTTTTACTTCCTCTTTCTCCTGGACCTCCTTCTGGTCCCTATAATAAAAGACGATGGTGGCCACCCTCAGGAGGTTCTTCAAGGTGCTATCTGGTCCTATAACCTGCCTCTGTAGTTTCCTTCTAATATCAGGATCTTCCTGTGTAATAAACTTGTCCTTCAGGATGAGCTGTCCCTCAACTGAATTGGGGAATAAGGAGGTGTGTTTTATTAGTGCCTGTCTGTCTTTCCATAAAGGCTGTGGGATTCTCATCTGGCTTTTGGTCTATCATAGACAGTTTGGAGTAATTAAGATCTTTGGCCCTAATTCTTTCTAGGCCCTCCAATATGCACATTAGAAACTGTTTTCTTTTTCATTCATCTGTGGTGTCATTGAAGTTCCAATTAAGGTTGTCAAGAGGTATTGCCTCTCTTCTTATTGGGAATGGCTTTCCCCCTATTTCTTCACCTTCTCTATTTTCTCTTTTCCTTTTTGGCCTACTATAGAAGACATACTGCTCATCTCGTAATTTCTCTGTTGCCTGCAGAGCTTCCTGCTTTTCACTGTGGTTAGGGTTTGGCTTAGGAGCAGCAAAACATCCCTCCACAAGAGGTCAAACACCTGAGTTAAGTTTTGGAAAGCTTCTATATACCTAACAGTGTCATAAAAAATCTGCCTAAGTCTCCCTTTATTTGCCTAAGGTCCTGCAATAAGAAGGGAGCTTGAACCCTTGTGGCATCACCTCTGTTGGGGATTACCTGTAGGCATAAGTGTGAAGGTGCAGAAATGGTGGCGGTAGAGCACCTGGTGGTGCACTGGGAGGTTGCCCCAGGTAAGGGGGATTGGAAGGGCTGTAACACTCAATAGATGATTTCTCCATGATATGGTTTGGCTGTGTCCCCACCCAAATCTCATCCTGAATTCCCAGGTGTTATGAGAGGGACCTAGTGAAAGGTAATTGAATCACAGGGTCAGGTGTTTCCTGTGCCGTTCTTGTGATAGTGAATAAGTCTCACGAGATCTGATGGTTTTAAAAATGGGAGTTTCTCTGCACAAGCCTTTTTGGCCTGTTGCTCCTCCTAGCCTTCTTCCATGATTGTGAGGCCTCCCCCGCCATGTGGAACTGTAATTCCATTAAAATCTCTTTTTCTTCCCAGTCTCAAGTATGTCTTTATCAGCAGTGTGAAAATGGACTAATTCAGTAAAATAGTACCAGTAGAGTGGGGCACTACAGAAAAGATACCCCAAAATGTGAAAGCAACTTTGAAACTGGGTAACAGGCAGAGGTTAGAACAGTTTGGAGGACTCAGAAGAAGACAGGAAAATGTGGGAAAGTTTGAAACCTTCCAGAGACTTGTTGAATGGCTTTAACAAAAATGCTGATAGTGATATGAACAATAAGGCCCAGGCTGAGGTAGTCTCAGATGGAGATAAACTTCTTGGGAACTGGAACAAAGGTGACTCTTGTTATGTTTTAGCAAAGAGACTGGCAGCTTTTTGCCTCTACCCTAGATATTCATGAAACTTTGAACTTGAGAGAGAGAATTTAAGTTATCTGGCAAAAGAAATTTCTAAGCAGCAAAGCATTCAAGAGGTGACTTGGGTGCTGTTAAAGGCATTCAGTTTTAAAAGGGAAATAGAGCATAAAAGTTCAGAAAATTTGTAGCCTGACAATGCAATAGAAAAGAAAATCCTATTTTCTGAGGAGAAATCCAATCCAGCTGCATAAATTTACATAAGTAATGAGAAGTCAAAAGTTAATCCCCAAAACAATGGGGAAAATGTCTCTAGAGCATTTCAGAGGCCTTCACAGCAGCCCTTCTCAACACAAGTCCAGAGTCCTACAAAGAAAAAGTGGTTTTGTGGGCTGGGCTTGAGGTCCCCATGCTGTATGCAGCTTAGGGACTGGTGCCCTGCATCCTGGCCACTACAGCCATGGCTGAATGGGACCAATAAAGAACTCAAGCTGTGGCTTCAGAGGGTGTAAGCCTCAAGCCTTGTCCACATTATGTTGAGCCTGCCAGTGCACAGAAGTCAAGAACTGGAGTTTGGGAACCTCCACCTAAATTTCAGAAGATGTATGGAAATGCTTGGATGTCCAGGCAGAAGTTTGCTGCAGAGATGGGGCTGTCATGGAGAATCTCTGCTAGGGAAGTGCAGAAGAAAAATGTAGGGTTGGAGCCCCCACACAGAAGGCCTACTGGGGCACTGCCTAGTGGAGCTGTGAGAAGAGGGCCACTGTCCTTCAGACCCTAGAGTGGTAGATTCACCAACAGCTTGCACCATGCACCTGGAAAATTCATGGTCACTCAACTTCAGCCAATTAAGGCAGCCAGAAAGGAGGCTTTACTCTGCAAAGACACATGGGTGGAGCTGACCAAGATCTTGTGAGCCCACTTCTTGCATCAGTGTGACCTGGATGTGTGACATGGAGTCAAAGGAGATCATTTTGAAGCTTTAAGATTTGATTGCCCCACTGGATTTCAGACTTCCCCGCAGCCTGAAGCCCATTTGTTTAGGCCAATGTTTCCCATCTGGAATGGCTGTATTTATGAAATGCCTGTACCCCCATTGTATCTAGGAAGTAAGTAACTTGCTTTCAATTTTACAGGCTCATAGGCAGAAGGGACTTGCCTTGTTTTAGATGAGACTTCAGACTTTGGACTATGTACTTTTGAGTTAATGTTAAAATGAGTTAAGACTCTGGGGGACTGTTGGGAAGGCATCATTGGTTTTGAAAATGTTAGGACAGGAGATTTGGGAGGGACCAGGGGTGGAATTATATGGTTCGGCTGTGTCCCCACCCAAATTTCATCTTGAATTCCCATGTATTGTGGGAGGGACCTGCTGGGAGGTAATTGAATCATGGGGGCAGGTCGTTCCTGTGCTGTTCTTGTCATAGTGAATAAGTGTCATGAGATCTGATAGTTTTAAAAAGAGGAATTTCCCGGCACATGTTCTTCTCTTTGCCTGACACCATCCATGTAAGATGTGACTTGCTCCTCCTTGCCTTCCACCATGATTGTGAGGTCTCCCAAGCCATGTGAAACTGTGAGTCCAATTAAACCTCTTTCTTTTGTAAATTGCCTAGTCTTGGGTATATCATCTTTATCAGCAGTGTGAAAAACAGACTAATACACCCTGGAAGTTGCTTTTCTAGTCTTGGGGAATCATTCCCTTTGGGCCTTCCTGATATGATTGCTAGAAGGGCTGGGTGAATTGTGCAATGCTTGCAAAGGTCTGGGTTTTCTCATAGGGCAAAGAAATCTTGTATATAATGGACCTTGGGCCATTTTCCCTCCCATATGGAGAAAAGATCTAATTGTTGGATACAATTTAAATTAAAGCTTCCTTCCACAGGTCAGGCTGTTTCAAGTGGGTAAAAAGGCCACACCTTTGTGGGGAAAAAAAGCCACTTTTCTTCATATCTCAGGGTAAAAAGAGTCCCAGTGTTTTCAAATGCACTCCAGAGGACTACAGGCCAAAGATGATCTGTTACTCATCTAGAAATGGAAGCATGAAAAAGATGTCCCTTTAGTCTCCTTCCTATTGGTGTGACCTAGGGTGGAGGGGAAGACAGTGGTGGCATGCCCCACCTACTGATTTCCCTCCTTGGCTCCTGAGTACCAGCACCTTATTTAATGTGCTGCCCATGGCTGCATTCTTGCAACCCTGCAGCCATTTAAAAATACAGGACCAGAGGAACTAAGCAATTGAGATTAGTCATGCTTACCCATGTGACTCTAGTCCTCCGCTTGTGATTTCCCTTTGACTTCCTAGACTTATGTGGCCTCTGTGGCTCCTAGAAGGATGGATCTTGGGAAAAACTATAATATTTGCATTTGAGCAAGGCCCCTTTAATGGATAGTGCATGCTAGATTGAACTCTATATCCTGCTTATTATGGCCCATGTTAAAGCGTTTACCCTTAGAGAATGGTTCCAATTAATTTCCAAACTTGAAATCCCCTTGCTGATTGCCATTCTAACTGGTGTGAGATGGTATCTCACTGTGGTTTTGGTTTGCATTTCTCTGATGGCCAGTGATGATGAGCATTTTTTCATGTGTCAGTTGGCTGCATAAATGTCTTCTTTTGAGAAGTATCTGTTCATATCCTTTGCCCACTTTTTGATGGGTTTGTTTGTTTTCTTGTAAATTTGTTTGAGTTCTTTGTAGATTCTGGACATTAGCCCTTTGTCAGATGAGTAGATTGCAATAATTTTCTCCCATTCTGTAGGTTGCCTGTTCACTCTGATGGTAGTTTCTTTTGCTGTGCAGAAAGGATCTAGAACTAGAAATATCATTTGACCCAGCCATCCCATTACTGGGTATATACCCAAAGGATTATAAATTATGCTGCTATAAAGGTACATGCACACGTATGTTTACAATAGCAAAGACTTGGAACAAACCCAAATGTCCATCAATGATAGACTGGAGTAAGAAAATGTGGCACATAGACACCATGGAATACTATGCAGCCATAAAAAAGGATGAGTTCATGTCCTTTGTAGTGACATGGATGAAGCTGGAAACCATCATTCTCAGCAAACTATCACAAGAACAAAAAACCCAACACCACATGTTCTCAGTCATAGGTGGGAATTGAACAATGAGAACACTTGGAACAAGAAGGGGAACATCACACACTGGGGCCTGTCATGGGGTGGGGGTAGGGGAGAGGGATAGCATTAGGAAATATACCTAATGTAAATGACGAGTTAATGGGTGCAGCACACCAACATGGCACATGTATACATATGTAACACACCTGCACGTTGTGCACATGTACCCTAGAATTTAAAGTATAATTTAATTAAAAAAGAAAAAGAAAAAATATCCCCTTACTATTTCAGTACCATTTTAATTGGAGGCAGAATAGGTGCCTTAAAAGAACATAGGGACCAAATGGCAGTTTTCTAGCTGATGGGACAGTATCGAAACTAAACTTTGTCTTTGGAGGACATTTTACTCCTAATTGTTGAAGGCAGAGTTTTCCTGTTCACAGAAGCAGCATGAAGCCTGGTCTCTAGTAGAGGGGCACAAAAAGGGAGGAGAATTTGGAGGCTAGAGTGTTTTGGCAGAGGACCAACAATGTGCTTCATGGAGAGAATTCCCATTCCACTAGGTGGCGCTGTTGACCTTGAAATGCCATGTGATCTCTAGACTAAGGGCACAGAGTGACCATGACATGTCATGTGCTCTCCATACCAAGGGCAGAGAGTGAACTTCAAATGCCATGTGCTCTCCAGACAAGGGTAGAGTGTTACCTGGAAATGCCATATGCTCTCCAGACCAAGGGCAGAGAGTGACTTCACTGTGATGAGGGACCCTCTATTCCTAGAAAATTACAACGGCATTCCCTTGAGCTACACCTTCAGTTACTATGGCATTTCCTGATCTTACCTAACAAGATTACTTCCCTGAACTGTAAAATTCCTGTGGCATTGCATACAGAGAGAGAGAGGATGGGAGACATGGTGGTTGCAGAGAGGAATGGAGGAAATTATAGTATGAAAGCTGGAGATCCTGTTGCTGACACTCTGTCAGGCAGTCAGAGGATGAGGTCAGTCCAAATCCTTTGAATAACACTAGGGAGAAGCTTCCGCCAGAAATCTTCAGTTGCTTCAGGACTTTTTCCAGCCCCATTCAATTGCTAGGTCCTCTGAAAGAAAACTGGTTCAAACATGGCCAATATGCCCAGCAACGTGTGGGTACTGGGGGATTCTACATGTTTTCCCCAGCAAGCCTCTCCCCCAAGTCTTGTAAAGCTGGCAGCCATGCTAATTATTTTTAAATGACTGAAGGGAGCCCAGTATTTGGTATGATTTGATTCTAAAATGGAGGCTGAGAGCCTTGAAATGAAAGGACAGAGTTGAGTTTCACTCCTGTATTCAACAGTCCAATGAAAGTACCTTGGGATCCTGGACACACCCCCAGTATGAAGATGCATTGTTGTCTAAGGTAAATACCTGAGGTTCATCGTCTTGCAACAAGAAGTCTAAGGGCATGGACACACACAAGGAGTGAGTTTAGGAGTAGAAGTAAGTTTTATTTCCAAAGAAAGAGAAAGGAGAATAGCTCTCTCTCTTGTGAGAGAGAGGGGCGTCCAAATAAGAATTCTGCTCCATGGCAGAGTGAACCAGATTTTACAGACAGGCTTGAGGAAGCAGTGTCTAATTTACATAGAGCCCACAGATTGGTTGGACCAGGTGTGAGGTTTACATAGTGCATGGGGAAGCTGGCCATCCCATCCTAATCGTCTTATGATGCAAATGGGATCTTTGCTTGACTAATGCCATGTTCCCTGCTCCTTACTGTACATGTGGCTGGCAAAGAGAAGGGAAGATGGAACTGACATTTTGAATGTGCCCAGACCCAGGCAGCCTTTTCTTATTAGCACAACTGACGGCATTCACCGGTGCAAGCTTCCAGCTTGTTTCTCTATGTCTGCAAGTCATTTTACAGTCTGCTATTTGTAGGAAAAGAAAGTATTTTGGGCTGCTTTTCATTAAAAGGAAAACCTTACTGAGGACTCCTGTGCTCTCACTATCTGCCTAAATAACTTTTTAAAACTCCTCATATATTACTAACATATGTTGCATCTTGGAGAAGTTTCCATATGCATTGAGAAAAATGTGGTTTTTTGTTACTGTTGTGTGGAGTGCTTTGCATGTGTCTGTTAGGTCCAACTGATTATAGTATTGTTCAAGTCCTGTATTTTCTTATCGAAGTCCTGTCTGGTTTTCTTTTCTTCATCATTAAAGAATTTTTTTTGCTGGATAAAGTATTATAGACTGGCAGTTATTTCCTTTTAGCATTTAGATGATATTATTCTATCATCTTCTGAATTTCATTGCTTTTATTTAGAAGTTAGCAATAGTATTGCTACTTTGAAAGGAAATGCATTTTGTTCTCTTTCAATTTTTAGGAGCTTTCTTTAATATGTGTTTTATAGTCTTTTGAATATTTTCTGCCTAAACATGTTTTCTTATATCTGGTTTCAGGCTCATAGTTCTCCTCCAATATGTAACCCAATATCTTTAATCTGTTCTGAAAAATTCCAGGTGTTTATCTGTTCAATAGCTTCTTCTCCATTCTATCTTATCTCTCCTTGGGAAGTCTAATTTCAACCTAAGCTCTATAAGCTTCTTCATTGCCTTTTCTCTATATTTTTTTCTTAAGACTGTATGTTGTTTTCTCATTTATTTTCCAATTTATGAATTATTTAGCTATGAAATAGCTGGTATTAAACCCATTCATTAAGCAATTCGCTATAGTTAGTGTATTTTTAGTTGCAAAATGTTCATTTAATATTTTAAAATATTTTATATTGTTATGCTGGTATTATTTACCTTTGAATTTCTATATATATATAGTAACATTTACTATTATACAACTTTCAGAGAATTCCAAGATTTATGTTAATGTGGGGTTTTAGTCTGTTGTCTATATTTTATTCTCAAACTTCTCTATGTGTCTTGTTTTTGTTTCTATTTAGACATGGGGTCTCCCTGTGTTACCCAGGCATAACTCAAATGCCTAAGCACAAGCAATGCTCCCATCTCAGCTTCCCAAGAAGCTAGGGCTACAGGCATGCACCACTATACTTGGTATGTCATTTTATTTTTTTGCATATCTAGTTCTTTCATGTTTTCTTTTGCTCTGTTGAAATATAAAATAAATGCAGTTAACAGCAATACTATTAAGTATAAACATTAATGAATATTTACACATGTATAAATTTTCATAAACACCATTCACATCAAGATCTACAACACTTCTAACATGCCAGATGCTCTATTATGCCTGTTACAAGTACATTTGCCTCAGAGAATAAGGTGTTATTCTGAGAGAAGGTTGATTTTGTCAATGAGGGTTATACTCTACCAATGTAAAAAAATGGAGGATTTCTGGCAAGATGGCTGAATAGGAAGAGCTCCAGTCTGCAGCTCCCAGCGAGACTGACACAGAAGGTGGTTATTTCTGCATTTCCAACTGAGGCACCTGGTTCATCTCAATGGGAATGGTTGGACAGTGGGTGCAGCCCATGGAGGGCGAGCAGAAGCAGGGTGGGACATCGCCTCACCCTTGAAGTGCAAAATGTCGGGGAATTCTCACCCCTACCCAAGGGGAGCCATGAGGGACTGCGCCATGAGGAATGATGCACTCCGACCCAGATACTGTTTTCCCCATGGTCTTCACAACCCCCAGGCCAGGAGATTCCCTCCAGTGCCTACACCACCAGGACCCTGGATTTCAAGCACAAAAGTGGGCAGCCATTTGGGCAGACACTGAGTTAGCTGCAGTTTTTTTTCATAACACGGTGGCACCTGGAATGCCATTGAGACAGAACCATTCACTCCCCTGGAAAGGGGACTGAAGCCAGGGAGCCAAGTGGTATAGCTTGGTGGGTCCCACTTGAATGGAGCCCAGCAAGCTAAGATCCACTGGCATGAAATTCTCGCTGTAGGCACAGCAGTCTGAGGTTGACCTGGGAAGCTCAAGTTTGGTGAGGGGAGGGACGTCTGCCATTGGTGAAGCATGGGTAGGCAGTTTTACCCTCACAGTGTAAAGAAAGCCACTGGGAAGTTAGAAATGGGCAGAGCCCACCACAGCTCAGCAAGTCCACTGTGGCCAGACTGCCTCTCTAGATTCCTTCTCTCTGGGCAGGGCATCTCTGAAAAAAAGGCAGCAGTCGAAGTCAGGGGCTTACAGATAAAACCCCCATCTCCCTGGGAAAGAGTACCTGGGGGGAAGGGGTGGCTGTGGGCACAACTTCAGCAGAGTTAAATGTCCCTGCCTGATGGCTCTGAAGACAGCAGCAGATGTCCCGGCACAGTGCTCGAGCTCTGCTAAGGGTCAGACTGACTCCTCAAGTGGGTCGCTCACCCTCGTGTATCCTGACAGGAAGACACCTCCCAGTAGGGCCTAACATACACCTCATATAGGAGAGCGCTGGCTGGCATCTGGCAGGTGCCCCTCTGGGACAAAGCTTCCAGAGGAAAGAACAGGCAGCAATCTTTGCTGTTCTGCAGCCACTGCTGGTGATACCCAGGAAAACAGGGTCTACAGTGGACCTCCAGCAAACAAACACCAGCAGACCTGCAGCAGAGGGGCCTGTTAGAAGGAATACTAACAAGCAAAAAGGAATAGCACGTTCAGTCAGAGACCCCATCTGAAGATCACTAACATCAAAGACCAAAGGTAGATAAATCCACAAAGATGGGGAGAACCCAGTGCAAAAAGCCTGAAAATTCCAAAAACCAGAATGCCTCTTCTCTTCCAAAGGATCATAACTCCTCGCCAGCAAGGGGACAAAACTGGATGGAGAATGAGTTTGATGAATTGACAGAAGTAGACTTCAGAAGATGGGTAATAACAAACTCCTCTTAGCTAAAGGAGCATGTTCTAACCTGATGCAAGGAAGCTAAGAACCTTGAGAAAAGGTTAGACAAATTGCTAACTAGAATAACCAATTTAGAGAAGAACATAAATGACCTGATGGGGCTGAAAAACACAGCACAAGAACTTCGTGAAGCATACGCAAGTATCAATACCCAAATCAATCAAGTGGCAGAAAAGATATCAGAGATTGAATATCAACTTAATAAAATAAAGTGACAAGACAAGGTTAGAGGAAAAAAATAAAAAGGAATGAAGAAAGCCTCCAAGAAATATGAGACTATGTGAAAACACCAAATCTACATTTCATTGCTGTACCTGAAAGTGATGGAGTGATGAAACCAAGTTGGAAAGCACTCTTCAGGATATTATCCAGGAGAATTCCCCCAACCTAGAAGGAAAGCCCAACATTCAAATTCAGGAAATACAGAGAACACCACAAAGATACTCCTAGAGAAGAGCAACCCCAAGACACATAATTGTCAGATTCACCAAGGTTGAAATGAAAGAAAAAATGTTAAGGACAGCCAGAAAGAAAGTCTGGGTTACCCACAAAGGGAAGCCCAGCAGACTTACAGTGGATCTCTCTGCAGAAACCCTACAAGCCAGAGGAGAGGGGGGCCAATATTCAACATTCTTAAAGAATTTTCAACCCAGAATTTCATATCCAGCCAAACTAAGCTTCATAAGTGAAGGAGAAATAAAAGCCTTTACAGACAAATGCTGAGAGATTTTGTCATCACCAGGCCTGCCTTACAAGAGCTCCTGAAGGAAACACTAAACATGGAAAGGAACAACAGGTACCTGCAACTGCAAAAACATACCATATTGTAAAGACCATTGACACTATGAAGAAACTACATCAACTAATGGGCAGAATATCCATCTTGCATCATAATGACATGATCTAATTCACACATAACAATATTAACCTTAAATGGAAATGGTCTAAATGCCCCAGTTAAAAGACACAGGCTGGCAAATTGGATAAAGAGTCAAGACACATCTGTGTGCTGTATTCAGGAGAACTACCTCATGTGAAAAAGACACACATAGGCTAAAAATAAAGGGATGGGGGAATATTTACTAAGCAAATGGAAAGCAAAAAAAAGCAGGGATTGCAATCCTAGTCTCTGATAAAACAGACTTTAAACCAACAGAGATCAAAAGAGACAAAGAAGGCCATTATATAATGGTAAAGGGATCAATTCAACAAGAAGAGCTAACAATCCTAAATATATATGCACCCAATACAGGAGCACCCAGATTCATAAAGCAAGTTCTTAGAGACCTACAAAGAAACATAGACTCCCACACAATAATAGTGGGAGATTTTAACACCATACTGTCAATATTAGATCAACAAGACAGAAAATTAACAAGGATATTCAGGACTTGAACTTAGCTCTGGACCAAGTAGACCTAATAGACATCTATGGAACTCTCCACCCCAAATCAACAGAATATACATTCTTCTTAGCACCTCATTGCACTTATTCTAAAATCAACCACATAATGGGAAGTAAAACACTCCTCAGCAAATGCAAAAGAATGGAAATCATAACAAACATTCTCTCAGACCACAGTGAAATCAAATTAGAACTCTGAATTAAGAAACTCACTCAAAATTGCACAACTACATGGAAACTGAACAACCTGCATGACTACTGGGTAAATAATGAAATTAAGGCAGAAATAAAGACATTCTTTCAAACCAATCAGAACAAAGACACAATGTACCAGAATCTCTGGGACACATTTCAAGCAGTGTGTAGAGGGAAATTTATAGCAGTAAATGCCCACAAAAGAAAGCAGGAAAGATATAAAATTGACACCCTAACATCACAATTAACAGAACTATAGAAGCAATAGCAAAGAAATTCAAAAGTTAGCAGAAGACAATAACTAAGATCAGAGCAGAACTGAAGGAGATAGAGGCACAAAAAACCCTCCAAAAAATAAATGAATCTAGAACCTGTTTTTTTGAGATCAACAAAATAGATAGACCACTAGCCAGAGTAATAAAGAAGAAAAGAGAGAAGAATCAAATAGACACAATAAAAAATGATAAAGGGGATATCACCACTGATCCCACAGAAATACAAACTACCATCAGAGAATACTATAAACACCTCTACATGAATAAACTAGAAAATCTAGAAGAAATGGATAAATTCCTGGACACATACACCCTCCCAGTCTAAACCAGGAAGAAGTCGAATCCCTGAATAGACAAATAATAGGTTGTGAAATTGAGGCAGTAATTAATAACCTTTCAACCAAAAAAAGTCCAGGAACAGACTGATTCACAGCCGAATTCTACCAGAAGTACAAAGAGGAGCTGATACCATTCCTTCTGAAACTATTCCAAACAGTAGAAAAAGAGGGAAACCTCCCTAACTCATTTTATGAAGCCAGCATTATCCTGATATCAAAACCTGTCAGAGAAACAAGAAAAAAAGAAGTTTTCAGGACAAAATCCCGGATGAACATCAATGCGAAAATCCTCAATAAAATACTGGCAAAATGAATCCAGCAGCACATCAAAAAGCTTATCTACCATGATCAAGTCGGCTTCATACCGGGGATGCAAGGCTGGTTCAACATACACAATTCAATAAATGTAATCCATCACATAAACAGAACCAGTGACAAAAACCACATGATTATTTCGATAGATGTAAAAAAGTCCTTTGACAAGATTCAACACCTCTTCATGCTAAAAACTCTCAATAAACTAGGTACTGATGGAATGTATCTCAAAATAATAAGAGCTACTTATGACAAACCCACAGTCAATATCATATCAAATGGGCAAAAACTGGAAGCATTCCCTTTGAAAACCAGCACAAGACAAGGATGCCCTCTCTCACCACTCCTATTCAACATAGTTTTGGAAGTTCTGGCCAGGGCAATCAGGAAGGAGAAAGAAATAAAGGGTATTCAAATAGGAAGAGAGGAAGTCAAATCGTTTCTGTTTGCAGATGACATGATTGTATATTTAGAAAACCCCATCGTATCAGCCCAAAATGTCCTCAGCTGATAAGCAACTTCAGCAAATTCTCAGGATAAAAAATCAATGTGCAAAAATCACAAGCATTCCTACATGCCAATAACAGACAAACAGAGAGCCAAATCATGAGTGAACTCCCATTCACAATTGCTACAAAGAGAATTAAAAACCTAGGAATACAACTTACAAGAGATGTGAAGGACCTCTTCAAGGACAACTGCTAAGAGCTGCTCAAGGAAATAAGAGAAGACACAAGCAAATGGAAAAACATTCCATGCTCATGGATAGGAAGAATCAATATCGTGAAAATGGCCAAACTGCCCAAAGTACTTTATTGATTCCATTCCATTCCCATCAAGCTATCATTGACCTTCTTCACAGAATTGGGAAAAACTACTTTAAATTCCATATGAAATTTATGTCTTGGCCCGCATAGTCAAGACAATCCTAAGCAAAATGAGCAAAGCTGGAGGCATCACTCTACCTGACTTCAAACTATACTACAAGTCTACAGTAACCAAAACAGCATGGTACTGGTACCAAAACAGATATATAGACCAATGAAACAGATCAGAGGCCTCAGAAATAACATGACACATCTACAACCATCTGATCTTTGACAAACCTGACAAAAACAAGCAATGGGGAAAGCATACCCTATTTAATAAATGGTGTTGGGAAATCTGGCTAGCCATATGCAGAAAACTGAAAGTGGACTCCTTCCATACACCTTATACAAAAATTAACTCAAGATGGATTAAGGACTTAAGACCTAAAACCCTAAAAACCACAGAAGAAAATCTAGGCAATACCATTCAGGACATAGGCATGGGCAAGGACTTCATGAGAAAACACCAAAAGCAATGGCAACAAAAGCCAAAATTGACAAATGGAGTCTAATTAAACTAAAGAGCTTCTATGTAGCAAAAGAAACAACTATCATCAGAGTGAACAGGCAACAAACAGAATGGGAGAAAATTTTTTCAATCTATCCATCTGACAAAGGGCTAATATCCAGAATCTACAAGGAACTTAAGCAAATTTACAAGCAACGAACAACCCCATCAGAACAGACACTTCTCAAAAGAGGACATTTATACAGCCAACAAACATATGAAAAAAAGCTCATCATCACTGGTCATAGAAATACCATTTGACCCAGTAATCTCATTACTGGGTATATACCCAAAGGATTATAAATCATTCTCCTATAAAGACACACACACACACACACACACACATATTTTTATTGTGGGACCATTCACAATCGCAAAGACTTGGAACCAACCCAAATGCCCATCAATGATAGAATGGATAAAGAAAATGTGGCACATATATGCCATGGAATACTATGCAGCCATAAAAAATGATGAGTTCATGTCCTTTGCAGGGACATGATGAAGCTGGAAACCATCACTCTCAGCAAACTAACACAGGAACAGAAAACCAAATGCCACATGTTCTCGCTCATAAGTGGGAGTTGAAAAATGAAAACACATGGACACAGGGAGGGGCATATCACACACAGCGGGGGCTAGAGGAGGGAGAGCACTAGGAGAAATACCTAATATAGATGATGGGTTGATAGGTGCAGCAAACCACCATGGCACGTTTATACCTATGTAACAAACCTGCATATTCTGCACATATACCCCAGAACTTAAAGTATAAATTTAAAATTAAAACCCTAGAAGAAAATCTAGGCAATACCGTTGAAGACATAGGTACGGGCAAAGATTTCATGATGAAATCTCCAAAAGCAATTACAACAAAAGCAGAAATTGATGACTGGAATTTAATCCAACTTAAGAGCTTCCACACAGCAAACGGAACCATCATCAGAGTGAACAGACAACCTACAAAAGGGGAGACAATTTTTGCAATCTATCTATTTGACAAAGGTCTAATATCCAGAAGCTACATGTAACTTACTTAAACAAATTTAAAAGACAAACACAAATAACACTGTTAAAAAGTGGCGAAGGACATAAACAGACACTTCTTAAAATATACACATGCGGCCAAAAAAATATATGAAAAAAAGCTCCTAAATAATAAGTGTATTATTAGAGAAATGCAAATCAAAATGACAATGATATACATGAAATACCATGTCATGCCAGTCAGAATGGCTATTATTAAAAAGTCAAAAATCAACAGATGCTGGCAAGATTGTGGAGAAAAATGAAAACTTTTACACTGTTGGTGGGAGTGTAAATTAGTTTCACGGTGGTTTGCACTGTGAAAGACAGTGTTGTGATTTTTCAAAGATCCAGAGGCAGAAATACCATTTGACCCAGCAATCCCATTAGTAGGTATATATCCAAAGGAATATATATCATTCTATTATAAAGATATATGCATGCATATGTTTATTGCAGCACTACTCACAATAGCGAAGATATGGAATCAACCTAAACGCCCATCAATGATAAACTGGATAAAGAAAATGTGGTACACACACACCATGGAATACTATACAGCCATAAAAAGGAATGAGATCATGTCCTCTGCAGGGACATGGATGGAGTTGGAAGCCATCACCCTCAGCAAACTAATGCAGGAACAGAAAACAAAATACCACATGTTCTCACTTATTAGTGGGAGCTTGATGATGAGAACACATGGACACCTAGAGGGAAGCAACACACACTGGGGCCTCTTGGAGCAGGGAGCTGGGGGAGGGAGAGCTTCAAGAGGAATAACTAATGGATGCTGGGCTTAATACCTAGGTAATGCTATGATCTTTGCAGCAAACCACGATGGCACATGTTTACTTATGTAACAAACCTGCATATCCTGTATGTGTACCCCAGAACTTAAAAGTTGAAAAAAAAAACAAAGAATGTGCAGAGTACTGAGATCAGGGAATTGAGATCAGGATATCTGAAATCATCTGCCCACCACTGCCCCAAGTGACTCATTTTGGTGGGTGAGGGAGGAGCTATGGGGACGGACAGAAAGTGGGGCTTTTTAAATTAAAGTTTGATGATGCAATGGGGAAGCAAATTGTTCTGATCATGGTCAAGCAGTTTGATCAGACTCACCTTCCCATGGATAACTCTGTCTAAAGTGGAGAAATTACTCACAGGAAAACAGTTCATGGAAGTCAGAGTCATCCACTTCAAGTAGATTCTGGAGGTGATGCCTATAAAAAAGAATTGCAAGGAGTGAAGTATTTGAGGGCGCAGCTTTTCACCAACACATGCCCCATGAATGGCTTCCCTTATGCTCTTTTGCATCTTCATTTTAATATAGTTGTCAGGGTAGCTTTGTTCAATAAACACTAAGTATTCTCATTCTATTTTAATGTCTAGATAATACAAGTAATACTTTTTTTGAGACACAAATGATATTTTATTAATTGTGGTAATATATACATAACATAAAATTAACTATATTGATCATTTAGAGTGTATATTTTAGCATCCATAATTACATTCAAATTATTATGCAACAAACATCACTGTCTCAAGAACTCTTTTCATCTTGCAAAACTGAACTTTGTATCATTAAACAGTAACTACCCATCCTCAATTTCCTCCTATTCCTGACTACCCCCCATATAACAACCCATAGAAATTTTCTATATCTATGAACTTGTGTATTTCTAGGTACCTTAGATAAGCCAGTCACATAGTATTTTGTATGATTGTGGCTGTCTTATTTCACTTTGCATTAACATCTTTAAATTTCATTCATGGCATAGCATGTGTCAAAATTTACTTTCTTTTAAGGATAATCTTCCACTGTATATTTGCACCACATTACTTCCTCAGTGGTCACTTGTGATGTTTCTACTTTTTGGATATTGTGAATAGTGCTGCTATGAACAGGGGTGTGGATATATCTCTATGATAAGTTACTTGCATTTCTTTCAGGTATGTATCCACAAGTAGAATTGCTAGATGATAGGGTAATTTGCTTTAAATTTTTAAATTCTTTTTAAAAAAATACTTAAGAAATTCTGTCAAAAGCAAGAGAGCTGTGAACACCTGAACTATCACAGAATCCTTTCACCACCTCCCACTAATCCAGGAACACCAAGGTTCAGTTTGTCATCATCAGTGGATTCTGCTATGGAATGCTTTAGAATCACAGGAGTTTACCACTAGTCCAGACCTCCAGAAGGATGAAGTTTCTCCAAGTAGCCAAATCTCTTCTTGCTTGGAAAATTCTGAGGGCCCTGCAGACACCTTGGCCAGTTGGAAAACACCACACTGCACAGATCACTGAGTTGGGTTCCACCAGGAGTCAATCCTGTGCCAGCTGGACATGAAACATGTATTGTATTGAAAGAAAATAAACAATAAAGAATAAACACAATAAGAGTTAACAGCACACAATATGGATAAATCTTGGGGACATTATGATAAATGAAATAAACCAATTACCAAAAGATAAATACTGTATGATTTCTCTTACATGAGGAACTTAGAATAGTTAAAATCATAGAGCTAGAAAGTAGAATGATTGCTAGAAGCTGGGGGACAGTGAAATGGGAGTTATTATTCAATGAGTAGAAAGTTTCAGTTTTAGAAGATAAAAAAAGTTATGGAGATGAATGAGCATGGTGGTTGAATAACATTAGAAATATATTTAATACCACTTCCCGTGTATTAGTCCAATTTCACACTGCTATAAAGAAATACCAGAGACTGGGTAATTTACAAACAAAGGAGATTTAATTAACTCACAGTTCCATATGGCTGAGGAGGCCTCAGGAACCCTACAGTCATGGCAGAAGGTGAAAGGGAAGCAAGGACATTCTTCACATGGTCGCAGGAGAGAGAAGTGCAAACGGGAAATGCCAGACGCTTATAAAACCATCAGACCTCATGAGAACTTACTCCCAATCATGTAACAGCATGGGAGAAACTGTCCCCATGATCCAATCACCTCCTTCCCTCTACACGTGATTACAATTCAACATGAGATTTGGATGGGGAAACAGAGCCAAACCATAAAAACACTGTACACTTAAAAACGTTTAAGATGATAGTGAATTTTATTTATGGGTATTTTATCTTGGCACAAAATTGGGGGAAAAAAGAGTTAATAGCAAGGTGATTAACAACTCCACTTTTCAGTCAGTTAGGCTTGGTTCAATTGCAGACTCTGCACTTAAAATCTGTCTGACCTTGAGCAAGATTCATAACAAAACATCATCTCAGTTATCTGGTGATAAAATGGGTGTAACAGTAGTGTGATAGGCTGAATAATAACTTCATCCCCCAACAAAAGATGCCATGTCCTAATCCTAGCAACATGTGAACCTATAAATTTGTTACTTTACATGGTAAAAGAAACACTGCAAATGTATTATGCTAAGGATATGACATGGGTAAATTACACTAGATTATCCAGGTGGGCCCAATGTAATCACATTGATCCTTATAAGAGGGAAATAAAAGGATAAGAGTGGATAGTAGAAGATGTGATACCCCAAGCAAAGGACTCATGAGCTGAGGAATGTTGGCAGTCTCTAGAAGCAAAAAAAAAAAATGCAGAGAAATAAATTCTCTCAAGGAAACAGCCTTGCTCAACACCTTGATCTTAGACCAGTGAAACTGATATTGGACCTTCAAACTTCAGAACTGTAAGATAGTCATTTGCATTATTTTAAACCACTAAGTTTGTTCTAATTTGTTATAGTACTCATGGAAACTAACACAAATTCTACATACCTCCTAGGTTTATAAGAAAGATTAACACAAAACATGCGAAATTCCAAAAAAAATGTGTAAAGGGAACCAAAAGTTGACTGATGGGGAAAGGTGCTGATGGAGGGAACAGTACAAATTTCAATATAAGGTACTCAATGTATGCCTCATTGAGAAGTTGACCTTCTACATAAATGTATAAGAGTGCCTGTTTGCCCACACCTGACCAATGCTTACGTGAACATGTTTTCATTTTCCAATCAAGAATGTTGAAAAGATATATAATATATATTTTTTTGTTTTTAAGCTACTTTCATGTTTAATAACCATTTCCATTTTCTTTTCTGATGTGGTTCATTAGAATCATTTTTCCATGTTTTTATTATATTGGGGTAGTTCCTGGTATATTGTTTACTAGAAAAACATCAAGTTGTAGAAAATACATGTAATATGAGCCAAATTTTATAAAGAACCACACTTAATAGCGTACGTATTTGTGTGTATATATTATACACAATGAGTGAATATATATTTATGCAGTCATATGTGTATAGATACATATGTACTTATATGTACATCAATACACTTATATATTAGCTTAAAATGCATGACAAATTGGCTCCCTCTGGAAGATAAGCTCACAAAGAGTAATCACTGATGTGTGTTCTCATTTCATAAACTTGAAGATAGAAGGAATGGGAATGGATGACTAGAATTTGATGTGTACTAGACGTTCAATTGTGTATATTTTGGAGATAAAATGAGGCTAATTCTTCAGGGCCATAGAATCAAATTATCATCACATTAATGATAAGTGTAAAACAATGAGGTAGAAATTAGAAAAATAATATAATCTACTGAGGCTTTGCAGAGATATTGTTCTTGTTTGGGGAGAGAAGAATAACATTCAGAACACATGAATAGCAATTTGAGAGCATATATTTATATTTGATTCTAAGTTGGAAACATGAAGTAAAAATAATATTTCAAATTTGTATTTAGTGTGGACAGTAACACCAAAGCAAGGGCATGAATTCTGACACTTAATGTTCATTCCTAGCTGTCACTTATACTTTTAATATTTCCCTAAAGGTTAGTTTTGCTGTTTGACAGACCTTCTCTCTCAAATCCAAATCTTGAGAAACTCTAGATAACACGCAGCCAAGAAAGCTTCCCCACCCTCTTTCCCTTTGTCCCTCTCTATGAGTATCATTATGAGGGACAGCATGGTGGATACTCTGTTTGTTTCATTTCTTTCTTCCATTATGCAAAAAAAGAGGAAAAATTTGAGAACGGGCTAGCAATTAGTAACACTTTTCATTTAGAATATTCACAGAAGAAATGAATCTGAATTATGATATGGTAATCCTTTTTCTCTGTTTCATAATGATAACATATTAAAAACTCAGCACTAATTATTAGTATGTGTAGCCATCAATAAAAGTATTACAGAATATTAATAATAGCAGATATACTTATGCAATGACCCAAGCAACTCTCCTTAATGAAGATTGGACCTTCAATGCATTTTGAGGGAATGGGAAAATGTGATTAGACGTCAGAAAAGAAATCCCTGAAGATGGCCAAATAGGAAGAGCTCCGATCTACAGCTCCCAGCATGAGCAAAGCAGAAGACGGGTGATTTCTGCTTTTCCATCTGAGGTACCAGGTTCATCTCACTAGGGAGTGCCAGACAGTGGGCACAGGACAGTGGGTTCAGTGCACTGTGCACCAGCCGAAGCAGGGCGAGGCATTGCCTCACTCGGGAAGTGCAAGGGATCAGGGAGTTCCCTTTCCTGGTCAAGGAAAGGGGTGACAGACGGCACCTGGAAGATCAGGCCACTCCCACCTGAATACTGCACTTTTCCGACGGGCTTAGGAAATGGCGCACCAGGAGATTATATCCCGCACATGGCTTGGATGGTCCTACGCCCATGGAGTCTCACTGATTCCTAGCACAGCAGTCTGAGATCAAACTGCAAGGTGGCAGTGAGGCTGGGGGAGGGGCGCCCACCATTGCCCAGGCTCCCTTAGGTAAACAAAGCAGCCGGGAAGCTCCAACTGGGTGGAGCCCACCACAGCTCAAGGAGGCCTGCCTGCCTCTGTAGGCTCCACCTCTGGGGGCGGGACACAGACAAACAAAAAGCAGTAACCTCTGCAGACTTAAATGTCCCTGTCTGACAGCTTTGAGGAGCGCAGTGGTTCTCCCAGCACGCAGCTGGAGATCTGAGAACGGGCAGACTGCCTCCTCAAGTGGGTCCCTGACCCCCGACCCCCGAGGAGCCTAACTGGAAGGCACCCCCCAGTAGGGGCGGACTGACACCTCACATGGCCGGGTACTCCTCTGAGACAAAACTTCCACAGGAACGATCAGACAGCAGCATTCGCGGATCACGAAAATCCGCGGTTCTGCAGACACCACTGCTGATACCCAGGCAAACAAGGTCTGGAGTGGACCTGTAGCAAACTCCAACGGACCTGCAGCTGAGGGTCCTGTCTGTTAGAAGGAAAACTAACAAACAGAAAGGACATCCACACCAAAAACCCATCTGTACATCACCATCATCAAAGACAAAAAGTAAATAAAACCACAAAGATGGGGAAAAAACAGAGCAGAAAAACAGGAAACTCTAAAAAGCAGAGTGCCTCTCCTCCTCCAAAGGAACGCAGTTCCTCACCAGCAACGGAGCAAAGCTGGATGGAGAATGACTTTGACGAGCTGAGAGAAGAAGGCTTCAGATGATCAAATTACTCCGAGCTACGGGAGGAAATTCAAACCAAAGGCAAAGAAGTTGAAAACTTTGAAAAAAGTTTAGAAGAATGTATAACTAGAATAACCAATACAGAGAAGTGCTTAAAAGAGCTGATGGAACTGAAAGCCAAGGCTCGAGAACTACGTGAAAAATGCAGAAGCCTCAGGAGCCGATGCGATCAACTGAAAGAAAGGGTATCGGTGATGGAAGATGAAGTGAATGAAATGAAGTGAGAAGGGAAGTTTAGAGAAAAAAGAATAAAAAGAAACAAGCAAAGCCTCCAAGAAATATGGGACTATGTGAAAAGACCAAATCTGCGTCTGATTGGTGTACCTGAAAGTGATGCGGAGAATGGAACCAAGTTGGAAAACACTCTGCAGGATATCATCCAGGAGAACTTCCCCAATCTAGCAAGTCAGGCCAACATTCAGATTCAGGAAATACAGAGAACGCCACAAAGATACTCCTCGAGAAGAGCAACTCCAAGACACATAATTGTCAGATTCACCAAAGTTGAAATGAAGGAAAAAATGTTAAGGGCAGCCAGAGAGAAATGTCGGGTTACCCACAAAGGGAAGCCCATCAGACTAACAGCGGATCTCTCGGCAGAAACCCTACAAGCCAGACGAGAGTGGTGGCCAATATTCAACATTCTTAAAGAAAAGAATTTTGAACCCAGAATTTCATATCCAGACAAACTAAGCTTCATAAGTGAAGGAGAAATAAAATACTTTACAAACAAAAGCTGAGAGATTTTGTCACCACCAGGCCTGCCCTAAAAGACCTCCTGAAGGAAGCGCTAAACATTGAAAGGAACAACCAGTACCAGCTGCTGCAAAATCATGCTAAAATGTAAAGACCATCGAGACTAGGAAGAAACTGTATCAACTAACGAGCAAAATAACCAGCTAACATCATAATGACAGGATCAAATTCACACATAACAATATTAACCTTAAATGTAAATGGACTAAATGCTCCAATTAAAAGACACAGACTGGCAAATGGGATAAAGAGTCAAGACCCATCAGTGTCCTGTATTGAGGAAACCCATCTCACGTGCAGAGACACACACAGGCTCAAAATAAAAGGATGGAGGAAGATCTACCAAGCAAATGGAAAACAAAAAAAGGCAAGGGTTGCATACCTAGTCTCTGATAAAACAGACTTTAAACCAACAAAGATCAAAAGAGACAAAGAAGGCCATTACATAATGGTAAAGGGATCAATTCAACAGGAAGAGCTAACTATCCTAAATATATATGCACCCAATACAGGAGCACCCACATTCATAAAGCAAGTCCTTAGTGACCTACAAAGAGACTTAGACTCCCACACATTAATAATGGGAGACTTTAACACCCCACTGTCAACAGTAAACAGATCAACAAGACAGAAAGTCAATAATGATACCCAGGAATTGAACTCAGCTCTGCACCAAGTGGACCTAATAGACATCTACAGAACTCTCCACCCCAAATCAACAAAATATACATTTTTTTCAGCACCACACCACACCTATACCAAAACTGACCACATACTTGGAAGTAAAGCTCTTCTCAGCGAATGTAAAAGAACAGAAATTATAACAAACTATCTCTCAGACCACAGTGCAATCAAATTAGAACTCAGGATTAAGAAACTCACTCAAAACCGCTCAACTACATGGAAACTGAACAACCTGCTCCTGAATGACTACTGGGTACATAACGAAATGAAGGCAGAAATAAAGATGTTCTTTGAAACCAACGAGAACAAAGACACAACATACCAGAATCTCTGGGACACATTCAAAGCAGTGTGTAGAAGGAAATTTATAGCACTAAATGCCCACAAGAGAAAGCAGGAAAGATCCAAAATTGACACCCTAACATCACAATTAAAAGAACTAGAAAAGCAAGAGAAAGCACATTCAAAAGCTAGCAGAAGGCAAGAAATAACTAAAATCAGAGCAGAACTGAAGGAAATAGAGACACAAAAAACCCTTCAAAAAATTAAGGAATCCAGGAGCTGATTTTTTGAAAGGATCAACAAAATTGATAGACCACTAGCAAGACTAATAAAGAAAAAAAGAGAGAAGAATCAAACAGACGCAATAAAAAATGATAAAGGGGATATCACCACCGATCCCACAGAAACACAAACTACCATCAGAGAATACTACAAACACCTCTACGCAAATAAACTAGAAAATCTAGAAGAAATGGATAAATTCCTCGACACATACACTCTCCCAAGACTAAACCAGGAAGAAGTTGAATCTCTGAATAGACCTTTAACAGGAGCTGAAATTGTGGCAATAATCAATAGCTTACCAACCAAAAAGACTCCAGGACCAGAAGGATTCACAGCCAAATTCTACCAGAGGTACAAGGAGGAACTGGTACCATTCCTTCTGAAACTATTCCAATCAATAGAAAAAGAGGGAATCCTCCCTAACTCATTTGACGAGGCCAGCATCATCCTGATAGCAAAGCCTGGCAGAGACACAACCAAAAAAGAGAATTTTAGACCAATATCCCTGAAGAAAATCGATGCAAAAATCCTCAATAAAATACTGGCAAACCGAATCCAGCAGCACGTCAGGAAGCTTATCCACCATGATCAAGTGGGCTACCTCCCTGGGATGCAAGGCTGGTTCAACATACACAAATCAATAAACGTAATCCAGCATGTAAACAGAACCAAAGACAAAAATCACATGATTATCTCAACAGATGCAGAAAAGGACTTTGACAAAATTCAACAACCCTTCATGCTAAAAACTCTCAATAAATTAGGTATTGATGGGACATATCTCAAAATAACAAGAGCTATCTATGACAAACACACAGCCAATATCATACTGAATGGGCAAAAACTGGATGCATTCCCTTTGAAAACTGGCACAAGACAGGGATGCCCTCTCTCACCACTCCTATTCAACATAGTGTTGGAAGTTCTGGCCAGGGCAATCAGGCAGGAGAAGGAAATAAAGGGGATTCAATTAGGAAAAGAGGAAGTCAAATTGTCCCTGTTTGCAGATGACATGATTGTATAGCTAGAAAACCCCATCATCTCAGCCCAAAATCTCCTTAAGCTGATAGGCACCTTCAGCAAGTCTCAGGATACAAAATCAATGTGCAAAAATCACAAGCATTCTTATACAGCAATAACAGACAAACAGAGAGCCAAATCATGAGTGAACTCCCATTCACAATTGCTTCAAAGAGAATAAAATACCTAGGAATCCAACTTACAAGGGATGTGAAGGACCTCTTCAAGGAGAACTACAAACCACTGCTCAATGAAATAAAAGAGGATACAAACAAATGGAAGAACATTCCATGCTCATGGGTAGGAAGAATCAATATCGTGAAAATGGCCATACTGCCCAAGGTAATTTACAGATTCAATGCCATCCCCATCAAGCTACACATGACTTTCTTCACGGAATTGGAAAAAACTACTTTAAAGTTCATATGGAACCAAAAAAGAGCCCACATTGCCAAGACAATCCTCAGCCAAAAGAACAAAGCTGGAGGCATCACACTACCTGACTTCAAACTATACTACAAGGCTACAGTAACCAAAACAGCATGGTACTGGTACCAAAACAGAGATATAGATCAATGGAACAGAACAGAGCCCTCAGAAAGAATACCACATATCTACAACTATCTCATCTTTGACAAACCTGAGAAAAACAAGCAATGGGAAAAGGATTCCCTATTTAATAAACGGTGCTGGGAAAACTGGCTAGCCATATGTAGAAAGCTGAAACTGGATCCCTTCCTTACACCTTATACAAAAATTAATTCAAGATGGATTAAAGACTTAAATGTTAGACCTAAAACCTTAAAAACCCTAGAAGAAAACCTAGGCAATACCACTCAGGACATAGGCATGGGCAAGGATTTCATGTCTAAAACACCAAAAGCAATGGCAACAAAAGCCAAAATTGACAAATGGGATCTAATTAAAATAAAGAGCTTCTGCACAGCAAAAGAAACTACCATCAGAGTGAACAGGCAACCTACAGAATGGGAGAAAATTTTTGCAATCTACTCATCTGACAAAGGGCTAATATCCAGAATCTACAAAGAACTTAAACAAATTTACAAGAAAAAAAACAACCCCTTCAAAAAGTGGGCAAAGGATGTGAACAGACACTTCTCAAAAGAAGACATTTATGCAGCCAAAAAACACATGAAAAAAATGCTCGTCATCACTGGCCATCAGAGAAATGCAAATCAAAACCACAATGAGATATCATCTCACACCAGTTAGAATGGTGATCATTAAAAAATCAGGAAACAATAGGTGCTGGAGAGGATGTGGAGAAGTAGGAACACTTTTACACTGTTGGTGGGACTGTAAACTAGTTCAACCGTTGTGGAAGTCAGTGTGGCCGTTCCTCAGGGATCTAGAACTAGAAATACCATTTGACCCAGCCATCCCATTACTGGGTATATACCCAAAGGATGATAAAACATGCTGCTATAAAGACACATGCACACGTACATTTATTGCGGCACTATACACAATAGCAAAGACTTGGAACCAAGCCAAATGTCCAACAATGATAGATTGGATTAAGAAAATGTGGCACATATACACACCATGGAATACTATGCAGCCATAAAAAATGATGAGTTCATGTCCTTTGTAGGGACATGGATGAAGCTGGAAACCATCATTCTCAGCAAACTATCACAAGGACAAAAAACCAAACACCGCATGTTCTCACTCATAGGTGGGAACTGAACAATGAGAACACATGGACACAGGAAGGGAAACATCACACACTGGGGCCTGTCGTGGGGTGGGGGGAGTGGGGAGGGATAGCATTAGGAGATATACCTAATGTAAATGATGAGTTAATGGGTGCAGCACACCAACATAGCACATGTATGCATATGTAACAATCCTGCACTTTGTGCCCATGTACCCTAAAACTTAAAGTATAATTTTTTAAAAAAGCTTAGGGAAAACAAAAAACAAACAAAAAAAAGATACAGGAGATATCACTAGTGATCCCACAGAAATACAAACTACCATCATAGAATACTACAAACACCTCTACACAAACAAACTAGAAAATCTAGAATAAATGGACAAATTTCTGGACACATACACCCTCTCAAGTCTAAACCAGGAAGAAGTTGAATCCCTGAATACAGCAATAACAAGTTCTGAAATTGAGGCAGTAATTAATAGCCTACCAACCAAAAAAAGTCCAAGACCAGACGGATTCACAGCCAAATTCTATCAGAGGTACACCAGAGGACCTGGTACCATTCCTTCTGAAACTATTCCAAACAATAGAAAAAGAGAAAATCCTCCCTAACTGATTTTATGAGGCCAGCATCATCCTGATACTAAAGCCTAGCAGAGAAACAACAACAAAAAAGAAAATTTCAGGCCAGTATCCCTGATCAACATAGATGCAAAAATCCTCAATAAAATACTGGCAAATTGAATCCAGCAGCACATCAACAAGCCTATCCACTACAATCAAGTCAGCTTCATGCCTGGGATTCAAGGCTGGATCAACATACAATCAACAACAAATCAATAAACATAATCCATCACATAAACAGAACCAATGACAAAAGCCATGTGATTATCTCATAGTTGCAGAAAAGGCCTTTGACAAAATTCAACAGTCCTTCATGCTAACAACTCAACTCTCAATAAGCTAAGTATTGATGGAATGTATCTCAAAATAATAAGAGCTATTTATGACAAACCCACAGCCAATATCATACTGAATAGGCAAAAACTGGAAGCATTCCCTTCGAAAACCGGCACAGGACAAGGATGCCCTCTCTCACCACTCGTACTCAATAAAGTATTGGAAGCTCTACCCAGGGCAATCAGGCAAGAGAAATAAATAAAGGGTATTCAAACAGGAAAAGAGGAAGTCAAATTGTCTGTTTGCAGATGACATGATTGTATATTTAGAAAACCCCATCATCTCAGCCCAAAATCTCCTTAAGCTGATAAGCAACTTTAGCAAAGTCTCAGGATACAACATCAATGTGCAAAAATTACAAGCATTCCTATATACCAATAACAGGCAAACAGGGAGCCAAATCATGAGTGAACTCCCATTCACAGTTGCTACAAAGAGAAAAAAACACTTAGGAATACAACTTGCAAGGGATGTGAAGGACCTCTTCGAGGAGAACTATCGAGTAGAACTAGAAACCACTTCTCCAGGTAGTAAGAGAGGACAGAAATAAATGAAAAAACATTCCATGCTCATGGATAGGAAGAATCAATATCATGAAAATGGCCATACTGCCCAAAGTGATTTGTAGATTCAATGCTATCCCCATCAAACTATCAATGACTTTCTTCACAGAATTGGAAAAAACTACTTTAAATTTCATATGGAACCAAAAAAGAGCCCAGACTGTAGCCAGGACAATCGTAAGCAAAAAGAACAAAGCCGTAGGCATCATGCTGTTTTCAAACTATACTACAAAGCTACAGTAACCAAAACAGCATGGTATTGGTACCAAAATAGATACATAGACTAATGGAACAGAACAGAGGCCTCAGAAATAACACCACACATCTACAACCATTTACAAAAACAAGCAATGGGGGAAAGGATTCTCTATTTAATAAATGGTGTTGGGAAAACTGGCTAGCCTTATGCAGAAAACTGAAACTGGACCCCTTCCCTACATCTTATACAAAAATTAACTCAAGATGGATTAAAGACTTAAACGTAAGACCGAAACCATGAAAACCCTAGAAGAAAACCTAGGCAATACCATTCAGGACATAGGCATGATCAAAGACTTCATGACTAAAACACCAAAAGCAATGGCAACAAAAGCCAAAATTGACAAATGGGATCGAATTAAACTAAAGAGGTTCTGCACAGCAAAAGAAACTATTATCAGAATGAACAGGCAGCCTACAGAATGGGAAAAAATGTTTGCAATCTATCTATCTGACAAAGGGCTAATATCCAGAATCTATAAAGAACTTAAACAAATTTACAATAAAAAAGCAAACAACCCCATCAAAAAGTGGGTGAAGGATATGAAGAGACACTTCTCAAAAGAAGACATTTATGCAGCCAACAAACATGAAAAAAAGCTCATCATCACTAGTCATTAGAGAAATGCAAATCAAAACCACAATGAGATACTGTCTCACACCAGTTAGAATGGTGATCACTAAAAAGTCAGGAAACAACACATGCTGGAGAGGATGTGGAGAAATAGGAATGCCTTTACACTGTTGGTAGGAGTGTAAATTAGTTCAACCATTGTGGAAGACAGTGTGGTGTTTCTTCAAGGATCTTGAACCAGAAATATCATTTGACCTAGCAATCCCATTATTGAATATATAACCAAAGGATTATAAATCATTCTATAAGACATCTGTACACATATGTTTATTGTGGCACTATTTACAATAGCAAAGACTTGGAACCAACCCAAATGCCCATCAATGATAGACTGGACAAAGAAAATGTGGCACATATACAGTGTGGAATACTATGCAGCCATAAAAAGGATGAGTTCATGTCCTTTGCAGGGACATGGATTAAGCTGGAATCCATCATTCTCAGCAAACTATCACAAGAACAGAAAACCAAACACCATATGTTCTCACTCATAAGTGGAAGTTGAACAATGAAAACACATGGACACAGGGAAGGGAATATCACACACCGGGGCCCGTCAGGTATGGTGGTCTAGGGGAGGGATAGCATTAGAAGAAATACCTAATATAGATAACGGGTTGATGGGTGCAGCAAACCACCACAGCACGTGTATACCTATGTAACAAAACTGCACATTCTACATATGTACCCCAGAACTTAAAGTATAATTTAGAAAAGAACCCAATAAACACCAAAAAACAAAAAACTGAACATTTGCAATGCCCTTTTCTCTGTCAGGCTGAATGAAAGGCTAAACTCTTTGCACTAATCATAAGTTGGGTACCTTTGGTGTTAGAATTCAGTTGTAATTAGTTTCAGTTAATTCACTTCATTGTCCTGAGAGCAGGATCATGCCCCTTTCCGCATCAGGGCTTGAGATATAAGCACCTGAGACTTTTTGTTTGCTTTCCAGCTGAGCTTCCAGCTTTTCGTACTAAGGAGATCTCTTCTTCCAGCCCACCCTGTTTATAGCATGTTTATTTGTAATAGCTCAAACTCAGAAACAACCTAGAGGTTCTTCAGTGAGTGAATGGTTAAACTAATTGTGGTACATGTATACCATACTGACCAATGAACAGTAATGAATTATTGATACAGGCAACAACTTTGAGGAATCACAAAGAATTATGATGAGTAAAAAATATTATCCAAGAGATTAGATACTGTATGTTTCCATTTGTATGACATTCCTGAAGTGACAAAATTATAGAAGTGGAAACAGATTATGAATTTTCTAGGGTCTAAGAATAGGGTGGAGGGTGAAGTGGGGAGCATGGGTGTGGCTATAAAGGGGCTGCATAAGGAATCCTCGTGGTGATGGAATTGTTCTATGTCTTCACTATCAATTTAAATGTCCTGATAGTTATATTATAGTATATTTTTGCAAGATGTTATTGAGAGGAACTGGGCAAAGAGTACATGAGATTTCTGTGTATTACTTCTGATAACTGCATATAAATATACAATTATCTCCAATAATTTGGTTAAAAGGTAAGAAAATATGGATTGTTAAAATAACTGAACTAGGCATGCAAATAATTTAGTAGAAATTTTACGATTACACATAGGTCTCTTGTCTTTACTTCATTACTTAACTAATATAAATACCCTAAGAATAATATATGCGTGCCAAGCACAGCATTGGCTACTAATTTGTCATTTTCATTCCCACTTTTGTAATTCTACATCAATTTACTTTGAAATTATGAAATCACTTTCACCCTGAAGAGGAGACCCCAAGACAAAACAATAAAATAAGGCAGAACATAATTTTGGTCTCACGACCAGTAGTCGAAATTTTCAGTGTAGATGGGAAGAGTATGGTGCAGACACTAGCAGCCATGTTCTCAGGTGGATCCCCAGGTAGGTTAGAAGATTGATAGACAGAGTCTGTGGTCCTGAGAAGTGTCTCTGTCTTGATGATACCCATGTGATTTTTCTTACAATCTACTTTTATCATGTACTTATACCTATACTAGGCCTACTGTGATGATTAATTTTATGTCAGCTTGACTTGACTAAAGCATGCCCAGATAGCTGGTGAAAGGTTATTACTGGGTATCTCTGTGAGGGTATTTTGTTGTTGTTGTTGTTGTTGTTGTTATACTTTAAGTTCTAGGGTACATATGCACAACATGCAGGCTTGTTACATAGGTATACATGTGCCATGTTGGTTTGCTCCACCCATTAACTCGTCATTTACATTACGTATTTCTCCTAATGCTATCCCTCCTCCTGCCCCCCACCCCACCACAGGCCCCAGTGTGTGATGTTCCTCACCCTCTGTCCAAGTGTTCTCATTGTTCAATTCCCACCTATGAGTGAGAACATGCAGTGTTTGGTTTTCTGTCTTTGTGATAGTTTGCTGAAAATGATGGTTTCCAGCTTCATCCATGTCCCTGCAAAGGACATGAACTCATCCTTTTTAATGGCTGCATAGTATTCCATGGTCTATATGTGCCACATTTTCTTAATCCAGTCTATCATTGATGGACATTTGGGTTGGTTCCAAGTCTTTGCTATTGTGAATAGTGCCGCAATAAACATACGTGTGCATGTGTCTTTCTAGTAGTATGATTTATAATCCTTTGGTTATATATCCAGTAATGGGATTGCTGGGTCAAATGGTATTTCTAGCTCTAGATCCTTTAGGAGTCGCCACACTGTCTTCCACAATGGTTGAATTAATTTACACTTTCACCAACAGTGTAAAAGTGTTCTTATTAAATAGAGAATCTTTTCCCCATTGCTTGTGTGTGTCAGGTTTGTAAAAGATCAGATGGTTGTAGCTGTGTGGTGTTATTTCTGAGGACTCCATTCTGTACCATTGCTCTATATATCTGTTTTGGTACCAGTACCATGCTGTTTTGGTTACTGTAGCCTTGTAGTATAGTTTGAAGTCAGATAGCATGATACCTCCAGGTTTGTTTCTTTTGCTTAGGATTGACTTGGCTATGCGGGGGCTTTTTTGGTTCCATATGAACTTTAAAGTAGTTTTTTTCCAATCCTGTAAAGAAAGGCAGTGGTACCTTGATGGGGATGCCATTGAATCTATAAATTACCTTGTGCAGTATGGCCATTTTCACAATATTGATTCTTCCTACCCATGAGCATGGAATGTTCTTTCATTTTTTTGTGTCCTCTTTTATTTCGTTGAGCACTGGTTTGTAGTTCTCCTTGAAGAGGTCCTTCACATCCCTTGTAAGTTGGATTCCTAGGTATTTTATTCTCTTCGTAGCTATTGTGAATGGGAGTTCACTCATGATTTGGCTCGCTGTTTGTCTGTTATTGGTGTATAGGAATGCTTGTGATTTTTGCATATTGATTCTGTATCCTGAGACTTTGCTGAAATTGCTTATTAGCTTAGGGGGATTTGGGGCTGAAATGATAGGGTTTTTAAATATACAATCATGTCATCTGCAAACAGGGACAATTTGACTTCCTCTTTTCCTAATTGAATACCCTTTATTTCTTTCTCTTGCCTGATTGCTCTGGCCAGAACTTCTAACACTATGTTGAATAGGAGTGGTGAGAGAGGGCATCCCTGTCTTGTGCCAGTTTTCAAAGGGAATACATCCAGTTTTTGCCCATTCAGTATGATATTGGCTGTGGGTTTGTCATAAATAGCTCATATTATTTGGAGATACATTCCATCAATACCTAGTTTATTGAGAGTTTTTAGCATGAAATGGTATTGAATTTTGTCAAAGGCCTTTTCTGCATCTATTGAGATAATCATGTGGTTTTTGTCGATGGTTCTGTTTACGTGATGGATTATGTTCACTGATTTGCGTATGTTGATCCAGCCTTGAATCCCAGGGATGAAGCCCACTTGATCATGGCGGATAAGCTTGTTGATGTGCTGCTGGATTCAATTTGCTAGTATTGTATTGAGGATTTTCACATTCATGGTCATCAGGGATATTGGTCTAAAATTCTCTTTTTTTTTATTGTGTCTCTGCCAGGCTTTGATATCAGGATGATGCTGGCCTCATAAAATGAGTTAGGGAGGGTTCCCTCTTTTTCTATTGATTGGAATAGTTTCCAAAGGAATGGTACCAACTCCTCTTTGTACCTCTGGTAGAATTCGGCTGTTAATCCATCTGGTGCTGGGCTCTTTTGGGTTGGTAGGCTATTAATAATTGCCTCAATTTCAGAGCCTGTTATTGGTCTATTCAGAAATTCAACTTCTTCCTGGTTTAGTCTGGGGAGGATGTTTCTGTCCAGGAATTTATCCATTTCTTCTAGATTTTCTAGTTTATTTGTGTAGAGGTGTTTATAGTGTTCTCTGATGGCAATATGTATTTCTGTGGGATCAGTGGTGATATCGCCCTTATGATTTTTTATCGCATCTATTTGATTCTTCTCTTTTTTCTTCTTTATTAGTCTTGCTAGCAGTCTGTCCATTCTGTTGATCTTTTCAAAAAACCAGCTCCTGGATTCATTGATTTTTTTGAAGGAATTATTGTGTCTCTCTCTCCTTCAGTTCTGCTCTGATCTTAGTTATTTCTTGCCTTCTGCTATCTTTTGAATTTGTTTGCTCTTACTTCTCTTGTTCTTTTTTTTTTTACACATAAGATTTTATTTTTTTTATTTTTTATTTTTATTATACTTTAAGTTTGAGGGTACACGTGCACAACATGCAGGTTTGTTACGTATGTATAAATGTGGCATGTTGGTGTGCTGCGCCCATTAACTCGCCATTTACATTAGGTATATCTCCTAATGCTATCCCTCCCCCTCCCCCCACCCCACAACAGGCCCCATTGTGTGATGTTCCCCTTCCTGTGTCCATGTGTTCTCATTGTTCAATTCCCACCTATGAGTGAGAACATGTGGTGTTTGGCTTTTTGTCCTTGCGATAGTTTGCAGAGAATGATGGCTTGCAGCTTCATCCATGTCCCTACAAAGGACATGAACTCATCATTTTTTATGGCTGCATAGTATTCCATGGTGTATATGTGCCACATTTTCTTAATCCAGTCTATCATTTTTGGACATTTGGGTTGGTTCCAAGTCTCCTCTTCAAGGAGAACTACAAACCACTGCTCAACGAAATAAAAGAGGACACAAACAAATGGAAGAACATTCCATGCTCATGCACAGGAAGAATCAATGTCGTGAAAACGGCTATACTGCCCAAGGTAATTTATAGATTCAATGGCATCCCCATCAAGCTACCAATGACTTTCTTCACAGAATTGAGAAAAAAACTACTTTAAAGTTCATATGGAACCAAACAACAGCCCGCATTGCCAAGTCAATCATAAGCCAAAAGAACAAAGCTGGAGGCATCATGCTACCTGACTTCAAACTATACTACAAGGCTACAGTAACCAAAACAGCATGGTACTGGTACCAAAACAGAGATACAGACCAATGCAACAGAACAGAGCCCTCAGAAAGAATACCACACATCCACAACCATGTGATCTTTGACAAACCTGACAAAAACAAGCAATGGGGAAAGGATTCCCTATTTAATAAATGGTTCTGGGAAAACTGGCTAGCCATATATAGAAAGCTGAAACTGGATCCCTTCCTTATACCTTACACAAAAATTAATTCAAGATGGATTCAAGACTTAAATATTAGACCTAAAACCATAAAAGTCCTAGAAGAAAACCTAGGCAATACCATTCAGGACATAGGCATGGACAAGGACTTCATGTCTAAAACACCAAAAGCAATGGCAACAAAAGCCAAAATTGACAAATGGGATCTAATTAAACTAAAGAGCTTCTGCACAGCAAAAGAAACTACCATCAGAGTGAACAGGCAACCTAAAGAATAGGAGAAAAATTTTGCAATCTACTCATCTGACAAAGGGCTAATATTCAGAATCTACAAAGAACTTAAACAAATTTATAAGAAAAAAACAACCCCATCAAAAAGTGGGCATATGAACAGACACTTCTCAAAAGAAGACATTTATGCAGCCAAAAGACACATGAAAAAATGCTCATCATCACTGGCCATCAGAGAAATGCAAATCAAAACCACAGTGAGATACCATCTCACACCACTTAGAATGGCAATCATTAAAAAGTCAGGAAACAACAGGTGCTGGAGAGGATGTGGAGAAATAGGAACACTTTTACACTGTTGGTGGGACTGTAAACTAGTTCAACCATTGTGGAAGTCAGTGTGGTGATTCCTCAGGGATCTAGAACTAGAAATACCATTTGACTCAGCCATCCCATTACTGGGTATATACCCAAAGGATTATAAATCATGCTGCTATAAAGACACATGCACACGTATGTTTATTGCAGCACTATTCACAATAGCAAAGAATTGGAACCAACCCAAGCCCATCAGTGATAGAATGGATTAAGAAAATGTGGCACATATACAACATGGAATACTATGCAGCCATAAAAAAGGATGAGTTCGTGTCCTTTATAGGGACATGAAGCTGGAAACCAGCATTCTGAGCAAACTGTCTCAAGGACAGAAAACCAAACACCGCATGTTCTCACTCATAGGTGGGAATTGAACAATGAGAACACTTGGACACAGGATAGGGTTCATCACACACCAGAGCCTGTCATGGGGTGGGGGGAGGGATAGCATTAGGAGATATACCTAATGTAAATGACGAGTTAATGGGTGCAGCACACCAACATGGCACATGTATACATATGTAACAAACCTGCACGTTGTGCACATGTACCCTAGAACTTATAGTATAATAATAAAAAATAAAAAAATACACAAATAAAATAAATAAAGTGGGTAAATGTCTGTTTGAGGCTGTCAGCTCTGAAGGCTGTGAGACTCCTGATTTCCTACTCCACACCTCAAAAAAAAAAAAAAAAAAAAAAACCAGACCCAATGACAAAAACCACATGGTTATCTCAATAGATGCAGAAAAGGCCTTCGATAAAATTCAACACCACTTCATGCTAAAAACTCTCAATAAGCTGGGTATTGATGGAACATATCTCAAAATAATAAGAGTTATTTATGACAAACCCACAGCCAATATCATACAGAATGGGCAAAAACTGGAAGCATTCCCTTTGAAAATCAGCACAAGACAAGGATGTCCTCTCTCACCACTCCTATTCAACATAGTATTGCAAGTTCTCTCCAGGGCAATCGGCCAAGAGAAAGCAATAGAGGATATTGAAATAAGAAGAGAGGAAGTCAAATTGTCCCTGTTTGCAGATGACATGACTGTATATTTAGAAAATCCCATCGTTACAGCCCAAAACCTCCTTAAGCTGATAAACAGCTTCAGCAAAGTCTCAGGATACAAAATCAATGTGCAAAAATCACAAGCATTCCTATACACCAAACAGAGAGCCAAATCATGAGTCAACTCCCATTCACAATTGCTACTAACAGAACAAAATACTTAGGAATACAACTTACAAGGGATGTGAAGGACCTCTTCAAGAAGATCTACAAACCACTGCTCAAGGAAATAAGAGAGGACACAAACAAATGGAAAAACATTCCATGTTCATGGATAGAATCAATATCATGAAAATGGCCATACTGTCCAATGTAATTTATAGATTCAATGCCATCCCCATCAAGCTACCACTGCCTTTCTTCACAGAACTGGAAAAAACTACTTTAAACTTCATATGGAACCAAAAAATGGCCTGCATATCCAACACAATCATGGGCAAGAAGAACGAAGCTGGAGGCATCATTCTACCTGACTTCAAACTATACTACAAGGCTACAGTAACCAAAACAGCATGGTACTGGTACCAAAACAGATATATACACCAATGGAACAGAACAGAGGCCTCAGAAATAACACCACACAGCTACAACCATCTGATCTTTGACAAACCTGACACACACAAGCAATGGGGAAGGGATGCCCTATTTAATAAATGGTGTTGGGAAAACTGGCTAGCCATATGCACAAAACTGAAACTGGACCCCTTCCTTACACCTTTTACAAAAATCAACTCAAGATGGATCAAAGACTTAAACATAAGACCTAGGACCATAAAAATCCTAGAAGAAAACCTGGGCAATACCATTCAGTACATAGGCATGGGAAAAGACTTCATGTCTAAAACACCAAAAGCAATGGCAACAAAAGCCAAAATTGACAAATGGGATCTAATTAAACTAAAGAGCTTTTGCTATGCAAAAGCAAATATCACCAGAGTGAACAGGCAACCTACAGAATGGGAGAAAAATTTTGCAATCTACTCATCTGACAAAGGGCTAATATTCAGAATCTACAAAGAACTTAAACAAATTTACAAGAAAAAAACAACCCCATCAAAAAGTTGGCAAAGGATATGAACAGACATTTCTCAAAAGAAGACATTTATGCAGCCAAAAGACACATGAAAAAATGCTCATCATCACTGGCCATCAGAGAAATGCAAATCAAAACCACAATGAGATACCATCTCAAACCAGTTAGAATGGTGATCATTAAATAATCAGGAAACAACAGGTGCTGGAGAGGATGTGGAGAAATAGGAAAACTTTTACACTGTTGGTGGGAATGTAAATTAGTTCAACCATTGTGGAAGACAGTGCAGCGATTCCTCAAGGATCTAGAACCAGAAATACCATTTGACCCAGCAACCCCATTACTGGGCATATACCCAAAGGATTATAAATCATTCTATGATAAAGACACATGCACACTTATGTTTATTGCAGCACTATTCACAATAGCAAAGACTTGGAACCAACCCAAATGCCCATCAATGATAGACTGGATTAAGAAAATGTGGCACATATAGACCATGGAATACTATGCAGTCATAAAAAAGGATGAGTTCATGTCCTTTGCAGGGACATGGATGAAGCTGGAAACCATCATTCTCAGCAAACTATCACAAAGACAGAAAACCAAACACTGCATGTTCTCACTCGTAAGTGGGGGTTGAACAATGAGAACACATGGACACAAGGAGGGGAACATCACACCCCAGGGCCTGTTGAGGGGTGGGGAGCTAGGGGAGGGATAACATTAGGAAAAATACCTAATGTAGGTGACAGGTTGATGGGTGCAGCAAACCACCATGGCAGGTGTATACCTATGTAACAAAACTGCACATTCTGCGCAGGTAACCCAGAACTTACAGTGTAATAATAAAAATAAAATTGATATCACCAACAAAAAAAAAAGTTCCTAGAAATTCATCAAACCATGTGACACAAAACTCAAATGACATTTCACTTTGTTTTGATTTGTTTTGTTTGGGACAAGGTCTCACTCTGTCACCCAGGCTGAAGTGCGGTGGGGTGATCTGGGCTCACTGCAGGCTCTAACTCCTGGGCCCAGGTGATTCTCTCAACTCAGTCTCTCCAGTAATTGAGGCTACAGGCAGGCGCCACTAGGCCCAACTAATTTTTTTATGAAATTTTTTGCAAAGTGTCCAGGCTGGTCTTGAACTCCTGGACTCAAATGATCTGCCTACCTCAGCCCTCCAAAGTGCTGGGATTACAGGCGTGAACTGTGTAATTTCACGTGGCATGACACAGCACAATGATGAAAAGGAAGAAACCCTGTGGGTCCAGCGTATACTCACATGGGTGGATTGATGGCTGGGAAACCCGAGCAGGAGGAGCCAAAACAGCAGCCACTGGACCCGCATGTCCTGGTTTTCTCAGGGCCCCCTGAGGAGGCCAGGACAGAGGTGAGGGTGGTTTAGGGCTGAGGGAGGAAAGGGGATGGGGGTGGGACTGCAGTTGGGGAGGGGGAGGGGAGGGAAAGGGATTGGGAGGGGAGGGAAGGCAAGGGGGACTGTGGGGGTCCTGGAGGAGCAGGGCGGTGGGGGGCTGGAGAAGAAGGAGGAGGAAGAAAAAGAAGGAACCCTGGGAAAGGATCCGGTTAAAACTAAGTCCTCAAGTGCTGGTGGAAGGTTCAGCTACAGGTCAGTGAAAAAGTCTATCAGCAAAACAGCAGGAGGAGTGGGGCAGGGGAGCAGGAGGCTCAGGAGCAGTTGGAGGGAGACCAGGGCTCTGGTTTCTACCAAACCTTCTCCTGTCTGGGCGCTACCTTAGCAACCCTGGGGCTTTATACTTCCTCTCCACCAATCCTCGGTCCTGGTACCATAGTGCCTCACAGTGGGCATTCCATGTGATGCCCACATTCTTCCAACACCCCCTCCCCCACCTGAACCCCTGATGCGCCATCCCAAAGACAGGTCCTCTCTGGAAACTTCGCAGACCTTCTGACTTCTCGTCCTCCCCAACCAGCTCCCTGTCCCTGCTTCTGGGCCGATCTTTCCTTCCTGAGCTCCAAGTGTTCCTCATGGTCAGTCTTGGCTGCAAAACATGAAAAACAAATGATGGCAGGATGGCAGGAAGAACCTCATACACAAGCAGAGTGGGAGGCTCCACAGCCCCCTCTCAGCAATTCATATACTAAGCAACAAAACATCAGTAGGATGTAGAAGGTCCAAATAGTAAACCATCTCCATCACATTCATGTAGTCATCTATCCATCACCCTTGTATCTTGGGAATAAATGTTGGCGATATATTCATTTTAAGCACATATGGTACATTTACAAAAATTAACCTGACTTATTTTGTTCATCAAGCAAATCTCAATATATTTCAGAGGAATCAAATCACATGTTTCTGATCATATAATTGTGCTAGAAGTCAATGATAAAAAGCTAACCAAAAATTCTTATATGATTGGAAATTCAATGTGCCCTTATAAGTAAGATATAAACATAAGGAAGAACCCAAAATGAAACAAGACTGCCTTTGCACTCAATGATAGAATCATAATATGGCAATAAAACATCTCCCTCTGGCCTGGGAATTCCACTTTGTGGCACAAGGTTGTGTGGTCCCAAATCATTTCTAACCCACCTAGACATTTTAACATCTGAAATGGGGTGATGATGTCACTTATCTATGTCATCTTACTGCCTGTGACCATGGGCTTTAAATTTTGAACCCTAATGAGGGGAGGAAAACCAAGTTGACTCTCATGATTGACTTCCCAGGTATGACCAAGGAATCTGTGCATTTCAAGTGACGAAGTTCATCAGCTTCTCTCCTGGGAGATTTGGCCACAATACCCAGAGGGCCAGGCAGCACCAGGAGTAATGGGTGGGGAGTACCAAGCAATTGGGCAGGACCTAGGGGCCCGGTGACCAGGACAGACCCCCACTGGCCATCACCTTTCCTGGTCCTGTCTTCAGCTAAACCTCCCAAAGGCCTTCTTCTGCCTGATTGCACAGAGTGTGCCCAAACTCACCCAGGCTTCTAGCAACTTAAAACCACTTCTTTAAATCCCTTTACCATTTATTATGACATAAAGTTATTATAAACAGGAAATATTCCATTGATGCTACAAATAGAAAGCCAATGCCTTTACCATAAATGGAAAGAAATCCTAAGAAACAAGCATGACAAAAACAAAACACAGATAACAAAACAATGAAATTAAATTATATTTGTATACTGTCACCTGTATAAAGACCCCCAGTTTCAGTTGTCTTGCTTGTAAAAGGAGAGACCAAGAGGGGGTTGAAGTCAGATTTGCACAAAAGTGAATGGCACAGACTACCATAATGTCCGTGAAGGGTTGCTGGGGTCACCTTGATTATAGCCCAAGTAGACATAAGGAAAGGAGGGCAATATGAGCAGAGTTTGGGGCCTCAAACAGGGTAGGTTATTTATGCAGCCCAGGAAAGGCTCCCCAAAGCCAGTGTCAACCTCACTTACAGGCAGGTCCCTCATGGAGGCAAGGCCAAGCACCTTGGATTTGAGACCAGCTGTGCTGCTGACCAGCTGTGTGACCCTGGGCTGGTTTCCTTCCATACAATGGGAGTGCCAATGGCTACATGCAAAGACTGTCTGAGGACAGGAGGAAGAAATCTGTTGAGCACCTGTGTACCTGAGTGTCAGCACCTCCCAAGGGCATCTGTCCTTCCAGAGCTGGCACCCTGGAAAGTTCTCAGACGCTAAAGGCAGTCATGATGGTAACAGCAGTAAATCATCATTTACTGCTGATGAGGGAGGGCCAGTGGGCAGGACTCCTAGGTTCTGGATAGGAATGAAAGTCTGGGCACGCCTGGGGACAGCTGAGTGAGTCCTGTATCAGCAGTACAGGCAGGCACAGAGGCAGTAGATTCATCAGAGGTGGCAGGTGTGGGATGGTCTGATAAGCAAGCATAGTCACCAAGCTGGCTGACCACTGCCCCCTCACAGAAGATGCCCTGTCCCTTGTCTCACACTCCAGCAGGGCAGAGGCTGGCACCTGGGGCCTCACAGAGCATCCCTCTGAGACTTCTGTGTCCTGGCCAAAAAATGGGCACTTGCGTCACCCAGCACTGACAGAACAAGGAAGAAGAATCAGGACCCAGGATGTTTTGGGGAAGTGTCTAGCACAGAAAAATGCTCAGAATACAAACACGACACAGGGGAACTGTTCATGTGGGAGCCAATATTTTATAACCTACAGCCCTAATCTGAGCACTCTCACCTGTGCAATCTGAAAGAAACAGGGGACTTGCAGGAAGGATAGTGCCTGGATTTAACTTAAAGGAAGTAAAATGTTGGAATTTTCACACTCCTGATATCCTTCCAAATCAACTCTTTCAATGCTCCCATCCTCACCACTATCATGTGGGGTAACTGAGGCAGTCAGAGATTTACTGACTCAATGTCATTCAGTCATTTCTGAGTTCACTGCTGACTACATCTGACCAAACTCGAAGTTCCCGTTTAATCTTGCCAGTGACGGTTTTTGGCAGCTCTGGGACAAACTCCACCTGGCTGAAGATAAAGCAAATCTGTGGTGACTTAGTCCTGCTGTCATTTCCTACCAATCCCCTACTCTCCTACTCTGCCCCTCCACAGTCTCCCACACAGGCTAACACCATATGGTGGCCTTAATGGTGTCCACTGAGTATTTCAGCTTCTCCACGTGGGCCGTTGAAGTTGGGTGTAGCCATGTGATTTGCTTTGACCCAAAAGTGAGTGGAAGCGAAGCATGTCACCTTGAGGCAGAAGAGTTGGGAGCCATTGAGACTGGATACCCTCTTCTCTATCTCCGAGAGCACCTGACAGGTTCCACATGGAGGCTGCTCCTTTACCCTGGCAGCAGAATAAGAAGATGTGGCGCACAGGGCCCAGGAGAGCCATGGTGGACGTGCAGTATGAGCAGGAAAACAACCTCCATTGTTTAAGACTGTTTGTTACCTACAGTGATATCTAGCCCATCCTAGTAGGCATGCACCATCTATTCCACACTCTGTTAAGCAGACTAGCCTACCATCAGAACATGAACTGCTTGTCAGACACACATAGGTTTCAGTTACAGCTCTTCCTCTTATTGACTGCAACCTCAGGCATTTAACTTTCAATCTCTGAGCCTGTTTCACCTCTGTAACATGAGTTGGCTATACTATCTCACATTGTGGAGAGGATTAAATAAAATAAAAATGCACATAGAGCACTGAGCCCAGGGCCTGGCACACACAGTGAGTACTCAATCAACGTTAACCATGTAGCTTCATAATGTGTATTGACTGTCAATATTTAGACAATGCCACAAAGTACTACAAAAAAGGAAATGTTAACTATTTTTCAAATGTATTCTTCCAAACTTTATTTTCAAACAGACAGGATGAAACTATGTAAATTCTTTCATAGCCAGTGTTTTTCTCTTAATAGTATACTGCTAAAATATTTTTATCTCAAAAATAAGATTGTTTTTAAGATTATCATTTTAAATTACAAGTAATGCTCAATTTAATGAATAATTTAATTATTACTATTGAACTTTTTGTAGATTGCACACAGCATTTAAAACAAATGAAAGAGAATTAAAAATAAGAATGTATTATGTTATAAAATAACTATGTTTTGTTAATTCTATTATTCATATAAGCACATATATATGCAATATGGAAGGTATTTTTATTGTAATGTTTAAAAATAGTTTAGAAGCTGCTTATTTGGATTTCCCTTTTTGAATTTTGCAGGATTATAACTTTTTAAGTACTGTTGGGCACTTGTCTGGTTGTTTTTCTTTAGCTTAACATGCCAGCAATGATCCTTTTGGGTTTCTGACACAAGACAGTGGTTTTCATCCACCCCATCCCTAAGCCACTCAGATGGAATGAAAAAGGAGGAAAAGGCCAGTACTGTGACTGCCTAAGCTTCCCCCAGCATGGCCACGCTATGAGACACAGGGCAGCCAAAAGTCAGAAACTGCTCAAGGGCACCAGGCCCCATCTGTCTGTGCTCACTCACCTTCCTTTGGTACTTGCATGGGCCTGTCACTGACTTTATGTGCTGCTATAGCTCTTTGGTGAGCTGGCCCTGGTCATGGGACAGGAACTGTGGAGTCAGGACATTAGGGGGCTTCACCACCTGCAGAATGGGAACAGAGGCACATAATGAGTGCCAACCTATTAGATAATTTTATTTTTTTTTCCCTTTTTTTATTATACCTTAAGTTTTAGGGTACATGTGCACAACGTGCAGGTTTGTTACATACGTATACATGTGCCATGTTGGTGTGCTGCACCCAACAACTCGTCATTTAACATTAGCTATATCTCCTAATGCTATCTATCCCTCCCCCCACCCCCACCCCACAACAGGCCCTGGTGTGTGATGTTCCCCTTCCTGTATCCATGTGTTCTCATTGTTCAATTCCCACCTATGAGTGAGAATATGCGGTGTTTGGTTTTTTGTCCTTGTGATAGTTTGCTGAGAATGATGGTTTCCAGCTTCATCCAAGTCCCTACAAAGGACATGAACTCATCATTTTTTATGGCTGCATAGTATTCCATGGTGTCTATGTGCCACATTTTCTTAATCCAGTCTATCATAGTTGGACATTTGGGTTGGTTCCAAGTCTTTGCTATTGTGAATAGTGCCGCTATAAACATACGTGTGCATGTGTCTTTATAGCAGCATGATTTATAATCCTTTGGGTATATACCCAGTAATGAGATGGCTGGATCAAATGGTATTTCTAGTTCAAGATCCCCGAGGAATCGCCACACTGACTTCCACAATGGTTTAACTAGTTTATAGTCCCACCAACAGTGTAAAAGTGTTCCTATTTCTCCACATCCTCTCCAGCACCTGTTGTTTCCTGACTTTTTAATGATTGCCATTCTAACTGGTGTGAGATGGTATCTCACTGTGGTTTTGATTTGCATTTCTCTGATGGCCAGTGATGATGAGCATTTTTTCATGTGTCTTTTGGCTGCATAAATGTCTTCTTTTGAGAAGTGTCTGTTCATATCCTTCGCCCACTTTTTGATGGGGTTGTTTTTTTCTTGTAAATTTGTTTGAGTTCATAGTAAATTCTGGATATTAGCCCTTTATCAGATGAGTAGATTGCAAAAATGTTCTCCCATTCTGTAGGTTGCCTGTTCACTCTCATAGTAGTTTCTTTTGCTGTGCAGAAGCTCTTTAGTTTAATTAGATCCCATTTGTCAATTTTGGCTTTTGTTGCCATTGCTTTTGGTGTTTTAGACATGAAGTCCTTGTCCATGCCTATGTCCTGAATGGTATTGCCTAGGTTTTCTTCTAGGGTTTTTTATGGTTTTATGTCTAACATTTAAGTCTTTGATCCATCTTGAATTAATTTTTGTATAAGGTGTAAGGAAGGGATCCAGTTTCAGCTTTCTACATATGGCTAGCCAGTTTTCCCAGCACCGTTTATTAAATAGGGAATCCTTTCCCCATTGCTTGTTTTGTCAGGTTTGTCAAAGATCAGATGGTTGTAGATATGCGGCATTCTTTCTGAGGGCTCTGTTCTGTTCCATTGGTCTATCTGTTTTGGTACCAGTACCATGCTGTTTTGGTTACTGTAGCCTTCTAGTATAGTTTGAAGTCAGGTAGTGTGATGCCTCCAGCTTTGTTCTTTTGGCTTAGGATTGACTTGGCAATGTGGGCTCTTTTTTGGTTCCATATGAACTTTAAAGTAGTTTTTTCCAATTCCATGAAGAAAGTCATTGGTATCTTAATGGGGATGGCATTGAATCTATAAATTACCTTGGGCAGTATGGCCATTTTCATGATATTGATTCTTCCTACCCATGAGCATGGAATGTTCTTCCATTTGTTTGTATCCTCTTTTATTTCATTGAGCAGTGGTTTGTAGTTCTCCTTGAAGAGGTCCTTCACATCCCTTGTAAGTTGGATTCCTAGGTATTTTATTCTCTTTGAAGCAATTGTGAATGGGAGTTCACTCATGATTTGGCTCTCTGTTTGTCTGTTATTGGTGTATAAGAATGCTTGTGATTTTTGCACATTGATTTTGTTTTCTGAGACTTTGCTGAAGGTGCCTATCAGCTTAAGGAGATTTTGGGCTGAGATGATGGGGGTTTTCTAGCTATACAATCATGTCATCTGCAAACAGGGACAATTTGACTTCCTCTTTTCCTAATTGAATGCCCTTTATTTCCTTCTCCTGCCTGATTGCCTTGGCCAGAACTTCCAACACTATGTTGAATAGGAGTGGTGAGAGAGGGCATCCCTGTCTTGTGCCAGTTTTCAAAGGGAATGCTTCCAGTTTTTGCCCATTCATTATGATATTGGCTGTGTGTTTGTCATAGATAAACTCTTATTATTTTGAGATACGTCCCATCAATACCTAATCTATTGAGAGTTTTTAGCATGAAGGGTCGTTGTATTTTGTCAAAGGCCTTTTCTGCATCTATTGAGATAATCATACGGTTTTTGTCATTGGTTCTGTTTATATGCTGGATTATGTTTATTGATTTGCTTAAAAGAAAATGTTTGTTGAATGAGTGGAAAAACAAGGTGATGTTTGAGTCTACAGTGGTCAAAAGCATGGGGGCTTCAGAAAAGAACAAGATCAATTTCAAATCCCTGTACTTCAAATTTCTACTTCATGCCATGCAAAATTACTTTACCCCTCTTAACCTCAATTTCCTTCTGTGTGAAATGGGAAAAATAAAGTTTCATTTTTCATTCAGTTTCTGTCAATATTTCATGAGATAAAACATACAAAACATCCAACTTGCTTAAATGTATGATTATTCCTGTCATAATTAGTAGTGGGATCAATTTCACTATTATTGTCTATACAGTTCTGTGCCTAAAACCTACAAAACAAGAAAATGTTAACTCTAGAAAGTGCTAGTGATTTGTAATTTTTATATCATTAATTATAACCCTGCTTAATCGCACAAGGCTTTTTATATGGCAGGTGCTCAATAAACACTTGCTGAATCAATGAATGTGTGCTCCAGAGCCACACTGTTTAGATTCTCTTCTCCTTTACCACTTATTAGCTGTGTGATCTGGGAAAGTTAATCCACCTCTTTATGTCTCTGTTTCCTTCTCTATAAAATATACATAATAAGAATCACTAGCTTATTAGGTTATTGCAAGGAATTAATAATTTGGCACATAGTAGGGGCTTGTTAAATATTAGCTATGATGATCTCCTTCCAAGTCTTCATTTTCAGAGCCACACACAAGGCTACAGTGCCAGCTTGTGACCCTAGAGTGTAAGTGCATATGATCGCCAACTATGTTCTCTTTCCACCCCAGGTCCAACACTGGGTAGTTAAGGACTGGAGGTTTCTCCTACATCTGCCTTCTTAGTGGCCACCTACAGACTTTTGTATTTTCCTCCTCACATCCCCGCAGATGGGGTCCAGGTTGCCCGACACAGCTGGGTGATCAACAGGGCAGTGACCACCTGTGCCAGCCCTATGAGGTAGCTGAAGGATCACTGTTCCTTCCTTCTCAGGCTCTGGGCAGATGCCAGGGCTGGGGTGACACATACCCTCAAGTTTCTTGCTTTGGAGGGTCACATTTTCCCTTGGCAAGGTGGGTAAAGGTCAAAGGGAGCCAGAGACCCGTGACCTGCCTGTGCCATGGGCCCAAACTATAAAGACCTGTCTTAGAGAGCCTCTCTCTGTTTGGTATCTAGGTTTATATATATATATGGTGTCAGGAGTGGGATTTGAACAAGATCACCATTGGAAGGAATCAGTGATTCCTGGAACCTATATGGAGCACACACTCGGGCTCTTTGACCTTTTCACTTTCATGGCTCACCTTTCCTTTCCTGGTGAGTGTTCTCTTAGATTACGCCTTCTTCCTATTGGTACAGGCTTTTTCACTTGACTTAGGATTTGGTTGGGATAAGGCTGCCTTAGTAAGCTTGCTAGCAGGTTTAAGTGTAATAATGTTAAATGACGAGTTAATGGGTGCAGCACACCAACATGGCACATGTATACATATGTAACTAACCTGCACATTGTGCACATGTACCCTAAAACTTAAAGTATAATAAAAAATAAAAATAAATAAAAATTTTTAAAAAGAGCCACTAATTTTAATCCATTTTTCTAAGTCAAGTAACTCAGGAATGGAAAACCAAACATCATATGTTCTCACTCACAAGTGGGAACTAAGCTATGAGGATGCAAAGGCATAAGAATAATACAATAAACTTTGGGGACTTGAGGGAAAGGGTGGGAGAAGGCTGAGGAACAAAACAACACGTTGAGTACAGAGTACACTGCTCGGGTGATGGGTGCACCAAAATCTAAGAAATCACCACTAAAGAACTTATTCATGTAACCAAACACCACCTGTTCCCCCCCAAAACCTATTTAAATAAATTATTTTAAATGGAGTTACTAATTTTTTAAAAATTCTAATAGAGCCAGCAAAGGCCATAAAGTTTTCATGCTTGTATGCCTAATAACAAAAATTATCACAGAAAGACTGCAAAACCCACAACCTTTTGCAAGTACACAAGAAATACTTCTACAAGGACATCTGCCCAGCAACTGCCTCTCCAACCTTGGACTGAACACACTTTCTATTGATCTTTGTAGCCAAGTATAATTATTTCCAAAACAATTAAGTAATCCTCCTCATGTTATGTAAAAACCTTTGTCTTCCTTTACCTCTGTGAGTGCACACGTTTAATATGACAGGTGTATTCTCACTGCAACACTTTATTCCCAAATAAGTATTTTTTGTCTTAGAGAGCCTCTCTCTGTTTGGTGTCTAGGTTTATATATACGGTGTCAGGAGTGGGATTTGAACAAGATCACCATTGGAAGGAATCAGTGATTCCTGTAACCTATGTGGAGCACACGCTCGGGCTCTTTGACCTTTTCACTTTCATGGCTCACCTTTTCTTTCCTGGTGAGTGTTCTCTTAGATTAAGCCTTCTTCCTATTGGTAGAGGCTTTTTCACTTGACTTGGGATTTGGTTGGGATAATGCTGCCTTAGTAAAAGATCATACATCCATCTGGGGATGATAAAATACTTTTTGTCTTTTCTGGTAGGTCCTTTCTGGTATAAAGACAAGTGTCCTTCTGGACTGAGTACTCTTAGTGTCTACAGAATTAACATTCTGCCTGTATGTTCTCTCTGGTTTGCATGCCTAGTTTAATATTTAATTCTGTGTGCATGCCTATGTCAAAATTTTTGCAAACACTTTTATCTTGCTTTCTTTTGATTTGGTTGGACTCTTTTCCCTTGCAGAATGACTAGTTAAAAGTCACCAGTGAAGTCACCACCATCTAAAATACCCATCTAAACTCCTGACATTCCCTGATAGGATTTATAGAATTTTCTTTGCTCTCAAGAGATTAACAAGGAACTGAGTGGTATTCTCAAACATTAAGGGATGACAGGTTTTCTGACACTCTAGACAGCTACATATTACAGCCTGCTCTTGTGCACATTTCAAAACTGTGGGCAAATTACATTAAGAAATGTTCAGTGTTCAAATGGTCATTATTCAAAAACCTACAAGTATAGAGTTAACAGAGTCTTCTATGTTCTCTATCTCTGTTTTTTTCCTGCCTACTCTGAATCAGCTGACTTTTCTAGTGTTGTTAATATAAAACTCATTGCTTATGGCATTCCAGCTAAAATTTTTTAAAAATAAGTCTTAAAGGGCTTTTAAGTTAATGGCTTTACAAGTTACAATGGCTCCATGGTGAGCAACAACCTAGATACCTTTATAAATACACATTTAGATTTGTCTTACAATTATGTACAGTGATAAAACACTTAACTTAAAAATTAATAATCTAAAAGAAAAGGAACTAGGTAAGTGTTTACAAAAGTTAGGCTCTTAGATCAAACAGGTCAAAATCTTAAGCTCAGAGCAACAATATGTTATCTCTGTCCAGCAAAAAAATGTTTGCTTTTGTTGCCACACAGAAGCCAAAATGTAAAAGCGGAGAGAAAAAAGAAACTACTAAAATTCTTTTGCCCACATTTGCTAACCAAGCAAACTAAATCAGCAAACAAAAGATAGATTGGTTACTAATTCAATGCTACTTGGAGATTTTGTTCTTTCTTACACTATTCCACCAGTCCTAGTTAAAATGTACACATTGACAATTTAACCATAAATTTATTAGAAACTGAACAAAGGCAGAGAAAAGGGTGAAACGCTTTTTTTTTTTTTTTTTTTTTACTCAAACTGCTGTGAAAACTGCTTTACCCAAAATTTTGGTCCACAGCCTTCACCAGATTATCTATTAGGGCAAATAAAGTTTAGCCTCTATATGTAAACAGGTCCCAATTTTGTCAGAAATATAATTTGGGTCCAAATGTTTTATCAGCCAGTGACTTTGTATTACTATCTCACAACCAAAATTCTAAAATAAAAGCGATGAGATTTTTATTTTTTTTGTATATACATATGTGTTTAGATGTGTTCATATAGAAGCACATGTATCATGTTACATATTATGTCTACATGGTGAAATCTGGCATAGTCAGCCAGAAATTCCTTAAAGATAAATGAGTACTCATATAAAGTACAAAATATATAATAATTACCAAATGCCTTTTAGTTCACATGACTTAAATAAATCTTTTTATTATTATTTTATTTTTTATTATTTGATTTTATTTATTTACTTAAGCTCATTTTTAAATTATTGGTAAAAATAAAAATGTCTTTAGAATTGTCAGCATATATTTCTGCCTGGGTTTACTGGTTACTTTAATATTTGTCTCCGATAGATATTTTAAGGTGTCAGGGTTTCACATGAAGGTTATACAACTGTAAGCCCAGGCTAAAACAAAGTGATTTTTGTATAATTATTTGACAAGCAAAACTAACTTAATACTGTTGCTTTAATAAAAACAGTTGTATCTTCTGAGTTGTTGGGAACATGCTCCTACATTTAACTTCAAGGTCCTTAATCAGGTGAACATTGATATTCACAAGCTGTAAAAATGATTAACAGGGAAATAACTTGAAATGAGATCGAGTTTTGTCTAATATCCAAGTTCTCACTGGTAATCCAGGTAAATGTTAGAAAATTAAATGTAAATGAGAAAAATGTCTATAAAGTTTTCATGTAACTTGATGTCTTAAAGTTACATTAAATAATAGATACTAATTAAATGTGTAGGTCATTTCCAAATAAGATTTTAAAGTTATGTTCTAGGGGACCAGGGGCCATGGCTCACACTGTGGGCCGGGGCTCACATCTGTAATCTCAGTACTTTGGAAGGCCAAGTTGGGTGGATCGCTTGAGCTCAGGAGTTCGAGACCAGGCTGGGCAACATAGCAAAACCCAGTCTCCACAAAAAAATACAAAAATTAACCAGATCTGGTTGCATACGCCTGTAGTCCCAGCTACTCGAGAGGCTGAAATCGAAGAATTACTAGAGCCCAGAAAGCAAAGGTTACAGTGAACTGAGATTGTGCCACTGCACTCCAGCACAGGTGACAGAGCCAGACCCTGTCTCAAAAAAGAAAAAAAAAAAAGTATATGTGTGTGTGTGTGTGTGTGTGTGTGTGTATTATGTATATATATTAGGAAATATGTTTGTAAAAATTATAAAATGGTTCTTATCTATAAAATACTGATAAGTGACAGACAATTTAAAATTTCTTACTTTCAGCTAGGCATGGTGGTTCACAATTATTTTTATTACAAAAATAAAATTTCTGTAATCTCAGCACTTTGGGAGGCTGAGGCGGGCAGATCATCTGAGGTCAGGAGTTCCAGACCAGCCTGGCCAACATGGCGAAGCCCCATCTTTACCAAAAATACAAAAAATTAGCCAGGTGTGGTGGCGCATGCCCATAATCCCAGCTACTTGGGAGGCCGAGGTGGGAGAATCACTTGAACCCGGGAGGCGGAGGTTGCAGTGAGCCAAGATCATGCCACTGCACTCCAGCCTCGGCAACAGAGTGAGACTCCGTCTTAAAAAATTAAGGAAATTTTCACTAAAATTTAAGGTTACTAAGAGTTAAAATTTTTAATTAGTACATATAATTCTATATATACAATGTGCCAAAAAATAAGGCGTTCTTGGTGAGAAAAAAATTATTAGAAAGTCATAAAAAATACATTTTATTGAGAAAAAGAATATTTTTATCGAATTTGGGGATCATTTAAAAGTTGTTTCACAGTAGCTAGAAAAGAACTAGTAAGTAGGAGACAGATGTAAAGAAAGTTATGGATATTAAGATGTAATTCTGGTAACAGAAGTCTTTCTAAAGATTGAAATTTGACATTAAAATACATTAATACAAAACAACAAAATAAGTTGGTCCCCTATGTTAGAATGACAGTTTGCTTACTGATTTGCTCTTAGTAAAATTTTAAGAGGTTTTATTTTTAATTCTAAAATCTTATTTAATAGAAGATTTAAACTATTTCTAATTCTTCCTGAGATCTAACTAACTTCCCTAGTTTCAGATTGGAAATGCGGTGTCTTTCTTTCAGAATGGCCATTTCATTTCTAGAGGTAACATTTTTCTTTTTCAAACTTCTCAGATTTATATCCGAAATTCAACTTTCTCTGTACCACATTGCAGGTCATAAACCACTGCCTTCTGTTTTTTCCCCCTTTAAAAAGGTGTATCTTTTTGCATGGCCACAATGGTAACAGTGGTAGCTCTGTCTTTCAACATTTTTGTCAACTCCTGTAACATTTTTTCTCTGGTTCTAGTTCTGCTGTTATGGCCTGACACTGAAATGGTTAGCATGAAGGTCTGGAAAACCAATGTTTTCCTCCAACATAACTTGAATCTGTACTTTTGGCTTTTCTTCCTATGTCTAAATTGTTGTTCCATGTAACCAGGAAACTTCCCATGCTGTTACTAACAGCCATGTATTCCCTGGCTCATGGTACTAATTTCCTTGTTTACATTCCTCTAAAATACAGTGTACACTCATATCCCTGCACATACTCTTCCTGTGTCTGATTAAATTCAAGTACCCTTTTTGATTACTCAGGAAAACTAAGCTTTAAAAGGGTTCAAGTTTTCATATCCACATAACTTTCTGTATAGCTTTTAAGTCTCTGGTTAAATGACTATTCTTTTAACAGTGACCTGTGATTCTGTTTTGATCAAATGTTTTCAATCTTTGACAGGTTTCCCCAGAGTCAAAAATCCTAAATTAAGTCTTAAAATTAACTTCGGGACTGTTCAGCTGGGTCCCTGGAGAGTCTAAAGAATGGATCTCTCACCTTGTAGAGATATTAAATTATTAGATTTGGTAGATTGTATGAGCGGGCATTGTCAAATGTTGTGATACTGCATGGGAGAGCATTGTCAAATTATGTGATATTAGATCCCACTTCAGTTACATTTATAGGTATGTTATTGACACGCATGTTCCAAAAATTATATAAACTTATAAAAATTTAATGATTCATAATTTTGATTGTTACGCTAAATATTTGCTAAAGTTACATTTGTATAAATATGTTATTAATGCATTCTGAAGATTGTATGAAATTTATAAAAGCCTGGTGGTCCTGATGTGATGCTGTCAGTCATGATTCTGGTTATTGTCTTAAAATGCTGCACGTAAGAGAAGTAACTAAATTTCCTTGTCAATTGGGAACTTTCATCAGATTTTCATCACAGCTATTCTGTTTCCATCATCCACAGTTACTGCTTTGAATTCGAAAAATATTTGCAATCAGCGATAGTCCAAATTTGCTTTTCATGGAAAAAACTCTTAACAGGTCCTCTTGAACACAGGTTTCTGATAACTTTCAGATCAATAAACTACCCCAGGCTTTACCACTATGCAATATAGGCATGTAAGAAACTTGTACTTATACCCTTTAAATATATTAAAACAAATTTCTTTAAAAAATAAACTAAACACAAATTCCTAGAACTCTAATAAACTTAAGGGTTCAAAAAACTGCTAAGCAAGATCAAGCAAAACAAAAAATCTATGAAATTAAGATAATATTTTTATAACTTTTATTTAAAACACTGTTGGTTCTTGTTTTCTAGATTTAAGAAAGGTTTCTCACAGATGTTATCTATAATTTACATCAGTTTGGTAAAGCACACTTGTAAACAAAGGTGGAAGCATTTGGTTTTTCTCCCTACTTGATCCCTCCAAAATTTGGAAACTATTCACAAATATTCTAATTTTCGTTTACATATCGGCTCTTTATAAGCAGGATAAAATCGGAAATATTGGTTATATTATCAAGGCTTTGACTGAAACATCATATTTAAGAATATGCATAAAATGCCTGGATTCAAGAGTTTCCAGCCTTACAGTGAGGGGAGAAAAATGTCACTTCCTGGCGGACCTGACAACCTTAGAACTTTTCGGGGAGAAGCTTGGCAGGGAGGGGACCTGGCAGCTGCTCCTGGGCAGGAACCAGAGGGCGCAGCCCGTGGCGACCCTCGGGCCTGGCGGGGACCTTACGCTTCCCGGCGTCTTTCCCTCTGCCCCGCCGGCTGCTGAGGGAGCGGCGGCCGCCCTGCGCCTGGAGGTCGTTCCCTCGCCTCCTCCGGGCCGCGGGTAGCGAGAGGCGGCGGCGGCCGGAGCCGGTGTGGGCGGCCTGAGGCGAAAGCCCGGCTGGCCCCTAGGGGAATGAAACAACCACCGGCTACCAGAGCAACAACGGCCTCCGCGGCTGCACCGCCGACTTCCCGGAGGAGCGAAGGCGCCCCGCAAAAACACGCCGCAGAGCGGAACCCCGGCCCCGCCGCCCCAGCAGGGGACAGCAGCGACGCAGACGGGAAGCCCAGGGCCTGGGCGCTGGACACCTCGGCGACCTCCGCGACCAATGAGCGCCACACCAACCTCCAGGCGGCGCTCCCACCGCACCTGCCGCCGCCGCCGCCCCGGGGCGAGAACTGCGCCGTCGGCCCTGCCACGCTGACCCGTGGGGCCCCGGCCGCCGCCCCAGGGTGACGAGGAGGAGCAGGACGGGGCCCCCGAGAAGGGCAAGAGCTCAGAGCTCGGGCTCCAGTGCCAGGAAAAGGCCAGGAGCAGAAGATGGAGAGATGGAGAAGCAGCAGGTGCGGAGAAGCGGCGCTCCACGGGCTGGGTCAGCATCCGCTGGCGGATCTTAGATGACTTTGAAGATGAGGAAGCAGGGCAGAAAGAGCGGAAACGAGAAGGTGCAATGACACAACGGAACCCAATGCAGAATCCAGCCCCAGGACTCAAACGCTGGCTTTAATTCCAACTCACACCCCGTGCCCCTAATCAGAGAGGATCAGGGGAGATGGAGGACCCAAGGAACCCTGGCACCTGAAGGGTGGGAATCTGAGGCCAAGACTGATTGTGGGAAATTGTGGGAATCAGGAAAGGAGGAAGTGAGGCAGAATGGGGGGACGGCGGGGGTGGGGGGATGGCGGGGAGCTGGGCTAGGAAGGATTAAAAATCAGAACCTCAGAGGCGAGTAGATCATCTGACGTCAGGAGTTCGAGACCAGTCTGGCCAACATGGCAAAGCCCCGTCTCTAAATAAAATACAAAAAATAGCCGGGCGTGGTGGCGCGCGCCTGTAATCCTAGCTACTAGGGGGTGCTGAGGCAGGAGAATTGCTTGAACCCGGGAGGCGGAGGTTGCAGTGAGCCGAGATGGTGCCACTGCACTCCTGCCTGGGCGACAGAGCAAGCCTTGTCTCAATAAATAAATAAATAGTCAGAACCTTAGGAAGGATCCAGAGGGGAACTGTCCTTAGGAAGGTGCATGCTGGGGATGAAGGAACTGGTTTTAAGACTCAGGAAGTGAGGGCAAGGGAGAGACGAGTGTTGGGGGTGCAGTGGGGTGCTAATGCAGCAGCCAAGCAGAAGACTGGAGGAAAACAGAGCCCTTCTCCTCCAACTCCAGCTGCTCCTCTGAGTCCCAGGCCACCTGCTCCTGTGTCTGCCAACCTACTGACATGTCTCCCAACCCTGCTGGAATGCTGTTCCTCCTGATCTCTGCCCTGCCCCAGACCTTTCACTAACCCCACCACCCCCACTGTCCAGGTCCTACCACCCCACTGCCCCAACCATAGCCTGCCCCTATCCCAGATGCCTCTCCTTCCAGCCTCTTGCCCTAGGTGACACAAAGGGGACCTGGACATGCAGGTGAAGAGGGTGTTCTTCTGGGTCCTCCTGCTCAAGTATCCCGCTCATGCAGTTATGAGTGTGAGTAAATGTTGGATATGACACAGATTCTATTTCTCAAGCTGTTTCACCCTGTGGTTTACCTAACAGTGTTTTCGTGGAATCATCTATGGGGATTTGGTCCTCCTTGCAGACCTCAGTGCAGATTTCTTGAGCAGCCTACAGGGGCTCTGGCCCCACCTGTCCACACCAAGTTCTGGGTCCTGCATGCCCTGCTTGGCCCAAATACAGCAAGGTTGACAGGATGGAAAGCTGAAAATGGTGACTTATAATATCGAAAAGTAAGGATTTCATGGCCCAGTGAAACAGAATGGAGAACCCAGAAATAAATCCTTGCATTTACAACCAACTCATTTTTGACCAAGGCACCAGGAACATACCTTGGGAAACAGATGGTCTCTTCAATAAATGGTACTGGGAAAATGAGATACATGAAGAATAAAACTAGACTTCTATGCCTCATCATATATAAAAATCAAATCAAAATGAATTAAAAACTTACATGTAGGAAACTATGAAACTACTAGAAGAAAACATAGGGGAAATACTTTAGAACACTGGTCTAGGCAAAGATTTCCTGAGTAAGACCTCAAAAGCACGGGTAACCAATGCAAAAATTGATAAATAGAATTACATCAAGCTAAAAAGCTTCTTCACATCAATAAAAATAAAAATAAAGTGAAGAGACAACCCACAGAATGGGAGAAAAATTTTCCAAACTATTCATCCAACAAGGGATCACTAACAAGAATACGTAAGAACTCAAAAACAAAAATTCCAAATAATCCAATTTAAAAATGGGCAAAAGATTTCAATAGACATTTCCCAAGAGAAGATACACAAACGGCCAACAGTTATATGCAAACATGTTTAACATCACTAATCATCAGATAAATCCAAATCAAAACCACAATAAAATATAATCTAACCTCAATTAAAATGGCAATTGTCAAAAACTCAGAAAATAACAAATGCTGAAAAGGACACAGAGAAATGGGAGTGCTCAAACACTCTTGGTAGGAACATAAAATAGTTTATCCACTATGGAAAACTGCATGGAGGTTCCTCAAAGAACTAAAAATAGAACTATCATATGATTCAGCAATCCCACTGCTGGGTATATGCCTAAAAGAAAGAAAATCAGTATGTCAAAGAGACATCTGCACTCCCAGTTTATTGCAGCACTATTCACAACAGCCAAAATATGAAATCAACCTAAGTATCAACGGATGAACGGATAAAGTGTGGTACATATATATGAAAAAAAAAGGATTTGTGAATATACTAAAAGCCATTGAATTATATGCCTGAAATGGGGGAGTTGTATGCTATATGAGTTCTATTTCAATAAAGTTGTTTTTTAAAACATAAGGAATCTTATTTAATAATCATCATGGGCATTCTTGGAAGCCCTCTGCAAGATCCTGTTTCAAGTTCTGCAAGTTTGGGGTCCAACCTGTGTGAACCTTCTTTCCCTATGAGTACATTATTTATGTTTATGAAAGCTTGACAGCCCCAAGAACACTAGTACTTAATCGTTGGTTTTAGCACTAGTCTGTGTAACCAAATACCACCTGTACCCCCAATAACTTATGGAAAAAAAGTGAAATGTCTTTTGCACTCTGTTATTTCGAGTTTGTTGATTTTTAGCAACATCTGGGTCATCCCTTTTCTTCTGCTCTGGCAGGCTGCCCCTAGGGATTCCCTGTTCAACCGGTTTGATGAGAGCCCTAAGAAACCCATCAGATACCAAAATAAATGGCTATATTCTGCTGGAATGTTTGTAGTGGGGGAATCACATATGACCAGGAGGTGAATTATTATTGTCATTTCCTTTGTGAAATGTGTCACTTGTCATCTCTTGATTTACCCAAGGCAGGGAGAGAGAAAGAGAAAAAGGGAGTTGATCAGACACTTCCCATTAAGATAAGTATTAATAGATTTCTTCTGATCACCATGGCCCAGATACCTATGGAGGGATCTGGAAAGGTCCAGTGTTCAGGAACAACCCTATCATTTAGGCAGTGTTAGGCCAACTGAATACTTCCAATCAAAAGAACCTATTCTGTTTCTTTTGAGTCTTTTAAAAGAGCAAATGTCTTGAAAACGTTTATTCTTAGAGTTTTGGGGGTTTTGTTGTTGGTTGTTGTTCTTGCTTCTATCTTGGCTGCATTTTTCATAGGTCATCTAACCTCTCTTTTCCTAGCATCTTTGAGCATTTGGATAAATTAAGCTGTCTTGCATTTCCCACCTCCACCCTTGCTCATGGCCGCATTCGCCTCTCAAAATTCCCCTGAGCCTTCTGAGGACTTTTTTTTTAACTTTTATTTTAGATACAGGGAGTACATGTGCAGGTTTGTTACATGGGTATACTGCAATTAAGTAGTGAGCATAGTACTCAGTAGGTCGTTTTTCAACCCACGCTCCTCTCCCTCCTTCCCCACTCTAGTACACTGTGTCTACTGTTCCCATGTTTATGTCAATGGATGCTCTATGTTTAGCTCCCACTTATAAGTGAGAAAGTGCGGTATTAGGTTTTTCTATTCCTGTATTATTTTGCTTAGGATTATGACTGAGACCAACTCTTATCCTTCACGCTGTTAAGTAGCTCTGATCTTCAAGATTAGCTAGAAGGAATCTGTACACTCTGCAAGTGTTTCAGTGGCACTTTGTTTATACTGCTCATGGGGCATTTGAGTTCATTGCCTTAAATTGCAGTTAATTTGTTATAAATTTGCCTCCTCTAGAAAGTCACAGGTTTTGTAAGGGAAAGAACTGGGTCTTGTCTGTTGACCTATCCTATAGGATATTTCCGTATTGGCAGCAGCTCATATTTCCATGTATTTTGTGCATCACTTGAGCAGAATTTGTCCCACTGAAATAACACCTACATGTCTTTTTAAATCCAATTAGTAATTCCTTGCTGAGGTTGATCTATATCAGTACAGTTAAACACTAGATGAGGGGTTGAACATAAAGATTACTTCCAATGTTGACAGTCTAAGATTCTGTAAAATTATTTGTGAGGGTGCAAGAAATGTGAAACTACCACATGTATAAGAATGTATAAGAATGGAGTGTACCACATGTGGTAGAATGTGTAGTACGTGGTAGAATATATGGCACACTGTTTGACCCTACACTATGTGGTATATCATAAAAATGTGACACTACCACATGTAAAGAATGCTATGACCTGTGGTCTCAAAGGTTAAAAAGGTTTATATCTCACCCTTCTTCATATATTTTTTATTTCTTTCCCCTTCCATATTCTCTTATTTAAGTTTTTTCATAGAGAAAAGTATATTTTCTCTCCGTCTCCCCTCTCATTTTCAAGCCTGATACCTTAGGAAATTTTAAATTCTCTCTTCTTAGCTTTCAAATTAATTGTTTGTGTATCTTCGCTCTGCTGTACTTTTCAGTTTCTCAGAGTTCAGACAACCACCATGAGACCTGCAGCTTTTGTGGCCCTGTTGGATCTAATCTAGGTAGGAGAGTCCACTATGGTTATCTGTGTCCAGACAGTTGCCAGATGGAACCAGAGTGACCATGACTGGGAATGCTTTCCCAAGTAGTGACAAAATGGCCTTTGTCCTTCTTGTCCATTTGATCCCCATCTTTAATCATTGTGCTCAGAGCTACTGCTCCCATTCAGAAAGTGGCTGCTCAAGGACAGCATATTTTTCCCAAAAGTACACACTTTACATGCCTTAGCAGTGAGTGCTGAAGATAAGTGTTTTAAGAGTTCAGAGAGGTTTTATATGCAAGAAACTAATGCTTGAATGTGGATCAGTATACATTATGAGTTTACTGTCTCCTAAAATACCTGTAAAATCTAGTCTTTGTAAAACAGTATGTTTGTCTTTTTTGTGATGGTAATATGTTCCAGAAATTTTATATCTTTTTTCATAATAATTTTATAGCTGCTATTAATTGGTTTAGATGCAATACTATGAAACATGAAGGTGAATTCTTAGTGGTGATTATTTGGGATTGTGTTTCTAATAAGCTTCTATTTTCAGAGTTTTAATCGTATAATATACAAAAATCCTCTAGTATGAAGTCTTTTATATACTTAAAAATCTTACATTATGTGCCTTGTTTCAAAATGAAAGTGAATGTTGAACAAAAACTGAAATGGTATTAGAAGCATGGATTAATGGAATAATCCCAGTACAACTATAATAACGGCCACCTGTTTTTTTGTTACATCTATAATGTATTTCTATATTATTTTTTCAATATAAAATTTTGATCATTATTTGCATTTTTAAAATTTTTCCATTCTTTCATACTGGTTGGATGTATATTGGGATATTTCCCAAAGGATTTAACCCAGACAATTCATGTATGTTCAAAAGAAAACCTAGGCCCTCTTTTTGTTTCCCATCAAGTTACTAATATGAACACTAATTTATGTTTGAAATCAAAGCAAACTTGTAAAATAACCTTTTAGTAAAGACCTCAGTGAGTAAGACAACTGTATAATCTCAATTTTAAAACTTCAATGTACACATTCCTTCTATTAAGAAAGAAAGAAATCCTTTCTATCAAAAAAAAGCAATAGCATATATTTAATAGTCAGTGGGCTTTTTTGCATACTGTTAGCGGTATCGTGAATTCTCACAGGCATCCTAAAAGGCAACTGAATAATAAAATATATCTTCGAAGGATATTCATATCCTTTTTTCAGTATAGTTTCATCTCTGGCAATCTACCCTAGCAAAATAACCAGTTGTGCATTCAAAGAACTTATAGGAGGACATTATTTATTATTGTGAAATTATACAATAATCTAAATTATACGTAGTAGGAGAATTATTAAATTATTTTACACCCTTAAGGTGGACTATTAGGCAGTTCTTAAAATTCACATGTTTCAAAGACATTTTAGGATACAGATACTAATCTTGAGCTAATGTCAGATAAAAGAAAGCAGAAACCAGGAGTTTCTATATAGTATAATTAAAAGTATATATGCTCTGCCCGTAGAGTGAAAAACTGCTACATAAAAATACCACAAAATACTGTAAACACCTATTCACAGGGACCAAGATAATTTTCCTTTCCTTTTCCCAATACATGTCTATTGCCAAAATTTCTAGATTGATTATGTAGTATTATGCTCAGAAAATACCATTTTCTTTGAAAATGCAGATTATATAATGTTTTAAATCTTTGATTTTTACTCATTTGAATGCATTTTTGGTATTGAGTTTATCTTTGGACTTGGTTGGTATTACATTTTTCTGATTTCTTATCACTTTTAAAAAATGAAAATAGCTTATTAATTTTTAAGTTATATCAGTAATAGCCATCACCATAATCAAGATATGGGATATTTTCATAACCCTCAAAATGTACTCTTTGTCCCTCTTTGCAATCCAACTGCTTCTCCCCTGTTCCAGGCAACTAATTATCTGTTCTCTGTCACTATGGAATTCTTTTGCCTTTGATAAAATTTTACATAAATATGATACACTGTATTAGCAAAATGAAGAACAAAAACCATATGATCATCTCAGATGTAGAAAAAGCATTGACAAATTCAACATCCTTCACATTAAACACTCTCAACAAATTACATATAGAAGGTACACATATATACCTCAAAATAATAAAACCCATATATACAAGCCTACAGCTAACATTACAGTCAACAGTGAAAAGCTAAAAGCTTTTCCCTAAGATCAGGAACAAGACAATAATGCCCACTCTCACCACTGCTATCAACATAACACTGTTAATTTTAACCAGAGCAACTAGGCAAGAAAAAGAAATACAAGGCCTCCAAATCAAAATGAAAGAAGTTAGATTGCCAATGTTTGCAGAAAACATGATCTTATATAGAGAAAACCTAAAGACTTCACCAAAAACCTGTTAGAACTAATAAACCAATTCAGTAATGCTGCAGGAGATAAAACTAACATACAAAAATTAGTGGTGTTTCTATACACTAAAAACAAACTATCTGAAAAAGAAATCAAGGAAACCATTCCACTTACAAGAGCATGAAAAATAAATTAAGATATTTAGAAATAAATTTAACCACAGAGCTGAAGGACTTGTAAACTGAAAACCATAAAACATTTATAAAAGAAATAGAGATAGTTTTAGCAGGACAATGTACCTAGGATTTCTCAGTCACCTTCTCCATACATCAAACCTAAAGGGAAACTGGTTACATTCCCATTTTACCCAAACCTATAATTTTGAATTGCCCCAAAGTAGCTACCATTAAGTTAGTAGGGAGGATTGGTGAAGCCCAGAAGCCAGTATATAGAAGATCATACTTTCCAGGCCTGAAAGCTATGTTTTGACAAAATATTTGATTATGTCTATTTACACATGGAATTTATCTAAGGAAAGTAGACCAGAAGCCAAATGCTTGAGGAAATTGTATGACAAAAAAAAAATACTCGTAAGTCTGGACTTTCTGATACATAGACTAGTTTGACCCATAATAGAACTCCTGAGACCCCAATTCTGTACCAGCATGAGGTGGGCTACAAAAGCCATGCTGTCCTCAAGAAAGGCATATTCACCAGTGCCACTTCAGATATGGCCAAAGAGGATCACAAACAAGAAATGGCTTTCCAGAAGGCAAGCCAAATATAGAGATGACAGCAAAGGTGAGATTGCCTCCCAGAAAGCAGAATTAGTACTTGCCAAGTGAGCTGAGAACCCAAACACTGCCAGGATGTATGCTTTCACCATTCCTGCCCAGCAGGATTTGACAACTGGGTATTGCTGGGCCCAAGTCAGCTGGGTAATGCTCATTTTTCTCTTTCCAGTCTTGGAGTTTTCCATGCAATTTTATGGTTCCCACTTCAGACCTAAAGAGTGGGTTGTTTGGAGAGTAGAGATAACTTATGTTTTAGTTTCTAGTTTGCCATATGGCAGGGACCCCATCCCTGTTGGTTGAAGAGAACTGAGCAATACCCTCCATCTTGAATTTTGAGTTAGATGTAGCAATTCTGTGAGACTTAGAGGTTATGCTTCTTGGAGAATATTCTATAAATGGGAAAACTGTTCCATGTTGTGTTCATGGATAGTCAATGAATAGACTGTGATGGAAAATGCTAGTTGTCTCTCAGTATTCATGCCCACATCTCTCTCACGCATATGGAATCTCCAGTTCTTAGTTGAGCATATAGGCACTCAGAATAAAGAACACAGTTACCAGACTCTTTTTGAAGCCACATAACTTAAGTCTGCGCCAATGGAATATGAGCAGAGGTAATGTGTAAACATTTCTAGTTATTCACCTAGGCAAGGGGAATGTTCTTTCCCTCACCACTCTCCCGTCCCACTGGATGGAATATGGACGTGATGGCAAGTTGTTTCAGAAATGCCCTAAAGATGGTGGAGCAACGTTACAGAAAGAATCTGGGTCCCTGAAAGGGTGAAGATACTAAACCAGTGTGATGGATGATTTTAGGTGTCAACTTGACTGGATTCAGAGATACCTAGATATCTGGTAAAGTATTCATTTCTTGATGTGCCTGTGAGGGTGCTTCTGGAGGATATTGGTGTGTGAGTAGGTGGATTGAGTGGGAAAGATCCACCCTCAATGTGGTAGGCGCCATCTAATTGGCTGAGGGCCTAGATGCAATGAAAAGCTGAGAAAGGGAAAATTTCTCTCTCTTTCCGTGTGTGTGTGTGTGTGTGTGTGTGTGTGTGTGTGTGTGTGTGTGTGTGTGTGTGTGTCTATCTACCTCTCCCCCTCCTGGAACTGGAACACCCTTATTCTCCTGCCCTTGGATATCAGAACTTCAGGTTCTCAGCCCTTCAGCCTCAAATTGAGAGTTAGGCCATTGGCTTCCCCGGTTCTAAAGATTTCAAACTTGGACTAAGCCACACTACCAACTTCTCTTGTTCTTCAGCTTACACCATAGGACTTCTCAGCCTCCATAATCACATGAGCTAATTCCCCTAGTAAGTCCCTCTCACATATCTGTATCTATATTCATCTTTATTTCTCTATTTCCTACTGGTTCTATTTTTCTGGAGAACACTGACTAATACAAACAGCTTTTCACTGCATATGCTCAGACTGTCAATTGAAGAAACAAATTTACTATTTTGTGTCTTTGTTGAAGCAGCCAAACTTATATCTAACCAATGCACCACAATAAGGAGTTTATTCATCTTAAAGGCAGCGTGATGTTTTAGGCAGTACTTGGACTAGATAATCTAGATAATTTATTGGAATATTTTAGTTCTAATATTAGATATAGTTACAATGTTAATATCATCAAATTGAAACCATTAAATCTCAGATTTCTGGAATGCGAATAAGTGAACCCATCATCCAAAACTGACATTATTTTACTCCCTCTGGTGACTGGAAACATGGATAGGAATTGTGATGAAGAACTTCAACCACCAGTAACCAAGTTACACCTCACACAGTTATAAATAAAGTTAAAATCTTATCAAAACAATAAATCTTCAATATTTTATTAAACAAATATTGTGACCTCTTTTAAATATATATTATAAACACCCCCTTTCAAACTTTAGTTTTGCTAATTTGAGGCTCCAAGGTGGACCCTCCCACCGCCCCCCGCTGAGGATCATGAGATCTGGCTCCCTACCTGATTGTTGCAAGACTTTCACCTACACTACCTTGAGTACGAGACTTTCACCTACACTACCTTGAGAGGCAATCCCTAGAGGGCCTTCGATGTGCCTATTTATTAAAAAAAAAAAAAAGGCCTGTCATCTCAGTGGGTTAAAGAGGCAGGGTGTGGTTACCTCACCTGGCTGATGAGCAACCCCCTTCTCTCTTTCTGCAGTGCAGGATTTTGTAAGCAACAAAATCTTATTTAAACTCTGTGTCCATCATCTTTTCACCACACTTGGCACAGTAGTCTGTGACCTATTTCTCCTGACATCATATCAGAAAACAAGGCACACCTGTTGCTTCAACTTAGCTCACAGCCCATAGATTTTATCTCCCAGAAGCAAAAGAGATTGCCTTTTAGGCTTGAGAGCCAATGAAAGTGAGCCAGGACTTAGTTTGTGCTGGCACCAAGGAAATGCCTTTTTCCCCAGAGCCGGCAACTAAACTATAAGAGGTAAGCAGTTCTCAGAGGAGACAGAAGGCAACAGCTCTACCATCCTCCAAACATCTGAAGCCCCCCATAGAAACTCCTCTTGGAATTGGTAAGTATCTGTGCTCATGGGCTTCTTCTCCAATGATCTGACTGTTGCTTGTACTCATAAGGAAATTGTTTGCCTTATGGATTCATTCTCAGCACTACAACCTCAGTGATTACCCCTCTGAGCTGCTCAATTACTCCCTGTCTTTTCCTCAATTTACCTAGGTGGTTCCCTGTCTGACCCAAATGCTAGGCCGATTTCAACCCTTCTCCTTGGTCCGGAGTTTCAGACTGGGATTTGGAGCCTGCTGCTATCCAAACCAAAAATGTGCTACTCAGACCATCAGAGCCCCTGACTCCAGGTGCCTAGTCCAAGCAGTTTCTCAGAACTTTAATTTTGCAAAGGATGTGTTGGATCAGTGGTCCCAGCTGGAAAAGGTAAAACTTGTTGTTTTCTACCTTGGAAACTTTGGCCAAGGCCAATTGGTAAAGAGTCCAAAGATCATGAGATTCAAATCCCATCTATGGCTGGCACTAGAAAGTGCAAATTCAGAGAAAAGAAATTATAGAAAAATGACTAAGAACATAGGCTTTACAGCCAGTTGGTTCTACATTGAAATCCTGGCTCTGCTGCTAAATAACCATGCAAACTTGGACAAGTTATTTGCCTTCTAGGACCTTAGTTTTGTTATCAGTAAAATGGAGATATTAATGGTGTGTTTTTCACAGTGTTGTCAAGAAGATTAAATGAGACAATCAATAAAAAGTGTTTAGCACAGGACTCAACACCCTGAAAACACTCAATAAAAGTTAGCTTTTATTATCACTAGTAATATTATTGTCACATAGATATGATTCTAATTAACCAACATTTTTGAGCATCTTCTAGCACATACAAAATTTTAGAAGCCAAACACTAAAGGAACTTACTGTGTAGTGTTTTTCTTTAAAGCAAATGATAGCCACAAAGTGCTGAAAAAGAAGTGCCAAAGGAAATAAGTATAAGTATGCCTCTGGATAATGGAATTTAGAAAGATTTGATAAAGGAGGTGGTATTTACTGCATCCTGAAGAATGAGAAGAATTTCAACAAAAAGACAAGGGAAAGACTGTCTAGGCAGGAACAACCACATGAGTAGAGACATGATGGAAAGAAGGAAGAGTATTCAGGAACAGTTTGGCTAGGTATAGGGTCAGAGGGAAGAGTATTGAGTTATGAGGAGAAAACAGGCAGGAAGCAGTCTAATTTTTGAAAGGCCCTGCTGTGTGGCGTGGCCTTGCTTACTCTCTGGCTAGGTAACTCTGGAGCAAGTCATTTTAACTCTCTGAGCCTCATTTCCTCCCTCTGTCAAGTGGCGCTGGTGGTGCCCGCAGGAGAATCCAGTGCGTGTGGAGAGTGAGCAGCGAGAGTTATTTGCATGTGTAATCTCTGATTGCCCCTCTATTCTCCTCCCCTCCCCAGGCCCCTTCCTGGCCCTCCCCACCTTCATCACCCACTTTGGGAGGAGTAAGGAAAGTGGACAAAACAGTAATTCATTGTCTTTGTGCAAAATATACTTATTGCCTTTGGTGCATCATCTAGGGTTAGATAAGAGGGAAGACTTCCGTTTAGGAGACTTAATTTTTACCCATTTGGGCCAAAGAACAAAAATTCTGTAGAGCAAGGATTGTGAAAGCTCCTTGAAAAGGTTTGAGGCATGTATCCTGAAGGACTCTGGGGTGCTTTCACCTTTGCAGAGCTGTGCCCCCTCTTGGGGTGCCCTCCCCACCCATTCTGCCTTCCCAGCCCAGCCTGTGCTGCTTTCTCTCTCCTCTGCTTTTCTTAGCTTGTGTTCTACAACCAGGCACTATGTGTGAGTCCTGGGTCCCAGTAAGATTCTAGGGCTAGCGTTGTGCCTTTTATCTCTTTGTGCCCGCATGGCATCTGGCACCATGCGGAGCCTTGTTCCTTTGCTCAGCTCTTGATTAAGCATATGGATTACAGACAAAGGCCCAGCTGGGCCCTACCCAGCAGAAGCTTCCAGGCTGGGAGGCAAGACAGATAAGCAGTGATTGGGTGCCAAGGAATTCAGAGGGCTGCAGCTGTGAGCAAAGGCTTGGGCTCCAAAAGCCACACAGTCAGCCCAACTAAACATTGGTTGTCTGAAGTCACTTGGGGCATCAATCACAGGTGCCCAAAACATCAGTCAGCAGGAACTTTACAAATCATCTGCTCCAACCCTTTATCATTTAAGAGCACTTCATTATAGAATTGTTAGAAAATACTGGTAAACATGAAAAAATTTTAATATGGAATATTACCCAAAGATAACCACTGGTAATTTTCATAGATATTTCTTTTCTACTGATTTTTATAGATCATCCGGTTTCACAAAAGTGGAGTCATTCTATATATAACTATTTGTAACCTGGAATCACACTTGTTACTTGACTTGTTACTTGCTGTTTTCCTCCTCCAAACACTATGCTGTGAAAGCACTATGCTGTGGAAATAACATGATGTAGAAACAATGCACTGTAGAAATAATATAATGTGGAAACAATATGATGTGGAAACTACCTTTCAACACCAATAAATATTCTACTTAATACTTTAATATCTTTATGTTTATAAAGTATTTCATTGAGTGTTGAACCAAAATGTATTTATTCTTTATTGTTACCCCTCTAAGTAGTTTACAAGTTTTTTTCTGCTATTGTAAGCAAGGCTGAAATGAATATCTTTGTGTATCTATATTCTTTTCTTCATTTACATTACCAGAAGTGAAATTACTCCATCAAATGCACTACACGAGCATTTGGAAAACACATTTCTGGATTGCCTTCTTCAAAAAAAGTGCCAATTCCCACACTCAATGGCATCGTGTGGTAGGGTGTGTTTCTTCATACATACATAAACTCTTGGTATTTTCATTGTTTTTCATTTGTACTAGTCTGTTCATCAGTAAATTCTATCATGAAGGGGTGGCCTGCCTCTCCACATCTGTGGGTATTTCTAGTCGGGTGGGACGAGAGACTGAGAAAAGAATTAAGACACAGAGACAAAGTATAGAGAAACAACAGTGGGTCCAGGGGGCCAGCGCTCAGCATACCAAGGACCTGCACCGGCACTGGTCTCTGAGTTCCCTCAGTTTTTATTGATTATTATCTTCATTATTTCAGCAAAAAGGAATGTAGTAGGAGGGCAGGGTGATAATAAGGAGAAGGTCAGCAACAAACATGTGAGCAATAGAATCTATGTCATAATTAAGTCAAGGGAAGGTACTATGACTGGACATGCACATAAGCCAGATTTATGTTTCTCTCCACCCAAACATCTTAGTGGAGTAAAGAATAACAAGGCAGCATTGCTGCAAACATGTCTCACCTCCCACCATAGGGCGGTTTTTCTCTCATCTCAGAATTGAACAAATGTACATTCAGGTTTTATACCGAGACATTCAGTTCCCAGGAGCAGGCAGGAGACAGTGCCCTTCCTCTATCTCAACTGCAAGAGACTTTCCTCTTTTACTAATCCACCTCAGCACAGACCCTTTACGGGTGTCGGGCTGGGGGACGGTCAGGTCTTTCTCATCCCACGAGGCCATATTTCAGACTATCACATGGGGAGAAACCTTGGACGATACCCAGCTTTCAAGGGCAGAAGTCCCTGTGGCTTTCCGCAGTGCATTGTGCCCCTGGTTTATTGAGACTAGAGAATGGCGATGACTTTTACCAAGTATACTGCTCGTAAACATTTTGTTAACAAGGCCCGTCCTGCACAGCCCTAGATCCCTTAAACCTTGATTTCATACAACACATGTTTTTGTGAGCTCCAGGTTGGGTCAAAGTAGCTGGGGCAAAGTGGCTGGGGCAAAGCTACAAATTAACATCTCAGCAAAGCAATTGTCTAAAGTACAGGTCTTTTCCAAAATGGAGTCTCTTATGTCTTCCCTTTCTACACAGACACAGTAACAGTCTGATCTCTCTTTCTTTTCCCTACATATCACCCTAAAAAAAAAAAACCAGGAAGCCAAAGAGTTTGGACCTGATGTGATGGGCTGTGGCAAACCACTAAAGGTGCTTGAGTGATGTGAGCAGAGCTCTTACTTGGGTCGCACAAAGATATTATAGAACAAAAATGAAAATTACAACCAGGCACAGTGGATCACGCCTGTAATCCCAGCACTTTGGGAGGCCAAGGCAGGTGAATTGCCTGAGCTCAGGAGTTCAAGACCAGCCTGGGCAACACGGTGAAACCCCATCTCTACTAAAATACAAAAAATTAGCCTGGTGTGGCTGTGTGTGCCTGTAGTCCCAGGTACTTGGGAGTCTGAGGCAGGAGAATTGCTTGAACCCGGGAGGCAGAGGTTGCAGTGAGCTGAGATCATGCCACTGCACTCCAGCCTGGGCGACAGAGCAAGACTGTCTCAAAAAAAAAAAAAAAAATTACTTCCATGGTCACATAAATAAAATTATCTCTGATGGCCTAGGCCTGAACTACATCAAAATGTGGTTGACAAGAAAATAAAAATTAATGGCAGGGGAGAGATATAGTTGTGTTTGTTGTTATTGGTCATGGGAGGAGAAGGGGTTGGGGAAGGCCTATCCCATCCCTGCCAATTCTCATTGTTATAATAAGAAACTCTATGGAAGAACATTCCATGCTCATGGGTAGGAAGAATCAATATCATGAAAATGGCCATACTGCCCAAGGTAATTTATAGAATCAATACCATCCCCATTAAGCTACCAAAGACTTTCTTCACAGAATTGGAAAGAACTACTTTAAAGTTCATATGGAACCAAAAAAGAGCCTGCATTGCCAAGTCAATCCTAAGCCAAAAGAACAAAGCTGGAGGCATCACATGCTACCTGACTTCAAACTATACTACAAGGCTATAGTAACCAAAACAGCATGGTACTGGTACCAAAACAGAGATATAGACCAATGGAACAGAACAGAGCCCTCAGAAATAATGCCACATATCTACAACTATCTCATCTTTGACAAACCTGACAAAAACAAGAAATGGAGAAAGGATTCCCTATTTAATAAATGGTGCTGGGAAAACTGGCTAGCCATATGTAGAAAGCTGAAGCTGGATCCCTTCCTTACACCTTATACAAAAATTAATTCAAGATGGATTAAAGACTTAAATGTTAGACCTAAAACCATAAAACCCCTAGAAGAAAACCTAGGCAATTCCCATCAGGACATAGGCATGGGCAAGGACTTCATGTCTAAAACACCAAAAACAATGGCAACAAAAGCCAAAATTGACAAATGGGATCTAATTAAACTAAAGAGCTTCTGCACAGCAAAAGAAACCACCATCAGAGTGAACAGGCAACCTACAGAATGGGAGAAAAGTTTTGCAACCTACTCATCTGACAAAGGGCTAATATCCAGAATCTACAATGAACTCAAACAAATTTACAAGAAAAAAACAAACAGCCCCATCAAAAAGTGGGCAAAGGATATGAACAGACACTTCTCAATAGAAGACATTTATGCAGCCAAAAGACACATGAAAAAATGCTCATCATCACTGGCCATCAGAGAAATGCAAATCAAAACCACAATGAGATACCATCTCACAGCAGTTAGAATGGTGATCATTAAAAAGTCAGGAAACAACAGGTGCTGGAGAGGATGTGGAGAAATAGGAACACTTTTACACTGTTGGTGGGACTGTAAACTAGTTCAGCCATTGTGGAAGTCAGTGTGGCGATTCCTCAGGGATCTAGAACTAGAAATACCATTTGACTCAGCCATCCCATTACTGGGTATATACCCAAAGGATTATAAATCATGCTGCTATAAAGACACATGCACACGCATGTTTATTGAGGCACTATTCACAATAGCAAAGACTGGGAACCAAGCCAAATGTCCAACAATGATAGACTGGATTAAGAAAATGTGGCACATCTACACCATGGAATACTATGCAGCCATAAAAAATGATGAGTTCATGTCCTTTGTAGGGACATGGATGAAGCTGGAAACCATCATTCTCAGCAAACTATCGCAAGGACAAAAAACCAAACACCACATGTTCTCACTCATAGGTGGGAATTGAACAATGAGAACACATGGACACAGGAAGGGGAACATCACACTCTGGGGACTGTTGTGGGGTGGGGGGAGGGGGGAGGGATAGCATTGGGTGATATACCTAATGCTGAATGATGAGTTAATGGGTGCCGCACACCAACATGGCACATGTATACATATGTAACAAACCTGCACATTGTACACATGTACCCTAAAACTTGAAGAAGAAAAGAAGAAGAAGAAGAGGAAGAGGAAGAATAGGAAGAAGAAGAAAAGAAGAAGAAGAGGAAGAGGAAGAAGAAGAAAGGAGAAGGAGAAGAAGAAGACTCTAAACAGGTCAGAACAAAGTAGCAATTCTATGGGCTGCTCCAGGGTGGATGAGAAAAAGAGAAGAAAGGCAAGAGAAAGAGATAAAAGGAGGAAGAAAGTTTTAAAGGAAGAAAGAAATTAAGTTCAGAAGGTAGGAGAGAAGGAAAGGAGGGATGGGGAAAGAGGTGAGAGATGGGGGAAAGAGATGAGAGAGAGAGAGGACAGAAAGGAGGAAAAAAGGAATAAAGGAGGGAAAGAAGGAAAAAAGGGAGAAAAGAGCCTGCCTTCCCTCCATCCTCAGGGAGAGAAGAGGACAAACCCGTGTTGTTAAGGAGGAGAAGGCTCAGCTAGAATGGAAATGCTTTGAAAGTTCTAGGTAACTTCATCCATGCATTCACTAAGAGGTATTGGAAATTAAATTCTTTCCCCTTCAAAACTCGTCCCACTGAAAAATAAGTTGCATTGGAAGACAGGTATATTTGAAGGCAGGAATAGAATCCTATGGGCTAGGAGGAGGGCACTCTTCTCTACTTACAGGATCATGCCCTGAGAAATCTTTTCTTAAAAAAATTTAGACTCAGGAGGTGCATGTGCAGGTTTGTTGCATGTATAGATGGCACAATGGTGAGGCTTGAGCTTCTACTGTACTCATCACCCAAACAGTGACCATAGAACCAAATAGGTAATTTTGCAAACTTCACTCCCCTCCAGCCTCCCCAATGTCTATTATTTCCATCTTTATGTCCATATGTACCCACTGTTTAACTCCCACTTATAAGTGAAAACAGGCAGTATTTGATTTTCTTTTTCTGAATTATTTCCCATAGGATAATGGCCTTCAGCTCCATCCATGTTGCTGCAAAAGACAGGATTTCATTCTTTTCCATGGCTGAGTAATATTCCATGTTGTATGTATACCACATTGTCTTTATCCAATCATCCACTGATGGACCCTTAGGTTGATTCCATCACTTTGCTATTGTGAATAGAGTGCTACCATAAACACATGAATGCAGATGTCTTTTTTATATAATGATTTCTTTTCTTTTGGGTAGACACCCAGTAGTGGGATTTATGCCCAGAGAAATCTCTGCCATCCTGGGCAGGGCTGGTTTCATGTTACATGCTGAGTTCTCTCAGGAGGTTCTTCCCTAGGCTCATGCCTGACATTATGTTGAAACCTACCAGTACTGCCATGTCAGTAAACAGTAAATATTTCTGTGCCAGTTGAGAAACAGTAGCTCCCCCTAAGCCCAGGCATCCTAGCCTCTCAAGATCTAGCCACTTGAGGGTGCTATCTGGCAAGAGTGGCCTCCCATAGCCAATGTCCATGCTGACTAATATTCATATTTTAAACATCACCCTGCCTAGGACGGACTCAGAGGGCCTTACCCCGCCCTCTGGAAGGTTAGTGCCAAAGGAGAAGAGGACAAATGGAGCTTTGAAAGGATGACTCAACTCTCCGAGAAGGCCGCCAGCATCCTCTCAGACACCTGTGCCCTTAGCCATGGAGACCGGCTGATGATAATCTTGCCCCCAACACCTGAAGCCTACTGGATCTGCCTGGCCTGTGCACGCTTGGGTGAGGCATGGGAGAGGGACCCCAGGGGTTGGAGGCTTATGTGAATCCCAGCCTCAGTTATTCACAGAATGGAGATGTTAGAGGGATCTCTATCTGATGCCTGAATTCTTCCCACAGTGTGGGGGATCTTTAAACAGGCCTAGATTTGAACCCAGCTCCACCACTTACCACCTCTGTAAATTATGCCTCTCTGAATCTCAGTTTCCTTGTCTATTAAATATGGACAGTAATAGTCCATATTTATAGAACTGTTACGGTCCAGTCTTACAGAACTGTTGTGAAGAGTAAATAATCCACAGAGCGCTTAGCTCATAGGCTGTTTATCACCTCAAGGAACTGTAGACCTCTGTCCTAACATAGTCATCATCAAAACAACAGACAGAGCATGCACATCTTGCCCTCTCTGGGCCTCAGTTTCCCCATCTATAAAAAAGAGAATGTAGGGGTACTGGGTGCAGTGGCTCACACCTGTAATTCCAACACTTTGGGAGGCCAAGGCAGGCAGATTGTCTGAGCTTAGAAGTTTGAGACCAGCCTGGGCAACATGATGAAACCCCAACTCCACTAAAAAAAAACCATAAAGCAGAAAAAAAAAATTAGCTGCATGTGGTGGCACACACCTGTAGTCCCAGCTATTCAGGAGGCTGAGGCACAAGAATTGTTTAAACCTGGAAGGCGGAGGTTGCAGTGTGCTGAGATTGTGCCACTGCACTCCAGCCTGGGTGACAGAGCAAGGCTCTGTCTCCAAAAAAAAAAAAAAAAAAAAAGACAGAGAAGGTAGGAATATCTCTAAAGGGTCCTCTACCTCAGTCTGTGACATGTTAGGAACTAGGCTGCACAGCAGGAGATGCGCAGAGGGCAAGTGAGTGAAGCTTCATCTGTATTTACAGCCACTCCCCATTGCTTGCATTACCACCTGAGCTCTGCCTCCTGTCAGATCAGAGGTGGCATTAGATTCTCATAGGAGCGCAAATCCTATTGTGAACTGTGTATGCGAGGAATCTGGGTTGTGCACCCCACATGAGAATTTAATGCCTGATCATCTGTCACTGTCTCCCATCACTCCCAGATGGGACTCTCTAGTTGCAGAAAAGCAAGCTCAGGGCTCCCATTGACTCTACATTATGATGAGTTGTATAATTACTTCAATATATATTACAATGTAATAATAATAGAAATAAAGTGCACAATAAATGTAATGCACTCGAATCATCCCAAAACCATCCTCTTGCCCCAGTCTGTGGAAAAATTGTCTCCCACAAAACCTAGGTGCCAAGAAGGTTGGAGACCACTGCTCTTCATCCAGTATTAGAGAGTCCTTGAGAGTCACCCTGAATGAGCTTGGGATCAGCCAGAATAGAGCTGCTCTTTGTGGATATCCCATCCATGCCCCTGAGGCTCACTCCTCCAACATAAACAGGAAATGCCTCAATCAAGAGCCCCTTCACACATGAGAAGTGAAGGATACTGGAAAGGAGCCCACCCCCAATATCATTCCTCTTTATCTGCTATAGTACCTGACTTTCTATTCTTAGAATACAGGCATATATTTTTTGGTAGTTGGAAGGTGCGTATGAAAAACAAAGTACCCCTGAGATGGGCTAAACTCATTAGGAGTTGCCACAACTGGCCTGGCCTACTGCCTTTGCCTGCTAACAGGGATGCTAGATTAAAACAAACAAACAAACAAAAAAAAACTGAAAAGTGATTCAAAGAGCAGGTGTCTTTGAGAATGCCAGCTGTCAGTTATGGGGAGCATACAGAAGAGAGGAAGGGAGTGAACCCTACCCTCAGGCCTATCCAGGCTCCCAGTGTTTCCCCAGTTTCCAATGGACTGAGTTATCCTGAGGGACAATTGATCCATGTCTGAGAAAGGACAGGGACCACTTCAGTCTGGGTCACCAGAAATTCTTCCTACCTGAGGCCAAGTTACGCAGAGTGATTTCCTCAGCCACATACCAGTCCAAAGCAGGGCTATCATTTTCACTCACAATAATTAAAATTGCTTATTGATAGTATAAGGCAAAATGAATGAAAACAAAATTGAAAGTTCAGAACAGACCAAAGTATATGTAAGAATTTATCAGCTGGGCGCAGTGGCTACGCCTGTAATCCCAGCACTTTGGGAGGCCGAGGTGGGAGGATCACCTGAGGTCAGGAGTTCGGGACCAACCTGGCCAACATGGTGAAACCCCGTCTCTACTAAAAAAATACAAAAATTAGCCAGACATGATGGTGGGCACCTGTAATCCCAGCTAATCCGGAGGCTGAGGCAGGAGAATTGCTCGAACCCGAGAGGTGGAGTTTGTAGTCAGCCAAGATCACGCCACTGCACTCCAGCCTGGGTGCCAGAATGATACTCTGTCTATTTAAAAAAATAATAATAATAATAATTTATCAGGTCTTTTCAAGCCATTAATGAAAGCATTGATTAGTTCTTAAATGATTTAAAGATAACTGTTTGAAAACGTTAAATGTCATAACTCTACCTCCAAATAATGTACCAAAATAAATTCAAATGAACCATTAAAAATTGAAATGTTAGAAAAGGACTTAAGTATTAGAAGAATATATAGGTGAGTACATAAACTCATGGAAAGACTTTCTGAATATGACACAAGATACCCAAACAAAAAAGGGAAAAAAAGATGTACTACACTTAATGAAATTTTTAAAATTTCATTCATCAAAAAAATCACTATAATGTATAAGAAGCATCTGTGTGGCCAACTTGGAGGAGGGACCAGGGTGCACTCCTCCCTTCTCCATATATGTGAGATCTGTCTGTGTGATTACATCTGATGTGCCCTTTTGGTGGCATCCAGAAAGCTGCACAGTGATGGCTCTAACAACACATGCATCTCTCCTAATGAGAGAGCTCTCAATTATTATAAATTACTCAACATGATAAGTTAAATTGGCTTTTAAACTACGCTGACATTATCACAAGAAATTTCAACATTATATCTGTAAACAAAATGAAAAGCTATTAGATTATTTTTTAGATATAGTTTCTACTATTATAAAGTTCTAGTATTTTCTTAAACCACCACAAAAGAAATTTGAACACTGCCTTAGTCTGCTTGGGTTACTATAGCAAAATGCTATCAACTGAGTAACTCATATATAACAGAAATTTATTTCTCACAACTCTGGAGGCTGGGAAGTCCAAGATCAAGGCAGATGCAATGTCAGTGAGGGCCCACTTTCTGATTCAGAAATAGCTCCTTCTAGCTGTGTCCTCATATGATGGAAAGAATGAGGGATCTCTTGGGAGCCTATTTTATAAAGGCACTAATCCCATTCATGAGACCTCCACTCATGATCTGATCACCTTTCAAAGATCTCAACTCCATCACCTTGGAGTTTAGAATCTCAACATATAAATCTGGGTTGGAGGACACACAAATTCAGACCATGGCAAAGACAAATGCCAAAATCGAAAACATATTTGCAACACTTATGAAAGATAAGTGGTCAATGGCCTTAATGTAGAAAGAGTTCTTACTAATCAATAGGGAAAATAAATTAACATTACTTGGCACTCCTCTTCAAATGCTTCATCTAAGGGTGGGGGCACTTGAAAGTGTTTGCAGTTATCTAAAGAAAGATACTTCTTTGTGTCACCCACAATTGCACGGTTTCATATATATATATATATATATATATATATATATATACACACTCAATGCTAAAGGATAACTTGATAGCTATAAGATGGCAATCAGTGATGCTGAACAAGTCTCTTCCACTCTGTCCCTCGGCCTTCCCATCAGCCCAGTGAGTAACTCGAATTAGATGAACTCCCCATTCCATGCCAGATCCTGTTTCCTATGACTTTGTTTTGGAGATATAATTTATATACTATAAAATTCACCATTTAAAAGTGTACAAATCCGTGGTTTTTAGAATATTCACAAAGCTGGGCAACAATCACCACTGTCTATTTCTGGAAGATTTTCATCACCCCAAAAAGAAACCCATTAGCAGTCCCTCCCTATTCCCCGCTCTCTGCAAAACCTGGCAACCAATAATCTACTTCCTGTCTTTGGATTTGCCTCTTCCAGATATTTCTTACAAATAGAATACAACATCTAGCTTTTTGTCCCTGACTTCTTTCAGTTACCATAATGTTTTCAAGGTTCACCCATGTTATAGCATGTGTCAGTACTCCACTCTTTTTATGAATTAATAGTATTTCATTGTGTAAATATATATACTATATTTCATTTATCAGTTCATCAGTTGATAGATATTTAGGTTGTTTCCACATTTGGGCTATTATGAACAATGACATTTTATGATGCCCAAGAGATTTCAGTGTGAGAAACAGAAGATGAAGGTGCAGTATGTGGGAAAGGCCCACACCGGTAAACCAGATCCTTTTCCAAAATCAATAGGTCTGTAGTTGGGAGTGTAAGCATTACTGCAAGACAAGCAAGGTCATCACCAGTTAATCCTAGAAGTATTCTAGTTCTCTAAGCTTGAAAACTAAAAAGAAGCGTCTGTCAGAAGAGCCTCTGGCACACAGATGCAACCAGCATATGCCAGTCTCATAGGAGGTCCACAATAGGTGTTCTATGGATGCAGAAGAATCTATAGAAACAGCCCAAGAAGAGAGGCAGGAAGGTCTTTTTGTTTTGTCTTTTCTCCAGTGCAAATCCAGAAATCCACAGCAAAAGCCATTCTCAAGCCATGAGAAAACAACAAAGAGGAAGTTTTCATAATCCCTTTGCATCACAGTTTCAAAATTAGGCTATATTTCAAGTAACTGGTGGTCTGACACTTAGCCATCTAAACTCAGGACCTGCTTGAGGTGAAAGGATAACAGCAACAGAGCCACAGATCACTGGATTGTTTCAGTGGGCTCAGTCTCCTGCCTGTCTCAGTTTTCCCCAGTTGCCATCGTGTTACTGACCCAATAGAGAAGAGAGACTCCTAAGAGAGAGGGTAACCCAGAGACCTCATCCATGCCTGCCAGAATGCTTGAGGAAAAATTCTCTACTCAAAAGATAAAAATGAAGCCTTCTTTTGTGGTTTTTTCAGGAATCACCTTTGTGCCTGGGAGCCCCCAGCTGACTGCCAAGAAAATTCGCTATCAATTACGCATGTCTAAGGCCCAATGCATTGTGGCTGATGAAGCTACGGCCCCAGTTGTAAACTCTGCCATGTCCGACTGCCCCACCTTGAAAACCAAGCTCCTGGTGTCAGATAAGAGCTATGATGGGTGGTTGGATTTCAAGAAGTTGATTCAGTAAGTGGACACTGAATATGAGATGCTTAAATGAAGGAAATGTTTGACTTTGAAAGATGATGATATATGAGAAAGTGGTGTGAGTGGTCAGAATGAAAAGCTGAATGGCAATTTCTATGCAAGATGAGATGATGTATGAGAAGGTGGTGTGAGTGGTCAGAATGAAAAGCTGAATGGCAATTTCTAGTCCTGAAAAAAGCAGAGTAACCCCCAACACAAGCATCCCTGGTCTGACCTACAAGTTCCCAGTCTGAGTGAAAGTCTTATGTTCCGATTCATATGTAACCATTCGTTCTGAAAGGGTAAAAAATTAGGTAATATAAATATAAACATATTACAAAAAACATAACAAAAAACTTATATATAGACTATATATAATGGAATACTATGAAGCCATAAAAAATGAAATCATGGTCGCGCATGGTGGCTCATGCTTGCAATGTCAGCACTTCGGGAGGCTCATGCCTGTAACCCTAGCACTTTGGGAGGCCAAGGTGGGCAGATCACCTGACATCAGGAGTTCGAGACCAGCCTGGCCAACATGGTGAAACCCCGTCTCTACTAAAAGTACAAAAATTAGCTGGGTGTGGTGGCACACACCTATAATCCCAGCTACTCGGGAGGCTGAGGCAGGAGAATCGCTTGAACTCAGGAGGCCGAGGTTGCAGTGAGCCGAGATTACACCACTGCACTCCAGCCCGGGGGACAGAGTGAGACTCTGTCTCAAAAAAAAAAAGAAATAATGTCTTTTGCAGCAACATGGCTGGAACTGGAGGACATTATCTTATGTGAAATAACTCAGAAACAGAAAGTCAAATACCATATGTTCTCACTTATAAGTGGGAACTAAATAATGTGTACAAATGGACACAGAGTGTGGAATAATAGACACTGGAGACTCGGAAAGGTCAGAGGATGGGAGAGGATGAGGAATGAGAAATTACTTAATGGGTACAAGGTACACCATTTTGGTGATGGTTACACTGAAAACCCAGACTTCACCATATATATACGCAATATCCACGTAACACAACTGCACTTGTTCCCCCTAAGTTTATACAAAAGAAAACCTCACCCTCACTGGGATATGGGGAAATACTTACTAAAATAGCGAGATGATGCCATGTTCATCCTCAAGTTAGCCAAATACAGTAGTGCCCCCTTATCTGTGGCTTTGTTTTCTGCGGTTTCAGTTACCTGTGGTCAATTACCGTCCAAAATAGGTGAGTACAGAGATCACATTTGCATAACTTTTATTACAGTACATTGTTATATTCTATTATTTGTTTTTGTTTTTAATCTCTTACTATACCTAATTTATAAATTTAACTGCATCATAGGTATGCATGTATAGGAAAAAGCATAGTGTATATAGGGCTTAGTACTATTTATGGTTTCAGGCATCCACTGAGGGTCTTGGGACACATCCCCCACGGATAAGGCAAGACTACTAAATTAAGTTTGATAATTATAAATGTGGTCTGACAGATAAGGTGAGTCATGCAAGTGCCTATCTGGATTATAGAGGGCAGTATTTCAGTGTCCAGGGATGTTAAAAAACAAAACAAAACAAAAAAAAAACAGTAAACGAGACAGTCAAACCCCGACCCTCATGGATTTTATATTATAGACAACAAATAGACAACAAGAAAACACATAAATTATCAATATAATAAAGTTTCCAAAAGAAACTCCAAAACAAAACAGGCAAATTAAATAAATTGATCTGATGTGGTGATGGCGGAATGATTTTAGATTTGGTGACTTCTGAGGTGAGGATAAGCTGAGATTTGAATATGACAGAGCTAGCCTTTGGAAGCTCTGAGGGAACACTGTCCCTTACAGAGGGAACTCAGAGGTAAAGGACCTGAGGTGGGAGCGAGCTTAAACTGTGTGAGGAACAGAAAGAACACCAGGGCACCTGAAGTGCGGAGAGTGGGGAAGAGAGTAGCAGGAGAGGAGGCCGAAGCGCAAGGGAGGGGAAGACTGCGGCAGGTCTTGGAGGTCATGTAGGAGTCGTCTAGGAAACACTAAAGGGAAGGACTTGATCTCAGCCACAATTGTGAAACTCCCTCAACTGCTGTCTGAAAAATGGGAGACAAGAGAGATAGTAAAGGGACCCAGGAGAAGGCTGTTGCTGTCGTCCAGATGAGAGGCCGTGCTGGTGTGGACCATGGTGGTGGCAATGGAGACAGGACCGAAAACAGGCCAGGCAAATGAGGAACTCACCTCAGGCACAAAATGTAAAAGGGCACTGAAAAATCCAGTGATCGAGGGAAATAATATTTTAATTTTAAAATAATTTTTAATTAAATTATAAAATAATTTTTATAATTGAAGTTTTAAATTTCCACAAATATTTATTTTATATATTTATGTAATGTTTTCATAATTTATAATTTTATAAACTGTATACTCTTTTCAATTGAATAATTTAATTTTTTTTAGTTAAAAAAATCAAATTGGTAAACTTCTCATGACAGACCAGCTGCCTATTTTTATAAATAAAGTTTTATTGGAACCAGGGACAGGACTGGGCTGACAGGTAAGGTGAGTCATGCAAGTGCCTATCTGGATTATAGGCTGTGTGAGGACTGCATCTTGAAGCTGGCCTGAATCCCATTCCTAAATCATACTGGGAATATTTGAACAGTTTGGAAGTGTTGTTGTCCTGTCTTTGTTTTAAATTTCAATATTTTGTTTATCATGGATTTTTGCATTAGTTTTCATTATTTAAAAACATTTCACTAAAATATTATTTATCTTGACTACTGAATTTGCTGGTATCCCCTTAAATATCACAATGTTTGTGGCAAATGTTTCACTCACTCCACCTTAGTCCCATCCCTGGTTAGGGATAGTGAAGAGAGAGAGACTTGTGACATGTTTTGGAAGTAGAGTTGTCAGGGCTTGGCAATGGTTAGGATGTGGCACAGATAGCTAGGTAGGTAAGTCGATAGATGGGGAAAGAGGAACAATAATGATTACTACAGATTTTTGACTTGAGCAATTGAATGAATAAAGAGGGTCTTTTACTGAGAAAAATAAGGCTGGCGTATAAATGCATCATATATTTCTTATGCAACAAAAATTAATGCAAAAAAATTTAAGGGAAAAATGGCAGCTGCCCCTCTAACAAATAATCCTCAAATATATCAAGATACCAGCTGTTATTTTTTAAAATCAGAGATTACCAAACCCAGGGCCTAGGCACTTAATCAGAGAACCTAAATTTAGATCTCACTGTTGCCTCTTTCATGGCTTACAGAGTTGCCCCTCCAAAGCAGACCTACATGAGGACCAAAAGCCAAGATCCAATGGCCATATTCTTCACCAAGGGTACAACAGGAGCTCCCAAAATGGTCGAGTATTCCCAGTATGGTTTGGGAATGGGATTCAGCCAGGCTTCCAGGTACGGTTCTCGCACAGCCTGTACAGGCCTGAAAGTTGCTCTCTTGCAGGTAAAGGGAACTTCATGGGACTAAAGCTAAGAAAGGAGTTTCTTACTCAAGACTGCAGAAAGTGTCAATATTGAGAGAAGGAACAGGGCTGAGGGCCCCAAAAGATGAAAAGCAAATTACTATAGTTCAAAATTCTAAGAGTAAGCAGGAGGGAAAAGAGGAAGAGCAGGGATTCCATGCAGTAGGTGAGGGATCCAGGATGATCACCCCAAAGACACACTGTGGGATGTTACTTGTTTTTCTATGCTACCAGCACCAGGGTGAACAATTGTGTTGACCACTATATGTAGTGATAAACACAGAGGTAGAGTCATAATTGATAAGGGGTTTGGGTTCTAGAGTCAGCCTCTAAGATGAAAATCACATGTCATCACACCACCCCTTTTTTAAGAAAATTAGTTAAGTAGCTCATGGGTATCTCTCGGCAAATTCAAAGGGCACTGAAACTGATTTCAATCTCTTTGGTTGAACACGCAATGAAGTAGTTGGCTTGCACTTGTGTTAGCTTGGTTTGTCTGGGGTTAAGTTTCCCCACCTTACATTCAATTCTGCCTTAGACAAATGGTTGTATGTTGTTACTCCACCCTCAAGTTCTCTTAACAAACTACACAAAGGTCCCTTAGCGGAAATAGGTGTATGTTCCTCACCTTCACCTCAAAGTCTTTGACTCTCATAAGCTACAATGGCCAGTAGATATCAGGTAGAGAAATAAAACAGGGGAAGCTGAGATCACTGACTTAATCAATCCATTAATTAATAAAAGTGCCTACTGGATTAATTAATTTAATTAATTAATAAACTTCTGAGACCCCTGAAAGCCATAAAACCTGGAAGGCAATGCCATGCCAATTAAGACTGATACTGAAAAAATTTAAGGAGTCCATTGGCCTCATGACCTCATAAATAGGCTTTGCCTGTTTTCATTTGTGTGATCTTTGTTTCTCCCCACAGGTCAGGGCTTGATAATAGCAAGTATTATTGTTGTTGCCAGTACCAGCACGAGAGAATTCAAATGGCTTTCCTCTTTCTCTTTAGACGGTGGATGGATCTCCAGCCAACAGATGTCTTGTGGAGTCTGGGTGATGCCTTTGGTGGATCTTTATCCCTGAGCGCTGTCTTGGGAACTTGGTTCCAAGGAGCCTGTGTGTTTCTGTGTCACATGCCAACCTTCTGCCCTGAGACTGTTCTAAATGTAAGATCAATTCCTAGTGTGGAATGTGTGGGACAAAGGCCAGAGAGAGGCATTAGCAATGACCCAGTGACTCATGCCCAGAATGGGGCAAATCAAGAATTAAATTTGGAATGTGATCTTGACTTGAAGATGCTCTCCCTGCTTGTGAGAGCAATGCTCTCTCTCTTCCCTAGGGGCTTTGCAATTAGGAAGACTTGGCTACTTCCATTGTATCACTGAGAAGGAAACTTTTAAAAGACAATAGTGATATTGAAGAAGATAATATTAATATCAGTTATCATTTACTGATTACTTACTGGCACTTCATATGGATTATTTCATCTCCCTAAGAACCCTGTGAGGGAAGAACTGGGGAAACTGATTCTCACAGAGGTTAAGTAACTAGCCTAAGGAATCACAGAGGCAGAACTAGGAATTAAACTGTGGTCTACTGAACTCCACAGCACAATTTCTACACTGCTGTGCTAACCTCTCAACTGCTGCACAATCCACAATTTTGCTGGCAACATCTAGGCTTATTATTTAAAGCGACAAGATCAAAACAAGGCTTCTTGGATCCAGAAGTAAATGCCTCGCTGTGTATGCATTCGGTTATCAGTGATTAATATGATAGCTCCTATGTTCACAGAGCTAAAGCTAAATTCTCTCCCAAGGTGTGGAAGGTGGGGAATCACTAAGTCTTTGAGATAAAAGGCATCCCCGAGCTGAGTTTCAAAGTCCGTGACCCTCTTCCCTGGACTTTCCTGCCTGGACCCCTGCCACAGTCTCACTGTCTCTCCCACCTCACATGCAGATTTTGTTTTTCCTTCCTTTGGGGCCCAGGTCCTGTCCAGATTTCCCATCACCACTCTATCTGCAAATCCAGAGATGTACCAGGAACTGCTTCAGCACAAGTGTTTCACCAGGTAAGAGAGGATCCCTCAGGAGAGAGTCCATTTCCACTCATGGTACCATAAATAAAATTAGGACCCCTTAATTTGTTGAAGTAGATCCAATCTTACCCTCCGGTAATACACTTGTCTTGTTGCCATTCATGACAACAACTCCATTAGTGTGTGTGATTTTTTATTCCCTTGCAACTTGAAATCCATATCTTGACCCAGAACATAAAATTAAATTATAATTAGAAGGTTGAGTTTGTTAAAAAAATTTATAATTATACCTCCCTTTAAAAAGATAAACATTAAAGACAAATATACTACCTCTAATTCAAAAAGTAAATATTAACCCATTTCCCATTTTGAAGAAAAAAAAATGTGTAATTCACCGCCAGCACTCATTTCTCAGAGCAAACGGGAAATGAGTTATAGACAAAGACCACCTTCTCTCTTGGATATGAATTCTTCTAGGCCTTTTTAAAACAAATTTATACCTATGTGTATCTACCTATCCATCTATCCCAAAAGAAACATATTATGATATTGGGGTGGGATTATATAGATGGTATCTGTTTACATCATAGTGAAACTTGCATTTTTTTCACACTATTCCTTAAAGCTCTATTTATGATAATATGGGTAATACATTTTTAATCATTGCATAGTATTCTTTAGTATGAATGAATTGTACATTAATGAGCCAAGTACCTATCAAAGATAGTTGAATCTTTTCTAAGTTGCTGAAATGAGCATCATTGCACACACCCCACAATTCCCTAGGGTACCAACTGAGAAGTAGAATTGCCAATCATCATCGATAAAGATTAATGAGAAATCACAGGTTCTCAATCACAGGTATCAAGCCTTAGCGTTTGCTAAATAATCATTTAACTGTAAATTTCATTTTAGCTATGTGGGCAAGGACATAAACTCTACAGAAGGAAACAACCATGGTAGCAAACAATACCACCGTATTAAATTATGTTGACATGAAGGAACGCCTAGTTCATCGGCATTTTGTGGAGCAGTTAAAAATCACTATGATTAAATATGGTATATCTTTATTCACCAACATTCCATCTCATATAAAATGTTCAGATTATTTCTTAAACCCTTAAAAGCACTTAAAAATTTTAAAATAGTCATCTCTCGCTTATACCCTGAAATTAATAATATAAAGGCAATGATGTAATGGTATATTTGGAATTAATTCAGAATCAGTTCTCCAATTTTGATCTTGCTTAGTCTTGGGACCTAACTGGGCAGGCAGTTATTATCTAATACAGATGAGCTACCACATTACTATTAATATGGTACATTCATGTATTCAGAATATACAGGGTCACTGCCTCTATCTGAGACCATAAAAAGTTTTGCTATAATCTTCCCACACTTGACCCTTCCACTGGACATCACCAAAATCAAATAAACATAAAATGAATTGTGGGTTTATAAAAAATGCTCACTACTATTCTATTATGTTGGGGCGCTGTGGAAACTTATAATATCTAGAGATTTTGAGCCTAGTTTATAAAATTAGTGGCTCTCTTTCCACCTCCAGACTTCAGAAAATTAGTTCCTTTTTTACCTTACCATTGCTGACACGTCCTTCACAAACGCTTCGGGAGAGGTAATAAAACTCAGAAGGGTTTCTGCAGAAGGCTGGCTTCCTGCCATCAGTTAGCACTGGTTGATTTGCTTTTAACATTAATGCTGCTTGTCCAGAAGAGTAAATGAGAGTCTTCATGGAGATTGATCTAACTGGGGTGTCTGAATAGATTATCTAATAGAGTAGTATTAAGAACATCAACCGCCACTTAATGAGCATTTCCTGTATTGGAATATCTGCATCATTTTTCCAAGATTCTTTCTAACAGACCTGTTATTGGTAGAAATATTCCCTGAGGCTAAGAACAACTTTTGATGCCTCTCCAGCTACAGATTCAAGAGTCTGAAGCACTGTGTGGCTGCAGGAGGACCTATCAGCCCTGGGGTGACTGAGGACTGGAAACGCATCACTAAGTTGGACATCTATGAAGGCTATGGGCAGACGGAAACTGTAGGTTGATGCTGACTCACTATTTAGCCAGAAACCAAACTTGCCCATTCACTGTGTAAGCACACTGTCAAAGCACTAAGCACGCACTAGAAATGCACAACTGGATCTTAAGCACAGGAAGAGGAAATGGCTTAAACTAGGGAGACCCCTCTTCCATGATAAGACAAAGAATTACAGGTACAGATAACTTACAGATGTACAGATTTCACAACAGAAACTTGAACTAGTTTCCACCTGACAATTTCTGCCCTCTTTGTGGAGTATAAGGCAATGTCATGTGATAAGAATGAAAAAATGATGGGGTAGAAGTCTGAGTGGAGGATGTTTAAAATTATCATGCTGAAAATGGAAGAAAGAGTAGATTATGAAAATAAAGGAGAAATGGGTTATGATAAGAGCACATTTGAGGTTGGAGAGCATTAATCTTCAAAGTCACTAACTATTTAGTTGTGTCATTTTCTCCAATATCACTCTAAAACACATGAAAAGCATGGTAAAAGTGGACAGTTAGATTGGAACAGGATTAACATTTTGCCAAGAAGGTGCAATAAAAGGGCAGCAGGCAAGGGATATAGGGATATTGGCATTAAGATGAAAGACTAAGAAACTAAGCTGATCAGAGAAGGAAGGGAATTCAAGAAAAGGCAGATCAGTGGTGAGAAGACAAGGCACTGGAGATGTCAATGGAGCTGGAAGGACTGAAGATAATTGTCTTAGTCTGCTCAGGCTGCTGTAACAAAATATCATAGATTGAGTGGCTTAAACAACCAAAGTTATTTTTCTCACAGTTCTAGAGGCTGGAAGTCCAAGATCAGAGTGCCAGAAAGGCCGGGTTTTAGGAAGAGTCCTCTTCTAGGTTGCAGACTACCAACTTCTCATGGTGTTCTCACGGACAGGGAGAGAGAGAGAGACCAAGCTCTTTCCAAGCTCTTTAGTGTCTTTCAGTTTGTTTGTTTGTTTTTAAAGAGAGGCAGGGTCTTGCTTTATTGCCCCAAACTAGAGTGCAGTGGTGTGACCATAGCTCCCTGCAGCCTCAAACTCCTGGGATCAAGAGATTCTCCAACCTCAGCCTCTCAAACAGTTGGGACTACAGGTATGCACCACCATGCTTGCTATTTATTTTATTTTATTTTTTAGCACAGACACAGTCTTGCTATGTTGCCCAGACTGGTTTCAAACTCCTGGCCTCAGGGACCTTCCCACCTCAGCAACCCAGCATATCCAAGATGACAGACACAATTCACTGTGCCCAGCATCTCTTCTTATAAGGGCACTAATCCCATCACGAGGGTGCCACCCTCATGACCTCATCTAAACCCAATGACCTCCCAAAGGCCTCATCTCCAAATACCATCACAGTGAGCAGTAGGGAATTAGCACATAAATTTTGAGGAGACACATCACACTCCCTGGAGATCAGGATCAAGGAAGGAAGAGACTGGGGGTAGAACTGATCATTCATATGGCTGCAGGAGGCACTAGGGATGACAGCGGGACCTGGAATCAAAGGAAAGATCATGAACCTCATGCTGAAGGCTTTAATGGATAAGGAATGACTGAGAGGTTGGTAAATTATAGACAACAAAGTGTGGTATAGGGTGGTAAATGTAAATGGCATGAATCTCAAAAAGACAAGGGAATTGCACATAGCGTCAGAGAAGTAATGGTCAGAAGGTGGTATTGGGAGCTCAAAAGATGCCAAACCCAAGGAATATAAAAGGATCAACATCCCCCACTTGAAAAAAATAAGTAGAAACCTCTTCCCATGGAAGAGCCAGGTCTCTGGAAAGGTAACTGATGAAGAGAACATCCAGTAAAGAGGATATAGATGTGGATGTAGAATAGTTCCTTAACCACTCAATTGATGTTCTATCTAGACACCATGTGAAAAGTTTCTGGAAGGAAAGAGTCAGGGAACAAACAGTCCTGTTCCTGCAACATGAGGATGAAAATAAGCAGAAAAGCTTATATGATGGAAACACCACAGATAAGAATGTAGAGCTGGTACCTTAGGCTGGTGGCCAAATTTTTACATGAATTGGTTTCAGTGTTTTCCAGGTAGATAGGAACAAAAGAAAATAGAGAAGTGGGCCAGGAGCGGTGGCTCATGCCTGTAATCCCAGCACTTTGGGAGGCCAAGTCAGGCAAATCACGAGGTCAAGAGATTGAGACCATCCTGGCCAACATGTGAAACCCTGTATTTACTAAAAATACAAAAAATTAGCCGGGTGTGGTGGCACGCACCTGCAGTCCCAGCTACTCAGGAGGCTGAGGCAGGAGAATCACCTGAATCTGGGAGGCGGAGGTTGCAGTGAGCCAAGATCGCACCACTGCACTCCAGCCTGGGGACAGAGTGAGACTCCATCTCAAAAAAAAAAAAAAAAAGAAAAAGAAAAAGAAAATAGGGAAGTGTTGCCTGGATTAACTGCATTCACTGCCAGATGGTCCATAAAATAGGCTTCCTGAGAAGCAAAAACACAAAATATTTTTGAGAGAATTGAATACCCAATATTTTTAAAACATTCAAATAGCCAGCATGGGAGAAATAAGAATTTGTGGTGGGGGGCAGGGGGATTTCTTACATTTGTTTTATATATTACTACTGTTTTTATTAATTATACTAAGAAGGGAATTCCATAATCTTGGTAACACCAAAGCCTTTTTATAGGACTTAGTTCTGTCATACGTCCAAAAAAAATTCTTTGGTGACTAAGAAAACCTCAGACTGTGTGGGAGAAGACAAAACAGTCAAATTGATAGCCTAGGCTCTGGGGAGAGGTCTATAGTTTGAGGACCCTGGTGGAGCTATGTAGTTCCATATGGCTCAGGAAACATCCTCACTTAGAAAGCTAAAGAAAATTCAGAACACAAGGTTCAAATCTTTGAGACCTCATAGTCAAGCTCACGCTTGGTAGGCAAGTTACAATTCAAAACTGTAAAAGAGGGAACTTGAGAAATGATCAAATTCTGTCTCAGATTCTGTCTATACTATACTCACAGATCCATTTAATTACATCCAAAGAGTTGACATTTTCAGCACCCAGGACTCATTGCATTGTATTTCCCCACTGATCTCAGGTTGTGAATGATTCTGTCTAGCAAGAAAACAGCACATCTTAGGCAGTAATGATTTTGGCTTTATCTTTCTTTTTATGAAATACAAATATAACTGACACTCAGAACATCTGAAATAAGGCAAGGTTGATACACTAAGTTGATATGACTCCAGCAACACCTAATAAACTTGGCATTTTTAGTTAGTCACACAACCTGCATGGGAGAAAATGTACATCTTCCATTTAATTGTAATGTACTGGCAATAGCTAAGGAATCTTGTGTTTTGTGAGCATTATTTGGGATGCAAGTGATGGAAACATATTTCAAACAAGCCTGAGCAAAAGTGGAAATTATAAGTCCATTTTGCTGGGAATAGCTTCAAGGCTTACGGAATCAAGACTGGAGAGGCCAAAACACCAGGACTAAAAAAACTCTTAAAACATCAGCTCTCTCTTTCTCTCCCTCTCAATTGCTCCATCTGCTTTTTTCTCTGAGTTGTTCTCTGATGAGTTTCTTCCACAAAGCAGACAAGATTAACACCAGCAACTCTGGAGTCACCACTCCTTCAGACAAGATCAAAATAGCCCTACTTCTACCTCTACTTTGGAAAATTCTTGGAACAGACTCTGATTGTCCATGCTTCTGTCATATGCTTTTCCCTTGGACTGTAACTTAAGGGGCCTAACCTGAGACATTTGTTCATGCCAAAAAGTGGATCTACAGAACCATGATTAATAGTCCCACCAGATTAGATGAAGGGAAGGAGGAGTTCTTAAAGGAACCATAAAACTAGTTACTGCAGTACACTAGAGAGAGATCACTATGGCCATCCTCAAAAACATTCAGAATCTGGGGGCTCCAATTTGTTAGCATGCAAACACAAGAAAATATTAAGTCTCTTTCCGTGTAAGACACAGCAATAGGTACTGGAAAAATAACTATGTAGAAGACAGAAATAATTCCTGTTCTAGGCTGGGAACAGTGGCTCATGCCTATAGTCCCAGCACTTTAGGGGTAAAATTCTAATAAATAAAATTTTCTCCATCCCATTACACCCATGGTTGACTCATCCAAGATCCAGTTCTCATGTCCTCCAAGGTAGACCTCTGTGCCCTCTTTGGGGTGCCCTGCATGTATGCTGAAGTATTTCTCAGCAGCCGACAATTACTTATTTTTGAGACATTTATTATTGAAAATCTCAAAAGACAAAAATAGACAAAACTGTATTTGAATTCCCATGTATCCACTGCCCATTTCATCAATTATTACCTAATCCTGTTTTATCATTACTCCTCTACAATCCCAAAAACAATATTTTCTCATAAATAGCTTTAGTATATTTAAAAAAACAAGCACTAAAAAACAAACATATTCTTCAATTATACCTGAAAGTTAACAGTAATTGCCTTTTATTAACAAATATCTACCATTGACATTTTCATCCATCATCTAAGTCATGCATGTTTTCTTGCTACCATTTGTTCCAATTAAGCACACACATCGTGGCTAGTTGGTAAGACTTTTGTGTATCTTTTAATCTATGAATTTCCTCATTACCTTCTTTTTTCCTTGAATTTGTTATTTTAAAAAACTGAGTTGTTGGTTCTTTTGAATATTTCACAGCCTGGATTTTGCTAATTGCAGTATGGTTTACATGTTCTTCTGTTCCCCTGCATTTCCTGTAAATTGACCTAGAGGTTAATTTAGTCACACTCCTGCTTGATTTTTTTTTAATCAAGATTACTTGTTAGACTGTGTAATGTTGTTCTGTTAGGAGGCACATAATGTCTGGTTATGATCAATAACTAGATCCATTAATTTATTGCTTTTTTAAAGAAAAACTTGTCTGCATTTCTTTGAACAGGGTCTACTCTGTGCCACTTCCAAAACAATAAAATTGAAGCCAAGCTCTCTGGGGAAGCCATTGCCACCTTATATTGTCCAGGTAGGAGATCATAGTAATGATTATGACAGATATTATTAAGTGAGCTCTTACAGTTGTTTATCTAAATTTCTGACATAAAGGTAGGCAATGAGGAAAGTCCAGCATTCTCTAAATTCACCCCAAGGATAATCTCACATTATTGCTTTTATTTCCACCTCAATATCCTTTTGGAATACAAAGCCCAGACACAGGAATGAGGGAAGGAGATGCTGACAATTTTGCAGAATATCCCTTTAATGTAGTTCAAGTTTCAAATATGGAGAAATCGAATAAAAAAAATTGCTATTAAAAAGATATGTGCAAAATAAAGACAACTATTTTAAATGCACCATAATAAGCATTCTGTACTTGAACTAAAAATATACTAAAGTGGGAAGTCTAAGCCACTAGTCAGCTGCTCGGGTGTCGATTATTATAAATACTGTAATGTGATTCCCAAATGATGTAGCTGAATTCACAGTATGGGCATAGGAAGCAATACTAAGATGGTAGGGCAAATGCTGTGTTTAGGATTTTATTACATAAAAGCAGACTCGAATTAGCAGCAGTTATAAAATTACCATTATTCATTTTAAGATAGTCCTTTGCTTTCACGCCTATCTCGCCTTTTTTTAACATTGGTCAAAAGGAAATAGTAAGTTCTCAACCTGAATGAAAGAAATATTAGTATTTACTTTAACTATTGTATCATTCTGAAATTGACCCAATTTTGTTAAAGATAATGTTTACTGTAGAGTTCTATTTTTTGTTTTTTGTTTGCCTATCCAGTTTCACTACATATTATTTAACAGGATGTGGAAGTTAACCTAATACATTGAGGTTTATATGTTTGTTTTTTCCAGTAATCATGAATAGGTACTACATTATATTAAATGTGTTTTCTGATCCTATTAAAAAGGTAAAATAGTTTTTCTCTATTAATAGAGTTAATTAAAAATATTTTCAAATGTTAAATTTTCGTTGCATTTCTTTCTTTTTATTTTCTTGGATTGAATTTCTTAATTTTTATTTGTTTGGGCCTTTGCATTTAGAGACATGAATAAAATGAGCATGTAATTTTCCTCTCAAAAAATAAGAAAAAATTAAAATGTTCCTTGCATACTAAAGTATAAACAAAAATGAAATAAATGAAATTGAAAAATAAAATGTTCCTTAGGATTTTCTTAGAAAATTAACATTAATCCTTCACAAACTCTCCCCAAAAACATATAACACCAGGATTTTGGAGGCTGTGTCTCAAAATGGGGTCATAGTATGAGCCAGGATCATCCTGATACCAAAACCAAAGACATCACAAGAAAAGAAAACCATAAATTAATATTTCTGATTACTATAGGTGCCAAAAAAACTCAACAAAATACCAGCCAACCTAACAAGGAACATATAAATGGATTATATACCATAACCAAGTGGGATTATTCCAGAAATACAAAGTTGGTTCAAACTATAAAAACCAATTAATATACCATAAAACAAAGTACACAAATCACATGATCATCTCAACAGACACAGAAAAATCATTGACAAAATCTAACACCAACACCTATTTATGGTAACAACCCTCAACAAACTAGCAATGAAAGGGAGCTTTCTCAACCTGACAAAGGGCATACAGAAACCCCATAGCTCACATCAGACTCAACAGTAAAAAACTGAAAGTGCTCCCACTGAGATCAGGACTTATGAGAATATTCACTCTTCATAGAGGTTCTATCCAGAGCAATCAGGCAAGAAAAAGAAATAGCATCCCAATTGGAAAGGAAGAAGTAAAACTATCTCTATTCAACATGACATGACCATGTATATAGAAAATCCTAAGGAATACACACACACTATTAGAGCTAACAATTGAGGTCATCAAAGTTGCAGGAAATAAGATCAATTTACAAAAAATTATTAATAGTATTTCTACATAGTATCAATAAACAATCAAAAAATAAAATTAATAGAACAATCTCATTGAAAATAAAAAATTTTTAATCTCATTTAAAAATGTATTCTCTAGATAATTCATCTAATTTACTAGACTTAGTACTAAATGCCACTTCTTTTCCCAAAGTCTAAAGTTCGTCATCAAAGTATAAAGATGTATTATCCCTGAAGACCTCTGATCCTTAGGGCTGGTAGTTTCTATAGAAAAGTTCCCAAGTATTCAGCAAGGATAATAAATTCAAAATGAGTATGCATATTGCTTTCCAAGGTGACAACTTGGAAGGTTGTAGCCCTCAAAATTGAGCTAGCATCTCAGTGTACTTTTTAACTCCTGTCACATTACTTCATGGTCATGCCTTCCATTTCAGGTCAATAAAGAAGCCACTCGGCTGAAATAAGTCATTATTTTCTTTTTTGAGACAGAGTTTTGCTCTTGTTGCCCAGGCTGGGGTGCAATGGCATGATCTTGGCCTCCCGGGTTCAAGCAATTCTCCTGCCTCAGCCTCCCAAGTAGCTGGGATTATAGGCATGCGCCACCACGCCCAGCTAATTTTGTATTTTTAGTAGAGACAGGGTTTCTCCATGTTGGTCAGGCTGGTCTCGAACTCCCGACCTCAGGTGATCTGCCCACCTCGGCCTCCCAAAGTGCTGGGATTACAGGCGTGAGCCACCACGCCCAGCCAATAACTCATTATTTTCAAACTGTATTTTATTTATTCCTAACCTGCCCTCTAATTCTTAATAGGAAAAAATAACACCACCTCCTAGACTGTTATAAAACTGCCAAATCTGTTTTTAAATTTTCATGTTCTTTATATTTCTTTTCTTATACATAAGATGGCTAATTAAGTGTCCTTGTTTGAAAGGCCTTTCTGAGATGCTGGCTTTCTTAAAACTTTGTACTAACCAGGCAATGGAGCCCTTACCTGTATTGTCTTATTTCATCCTCACAATAAAGCTGTATAATAGGTGCACTTTAAATCTCTGATTTTCTAGATGAGGAAACTGAGGTACAGAGAAGTATCCAAGAATCTCAGAGTCAGAAGGTGTCAGAGTGGACATGCAAACCCAAATATTTCCAGCTCTGGCACCCTCACACTGACGACTGAACCACACTGCCTCCTAGGTTGCCCAGTATCTAAGTACACCAACCAAGCACTTTCCTGGCATCTTAAATGGGGGTAGAAAGGCTTAAGTTTAGATCTTGTGGTGTTTTAGGAAGAGCACAAGTGGTTTGTAAGGAAAATACCTTTAGTGATTATCTAATTTCAGATTGTGGATGAAAACTCAAATCTCCTGCCTCCAGGGGAAGAAGGAAATATTGCAATCCGCATAAAACTAAACCAACCTGCTTCTCTGTACTGTCCACACATGGTAAGAAAATTTTCTTCTTTCCTAAATACTTTCATTGTTGCTACTAATCATAGTGCCATTATTGTTGAGTACTTTATGATTTGCCAAATACTTTTGTCCCAATTTTTAATTTTGCAAATTTTTGAGTCTCCAAAAATGTTAAATAGTAGCACTCACCTATATTCACTTCTTATTAAGATTTTGCCCCATTTACTTCATATTTGCACATTTTTGATGAGACATTTGGGAGTAAATGCAGACATTATGACACTTTGTCCTTAAAGATTTCAGCAGCATTCTCCTAAGAATAAGGACTTTCTTCTTAAACATCAGCACCATCACATCTATGAAAATTAAAAATAATTATTTAATACTATCTAATATCTAGCCAATACTTAGACTTTCTCAATTGTACTCAAATGTGTTTTATACCTTTTGTAAATCCAGAATTCAATCAAAGTTCATGCATTTATTTGGTTCTCATATCTCTTTAGTTGTTTTTATCTATAACTGTTCCACCCCCATGTTTTTCGTGACGTGGACATTTTGAAGAATAGAGGACGGTTGTGTTAAAAAATGCCTCACTTTCTAGGCTTACATATTGTTTCCTTATAATGAGATCCAGGATAAACATCTTTCCAAGACTATTATGTAGATGATGTATATTTCTTATTTGCTTATGGGGGGAAACATTAGGTTGTCATTTTGGGTGCTGATCATTTTGATCTTTTGATTAAGGAAGTGAGTGCCATTTCCATTGTAAAGGTACATTTTCCTCTTTGTAATTAGTAATAATCTGCCGTGTAACAATTTGAGACTCTGTAAATATCCTATTCTCCAATTAACTTTCACCCAATCATTTTAGCATCCATAGATGATTCTTTTCTTTTTGGAAACAATTATTAAAATAAAGAGTGGCTGGGCACAGTGGCTCATGCTTGTAATCTCAACACTTTGGGAAGCTAAGATGGACAGATCACTTGAGCCCAGGGGTTCAAGACTAGCCTGGGCAACATGGCAAAACTCCATCTCTACAAAAAAAAAATACAAAAATTAGCCAGGCATGGTGGCATGCACCTGTAGTCCCAGCTACTCAGGAGGCTGAGGTGGGAGGATAAACTGAGAGCAGGACGTCAAGAGTGTAGTGAGCTGGGTGTGATGGCACCACTGTGCTCCAGCCTGGGCAACAGAGCAATACCCTGTCTCAAAAACAAATAAATAAAATGGAGGGTGCAGAACGGTGATTTTCAAACTGCTATTTCTTATACATTAATTAGGTGGCATTATTCCATAAAGATGAGCAGTCCATTTTATCTATAAAGAGAGGCTTTCTTTTAACTACTTTTAAAATATTTATTTAGCCTTTCCTGATAATAAAACTCACTTGTGTTCAATATAGACAACTTTCAGAAATACAGAAAAGACCAAAGAAGAAAAGCATATTAACTCATAATGCCACCATTCTTAGCCACTATTAACATTTGATGTGTATATATCCTTCATTCTTTTTCTATTTATTTGTCTTGTTTTATAAAAGTGGGATTGTACTCTATCAGCTTTTGTGAAGCCTGTTTTTTTACTTATGATTTTCAGGGATCAGTAAATCTTATATGACAACTTTTTTTTTTTTTTTTTGAAACAGGGTCTCACTCAGTCACCCAGGCTGGAGTGCAGTGGCACAATCTTGGCTCACTGCAACCTCCACCTCCTGAGTTCAAGCGATTCTACTGCCTCAGCCTCATGAGTAGCTGGGATTAACAGCTCTCACCACCACGCCTAGCTAATTTTTGTATTTTTAGTAGAAACAGGGTTTTACCATGTTGGCCAGGTTGGTCTGGAACTCCTGACTTCAAGTGATCCACCTGCCTCAGCCTCCCAAAGTGCTGACAGCCACCGCACCCAGCCCTTATATGAAAACATTTTAAATAATTTTATAAAATCTTATCAAGGAGAACTATCATGATCTATTTAACATATCTGCTATTGTTGAAAATTTTGGTTACTTCCAATGTTTTATATTGTAAATACTTCTTCAATGAGTATCCTTGTTAACTCTTTAAATGCCTCTTTGAGTATCTCTCGTGGAGTTTTTGAGTTAAAGCCTAGGTAAAACGTTTTAAATATTTTAATAATTTCTGTGAGAGAATAATGCTGAATATTTCCAGACTTTGATAACACAACTTCAATACACTGAGACTTTAAAATCATGTTCTCACCCATAAGACAGATTTCAAAGAAGAGACCCAGATATCTCACATACCTACTGGGATTATTGTGCTGTTTGAGAATGAGCTGCTTACACAGCTTTTCACTAAAGTTTATTAGAACTCTAACAAGCAGGTTGTCCATTAGATCTAAGAATCTGGACACATTGGTGACGTGGTCTCTATGGCAATGAGTCAAATGCTGTTAGAATCTGGCCGGGCGCGGTGGCTCATGCCTGTAATCCCAGCACTTTGGGAGGCCAAGGCAGGCGGATCACCTGAGGTCAGGAGTTTGAGAGCAGCCTGGCCAACATGGCAAAACCCCATCTCTACTAAAAATACAAAAAAAATTAGCCGGGCTTGGTGATCGGCGCCTGTAATCCCAGCTACTGGGGAGGCTGAGACACGAGAATCACTTGAACCTGGGTGGCAGATGTTGGCAGTGAGCCGACATCACACCACTGCATTCCAACTTGCGTGACAGAGTGAGACTGTTTCAATTAAAAAAAAAAAAAAGAATCTGTGAACACTCCATGGAACGATCCTGCAAAATGGGCCAATCTCATGCAAAGGGAAATTTTCACCAATCACTCTAATTGTGCTTCTGGTGTAAGAACCTTAAGCTGAAGCCACCTTTTTCTGATGGAATTTTGGTCAGGGGCAGTATGAAAATTAAAGGCACAATTCAAAGACAGGGAACAGTGATTGCATCTGATGGATGATGAGCCTGAGAAAATAGCAGCCAACACTCCTTACACATACTGTACCTGGCCTTGTGCTAAAATGCTGTGTCCATGTTGCCTCATTTAAGCCTCAGGACAAACCTCTGAGTGAAGTGCCATCATTACTCTCGTTTCTAGCTAGGACAAAAAAAAAAAGCTGAAGTTAAGAGAAATGACCAAGGAAAGTTCTCCGTGTTTGTTGAGTTTTCTATGTGAGATCCCCTGGAGAATGGGGATCCTGACTTATTTTTCTCAGTCTCCCCTGGGGCTAGCCAGAGTGCTCAATTCATATCACTAAATGATTGTGAGAGGGAAGTAAATGTAGGTTTCTGGATTCATCATTCTATCAGGTGAGCTGGGAGGAATATGCTTCAGCAAGAGGCCACATGCTTTACCTCACAGGTGACAGAGGGATCATGGATGAAGACGGCTACTTCTGGTGGTCTGGTAGAGTTGATGATGTTGCCAATGCATTGGGTCAGAGATTGTGAATGCTTTGGTTATTGCTATTGAGCCTGGGGCTGTAGGAGTTTGAAGAAGACTCTGGACTGCTTCCAATACGTAGGAATTATATTTCTAAAGTTTAGAAAATGCAAACAACCAAAAATAAAAAAATAAAACTCATCCATAATCTCATATTGTGGAGTATATTCTTCTAATCTTCTTTCTTCTTATACATAAACTTTTTTTTTTTTTTGGTAGAATTGAGTTCAGGGAGAAATGCTCTAGCGTAACTTGCCTTTTTCACTCAACAATGTAACAGAAATATTTTTCTGTGCAATTAAATATAAAAATTCATTTTTTAAATTAGTTTATCACGACCAATAAGTACACAGATCTTACATGAATACTGTCAGGCCTCTGAGCCCAAGCTAAGCCATCATATCCCCGTGACCTGCACGTACACATCCAGATGGCCGGTTCCTGCCTTAACTAATGACATTCTACCACAAAAGAAGTGAAAATGGCCTGTTCCTGCCCTAACTGATGACATTATCTTGTGAAATTCCTTCTCCTGGCTCATCCTGGCTCAAAAGCTCCCCTACTGAACACCTCGTGACCCCCATTCCTGCCCGCCAGAGAACCCCCCTTTTTCCTTTACCTACCCAAATCCTATAAAACGGCCCCACCCCTATCTCCCTTCGCTGACTCTCTTTTCGGACTCAGCCCGCCTGCACCCAGGTGAAATAAACAGCCTTGTTGCTCATACTAAGCCTGTTTTGTGGTCTCTTCACACGGATGTGAATGAAAAATAGCCCGATGGATGTCTACACACATACACACCCCTGTAACCGTCTAGATCAAGATATAGGATATTTTTAGCCTCCTGGGCTCTCTCATGTCCTCATACCTCTGTGAAAGCTGTACTTCTTTCATGAATTTTGGACGAATTTCTATGCCTAATGACAGTTTCGGAGACTGAGAAAAGGAGACTAAATTCTAAGGAGCAACAAATTCCAAGGGCAGATGGTGGCAAGTAGATACCATGGGTCATCCTGATTCAGAGCTTGCTGACCACAAAAATCACAGGAATGTTGAGAAATAGAAATCAAGATCTAGGTTTTATGGACTTATTGCTATTACATGCCACTGCTTCTGGGACGTGAGTCAGCAAACTTGCTTTCTCTCCACTATTCCACTCTGATCCTTGACCCAATTAAACAATCCCAACTATATTTTGCTCAGGAAGTCTCTCTCCTTTGAGCACTCCTTGCTGCAGTAGCAGTAAACGAAGTGCTTGCCTCTGCCTCTAACTGCTCTCAATTTGTACTTTGAGACCCTCCTCCACAAGTAGCAATTATTCTGACTTCTAAAGTGCAGGTCAAATCTGCCTGTTCCTGAATTTCATATAAATGGAATCATACAGTTTGCACCCTTTTGTGTCTGTCTTCTCACAAAATAATGTCTGGACAATTCATTTATGTTGTTGTATGGATCAACAGTCCATTCTTTTTCATTGCTATGCAGAATTCCATTGTATGAATACACCCAGAATTTATCCATTCTTATGTTAATGGTGACTGAGGTTGTTTCCAATTTAAGAATGACTCCTTTGCCCAACACCGCTGCACCTGGAAAGTTAGGCATTTTCTCTCACCCTTGGGATTAAGTGTGTGGGTGGTCGAGCAGCGGCGATTTCCAAGCCCCCCTAGCAGCTCTCACAGCAGGTGTCACAAAAGAGTTTGCACCACTCCAAACAGTCAAAACGGGCCATCCCCCCACCCGACCCCCGCCTTCTCTGGATTTTAAAGACTGTGTAGGAGGAGAAAATGGGGACGGGGGTCCCCTGGTTAATTCATTTATCTTAAGTTCCCGTAACCAAACTAGCCCCTCAGTTTACGCCTTTGACCCTCAAAGTTCTTTCCACTTCGTACCGTGAGATCAGAATCCCTGAAAGAAGCTGCTTGCCCTACCCGGCTGACCATCCTTGGGCACTCAGCTGTGCTGGGATGCTGCTGCCCTATTTCCCGCGTAGAAACAACTGCTGGTGGCGCCGCCGGCTGAAGAGTGCAGAACTGTGGCCCTGAGCCAAGCTGGGGCAAATATGGGAGACGCGGGATGGGAGAGAGTGGGGAGAGAGGACGCTATGAGGATTCTTGGAGGGAGGGACCAGAGCAGAGGCGGTGAGTGGCAGGAGGAGGCAAATGTCCCCGCAACCAGGAAGTTCATCGGGTTGAAGTTTCCTCTGCCGTCGCCTCCTGCTCGCCAGCAGAGCTGAGCCAGGTGTGCTGCCTTTCTGGAAAGCCGGCCACCACCACCCTCGGCGTGGGATGCTGGCCCGCAAGGAACCTCGGGGACACACAAATGGCCACACCTGAATCTGGCTGCGCATTGTGACTCTGCCGCGCACGCGCGGCTCCGTCCCCTTTGAGGCGCGCATGTGCTCGCCAAGGGGGCGCTTCTGTCAGGCCTCTGAGCCCAAGCCAAGCCATCGCATCCCCTGTGACTTGCATGTAAAAGCCCAGATGGCCTGAAGTAACTGAAGAATCACAAAAGAAGTGAATATGCCCTGCCCCACCTTAACTGATGACATTCCACCACAAAAGAAGTGTAAATGGCCGGTCCTTGCCTTAACTGATGACATTACCTTGTGAAAGTCCTTTTCCTGGCTCATCCTGGCTCAAAAAGCACCCCCACTGAGCACCTTGTGACCCCCACTCCTGCCCACCAGAGAACAAACCCCCTTTGACTGTAATTTTCCTTTACCTACCCAAATCCTATAAAACGGCCCCACCCTTATCTCCCTTCGCTGACTCTCTTTTCGGACTCAGCCCGCCTGCACCCAGGTGAAATAAACAGCCATGTTGCTCACACAAAGCCTGTTTGGTGGTCTCTTCACACGGACGCGCATGAAATTTGGTGCTGTGACTCGGATCGGGCGACCTCCCTTGGGAGATCAATCCCCTGTACTCCTGTTCTTTGCTCTGTGAGAAAGATCCACCTGTGACCTCAGGTCCTCAGACCGACCAGCCCAAGGAACATCTCATGAATTTTAAATCAGGTAAGCGGCCTCTTCTTACTCTCTTCTCCAACCTCTCTCACTGTTCCTCAAGCACTTTCTTCTTTCCACTCTTCAATCTCTCCCTTCTCTTAATTTCAATTTCTTTCATTTTCTGGGAGAGACAAAGGAGACACGTTTTATCCGTGGACCCAAAACTCCGGCGCCGGTCACGGACTGGGAAGGCAGCCTTCCCTTGGTGTTTAATCATTGCAGGGACGCCTCTCTGAATATACACCCACGTTTCAAGGATGTCAGACCACGCAGGGACGCCTGCCTTGGTCCTTCACCCTTAGCAGCAAGTCCTGCTTTTCTGGGGAAGGGGCAAGTACCTCAACCCCTTCTCTCCTTGTCTCTACCCCTTCTCTGCTTTTCTGGGAGAGGGGCAATTACCCCTCAACCCCTTCTCCTTCACCCTTAGCGGCAAGTCCCGCTTTTCTACGGGGCAAGAACCCCCAATCCCTTATTTCCACGCCCCAACCTCTTATCTCTGCACCCCAATCCCTTATTTCCGTGCCCCAACCTCTTATCTCTGCACCCCAATCCCTTATTTCCATGCCCCAACCTCTTATCTCTGCACCCCAATCCCTTATTTCCGTGCCCCGACCTCTTATCTCTGCGCCCCAATCCCTTATTTCCGCACCCCGACCTCTTATTTCTGTGCCCCAATCCCTTATTTCTGTGCCCCAACCTTGTATCTCTGCACCCCAATCCCTTATTTCCGCACCCCAACCTCTTATATCTCTGCCCCCAATCCCTTATTTCCACACCCCGACCTCTTATCTCTGCGTCCCAACCCCTTTTCCCACTTTTCTGGAAGGTAAGAACCCTCGAACCCCTTCCCTCCATTTCTCTACTCTCTTTTCTCTAGGCTTGCTTCCTTCACTATGGGCAACCTTCCACCCTCCATTCCTCCTTCTACTCCCTTGGCCTGTGTTCTCAAAAACTTAAAACCTCTTCAACTCACACCTGACCTAAAACCTAAATGCCTTATTTTCTTCTGCAATGCCGCTTGACCCCAATACAAACTCGACAGTAGTTCCAAATAGCCAGAAAATGGCACTTTGAATTTTTCCATCCTGCAAAATCTAAATAATTCTTGTCGTAAAATAGGCAAACAGTCTGAGGTGCCTGACGTCTAGGCATTCTTTTACACATCAGTCCCTTCCTGGTCACTGTGCCCAGTGCAATTCGTCCCAAATCTTCCTTCTTTCCCTCCCGCCTGTCCCCTCAGTACCAACCCCAAGCGTCGCTGAGTCTTTCTAATCTTCCTTTTCTACAGACCCATCTGACCTCTCCCTTCCTCCCCAGGCTGCTCCTCGCCAGGCCGAGCTAGGTCCCAATTCTTCCTCAGCCTCTGCTCCTCCACCCTATAATCTTTTTATCACCTCCCCTCCTCACACCTGATCCGGCTTACAGTTTTGTTCCGTGACTAGCCCTCCCCCACCTGCCCAGCAATTTACTCTTAAAAAGGTGGCTGGAGCCAAAGGCATAGTCAAGGTTAATGCTCCTTTTTCTTTATCCCATATCAGAAGCGTTTAGGCTCTTTTTCATCAAATATAAAAATCCAGCCCAGTTCATGGCTCGTTTGGCAGCAACCCTGAGACGCTTTACAGCCCTAGACCCTAAAAGGTCAAAAGGCCGTCTTATTCTCAATATACATTTTATTACCCAATCTGCTCCCGACATTAAATAAAACTCCAAAAATTGGAATCTGGCCCTCAAATCCCACAACAGGACTTAATTAACCTCACCTTCAAGGTGTACAATAACAGAAAAAAGTTGCAATTCCTTGCCTCCTGTGAGACAAACCCCAGCCACATCTCCAGCACACAAGAACTTCCAAACACCTGAACCGCAGCAGCCAGGTGTTCCTCCAGAACCTCCTCCCCCAGGAGCTTGCTACACGTGCCGGAAATCTGGCCACTGGGCCAAGGAATGCCCACAGCCCGGGATTCCTCCTAAGCTGCGTCCCATCTGTGTAGGACCCCACTGAAAATCGGACTGTTCAACTCACCTGGCAGCCACTCCCAGAGCCCCTGGAACTCTGGCCCAAGGCTCTCTGACTGACTCCTTCCCAGATCTTCTCGGCTTAGTGGCTGAAGACTGACACTGCCCGATCGCCTCAGAAGCCCCCTAGACCATCACGGACGCCCAGCTTCGGGTAACTCTCACAGTGGAAAGTAAGCCCGTCCCCTTCTTAATCAATACGGAGGCTACCCACTCCACATTACCTTCTTTTCAAGGGCCTGTTTCCCTTGCCTCCATAACTGTTGTGGGTATTGACGGCCAGACTTCTAAACCTCTTAAAACTCCCCAACTCTGGTGCCAACTTAGACAATACTCTTTTAAGCACTCCTTTTTAGTTATCCCCACCTGCCCAGTTCCCTTATTAGGCTGAGACAATTTAACTAAATTATCTGCTTCCCTGACTATTCCTGGACTACAGCCACATATCATTGCTGCCCTTCTTCCCAATCCAAAGCCTCCTTCGCGTCTTCCTCTCATATCCCCCCACCTTAACCCACAAGTATAGGACATCTCTACTCCTTCCCTGGCAACTGATCACATGCCCATTACCATCTCATTAAAACCTAATCACCCTTACCCCGCTCAACGCCAATATCCCATCCCACAACACGCTTTAAAAGGATTAAAGCCTGTTATCACTCGCCTGCTACAGCATGGGCTTCTAAAACCTGTAAACTCTCCTTACCATTCCCCCATTTTACCTGTCTTAAAACCAGACAAGGCTTACAAGTTAGTTCAGAATCTGCGCCTTATCAACCAAATTGTTTTGCCTATCCACCCCGTGGTGCCAAACCCATATACTCTCCTATCCTCAGTACCTCCCTCTACTACCCGTTATTCTGTTCTGGATCTCAAACATGCTTTCTTTACTATTCCTTTGCACCCTTCATCCCAGCCTCTCTTTGCCTTCACTTAGACTGACCCTGACACCCATTAGGCTCAGCAAATTACCTGGGCTGTACTGCCGCAAGGCTTCATAGACAGCCCCCATTACTTCAGTCAAGCCCAAATTTCATCCTCATCTGTTACCTATCTCAGCATAATTCTCATAAAAACATACGTGCTTTCCCTGCTGATCGTGTCCAATTAATCTCCCAAACCTCAATCCCTTACAAAACAACAACTCCTTTCCTTCCTAGGCATAGTTAGTGCGGTCAGAATTCTTACACAAGAGCCAGGACCGCACCCTGTAGCCTTTCTGTGCAAACAACTTGACCTTACTGTTTTAGCCTAGCCCTCATGTCTGCGTGCAGCGGCTGCTGCTGCTTTAATACTTTTAGAGGCCCTCAAAATCACAAACTATGCTCAACTCACTCTCTACAGTTCTCATAACTTCCAAAATCTATTTTCTTCCTCACACCTGACGCATATACTTTCTGCTTCCTGGCTCCTTCAGCTATACTCACTCTTTGTTGAGTCTCCCACAATTACCATTGTTCCTGGCCCGGACTTCAATCCGGCCTCCCACATTATTCCTGATACCACACCTGACCCCCATGACTGTCTCTGTGATCCACCTGACATTCACCCCATTTCCCCAAATTTCCTTCTTTCCTGTTCCTCACCCTGATCACGCTTGATTTATTGATGGCAGTTCCACCAGGCCTAATCGCCACACACCAGCAAAGACAGGTTATGCTATAGTACAAGCCACTAGCCCGCCTCTTAGAACCCCTCAACATGCCCGAGTCAGGAGACTAAAATACCTCTTAGTCTAAATAGACACTTTCACTGAATAAGTAAAGGCCTTTCCTACAGGGTCTGAGAAGGCCACCGCAGTCATTTCTTCCCTTCTGTCAGACATAATTCCTCAGTTTAGCCTTCCCACCTCAATACAGTCTGATAACAGACGAGCCTTCATTAGTCAAATCAGCCAAGCAGTTTTTCAGGCTCTTAGTATTCAGTGAAATCTTTATATCCCTTATGGTCCTCCATCTTCAAGAAAAGTAGAACGGACTAAAGGTCTTTTAAAAACACACTTCACCAAGCTCAGCCACCAACTTAAAAAGGACTGGACAATACTTTTACCACTTTCCCTTCTCAGAATTCAGGCCTGTCCTCGGAATGCTGCAGGGTACAGCCCATTTAAGCTCCTGTATAGACGCTCCTTTTTATTAGGCCCCAGTCTCATTCCAGACACCAGACCAACTTAGACTGTGCCCCCCCCCCAAAAAAAACTTGTCATCCCTACTATTTTCTGTCTAGTCGTACTCCTATTCACCGTTCTCAACTACTCATACATGCCCTGCTCTTGTTTACACTGCCGGTTTACACTGTTTTTCCAAGCCATCACAGCTGATATCTCCTGGTGCTATCCCCAAACTGCCACTCTTAACTCTTGAAGTAAATAAATAATCTTTGCTGGCAGGACTATGCCGAATCTCCTTAAGCACTATCTAATCAGACATCCTGAGTCGTCCCAATTCTTAGACCTTTTATACCTGTTTTTCTCCATTATTCCATTTAGTTTTTCAGTTCATACAAAACCGTATCCAGGCCATCACCAATCATTCTATACGACAAATGTTTCTTCTAACATCCCCACAATATCACCCCTTACCACAAGATCTCCCTTCAGCTTAATCTCTCCCACTCTAGGTTCCCACGCCGCCCCTAATCCCGCTTGAAGCAGCCCTGAGAAACATCGCCCATTCTCTCTCCATACCATCCCCCAAAATTTTCGCCGCCCCAACACTTCAACACTATTTTGTTTTATTTTTCTTATTAATATAAGAAGTCAGGAATGTCAGGCCTCTGAGCCCAAGCCAAGCCATCGCATCCCCTGTGACTTGCACGTATACGCCCAGATGGCCTGAAGTAACTGAAGAATCACAAAAGAAGTGAATATGCCCTGCCCCACCTTAACTGATGACACTCCACCACAAAAGAAGTGTAAATGGCCGGTCGTTGCCTTAACTGATGACATTACTTTGTGAGAGTCCTTTTCCTGGCTCATCCTGGCTCAAAAAGCACCCCCACTGAGCACCTTGCGACCCCAACTCCTGCCCACCAGAGAACAAACCCCCTTTGACTGTAATTTTCCTTTACCTACCCAAATCCTGTAAAATGGCCCCACCCTTATCTCCCTTCGCTGACTCTCTTTTCGGACTCAGCCCGCCTGCACCCAGGTGAAATAAACAGCCATGTTGCTCACACAAAGCCTGTTTGGTGGTCTCTTCACACGGACGCGCATGAAAGCTTCCTCCAAAAGGAAAGCCAGAGGCACGCAGGCCTAGGTTGCCTCGCCGCCCCCTGCGCCCTTTCCTGCAGACTGGTGCATAGTATTTTTAAAAATACTGCGAGGACAACGTCTTCTCTGCGAGCCTGGGGAAGAGGCGAAACCACAGGAAGAGTTGAGATGTATCCCGTTAACCAGGTAGAAATTGTACTTCCAGGACTCATCAAGGCTAAACATAAAAGTTGCGTGGTTTTTTTGTTTTTGCTTTTTGAGACTGAGTCTCGCTTTTGTCGCCCAGGCTGGAGTGTAATGGCGCAATATCGGCTCACTGCAACCTCCACCTCCTGGGTTCAAGCAATTCCCCTGCCTTGGCTGGGATTACAGGCGCCCGCCACCACGCCTGGCTTTTTTTTTTTTTTTTTTTTAAGTAGAGACAGGGTTTCCCCATGTTGGCCAGGCTGGTCTCGAACTCCTGACCTCAGGTGATCCACCTGCCTTGGCCTCCCAAAGCGCTGGGATTACAGGCATGAGCCGCCGCACCTGGCCAAAAGTTGTGTGTGTTTACCAGGGACAACCCCTGTGCTTTGAGTTCTACCTGAGCTGTGAATCTCCTGTTATTACTAATCTGTCTACAGATGAGTAAACTGAGGTTCACAGAGATTACATGACTTATCCATGTCATACAGTGATCAAGAAGTGGAGCCAGGATTTGAACCCATGAAGTCCCACTCCAGATTCCTTCGTATAAGTTTACACGGAAAAAAATTTTTAGATAAGATGTCTAGGTGCCTTCTTTCCTGCCTGCTTTAAAAAAAAAATCAGCTGGAAGAATTTTTTAATTGTTTTTGTTTTCATAATTGATAATCGTGTGGGGAGCACTAATTCCCCAAGTGGGTCACAAGGAGTTATCCTGAGCAGGAATGCTTTACTGTCCCCCTTGCTCCTGTACTCATACCGTCTACCTCTTGGGGACACAGCACCAAGTAAATTTCACCGATTGAGTGTTCCTACGTTCTAGAAAATGGCACTCTACACTCACAAGGGGTTGTATATAAGTTGGCATTTCAACTATGTCTTCAACAGGCCATACCATCACCCTTTTATGCTGGCCATTTCTGGGTGGTGCAGATTGTGATAGATCCACTGGACTCCATGGTCATGTGCCCACTGCTGTGCCTCCTTTGCAGTAAAATGGGTCCTTGATCCCACAAGGCCATGAGGGATCCTGCACTAGTGGATCTAAAGATCTTTATGTCCTCAGAAAGTGTTGTGTTTGAGGCCCTGTGGACAGCAAAGGCAAACCCAATATACCTATATGGGTCTATTCCTGACTGAATAAATAAATCACTGCACTTTCCAAAATGGAAGGGATCCAAGCTAGTCAGCTTGCCACCAAGTGGCTTAGGTGGTGTCTTCAAAAGATAGCACTGTTCAGTTGGTCATTCCTGCTGGAAGGTTGAACATTTGGCAGCAGCAATAGCTAGATTGGCCTTGAAACAGAAGCCCATCTTACTGCAACCACGTAGAGCCTCTGACAATCATGGCTACCCCACCCACGCACCCATTACGCCAACACAGGGGTGCCCAACAACAGGCTGGCTCATGTCCATTGGTTAATTCATTTTGTCAACCTGGTCACTTACTGTCTCTTCCATGGTTTATTCTAATGAGGGTTAACAGAGGTCTATCCACATTCCTCTACTCCAGACCTCCTTGTCCTGATCTTCTCATCTTTCCCCTCTGATCAGCCAACCACATCATTCACCACTGTCCATAAGTCCAGGCACATTTATACTGAAGCCACTTCTCTTGCCACACAAAGTAGATCATTAGGAATACTACCGGAAGCTCTGCCCAGTGGGAGGACTTTTCTCCTTACAAGGCCAGCTCAAGAAGTACAGCAGTGCAGCCACCATTTCAGCATGCCCTTACATACCTAGCCAACTCATCCATGAATCAAGTCTGGGCTTCCTCTTCCACCATCTGCTGCTCATATGGGATCCCCCATCAGCCATGGGGAATTGCTAAGGAAGGGGTACAGCAGTAGAAAGAATGAGTATCCAGGCTTCCATGCCCCTACAGCTCACATGTTTCCTCCAGCCCTGCTCAAGCCTTCCTCTCATCTCATGAGGGATTGCTCTGGAAGATGCCTGACCTTCTGACCTAATAAGAATGAGAGAACCCAAATCATGATGGGCAGTTCTGCCACCTGATGTCCCATGGTCAGGGGCTTTGTCTCTATCCAAGCTGTGGAAGAATGCCAGGAGTTATTTTATGAAAAGCATAAAGTTCTGTACTGCAGATGGCAGTCTTGTTCTAGAACCCAAGGGGCTTGGGTTTTTATTCTCCCACTGGTGTACCATCTTGAAAACTCTGACATCATAGGGTCTCCTAGATCATATGAACCAAGCACAGAGCCACTTCCACTATAGCCTGCACCTGCTGCAGATCACTTTTCTGCTCTGGGCCAGATCAAAGCTGGCAGCCTTGAAGGGAAACAGAAATCCAAGATGTCTTTGTTTTAAGGTGAGTTTAAAGTTGTGTTGTCCAATACAGTAGCCACTACCCCCATGTGTCTACTGAGCACTTGAAATGTGGCTTGTGACAAATGTTGAAATGATAATACTTTGGATATATAGTATTATATAAAATGTATAATTGGCCGGGCACGGTGGCTCACACCTGTAATGTCAGCACTCAGGGAGGCTGAGGTGGGCTGATCGCTTGAGCCCAGGAGCTCAAGATCACCCTGGACAACAGGGAAACCCCACCTCTATTAAAAAATATAAAAATTAGCCAGGCACGGTGGCTTGTGCCTGTAGTCCCAACTACTCAGGAGACTGAGGTGGGAAGATCACTTGAGACCAGGAGGTCGAGGAAGCCATGATTGTGCCACTGCAATCCAGCCTGGGCAACAGAGCAAGACCTTGTCTCAAAAAAATAAAAAAGAAAGTATTATTGGCCAGGCGTGGTGGCTCACACTTGTAATCCCGGCACTTTGGGAGGCCGAGGTGAGTGGATCACAAGGTCAGGAGTTCGAGACCAGCCTGGCCAACACACTGAAACCCTTTCTCTACTAAAAATACAAAAATTAGCTAGGCATGGTGGTGCGTGCCTGTAATCCCAGCTACTTGGGAGACTGAGGCAGGAGAATGGCTTGAACCTGGGAGGTGGAGGTTGCAGTGAGCCAAGATTGTGCCACTGCACTCCAGCCTGGACGACAGAGCTAGACTCTGTCTCAAAAAAAAAAAAAAAAAAAAGTATTATTACAATTAATTTTACCTGCTTTTTTTGTCTTTTCACATTGCTACTAGAGAATTTTAAATTACATTCATGCCTTGCATCATACTTCTATTGGACAGCGATGAAGCAGCAATCACCCATTTACAGATTTACCAAGCTTGTGGACTATCTGCCACTTGCAAGGTACTGAGCTGAGTGCCGAGGAGAAAAGCCTGAAAAAGACAAAGGATCAGCTCTCATGGAGGCTTCTTTCCTTTCACGAGATGAGTGATTAGTGTCTTCTGTGATGCATGCCAAGAAGGAGGTGTCCCCTGGGTATGGGAGCATAGGAGAGTGGCATCCAAGTCATGCTGGGCAGTCAGGAAGCCTGTCTGGAGGAGGAGGTGGCTCAATCTCGAAAGACAACAGAAATTTATTAAATGTTAAGTAATCAAGAGGTGCAGGAAGAGCATACCAAGTCAGAGAAAACAGCTTGATCACAGTCTGCATGACTCTGGCTGACTTTTTCCTCTTCAGGAAATTTTCTGAAAGCTTAGTAATTAAAGATGGCTACAGAGTTAGACTGTTCCTTCCAATCTTTTCACTTTAGAGGAAGCATGAAAGAGAAACAATCAGATAAATATGGTAGGCATGAAGCACAAAAAATAGGCCAAATCTCAAATTGCTCTCAGCAGTAATTTTTTTTTTTTTTTTGAGACATAGTCTCACTCTGTCACCCAGGCTGGAGTGCAGTGACACAATCTCAGCTCACTGCAACCTCTACCTCCCAGGTTCAAGTGATTCTCCTGCCTCAGCCTCCAGAGTAGCTGGAACTGCAGGCATGCACCACTATGCCCAGCAAACTTTTGTATTTTTAGTAGAGACAGGGTTTCACCATGTTGGCCAGGCTGGTCTGAAACTCCTTACCTCAAGTGATCCACCCACTTCAGCCTCCCAAAGTGCTGGGATTACAGGCGTGGGCCACCACGCCTGGCAGAGCAGTAAATATTTGTATGTGCCAAATACTGGGGGCAAAAGGGAAGGGCTTCTTTGCCACATAACACAGCTGGCACTTAGGGGTGGTAATGCTGACATTCTGTTTCATTCAGTCAGGAAATGAACTCCCCATACAGGCTATATTGAATAGTAATAATGGTCACCTGAAGCTGTTGGTGTTTGGCCTCCCCTGGAAGCAAGATATCTGTATGAAAGACCCACACCTAAGAAGTAATACTGACAAATGTCAGACATTTGATTGGCACATTATCTGAGGAGAGGGATTAGAGAAAGTTCTAAGTATCTAGGAGTCATCTATTCCTTACAATCAAAATCCAAATCATAACTGTTAATGTCTTTGTAAATGAGTCAGACCTGCTGTGGTTCAGAGACTTTTCATTTTATGTTGATTTCTAAGAACTGCATAGTTTAAGCCACCTTGACTTTTATAAGCGTAGAAACAGATGGGGTTTAAAGTAAGAACTCATTAACTGCCAAAAAATAAAAAAAAGAAATTGAGAGCTTTAACATGGCATGATTTCTGCCTGAACAGTTTCAATTCTGCTTGTTGTGGCACTACAACAGCTCATGTGCATAAACTGTCCATCGTACATTCTGGCTTCAGAGTCTGTGGTATGAAATCCTGGTACTGATTACAATTCTTACTATTAGAGTATGTACCATGTTAGTGCATTCATAATGAAAGGTCATGAACTATTACCGAGGGTGGTGAGCACTGCTCAAGAATAGATGGTTGCTCCTTTGGAGGAAAGAGGGTTGCTTGGGGTACCCTGTCCACCTCTCATAACAATCACTTAGTCTCAGTGTCTGGAGGGATGGGGGCACCACTGTTTGAGCCCATGAGGGATTAGTCACCAGGAGATAAACTGTGGTGACCTCAGATCTTGACTCAGGACTCGTTCTTAGCAGCCAGGGTCCTCAGTCTCCTCTGTGAGGAGGACACAGTGGCCATGTCCTGGGCTCTCTGCTGCTGCTGGACACTTTCCTGAGGTTGCTGCCCCTCATGAAGGGGAGCAGCTGTGATGTCAGCAACCAGCCTGAAGAGGGACTTACTAGGGAATGTTTCCAAGCCGACTGCTAATGCTCCCACCTATTATTTGGGAAGCATTCATTTCCTCAGATAAGCCTCAGAACAGCCCAATGCAAAGAAAACTTCATTTCATTAAAACAGAGCTAGGGGCCGGGCGCGGTGGCTCACGACTGTAATCCCAGCACTTTGGGAGGCCAAGGCGGGCGGATCACGAGGTCAGGAGATCAAGACCATGCTGGCTAATGTGGTGAAACCCCGTCTCTACTAAAAATACAAAAAAATTAGCCGGGCGTGGTGGCAGGTGCCTGTAATCCCAGCTACTCGGGAAGCTGAGGCAGGACGATGGCGTGAACCCAGGAGGTGGAGCTTGCAGTGAGCCGAGATAGCGCCACTGCACTTCAGCCTGGGCGACATAGCGAGACTCCGTCTCCAAAAACAAAAAAAAAAACAGAGCTAGGTATCTTATATTAGCATTACAGAAAGAGGATTTCAAGCAAGCTTCGAAGAAATATAAGAACAGAGCTTGTTAAGATGCAAGTTGCAGGGGAAAGGCCAGTAAATCTGAGAGAAACAAGAAACCCAAAACAAGAAGACAGGCCTCAGAAATCTCATCAGGCTTGAGTAGGAAATGGGACACATAATCAGATAACAGACACCACACTGCTTTGTAGTCTATACATTTATTGAGTAAAAACAAAATCAGTGTCAGACACGTTATATTTGATTGGGTTCAAATTTGGCTGATGTCCAAATGCAGCAGAGAAGAACGGCGGGGCGAAGGGACACGGTGTTGCTGACAAGGTGACACTGAACAAAACAGTTTTCCTTTAATTGTAAAAGCGGGCATCGCACAGCTGGTGTGAGTCAATTAACCAAGGCAGGGAGGGGACTCAATGTTTTACAAGCAGAGGGAAAACCAAAGTAAGCAGAGAACTTTCAAGAGAGGAGAGGCCAGAACACTGAGAGAAAAAGCTGCAGCAGAGGCCTGCTGGAGAACAGTGGTCGGATCTGCTGGCTCACTTGGGGAACACAGTGACCACTTCATAACCCTCAGGTGGTGTGACTCGCTCCCGGGCATGCTTCTCACAGTAGATTTGATCCTCCACAAAGAAATGGCCCTTCTGTTTCAGGTTGGTGCCACAGTCAGTGCACACATAACACTCAGGGTGGCGGTGACGGTCCCGCAGCTTCACGAACACACCGCTACAGAAGCAAGGGAGGGAAGGGACTCCATCAGTGACAAGCACCTGCAGGTGGCACCTGAGCAGGTGGCACCATCCTTCCTGAGCAGGGGCCTGGGGCTTCTCCCCAGGAACCCATCACAGGGGAAACCAGGGCCTCCCAAATGGCCTCCAATCATAAGGGACTTACTTCTCCTTCCCAGGGTCCAGAGACATTTTTCCAAAAACCCCTCCTACTTCAACAGGGCAGCCCTGATTTTTCTCATTTTACATGTTCATAACCTAAGGGCTCCGCAGTGAAGGAAAACCTTCACAACCTGGCTGTGGGACACAGGACCTTTCTGGCCTCTCTGTTGCATTTTTCCAGGAGGGATTTGTCTCCCTCACAAGCAAAATGTGCAACATCCAGCACTTTCCACATTTTCATGGTTTACCCAACCTGCAGGGTCTGCAAAGGCTGTGGGAAGCAGATACTCACACAATCCCAGTGCCACATTTGTCACACATAGGCAACTTCTGAGCATTTCCAATCGACGCAGCCACTTTAGTGACAGGAGCCTTAACACTTCTGAATCCTGAGGGCTTGTTGGGATCCCCTGAAATGAGGAAAACACTGTCATTGGCCAGGAAGGGCAGAATTGCGTAAGTATCACTCAGCTCTTCAGAACCACTTATAAATATATGTTCAAGCAAGGCCATGGGAACTGGAGTGACTCTGCTCTGTGATCCTGGGCAAGTAACTTAACCTCTCTGGTCCCCAGTTTATTTTTCTATAAAACAGGAGATTAACACCTGGCCAAAGAAAAGCCCAAAAAGCCAAGACAATCCTAAGCAAAAACAATAAAGCTGGAAGCATCATGCCACCCAAATTCAAACTATATTACAAGGCTACAGTAATCAAAACGACATGGTACTGGTAGAAGAACAGACACATAGACCAATGGAACAGAACAGAGAACCCAGAAACGAGACCACACACCCACAACCATCTGATCTTTGACAAACCTGACAAAAACAAGCAATGAGGAAAGGATTCCCTATTTAATAAATGGTGCTGGGAGACCTGGCTAGCCATATGCAGAAAATTGAAACTGGATCCCTTCTTTACACCATATATAAAAATCAGCTCAAGATGGATTAAAGACTTAAATGTAAAGCCCAAAACTATAAAAACACTATAAGAAAATCTAGGCAATACCATTCAGGACATGGGCATGGGCAAAGATTTCATGATGAAAACCCGAAAAGCAATTGTAACAAAAGCAAAAATTGACAAATGGGATCTAATTAAACTAAAGAGCTTCTGCACAGCAAAAGAAACTATCATCAAAATGACGAGACAACCCACAGAATGCGAGAAAATTTTTGCAATCTATCCATCTGACAAAGGTCTAATATCCAGCATCTGCAAGGAACTTAAAACAAATTTACAAGAAAAAAATAAGCCGGGCACAGTAGCTCACTTCTGTAATCCCAACACTTTGGGAGGCCGAGGTGGGTGGATCACCTGAGGTCAGGAATTTGAGAATAGCCTGGCCAACATAGCCAAACCCCCTCTCTACTAAAATTACAAAAATTAGCCAGGTGTGGTGGCATGTACCTATAGTTCCAGCTACTCAGGAGGCTGAGGCAAGAGAATCACTTGAACCCAGGAGGCAGAGGTTGCAATGGGCTGAGATTGTGCCACTGCACTCCAGCCTGGGCAACAGAGCGAGACTCCATCTCAATAAAAGAAAAAAATAACCCCATTAAAAAGTGGGCAAAGAACATGAACAGACAGTTTTCAAAAGACATACATGCGGCCAACAAACATGAAAAAAAGCTCGACATCACTGATCATTAGAGAAATACAAATCAAAACCACAATGAGATACCGACTCACGCCAGTCTGAATGGCTATTATTAAAAAGTAAAAAAACAACAGATGCTGGCAAGGTTGTGGAGAAAAAAGAACGCTTTTACACTGTTGGGATGTAAATTAGTTCAAACATTGTGGAAGACAGTGTGGTGAGTCCTCAAAGACCTAGAAGCACAAATACCATTCAACCCAGCAATCCCATTACTGGATGTATACCCAAAGGAATATAAATCATTCTATCATGAAAATACATGCACTCTTACGTTCATCACAGCATTATTCATGATAGCAAAGACATGGAATCAACCTAAATTCCCATCGATGATAGACTGGATAAAGAAAATGTGGTACATATACACCAGGGAATACTATGCAGCCATAAAAAGGAACGAGATCTTGTCCTATGCAGGGACATGGATGGAACTGGAAGCCATTACCCTCAGCAAACTAATGCAGGAACACAAAACCAAATACCACATATTCTCACTTGTAAGTGGGAGCTGAATGATGAGAACACATGGACACATGGTGGAGGGACAAGACACACTAGGGCCTGTCAGATGGTGGGGAGTGGGGGAAGGAGAACATCTGAAAGAATGGCTGATGGATGCTGGGCTTAATATCTAGGTGATGGGATGATCTGTGCAGCAAACCACCATGGCACATCGTTACCTATGTAACAAACCTGTGCATCCTACACATGTACCCCTGAACTTAAATGTTGGAAATTTAAAAATAAAGTTCTTAAAAAAGAAAAGAAATCCACATCACAGATAGCACAAAACCATCAGAATACAGCAAGCAACAGCAGGCAGATAACAATCATCTCCTACAGATCAGAGGAAGGAGCCTTTCTGTAATCAGCCTAGTGCGTGTAAAATAAGCCCCTAGTAGCTAGATGCTGAGCTGCCTAAGGCCCCACTCATCACATCTTAGGTAACAAAGCCCTGTACCATGGTAGCTATTAATAATGGTAAAAATCACCTGGAGGCCTTGTTAACACACAGATTGCTGGGCCCCACCCCCAGAGTTTCTGAGCCAGAAGGCCCAGGATGGGGCCTAAGACTCTGCATTTCCAACAAGTTCCCAGGTGCCACTGATCCAAGAACCACTGGACAAGAGCAAAGAAACAGCTTCCTGTGCCAGGTGAGGGGATGAGGAGAGGGTCACTCCATGACTGCAGTCACGTCGGGCAATCGCGGGGCTGACAGACAAGGGCCTTAGCTCTCTTGTTCTTTCAGAAAGTGAGTCCCTGTATGCTGACCAATCCTTCCGAACCAAAAACTGAGACACATGTTCACACAATGGACATTTATTGTTTATTTTTACTGATTAGAGATAGCATCTCGCTATGTTGTGTCTCAAAGTCCTGCCCTCCAGCGATCCTCCCACCAGAGCTTCTCCAGTAGCCACTGTGCCTAGCAACAAGGGGCGTTTAGAATACATGGTTGACTGTATTTTGACCACAATTACCCCGCCCCTCTCTTGCCATGCTTACCTCCAGTCAGTGGTTCCCTACTGGGGGCAATTTTGTCTCCTAGAGAGCAGTTTCGATTGTCACAGTGAAAGGGGGTGCCACTGGCGTCTAGTGGGCAGAGGTCAGGGATGCTGCTGAACATCCCAAAATACACAGGGCAGCCCCACAACAAGGACTCATATGGCCCAAAATGTCAATAGCACCAAGGCTGAGAAACCCTGCTCTCGATGGAGTAGACTTCCCCATCCCGACTTTAGCCAACGTGAGCAGATGTGAGCCTTACACAGGCAAAAGCACTAAGGGCACTTGTGTGGTTTGGCCCTGTTCCCACAGAGGTATTGCCTCTGCCATGAAAACAGCAAGCACCAGAGCGCCTCTCCCTTCCCTGGGCTTGAATGAGAGGACTCAGGGGGCCTGGTCCAGCCCTGCCAAGCCCAGCAGAGCCACAGCTATCCTGTAGCCCCCATAAATACAGGTTACCCACTGCTGAATAATACAATATGAGAGATGGTTTGGGGTACTTGGCTGGCTTATGGGGAACAACAAGAGGGTATATGTGAATGCAGCCTGAACTCTCAATAGCCCTATCATGCTGCCATGGCTCAGACTTAGGCTTCCCCCCTCAGAGCTGGGACTATTCATCGCTGGGAACCGATGCACACAGATGTCCACCTGGCAGCACATGAGATGGGGCTGAGATTAGGAGGCTCCATAGTTTTAAGTGGTGAGCTCTACAGACGGGCTTGGTGAAGACTCAGTTCTGCCCCACCAGCAGGTGCATAAGGAGAAACCACCTTGGTGCTTCTGTTCTCCCCGAGCCTAAGGCACCTTCTTGCCCTTCCCAAGCCTTCCTCCCTTCCTTTGGGAGGAGGCCAAAGTTCCAACTTTGTTCACCATATATTTTACCTGTATTAATTTTTTTAATATTGCATTTAAATGTCATTTTTTTTCATGATTATTGAGTTTTCCAGTGCCCCCTTAAATTCTGCACTCAAGGCCGGGCGCAGTGGCTCATGCCTGTAATCCCCAGCACTTTGGAAGACCAAGGCGGGCAGATCACTTGAGGTCAGGAGTTCGAGACCAGCCTGGCCAACATGGTGAAACCCCATCTCTACTAACAATACAGAAACTAGCTGGGCATTGTGGGACGTGCCTGTAGTCCCAGCTACTTGGGAGGCTGAGGCAGGAGAATGGCTTGAACCTGGGAGGTGGAGGTTGCAGTGAGATGAGATCACGCCACTGCACTCCAAACGTAGGCGACAGAGGTCTCAAAAAAAAAAAAAAAAAATTCTGCCCTCAAAGCAGTACCTCCCTCACCTCACCCTGATCCTGGCCCTTCCTAGAGGGATCTCAGAAGGGCCTAGGTGGGCATCTTCTCTAAGCATCATGCCTCAAGCATCCCAAACGGATTCCCTCATTTTCTGGCTGATGAAGCCATCTGGCTGCCTGCCCATGACAAGAAGGAAATGGCAGCATCTCTACATACCTGGGCAGTTTGCAAAGGCACTGATTGGGCTGAGAACCAGTTCAATGAGGTTGGGCTCTCTTATGCAATGGGCTTTTTCACATTTCACACTTAAAGACCCGGAATCCACTCAATCCATAGAAAAATCACCAGGAAAGAAGAGAGGCTGCAAAAGGGTAGAATGAGAAAAAGCCAGGAGGGACATGAAATCTCCATTAGGTAGGAGAATCCACATCTGTTTCTAGAATGAAGAGACCTGACCTGGATAAAACTGGGCACAGCTTGGGGGAGAAGGCTGCCTGCCCAACAGAAGACTCACTGTGGCCTGTTCAGCCCTACGGTGCCACCTGTTGGCTTCAAGGTTTTTTCTCTCGCATATCCAGCCAACACTGCTAATCCAGAGAAATCTCTCTTCCTTTCTTCTCAACTAGCTTATAGTGAAAATACTAGCTTCCTTTGAACTCCAGGCAACTACAAAAATTTCCAAATTTCTCTTCTTACAGTGAACCCTGTATCCCAAATATTTCTGGGAAAAAAGTGAAAATTAGCTAAATAAACCACAGCTGTTTTTCTGTCCACTTCACTGCTCAACAACCTTGCATGGCTTCACACTACCTTTAGAATAAAGCTCATGATTCTTAACCTTGCACCTGGTGGTCCCCCATATCTAACTCAAGATTACCCGAGGATTCACCTGGAACCCTGGGTAACCAGCCAAAACGAGCCTCGGTACTTGCTGAACAAGTCTCCAGTTTTCTCATCTCAGAGCCTCTGGCCACCACTGTGTTTTCTCAGCCCATGACTGCTCCTTCCAAACCTCCAATCATTAAAAGTCTCCTTCAATGGACAGATGAATGGATAAATAAAATGTAATATACACAAACAATGGAATAATACTCTGCCTTAAAATGGAAAGAATTTCTGACACATGCTACATGGATGAACCCTGAGGATATTAAGCTAAGTGAACTAAGCCAGGACCAAAAGGACAACTACTGCATGACACCACTTATACAAGGTATTTAGAGTAGTCAAATTCATAGAGACAAGCAGGAGGGTGGTTACCAGGAGCTGGAAGGAGAGAGGAATGGTGAAATACTCTTTAATGGGAATAGTTTCAGTTTTGCAAAATAAAAGAGTTCTATGGATGGATGGTGGTGATAGTAGCACAATCACATAAATGTACTTAATACCACTAAATTGTACACTTAAAATTTGTTAAGATGGTAAATTTTATATTAAGTATATTTCACCATTTTTTTTAATATAACGGCTTCTTCTGCCTGCAAGTTTTGGAATTTGAGCCATAACAAGATGAAGGTGAGGAACCAAGAGCCCCTTTCTCCTAGTCTAGAAGCTGAATTTTACCCAAAATGAGACAGCTTGTGTTGGGTCTTCAAGGTTTATGACCAAATACTGCCGTAGCCAAGCTTCCTTCAGGGAGGGGCCTTACTCACTGTGCACCTGGCAGTTTACAGATGTGGCTTTACTTAACCCTGTAAACAATCCCATGAGGTCCTGGCTATTAGCTTCAATGGATCTGTGCAGAAACTAGAGCTTAGAAAGGCAAGCAACTTGCTGGAGATGTCACAGCAGGTCAGAGGCAGATCCTGGATGCCAGTGCTCTTTCTGCCCTGCAGCACTGCTTTCTGAACCAGAGGCGTTTCTGAATGACAGGATCTCTCATCAACAGCTTTTACTACCTTAACCTTTCACCATTTTATCTCAAATAAAAACAGGCATTTGGGGCCGGGTGCAGTGGCTCACATCTGTAATCCCAGCGCTTTGGGAGGTCCAGGCGGGCAGATCACCTGAGGTCACAAGTTCAAGACCACCCTGGCCAACATGGAGAAACCCCATCTCTATTAAAAATACAAAAATTATCTGGGCATGGTGGTACACATCTGTAATCTCAGGTACTTAGGAGGCTGAGGCAGGAGAATCGCTGCAACCTGAAAAGCGGAGGTAGCAGTGAGCCGAGATCATGCCACTGCACTCCAGCCTGGGCAACAGAGCAAGACCCTGTCTCAAACAAAAACAAAAACAAAAACAAACAGGCATTTGGGTTCCTTCCCCGAAGAGCCTTCTGCATGTAAAGAATGTTTAGAATGGAATTTATCCTGTTACTGTCAGTAAAGATTTAATGTGGGTACACAGTAAGAGATACAGGAGAAACTACAAGATTTGCTATCTCCCTCTTCCCTTCCAGCAGAATCTTGATTCTCTTTGGGGCAAGAACCATCCAGATTAAGGGCTAAAATTTTTTTTAAAAAGAATCCTAATTCCCAGACTCTCGTTTCTAACTAGGTGTAGCCAGGTGACTAAATCATGGTCAATAAAATGGAAGAGTAGTATGGGACTTCTGGGAAGGAGAAAGCTGGCTCATCTGAAATTGGAACTCCCCAGTTAGCATTATCTCCCTTCTTCCTCCCTGTCACCTGGAGGTAAGCATGATGGTTGGAACACCAGCTGCTAACCAGGACCACGAAGTAACCTTGGGAATAGAAGCCACAAATTTGGGTGCTGGAGTGCCGGATAGGAGTCCAGATCTTGAAGAGCATGGAGTTTCCAAATCCATGCTCAGGTCCTTCTCTGTGAGCTGAGATGAGCTCTGCAGCATGTCTAGTTGGGCACGGATGAACTTGACCTTGCCTCTCATTGAAGGGTTTCACATCCACGTAAGAGTGAAATAAGTTGTGGTTTCTCACATGTTTTTACAAAGCTATCATCCTCAAGGGTTGGCCCCCAAGTTGTTTGTCAGGCAAAGCTAATACTGGAACTTGATACGAAGTATGGCTCATTACTTCCCAGCTGCTCAGCTACTCCAAGCAAAAGAGGAAAGCAGTGGTAGAACAGTATCATTTTAGCATAAAAGAAGCACATGCAAACACATGGCCCATGGTTTCCTAATTTCCTATGGTTGTAAACTGCCGCTCTCTCTAAAGAAATCACACAAATGGGGAGGAAGCCCAGGTGTCGGGTGTGTTCAGAAGAGAACTTTCTTATCAGAAAGGGCTCCCCAGGAAGCTGAATCTTCGGCTGCGGACTTTGAGGAGGGAGGTTCATCTTCCAGAGGGCACATGCCTCTCAGCCAACATGCCAATCCCTTTGCAGCCTGGCTGAGGCAGGTCTCACACTCACCATCACAAGGTGTCCCCTCACTGGAGCATCCACTGTCTCTTTGCAGATGGGTCCATGAGAGAGATAGAGGGCATAGAAAACAAGACCCCACTGAAGTGCCCAAGCCTCAAGAAAGGAAGAGAGAGTGTGGAGGACTGGGCATCACGGGGACCAGGAAAGGGTACAAAACCCAGCTCTCTGGAAAAGACTGCCCATGAGCATCACAGGAGGTGCTGATGAGGAACTACCAGGGAAGAAGCGGGTGTGAGGGCTGCTGATCATCTTTGTGAGGGGAATAAAGCATCCCTTCTTCAATACATCCACCTGTCACAATTTCTCGACGTATAGCATTGTTATTAAGTGAAGATACTTTTACCACTGTCCACTTAAACATGATCATAATAAGTGTACATTACATAATGTCTTCAGTGAGAAGCATGTCTCCTGAGACCTGCAGAACCCTACGGGGTGACCCTGGGTGACTCAACATCAAAGCTCACCCCAAGGACAAGAAAGCCTCTTCATGACATTTCAAACACCACAATAACTATGAAGCGAGTACTCAGTTACGATAATGGATGTTTTACACAACTTATGCCATTTCATGACCATGATAATCTTAGAGGAAAGGAGTTTTATCCCTGATGGACAGATGAGAAAACAGACCTGGGAAGGCTGAGATTTGCCAAAGGTCACAGAATAAGAACATGGCCACAAGGGGGAGCTCTTGGGCCCTCAAGAGGCCACCCACCCTAGAGCAAATGCAAACACATGCCCCCAAGCAAAGCCAGCCCCTGGCTTCACTGAACACTAATTCATTCTCATTCTGCTGCTCATTGCCCATGGCCTTCATCACTGAAGTTCCTCAGCCACTACCAAGGTATTGTTTCTGGGCTCAAAGCAAATAAATGGCCAAGGGACAGACCAACAGGCTCCCACAGCAGTCAGGCTCACCCCAACCTTAGCATCCTCTTGCACATGTGACAGGACACAGTTGGCCAGGCCTGGAGTTTCTTAAATACAGACCCAGATGGGAAAATGTGGTCAGCACTCTCTTCCTCTCTCTCTCTCTCTCTCCCTCTATCTCTTTTAAAGAATTTTAGCATTTTAAAAGCCCATGCCCTCCAAAGCAGGCTCCAGAGTGTGTTCACCTGTGCTTCCGCAATGACTGACTCTCACATCTGACCTTGAACAAGTGCCTCTGACTGCAGATGGAGCTGATTACCTTTTTCTTCAGACTCCAGGATTTCCTGCAAAACCAAGAAAGACGTGGACTGTTTCGGGGGCTCATTCAACTCCTGTTTCTCCTGAAGCATCTTGTAAACTTCAGATTCTTTGTCGATGACAAGGCTGCTTGGAGGCTGAGCATGGTCTAAGCTGTAAAGAATGTTTGAAAAATTGATTAGGACATGACAGAAGTTAAAAATAACTTCACCAGGAACCTCCTCCAGGCAGACACTGTTGATTTGAAGGATGGATAGAAATGATCTCAAAGCCCTCTCCTAAATCAGCCACAGACCTGCTGCCAGCACAGTGAAACTGAGATGTCTTTGTAGTCAGAGCTGGCTGCTGCTTCAATGCAATCAGAGGCTCTTCTTCTAAATAGCTTCAGTAGCTCAATTACTTTTTGGCCTAATCCAGTGGAATGAGAATGCTCTATCTCTTTATAAATTCCATCAGCAGCATTATGTCCAGAGAAAATTTAGAAAAAAAAAATGTCAACCACAACCCAACCATGAAGAACTCAGCCGGGTCCCCCTTGTATGGGCCACAAACATTGCTTGCACAAGCAGGAATCATAGTGTTATTCATTCCCGACGATCTCACAGTGCTTTCCTTGTCTATAAATACTTCCTGATTCTCAAGGCCAGGCGCTTGGGTCTCCTCACCTATAACACAGAGGTAACAGCACTTTCCTTGCCTGGTTCACAGTTTGGTGGTAAGGATGGGACATGCAAGTGCTTTGTGAACTGTTGATGTTCAGGCCCAGGGACTGGGCAAGCCAGGCCTTGTCTTCCCCACCTTCCTCCTGTCATTCCGGGTGACCCAGAACAAGATAAGACAGGCAGAGCCTGCCTCTTTCCCTGAGGGCTCCACTTTCTAAGCAGTGGACGGTGACAGGGAGGTAGTCTCTCATCAGCTATACCTGTAAATCTATCCTCCATCTCACCCCTTCTCACCTCCCCACCTCCCCCAGGTCCAAGCCATGCCATGCTTAGGCCAAAGTGATGGCCTCTATTCAAAATATCAGAGTGATATTTTTTGTTTTTTAGAGACAGGGACTCACTCTGTCACCCAGGCTGGAGTACAGTGGTGCAATCACAGGTAACTGTAACCTCGAACTACTGGCCTCAATAGATAAATCCTCCTGCCTCGGCCTCCTGAGTGGCTAGGACTACAGGTGTGCCACCATCCCCCGCTGATTTTGTCATTATTTTGTAGAGACAGAGTCTTGCTGTGTTGCCCAGGCTGGTCTCAAAGTCCCGGCCTCAAGTGATCCTCCAGCCTCGGACTCCCAAAGCGCTAGGATTACAGGCATGGGCCAGAGTGCCTGGCCTAGAATGATATTTTAAACATGAATCAGACTGTGTCATGCTGTGGCTCAATGTATTCTCATTTGACTTAGCACAAAATATTTAGTTTTAATACTAAAATATATGTTTAATCAAATTCAACTTTTTTGGAGTAAATGTTATCACAGAGGAGAAAGTCCCTCACATATGTGACCCAAACTTCTCCCTCCACACACATCCCCTGCCAGCCCTGGCCCACTCTGCTCTACTGAGACCAGGCTTCCCGCTGTGCCTGGGAAACACTAGCTTCACAGCCTATGCACTTACTGTGCCCTCAGCCTGCAATGCCCTTCCCAGGTGTTGTCATGGCTCCCATGCTTCATCCAGGTCTCTGCTCAAGTGCACTCCTCAGAGAGGCCTTCCTGACCCCGACTCCAAACAGTCCGCCACATCCCCACTATCACTCTTAACTCCCTACCTGCTCTCTCACCATGGATTCCAGTGTATTCCCTTATTTCTTTGTTGTCTATCTCCCCCTGGAAAGTAAGCCCCAGGAGGGCAGGAGCATGGCCTGTCTTGCTCCCCATCACATTCCCAGGCCCGGCTCAGTGCCTGGCACAGGTCACAGTTCAGCAGGCAGCAGGCAAGTGAACGAACACTGCAGAATGGGTCCAGGGCCTCCTTCCTCCTTGCTGTGCTCCCCCTGTTCCTGCAGGCTCACGAGGTCCTCCAGGGCAGCCAGCCTCTGAGGGTTGTGCCAGGGACATGGGCAGCCCCACCTCCTGGCCCCAGATCACCACCTTCCTCTCAGCTGAGCTGCTAAGGAGGAAGGCCAGTGTGCCCAGTGGAACCAAAGAGCAAATATCAGATGGTGGGGCAATTTATTGATGCAGATGGATAGATTTGTATATAAACAAGTTGTGCTTCCTGAGTAATAAAGCTATAAAGTCTCCAGCCCACCAGGCTGCCTCCCAGCTTTACAGATGCAGGCAGTGGCCAGGAGTGGTTTTATTCAGCAACTCTAAACAGACTCTCTTTAGGGCTGGAGCCACTTTCACAGGTGCAAATGAATTTTATCAGTTACGCTTACTCATTTCCAGGGTATATGTTTTCCCTGGGTAATTCTCCGCAAGTTCCCTTTTCCTCTCCCTCTCTCCCTCTCCTTTCTTCCTTTCTCTTTTCTGAGACAACCTCTGGGGCACGTTCAGTACTCAGGTCCCCAGCTAAAGGCAGAGTCAATCATAGCAATCAAGGTCCAGGTGTTTCCCTTCCACTCCAACCATGTTCTCACAATAAAGGAAAAGGCACCCAAAGAGTGGCATATGCTTCATGGCTACCAAAGAAGGTCAGAGTTTAAGTAGCAAGATTCATGGGTTGGTCACTCCGGCTGGCTGCATTTGGGGAAGGGAAAGCAGCTATCCCTGCCTGTCCTGCCCACTCCTGCTTGGCCTCTTCCCCCACCTGCAGGGAACTGTGGGTGCCTCTCAGGGCAGGCAATGGGGCCACCTGGGGGAGTTGTTTTAACCAAGGGTCTTTCTTTGTCTCACTTTCCAGCCCTTTCTTTGAGTTATATGCCTGACTCTTTGAGTCCTGAGTTTGGAACTTGCCCCATAATAAGCATATTACATTATTTTTGGATAAATCTTTTTTCTATTACACTTAGGACTATTTTAAAATTGAGATCAGACTATGGAATGTTCTTGGGAAAGATTTTTCTTCTTCTTTGGTGTATGTTATGTCTGGAAGCCACCAATGGAACACACCAAAAAAATGACAGAACCCAGACCACAAGGCCATCACATATTCTTCCAGCAAATCACCTTGTGAGGGATTTCTATAATTAAAAAAAAAAAAAAAACTTACCATTTTTCTCAAATAATGATAGTATCTTTAAACCACTGGACAATTTATAAAGGACTTTCAATATCTATTACCTTACTTAAGGTATTGATACACCTGACTCAAAATAACATCCTAAGATCCAACGTCTAAGTCTTAGACACTAGATTACAGGTATTGACATGATACCACAATATCTTAAAAAATGATGACAAAAATATGAAGGAGAAATGGAGCAAAAAATTTCTCGTTTTTATATTAAAAACAGCAATGAAAGAATATTACAGTGATATGGCTTCAGAAAATATAATACACACCACTCAGTCTCCAGGAGAAAAAGTTTTGACGGCGGAACAGTGAAAATAAACACTTTCTTCTGAACCCACTCTATACAGTTTTAATAACGAGTTTAAGCAAATTCAACTACTTTGGAGTAACAATACGTTACACAAAGTTTCCTAGTTCTTGTTTCTCCCTGGGAGCTTATGTGTATCTGTTTCCTAAATGTTTAATATTTTCTCCCACTATTTTAGGACGTGACCTGAGGGCCCCAGGGTTATTCTAGCCAAGCCACTCCCATTCCTGCCAAATAAGATGGCTGACACAGCCAGGCGTAGGAGGATAATAGTGGTCTTTAGAACATAAGCAGAAACTCCCCTTGAGCCCACCTCCCAGAGGAGGATTTTGGAGGCTGAGCCTGCAGACCTTATGTGATTCTCACACCTGCTCCAGCCAAAAGGGCAGCTGGGGTGAGGGTCAGAAGGACGAGGAGGATGGAAAGCAGTACGCCCATGGCTCTGGATCATGGGTCAGCACAGCAACCCTGGGATGAAAGTCTACTCCATCAGAACCATGAAGTGCCCAGAGTGAGGATATAAGGGGCTTTTTTTTTTTAAACTTGGGCCATCATCTGTGGCAGCAACTTAATTATCTGTATATAAATCTCAGCTAGGCCAGGTGCGGTGGCTCACACCTTTAGGAGGCCGAGGCAGGCGAATTGCCTGAGCTCAGGAGTTCGAGACCAGCCTAGGCAACACGGTGAAACTCCTATCTCTACTAAAATCCAAAAAAAATTAGCCAGGTGCTGCAGCGTGTGCCTGTGATCCCAGCTACTTGGAAGGCTGAGGCAGTAGAATCGCTTGAACCTAGGAGGCAGAAGTTGCTAAAACAAGACAGCCATAAGAAAAAAATCCTCATTGCTGATACAACCTTAGTAGGGTCATTTTCTCACACAGTAAGAACATGTTGATACTTTAATAAAACTACCTGTATGTGAGACAAAAATTGGAATAGAAAGGGGGATTATGTGAATTATTGAAAGCATCCAGACAGGAGAAGATGGTCTCCTCATAAAAATCTTTTTCCTGTCTGAGAAGATGAGGTAGACATATTTTTCCCTGTTTCACCCAGTAAAACCAAAAACCCTGGACATTACACATAAAACAACATGAGAAGACTCTGACAGGGCAACGGAAGGCACACTGGCTAGGGACCCCACGTCCTGAGGACCACGATGGTGAGCTCCCAGGGTGTTCTTGTTTCCTTGGACATCCCAGACATGGAGCTGAGGGCAGCAACCTGGAAAGGGCAATGGGCACAGACAGAAGAAGTCTCAAGAGGAGCCTGCTGTATCTGACCAAATAACCAGAAAGGGGCAGCCCAGCAAAACACAACACGTTGAAACAACACTATTCTCCAGCCAAATGCCAGAAAAGGCCAAGTGGGGGGTCCAGACTTCTAGTCTCACCAGGCTATGATGCGGTTTCCCAACTATCTCACTGGGGTAGACTCCGAGAAAGCCCAATAGAGAGTCCATATTTCATCCTTACCCAGCTGTAATGAAGAAAACCTAGGAGAGAATCAGGACTCTCACCACTGCTCAGCAGTGTCTAGGCCACCACTCACCCATAAGGTGTCAGTGGAAGCCATATGGGGAGCCAGAACTCCCACCCCATCCAGCAGTAATGAGTGGCCCCAATGACCTCAGGTGTGACAGGGAAAGTGGACTTTCTACCCCCACCTATCAGTAATGAGGCAGCATCCCCAACCCCATATCTGAGAGGAAGCCAGTGAATACAGAAGGTTTTAATGCGATCCAGAATCTAATAACATAGTAACAAGAATGTTCAAGATTCAGTTGAAAAATCACATCTCTCAGAAGAACCAGGAAGATCTCACACTGTAAATAAGACAATAAAGAGATGCCAACACCAAGATGACAGAGATGTTGGGATTATCTAACAAAGATGGTAACACAGTCATCATAAAATGTTTCAATGAAAAATTATGAGCACATTTAAAACAAATAAAGTCTCAACAAACAGAAGATACAAAGAATGAAATGGAAATTCTAGAACTGACAAAATAACTGAAATAAAACCACAGTGGATACACTCAGCAGCAGCATGAAGGAGACAAAGGAAAGAATCAGTGAACTGGAAGGTGAATATTAGAAATTATACAATTTCAAGATCACAGAAAAATAGAATGAGGAGAAAAAAAAGAAATGAAGAGCCTCACAAACCTATGGGAATATATAAAAGATCAAAAATTCATGTCAATGGAGTCTTGGAAGAAGAGAAAAAAGGTGGAACTAGAAAAGTACTAGAAGAAATCATGTCTAAAGGTGTCCTAAATTTGGCAAAAGACATAAAGAAGTGAAGTGAACAGGAAACAGGATAAACCTAAAAAAATCCATACCAAAACACATCATAGTAAATTTCTGAAAACTACAACAAAGAAAGAATTTCCAAAGCAGTAGGAGAAAAATGACGCCTTATCTAGAGGGGAAAACCAATTCAAAAGACAGCAGATTTCTTATCAGAATCCATAAAGAAAACAAGGAAGTAGCACAATGCTTTCAGCTGCTGAAAGGAAAAAAAACTGCCAGCCTAGCATTCTGTATCCAGTGGAAATATCCTTCAAGAATGAAGGAGAAATCAAGACATTCTCAGATACAGGGAAACTGAGAGCATTTATCTCTAGCAAAGCTACCCTAACAATGTTTAAAGGAAGTTCTCTAAATAGACGAAAAAAAATAAAAGAAGGAACCGGCCAGGCATGGTGGCTCACCTGAGGTGAGGAGTTCAAAAGCAGCCTGGCCAACATGGCAAAAACCTGTCTCTACTAAAAATACAAAAATTAGCTGGGCGTAGTGGCGGATGCCCGTTAATTCCAGCTACTCAAGAAGCTGAGGCATGAGAATCACCTGAACCTGGGAGGTGGAGGTGGCAGTAAGCGGAGATCGCACCACAGTAGTCCAACCTGGGTGACAAGAGCGAGACTCTGTCTTAAAAAAAAAAAAAAAGAAGGAATCTTGGAATATCGAGAATGAAAAAAGAACCCATAAGCAAAAATATGGGTTTAAAAAATACTTTCCCTCTCAATATATTCTAACTCTTGTTGACAAGTAAAGCAAAAATTATAACACTGTCTGATGTGGTTCTAAGTGTATAAAAGGATCTATTTTAACTATATTGTAAGCAGGGGAGGGCAAAGGTTCACAAAGAGAAGCAAAGTTTCTATACTTCTTTGAACTCCTGAAATGATGACACCAGTAAACTGTGATAAGTTATATATATACAATGTAATACCCAGATAACTACTGAAAAGGTTATACAAAGACATAGAATAAAAAACACTACAAATAAAAATGTTATTCTAAAAAAAATGATGTCAAATAACCCACAGGAAAACAGGAAAAAGAAAACAGAGAAATGGAAAACAGAAAACAAAATAAAATACCAGACTTAAGCCCTAACATATCAATCATCGCATTAATGTTCATCATCTAAATAAACCGACTGAAAGACAGAAACGAACAGGGTAGATACAAAACAGTACATTTTAAAACATGACCCAAATATATGCTATCAACATAAAACTCATTTCCAATATTAATATATAAGCAGGCTAAAAGTAAAATGGTAGAGAACAATATATCATGCCAATATTAATCAAAAGAAAACAGGAGTGGCTATATTATTAATAATATCTGATAAGTATACCTCTGAACAAGTAAATTTACCAGAGATGGAAATGGACATTATATAATCACAAAAGGGTTAACTCACCAACAGCTATAGCAATGTTAAATGTGTGTGCATCAAACAACAGAGCTTCAAAATATGTAAAGCAAAAACTGATAGAACTGAAAGGAAAAGAGACACATTCACAATTTTAGTTGAAGACTTCTATACCCCTCTCTTAACAACTGATAGATCAACTAGACAGATAATCAGAGAGGATAGAGAAAAATTCAACAATACTATCATGCCAGGCACGGTGGCTCACAACTATAATCCCAGTACTTTGGGAGGTCAATGCAGGAGGATTGCTTGAGCTCAGCTCAGAAGTTCAAGACCAGCCTGGGAAACATGGTGAAACCCTGTCTCTACAAAAATTACAAAAAAAATTAACCAGACATAGTGACACATACTTGTAGTCTCAGCTACTCAGGAAGCTGAGGTAAGAAGATCACTTGAGCCCAGGAGGCAGAGGTTGCAGTGAGCCACTGCACTCCAACCTGGGCAAGAGAGAGAGACTGCCTCTAAGTAAGTAAGTAAATAAATAAATCAGAAATGAAAGAGACATTACAACTAATACCACAGAAATAAGGATAATAACAGACTACTATGAACAATTATATATTAACAAATTAGAAAACCTAGAAGAAATAGATAAATTCCCAAAAACACAACCTACCAAGACTGAGTCATACAAAAATTAAAAATATCTAAACAGACCTATAACTAGTAAGGAGGTTCAATCAGTAATCAAAAACATCCCAACAAAGAAAAGCCCAGAACCAGATGGCTTCACTGGTGAATTCTATCAAACAATTTTAAAAGAATTAAAACTAATCCTTCTCAAACTCTTCCAAAAAACTGAAGAGGAGAGAATGCTTCCAAACTCATTCTATGAGGCCAGTATTACCCTGATACCAAAACCAAAGATACTACAAAAAAAAAAAAAAGCTACAGACTGATACTACTAATGAATATTGATGCAAAAATACTCAACAAAATACTAGCAAACCAAATTCAACAGCATATTAAAAGGATTAAACACCATGACCAAGTGGAATTTAATCCTGTAATGCAAGGATGTTTTAACATATAACAATCAATCAGTGTAACACATCACATTAACAGAATGAAGGACAAAAACTAGTCATCTGAACGCAGAAAAAGCATTTGACAAAATTTAACAAACTTTCATGATAAAAATACTCAACAAAACAGGAATGAAAGGAAATTACCTCCACATAATAAAGTTCATGTATGAAAAACCCATAGCTAACATCTCACTCAAAATGAAAAACCAAAAGCTGTTCCTTTAAGATCAGCAGCAAGGCAAGAATGTCAACTTTTACCACCTCTTTTCAACATAGCATTGGAGGTCCTAATCAGAGACCTTACGCAAGTCAAAGAAATAAAAGGCATCCAAATTGGGAAGGAAGAAGTAAAATTGTATCTGTTCAAAGACGCGATGATCGAATACACAGAAAACCCTAAAGATCCCCCCCAACTACACACACACACACACACACACACACACACACACACACACACACAATTGGAACTAATAAATGAATTCAGCATAGTTGCAAAATACAAAATCAACAAACAAAAAACAGTTGTTTCTATACACTACCAATGAATAATCCAAAAAGAAAACTAAGAAAACAATCTCGTGTAATCATCAAAAAGAACAAAATACCTAATAAACTTAACCAAGGAGGTGAAAGACTTGTACACTGAATAGAGTACATTTTAAAATTATAAAACATTTTAAAATGTTTAAAAATATAAAACATTGTTGAAAGAAACCAAAGAATGCACAAATAAACAAAAAGACATCTCATGTTCATGGACTGGAAGACCTAAGACTGTTAAAATATCTGTACTACCCAAAGCAATCTACATCTTCAATGCAATCACTATCAAAACCCTAATGGCATTTTTTGCAAATAAAAAAACACCATTGTAAAATTATATAAAATCTCAAAGGATCCTAAATAGCCAAAACAACCTTGAGAAGGAAAAACAAAAATGGAGGCCTCATACGTCCTTATTTCAAAACATTTTACAAAGCTACAGTAATCAGAACAGTATGGTACTAGCATAAGACAGATATAGAGACCAATGAAATAGAATAGAGAGCCCACAAATAAACCTTTGCATACACTGTCAAATGATCTTCAACAAGGGTGCCACAGCTACACAATGGTTAAAGAATAATTTCTTCAATGGTGTTGGAAAAACTGGATATTCACATGTAAAAGAATGAAGTTGGACCCTTACCTAACACCACATAAAAAAATAATTTGGCCAGGGACAGTGGCTCATGCCTGTAATCCCAGCACTTTGGGAGGCTGAGGCAGGCAGATCACTTGAGGTCAGGAGTTCAAGACCAGCCTGGCCAACACAGTGAAACTCCATCTCTACCAAAAACTACAAAAAAATTAGCCAGGAGTGGCAACACAAGCCTGTAGTTCTAGATACTCAGGAGGCTGAGACCAAAGAATCACTTGAACCCAGGAGGTAGAAGTTGCAGTGAGCCAAGATCATGCCATTGCACTCCAGCCCAGGCAACAGAATGAGACTTCATCTTTTAAAAAAAAAAAAAAAAAAGAAAGAAAGAAAAAAATAATTCAAAATAGATTAAAGACCAACATAAGACCAGAAACTATAAATACAAAACTTCTAAAAGAAAACATAGGGGGTCAGGTGCTGTGGCTGACACCTGTAATCCCAGCACTTTGGGAGGCCAAGGTAGGAGAATCACTTGAGCCCAGAAGTTCGAGATCAGCCTGAGACCCTGTCTCTATTAAAAAATAAAAATAAAAATAAAAAAAGCTTCCTAACATTGAATTTGGTGATGATTTCTTGAATATGACACAAAAACACAAGCAACAAAAGCAAAAATAAACAAATAGAACTACATCAAACTTTAAAACTTCTGCACCACAAAGGAAACAACAGAGTGAAAAGGCAACTTATGAAATAGAAAAAATATTTGCAAAACATACATATAATTAATATCCAGAATATATAAAAAAACTCCTACAACTCAACAAAAAACAAATAGCTCGATTAAAAAATGATCAAAGGATTTGAATAGACATTTAGCCAAAAATGATTAACAAGCATATGAAAAGATACTCAACATCACTAATCATTAAAGAAATGCAAATCAAAACCAAAATGAGGTATCACCTCACATCTGTTAAGATGGCCACTATCAAAAAGACATAAAACAAATGTTGGTAAGGTTGTGGAGAAAATGGAGCCCTTGCATATTGATGATGGGAATGTAAAATGGTGCAGCTGCTGTGGAAAACAGTATGGAGATTACTCAAAAAATTAAAAATTTACCATATGATTCAGCAATCCCACTTTTGATTATAAACAAAAGAAATGAAGAAGGATCTCAAAGAGATATTTGCTCACCCATGTTCATTACAGCATTACTCACAATAGCCAGGAGGTGCAAGCAACCTAAACATCCATAAAAACATGTGTATTCGTGTGTTTTCATGCCACAGATAAAGATATACCCAAGACTGGGCAATTTACAAAGAAAGAGGTTTAACTGGACTTACAGTTCCACATGGCTGGGGTGGCCTCACAATCATGGTGGAAGGAGGAGCAAGTCACATCTTACATGGATGGAGCAGGCAAAGAGAGAGAGAGCTGGTGAAGGGAGCTCCTCTTTTTAAAACCATCAGATCCTGTGAGACTTAATCACTATCATGAGAACAACATGGGAAAGATTTGACCCCATGATTCAATTACCTCACACTTCGTCCCTCCCACAACACGTGGAATTCAAGATGGGATCTCGGTGGGGACACAGACAAACCATATCAACATGAATAAAGAAAATGTGAAAAAAAAATGGGATATTATTCAGCCTTAAAAAAAGAAGGCCCCATCTCTACTAAAAAAATACCAAAAAAATTAGCCGGGCATGGTGGCACACGCCTGTAATCCCAGCTACTCGGGAGGCTGAGGCAGAGAATTGCTTAAACCTGGAGGGGCAGAGTTTGTAGTAAGCCAAGATCGCGCCACTGCACTCCAGCCTGGGGGACAGAGCGAGACTCCGTATCAAAAAAAAGAAAAGAAGAAGGAAATCCTGTCATATATTACAACATGGGAAAACCTTGAGGACATTATGGTAATTGAAAAAAGACAAATGCATGACTCCAATTATATGAGATATCTAATCAAACTTAGAAAGTATTATAGTGGTTGCTAGGGGCTTGAGAGATGGGGACTTTAAGGTGAGGTTGTTTTTCAATGGGTATAGAATTTCAGTTTTTCAGGATAAAAAAGTTCTAGAGATGTGTTGCACAACAATGTACACATAGTAAACATTACAATACACTTAAAAACGTTTAAGATCATAAATTTCATGTTTTTTAACACAATAAAAAAAGACAAACCCATAGAACAGAAAAAAAAGGAACAAACTATTGATACATAAACCTATCGATACAAAAACCTAAATAAATCTCCAGACAATATACTGAGTAGAAAAGCTAATCCCAGGTTACATACTGTATGATTCCATTAATATAACATTTTCGAAATAATAAAAATATAAAGAGTAGATGAGTAAGTTGCCAGGGGTTAAGGAGGGTGAGGAAAAAGGAGGGAAGCGAGTGTGGCTATAAAAGAGCGAAATGAGAAACCCTTGCAGAGATGGAAATGTTCAGTATCTTGAGTGTATTGATGTCAATATCCTGGTTTTGTTACTATTGTGTTTTCAAGACGTTACCATTGAGGGAAATTGGTAAAGGGTATAGGGGATCTCTGTATTATTTCCTATAACTGCAAGTGAATCTACAATTATCTCAAAATAAAAATTTTAATTAATTTTAAGAAATATTTTCTCCAAATGGTGGAAGTTAAGTGCTAGCTGGAAATAATGTAGAGGAATACTTGTTTTTTATGTAGGTGGGGGAAAGGAGGTAGACGGACCCAGAAAAATCTTTCCTATCTCATATCCCAAGAAATGAGATGTCCCAGCCTGATTACCCCAATGTTCACCCAAAAACGCCATTCAGGGAAACTCTATGTAATCATTTTCAGAAGGGAAGCCTGGCCTGTGTGCTTCCTAAGTTTTGGTCTTCAAAGGCACACATATTGGTCCTGCAATAAGAAACCAGAGGGGTAATTGTGGGCACCAGGAGAAGAGAGAGGAATGCCCACACACCAGAGCCAGTTTTCTGTGGGTGGCAGGCAAGTTTAGCTAGAGGGGCAAGCAGCCTTCATGATAGAGGTGTACTTCTGATTCAGCTCTGAAGAAGCCAGGGTTAACATCATCCTTGTGATAATATTTGAATAGAAAATGATGCATCCCTTTATTTCCAGGGCAGCTGCTTAGAAATCTCCCTCATGAATGTTTGGGGGCAACACCTTACAGCACAATTTAGAAGAGCTATTATCTAGGGCCTAGTATGTTGGTTACAGGAGCTCTCCAATCATTCCTTGAAGAGAACACCACCACCCCATCAGTAAGCTGATTAGCTGTGTGGGCTGGCTGAATTTAATGGGAAAGAAAGAAGTGTACCATAAGCCACAGCAAAGTCTTCTCCATTACATTTGTCTATGTGCTTCCACACTTCTGTAGCCCCCAGTTCTCAGAAGTGATGGGGATGGAGTTCCTCATGGAAACTAAAGTTAGCAATAATTAGCATTTACTGAGCACCTACCAGGGGCGAGGCACTGTGCTGAGTGCTCTGTGCACATCCCATTGCATTGTCTCAACAACCTGGTGGTAAAGAAGTTAGTATTATTTCCACCTTAAATCTCAGGAGACTGAGTTTCAGAGATGTTACATGGTTTTCCCAAGGTCACACAGCTAGTAAGAGGCAGAGCTGGAATTCAAGGCTCAGGCCCCTCTATCTACCAAGCCTTTAGGAAGTATCAGGCAGTATCATATAAACAATGAAATCTGGGCTCTGAATTTTCTGATTTTGACCAGGGTCCCCTCAACTCAATTAAAAGAGAACAGAGGAAAGGTGCTAGCTTTCTGCTGAACTGACATTTTCTTCGCCCACCTGGTACACAGTAGGCACTCAATAAATGATTATTATGCTGAACTGACCTAGAGGAAAAAGGCCACTGAGGACCTCCCCCTCCACTGTGTGCACTGGGAGGAAGGGCAGCAGAGAAACCCCCTCACCTGCCTTACCAGTTGGCAAGGCTATCTCTGTTCTTATCTGACTGGGACACAGCTCTGTAAAGACCTACAAGACAGATAGCAACAGACACACCACGATGCTTTCAAGTGCATAGGACAAAGAAATCCAGGGCAAGCCCCAGAGAATGGGTGATGACCTCAGATGCAAAGTATGTAGTGAGCCAATTCTGGAACTTCAGCGAATTTCACAGACTAAACAGTGGGAGGGAGCGAGCACTTGGGACTTGTGCTGACTGAGCAAGCAAAGTTACCGGGTGACTGCTGGGCTCACAGGAGAATCTTTCTTTGTGGGAATGCACTAGAAATACACCAGCAAGCTGAGATCCCCCCATACAAGCAGCATGGCCAGTTAGGCAGCTCCTCTGCCTTAGGCTATTGGTTTTCCCACTGTTTCTGGGTTCAGCCTCAAAGAGTGCGGGATGGAACAGAAACAGGACCCTCTCTGCTGAGAAAATCTGCAAAGAGACAAATTTTGATACTCGGCAACTACTGCAGCCAAAGAGTCTGGGCCAGGGGCTAGAGGAAAGGCTTACACAGCCACCTGGTAGTTTCAGACTCGGAGGAGGGAGCAGGCAGGGAACATGAGAGAAGAAGAAAGACATTAATGAAGGAAAAATAGCCAAGGCCATACTAAAAATATTTCCCAGGCACATATTTCTCCCAATGCATAGCAGCTCTTTCAATTAAGGATGTGTCATTTCCTGGGTTACTAAGTCCAGATCATGGAATATTCCACTCTGGGACAGTAAAAGAGGGTCATGTTCTCAGCCTCCCCAGCACCAAAGCAGCTAAAAACAGGGATCACAGCCCCCAGTGTTTCCACCACTCCTGGGCTGCTTGGAAGCTTCCTCTCAGGGTGTGTCTGTGGAAAGCCTAGGGGGCCCAGTATGACACCGTTTCTCAGGTATCTCAAATGTCCCCACAGCCACCTAGAAGAGGATCATCATCTCAAGCCAGTAAGCCCTTGCAAGAACCAGAATTTGAGGGAAGAAGAAACATTGGTGGAGACTGCCTTGGTTACTATGATAAATGGCCAGTAACCTTTAACATCTTCTAAAGCCAAAGTCACACAGAAAAAAGTCTGCCCTACTAGACTCAAAGAAATGTTAAAAGAAATCTTAGTGTCAGCTGGGCGCAGTGGCTCACGTCTGTAAGCCCAGCACTTTGGGAGGCTGAGGCAGGCAGATCACCTGAGGTCGGGAGTTTGAGACCAGCCTGATCAACATGGAGAAACCCCATCTCTACTAAAAACACAAAATTATCCGGGTGTGGTGGCGCATGCCTGTAATCCCAGCTACTCGGGAGGCTGATGCAGAAGAATCGCTTGAACCCGGGAGGCAGAGGTTGTGGTGAGCAGAGATCACTCCATCGCACTCTAGCCTAGGCAACAAGAGTGAAACTCCATCTCAAAAAAAAAAAGAAAGAAAGAAAGAAAGAAAGAAATCTTAGTGTCCTCTCAGTGTCAGGCACAGGGAACAGGGATGCACATGTTATGGGTGTCCAATGACATCTGTCTCTCTCTGGGGAGGGGAGGGGTGACTATACGCACGGAATGGCCAAGGAGCCCTTGAGAGGTGTTGCTACAACAGCCCTTTCCAAACATTTAAGTAGTTTGGAACCTCTAGTATCTTAACCTCTCTCAACCTGCATTTGAAGCCATTGGTTTGCAATTTAATTACCCTAAGAGTTGAGCAGGTTCTTGTTAAAGGTGAATTGGGGAGAAACTGAATGGCAAAGCGGGCTTCAGAGGCAATACAAAAATTGATGATTCCAAGTGGGAAAGGTTCTCAGAGCTAAGGCAAGTTTGGACCACACAGTGTTTTCCAACAAAATTTAAATGTCACCAATAATTAAAAATCAGGAGATTTCCGAAAAAAAGAGGCTTTCCAACTTCTGTTTTAATGGAAATAATCAGCAGAAATGAGACCTGCATGAGGCACGTGGCTGGAGCCAAGGAGCAGCGTCCCCTCTGGACCAGGAATGCACGCTCCAGCTGCCACCCCCACCCCCACCCAGCACCCTTGTTTACTCAGAGCTCTGCCTCAGTTCCTCATCCTGCCTGCCACTTTTGGGTATTTGAGTGGGCAATTCCTAACCTAGTCCACCCCCTTTACACCTACAGAGAATTGGCCCCATCTTTAACCCATCCTCAAACCCAGTTCCTTTGCTGGGATTCCCAGTGTTTCTGGATTCATCCTCAAAGAGCCTGAGATGGAGCAGACACTGGGCCCCTCTGCTGGCAAGATCCAGGAGACTCCAATAAAGACTCAAAGGGCTTGGTGGCTCATGCCTGTAATCCCGGAACTTTGGGAGTCTGAGGTGGGAGGATCACTTGGGCCCAGGAGTTCGAGACCAGCCTGGGCAACACAGTGAGACCCCAATCTCTACAAAAAAAAGTAAAACTTAGCCAAGTGTGGTGGCACACACCTGTAGTACCAGCTACTCAGGAGGCTGAGGTGGGAGGATCACTTGAACCCAGGAGGTCGAGGCTGCAGTGAGCTGTGATCAAACCACTGTACTCCAGCCTGGGTGACAGAGCGAAAGCTTGTCTCAAAAAAAAAAAAAAAAGACTCAAAGGCAGCTGCAGCCAGATGATCTGTGACAGAAGAGGACATGCCTCCTCAGTCCCCAGCAAGGCACTTCCTCAGACACCTCTCCCCTTTCCACCTGCAGCCCTACCTCTCCCCCAGTTAAGCCTGCCTCTGTCCCCAGATCAGAACCTATTCCTAGGACAAGCATTTATATCCTCAGGGACCTCTCTTCTTTCATGACCTCTGGTCCACTCTAGGGAAAAAGCAAACACTGCTTCACCAAAACTATGCAGCATGAAGTATTTCTCCCTTGCTTAGTTCAGATGGTGAACATAAGCACAGGCTACTCTAGATTCCCTCAAACACTCCCCGACTAATAATACTGAAGAATTTCTCGGGAAGCAGCAGGCCTGTCAAGGAAGGACTATGTTCAATTAGAAGATGATGACCACAGAAATCAAAACACAAATAAAAACAGTTCTGGAGGATTAAGTGATTTGTTTGTGCTTAACACAATGCTGGGCATTTTACGTGTTAATTCATACTTTTACAGACACCCTATAAAGCAGGAGGTATTGTCCCCTTTGTGTAGATGAAGAAAATGAACACAGAAGTGTTCTGCTAATGTAGTCATTTTTCTCCCTGGAGTAGTGGCTCTTGCACCTGCCTGGGCAGCCCCGGTCCTGATGTGAAAAGCCCCTCCCAGGAGCAGCTCAGAGGAGGACTCCTGGCCTACTTACGGTCTGCTGTTCGCCTCCACCCCGCTGGCAGCAGTCTTTGACTCCAGGGCATTGTTGAAGTTGGAGATATTTTCAGAAGAGTAGAGGCCAGCTGGGTTGTTGTACTGGTTTGTGATGACCCTGGCAGTAGTGCTGGAGGCAGGCGAGGTGGTAAAGGGCATGGCACTTCGGTTGTGGGCGCTTCCTATGTGCAGGACCTCCTGCAGGCAGTGATCAGAGGAGAAATCAAGGGGGGCATCCAATGCAAACCCCTTGATGGGCAGTGCAGGCTGAGCGCCAGGGAGAGGTGTTCCAGCTGCTAAGATGGCCCTAGTTCAACCCAAACTTTAGCTGAGGGACACTGACACACCCACTGAGACACGTGGGCAATGACTGGGGAAGTTTCCCACAATGGGCACCTGTGCGAGTTCACACCCCCTGAATCATCTCTACCTTCTGATTCTTCCTTGAGGCCCAGCAAATCCTGCCCTCTAAGGCACCCTCGGGCAGGACAGCCCTTGATGCTTTGGGCTGTAAGATTCAAGTCAGAGCTAAAACACGCTTTCAGGGCACATACCAAAGAGATTAAAGCACTAGGTGAAGAGAAATATGCAGTCACTTTGGTCAGTGCAAAAGCAGGAGATGATAAAAGGTGGAGATAAATTCTCCAGAAGTGAGCAAGTTAGACAAGCAAGGTAAGAGGGTGTGGTGTCACAGGGGAAGCAGCTGCTGACTAGGCAGAGATGGTCTCAGTCTCCTGCAGAGCAAGGGTAAAGGAAATTAAGGATCTATTGTTTCTTCTGGGAGAAAGACAAGGCTAATCAGATAGAAGGTCGGGGATACCTGTTACAGGGGCGGTACCCAGCAGAGCTGCAGAAAAGGACTTTTGAGTTCCTTGTGTTCTCATTCCCCTCTTTCTGTAATTTGAGAAAGTTCCCTCCACCCCCACCCTAGACTTGTTAAGAGTCAGGTGAATAATTACTACAGCTACAACATCTCAGAGCTCCTTTACAAACCCGCAAAGCCACTTTGGAAATTAACATTCCTGTTTTCTAAAACTACAGCTTTTCTACTTTTTCTTTCCCTCCTGCCAGCATCACAGCTTTTCTGATAGCCCAAACAGCAAGGTCCTTTCTATATGGGTGTCTGGACAACCCATGGCTTCTAGGTGATGCATGCTCTGTGCAGCCAGCTGAACTCAAAATGTGTCTTAGTGTCTGTGTTTTCCAGAAAAATCTTCCTGAACTCTAGTCTCTTTCTTAAAACACCCAGGCCCAGAACAGCTGCCTCCAAAAGAGTTCCTGTCATCTGTTGCACTTCCTTTTTTCTCTCCTTTTTTGTTAAATCTTCAAGTCTTTTATGCTTTCTTAAAAAAAAAATCATGAAAACTAAAAGCTTTATTGAGTACCTAATTTAAAATAAAAGAAAACAACCTGAAAATATTTTTATGTTTAAGACTTCTCTTTTGGGCCGAGCGTGGTGGCTCACGCCTGTAATCCCAGCACTTTGGGAGGCCGAGGCGGGCGGATCACCTGAGGTCCGGAGTTCAAGACCTGCCTGACCAACATGGAGAAACCTCATCTCTACTAAAAATACAAAAATTAGCCAGACATGGTGGCGCATGCCTGTAATCCCAGCTACTCGGGAGGCTGAGGCAGAAGAATCTCTTGAACCCAGGAGGCAGAGGTTGCGGTGAGCCGAGATTGTACCATTGCACCCCAGCCTGGGCAACGAGAGTGGAACTCTGTCTCAAAAAAAAAAAAAAAAGATTTCTCTTTTGGCTGGGTGCAGTGGCTCACGCCTGTAATCCCAACACTTTGGGAGTCCAAATCAGGAGGATTGCTTGAGCCCAGGAGTTCAAAACCAGCCTGGGCAACATAGTAAGACCCCATCTGTAAAAAAAAGTTAGACAGTCAAGTAGTCTGTAGTCCCAGCTACTTGAGAGGGCTGAGGCAGGAGGATCATGTAAGCCCATGAGATGGAGGATGCAGTGTGCCATATCGTGCCACTGCACATCAGCCTGGGTGACAGAGCAAGACTCTCATCCCTAAAAAAACAAAACAGGCCAGGCACGGTGGCTCATTCCTGTAATCGCAGCACTTTGGAAAGCCAACGCAAGAGGATCACCTGAGGTCAGGAATTCAAGACCAGCCTGGCCAACATGGTGAAACCTCGTTTCTACTAAAATATAAAAATTAGCTAGGCGTGGTGGCACCTGCCTGTAATCCCAGTTACTCAGAGGCTGAGGCAAGAAAATCACTTGAACTCAGGAGGCAGAGGTTGCAGTGAGCCAAGACTGCACCATTGCACTCCAGCCTGGGTGACAGAGCAAGACTCCATCTCAAAATTAAAAAATAAAAATAAATAACAAAAAATAAAAAACAACACAAAACTTCAGCAGTTATCAAAGAGTAGTTAAGTAAATTTTATGGCACAGCTACCCAAATAAATAATATATAGTAATTAAAGGCTATGGTCATGAAGACAGAGATTTACAGATGGGTGGCCTGGTACCCTTGCCTACATGTGCCGCAGCCAGGATGGTCATTCTTTCTTCTTCTCTCCATCACCATGGCAATTCCTAGGAGCAGCAGAGGATGCAGAGCCCCAAGGAAGGGTCTTTATTTTTCCGCCTTGGCTCAATTTTTCCCTGCAATTTCCTGTTTGGCAAGGAATACCCCTCTAAGCCCATTTTTCATCTTTAAAATGAAGAAGATAAAGCCTTCTTTACAAGGATTTGTGTGAGTTACTAGAGTGTCAAGTACAGTGCCTGGCTCGTGGCACATATTCAACCAGGGTCTGTTCCCTTCTCCCTCCGGCGAAACACATTTCCAATTAGAATGGAAGTCAATGGAAAATTCAGGTTGAAAATTCGGATGATTTCACTTTCTAAAGAATCTTTCAAGAATGCATCTGGTTTGTACATAAAAGGAATATCTCTACCCTCATCTGAATACTGACTGGTCTTTCCAGAAAGCAGGCAGATTCAGGGCTTGCCTTTTAGAAGGGATGATGTAATTGTTTGGGCTTTGTATTTATCAGTCTCCAAGGAAACTCAATAATGAGGAAGTACAAACTAGGTGTGTAACTATGCTGACCTCAGATAAGCTGGGGTGTTGGTTGGCATTACATGAACCAACAGATCTTTTTATTATAGATGAACTCTGCTCTTACTCATTTATCCTCTACTTTAGAATGGCTGGAAGTAAAAGACTGGAAAAATGATGGGTGAGAAGTTTTTCTTACAGTAATAAAGCATTACTAGAATCACAAGAAAAATACAAGGGTTTAAAGTATTTGAGAATTTTTGTAATCTGAAGAGAACTACCTTCAAAAGATTAATACAGGTAACTATAGATTTAAAATGAAAATTCAAATATATTACAAATGAAAACTATAACTGAAATTTACATAATTACCTTATTTACATGAAAATGAGGATTTCAGATAGACCAAGTTAAAACGAAATCATTCCTTGTGTGTTATAAAATATGTAAAAATTAAAATTTAACAATTAAAATTTAACATTTATGGTAAATTTAATGAAGTAGCTGAGAACTCCCAAGGAAACTGAAACTAACTGTGGCATGTTTTAAATTAGTTTGCACAACTGCCAGTGTATAGACCAAGTGCCATTTTACGAACTTTCCTGAGAGGAGTTGTATAGAAGAATATGTTCACGTCAGTTTTGAAATGATGCAAAATGATCCTTAAAATGACTCTTGGGATTTTTAATAATTATTTTTACTATCTTAATGGCAAAAATTTTATGTGACTTCGTTTTTGAAATTTTAATGGATTCTATTTGAGAAAATATGACTTATATCCAACCACCCAATTAACACACACTAATATACCAAGTGAGTTCAACTTCATACAAGTTTCTGTTTTATGTATAAAAGATAGCTAGCTATATATTGTATTTTAATTACATCTTAATTCACCATAAAAACTAAATAGTATCCCAAATTTAGAAAAATAAGTTAAATTTCAAATCTTCAACTTGGGTCAAATGCATAACCATCACAAACCAGTGTAAAATTTTCAAAAGGCATTATCAACATACCTAGTTTATCATTACTAATTCATTAATGTATCCAACAGACACATACTTTGAGACAAGTAGCATGTTGGGTGTGAGGAATTTTACAAAAGATGTTCTAAACATCTCTAAGTTTGTCCCTTATTTCAAAAACAATACCCATGCATTGTAGATTATTTAGAAGAGGCACATAAGGCAGAAAGAAATAAAATCACCTACAATCCAATAATCCAACTACTGAGAGATTTATTCACAAATATGGGATCTTAGGGCAGTCTACTGTCCTGAGAAATTCTATCTGGGTGACAAATTGTACACTATGTACTGCTTTTTTTATATTAATTGCTGCTTTATTTTAGTAATTTTAAAGTCTCACTAGAAGTTTCACTGTAACAAAAATAGAGATTTCCACTCCATGGCTCATGGAAACCAGACAGGGGCATACAGTGGGGAGAAGCAGGGCTTCCTATTACATATTCCCCGATTTCTTCTAGGCTCTAGGCCTCCAGACCTAAACTTATTTTCATCCCTGTCATGATTCATTTGTTGCTGAAATCCATAACGAGCTGAATAGCTCCTTGACTTCACTGTGATCCTGCCAACCCTTCCCACGCAGGAAGGCTTCCACCGGCTTCCCTTATCGCCTTCCGACCCCCTGCTTCCAGCCCAGGACACAGCGTCACTGCCCTGGGGTTTTCCAGCCCTATCCTCCTGCAGTTCCCTTACGGGAAGAACTGAACAAGAGCCAGATACCAGCAGTGACAGTGAAGGGTCTTATCCCCAGGCCTCCAGGGCAGGAAAAACAGGAATGTGCTGAGCAGTGTCAGAAACGGCAAAGTGCTGGGTGGTGAGAGCAGCGGCAACGATGAGCAAGAACTTACCTGGGGTTCAGAGGCTAAATTCATCTTGTATGGATGACGCTTCCCTTCCTCCGTCACCAGAGGAGACCAGACTTTATGTTCAGATCTGCAACAGATTAACAAAGCTGCTGTTTCACTCATGTAAAATAAATAATATATACCAAAGACAAACTGGAAAAATGCCCCCTCTTTCCTGGACTAGGCACTGAACTAGCACCCTCCCATCAGCTCTACCTTCCATTTGCCACCAGGTTGATCTTTTAAACACCCCAATCTGATAACATCCATGGCTGATGGCTCCCCAGCATAGCCCCAGGGGGCTTCCCAAGCACTTCATCCTCCCTCACCACACTCTGGGTAGCTGACACCAGCAGTGTGGTCTCCTCCATGTTCCTAAGCATGACTCACACTGCCCTATCTCTGCTCAGGATAGAATGGGCTTCTCCTCTATCTCAACCCAGTGTGTTTGGTCCAGACCAAATAACCAACTTATCTGTGAAGCCTGTTTGACCCAAATGAAAATAATGCCTCTTGGCCGGGCGTGGTGGCTCACGCCTGTAATCCCAGCACTTTGGGAGGCTGAGGTGGGGAAATCACTTGAGGTCTGGAGTTTGACATCAGCCTGGCCAACATGGTGAAACCCCATCTCCACTAAAAATACAAAAATTAGCCGGGTGTGGTGGCATACGCCTATAATCCCAGCTACTCGGGAGGCTGAGGCAGGAGACTTGCTTAAACCCAGGAGGCAGAGGTTGCAGTGAGCTGAGATAGCGCCACTGCACTTCAGCCTGGGTGACAGAGTGAGACTCCATCTCAAAAAAAAAAAAAAAAAAAGAGAAGAACGCCCCTCTTTTGCTCTTATAAACTATTTTCTTTGTACCAACCACAGAGCAATGATTTTACTTTAGTCTCAGTTTTCATTAGTGTCGTTGTTTCCTCTCTTGCAGGTAGAAAATATTTATACTTATCTTTATTTATTTTATTTATTTATTTTTTGAGACAGAGTCCCGCTCTGTCGCCCAGGCTGGAGTGCAATGAATGGCGTGATCTTGGCTCACTGCAACCTCCGCCTCCCAGGCTCAAGCGATTCTCCCACCCCAGTCTCCCGAGTAGCTGAGATTACAGGCACCTGCCATCATCCCTAGCTAATTTTTTTGTGTTTTTGTAGAAACAGGGTTTCATCATGTTGGCCAGGCTGGTCTTGAATTCCTAACCTCAGGTGATCTACCCACCTCGGCCTCCCAAAGTGCTGGGATTACAGACTAGAGCCACCATACCTGGCCATACTTAACTTTATATTTGTCACAATGTCTATGCCAGATATACAAGATGTCCCTTTTCAACATGCCGGTAAACAAATAAAAAATCAATTAATCAATGAATGAATGAATGTCCTGAACTCGGGCTTGAAGGAGAGGATTTGGACAAAGATAGAAATGGAGATGAGAATGAAGGGCAGATGTGCTTTTGAGGGGGTAGTAATAACACAGTGTACCTCTCATGGGGTAGGTCTCTGAAGTGTACAAAATATTTTTATATACTCCCCCACACTCGATCCACCTGCCAGTCCTATGCCACAAAGCGAAAAAAAAAAGCAAAAAACATACTTCACAGATGAGAATCTAACCAAAGGCTTCATGACAAAGAGCTGTGGCAGCTAAGGTTAGTGAGATAACAGGTGATCAGAATGAAACATCTGAATTTGATGCAGTAGGAAACAGGGAGCCAACTGAGGGTTGAACCAAATCACTTCCGAAATCCTGCCTTTGCAGGACCCCTTCCAAGGCTAAATGAAAGAAGAATGGAAATTCTACCCTAATTACAGCTCCCAAGGTGCTACCCTCATTCATTCTTTTATCCCCAGCGCTCCCTGCTTGTCATGTACTTAAAGTTACACTCAGTACTCTGCTGCTAATGTGTTCAAGTTTTTCTCTGTTATTGCAATCTCCTGGCATGGTACCCACTGCTCAGCACAATGCAGTAGCAGCAGCATCCTAAGGACATCTTTTTTTTTTGAGATGGAGTTTCGCTCTGTCGCCCAGGCTGGAGTGCAGTGACGCCATCTCAGCTCACTGCAAACTCTGCCTCCTGGGTTCAAGTGATTCTCCTGCCTCGGCCTCCCGAGTAGCTGGAACTACAGGTGCACGCTACCACACCTGGCTAATTTTTTAATTTTTAGTGGAGATAGGGTTTCACCATGTTGGCCAGGCTGGTCTCAAACTCCAGACCTCAAGTGATTTGTCTGCCTCGGCCTCCCAAAGTGCTGGGATTACAAAGAGAGCCACCGCACCTGGCCAGGACATTTTACTTACTCAAAATTTTGGTTGAGTTGGATCAAGTGAAAATGCAAGTATCTTACTGAAAAAAGCCCACATCATAAGCACCATAAAAATCAGAGGGGGGCTGGGCACGGTGGCTCACACCTGTAATCCTAGCACTTTGGGAGGCCAAGGCAGGTGGATCACCTGAGGTCAGGAGTTCGAGGCCAGCCTGGCCAACATGGTGAAACCCCATCTCTACTAAAAATACAAAAATTTGCTGGGTGTGGTGGTGCACATCTGTAATCCCAGCTACTCAGGAGGCTAAGGCAGGAGAGTCACTTGAACCCGGGAGGCAGAGGTTGCAGTGAGCTGAGATTGCACCACTGCACTCCAGCCTGGGCAACAGAGTGAGACTCCGTCTCAAAAAAAAAAAAAATAGAGGGGAAATAAGCAATCTGAAGTTCAAATTCCACAGACCTTTTGGCATGCCTATAGTATATACATGGCACTGAGCTAGGAGGTCTGGGGGATTCTGAGATAGGGAAGGCAGTCCCTGCCCACAAACAGCTTCTAGTCAATCAGAAATGAACAAAACGTTTCCATAGGCTTCACCTGGCTACAGTGAGAGTCAAGTTGTCTGTGCAGCCTTTGATTCTGTTCTGAGCTTCCAAGTGTGTCATATTGCTAGTATTTTCCCCATCAATGGCTGTGATTACATCTCCGATACATAAATTAGCTAGAGCCGCCTTGCTTCCAGGAGTGACCTAGAAAAAAAGGGGACAGCAGGCTAGTTACTATTTGTCTCCAAACCACTAAGTTACCACCAAGTTAAGTATTAACTGATATGGAGCAAAGCCCTGAAAAAGAAAAGAGGGCTGAAATCATAGCTTAAATAATAACAATCATTTATATTATGTTATCATTGACAAAGAGGGCTTTTCTAATATGATCTCATTGTATCCCTATAGCAACCTTATGAGAAAGGAGGACAAATAGCAGTCCCCATTTCCAAGACCAGGATCTGAGGCTTAGAAAGACCTATGACTTACCCAGGATCACCCAACTAGTATATTATTATATTACTGGTCCTCCAACTAGTGTATTACTGAGCCAGGAAACAAACCCCGAACAGATCTGATGTCCTTCCCACTGAACCACGTTTGCTTCCTTAAAATTAGTTAACAATTACATTTAAAAACACACACACATTTAGAGAACATTATATACTATAACACCCTATTTCTTTAAAAATCTTAATAATGTTATATATACAAAAGAAAGTGGAAACACTGCACACTAAATTGTTCACAGTTACACAGTTTTGCAATGTTTTTTACAATAATATTGAATTACTTTTTAATTTAAAAAATTGTTGACCAGGCATGGTGGCTCATGCCTGTAATCCCAGCACTTTGGGAGGCCAAGGCAGGCGGATCACCTGAGGCCACGAGTTTGAGACCAGCCTGGCCAGCATGGTGAAACCCTGTCTCTACCAAAAATACAAAAAAATTAGCCGGGTGTGATCTCAGCTACTCAGGAGGCTGAGGCAGGAGGATCACTTGAACCCAGAAGGTGGAGGTTGCAGTGAGCCAAGATCATGCCTCTGTACTCCAGCCTAGGCAACAGAGTAAGATTTCGTCTCAAAAAATAATAATAATAATAAAATAAAAATTAAAAAATAATTGTTAAAAGCAATCAAGGATATCCTAAAGTATGGTAGTATAGGTTTATACTGGTTTAATCTCCCAAAATGACTAGGGTCATTCCCTATAGACGGCTGGTTTTCTGCAGACTGATGCTTCTAAAACCAGCGGTTCCAAATTGACAGATCACTGATGCTTGGGGGAAGCCAATCAATTACTGCAATAGGTCCTTAAATTCACCTGCCTACAGAGCAATACATGCGGACTCAATACATATCACATCTCCTACACTGATGTACAACCATTTTTCAAGTGAATACAGATGCTATTAGAATGAACAAGATCCAAACTCATTTTGAAATAGTACTCACCTCAGAGTACTATCTCTAACCAAGGTATCTGGTCAGATTTTCTAAACTAAGGTATTCTAAAAATATTACTGTCATCATCCCAGGATAAGTTCACAACTTTTTTTTTTCCACATTACAAGACCTTCCTGGATGGGAATTCCAAGTCCGCAGGATCAGGGTGGCAGTAACACCCCCAGGCTCCCAGTGCCCACAGGGCTCTGGCCACCCTTTGGAGAAGGCCCTTGACTCTCGGGATCCGATTGAGGAAGATCTTATGAACACCTGGGTGTCTCCTTATGGCTGAACCACAGGTAACAGGTTCTTCAAGGCACCAAACCAGGACACACAAGTTGGGTCCTAAACCTCAGTATCTGATGCAGTTTTCAGCAGCTACAGTTTCCGATTAGCCCTCAGCGCAGCTAGTGTGGTGCCGCTATTATGGTGCATTCCCCATCAGCACCCTGACCCCATAAAATGAGGACAAGTTGATCCTTGAGGTCCCTTCTGGCCCGCACATGCTATGACTTTATCAGGCAAAACTCTCCTGGAATGTGGCAGGATGTGGAAACCAGTACCGAGATCCTGACCTCCTAACCTTCCTTTCTGGCTCTCCCATCATTTGTTTACCAGAGATCTGGGTTTTAGGAAATGAAAGCAGCCTCCTGATTCAAGGTTCAGATCGTCCCCTCATCCAGCCACTGGGACAGGACTTTTTATCCAGGCAAGCACAGGCCGCTCTCATTTCAGTCAACAATGAGAGTTAGCTTCTGAGTCATCCAGTGCATGCAATAAAAAAAAATTCCTCCGTTTTCCGACCTGTTGTCCTGAGAAGACTGATCTGGTGCATCTTCATACACACTTCACTGTTACTAAAGGACAACGCAGGCTCAGTTTTTAAATGGCTCTAAGCATCATTTTATTTGGGATTGGCAAGCGTTCTTGACTGACAAACTCTAACTCCAAGGAGAGCAGCCTGAATCAAGGAGAATAATGCCTTATGGAACTCATTTATCATAGCTAAATCTAGCAGTTTCAAAGAGCAGTCCCCTTAGGATGAAATCCAAAATCTTTAACAAGGCCGCTAAAGCCAGTGCCTCCCTCCCCACCCACATCATGCCTCTTCCCCACTGGGCTCCAGCTACAGGGCCTCAGGACTTTCACACCTGCCTTTACCTCTGCCTGATTAACTTCTCATCTTCCAAGTGTCTGTGTAAACAACCCTTCTTCTCAAAGAGGCCTTCCCTCACCTCCAATCTAAGCTATACCCCCACAGTCATCCTTTTTTTTTTTTTTTTTGAGACGGAGTTTCGCTCTTGTTGACCAGGTTGGTGTACAGTGGCGCAGTCTCGGCTCACTGCAACCTCCACCTCCCGGGTTCAAGCGATTCTCCTGTCTCAGCCTCCTGAGTAGCTGGGATTACAGGCTGCACCACCATGCCCAGCTAATTTTTTGTATTTTTAGAAGAGATGGGGTTTTTTCACCATGTTGGCCAGGCTGGTCTCGAACTCCTGACCTCAGGTGATCCACCCACCTCGGCCTCCCAAAGTGCTGGGATTACAGGCGTGAGCCACCATGCCCAGCCCAGTCATCCTTTTAATACACTTGGTTCTTCTTCATGGCACTGGTCACTTTATGTTTGCAAACCTCCTTGGTGGGTTAGTTTGTTTAATGTTGAAAGGCCTACTCAGCAGTAAGGTGCATGAGGGCAGGATTTTGTCTGCCTTCTGTGCTGTGATATTGCAAAAATTTTAACAGTGAGAAAATTATGACAGTTAAAGATCTGGCCTAACCAGTTTCATCTTGCCTTTAACCTCCAAACCGTCTTTGGTCATTCCTGGACATCAGCAAAGCTAACTTCTGGAGAAATTTTAGTGTATAGTTTAAATGATGGTAGCACTTTCCAAAACTAAACTGTCTGAAAAACTAACGAAAGACCACCAGGTTAGGAGGATGAGAGGGGCCTGAATTCTGCTAAGATGTAGGCATAGTTAAATGATTACCAGCCATTATTCCAGAGCTCACAATATTTGCAACTTTCCCAGTTACTCCTGTAAATAATACCCCTATTGTAGAACCTAAGATTGGCCTTTTGCGATGTCCTTTCAGGCTTTTGCATTTCTGACTACCTACTGGATGCCCCCCGACCAAGATGCGAACTCAACACACTGTTTTCCACACCCCTGTGATGGCATGCCCAACCAATCAGCATTCACCTTCCCTAGCCCCCTGCCTGCCGAACTATCTTTGAAAACCCCTAGCCTTCAACTTTCATGGAGGCTGATTTGAGTAATAATAAAACTCTAGTCTTCCATTTAGCCAGCTCTACGTGTATTAAACTTTCTGTATTGCAAATCCCCTGTCTTGATAAATCAGCTCTATCTGGGCAATGGGCAAGAACCCATTGGGCAGTTACAGTATCCTCAACACCCAATAACTGGAACATAGTAGGTGCTCAATAAATATCTGTATAATAAATGATTGGCTCTAAAACACCTAGTGTTGTTAAATATGTAATCAGCCTGCTTCATTTTATCCTTTAAAATGAATTATTTCAAAAACATCAAAAATATTTTTATTTCAAAAATGAAATAATCATTTCCCTCTACACTGCTATCCTGAAGCATGACCACTCACAAAACTCAAATGAGATTGGAACTGGAGAGGTTGAGAAGATGAAAAAGAAGTTTCCTTTCACTTTTTTACGGTGAACTGCTGAGAAGTCCAGAATGTCCAGCATTTGGTTCCAACTGTTTTGTGGGAGAGACATTTCTGCTAAGTATATCCCAACAGGTCCTGGACAAGCTAGAACCAGTCTTAGGAGCCCCAAGCCTGAGTAATTGAGGTCTGGTCATCCTATCTTTCAGTATAATTTCTTTGTTTTTTTTTTAAAGCCAAACTGGTAAGAAGCCAAAGGAAATCTCAGAAAGTCACAAGCAACATCAGATAGGACTTGAAAGAAATTACACATACAGATTAAGTTCACATTCTTTTATGAGCTATCTTTTTTAGGGGAAAAAACTGATTTAAACAAATAATGGGATTTGCCTTTCCAAAGCCCTTTCATATACAATCTCCTATTTGAGATAATAATATGATTACCTCGCCACCAACATATTAGATAAACTTTACAGATGAGGAAATTGAGATTCAGAAAAATTGTGAGTGGTTCAAGTTCACACAGCTAAAGGCTGAGCCTGAACTTGAAAGGCTCTCTCATTGCAAATTCCATTCCTTTTTGCTTTAGCACATTGCCACAAGCAGAGGCTCCAAACTCAACTGTCAAAGCCAAAAAAAAAATCCAGGAGACTCATCTGCAGTGGCCTTCTACATAGGACCTGGAGTGTCACAAAGTCCTGATGCTGGCTGAGTGCCTCCCTACCACAGGACAGTCACTCCCCTGCCCTGTACTGATCTGGGGCCCAGTAACCCCACCCATTATAAAATTTACAAACCATAACACAGAAGTGACAAGGGTTACAGGAGAGAAGGCCTGTGCCTCCAACACTGGATAGTTCCTGTCTTGAATGGTGGATTCCAATGCTTGCCAAACACTATTTATCACAATCAAAATCAAAATGACAGCCATCAGTTAATGAGCGTTTAGGTACCAAGCATGACAAAGTCTTTAGCAAGGGTTAACTCACCAATATTCACGTGATGCTACCAGACAGGCAATGTTATCTGCATCATTACAGATGAGGAAATGGAGGAACAGGGGTTAAGCAGTTTGCCTGAGGTTGCACAGCTGGTGAGCGGCAGGCCACAGCAGGCTCCAGAGTCCACCCACTTAACCAACTAGGCCACACTATCTGCTCTAATTTCCTCCTGACCATCAAGTTCCATCAGAACCAGCTCATAATAGAGTCAGCTTCAGTTTCCTAAAAAAAAAAAAAAAAAAAAAAAAAAACTTCTGGGCCAGGCATGGTGGCTTACGCCTGTAATCCCAGCACTGTGGGAGACCAAGGTAAGTGGCTCACCTTGAGCTCAGGAGTTCGAGACCAACCTGGGCAACATGGCGTAACCCTGTCTCTACAAAATACAAAAAAAATTTGCCAGGTGTGGTGGCACACGCCTGTAGTCCCAGCTACTCAGGAGGCTGAGGTGGGAGGATAGCTTGTACCCAGGAGGTAGAGGCTGCAGTGAGCTGAGACTGTGCCACTGAACTCCAGCCTGGGTGATAGAGTGAGACTTGTCTCAGAACAAGAAAAAAAAAAATTATATACTCACTCCCATTAGTTCAATGAACATGCCATTGCCAGCCTTTTTCCCCAGAGACCATACAACTAGATCACACAACTCTTGCTGCATAAGAATAAATGGGGACAGGCACAGTAGCTCATGCCTGTAATCCCAGCACTTCGAGAGGCCAAGCACTTTTGGGAGGTCAGATGGCAGGCAGATCACATGAGCTGAGGAGTTCAAGACCAGCCTGGCCAACATGGTGAAACCCTATCTCTACTAAAAATACAAAAATTAGCCAGCTGTGGTGATGCACACTGCCTGTAATCCCAATTACTCAGGGGGCTGAGACAGGAGAATTGCTTGAACCCAGGAGGTGGAGGTTGCAGTGAGCCGAGATCACACCACTGCACTCCAGCCTGGGCAACAGAGTAAGAATGTCTAAAAATAAAATAAAATAAAATAAAACAGTAAACGGGTTTAGGCACAACAATCTCCACTAATGAACAATCTATCATTTTCTGCTCAATTCATTCTTGTGTCCCTCACTCTTTGTCCCCACCAGCACCCCAGGCAGACACTGCTTGCTTAGAGGCCAACATGTTCTCCACTCCAAGTTCATAATGCATCTTTAAGACCTGTCCACTGCTGCCAGTCCTGAGCACATAAGAAGGTGTTTGAAGTTTAACTGCACTTCTAACTGGTGTAAATAAAATAGGATGATGATGTAGCTCTCCCACTTTCTTCAACTTACATTTAAATAACTACATACCTAAATGACACTACCATCATACAGAACTGGATGCATACCCATGACAAATAAAAAGATAACCCTCCTCCTCAGTGATAATGGCATGTTTCTGCTTCATCCCTCCCCTGTTCCTTCCTTCTCTCTCTGTTCACTCACTTATCAGACATCCTTATGTACATTCTGAAAGACAGTGTAACTTGTTCATTAAGATGTGGTTTCTGGAGTCAGATGGCCAGGGTTCAAGTCCTGCCTGGCTTGTGAGCTAAGTGTCCTTGGGCAGGGTATTTCACCTCTGTGTAAACAAGGATGCACCAAGGATGAAAAGAACAGCTTTGACATCAGAAGGCTGTTGCGAGGATTACATTAGGCAATTCAGGCAGAGCCCCCACTGTCAGGGCTCCAGAAATGTGAGCTATTGTTTGTAGATTCCAGGAACCACACAAGGCACTGGAACTCAGCTGTGAAAAGGGTGGTGCCTGCCATCAAGAAGCTCACAGTCTCCTGGGGGGAGACAAGCATGTACAACAGATGATGAGTGTTGTGCTAGAACCAACAAGGTAGTAGGGGCCTAAAGGTGGAATCATGGAACACTCCCTGGAGGAGGTGCTGCTTAAAACTGTGCAAAGCCACAAAAGGAAAAAAGCAAAAGGAAAGAGCATGCCAAGTCTCAAAAAAAAAAAAGAAAAGAAAAGAAAGAAATTTAGCAAGCGAAGGGAGAGGAAGAGGATGAGGCTGTAGATGTAAACACAGACTAGGAGACCAACAAAGAAATTGAAACATAGCGTCTGACATTGACTGCCCAGTCAACTGCCAAGAAACAACCACTGAGCCTTAGCTCTGCTGAGATTAAGGTGACTGCATTTGACAGATACTCTAACCGACACTCAAAGAAGCAAACCCATTCAAGGGGTCACCCATTTTGGGCCTCTAGGTCAGCCATTCTGTGGCTGGCTTTCCCTAGCAGGCCTTTCAGAAGGCAGTCCTACTTAAAAATCACATGTTCTACTGACAGCTAGAGGGGGTTCCTTTAACTCTCTGGCTCAAGATTGAAAGCTAGAGGCCTGTGAAATGGACCCAGCCAACAGTCTTGTTTTTTTTCTTACATTTAAATTACATGCCAATATTTATATATCAACAAAATCACTCAAACCCCTAGATTCGCAGCTTCTTTAGAAAAATCAGAAAATCTGGCAATTCTGGGCCTAGATTCCCATATGGCAACAATCAGCACCAAATGAGGAGCCTCTGATCCTCTATATGAGACACATGCTCTCCATTTAGCCACAGGCTCAACCATGCTCTACTGCCCCAGCCACAGAAACCCAGTACCTGTTACCATTTATGATCATTCTTGCAGCTATTAATTTTCTGACTATCTCACCTACTCAAAACTCATTTATTATGGTATATAAGTTTCTAGCCATTTTTTCCCATTCTAATATACACATATAATTATACTTTATACCACAATATAACTACCTTCTTGACTCTTCTAATACAGTATGGGGAAAAAATAATTGAGCAGAGCTTACTGGGTGAGGCAATTCAAACCCCAACTCTAACGCTTTTCCTCTCTACTGCCTTAAAGGGTGCCAGTTTTTAGGGGAAATCATTTTGGAGGTCTGGTACACATCATTTGTTGATTCAACCAACACGCTGAGCTCTGCATGCTACACACTGGGCTGAGTCAGAGTTTACTGTGATTACTCAGGGGAGCAAAACGTTGTCCCTGTGCTAGAAATGGTTTGGACTAGGGATTATAATTTGCCTTCTGTAAAATTACTAAAGCAGAAATGAATGCAGCAAGAAAATGTGATTCTCAAACAAGCCAAGCAACATTCTTATTTAATTCTCATAGGCAAAGACACAGTTTTGGTGGGCAAAGAAAGAAAAGATAGCAGAGATCCCATTGGGGACCCACTGGGATTCAGCGATGAGGAAAAATATTATTTACCAGGCAACTTCCTGCTGCAAACAGGCCATATGCTTCAATTCTAGGCAACATAAACCCAATGCCAAGTTCTTAAAAGTTGCATTTTTTAAAATGTTCTTTTACATATATAACATACAGAATTTAACAAAAATGAGTAAGTATGAGCATATTAGTCCTTTTTAGTAAATTTTCTTTTTAAAAAAACAAATTTTAGGCCAGGCATGGTGGCTCACACCTGTAATCCCAGCTCTCTGGGAGGCCAGGGCGGGTGGATCACTAGAGGTCAGGAGTTCAAGACCAGCCTGGCCAACATGGCAAAACCCTGTCTCTACTAAAAATACAAAAAATTAGCCAGGTGGTGGCAGGTGCCTGTAATCCCAGCTACTCAGGAGGCTGAGGCAGGAGAATCACTTGAACCGGGGAGGCAGAGGTTGCAATGAGCCAAGATCACCCCACTGCACTCCAGCCTGGGCAACAGAGCAAGATTCCATCTCCAAGAAAATAAAAAAAATTTAAAAACTCTTGTGTTGCCTCCTAGCCCCTTGATACAAATGAGTTTGTGACCACTGGCTCAGTTTAAAAGTTATGGAAAGCATGATTATATGTAGAAATACTTTATGACTAGGTTTACCAAATGCCCTGATTTGCCCAAAACAGCTTAACTATCAAGACCACCCCATTTCATTCTCAGAAGTACTCCAGCCTGGATAATAAACAGTACTGTTGCCTTTTTGACAGAGGTGGGGGTTTTAACCAAATATTTGTCAAATGGTTTAAATGGTTCTCAGGCAGAGGTTTTTGCTTTGTTTTATTTTTTTCTTTTTCTTGAGGGAAAAACCGTGTCTATTCAGAAGGTTTATTTGTGGACAGGACTACAGGTCAATTTCCTGACTCTTTATGGAACATTGTTAACCTTGCCCCTTGGAGTTGGCTCTAAACCTCAGGCCAGAAATCAACCCCACTCACCAATACTCAGCCAACTGTGATATTTGCAAGGATGAGGCAATGGTTTTCAAACAGGTTGGTCATCAGATCCCATGGGGGCAGGGATTCAAAATATAGATAGAGCTCCACAACCCATCTCAGATCCACCAAAGACAGCCTATACAGTGAAACCCAAGAACCCATACCTTTTTAAAGCTTCCCAGAAAATGTTAATGCTCATCAGGTTTGGAAACACCAAGAGAGATGATGACTATGACTATCTTTTCCCCTTAAACTCTCTCCCTGAATGAAGTTAAAGTCATCAGGTAGACAAAAAGTAATTAGACCCTAAAATCTCAGCTCCTCCAGAAACACCTTCAAGGGCAGAACTTATACTCCTATAAAATACATAGAAAGCCCTTGAAAGGAATATCCATTAGAATAGTATTTCTCTATCTCTTACCAAAACAGACTTAAAAAAAAAAAATAGGCCAGGCAGGGATGGCTCATGCCTATAATCCCAGTACTTTGGGAGGCCACAGCAGGAAGACTGCTCAAGCCCAGGATCTTGAAACTAGTCTGGGCAACATAGTGGGACCCTGTCTGAACAAGAAATTTAAAATTAGCCAGGCATGTAGTCCCAGCTACTCAAGGAGACTGAGGTGGAAGGATCGCTTAAACTGGGAGGAAGTGGAGGCTGCAGTTAGCTATGATAGCACCACTACACTCCAGCTTGGGCAATACAGCAGGATGCTGTCTCAAACAAAAAACAAACAAAAAAATACAGCCCCTGTAATGTTGGTTAACACCCCTGAAAATGCTATGCAAATGAAGCATTGCATAAGTAATTTTGTTGTTTTTTTAAAATAGAGATGGGGTCTCACTGTGTTGGCCAAGGTGGTCTTGAACTCCTGGCCTCAAGCAATCCTCACACCTCGGCCTTCCAAAGTGCTAGTTTCACAGGCATGAGCCACTGCGTCCAACCAGTAGAAGTATAATAACTCCAAACAAGATATCTAAATAACTCGACGTGGGTCCTATTTTCCCTTGGCCAGAAAACTCACAGCTAAATGTAGTGTGCAATTACAGAACCAACTGATTTAAAGTTCTTGGCACTTCTCTCTCTTTCCTCTTCTATGTTCCAATTTTTTGTTAAATCTTATATGTGTTCTTGTGTTTTAAATATTGTAAATGTGTAAGTAAGTGAAAGACAAGCCTAAGACAAGCCTGCAAGTAAGTGAAAGAGACAGCCTAAATAACGATAGTAATAATTATACACAACTGGGATAAAGAAATGTGATTCAAGTTCAATCGCAATGCTACATGCCTTTAAGCATAATCTCCGCTGATTTAACAGTTGTGTCAAGGTATTTGGGTACAAATTTAACAGATTCTAAACTGGGGATAAAGCAGGACCCAGCTCTGTAGGATGCCATTTAGATGTGGAATTTGAACTCTCTTTAGTCAGAATCTTCTGACTCAGTATGTTTGTGAGCCGAGGCTGTGGCACAGACTTCACAGCCACATTATGGCTGCAGAAGCTATATGCATTTACACAGGGTGACCTGAAAACATAACACTGTTTTAAAATTTTCTTGGTTAGTCTATAACCATTTTCTCAGGGAAATGAGGCAATAAAATAGGGTAGATGCTTGTAGATAAGTTGCACCTTAATCCAGCTTCACACTATGCATGGTGCAAAAAGAAGTTATTAGTGCTAAGGGGTGACAGTTCAAAGAGATGTGCTGCTCTCTCAGTCTGAAAGACCGACCACCATTTCTCAGACAGGAATATAATAAAACAGGTAGCCAAATAGAATACCCTGACTAAATTCTTAAGAAGTCATCGAGGCCAGGCGTGGTGGCTCATGCCGGTAATCCCAGCACTTTGGGAGGCCGAGATGGGTGGATCACTTGAAGTCAGGAGTTCAAGGCCAGCCTGTTCACCAACATGGTGAAACCCCATCTCTACTAAAAATACAAAAATTAGCCAGGTGTGATGGCGCATGCTTGTAATCCCAGCTACTTGGGAGGCTGAGGTGGGAGGATCACTTGAACCCAGGAGATGGAGGTTGCAATGAGCCGAGATCATGCCACTGCACTCCAGCCCAGGCGACAGAGCGAGACTCCGTCAAGAAGTCGTCGAGTTCCTCAAAAGTTTCCAAACAAGCTCCTATGAACCCTACGTGCTTTTAAATAGCTCCAACAGCTACCACCCATAACCCAAAGCCTAAACACTCACTAAACCTTGAGGGAATTGCTCTCTCTGACTCAGTATCTTCATTTATCAAATGAAATTTATAATGCATCAACCTCATCAGGTTGCTGGAAGGCTTAAATGAGACTGCATTTGTAAAGAGTTCAGAACAATGCCTGGCACGTAATAAACACTCAATATATAGTAGCTACCATTAATATTTTAATATTTAATAGTTTAATAGTACCACTGGGCTCTCTCTATATATCATCTTAATCCTCACCACAACCTTTGAAGACAAGCGCTATTATTCCCACATTGCAAATGAGGACACTGAATTTTCAGGGGTTAACCTGTCCGAGAACATACAAGCTAGTAAATGGACAAGATAAGGTTTGAACTAGATCTAGCAGATATCAAAAATGTATTTTTCCCTTGACATTAAGATGTCTTTAATTCTTGATTTGTTACAGTAAAAATAAGGCAGAAAGCACAAAGCAATGAAGTCCCAATAGTTCACTGAGATATAGTAATTTGGTTTTAGAAATGCTACGTGTACGGAAAAAGTCTGGAAAGGTTTGCAGCCAGCTGTGCACTGTGTTTACCTCTGTAAAGTAAGACTGGGGAAGCCTTTTACCTTATGCTTTCTGTAGGTTTATATTGTCCGATCTTTTAAACAATTACGCGGGCTTCTGTGTAACCTTTACTGAAGGATGACATGTATACAGCACAAATGGTAACGATACAGCTGATTGAATTCTCACATACAGAGCACACCCAAGGAAACAGCATGGGATAAAGAAGAGGACATTACCTGAACTGCTAAACCTCCCTGTGCCCGCCTTCCGTCACTGACCTTCTGGCAAAGGTCTGCCATGATCCTGACTGCTAACACTGTAGATTAATTCTGTCTAATTTTATGTAACTGGAATCACACAGTATTTACTCTTTACTCTTAGGTATGGCCTTTTTCTCTCAGTGTGTGTGTGTGTGTCTCCTCCATGTCACTGTGCATAGTTGTAATTTCTTCATTCTTGTTGCTGTGATGTTTTATACCATATAATTACACCCACTACTTATCTATTCTATTGCTGTTAGACATGTGAATCGTTTCAAATTTGGGGCTATTATGAATAGTGTTGCTTGGAAAATTCTCAAACTTGTCCTTTAGCACTCATGTGGACCCAGTTTCTATTGACTATTTAACTAGGAGAACTGTTGGGTTATATGGTATGGGTATGCTCAACTTCAGAAGCATAAGTATTTTTTATATTTTTTTAAAGAAATGGGTGCAAACTATTTGCTGCATCAACCATATTTAATCTATCTGTATGCTTTTTTTTTTTTTTAGATGGAGTTTCGCTCTTGTTACTCAGGCTGGAGTGCAGCGGTGTGATTTCAACTCACTGCAACCTCCGCCTCCCAAGTTAGAGCAATTCTCCTGCCTCAGCCTCTTGAGTAGCTGGGACTACAGGTGCCTGCCACTACGCCCGGCTAATTTTTGAATTTTTAGTAGAGACAGGGTTTCACCATGTTGGCCAGGCTGGCCTCAAACTCCTGACCTCAGGTGATTCACCCACCTTGGCCTCCCAAAGTGCTGGGATTACAGACATAAGCCACCAAGCCCAGCCTCTGTATGCATTTTCAATATCTTTATCTAAACTAGGTCCTATCTATGTTCTTATTGTCTTACTTGATATGAATGGTCATGTCTATAAAAATTAGTCCCTGAGTGTTCAGTAAGGAATCTGGCCTCCTACAAGACCGCTGTGTTCTTCAGAAAATCATTTTTAGTATTTATGGCATTTACCAAGGAGACAGTGTATTACATATGGGAAAGTGCACCACAGAACTCAGCCACAGATGAGCAGCCCAATTTGCCCAGGATGTGGCTAACAAGAGTATCAATAATCACACAGGGTGCTAACAGCCATACAGGAATTACCCTTTTTGTCTTAGGTTTCATGGGTATATTCGGTTTTGGACTTAGCTTGGCTACCGCAAGGTGGAACTGTTCACTGCCTGGTCATCTTCATCTACCACAAGAACCATTCCCGAATGCCCTCCTATCCCCCACAAGCAGGTCTTTCTCTAGCCAGTCCTTCCATTCCTCTGCTCTTGTTCTTCACTGTCCAAGTGGGCATGGAACCTCATAACTGGACTGTAAATTCTCCCAGGTGGGGCCATGACTTTCAGTTTTTCAGGAGGGACAGGGAAGGGAGGTGCTGCTTTCTGAGGTGCTCTGAGCTGAGGCCACAAGGCAACTGGAGAGCCACCCCAACCAACCTCAGAAGAATGAGAGGCTCCAGGGTGTGGAGCCCAGGAGTGTCTTATCCCTCATGTTGAAGCCTGCACCACCCTTAGCACTTTTCAGAGCTGTGTGCTGGGTTAACACCATTAGCAATGAAATATTGACAGTTATGGCTTATTAGGAGGCAGAATATAGTGGTTAAAGCTGGCCTGGAAGTGAGTCTGCCTGGCTTCACTTCCCAGCTCTGCAATTGTCTGACTTTGTGTTCTGTGTCCCTCTGTCATGGGTTGTGGGGAATACAGAAGAAGATAATGTAAGTGCACGCTTAGCACAGAGCAGGCACTCAAAAAATGTTAGCTGCTATTAATATATTACTATGGCATAGAGATTAAGACTACAGGCTTGGAAGCCGGACTCCCCAGACAAACTCCAGCTCTACCACTCACTGCTATACGATGCAGGCAGTGTACTTAAGGTCTCCATGCCTCAGTTCCCTCATCTGTAAAATGGGGATCTTAATCCTACCTCACAAAATACGTGTGAAGATCACTGAATATATTATGGTCTTAGAATGGTGCCTGGCATATTAAAAGTCCTATATATGTTTTAACTATGGTTATTACTGCAAGCAGATCAAATAAATATTTCTCACACAAATCTTTCAAATGTAAATGGATGCTGCTGTGATTAACAGAAGACAAATACATCTGAAACATTCCTGAATTCACAGTGTTTTCTAAATCAACTTATGTTTGAAGGTACAACTAATGCCATGAGAGACTAGGACACTCTAACAATAAAAAAGTGGGCTCTTGGCTCATGCCTGTAATCCCAGCACTTTGGGAGGCTAAGGTGGGCAGGTCACTTGAGGCCAGGAGTTTGAGACAAGCCTGGCCAACATGGCGAAACCCCATCTCTACTAAAAATACAAAAATTAGCCACATGTGGTGGCTCATGCCTGTGATCCCAGCTACTCAGGAGGCTGAGGCACAAGAATCGCTTGAACCCAGTGGGTGGAGGTTGCAGTGAGCCGAGATCACGCCACTGAACTCTAGCCTGGGCAACAGAGCGACACCGTCTCAAAACAAAAAAAAAGGTAGCTCTCATATTCAAAGGGTATGAAAACCTCTGGGTTTGCTTGCTTATTATTTTATTTTATCTTTACAGGGAATATTATTTTATTTTATCTTTACAGGGAACTGAACCCAGGAGAAGACATATGATTTTCCCAGGATCACCCACCAAGGTGCTCCGGACTAGAGCTCAGCTTGAGTCCCTGCCCTGGACATTGTACCAGGCCCTCAATTAAAGTCCTGGAAGCTTCCCCCAGGCTTTCCTCTGAGACCTACTGGAAGCGAAATAATCCTTTAAAAGTTAGTTTTCTGACACAACCACTTTTGCTCCAGTCTCTACCCTATCCTTTACAAGGAAGTTGAGTAGTAAGTCAGCCAGTGAGAAATTATGTAAATTCAACCAAATTACCTAACCTGTGAGCACCTGAGCTTTTCTGTTTGCAAAAGGCAAAGAATGCTAGCTTTCCTCTCCTCTGTGGAGCAAGAGTTAAGGCATGGCCTAAGAATGTGCCAGTCCTATCCTGATCCCAGTACACGGCAATTCCTTGGTGCTTTTCCCAGTCCTGGTCGGCCTAGGAGAATATGACCCAGATGCTTAGATGACACTCTCCTCTCAGTCATCTACCTGGCTGCAATACCCTAAAGCCATTGTTCTTCCCTCTTGCCTCCTCAAACAAACCAGCAAGGTTGGCATCAGGAGTTTAGGGAGGGGAGACTATCTGGTCAGAGGGTGATAATGTAGTATGGGCTCAGGCATTCACTTACATGTCATTCTCTTTGGTTTGTCCTCTTCCCCCTCTCTCCTTAAGTCAGCTGTGAGCAGCTGAAGTCGCTAATATTTCCCAGGTATCAATTTCACAGACCAAGGGCATGCAGCACAATGGCCATTAAAACATAATGACCCTTTTTGGACATTTCCTGCTTTTCATAATCTGACAGACAAACCCTTCTCTTTCAATCTTTACGACATGATTTAAAATCGATCTGAATCCGGAAATACCACTCTTAAAAATCAGAAATGACCCTCTGGCCACAGTAACCATTATTAAGCATCCCTTGGGATACTTGAGAAAAAGCATAAGCATCTGCCACAAAACCGCTCAGCTCTTAGCAAAGGGTTCCCCAGGACTCCAGAGACAAATGAGCAACTCCTCCAACTAAGGGCATCCCTTGATCTTGGCCTCACCCTTTCCTGTCTTTTATCAGTTGCTGGGAGAGAAAAACAGTCAACATAAACTGAGTTGCAATGTTGGCCTGGGTATTTCTCTGAAGGCTTCCCTTGAAAGTAACTAGAGGGAATGAGAAATTAACATGGAAAATTTTTTTAATTAAAAAAATACCTCAAGGAAATGGGCAAGTGTTGATTTGAAGCAGGAACTGACAGAAAAAAATATCAGAGAACAGTGGCAAATGTGTGGCTGGATCATCAGGGAACACAAGGCAAGAGCACTAAACGAGAATGTGGGTAAAAGAAGCTAGCCTATGTCCACTTAAAGTTGGAAACCTGGGTTGAAATTTTAAGTTGATAACGATACTAGATGAAAACATTAAGGAGCTAAAGAAGCTGTTCACACACACACACACGTGTTCTGTATGAGTCTGTTCAGAAACAGGCAAAATTAAGCTATGGTATTTGGGATACCTAATTTAGGTGGTAAAACTATGAAGAAAAGCAAGGAAGGGATTACCATAGGTCAGGATAGCGTTACATTTAGGGAACTTTTGGGTGCTGCAATATTCTATTTCTTGACTTGGGTAGTGATTATACAGATGCTTGCTTTACAATCATTTGCTGTGCATTTGTATTTTATGATTTTTTATTCCACAATAAAAAATAAGTTAAAAAATAAAAAAATTGCAAGTACATAAGATTAGCATTATATTAAGAAGCTTTAGCAGTTTAGCAAGACTGGAGCCAATACCACAATAATTCATGCAAGAGAAAGCAAACATGGTTATTTAAATAAAAGGCACTCCTCTCCCAGCCTAATTTTATGGTTTGCTTTGGTGTGGAGACTCAAAGTCTATCATATACAAAACTATACCAGCAAATTGCCCAGGATGATAAATAATGTAGCATACCTACCAATCAGAAAGTGTGTACAGCTCTTTGTCAGTGCTCACATTTCCTCACTATCACTATTTACGGAGCACTCTCACATACCTTAACTCACAGCCAAGGGCTGGTGCTATCCCCACTGCAGAGGTTTTTTTTTTTTTTTTTAAGTAGCCTCAGACAATGGAAGATTCACCCCAGGTACAGCTCAAGCAAGAAGACACTGGACCAGCACCAGATCTCAGATGGCCACACCAGGGTCCCTTTATGACAATGACTTTCCCATTCCCATGAGGTGAACAGGCTCACAATTTTTCCATGTATTAATAAGGAGCTGAAGAGAAACAAATAAATTATTGTCAGCATGAAAATGTTACCTCTTCTGAGTCACTTCCACTTTTCAATTAAAGCACCTGCCAAGGGCATTATAAAGATTAGCTTCCCTCACTAGACCATGAACACCTTGAGAATGGAGCTGTGCCCTCTCATTTCTGAGGCGTTTGCACAGTTTCTGGAATATGATACGTGCTCATTAAACACGTGCACACGCCATAAATAAATAATATAAATAATAAATGAGTGAATACATGAAGGTAAAAACCAATGAATTCACAGTGTGGTGTTTTCCACCCCATTCCATCATTCACTAATGCATTAAGACTTTTAAAAGCAGCTAAAGTGAAAGGCAGTAACTGCCCTTTTAACAGATTGCCAATACATCCTCCACTACTTAAAAAAGGGTTTCATGTCATATATAAATCTCAGAAGTGGAGAGGGCTGACAGGTTAATTATAGACACAAAGAACAGGGACAAATGGACTATGAGGTAAGCGAGTTGAAATGTGCAGACACAATGTCCTCCCTGGACAAGCATTTATTAATAAGCCTGCAAGGATTTACCCAGCCCGGCCAGGTACAGGTCTGCTACCAAGCTCGGGGACGATTCTGGGGAAGGCACAGTTCCTGCGCTTGAGGAATTAGGCTGCTGGCTGGAAAGGCAGTGTGTACCTTTGAGAATAATCAGAGGTCTCTGTGGGACGAGGCAAACAGGTGGAAGATAAGGCCCCAAAACTGGCCCGCCTACTCTTTTAGGGGGGTGAGATAGAGAAGACCTCCTCACTGGGCCAGGCCAACCGGGAAAGAAGCATGGGTAGGACTGTGGCTGGCAGACAAGTCAAGAGGAGGCCACCAATTCTTCTCCTGCACCTCCCACCAAACTCCTTCAGCTGCTGGACGCAGGAGCTTGAGTCAAAAGGATCCATAAGGATATTTCCCTTTCTTCTCCACCCTTCCCCCAACCCCAAGTGAAAAAGAAGGATGTTTAGAAAGTCTGGGAGACAAGCTGAAGGGCAGCTTCAGCAGGCAGATGAGCCCAAGAATGGAATGTGCCGCCTACAGGCAAGGAGTGGCCATGGGTGGGGAGAAAGGGGACTTCTTTTTCTCCCTTTCCTCATTCGAGGTACTTACTGAGTCTCTTCTTGGTGCCCAAGCACTGAACGTGACATCTCTTAGTGGGACATCAACCTGTGTTTGGCCAGATTAAATGGCCAAAGCCCAGACCTCTGAACACTGAGTCTGGGTCTCCCTGGGGGTTTCACTTTATTAGGGGGGCAATGGTTCTGGTGGCCCCTGATTCAACGTGAGTCCTTCTAAAGATCCGAAGCCCCTCTAAGATTTCAAGCACCTCAACCCCACCCCACGTGGACACCCCATCGCAGTATCTACTCATGCCTGAGAAAAAAGGGCTGGTGCGGGGAGGGGAAAGAGATAATCTGGGAATGCTAGGAAGAATGACGGCGGGGCCACGTTCTGCAGAGGGGAGAAGAATGACCAAGAGGGTTTACTTGAGTTTGTTTGTTGTGTTTATTTCCCGAATCCAGCACATTCTCCAAAAGGCATTCGAGGGGGGAGCCTCGGCCGTGGGTCAAGTCCAAAGAGCGTGTTTCGGTTGTTTTTTTAGGTTAATCCCACTTGCCCCCCACCCCAGTAAACTTCCCACCCACCCCACCTCACTTTCCAGGTCTTTCCTGTTGCGTTCGGCTGCACTGCGATCTGGGAAGAAGGGAGAAGTGCCATCTCCCAGCGCGCGGGATCTGCGGGGACCCTCGTCCCCTCGCTGGTTGACAAAGAACTAACACCCGCCCCGCCGCGCTTCCGGGGCCAAAGAACGAAAACTGCCTTCTTTTTTTCTGGCGGACACGGAGCGCGCCCGCGGCGGGCCGGCCAGCCCGGGAGCGCAGCCTCCGCGAAGGGGCGGCGGGGAGCGGCGGGGCCCGGGCGCGCGGAGAGCGCTCAACTAACAGCGCACCTGGACGCGCCCGACTGCGGTTCCGACTCCGTCCCCGACCGCGCCCGCGGGGCCCCAGTCTCCGCGTATCACCTCCCATAGCGCCCCGCTTCCACGCACGTCCCAGCTGCTCTTACCCGGGAAATGGCGAGAGGCTGCTCGAAGTCCTTGCCGCCCACGAGGCGGAAGCCCCACGGCCCCGGGCCCTGGAGGACTATCTGCTGGGTGGTCATGGCGCGGCTGTGGCGGGCGACGACCCGCGGGGACAGACGGGCAGGACGCGCGGAACAGCTTGCAGGGCACCCCCGGCGGCTGTCGGAGAAAGAGCGGCGCGGCGCGGGCCCGGGGAGCCTGGGGCTGGCGGGGGCAGGGCAACCGCGAGGGCCAGGGCGGGGGCGGCTCCGCCCAGGCCGCGTCGCCGCCCGCCGCCCCGCCCGTCCTCCCGCCCGCAGCCGCTCCCCGCCCTGCGCGCCGGCCTGGGGGCCCCGGCCCGGAGTCCCGCCGAGAGAGCGCGAGTCAGATGCGGGGCCGGGGCTCTCAGCAGCTCTGCCCGGGGCCCCACACCGCCTCCCTCCCTCCTGTACGCACGGCCGCACCGCGGCTCTCGGGCCCGGGGCGGGTGCTAGGTGAGAGGGAAGCAGGTCCCGACAGCGAGACAAACTCGCGCCTCGTGCTTTGTAAAACGAGAAATTTGAAGTGCTGTGCCAAGTCAGCCCTCTGAGGTCGGCTCCGACTTCCCATTTGCTTTTTGTAATCGGTAATGATGTTTAAAAGGTGCTTTCGAACGATCTCATTTGATGCTGAGGCAACCGGGACGTTTAGTCCCATTTTACAGATGAAGTAACTGAGTCTGCTCAGTAGGTGAGAAGACTTGCCCGAGGCTACACCACTCGTCAGCATCTGGACCACTGCCCGGGCCCAGTGCTACAGAACCCCATCCTGGAACTTTTATAATGCTAATGAGACCATCACTCAGGTTATAACTGAACTTCAAGGCCTTCCTAGAAATCTTTCCTCCAGGCTGGAGTTCATGGTAGGTTCTGACCTCAACAGTTCAAACCTCAAGTTTGGGGCGGGCCAAGGGCCAAGTCAATGCAAAAAAAGAGCTGAGTCCGGAGACCTGGATTCCCAGCCTCCCACCAGCTTCCTAGCCAGGCTCCCCCTGACGCCCTCCCGGTGGAGTGCATTCTCCACGCCGGACCAGACTATTTCTCATGCTGTCCATGGCGTCCCCACCTCACCACCAGTGAAAACCCAGATCCTTACAATGCCTACAAGGCCACCCCTAGAATGGCCCCAACTCCCTCTCTGACCCCAACTCCTCCTGCCCTTTCCTCACCTGCCCCCCAGTCTGCCAGGCTGTGCTCCTTGCTCCTAACTCAGGGCCTTGCCTCAGGGCCCTGTCTGCAATGCTGTTCTCCCAGACATCCCCACCACTCTCTGTCATTTTCTAGGGGCCGGACACGTGGCTCACGCCTGGAATCCCGGCACTTTGGGAGGCTGAGTCAGGAGGATCAGTTGAGCCCAGGAATTCTAGACCAGCCCCAGCAACACGGCAAGACCCTGTCTCTACAAAAAAAATTAAAAAAATAAAAATTAACCGGGATTGGTGGGGCACGCCTGTCCCAGCTTCTAGGGAGACTGAGGTGGGAGGATGGCTTGAGCCGGAGAGGTCAAGGCTGCAGTGAGCTGTGGTCGTGCAACTGTACTCCAGCCTGGGTGACAGAGTGAGACCCTATCTCAAAAAACTAAAAAATAAAAAAAATGCAAATGTCATTTTCTGAGATCATCTCTGAGCATCATTTAAGATATCCTCTCTAGAATGCTCTATTACCTTCCCCTGCCTTATTTTTTTCCTTTGTATGTATCACCATCTGGCATTCTCTGTATTTTGTATATTTATTTGTTCCACCCCCACTCTTAAGCATTAATTCCATAAGGACAGGGGGTTTTATCTGTTTAGATCACTGCTGTGCCCTAGTGCCTAGAATAGTGCCTGGCACATAGTACTTAATGTATATAACACATTGGCCATCCTCAGGACCACTTACCCTCTCTGGGCCCAGTTTCTTCACAGTTTTCTTGGCACCCATTCATCCTGGTACCCAGGCCCCAGCACAGTGCTTGGCATAGAGCCCATGCTCAATGAGTTTGTTCCCTGCACAGCTCTGTCTCCCTGTGATCCTGGCCTACCTACTGAGGAGCCCTGTGCACAGATTTACACATAAAAAGATTATCTTGCTTGTCCAATTGTGTGACAGCACAAATGCCTATGTTTGGGAATAGTTTGTTTGCTTTTAGAAATCCAAGTGGAGGGCCGGGCACGGTGGCTCACACCTGTAATCCCAACACTTTGGGAGGCCAAGGTGGGCGGATCACTTGAGGTCTGGAGTTCGAGACCAGCCTGACCAACATAGAGAAACCCATCTCTACTGAAAATACCAAAAATTAGCCGGGCGTGGTGGCGCATGCCTGTAATCCCAGCTGCTCGGGAGTCTGAGGCAGGAGAATCACTTGAACCCGGGAGGTGGAGGTTATGGTGAGCCGAGATCACGCCATTGCACCCCAGCCTGGGCAACAAGAGCGAAACTCGGTCTAAAAAAAAAAAAAAAGGAAATGAAAGTGGAGTCATATGATTATACATCCCTCTCAACCTCTTGCAACCTGATATTCTTTCCTGAACCTGAGAAAAAGAATGGTGTTATAGCCAGTAACCAGCCACCTGCTTTATGAACATCAAAAATACATTCTCTTTGTTTAAGATTCTGTTGATTAGAAAGCATGACTGTGTTTCAAGTCCCTGCAGAATTTGCAGGAATCACCGAATTCTGAATCTGTCCCTAGATGTGTAACCACCTTGAATATTTTCTGTCCTAGAAGGAGAAAAGGGTTGAAAAGTCACAGCTTCTGTGCTTCTGAGGGCAGAGACTGCCTTTCATTCATTCCAAGTGCCCTGCTAGCATGGACCTCAATCACAGTAGGTGTCAATAAGTGTTTATTCCATACAATAGTCTATACAGACATAGTGCACTAATGTGTTAGCAAAATGTCTGTGAGACTTGAGTCCTCAGTTGCTTTGTTTTTAAATGTCCTCGGTTGTAGTCTGGCTCTACATAGCAAGAGCTATAAAACAGTCAGCCCTTTGACCCAGTCATCCACTTTCTGGACAACAATTCCAAGGACATAATTTTTAAAAAGAAAAATGCTGTATGTATACAGATATTTATAGCTGCATTATTTATAATGACAAAAAACTGGAATCAACCAGTAACAGAAAAGTGGCTAAATATGGTATGGCCTAAGAGGGAAGAGTATGCAGCATGAAAATAACCATGAAGACTGTGAAGAGACAGGGAAATGTGTTTTCAAAATATGTAAAAAGAGTGCAACAAAATTATTCGTATACCATGTTAAAAAGTAAAAGCTTATCTACCTATTGAAATTAAGAGAAAGTAGGAAAACTACTGGCAGACAGAATGAGAATTTTTTTTAATAATTGCCTCTAATGATGATGTAAAATTTTCATAATAAACATCAAAATGGTCCCAGCTCCTTGGATGGAGACTAAATGCTAGTCTTTCTCAGGATAGAGACCTGATCGTTTATCCTTTTTTTTTTTTTTTCTTTTGAGACAGAGTCTCACTCTGTTTCCCAGGCTGGAGTGTAGTGGCACGATCTCCACTCACCGCAACCTCTGCCTCCCAGGTTCAAGTGATTCTCCTGCCTCAGCCTTCCAAGTAGCTGGGATTACAGGCACCTGCCACCACGCCTGGCTAATTTTTGTCTTTTTAGTAGAGATGGGGTTTCACCATGTTGGCCAGGCTGGTCTCGAACTCCTGACCTCAAGTGATACACCCACCTCGGCCTCCCAAAGTGCTGGAATTACAGCGTGAGCCACCGCGCCCGGCCTCCATTTATCTTTTTTATCTCCTCTTCTCTCCCCCAACCAGCTAGCTCTGAACTGGGCACACAGCATATATACTCAGAAAATACCCAGAAACAGATTGACGGCCTCACCCCAAAACATAAACAATCTTCTCTTACCTTAAACACCATTACTTATTTATTCATGCTTTCCAGTTCCCTCAGACCCTCGACTCCTGCCCAGTGCTAGTTGAATGGCCTTAAGCAACCTCTCCAAACTTCAGTTTGCCTTATTTTTATTATTATAACACATTCCATGAAAGTTTGTTAACCTAAACAGCCTAAATTCAACATCTGGGTGTTCTAGGGCAAGCGGGGAGAATGAGAAGAGGAAGCAAGGAGGGTGGAAAGTGCAAGGGGTGGGACAGTGCTCTCTCCAGCTCTCAGTCCAGTTTTACAATGTGACCTGGGTGGGAAATGGTTGATGCCCTGGCTCCCCCAGCTTGGCCTCTGCAGAGCTGGCAACTCCCACACCCAGGGTGCAATTACCAGGACCTTTTAGAGCCACTGTGTGGAGACTACTTCCTGGAACAACAGCTCCATTTCCTAAAGACAGTAAGTCTAGGATTGTGCTCAGCTTTACAATAAGTCTCGTTGACTCTGCAGAACAAGTCCTGGACTTGCCCAGGTAACTCAAGAGCCCTCTGTGGGGCTAGGCTTCTAGCTGGGACCAAGCGAAAGCGTGTGACTCCTGACTGGGAGGTCCGCTCTGCTATCTAAGTGAGGCCAGGCTCTGCGCAGCCAAGCAAAGAACCGCCGGAAGCTCTGGTTTCACCGCGGCTGAGCGCAGATCGCGCACCGGTTCTCACGTCTGCAAACGTGCAACTGCCTGCCGCGGGCGCCCTGATCAAACAAGCAACTTGCTTCCCTTTGCTGTGAAAAGAACCGAAACTCAGGCTCAGAGCCTCGCAAAACAAAGACATCTTTACCCGCCCAGTGCTATCCTGTGTCACCCCCCTCCCAGGGTCTGCGCGTCTTTGATGGAGCCCCACGCGCAACTCGTCGCGGCGCCGCTCCAGGCAGCTGGCTGCATGCGAGACCCGGCGGGGAGACGTTCTCCCGGCCGCGCTAGCGACTGGGCAGGGAATTGAGCTCCCAATCCTTTTCTCCTGCTTTCTGCTCCAGCTCGGGAAATCTAGAAGTGTCCACTGGGGATTGGGTGCCTCTCGGATTCCAGTTGCACAAAGCATGCTTCGTGGGCGTCTGGATATAAAGACACCTACCTACCTGGGCACAGAACTGGCTGGCGTTCCCTCAGGGCTGGTGAGGTGTGAGTAGATGAACTGCCAGATCTGAGGCCTGCCGAGTGCCTAGTAGACAAAGAACTGAGGGGCGAGCCCAAGGACCACAGCTATGTCACCCACCTGCCTCCTGGTTCCCATTCCACCTGGACAGATGGCACTGGTGTTCTCAAAAGCAGAGAGAAACTTGGGCGATAATGTCTCAAGCATCCTTGAATATCAAAAGGAGAAGAAGAAATTCCAAAACAGGGTAATAGATAGCGTGGCTCATATTAAATGCTTATATTGAAAAATTAAAACAAAAAGACAATGTATTATATTAGTACTAATGAATTAGGCCAGGCACGGTGGCTTACACCTGTAATCCCAGCACTTTGGGAGGCCGAGGCAGGAGGATCGCTTGAGTTCTAGAGTTCGAGACCAGCCTGCACAACATAGCAAGACCCTGTTCCTACAAAAAATACAAAAGTAGCTGGGTGTGGTGGCACATGACTGTCGTCAGGGCTACTCAGGAGTCTGAGGTAGGGGGATTGCTTGAGCCCAGGAAGTTGAGGCTGCAGTGAGCAGTTCCTGTGCCACTGCACTCCAGCTTGGACTATAGAGCGAGACCATATATGTATGTATATACATATAGTTCTATAGCGGAACAAGAGTCCAGTGAAGTGTCATCATGCACTTTTCACAAAGGAGAAGGCTGAGGCACTGAGGCACCATCCAGAACCCCTTCATGAAAGGACCTGTCCCAGGTGCCAGGAGGTGGACACCCTTCAGCATTTAGTTATTTTAGGGACTATCTCTACTACAGAGCAGCTTTTCCCAAAAGCACACCTTCCCTACGCTGCCTGCCCAGGGTCACACATCATCTAGGTGGGGGTGAAAGACTGGCCATTTGGGCCTAACATGGGACAACTCTGATGGGACATTTTGACTCCAGAGCTCCCCATGGAATCAGTGAAGGCTGTCAGGCCGACATGGCGGCTCTTCTACCTCTGCCCAATCCATCCCCCTCCCTGCTTTCTTCCACAGGTGTTGAGCCTGAGGACCTTCTTTAATTAACATCCTGCATGATAAACTGTCTCTGGGACCAGGGAATTCAGCCTGCAACAGGTCCAGAGAGACTAAGAGACTTCCCTAAAATCACTCAGTAACCAAGGAACAGGGCAAAGGAGGCAGGAAAAGGGCTAGAGAGGCAAGGGAAGAGCTTTTGGATGTGAAGGGCCTTGTAACAGAGCAGAAGGTTATTCAGAGGTTCCTAGGACCCCAGGAGACCCTTTAGGTCCACAATTCATGGAAATCCAAAGGGCTAAATCTTCCTCCTATACTAACACGGATGCCCACAGCCCAAGTGTCACCATCTAGGAACTAGACTAGATCCTTTCAGGAATGGCTTTTTCAGTTTCCTCCATGGAAGAAGTGGAATTTGAAACATACTTTAAAAGTACAAGCAACTGTGGAGGCAGAAAGGCCATACAGGCAGCAGGGACAGAATGAACAAGGTAGTGGGAGGGAAGCGGGATGGCCTGGTGGAATAACATTATTGATGATACGCAGGCTGGAAATTTTGCTCGGGAGGGCTTTGAATGTCAGTGATCTGATGTGGATGCGGTAGGGACAGGCAAAGGCTTGCCGTCAGCCCCTCTCATTCCACCCATACACTCTGTCTCTATAACTCCATCCTCCCCCACCAATCCATTTCCTCTCAGGGTTTGCCTGTGCTGCTGGCCTGGTCTGGCCATAACTGATACTGAAGCTGACTATTTATAGCATTTGAGGACAGATAGAATGGCAGGGCCAGTTTCCATGACAGCAGGGCTCCTAGAGGGTGACTTCCTCTCTGCTGGGTCCCCACCCATCTCCTCTGGGTCCACCTTCTCTCCAGTTATCTCCAACACTGCTTCCAGTGTTATTCCTTGGGTAGCATCAGGGCTGCTGCTAGGTGAGAACACAGCAGGAGACCAGCTAGCAGTGACAATGCTGGCTCCAGGTACCACCACCATTTCCCCCTGTCCTCCCATCTTCACATTAGGGCACATACCAGGCTGGGGCTCAGCCATCACTACTGGGTAATGTGGGCCTGGGGTCCTCTTCTTCTACCCCCAGGCCCTCCCACCTAGCCTCTGCCTTCAACTCCTACCTACTGACCGCCTGAAGTTGTGAATCCCAGAGGGTAGAAAGAGAAGAGATACAAATGACAGAGGTCTGGAGATAGAAGAGGACAGAAAAAACAATAAAGGTGGGAAAATCACAATGAAGATATCTATTAATACTATCCTAGTCAAACTTAGCTCCTATTTGGAGTCTTCAAAGCATGGTTAAAAAAAAAAAAGAGTTCTTCCATTTGTCAGCTATGAGGATTTGACAAGTCCTTTAGCCTACTAGAGGTATTTCTTGATTGTCTTTTAGTCAACAACTCTTTATTGAATGCTTTCCATTGGCTATACACTGTTCTATGTATTAGAAAATCAACAGCAAACAAAACTGACAAAAATGTCCTCCCTTGTGGAGCTTACATTTTAGTGTAAAGGGCAAACAATAAAATAAATAAGTAAACTATATGGTATGTTTTGTATATGTATGTTTATGTAGGCGCGTATGTGTTTATATAAGTATGTACATGAATATACATATGTATAGGTATGTGTATTTGCATGCATATGTTTTTCTGCCCCAAAGGCCTAAAAGGAAAAATACTCCAGAGCAATATACACACCCAGTACCCATACCTTGGTTTCTAAATGAAAAGGAACCATGACCCCTCAGATAAATTCCAGAATAGGTAGCTGTGGCAGGATAGGTATAAGATGCACCTGAAATAACTTATTATGCATAAAGTAAAAAATAACTTAGAAAAGTAAAAAGTGATGGGGGCATGTTAAAGGACACAGAAGCCTGCTTCAGGGGGCTCCCACTGGCGACACGCGCAGCAATTTGAGCACTAAAATAATAAAGAATTGGCCAGGCGCGGTGGCTCACACCTGTAATCCCAGCACTTTGGGAGGCCAAGGCAGGCAGATCACCTGAGGTCAGGAGTTTGAGACCAGCTTGGCCAACATGGTGAAACCCTGTCTCTACCAAAAATTCAAAAATTAGCCGGGTATGGTAGCACATGTCTGTAATCCCAGCTACTTGGGAAGCTGAGGCAGGAGAATTGCTTGAACCCCGGTCGGCAGAGGTTGCAGTGAGCCGAAATCATGCCACTGCACTCCAGCCTGGGCAACAGAGCGAGACTCCATCTCAAATAATAATAAGAACAAGAAGAAATTATAACCCATTAGAGAAAATAAGAATCCACAAGTCCACACAGATAATAAATTGATGAATGGATGGGTGGATGAGTGAAAAGCAAAGGTTCTTGATTACAGTAGAACCAATATGCCAACTAATAAATGTAGGGGGAGTGCAGGAGTTTCAAAAACATCATTTTGCAACCATAGTAGTAAAGATTATTTAGGCAGGAATCATCACTGGATGCAAAATCTAGGGTGAGTTTGATGATGAGCTGGATTCTTGTATGGTCTTAAATATCTCCCTACAGATTGCTTATTTGATGCAAAGGAAAAAACAACAATGATGTGTCTTAGTCTGTTGGGGCTGCTCTAACAAAAATACCATAGACTGTTTAGCTTATAAACAAAGGAAATTTATTTTTCACAGTTCTGGAGGCTGAGAAGTCCAAGATCAAGGCACTAGGGGATTATCATGTAAGGGTCCACTTTCTCATACATAGCATCTTCTTGCCGTGTCCTCAAATGGTGGAAGAGGCGAACAAGCTCCCTTGGGCCTCTTTTACAAGGGCACTAATTCCATGACAAGGATGGAGCTGCCAGGCGTGGTGGCTCACACCTGTAATTCCACCACTTTGGGAGGCTGAGGCAGGCGGATCACGAGGTCAGGAGTTCGAGACCAACCTGACCAACATGTTGAAACCCCATCTCTACTAAAAATCCAAAAATTTGCCAGGCATGGTGGTGCACACCTGTAATCCCAGCTCAGGAGGCTGAGGCAGGAGAATCGCTTGAACCCGGGAGATGGAGGTTGCAGTGAGCCGAGATCACGTCACTGCACTCCAACCTGGGCGACAGAGCGAGACTCCATCTCAAAAAAAAAAAAAAAAGAAAAAAGAAAAAAAAATGGATGGAGCCTTTATGATCTAATCATCTCCCAAAGGCCCCACTTGGGGGGTTAGATTTCAACATATGAACTTTGAGGGGGGACACAACATTCTTTCTGTCTTAGTCTGTTTGTACTGCTATAGCACAATACCTGAGACTAGGTAATTTATAAAGAACAGAAATTTATTTTCTCACAGTTCTGAAGGCTGAGGGGGAGAAACACTATGTCCTTACATGGCAGAAGGCCAAGAGAACCACACTCTGTGTGAAGCCTCTTTTATAAGGGCCTTAATCTCATTCATGAGGGAAGGCGCCTCATAACCTAATCACTTATTAAAGGCCCCATCTCTTAATACTGTCACACTGGCCATTAAGTTTCAACACCTGAGTTTGGGAGGGGACACATTCAAACCATAGCATGGACTATAGTATGATACATGGCAAATTCCAACAGTACCTTACCAGGAGATCAAAATTAACATCCCCAGTGAGGGGCAGAAGAACATCGTGTAACTCAGATATGATACTTTGATAAGGACACACCTCATACGTTACCTTCCAGGAAGGAATGCATAACCTGAATCTAATCATAGGGAAATATCAGACAACCCCCTATTAATAAAACTGAGTGTGGGTGGAACTATAGTCTTCAAAAAGACAATGTCCTGAGACAAAGAAAGGCTGTAGCTATGTTTCAGATTAAAGGAGAATAGGCTGGGCACAGTGGCTTAGGCCTGTGATCCCAGCACTTTGGGAGGCCAAGGCAGGCAGATCACTTGAGCCCAGGAGTTCAAGGCCAGCCTGACCAACTTGGCAAAACCCTGTCTCCACTAAAAATACAAAAATGAGCTGGATGTGGTGGCACATACCTGTAGTCCCAGCTACTCAGGAGGCTGAGGTGGGAGGATCACTTGAGCCTAGGAGGTTGAGGCAGCAATGAGCAGAAATCGTGCCAAGCATTGCTTAAGTTCAGGAGTTCGAGACCAGCCTGGCCAGCATGGTGAAACCCTGTCTCTACTGAAAATACGAAAATTAGTCAGGAGTGGTAGCAGGGGCTGTAGTCCCGGCTACTTAGGAGGCTGAGGCAGGAGAATTGCTTGAACCTGGGAGACGGAGGTTGCAGTGAGCTGAGATCTCCCAACTACACTCCAGCCTGGGTGACAGAGCAAGACTCCATCTCAAAAAACAAAAAAACAGACGTTATTGGATCAATTGATGAAATTGGAAACAGATGGAGGATTAGATAAAAGTATTGTATCAATGTTAAATTTACTGGTTGATAACTGGACTGTGGTTATGTAAGATAGTATCTCTATCCTTAGGAAATTCACACTGAAGTATTTAGAGATAAAGTGCCACAATATGTATAATTTATTCTCAAATGGTTCAGAAAAATGTTTGTGTATGCGAGTGTGTGTGTTGAGGTCAGGATGGGCATAGGGAGTAAATGAAGCAAATGGGATAAAATGTTAACAAAAGGGGGATCTTGGTAAAGGACATATGGATGCTCTTTGTACCGTCCTTATTCTTGTAACTTTTCTGTAGTCTTGAATTTATTCCCAAACAAAATGTTTTTTATTATTTTTTATTTTTTTGAGGCAGAGTCTCACTCTCTCCCATGCTGGAGTACAGTGGTACAATCTTGGCTTACTGCAACCTCCACCTCCCAGGTTCAAGCAATTCTCGTGCCTCAGCCTCCCAAGTAGCTGGGACCTACAGGTGTACACCACAATGCCTGGCTAATTTTTGTATTTTTAGTAGAGATAAGGTTTTGCCATGTTGGCCAGGCTGGTATCGTACCCCTGACCTCAAGTGATCCACCTGCCTCATAGACACTGCGCCCAGCCCATTATTTATATACATATATATAATTATAAAAGGAATTATAACCCACTGGAGAAAATAAAAATCCGTAATGCATACAGATAATAAATAAATAGGCCAGGCACAGTGGCTTACGACTGTAATCCCAGCACTTTGGGAGGCTGAAGCAGGTGAATCACGAGGTCAGGAGATCAAGACCATCCTGGCTAACATGATGAAACCCCGTCTCTACTAAAAATACAAAAGATTAGCCAGACGTGGTGGTATGAGCCTGTAGTCCCAGCTACTTGGGAGGATGAGACAGGAGAATCACTTGAACCTCTGAGGCAGAGGTTGTAGTGAGCCAAGATCATGCCACCGCACTCCAGCCTGGGCGACAGGGCAAGACTCTGTCTCAAAAAATATAAATAAATAAATAAATGGATGGATGCATGAGTGGGTGGTTGGATGGATGGGAAGCAAGGATTCTTGCTTACAGTAGAACTATAAATACCAACTGATAAATGTAGGGGAAGTGCAAGAGTTTCAAAAATATAATTTTGCAACCATGATATATTTTATATATCTAATATATATTAAGTATATAATATATAATAGATATTTATGTATTATATAGTATATATTTCATATATTCATATAATATGCATTATATATAATATATGTTATATATACAATATAATATATTATATACATTATATAATATAGTTATGAAAGGAATTATATATAATTATGAAAGGAATTATAACCCACTGGAGAAAATAAAAATCCACAATCCATACAGATAATAAATAAATAGTCTGGGCATATATATACATATATAAAATATATAAATATATATTATAAATATATAAATATATATTTTATGTATATATAAATAAATAAATATATATATTTTTTTGAGACCGAGTCTCTCTGTGTTGCCCAGGCTGGAGTGCAGTGGTACAATCTTGGTTCACTGCAACCTCCGCCTCCCGGGTTCAAGCAATTCTCCCGCCTCAGCCTCCCAAGTAGCTGGGATTACAGGCACGTACCACCACGCCTGGCTAATTTTTGTAATTTTAGTAGAGACAGGGTTTCACCATATTGGTCAGGCTGCTCTCGAACTCCTGACCTCAGGTGATCCACCCACCTCGGCCTCCCAAAGTGCTGGGATTACAGGCATGAGCCACCACACTTGGTCGATTATATATATATATTATATATAAAACATATATAATGTTATCATATATAATTATTAGAGACAGAATCTAGCTGTGTCACCCAGGCTGGAGTGCATTGGCACAATCTTGGCTCACTGCAGCTGCAGCCTCAACCTCCTAGGCTCAAGTGATCCTCCTGCCTCAGGTAGGACTGCAGGTGCATGCCACCATGCCTGGCTCAAATAAAATGTTTTCTAAAAAAAAAAAGAAAAGAAAAAACTCTCTCTCTCTCTATATGTGTGTGTGTATATATATGTGTGTGTGTATATATATGTGTGTGTGTGTATAAAACTATATACATATATATATGGTACAACAGATGCTGTTATGTTCTATGGAAGCAGGGTCAAAAATAAAGCAAATGCCAACAATAAGAGTAACGAAAGAAGACTTCTCCGGGAAAGTGATTTAAGGAAAGACTGAATAAGGTGAATGAGCAATCCATGGAGATATCTGGAAGACGAGCAGTCCATGTGCAGGAAATAATAAGCTCAAAGACAGGAACTAGCCTGGAGCATTCACCAGCAAGATGGCCAGTGGGGCAGGAGCTGAGGGAGTGAGGGAAAGAGTGGGGAAGATGAAGTCAGAGAAATAACAGAGAGTCTGAATGGGCAGCACCTCGTGGGCATTTGAGAAGCACCAGGAGTAGGAGGGAAGGTCATGAGGGCTTTGTGCAGAAGATGAACATGGCCTGACTTACGTTTTCAGCACTCTGATTGCTGTGTTGAAAACAGATGGAGGAGGCAAGCCGCAGAAGCAGGGGAGCAGTAACCGGCTGTTGTCATCGTCCAGGCAAGAGCTGATGACTGGCTTGGGCCCAGGGTGGGAGTCAAGGAGTTTGCAGCAGTGCTCGGATCCTGGCTATATTTTAAAGCATCTGCTGAGGGATAGGAAGTAAGGTATAGGAGGGATGTTTGAGGATGAGTCATGTTTTTTGGCCTGAACAGCAGCTACAGGATGGAATTGCCATTAACTGAAAGGGGGAAGCAGCAGCTTTTGGGGATACTGCTGAGTTTAGGAATTTAGTTTTGGATATATTTAAGTTTCAGGCACCCATGAGATATTTCAGTGGAGATGTAGAGCAGGCAGTTGTATATAGGAGTCTGGATTCCAGGGGAGAGTCCAGGCAAGAGATCAGCATATAGAGGACATTCAGACACAAGAGTGGATGAGGGCACCAGGGAGTAGGAAAAAAAGGTGGAGGCCAAGGGTGGAGCCTGGGAAATGAGGAGGAACTAACAAAGGACACTGAGAAGGAGCAGGGAGAACCTAGAGAGGGTGCATCTGCAAGCAGGTGAAGAAAGCCTCTGCAGGAGGCAGGAAAAGTCAAGTGTCCTAAATGCTGCTGAAAAGTCAAGGAAGTTGAGAACTGAAAGTCAAGCACGGGGTTTAATACTGGGAAGGTCATTGAGTGTCCTAAGAGAATGGTTTTGTTAAGGCAAGAGGTCAAAATCCTAAACAGAGTGGTTCAAGAGAGGATGAGAGGACCAGAATTGGAGATAGCCAGCATCGACAGCTTTTCTGAGGTGTTTTACCTTAAAGGGAATGAGAGAAATGAGGCAGGAGCTGGAGGAGGAGAAGGAATGAGAGAGGTTTTTCCTTAACTGAAAAAGAGGGGTGTAGACCTTCTCAGCAGGGTCATAGAAAGGCTGCTGTAATTGTATACAGGGCCCTTCATTGTTCTTAGGTAAATGGGGCACTATTGTTACTCTCCTTTATGGCCTGACCCTGCCCTGGGTTGACCTTACAATGCCCAGAGGATTAAAGCTTAACTTCCTACCTGTCACGTTTCTTTTTGCAGCTCTTCTGGAAAGCTTCTCTCTCTTCCTTGATTCCTCCTCTTTCCTTGGTCCCATCTGGGCTTTTTCTCCCATAATTTGCTAAGCATGCCCCCTTTACCACAGCTGCCTTCCTTGACTCCCAATGCCCTGTGTTAAGGACCCCCTCTTCAATTCTCTGGAAACTTTTCAAAAATACTAAAGTTTTGTTCACCTGTAATTGGACTCCCAAACCGAAGGTGACAAGGGCACCTCTAAATCCACAACCATTTTGTGAGTAGGAAGAATTTTATCATAGAAGAAGAGATTTCAGGCAATGGTATCAGTTGAGGGAGGGTGTAAGGTGATGATTATCAGAGACAGAGAGGAAGGACAAACCCAAGATAATTTTCAAGGAAGAACCGACAGGTCTTGTCAACAGTCAGATGACAAAAATGTAGGTGTCGAAATTCTTAAATACAGCATACTCTTTGATCTAGCAATTCCACTCTAGGAATTTATCTGGAAAAAAAGTAGCCATTCAAAGTGTCAAGAGTATGGAAAAGGATGTTCATTATAGAATTCTCCATAATGGCAAAATATTGAAAACATCCCAAGTATCAATAATAGAGGATTGCTAAATATACCATGTCATGTTCATACTACAGAATATCATGTAATCATTACAATGATGATGCAGACATGAGTATATGTTGTCAAGAAAGGACTTTTTAATCTAGTAAGTAAAAAAAGCAGTTTATACACATATCACCTATATATATGTTTGGTAGAGCACTTTAAAAAGGTTATGTCTCAGCAGTGGTGATTATATAATTTATTTATTTTTTAGATGGAGTCTCACTGCCACCCAGGCTAGAATGCAGTGGCACCATCTCAGCTCACCGCAGCCTCTGCCTCCCAGGTTCAAGTGATTCTCCTACCTCAGCTTCCCGAATATCTGGGATTACAGGCATGTGCCACCACTCCCAGCTAATTTTTGTATTTTTAGTAGAGACAGGGTTTCACCATGTTGGCCAGGCTGGTCTGGAATTCCTGACCTTAAGTGATCCACCCGCCTTGGCCTCCCAAAGTGCTGTGATTACAGACGTGAGCCACCACGCCTGGCTGATTATACAAGTTTTCAGTTTGTTTTACTTCTTAAAGTTTAGCTAATAACTTTGTTTTGTTTAATTTAAAAAGTGGAAACAAGTAATTTGCAGAGAGGTGATATTTGAAACAAAGGGAATAGATAAGATTGCGCAGCTAACAGATTACAGAGAGAAACTTGGAAACATTCATATTTAGGGAGTGAGAAGAAGGTGAGAAGCCAGGAAAGGACTCAAAGAAACTGAGGGAAGAGGCAGGAAGATCTCACAGAAACCTAAGAAAAAGATACAGAAAGGACTTGCTTACAAAACCCACCCCTGGTTGGCTACTTCAAAGCCACTCCCAGTCCTCTCTGCCTGGTCCACTTCCTCGAAGCAATTTCTTAGTAGTTAGGAGTAGCCCCATGGTCACCTCTAGCCAATGAGATGCGGGGTGGGTTGGTGGGGGGTGCTTTTGGAAAAGATTTTTCTTCCCTGATGAGGGAAAACTTGCAAAGATAAAACCTCTGTCCTGTGTTGTTGCTCCCTGCTTCCAACCTTCAAAAGCAGTTGTATGAGGATGTGGTGCTTGGAACTGCCATAGTAGCCAGATTGCCATTATGAGAGAAAGGCCAGGGGACATACTAACCCAGAGCCCTGTCTTCTTTTCCACGAGATAATGAGACACATCTGCGTCACATAAGCTGGCATTTATTGGGCCATATATTACTGCAGCTGGAGTTAGTCTTAATTGACACAGAAAATAAGAGTGCAAATTTTTGTTCACTTTTAGCTTTGCAGATCTATAACACCACATATGGGAGCCACAGTGCAGGTGACAAAGGGTTCAGACTAGTGGTCAGGCAATACAGGTTCGAGGCCGGACCACACTTCTGAGAGGTTTGTGAGTGCTGGAGAATAAGATGACATGAAATTGGCAGATTTCTTCTATGCCATTGCTGCTGTCTCGGCTCTGGCAGAAGACTGACCAAGGAGGGACATAGACCTTTAATGCAACTTTCAATGTTCAAGCACGTAGTAGGTGCTCATCTAATGGTTATCACTATTATTCAATGAGGTTGCTTTTGAAGATGTTATAGTCTTTTGGTAAACTTTAGGTGATCCAGAGGTATACTGGTCCACAGTCTTGTCCCAGCTCTGTGCCTTGCAGGCAGTAGAGTGTGATCAATGGAAAGGACACTGGCTTTGGAGTCAGACTGAAGCCATGTACTTGCACATATACCCTGGGGCTGAACTCCTCTGAGTCTTAGTTCCCTCACCTGTCAGTGGAGATAAGAATACCTTCCTCACCGAGGTGCTATTAAAAGATAACACATGGAAAGTGCTGGTATACAGTAGGCAATAGAATGACTGGGGAGCTCCAATGTGGACATTGCAGATTGCCTTCCAAACATCCTTTTTCTTCCTCCTTCCTAGAAGGATCTCACTTTGGTCCAGGCATCTTTTCCTCCTAGATGAAAAAACTCAGCCTATGTGGCATTTCTGAGGTCTCACAATGTATGTAAGCCTAAGAGGCATTTGAACTCAGGTCTTCAGACTGCCAGCCCATTGTTCTTTCCAATACTTCTCCTTTTTTCAGGAATTAGTGCATTTATCCAACACAACAAAATACCAGAACTTAGAAGTTCTAAACTGTAGTCCACTCCTCCTCAAGTGAGTGATCCAAGCATGAGACAAAAGCCACAAAGGTTTTTCTTTTTTTCTGAGATGGAGTCTCACTCTGTCACCCAGGCTAGAACACAGTGGCACAATCTCGGCTCACTGCAACCTCTGCCTCCAGGTTCAAGCGATTCTTGTGCCTCAGCCTCCCGAGTAGCTGGGATTACAGGCACCCACCACCATGCCCGGCTAATTTTTGTATTTTTAGTAGAGACAGGGTTTCACCACATTGGCCAGGCTGGTCTCGAACTCCTGACCTCGGGTGATCCACCCACCTCGACCTCCCAGAGTGCTGGGATTACAGACATGAGTCACCATGTCTGGCCAAAAGCCATAAAGGATTTTACAACCTAACCTTGGAAGTGATATGCTGTCACTTTTCTGCAACATTCTATTGATCACACAGACCAACCCTGATAGAATGGGGAAGGGGATCACACAAGAGCCTGAATACCAAGAGGTGAGGGTAACTGGAGGCATCTTTGGACGCTGACTACCACAAGCAGCTTCACATCATTTGAAAATAGTTCTGACATTATGAATCTCCTGAAAGGGCTTGGAGATTCCAAAGTGACCATGAACCATGCTTTGAGATCATCAATTTACATTATGCTACTATTGAAGATGATTTGATCTCCCTTTTGCAGATTCGTCTGTTTGTCAGATATTACTTGAAAAACAAGTAAACCCTAAGGGTAGAGAGACTCTTAATCTACTCAATATTTTGCCCCTGACAAGGCTAGAGTGAGGGTCCTGGAAGACCAGTGCAGTTGTCCTCCGGGACAGACTTCATAGTGTCACACGGTCATTCAGAGCTTCTCATTATGGATTTTTGCATCTATGGATTTATCTTAAATGTTCTATAATATTTTCAATCTGAACCACTTTGTTGGCTAATTTGTTCCAAAAATTACCTGTATCAAGTGATAAGTTCTTTGATTTGTCCTAAAAGACCTGGTTAAGTGTTCCTGAGACAGATGTGGTTTCTATGTGCTAAGACTTGGAAAAATACTCCCACATACAACTCATCCAAACATCCTCTGTGACTTCTGAGACATCAACTTTGTTCCCTTCCATTAGAGTCTGACATTTTTAGCATGAGATACGGTTGTGCTGTGCTCCCCTGGTCGCATTGGCCCCCTCCTCTGGGACTTCTCCTCCCACTGTATTCTTGTCAAGACCTTGGCTAGCAAAACTTCAGCACATAGCCTGCTTTCAACTACACTGAAGTTTATACTGGGACAGGACAATAGTGTTCCATTTTCAAAGTGTGTTACAATAACTCTCCAAGTCCAGTGGACCATTGAGCTGTTATCTGTCCAGCTTCCTTTTCCCCTTCTTAGAGCAGACACCCCTTCGCCCAGCCACTCGTCTCCCTCATTCTTTGAGGTTTTGGTTGAGCTGCCAATTCACCCACGTCGGCCTCCCAGAGTGCTGGAATTACAGGCGTGAGTCACCATGCCTGGCCAAAAGCCACAAAGGTTTTTACAAGTAAAGTTGCCTCTTTAGTCAAAGTGATTAGTCTAGGGAAGAGTAAATATCCAGGCTGGGCCTGCCAGCATCTGGAGTTGTTTTCAGGGAAAGCCAAATAGGAAGGTCCTTTTGCCTTGAGAATTTGGAGTCAGAGAGCTGGAAGGAGGCTGGAGCAGCTTGCAGCCATGTTTCCCACTGCTGCATTCAGTAGGTGAAAATGTAGCCAAACAAAACGCCAAGAATAAGACAAATACTGATGAGAAAGTTTGAGTCTCTGGATTAACTCCTGACTGAGACTAGTTGTAACGCCCTTTGGTATGTCTCAGCCAATGCAGTAGTGTTAGGTTTTGTTTTGTTTGTTTTTTTTGTGAGATGGAGTGCAGTGGCACGATCTCGGCTCACTGCAATCTTTGCCTCCCGGGTTCCAGCGATTTTCCTGCCTCAGCCTCCTGAGTAGCTGAGATTACAGGCACATGCCACCACGCCTGACTAATTTTTGTATTTTTAGTAGAGATGGGGTTTCACCATATTGGTCAGGCTGGTCTCAAACTCCTCTCCTCAGGTGATCCGTCCACCTCGGCCTCCCACAGTGTTGGGATTACAGGCGTGAGCCACTGTGCCCGGCCTAAGCTTCTACCATTTAATCATTGAAAGGGCCCTCCCACAATTGACTCTTTGGGCCATAATTATATTGGGAGAGATCTGGTCTCCGCAGGAGCATGTATTGAGATAAAATAACAGAGGGCTGAGGATGCAGTGAAGATCTAGAAAGAGGATGAAGAAGGGGTTGGCCAGCCAAAAGCAGGTGAACCAAGGAGCAGCAATTCATGGAAGCGGACAATGTAGTAGTTTTAATTGGGTGGTGGGAAACACACTTCCATGGACTTGGTGGGAGTATAATTGGAATTTTTGGGAAGTCAATTTGGAAATCTCTTAAGGTTTGAAATGTTCCTGCTCTTTAAGCCAATAATTTTACTCAAAGCAGCATTGTTGTTGTAAAAAGCTGGCAATAACTTCAAATACCTGCATCATCAATAGAGGATGGGTTAAGTAAGTTATGGAAACATATCCAAGTTCTACTAAAGGAAAGTAAAAGTGTATGAGACTACATAAAGCATTTTAGAGACGTGTGTGTTTAGTATGTGTAGAAAAGCAAGCTGGGAGGACCATATATAGGAGTGATCTCTGTGAGGAGTGTTATTATGGAGAACTTTCACTTTCTATGTTTGTATGAAACCAGCATAATTTGAAAGATTAATTCGTTGTTTCTGCCACTGTAAGAAAATGGTTTCCCTTCTTTCATTGTTGGTAGAACATATTCTGAGTTCTAGGATCTCTGGCCTCAAGGGCTTATTTATCTGTTTATTTGATAAACAAAGGATTGAGTGCCACATTAGACTCTCTTCTTGGTGCCAGGCATATATTAGCAAAACAGAGTCACTAACCCCATGGATTTTACAGGATTGCTTGTGGAGACAAATTTCAGATGGTGATAAGTGTTATGGAGAAACAGAGGAGGAAGAGGGGGATGGAATGCAGGGGGTGGGGACAATAGGTTCCTAGATGTATGTAAAGTAGTCACGAAAAGCCTCATTGAGAAGACAACAGGAAGACCTAAAGGAGGAAGAAAACCATGCAGCTCTTGGGGAAAGGGCCTTCCAGGCACAGGGGATTGCAAACACGAAGACCCTGAACCTCAAATGTGCTTAATGAGTCTGAGGCCATAAAGAGGGCTGTGTGGCTGGAATGAAGGAGATGAATTCAGGGGTAAGGGGGAGGGGAGGAGCAGTATGTCTATGGACTTGCCATTGTACCACATTAGCGAGATGAGAAGCCACTAGAGGGTTTTGGACCAACGTTAAGATGATCACTGTGGTTGCTCTGTCTAGACTAGAGGGGCAACAGCAGAAGCAGGGAGGCCAGTTAGACAGTTATTGCGATGATCCAGGTGAGAGAAAATGGCTTGGGCTATGATGGTAGAAATGGTTGGGTTCTAAATGTAGTTAGGAGGTAAGCTGATGGATTTGTTGGAGACAAGGGTTCATAGGGCCTGTGATTCAGGGCCTAGTGTTAAAGACTGTCAGACCCTTGAAACAAGAGACTGTTAGGCCCCTCTCCCAGGGGAGGCCCAAGTACACTGAGTTACCCCAGAGGCAGCACTGCAAACTGGTGCTTTGAGTTGGAGGTGGAGGACAGAACCCAGGGAGAGAGGGTAGAGGCGTGAGCTTTCCTATTAGGGGACAGATCCATGCCTTGTGTGCAGCAGACCCCATCCCAGACTAAGATGGCAGTAGTTGTAGCCACGGGATGCCAGGGGAGACTGCATGCCTAGTGCCTTAACACATTTGGTTTGGAGGAGAAAAAGGACAGATTGCATTTTCGCCCACCCATACCAAGAGAGGACTCATAGCCAGATTAATTTGATTTAGAAAAACAAAGTGCTATGTCATTTCCCATACCCATGTTTTATAAAGCAAATCTAGACCCATTATACATATTTTATAATGTTTTACTTTTGTTTTTAAAGACATTTGTGCATTACTTTTGTTATCAGAACAAATACGAACATATTTTAGAAATAATGGCAAAATGGTCAACAGTAATCAATTAATTCAGAGGGTCAGGAGTTAGGTTATTGAGAAAAAAGTAAGGTAAGAAGTGGTGTCTTCAAGGAGGCGGCAGAAGGCAGATGGTAAATGATTAAGAATGGAAAGGAGGGTATAAGAAATTGAAGCAGTGAATTTAAGCTTCATTTGAGAAGCTTGGCAAAGGAAGGAAAGAAACAATGAATGACCAGAACAAACATATGCCACGCAATTCTGAATAAAGTTTATTAAATAATATGTACAGCAAATGTAGTAATTCAACACATCTATTTATCAAATCAATCCACTGCAATGAAGAAAAATAAATGAACAGAAAAATCTATGTCTGCATAGGACATGCTCTCAGTGTGTAATTTAAATGGCAATACTTTAAATTAATTGGTTATATATAATGTCAGTTATTTTTCTTTCAGAATATAATCTTTTTTGTAGTAACCTATTCTAGCAATAGGACTTAATACGACTGCAGATAAATAGGACTGCAAAAACCAAAAACCCAAAATAATGAAATTAAAAAGGAAAAAAAAAACTGTAACTGAGATCATAGTTACCTTTCCTCCCCAATAGAATACTTATCGTAAATTTTAACACTTTACAATGGCTATTTTTGTGCTAAAAATCTGTAGGTGAGTTATTTGGAATTCCTTCATTTAAATAAAAATGCAAAAAAACTTCATGACTTCCTTTACCCCCTTCCATTCAAATTTTTAAAATTATTTTTCTATACAAGGTAGGTACATGGGCTATACAAAGTTAAATATACATATTTACAGTCCCACTTCTTAAGCACATTATTTTTTTTTTCTTTTACTGATCCCAGAGAGACTGCAAAAGATAAGGAGTTTGGGGCTTGCCTTTACCCGGAAGCATGGCTAATATATCAAAATGTGTTGCAAGGCATGCCGCCAGTTAGTTGCACTTGCTATTAATAAACCTGTATAAACATTTCAGCATAAAAATAGGTACTTTATATTACTAAATGTCTGAAGACAAAAGAGCAATTGGAAATCTCTGTTTCTTGTTTCGTCATACATAGGAAGGCGACGTGATGCAAATTTTAACACAAGATTTTATTAAAGACGGGCAAATTGGTGAGGCATACCTGAATTTCTGGAGATATACAAATGCGTGAGGCTGGCATCATATGCAAATGTGGCTTTACAAATTGGTTTTATTTTCTAGCTGTATTTAAAGAGGTGTTCAAAATTACCTACTAATCAAGAAGCACCCCTGAAAAAACTATGAGATAAGATAGTGTTATTAATGGTTTGCATCTAAAGACCAGGAAACACATTAGCCAATACAGTCCAAAATCGGTGAAATGCTGCCGTGCAAATTGCACGTGCATATGCATTTTTACTATATTCCCTCAGAGACAGTAAAAAAACAACAACAACAGCAAAAAAAAACAGTGCTCTTAGATGGTGGAGCAGACCCTTCCAAAACAACAGGTCTTACTCTTACTGGGTTTTAAGGAAATTCAGGAAGTCTCCTTCTACCCAGAAAGCTCACCCCCTCCAGTTCCATAACCTTTTCCCTTGGGATTAAGGCCCTGCTCTGTCATACTTAAAAACAAATGTCTGTGGGAAGAGGTAACTCATTCCTATTATCAATCATTTACACCTTAGTGTGAATGAATTAGTGGCAGTTTCTTTCCTGAGAACAGGATTTGAAAGAACAATAGGGAGAAAGTGAGGGTACTGTGGCTGTCTGGTGGGGGATGGGAAGCTGATGGGATCCTAAGATGGGTATTTGTGACAGCAGCTGAGGCACAGGCATTGAAAACAAATTTTGCCTACCTGTAAAGACTCTAGACTTTGGGACAGTGGTCCTGGGGTAATTCTGAGATATATGCAGACAGCCAGGGGTTCCGTACACAACCCTACCACCTAGAATTGCTACTCCTATTTGTGAGCTTGGATGTGTATCTGTGGGGGAAGATGAGAGTTTAGAGACTCTGGAAAATATTCCAAGTATTTCCAGCTATGAACTACCCTCAGACAAAGGTTCTTCCAGCACCCTAGTTGTTTAAAAGTGAGCTAATGGAGATGGCAATATGACAATGCTTTCTAGGATCCCTCCAGGGAAAATTCATCTCTCCCTCCCTCGCACCCTTCTTAGCACATATCACAGTCTCTCTTGATTAAGTTCGTTTTCCTGTGTCAGTCTCCCCAATCACCTCTGAGTTTCTGGTGGGCAGGGAATGGGTCATTTCTGTATTTGTCTCACTCAGGATCTAAGAGAGGCCGATAAACATCCTTGAATTGGACAGAGTTGTGACCAAGCAGCCCGGGCGTCACAGGGGCCTCTCTCTTCTGATCTGGCCCCCACAAAGAACAGACGTCCTGGTTGCTGCTGGTAGTGGCAGAATTGCTGCTTCAGTCTGAAGAGAAGCCTTGCCAGGGTGTACTCAGATTCACAACCCTGGTTACTACCGTTTGTGTGATCCTTGAACTCCTACAGGGAGTAGATCTGGAGCCACGGCAAACCCTGGGCATGTCTTGCTTATGGTTGTCCCCCCAGCAGCCAGAGTACATTGGTGTATGTTAAATGAATCACTGAACATCATTTTTGGTGTTCTATGAGAATAGGCCTCCCAATTCTAAACTGTCCCAAACAAACACAAGCCAGAAAAGAAAACTTAGCAATAGTGCTCTGATAAATGCAGCTGCACTGTCCTGAAGGTAACCATTTCTAAAAGCCAAGGATATGGGAAAAGAATGAACCACAAGTGGCCTCCAGAGCCACAGGGCTTCCTGACTTCATCACTCAGAAAACAGACATAACCTATCTGCTTGGCCGTCTGCTCCCGAATTCTCATGGGCAAACCTTGTGTGCGTTTCTCTCTGAACATCAGGGCAGTCAATGGCACTGCTGCACAGCAGGCTGAATGCATCAGGTGCCTCAGTTTTGCCTCTGTTTCCCCATCCACACCTCAGCAGGTTGAGTGAGGGATTTGGTCTTGGGCAGTGTGGGGGACTCCACCTTTGTCTAGGGACAGTCTTGGTAGCTCAGACTGACCTCCAGCAGCGTTACAGGATCAGCTGGCTCCAGGGGAGCTGAGAAATGTAGGCTGGGGGTCTTGTTGCATTCTTGGGCTTGAAGCCTTCAGGCTCAATGATTGAGATGGGAGCTCTCTAAGGCTGGGGCAGCAGGAGGCATTTCTGGCTAACTCTGCTCCTGGACTATGCTTCAGGTCAGATTACCCAAGAGGTGGAGGGGAGGGGAAAGGCTGAAGTGGCTCCCAGAAGCGGCTAAGTAAATACAATTTGCTTCAATTCTTTTTGCTCAGCACACTAGTTCGGCCCTGTCTAATACACAGTAACCTTAGACAGGCTTGGGTTTTAAACACAACACTTCTCTGTCCCTGTCTTTTGCTTCTTACTTTATCCACTGTATTAATTTTCCTACTGACTCAACTAAAAAGATCGGTTCATGAATGATGCTTCCTCCTCCAATAAAAATAATCTCCATGGTTTTCAGTCTTCTTATAGATACAAAGGTTTTACATAGTTGCCTGGAAAAGTACCAAACTGCCTTGTCCTTCTTGAAGTACCTATGAAAAAACACACACATACAAAACATGAGAAGACCCACTCGCTTGAGTTGAGACAGCACGCTGCAGAGATTTCTGCTCCAAAACCCCTTGTAACAGTCCTGCAGCTTAGAGAATACCATATGGTTTCCAAAGTCCTTTCCCCTATCTTATCTCACTTAGGCTGCCAAATAATGCTGGGCGGTAAGCAATGTAGGCATTTCTAGTACTCCTGTTTTTCAGAAGGAACCCAGGTTCAGAGAGTAGAAGTAACATGTCTGAGGTCCTACTGCTTAGTAACTATCAGAGGCAGAATCTGAACCGAGGTCTTCTGACTCCCAGTCCATTGCTCTTTCCAACACTTCTGCTTTGTGGAGGAGTTCATACATTTATCTGACACAAGAAGATACCTGAGATTTAGATTTTCTAAACCATGCAGTTTCTAAAAGCCCACTGACTACAGCCACCCATCAAAAGGAAATTCCTATCCAGCTTGTGCCTAAGTCCCCAGTTGAGTCCCTATCTTTGGTACTAACCTTGTTAGGGCTCCTGCTAAGCCAGGAGCATTGAGCCATCTGGGAACAAAGCCCTTCCTGGGCTGCTCCAGATGCAGCACTGCTGATCCTTAATCTAGTTCCTTCCCTTGGGATTCTCTCTCTAAAGCAGGAGTGGCAAATATATGTTGTATCATCATTATCGTTTCTTTAGCAGACATCCCAATTTGATAATTGCACCCTTATCACAATTGGCTTAGATTTGGCTTCGGAATCCTGTTGTACACATCTCAAGCAGCCACTACCAGTGGGTTGGAATTACTACCCAAAGTGAAACTTCTAAGCTAAAAAAATATGTTAAAGCTTAGGAAACCTAAAACATCTAGTTGAACTCCTATGGAGAATGGCCAAGAAGGTTAGAGAACTGAGATGGTAGGGTCCAGAGATAATAAGAACCTTGCCTAGGGCCACATAGCTAGTTAGTATCTTTCTTTATGGATGAGAAAAATGAGTTCTGCTAAGGCTACTTTATTTGTAGTTTGAAAATGCTACTTTTCAAAGTGACCAAGGAGGCTGGGCATGGTAGCTCACGCCTGCAATCTCAGCACTTTGGGAGGCTGAGGCAGGCAGATCACTTGAGGTCAGGAGTTCGAGACCAGCCTGGCCAAGATAGTAAAACCCCATTTCCATTAAAAATATAAAAATTAGCTAGGCGTGGTGATGCGGGCCTGTAGTCCCAGCTACTTGGGAGGCTGACGCAGGAGAAGCGCTTGAACTCGGGAGGTGGAGCTTGCAGTGAGCCAAGTTTGTGCCACTGTACTCGAGCCTGGGTGACAAACCAAGACTCTATCTCAAAAAAAAAAAAGAAGCAAGTGAAGAGTTCAGGGATGCAAGGAAGATACTCATCCCAAAATATTTCCTTTACCCAGCTGCCTGGCAGGCCTTCATTAGAGAACTGGTGCTCCTTCCCACACCTAAGTTCTCATAAAAAATATATATATTCCTGAACGAGTTTAACAGCTATTGCATACTAGTGCTGCACTCTCTAAAATGATAGCCACGTGGGACTACTGAGCACTTGAAATGTAGCTAGTCTGAAATGAGCTGTGCTGTAACTATAAAATACACATTGGGTTTCAAAGACAGTATGAAAAGATGTCTGTAAAATAAATCATTAACAATTTCTAATATTGATTACATGTTCAAATGGTAGCATTTTGAATGCACTGGGTTTACAAAATACATTAGAATTAATTTCACTGGTTTCTTTTTACTTCTTTTCAATGTGGCTTCTAGAAAATTTTAAATTTCACACATGGCTTACATTGTGTTTCTATTGGATTGCACTGCACCAGAGTGGTCACTGACTTCTCAGACCTGATTTCTACTGAACAGACGACTCAAAGTAGTGAGGGCCGTGGGCTTCTGAGGACCTTGGGAGGATGGGGTAGTTCTCTAAGAGGCTGGTGAGGACAAGGCAAATCTTACTGACTTCTCATTCATGTTGAGGTCTTGCTGTCCTTACCACCCCAGCCCTGATATTACTTTGCTTTAGCAAAGCTTTGCCAGAAAAATCAGGGAAGGGCTGGTCTTTGGAAAGAAGGTGAAGGTAAAGCCACTTGTACAGGGAGAAACTGAGGCAGAGTGGGTCAATATCTCCCAACATTATATTCATGCCTGAGCAGAAAGAACACAGATTTCAGGAGAGATGGGTGGCCTGAGTTCAAATCCTGGCCCCACTATTTGCTACCCTGGTGATCTTGGCATAGTTAATTAACTTCTTTGGGCCTCAGTTTTTGAATCTGATAAATGAGGATAATTCTTATCTTACAGGGCTGTTTGTTGAGAGAACGTCAATAAAAGCATATCAAACACAGTGTCTGCTTTGTAATAGAATCTCAATAAATGTTGATCTCTCTCCTTGCAAAGGCAAATCCTTTAATTAAGCAGGGTGCTTTGATTAATATTATTGAAAGCCTGGAGTAAATAAGGTCTTTAGAATGTCTACACATATGCCTGAGTTTCATGGTAGAGACATAGGCTCAGTCAACATTTTCTTGTGTTATTTCATAAGGGTTTTAAAAATAAAATTTCCAAATGCAAAATAGACACATACACAATATAAATATAAGTGGAAACTAGGGCCGGGTGCGGTGGCTTATGCCTGTAATCCCAACACTTTGGGAGGCCAAGGTGGGTGGATCACCTGAGGTCAGGAGTTCAAGACCAGCCTGACCAACAAGGTGAAACCCCATCTCTACCAAAAATAAAAAAATTAGCTGGGCGTGGTGGCAGGCGCCTGTAGTCCCAGCTACTCGGGAGGCTGAGACAGGAGAATTGCTTGAACCTGGGAGGCAGAGGTTGCAGTGAGCCGAGATCACACCACTGCACTCTAGCCTGGGCAACAGAGTGAGATTCTGTCTCAATAAATAAATAAATAAATAAATAAATAAATAAATAAATAAATAAATAAATTAAAAAAATAAATGGAAACCCAATTAATAAATCTGACAACTGCTCTTCTGTGCAGCAGATTTGGTTTCAGGTTCAACATTAGCAACATCCACACAATCATAATAGCAACACAGACTGGTGGCCCAGAATTTCCAAGGTCGTAAAAATCTGAGAAGGCTCTTCTTTCTGTGCAGAGGAGATTGCTTTGCTTTTTGCATGGCTCATCGCCCCCTGTTATTCCCTCAATACACAACTAGTAAGAAAAGCATGATGAGATTCTTACCAACAAACCATCCATCGTCACATTTTTCCATGACATCAACGATATCTCCATCGCGGAGTTCCAGCTCATCATCATTCTGTGGTATATAGCTATATAATGCTTGATAGCTAAATCTATACATGAGAAAAATGAATAGTAAGTGACTCAAATGTCGACAGGATTAAATAAGGAATTTTTAAACTCCATTTCAAGTTCAATAAACTTTTCAGCAGTGTTTCCTACTTATCAGTAGGGATAAAAGCATTTTATTGACTATTTCCCTAATAACTTAGCATTTGGGGAGATGCATTCAACATATAATTAAGACTGAGGGATGGAGAACTTCTGACAAGCAAGCCATGATCAGTCTTACTTCGCTTCATTTGGTTACCACAGCCAAGCCTTTTTATCTAGAGCACTTCCTACTCTACTCCGACCTCTGCCTTTAAAGCAGTGGTCCCCAACCTTTTAGGCACCCGGGACTGGTTTTGTGGGAGACAATTTTTCCACAGATGGGGTGGGGTGGGGGGGATGGTTTTGGGATGAAACCATCAGGACATTAGTTAGATTCTCATAAGGAAGGCGTAACCTAGATCCCTCACATGTGCAGTTCACAATAGGGTTCAGGCTCCTGTGAGAATCTAATGCACTGCTGATCTGACAGGAGGCAGAGCCCAGGTGGTAGTGCCTGGGGATCGGGGACCCCTGCTTTAAAGTAAACTAAGCCTTTTCCTTAACACAGGATAATATATGTAGATTATCAAGCATAATCAGAAGTTATTTGGGCCCAGAGACATTACATTCTGGTCATATATATGGAGAACATAAAACATTTGTTTTTTTAAAAAAGTGTGTGTATAATAGCCATATATAATAGCTATATATATGCTATTAAAAGTACATTCCAATTGCCTCACTGTTTAGCAAAACTATCTTGAGTTTCTTTACATGCCTAAACACATTTCATTCACTGCTTTTAAATGTGGATGTCATTTTTCTGAAACCCTTGAAAGCTTTTTTCTTTTTTCTATCCCAGTGAGCATTGAGGGCAAGATTTTTATTTACTTGCTAGTTGGCCTAAGGCATTGGATCTGTGCTGTTTTGTCTGTTCTAGCAGCCACTGGAGACAGCTGGACTGCTTGTGGTGAAATCTGATCCTTGCTTTGGCATCAAGGAAAAGCTTTGTTTTTATTTATTTCTTCAACAAATACATAAGAGGCACCTACTATGTACCAACTTCACAACTCTGTTTACTATTTTGAGACAAGACAGTAGCAGGCAAAACTGTAAATGAGCCAGTCATCTACCATTTCCAGTAGATGTCAATGAATTCCAGTGTGCAAGCAAGAAAGACTAGAAACAAGCAAGTGGAGTCAGTTCTCAAAAACAAGAGGTTCATTCTGCTCTGCTAAAACCAGAGGGACAACTTCACTTTCCATATTTATCCAAATGTATTGATAATTTGGAGAATGGATCTGGTTGCCAGAAGGAAGGTCTCAAATGAGGAATTAAGAGATGCAGATCAATTTCCAATTGGTAAATAAATACTTTTTTTTTTTCATGTTTCTGTATTTGCCTGCTGTCTCCTACTCAATTTGGAGTCTCCTACTGGCCTCCCAACACATGCCCCTCGCCAGCTTCTTAGAATGCCTGGGCCCTTTAACTCCCACCATGGCTGCTTTGCCAGCCTCAGCCCTGGGAAATAACTCCAATATCTGCTTCTCTATTTTCACTCCCAGACAGTGGAGACTGGCTGGACAAAGTCCCACACTCTTGCTGCTTGGGTACCCCAGTCAGCTCTAATTTGGGATGAACCTCATACTCCTCAGAACATTGTCCCATGGGGTCCTTCCCCCAGCTCTCCTGCCAATCCTGGTGCCCCACGCTCAGCCAAGAGCTCTCACTCTGTCCCCACTTCTGGAGATGGAAGCTTGCTGTGGGCAGCACCTTAATCTTCCTCCCCTCCAGATTTAAGTCTCTGTGCCTCCACTCACCTTCCTGCCCCTGCTCACACATGTGAGGAAAGAAAGGTCCCTTCTCCAAGCCACGTTGAACCCCCTTCCTGGGCTCTTCCTTCACTTACTTTTTTTTTTTTTTAACAGAGTCTCACTCTGTCTCTAGGCTGGAGTGCAATGGCGCAGTCTTGGTTCACTGCAACCTCCGTCTCGGGAGTTCAGGCGATTCTCCGGCCTCAGCCTCCCAAGTAGCTGGGACTACAGGCGCATGCCACCACGCCCAGCTAATTTTTGTATTTTTGGTAGAGACAGGGTTTCACCATGTTGGCCAGGACAGTCTCGATCTCTTGTCCTCGTGATCTGCCCACCTTGGCCTCCCAAAGTGCTGGGATTACAGGTGTGAGCCACCGCACCTGGCCTCACTTACATCTTATTTGCATTAACTGGCATTTTACTCTGGTAAAATTTGCTTGTCTCTGCACCCTAAAAACACCTCCCCTGCCTCTGCTATTCCCTTGATCTATAGCCCCCCGCCTTCCACTCACCATTGACCCTTCCTAACACAGCACCTGCCACCACCCCTACCAACACTAATACTGCCATATCAGAGGTCACCAGGGATTTTTCCAGTTGCCATGGAAAATGCCTGGTGGACGTTTCTCATTTCCCACTCTTGGCCTCTCTGGGGCAGGTGACACTGCTGACCAGACGCTGTAGCTGTTCTGTGAAAGTGAACGTCTTAGACCCTCACTGGCATCTCTTGTTGCCCTTCTCTGTCTCTGTGGCTGGCTAGGCTTCTTTACATGTATCTCTGTTGGTAATTATACTCACTTCCACAGTTACAAAATGCCCACTTTGTCCTGGCTCAGGCCCTCATGGCTTCTTAGCTGGATTGAAGTCTTCTAACAAACATCTTTGTCCCTGATCTATGAAATCTACCCTCCACTCTGTTGCCAGAGTTATCTCCCTAAAACAAAATATGATCAATATGTTCCTTACTTCAAAAACCTTCAATGGCTCCCTAGTACCTGCAGAATAAAATCCAAACTTACTTCAACTGCATTCTGGAATCTACCATCTGGTCCCATCCCACCTCTGAGCTTCATCTCTATCTCTTCCATGAACCATATGCTGCAGCTACACGGGCCCTTTCAAATTCTCCAAATACCACCCACTCTATGCCTTTGCACATGTGGTCCTCACCTCTGGGAAGATATTTTCCTCCCTTTTCTAGCTCTCAGAATCTAATTTGTCTTTCAGTGTTTGGTCCAAATCTCTCTTTCTCTGTGCACAGAGTTTTCTCCTATGTGCTTAAAACATAGGAGATATCCAATAATTTTTTATGAATGAATGAATGAAGCAACCCTTTCATTCACAGCTGGTCAGAATTAACCATTCCTTCCTCTATATTCCCACTATACTAGCACTGAAACCAGTCAGCACAGCTCTCATTTGACATTCTACAGCAGTTAATCTTTACCTGTCTCTCTCTCCCAGCAGTCTATGACGGCCTTTATTTACCTGCCACCTGTTTTCACCTTGGCTGATGCAGAACATGGCCTTCACTAGAAATCCTCAGGAGAGAACCTGGGTGTAATTCACTCATTCCTGCAAATGACTGCCCCATATTCAGCCAGCGACCCACTTTCTAAGACCAACAGTCCTCTGAGAACATGAGAATCGAAGTTCACCAGGAGTACTTACAAATCTTGTGAGGTTTGACTCCTGTCGGGGGTGACTCTTCGCTGCTGGGCTTGAGGTTGCTGAGAAATGATTAAAGATGATTTATTGTCAGAAGGGGATACCTTGTGATGAAAGTCAAGGGGATGAGAAACAGTGCTGCAGTAATGAACAGATTTTTCGGCAATGTTTATGATCTCATTGCAAACTGCTTCCTGTGAGGTGGCCCCGAGATATCCAGAAACCCCAATAAAACAGTCAACATGGGGACAAAAAAAAAAGAAAGAGAGGAAGAGATGTAACATTCCAGACGAAGCACATAAGTCCAGGGAGAAAACAGAGTTGAAGATCCAGGTTAAAAAAATAGATATTCCAGTAGTGGAGTGCAGGAGGGATCCAGGCGTAAGCATGGAAAAACAGGTAAGATACAGAAGAATTTGGAATTTAGTAAGAATATTAAAAAAAAAAAAAAAGGCAGCAGCATAAAAGCCTGAAATTAGTGAGTAACTGTCACAAATGGAATACTTCAGGGTAGAAATGCAAGTATGTATCCCCAATCATGCACTAATACATTAATTTAATCCCACATATAGGCAGAGTAGAAATATCGTCTCTAAATTCCTCTGCTTTTTTCCAGGGGCTGGGGGTAATGCAGTGGCCTAACATCTCGCTCTACTACAATAGCCACAGAATTCTTGTAAATAATGTTTCTGTGGGTTAACCAGGCATCACTCTAGTCTAGATTCCAGAAGTAAGGATCAGTAAAAATTCTCTTTAGAAAAGCTGCAGTCTTATTCAACAGGCATCTTACCACATAGCTCTTTTCAGATTCTGTGAGATCTGGTCCTGCTCTCAATGAATGATGAGAAAGCTGTGATCACCAAGCAAATTATAAGGGAGACATTTTAGCAGATGTCACATTGGAAAGGATTCAAAATAAAAGCATGAGCAAATCCACGTACCACACCATCACGCTTGGATGACACCAGATACCGGCGGCCTATGGCCACCAAGTCTCCACAACAACAGGGTGGGTGCACAGAAGAAAATGCAAATGTAGAGTTAGAAGCAAGCATCCAGGAAATGAAATGGGAAATTGGAAACATGGCTGCAGTGAGGTGAGGATGAACAACACAGGGTCCCCAGATTGGCAGGAGAGAGACTCAGAAAGGCCATCTTAGCCAGGTCCCTTCACACATATTGGTCCCCTCACGCTCAGCTAGTAAGCATCTAGGGAAGGTGGCTGAACCCAAAGCCAGTTTTGGTTATTTTGTTGACTGGAAGCTCCCTCTAGCAGAGCAGGCCCATAGAACCATCAAGTCTGCTGTATTTCAGAAACTTATAAAAACTGAAAAAGGGAATAACATTTTTGAAAACTTCCTTGGTAATATATGAAGTACCAACCAAGACCACTCCCCTGGAAAAATCTGCAAATGACACACTCCAGTGAGGTATGAGATGAATTCAGATAGCTTGTAGGACAGAGCTTGCTTCCAGAAATAGGACTATGTGTGACGAAACTGTCACTCTTCACTTACCAACCCAGGTACCACATGCTAACATAGAAACACAGGTGCAAACATGGCCAAGCAAACCCGCCTTTTGAGTGGGGCTTCCATTGTAGAGGCCAGGCCTTCACTGGGAGAGTGTTTGGAACCATGTCCCCCAGACAGGACTCAATTCCAAGCTCTAGGAAGTTTCTCTAAATAAATACCCTGAAGAGCCATCCTTGAAAAAATACTCCAGGTAACATGCAATAATAGCAGCAGGCTGCCCAGGCATGGTGGCTCATGCCTGTAATCCCAGCACTTTGGGAGGCCAAGGCAGGAGGACTGCTTGAGCCGGGGAGTTGGAGACCAGCCTGGGCAACAAAGCAAAACCCCATCTCTACAAAAAAATACAAGAATTAGCTGGATGTGGCAGCATACACCTGCAGTCCCAGCTACTTGGGATCAACTGAGCCCGGGAGATTCAGGCCACAGTGAGCATGATTGCACTGCTGCACTCCAGCCTGGGTGACAAAGCAAGACCCTGTCTCAAAAATAAAAAAATAAAGCAATAGGCCACAACTCCAGGGCCTTCTAGATGGGCACTTAGAAATCTTTTGTGCATGACCCACTTGTTTCACAGAGAGACATAGAAAAAGTGGGAGCCTCCCCTGAGGTCACACATCAAGTCAGTGGTAGGCTTTTCTCCTGGCTTCATCTATTGTCCCAACTGACCTTGTCTTTTATCCTCAGACCATCTTCTGCCTTATCAAGTGTGCTCACTGACCTCATCTTCAGTGAGTCCCTCAGAAACCCTGGAGTCAGGCAGGACAGGTTTTATCATTGTTTTCTTAAAAAACCCAGGAAGCTGATGCTCAGAGGGGTTTCATGCATTCCTCAACATCACACAGCCAGTAAGAGGTAAAGTGGCTCAGCTGCTCTTTCCGCTCCACCAGACCACCCTCTCCTGTTCACCTCCACTGGAAATGTCCTCAACCGTTAGCAAGCCCTGCAGGACTAACTTCCATTGCAGGCATCATTTCAATACCCCTGTCCTTTTGGGAAGCCTCCTCAAGTTCTCCAAAAACCTTCTAAACTGCAACCACTCAAACCAGTCACCTTGCACTCTGACAGGAGTAAAGGAAGAGGTGGAACTAAATGAGCCACGTCATGCTTCTTCTACAATGACTCTGGACGTTAGGTCTTTGCCGGGTGACTGGGAGCCGACCTTGTATGGCTCCACCCACCCTCCACTCACTGCCTCTGGATTAAGGTGTCCGTATCACAAAGGAAAGAAATGGACATTTCCAAGTACCTTCTATGTGGGCTTTCAGAAGAATGAAACATCTGAAATGTCACCTTGAGTGGGTGACAATGACATGCAGATTTTAACATGACAGAAGGGAGAACTTCCAAACAATCCAACAATACAAGGGGCTGCCTCAAGTGGAAATGAGTTTGCTGCCACGGCAGCTGTTTAAGCTGAGGCTGCTGTGGACTATGACTAACTGGGATATTGTAGAGCCATCCTTCTTAGACTTTAATGTATATAGCTATCATTTGGGATCCTGTTAAAATGTGGACTCTGACTTGATACACCTGGGCTGTATTGTGAAATTCTGCGTTTCTACTTGGTAGTGCTGACACTGCTGGTTCACAGACCAACTGTAGGCAGCAAGGGTGCAGAGGACCTCAACTGCCCTACACTGAGATTCTTTGGCTATAGTATGCCAAGACCGGTGGTCTGGGTCACACCTCATGAAAACAAAAGTTCTCATAAAAAACAAAATATTTCCAAATTCCAGCTGGTGGCCTCATGACCTCAGGTCAAATGCGGTATAAAGAGAGGATGTAGACAATCTCTTGGCAAGATCTCCATAGTTTACAGAAACCTAGCCTCCTTCCACTCAACTTCATTCATCCCAAAGGAGTGACTGGAATCAATTATCTAGCAAACAATTTGGTGCTGAAAAGAGGATCAGTGAATCAAATATAGTAAGAAGAACCTGATATTTTACAAGCATATCCATTACATATCTGACTTTTGTACTAACCCTCTGACTTGAGGAGTGCAGAATAAGGAATTTAAGGCTCAGAGGAGTTCCACCCCAGGCACTACTTCTTTTTCTTTTTCTTTTTTTTTTTTTTTTTGAGACGGAGTCTTGCTCTGTTGCCCAGGCGCAATCTGGGCTCACTGCAACCTCTGTTTCCCAGGTTCAAGCAATTCTCCTGCCTCAGCCTCCCAAGTAGCTGGGATTACAGGCGTGGGCCACCATGTCCAGCTTTTTTTTTTTTTTGTACTTTTAGTAGAGATGGGGCTTCACCATGTTGGTCAGGCTGGTTTCAAACTCCTGACCTCAAATGATCTGCCCACCTTGGCCTCCCAAAGTGCTGGGATTACAGGCGTGAGCCACTGTGCCCGACCCCACTTCTATACTCTTGTCCTTTTGGGAAGCATCTTCAAGTTCTCCAAACCCCTTCTAAACTGCAATCACTCAAATCAGTCACCTCGGACTCTGACAGGGGTAAAGGAAGAGACAAAACGAAAGAGGCCATTTCATGCTTCTTCTACAATGTCTCAGGATGTTGGGCCTTTGCCAGGTGGCTGGGACCTGACCTTGTGAAGTTTGTACAAGGTAGTGTGAGAGCTGAGCCCTTTGACATCTAATCTCCATATACTACCTGCCACCTCCCTCTTGGATCATGATTAGATTGCTTGTGTAACTATGATAGCAACACCCAATTTCTGCCTTGTCTGAAAACAGGCACTATCTATCATTTCTCTTCTTGAATACTTTTTACTCTAGGTGTTCAAAGACATTTCCTTATGTAAAAGATACGGTGTACGGTAATAGCGTCCAATCATTAATTGTGAACTATAGTACCGGAAGGGATATTGATGGTCCACCTTGTACCTTCCTTGGTCTCAGGCCATGCCCAAAGCTAAGGATAATCATCATCATAGCTTTAACATCTGTATAGTACAAACTTAACCCCATTCCTGAGAGGTAGGGATGACTGGGTGCCTCACTTAGCGTTTGTTGAATAAATGAAGGAAGAAGGCAAGATAAACATTTATTCTATTAGTTAAGACTCAATTTCTCTCTGTTTAGATTTAAGTGAAATAGCTCATATAACTGAAATGTAAACCAGTTTTTTTCAGGGGACGGAGACATGGCATGGGGGTAGACCCTCAGTGGAAATGGAAACCATTACTATCTATCACAAGAATCAGCCCTTCATTTTGAAGGCTGTTTATCCTCAGATTTTTTTTTCCCCTCTAGTTATGTTTTCTTTTCCTGTCCCCATTTTCTAACCACTTTACAGCTTTGTACAGTGCTTCTTCTGGACCTATCCTGTCCAAGATGGTAGCCAGTAGCCACAGGTGGCTGTTGGACACTTGAGATGTGGCAAGTATGAAGTGAAATGTGTTATGTGTAAAAATATACACTGGATTTCAAAAACTTAGTACAAAATAAAGAATGTAAAATCTCAGTAATAATTTTTAGATATATTGGGTTACAATATATTATTAAAATTTCAGTTGTTCCATTTTACTGTGTGTACTAGAACATTTTAAAATCACACATGTGGCTTACATTATATTTCTACTAGACAATGCCTCTCTGAACCCTCCCCAGGTCCTCAGCATCTGCCCTTATTTAAGCCTAAGAGAAGATACAAGTTCTAACAAGGACTTCATCTAGTGTTAAGAATAAAAAAGAATAAAGTTAAGAATAAAAAAAAAATGCTAAGGACATTTCCAACTCTGGTGACGGCATTCCAGTTTTTCACGTGTTTACAAAAACAACCAGCTCAGCGCATGCATACACACATACACACACACACACACACACACTGCACTCCCCTCCTTTCCCCCATTAATAGGAAGCAGGTGACAGTCCTTGACCCAGAAAGTGCTTTCTTCTGTATTTGTACACAAGTCGCCTCTCCTGGCCTGGAGCTTGCTTCATTCTCCTCAAGTGGGTGACCCTGCATGCGTCCTTGCTGTTGCCCTTCTACTTTCAGTTCACAGAAATCCCCCAGAAATCAGATCTTAGCCTCCCTGGAGCTGTTAATCCCTCTGGATCCACAGAACACCTGGCGCTACTATGGAGTTACTAAGCATCCGCTTCCAGCTTTGGGTGTGTGCCAAAGCCTTGTGGGCCCAAATAGATTGCACACAGGCTACAGAACAGCAGGAAGTCCTAAAGATGTGGACAGGACAGAGAAACTCTATTTCTCCCTGGCCCCAAATCCCCTCTAGAAACAGCACGAGGCTCTGCTGCTCCCCTAACCTGCCTGAGTCTCACAGAGATGGCACTCCTCTAGTCATCTCACATCCCAAGTCTTCTCAGACCCCACCCCACCTTTCTGGTGACCTACCCTGACCTCCCAGCGGGACAGTGAGAAAATCCAGGATCCAGGCCATGCTCTGTACTAACTGATTGTCTTGTGAACAAAATGCTTAACGTCTTAGGACTTCAAGTTCTAAAATACATAAGAGGATTGGACATAATTTACATAAATGTCTTTTTGGCTTTAATGCTCTATGATTGCAATGTGCCTGTCCCATGGGTTAAGAAGTAGGAGTGGGTAGGGGCTGACTTGGCTTAAGGGAGGCAGCACTCTACTCATTGCTTACTGAAGACTGGGAGGAGGAAGGCTTTTGACTGCAGCCTCCAGATATGGATGGAGTGCTCACTTCTAGAAGTATCCCAAGCGACTGCCCCAAAATAGTGATGGATTTGCACCTACTGGAACATCATGGGCAAACTCTTCCAGAGGAGTAGAAAGGCCCGAATGAGTCAGTCTCCTGGGTTTGAGCTCCAGGACACCACCAGAGCACCCTCAAAACAGTCTCTGACTCCACTGAGTTATCTTATTGAGTTTACTGAGAAAAAGATCACAGCTTAAATATAAAACTAATTACAAACAACTAGTTCAATTGCTTACCATCTAGATTTTATCTCCTTGCAAATCACTCACTAGACAACACATTAACTTTGTTGTAATTTGAATCTGATTACAACACTAAACTTAAATGCTCAGTAAATATTCAACCAATGCTCAGCCTTCTCTTCATAGACTATCATACAGTCTTCTCTTCCTTTCATAAGACAGTTAGCGGGGTAATGGCAGATACATATTCAAGTGTGAAGAAACCAAAGGCTTTCCAAGAATAGCTTATGCCTTTATACTGAAGGTAGAATAAACTAATTTGGGGAGCACAAATTCCAGATTTTCTAAATTCTCGATTTGTGTAACCCAAAGTAAAATGATTTTCCCATCATTCTCTATTTTCTTCTCTTCCCATCCTCCCCACCCACCATTTTTCTCTCTTAGGTGGAACAGGGTAAGGTGGATAAAGTAAACTACTTTTGTTTCATTTCCCTGGTACCTCGACATCACACAACAGGTATTTATGGTCCCGTTACAGGCTCTGCGCTAGCTGCTTTCATCTCTATTATATTTCATTTAATTCTCATAGTAACTCAAGAAGGTGGTCAACATTGACCTCATTTTACAAATGAGAAAACGAAGACCTGCCGTGTGTGAATTGGGAATGTGAACAGTTAGTATTGGAACATCTGTCTCTCAGACTCCAAGTTCTGCACATTCCACCACATCCCAAACTTCTAGGTTTCTGCTCTGCCAGAGGAAGATATCAGAAGAGGTAGAGAGAGATGCTCACCAACAGGTCACCTTAATTTGTCCAGTACCCTGTGGCTGGCACTTCCTACTGACATGCTCCATTCTCCTAACACCTTTATAAGGGTAGACACTTTAGCTTTGGGTCTTAGTCCCTTACCCTTTTTTTTTCTATTGTCCAGACTAGAGTGCAGTGGTGTGATCATGGCTCACTGTAGCCTTGACCTCCCAGACCCAAGCGCTCTTCCCATCTCAGCTTCCCAAGTAGCTGGAACCACAGGCACTCGCCACCACACTTGGCTAATGTTTTTTTGTAGAGACGTAGTCTCCCTGTGCTGCCCAGGCTGGTCTCAAACTCCTGAGCTCAAGACATCCTCCTGTGCTGGCCTCTGAAAGTGTTAGGATTACAGGTGTGAGTCACCGTGCCTGGCCAGTTCCCTACCGTTAGTGATGAGAGAATACCTGCTGCTTATTTTTGTAAGTACTGCAGCCAACGTCTCTCTCCATCCCGTAAGCTGTTAAACGCCCTCTATTTAGAGATTTCCCTTCTGAGTGAGTCAAAGGAAAATGTTTCCTATATTTACTTGAGTATCTTAACATTTAAAATTTCTTTTTTTCTTGCAGGTTCCATCACAGCTTCCTTTTCTATTTCTGATTTCCATCCTCAAGGCAGGCCTATGCCTCTGTTCTTATCTTTCTGGGAACTAATTTAGTTTCCTTGTGTTGAGAAGTGTTCCCTCTGAAGTCACATCTTTCTGTCTCAAGTTGAGTCACTTTCCCTCCTTCTCCTTTCTCTAAGCCTATAGTTTGTTCTTATGCTTCTCAGACAGATGCTTTAAGGACACATAGCTTTCCAGTATATTGAGATTTTATTTGATTAGCTTCCTTCCCTTTAGGAACCAAACTGACGTCACAAAATTTCTGTCACTTTCCTCAGGCCTTGGTTTCCTCATCTCAGTGTAAAAGACTGGAGGCTCTTAACCTGGTGATCTGTCACAGGTAGACTTGGGTGTGGGCCTTTTGAAACGATGCAAAACTGTGTGTCACTCTCCTCCCCAAACTACTGGCCTAGAGTCCTTGGCTGACCTCAGATTCTCAAAGGTTCTGTGATCCAGAAAAAGTTGTCAGTTACTGGAGTAGATGGTCTCTAAATATTCTCTTTAATTCAAAAATTCTAGGAGGTACTCTCACAATTTGTAAAAACACTTAAAAACCAAGGCTGGATGCCAGTCAACAAATAGTGCTTCTGTCAGAGAAACTCAGTAAATATTTGATCACGCAAACGATGGGATTTTTCAAGATGATCTTCCCTTTGCTTTCTTTTTCTTTTTTTTAGTGGAACAACCAGTTTGATCTGTAACTGACTGTGAACAATGAATTGAGATAACTCACTACCATCAGACCTGTCCCCTTACTTTCTTTTTTTTTGTTTACTTTTTAAAATTTTTTTGAAATAGAGTCTTGCTGTGTCACCCAGGCTGCAGTGCAGTGGCATGATCTCAGCTCACTGCAACCTCCACCTCCTGGGTTCAAGCAATTCTCATGCCTCAGCCTCCCGAGTAGCTGGGATTACAGATGCCTACCACCACGCCCGGCTAATTTTTCTATTTTTAGTAGAGACAGGGTTTCGCCATGTTGGCCAGGCTGGTCTTAAACTCCTGGCTTCAAGTGATCTGCCCGCCTCGGCCTCCCAAAGTACTGGGATTACAGGTGTGAGCCACCACGCCCAGCCTACTTTCTTGATTGTTCTAAATGTTGTTGGCCAAAATTGCGCCCAAGAAAATCCAAGAACTTGGTTGATAATTCTGACTGCTTGGGCATTTTGTAAGCACATTTTTCATCCAATAAGTTAAGTTGTCCCTCGGAACAAAAACTAAAAGGCAAAACTTCTATTTTTCCATGGTGAACGTCTGTAAGTTGACAATAAACCCCTGACTTAAATTTTTGTATGTGTTCTTCTTTCTCATTTAAACTAAAATTCATGCAGGATTTTTACCTAATCAAAGGATATCAAAGCTAAAAAGAATGGCATTTCTCTTGTCTGAATCTTTTGTTTACGGACAGAGTAGCTGCCAGGAAAGAGAAGTGACTCAACAAAAGACACTTGGCAAGCCAATGGCAGAGCTAGAGCTAGAACTTGGGACCCTGACTCTCAATCCAGTGCTCTTCCCCACCCCAACCTGATTTCCCTGAAGACCCCTGCATTCATTTCATTCACTCTCTTCTGCTGTTCAGAGAAAGAACACACCTAAAAACATGGGCAACTGACCCAATGTGAAACAGTTTAGGAGTGAAAAGTCAAACCATTTCACAGGAAGTGTCCACACATCTGCAGAGTTGAGGGAGGTGGGCAGGTGACTGATTCAAAGGGTCACCGTGACTCCTGACATAACTTCTGGTCCCAGCCCCTTCTCCAGAAACCCCCTTTTCTATTCACCTGTGGACACCAGAAGCCTCACCCAAACAAGGAATGCATCATTCTCTATGTACACCTTTCATGGTCCTACCTCTGGGCCTTTGCTTGAGCTATTTGCCTCGAGTCCCACCCTCCTGCTGTGCATCTGTGAGAAAACCTCTTATTCTTTAAGGCTCAGATTAAATGCTACTTTTTTGAGGAGAGCAAAATCACTTGGTGACCATCCAGCAAGCCCCAGAGGCAAAAACTCCTTATCTGAGGAATTTAGAAGGGAGCAATGACCACCTGGTGACCATCAAACAGGCCAAATTCCTTATCTGGGAAAATTAGAAGTAATTAGACTTCCCTATCATTCAAAGCAGGCATCTGGTCCCAGATTTCTTTCCCTCCAAATTTATAAGTAACTAGAATTTCTACACATCTCTGGAATGGCATGCTGAAACTCACTGTGCAACCCTTGCTGACGTTAAGGCACCAAAACATCTACAGATGTAATCATGTATCATGACCTATGTGGCCAGTATGGTCCAAATTGCCCTTAAGCTTCTGCCTTAAGGTCCATAAATGCTCCTAAGGAAAATCCACCGCAGTGCGCTCAGTCCTCTCTCACTGAGTGCCCTGCTGCACCCTTTTGCAGAGTTCTTTCTTTCTAATAAACTTTCCTTCTTCAAATCTATACTGTTATCAGTCAATTTTTCTTACCAACACTCAAGTCAACCAACTCCTCATGCTGGGGCTCTGACACCCTTCCTGGCATTTTTTTTCCTGAAGTCTCCAGACAACCAACTTCCTTCCCGGTTATTATTTCTCCCCATCTTGATCTTCCAGGATGTACTGTTTGTGACTCTCTTTCCTTATTTGCATTATAACTACTTGGGAACAGGTCTTACTCCCCCGGTGAAGATCCTAAACTCCTTTAGTTGGAGTCAGTCATTGTTTGTCTTTTTTTTTTTTTTTGAGATGGGGTCTTGCTCTGTCACCCAGGCTGGAGTGCAGTGGCCCTATCTCTGCTCACTGCAACCTCCGCTTCCTGGGTTCAAGTGATTCTCCCACCTCAGCCACCAAGTAGCTAGGATTACAGGCATGCACCACCACACCCAGCTGATTTTTGTATTTTTTTAGAAGAGATTTTTGTATTTTTAGAAGAGATGGGGTTTTGCCATGCTGGCTGGTCTTGAACTCCTGACCTCAAGTGATCTGCCTGCCTCAGGCTCCCAAAGTGCTGGGATTACAGGTGTAAGCCACCGTGTCTGGCTTGCCTTTTCTTTCATTCAACAAACATTCACTGAAGTGCCTTCCATACATTAGGTATCACGGTCCCGCCTTTGGAGCACTGATACTTTATGGGAACACAGGGAAGCAAAGGGGGCTGAGAGAGGCTCACACAGACCATTGCAGGGGCTATGGCAGCCCAAAGTCAGAGCACTAATCCACTCATGCAGGGGTGGGGGAGGCTGTCAGGAAAGGTGTTAAAGGAAATCAGAATATTTTACCCCAAAATATATTTTTTTGACATATTTTGACATGGCTGTCAGAGAGCCAGCAAAAAGAGGTAGCTCTGCAAAGCTGTCTTTTGTGCAGGAGATTTGTATTTGTAGAGAAAAATCTGCATTGATGCAGCCAGGTTTTCTCTGAGGCTTTCCCTTGTCTAGATCTAGAAAAGATTAACTGACAGTCTGACACCTTTAAAGGCCTAAAAGAAACATTTACCATCTATTCTCTCTGAGGCTGCTACCTGTGAGCTTTCATCTAAATAACAAGAACCCTTTGCTAGCCAAGCCTTACTTTTCTCCCTCCCATAACGTGTCTTGCTGCTTAAAATCTGATTTACCACTATAACCTGTCTTTGGCCATCCTCTGAGCCCCCACTCTTCTGTAACCTCAAGATGGTATAAGCTTCTGCACCCCATTGGTTGGGTCTTCATTCTGAAGGCTCCCATGTCACATAAAACTATGATTGAATAAATCTGTTTGCCTTTTCTCCTATTAATTTGCTTCTTGGCCGGGCGTGGTGGCTCATGCCTGTAATCCGAGGAGGCCGAGGCAGGAGGATCACTTGAGGTCAGGAGTCTGAGACCAGCCTGGCCAACATGGTGAAACCCCATCTCTACCAAACAATACAAAAATTACCTGGGCATGGTGGCATGTGCCTGTAGTCCCAGCTACTCGAGGAGGCTGAGGTTGAAGGAGTCTTGAACCTGGGGGCAGAGGTTGCAATGAGATTGGGCCACTGCACTCCAGCCTGGGTGACAGAGTGAGACCTTGTCTCAAAAAAAAAAAAAGAAAGAAAAAAATTTTTGCTTCTTGTCAGTAATTTTTAGGGAAACTTCAAGGACAAAAGGGAAACTTTCCCTTGGCCCCAACAGCTTCCTAGAAGTTACATCTAAATGGAAGCCCTGATGATGTTCACCTCTCTCTATCTCTTGCAGCTAAGTACCTGGAATATCCTAAATGCCTCAAAGAGTAAATGATCATAACATTTCAGAATATCTTTTCATTTAAGGTTCTCAGGTAAAATTCCCTCCCATTATTGGTCAGATTCTCAACCTACCTCCCCAGTACCTACAATAAAAGTGACCTTTTGTTTCAGCTCTTTAGTTCAGCAAGGAGAATAATGGCTGACAATTTTCTTGATACACAAACTGGTCTGGAATGCATTTTTCCAAATAAGCAACACAGCCTGTGGTCACGTCATCCTGATGGGGCTGCCAGAGAACAGTTGTCATACAAGTCCTTCCCATTTTTAGCATGTCTGTCACCCAAAGGGGGCCCAAGACACAGGAGCCCCTTCTGAAGGACCCCGTTTCCAGAGTTGTCAGCTCCTGCTCCAGCCACAGGAGGGGAAAGTGAGGGGGCTGAAGGGGAGGTGTGGGCAGCAGCCCTTTTCACACAAATGCCAGCTCTCAAGGGGGAGCGAGCCCCAGGCCACAGCCTGTGCACACCCATGGAGAAGGGGCTTGTGCCAGGAGGGCAGGAGGAAGGGAGGGGACAGGAAGTGGTACACTTGGGGTCTGGAGGCCCACCAAGAAAGGAACACCAAGTTTCAACAAGCCTGGCTTTCCAATCAACATAATCTTCAGTGTTGCCAGCTACTCCACTCCTATCCTGCCTTAGGAAGCAGGAAGCGTATACCCCTAACCTTACTCGGAGATCCGGCACCGTGCGCACTTCCTATACACACAGGATCCTGGAATTGGGCCGGGATGATGACTCAACACTGACGATAAGGATGTCCCCGGGTGCCTTGGGTTGACTTAGAATGTTTATAGAATTGTTCCTGTGTCAGAAATGTTTAATTCTTTTCAACTAGCCACTTCACCATCTCTTCTATTCCTTCCTCAACCTGTTCCAGGGCCAGGCAAAGCCTTTGCCAGGTATTGCTGCTTTCCTACAGCCCTACACAGCAGCGGGTGACCCCACATATGGAGCCTTGGCACATGCCAAGCACCAACTTCCATGAATTACCTCACTGAATCCTTATGACTGCCCTACAAGGGATGGACTGCTTCCACTCCTGCTTAGCATGTGAGAGGTTAAGTGGCTTTCTAGCAAAAGGCTAAGCCTGATTTCTTATAAACTGCCCCATGCTGGCTCACCCTCAGTGATCCCCACTCCTGATGTGCTGGCCCACCCATGGGCCCACATGTGCTTGGCTGGAGCTGGAAGTCTGGCCTAGTGTGTCTCAAGCCTCTGTGCTCCTGTGTCCCCCAAGCATGCCTCTATTATTGCCCTAGTGATATTGCTAGGCTCCTCCTTGTTTTGAGGAGCCTTGAACTTAGGGTTCTCAAGAGGAGAGACAAATGACCTTTGTATTCTGCCCAGAGGCTGGTACCTGCAGGCCTTATTCATAGACTGAATAACTACAGCCTCAAAGGGAAACTGAGGTTGCAAGCCTAAGGGTTAAGCACTATTTACTGTGGACATCATACATACTAGATACTTAATAAATGGCTTGGAGACATCTTCAGGAACTCAATCTGGGTCTAAGGAAGTTCTAAAAATATTCTCAGTTCTAGATCACCCAAGATGGTGGCTCTATAGCTTCCGTTTATAAAGTGCTGACCATGTTCCCAGGATCATAAGCCCTTGTACTCAACCACTCTTTAAGGTAGATGCTATCATCTCCATTTTACAGACGAGGAAACTGAGTCTCAGAGAGGGGAAGCAACTCCCAAGTCACTAGACTGTAAGAGGTGGAGCTGGCATTCAAACCTGGTTGCTTCTGAGAAGTTGCCGAAAGTCTTTGACTTTCGCAGTAGTCAACAGCATAGCCAAAATCAGAATTGTGATTTGTTTAGTTGCTAAGTTCATTTCTCCAAAAAAATTTTCAGGTCTCAAAACACCCTAAGGCTACCTTTGTCCAAATGCTGCACTCTTTGTAGCTGACCCAGAGAGAAGATGGTACACTCACCCCAAAACCTGGCATGGCTATTCGAGGATACCCCATGTCAGTCAGGGCCCCAGGAGACCTGCATTCTCCTCTCCAGAACCAAAACACCTTTGTTTCATGGCAAACAAAGGCCCCGTGCTCCCACACAAACACGAGACAGGACAAAGACCTGACAGAGCCGAGCACTAGCAGAGCACCATGGGTTATGGAAACAAAGTGCATCTTACATAAAAGCAAACCACACCACACCAAAGCCTGGTGTTCTCAGCTGTGTTAGTCAAAGCAAACTGAGGGTCATCTCTAAGGCATACATGGGATGTGAGGAAGGTCTGCCTTCTCAGAGGCCCTTGCAGCAGGCCAGGAGGCATTCAAAGTAGAGATAACTTCCGAATGACCTCAAGTGGCCAGATATAACCTGTCCTTTCCCTCCAACTGTATCCAGTCCTGGCACCTGAATTCATGTCCCCCCATTCCCTCTGGGGCCATCTCTTTGCTCCTGAGGCAAGCAAATGGTCTCACCAGCATTCACTTGGCCTCCGTAGATGGACCAGGGGCGAGACGTGCAGCCCACCCTGCCAAGTGAGACGCCAAGTGCACACGCAGCATGCTGCAGTCCTACCTGGCTCCCACCTCTCCGAGCAGCTTTCCTCCCCGCCTGCTCGCCACCTCTATGCCGCTCTGTCTGCTCAGCCTCACTTCCTGGAAAAGCGCTACCCAGGGGCTTGCCGGGCCGGCTCTCCTCAGGGGTGTTGAGATCTGAGAGTCTCTGTTCAGTACTCAGGCACCTGACCACGTCTGAAGGCTTCAAGCAGCTCTTCTTAGAGATCTTGGGTCCACCAGGGCCTCTTTCGCCTGCCCCCCTCTCTGCTTTCCTCTCATATTGTCCACTCTCTTCGCGCCATGGCTGCCTCTTGCTCTGGCTGCTAAAGGCATCACTAAGCTGGGAGATGACACTATCAGAGCTCCCCAACGGCAGCTGCAAGAAGCTATCTTGGTGGATGCCTGAAGATGGCGTGTGGACACCACCGTCTCCATTCATGTGAAGGGAGGCCTGGGAAGTGGGTGCTAGGGAGTAGGTTTTGTGTGGGGAAGGTAGGGCCAGTGGAGAAGCTACTGATCGTGGGGAGGGACGATCTGACCAACTCAAATGGGGGAGGCTGAGAGACAGGGAGGGACTGGCCCTCGGTGACAAGGCGAGGTGGTCAGTGTTATAGATAGAAGCCTCTGGCAGAGGAGGCAAGGGTGGGGTCAGGGCCAGAGAACGCCTGCCTGGGACCCCCACCGTCAGTGAGATCCACTCAGAGGTGACAGCGTGCATCTCGGGGGACAGGGCTCGGCGGGAGTGGGGCAGAGATGAGGGGGCTGGCGTGATGAGCTTGCTGTGACTGGAAAACTTAAAAAGAAGAAGAGAGAGGAAAACAAAAGAAAGAAGCAAAAGGTACAAGTGTCAGCATAAAGGAAAAAGAAGGAAAATAATCACAAGGGGTATATAAAGAGGAATGAAATGGAGAGGATGAGCAAGGACACTCTGGTGCCCAAAAAGGAAATCCTCAGGTTACATCTGGGGAGAAACCAGGATGGGTGAGTGTGCGTTTGAGCATGTGCGAGCGTGATCCTCATGTGTGCAGGCAGGGGGTGGAGGAAGCAGTGAGAGGTGTGGAGATGGGGAGAGGTTCCCATCAGAGTAGTGACGGATGAGGCCGCCCTGCTTTGCAGAATCAGATTTTCAAAGGGACACATTGGAAGCTCCCCATCCCAGCCAACCCAGCCCCTGTGCATCCAGATCCCTGACCCGGAACCATACGGGGAAAGGTGGCCCCACACTGCCATGGCCCTTCCCTGGGGTTTTATTTTCTCTGGGAGCTCAGCAGAGTCTTCCAGAGAGGAGTATGAGTAGTGTACTAGTTTTGTTTTACAATCACTCTTGGCTACAGTCAAGTGAAAAATGTAGTTGAGTTCCCTGCATCCTTACAAAGAAGAATGTCCCGCTCCAGTCACACACTCTGTCCTATAAGACAACAGGATGCGGCTATCACTGTCCAGGAAGCCCTGGGTCAGCCCGTTTAATGCTTTCTGCCAAGAACCCTCTACTGGGGTCAGTGATGAGCAGGTGGCAGAGGAGGAAACAATTAGAGGACCAGACAAGAGGTACCAAGAGGCACCATCTCAGGGTCAACCTGGGCCCCCAGGTGCTACTCTTGTTCCTCTGCCAACCTCCTTACAACATACATGGTGGTTTGGCCAGGCTCTTTCACAGGAATGTCACCCCCACCGTGTCACCCTGAACTCAAGGTTCTGACATTTTCTTGGCTTTGGGAAAGTGGGGATCAGTTAGGAATAGTTTATATTTCTAAACAATTTGTTCATAATTAATTTGTTCATAATTAATGTTTGGGAAAGCCAACATCTTATTACGCCTATAAACCTAAATCCTTTCAGCCCACTGAGACTGAGATGCTGTAAGTTACTTGTTCCAATCACCTGGTTCCAGTGAATGCAAATAATACTTCGGATCTGGTCTACATGGCTGATGAGAAGGTGTAAGTCTCTCTTTCAGCCTTTGTCTTCTGCAGGTCATCTTTGGCCAAGATGACTGAGGACCACATTTGGACCATGGGATTTATGACACAGTGGTGGTACCCACACCAACAGCTTCACCCAGGAGGGACCAACTGATAAAGGCTCTTGTTTCTCTATTTCTCTTTCCCTAGTCACCAGAGCAATTACTTGACTATTCCTTTTCCCCTGAGATATATCTTCAACCAAGCACTGGAAAAGGTCATTTGTATGCATAAAGACAAAGTCCAGTGTACAGTCTGCTTTCCTGCAGTTTTTTTTTTTTTTTTTTTTTTTTTTTGAGATGGAGTCTCGCTCTGTCATCCAGGCTGGAGTGCAGTGGCATGATCTCGGCTCACTGCAACCTCCGCCTCCCGGGTTTAAGCGATTCTCCTGCCTCAGCCTCCCGAGTAGCTGGGACTACAGGCGCCCGCCACCACACCTGGCTAATTTTGGAATTTTTGGTAGAGATGGGGTTTCACCATGTTGCCAGGCTGATCTTGAACTCCTGACCTCAGGTGATTCACCCGCCTCGGCCTCCCAAAGTGCTGGGATTACAGGCGTGAGCCACCACACCCGGCCTCCTGCAGACAGTTTTTAATTGCAGTGCTCAAAAACCTTCCCAGAGAGGCTGTGTGCCATCAGCACTGTTGACTACAAAAATTCACATGCTGAGTATGAAAACCAGTGAGGAGAAGCTTAGATACCTGTGGGCTTGCAGTGGCACTGCGACTTGGGGAGGAGGAGAAAGGCAGGTCCATGTAATCCACAGGGTTTTTCACCAGTGGTCGCTTGATCACATCCACGTAGGTGATGGGGAAGATGCCTTGTCGGGATGTCCCCGGGATCCTCCCTTCGTACCAGTTCTCATCTACCTGCCGGAGCAGTGTGATCCTCTCACCCTGGAAGACACAGCAAAGAGAGGGTCCTTGTCCTAGCATGCCTCTGCATGCCTGGGGCCTCTGCCTGCATGCTTCAATGTCCTGCATTGTTTACCACATCCTTAGCTCAGGAAAAACCTTCCCTGCTGAACCTGGAGGGAATTAACACCACTGGGATGAGGATGCTAATGGCAGAGGAGCTACCTTGATGCTGGGAAGTTCAGCTTGGTTCTTTAAGTATTTTAGTAAAGGAGAACATCAGATTTGTGTCCCTAAGCCAGGGAACAAATGTAGTGTTTTTGACTCATTTAATGTGAAACAGATACCCAATCTTCATTTCTAAGGCAAAGATTTTGGAGGGTTTCACTTTTTCTTTCTTTTGTAGCATTATAGATACTTATAATGTATCATTATAGAAAAATCAGAACACAAACATAAAGCAGAAAACAATCATCACCCATCACATAGTCATTTGGGGATAAACACTTAATATTTGGCATATGGACTCCCCAGATTTACTTCTATGCATGTGAATTAAACCTGCATATATTTTTTCTTATAAAAATTGAGTATGAACTGTGTTTCCCTTTTCCAACTTGCTTTTTAAAAAATACTTAATAGCACATAGTAAACCTCCTTCTTTATCAAGAAATAGAATTCTAGATTTTTAATGGCATTGCATAGCTTAATGGACCACTGCAGGGTATTCTGTCGCACACACATATACTGATTTAATTACTGATCCCCTGCTGTTGGGCAATTGGGTTGCTTCCAGTGCTTTTTCTAACAATGTGCTCACTTCCCTCAGTCCTCAATAAAATCAGTAACTTAGTAACTTTAGCAAGCCAGAGAATTTTGCCATGTAGAGTGTTTGGATTCTGGAAAGAACAACTTCTCTGCACAATGTAATTATGTTCTGAATAAGCATGATGGTGATAATAATAATACTGGCATCTCCTGTTTACTAAGCACCAACAAGATACCATGTGTCATGCTGGGGGCTTCACCTAAGTTGTTTCACCAAAGTCTCTTACAACCACCTAGGAGAGAGCCATCTATCTTCATTTTTTTTCTATAAGAAAATGGTGGCTTGGAAAAAGTATTTAACTCCCACATTCTGCGTAGTTGGTTTGTGCCTTTTGGGTTCAAAGCTTTTCAAACTTCTCCTGGTATCAATGGACCTGTTTTTTCCACTAGGTCACACCAATATATTGTAAAACCCAGTGGCCAACACAATGCATTATCACATCATTAGTTGGTAAGTGTTGGTTGAAAACAGCTTATAAAAGATGTCTAAGACTCCAGAAATACTATGTTTAATCAGTGAGCTCAATATAGTTAAACCCTGATATTAGCCTAGGGTTTATTTTAAAAATACCTTACCTCAGAAAATTCTCCAATTGCCCTTAATGCAATTCTTTTTTTTTTTTTTCTTCAGTAGAGATGGGGCCTTGCTATGTTGCTCAGGCTGGTCTTGAACCCCTGGCCTTAAGCGAGCCTCCTGCCTTGGTTTCCCAAAGTGCTGGGATTACAGGCCTTAATGCAATTCTTTTTTTTTTTTTTTTTTGGAGACCTATTGCCCAGGCTGGAGTGCAGTGGAGCGATCTCAGCTCACTGCAACCTCTGTCTCCCAGGTTCAAATGATTCTCCTGCCTCAGCCTCCTGAATAGCTGGGATTACAGGAACCCACTACCATGCCCAGCTAATTTTTGTATTTTTAGTAGAGACGGGGTTTCACCATGTTGGCCAGGCTAGTCTCAAACTCCTGACCTCAAGTGATCTACCCACCTCGGCCTCCCAAAGTGCTGGGATTACAGGCATGAGCCACCGTGCCCAGCCCTTAATGCAATTATTGATTGGCATACTTCTCTTAAGGGTACAGACAGCACCCCCAGACTGGGGTGTGATAGCAACACCACGCTTCCCCACATAGCTGCGCCATCCAAGAGAGCCCCAAAGCAAGGCATGAGAAGTGCAGCTTACCTTTCTGAAGGACATTTCTACTTGTGTATCACCATTAAAGTTAAACTTAGCAATAGCTTCTCCATATTCCAAAACCTGCACTGGTGTCAACTTTTTGGGCTGTGCCTTCTCAGCAGGAGGAAGGAGCTGAGAAAGGGAAAGAGGTAAAAGAGAACAAGGGAAGAGAAGAAAGCAGGGAAACAAGAGGAAAAGGAGGAAACAAAACATAAGCATTTGGTAAATAAATGGTGCTTTGGGCACGGTCAGGCTTTTCCTTAGAAAGAAAAGAGGCTGCGGTACCTCGATGTAGGTGCGTGGGAAGATTCCCACCCGGCCGTGGTGTTCTCCTTCATACCAGTTCTGATCAATTTGCTTATAAATGTAAACAATATCTCCCTTCTGCAGAGGAAGCTCCCTGTTGACAGAAGGTCAACGGCATTTTAGCAGATGTTTCAATATGTGTAAGATTAAGACACTTCAGTTTTGTAGCAAAAGGAGACTTTTAAGTGGGGTCAAAGGGTACAAATTCCAGAGAGGGGCCTCCATATTTGGAAGTAAGAACCCCACTATTCAGGAAATTACATCACATTTGGCATTTTTCCACTCTTTTGCAGGATGGATGTTAACATTCAAATTGACTAGCCCTTGAAAGTGTTCAGAGGCCTTATTAATTTGTTGTGGTTTTCTAAATGCATTTTTTGTGAATGTTGTCTTATGCTCAGAATATTTATGCAACACAGAGCAATGCACTCAGCTGCCTTAACTGATGTTTGTTAAACAAAACGTCTCCTGGATACCTTCACTATCCTCTTCTATGCCCTAGCAGGGCATGCCTTCGTTGCTTTAAATTGCCCTCAAATTATTTGTGATATATTGATATCCTTCTATCATTCCATCAATTTCACCATTTGTCCACCCATCCATTTTACCATCTATCTTTGTATCATCATGCAGTAGAAAGGTTCTGAAGTTAGGCAGATCTGGTCCAAAACCCAGTTCTGAAATTTAGTAGCTCTGGGACCTTGGACACAATACTTAATCTGAGACACTGTTTCTTTAGCTGAACTTGGAGCTAACTCAGAGTTGCTGGAGAATGCTTCAACAAATTAAAAATAAACAGTTAGGATGGTGCCTGTTGTACAGGTAGGTAACACTCAATAAATGTTAATTCCATTACTTTTTTTCATGAGACGGTCTCATTCTACTGCCCAGGCTGGAATGCAAGTGGCATGATCACAGCTCATTGCAGCCTCAACCTCCTGGGTGCAAGTGATCCTCCTACCTCAGCCTCCTGAGTAGCTGGGACTATAGGCATGCACCACCATGCCTGGCCAATTGTTATGTATCTTTTTGTAGAGATGGGGTTTTGCTGTGTTGCCCAGGCTGGTCTTGAACTCCTGGGCTCAAGTGATCCTCCTGCCTCAGTCTCCCAAAATGCTGAGATTACAGGCATGTAGTCACTGCGCCTGGCCTAATTCCTTTGCTTTTAAACATGGAAAAGTGATGTTGGAAAGAAAAGTAGATTTTCCTTCAAATGCTCTTTGTACCCCTTTGCAACGTTTCCATATCCATTCCTTTGCTTGCCTTAATAATGATGATGTTATTATTATTATTATTATTATTATTGTTTTTTTTTTTGAGACGATGTCTCACTCTGTCACCAGGCTGGAGTGCAGTGGCACAATCTCAGCTCACTGCAACCTCTACCTCCCAGGTTCAAGCAATTCTCCTGCCTCAGCTTCCCGAGTAGCTGGGAGTACAGGCGCCACGCCTGGCTAATTTTTTGTGTGTTTTTTTTAGTAGAGACAGGGTTTCACCATGTTGGTCAGGCTGGTCTCGAACTCCTGACCTCAAGATCCACTTGACTCGACCTCCCAAAGTGCTGGGATTACAGGTGTGAGCCACCGTGCCTGGCCCAGATTATGTTAATTTTTAACCAGGACTCTTTAAAAAAAAAAATGAGACAAAGGCAAATTTTAAACAAAATGAAAAAAGAAGGATAAAAATTATAACCTTTTCTTTTTTTTCTTTTCTTTTTTTTTTTTGAGACAGAGTTTTGCTTCTGTTGCCCAGGCTGGAGTGCAATGGTGTGATCTCAGCTCACTGCAACCTCCGCCTCCCGGGTTCAGGCAATTTTCCTGCCTCAGCCTCCCCAGTAGCTGGGATTACAGACATGCACCACCAGGCCCGGCTAATTTTGTATTTTTAGTAGAGATGGTGTTTCTCCAAGTTGGTCAGGATGGTCTCAAACTCCCGACCTGAGGTGATCCGCCCGCCTCAGACTCCCAAAGTGCTGGGATTATAGGTGTGAGCCACCGCGCCTGGCCCTTATAACTTTTTCTTGAATTAAATAATTTTAAAATTGTAACATTTTCTTGAATTAAAAAAAAATGACCTAGATCTTTTTCATTTGAGTCAAACCAATAGGATGGAAAGGTCTCCAATTGTAACTTGGAAGGGGTGTGCTCACTTTGCAGGATGCCAGGAAGTCCCACGGTATGTGAGGGGTGCTGGCCGAACAATGAGGGCACATCTGGAAAACTACAGAAAGTCAGTTCTGTGCTGAATAAAAGCACAAGGCAGCCTTTGTGGGTCTCACATTAGCAGACAGGATTCTAACTCTCAAGAGGTCCGTAAAGGGGATATGGACATTTGTCTCTGTGAGAAGGAATGTCTCGGGCCACATTTTTGCCACAGCCCTCTTTGGGGGGCATTATGAATTCCCCCTCCCTTCACCCCCAACCACAGGCACATAGATGAGCAAGACCCTCAGCATATTCACCCCTATGGAGATCTGCAGGCTCCTGATTCTGCTATACTAAGTATCTCGCAGCTGTGGAGGGGGATGGGAGCATAATGGTCCTACTGTTAAGCAAAGGACCCACTTGTGTGTGAGAGACGAACTGAGGGGTCTGTAGTTGTGGCTGATGGAAGACTACCATGGGAAACCTGGGGCCCCATTCTTCCACTGCTGTGGACTATACCCCTAGCTCCCAAAGAACCACTGCTGGTGAGAGGGTTTGAGAAATATGATTCGCTTTAGATCTTTTTTGGAGCATCACGGTGTACATCAGCACAGCAGAGGCCCTGAGAAGGCCAGGGGGAAAGAAACTTGTTTAATTTTGTTGAACCAAGTATTCCATAACATGCTATTTTTTTTTAGATGGAGACTCACTCTGTCCCCCAGGCTGGAATGCAGTGGCATGATCTTGGCTTACTGCAACCTCCGCCTCCTGGGTTCAAGCAATTCTCATGCCTTAGACTCCTGAGTAGCTGGAATTACAGGCACTTGCCACCACACCCAGCTAATTTTTGTATTTTTTGGTAGAGACAGGGTTTCGCCATGTTGGCCAGGCTGGTCTTGAACTCCTGACCACAAGTGATCTGCCAGCCTCAGCCTCCCAAAGTGCTGGGATTACAGGTGTGAGCTACCACGCCTGGCCCCGACAGCATGCTTTTTTGAGTAATTGACTATGGGGAAATGTAAAACCAAGTGACTGAAGGGCTTAAAAGACCATGGAGCTAGAATTTACTTTTTTCACTAAATTTTGTGGACATTTTTTTGGAGGCAGCATGTCGTGATGAAAACACTGAGTCAGGAGGAAGGAGCCCTCTCTCCGGCATTAGCAATGTTGATAAAAGGTGACAATTTCTGTGGATCTAAGCTTTCTCACCTGTTCTATTTGACAGGGTTGCTCTAAAAAAAAATTGTTTTAAGACTCTTTATGAAATCTGGGAAAATGTAATATTATCATCACTATACCATTTAATAAATCTTACATAGACTCCTCAATTCAAAGAAATAAGTGTATTAATTAAATTGCAAATTAATTTCTATATCTCTGTTATCCTCTCTGGTTTAAAAAAAAAGGGGGGGAAGAGGATGACATATTTTGAGTATTAAATTTTGGTCACTATGCAAAATGTTTTACAGGTATTACCCCAGCTTCTCTGCAAGAGAGGCATTTTTACCCCTATCTCGCAGATAAAGAAAATTGAGTGGGGGAGAAGTTGATAACTTCACTACAGTCACAAAGATAGTAAGTGGCATAGTCAGGATTTGAACACAGGACTTCCTGACTCTAAAGCCCACAATCTTTGCAGTATATTACACAGCCACCTCCTTTAGCTGACCAACTAAAGGACTGGAGTAATACACACAAACCCAACTATATCAGATTTGTGCCTAGGCTCTAGACACTGTGGCCTGGTCACTCATTTTGTGATGCAGGAGATCAGAACCATGGTTGGTTAGCTCCACACAGCATTTCCCAGCATCTAAGGACAGGGAGCTCTCCCTCTGATCACCAGATGCACAACCAATCATCTGCAGGACAATGGGGTGGCCACTGACCATTGTACTTTTAGCTGCCAATGAGAACTCATGGACTATTTAAATCCATAATTAGATAAAAAGCCAGCTGTTTCCTTATGGAACCCAGTCTTTGGTAGCATCTCCCAAATCGTGTTTCAGGTTCCTTTCTTGAAAGACTTCTGGAGCTATTAATATGTCATCAACAAAGTATCTCTTCAAAGTGGGTGGGAGGTATAGATATAGCATGCAGTGTTTCCCAACTCATTCTACAACAGAACTCTCTTTTTGAGAAAAATTTTACAGGGCTAGCACTCTGAAGAACACACTTAAGAGAAACGCCAGTCTCCTGTGGGTTCATGTAAGATTTTAATCTCTTGGGATGTTGTAGCAAAATGGGTAAAGTTATCTCCCTAGAGACTGGTCTAGATCCTTCCACAGAAAAGATGGGTCAGATCAAGCCACCACTTGAGCAAATAGAGCCACTACATAGGAGGAGGCAGGGTGGGGCAGGGTATAAGACCCCAACCTCTGCCTAGGTTTGAATTCCAACTCTATCACACCAGCTTGAGCAGGTTCCTTAACCTTATAGTCTCTTGGTCTCTTCATTTGAACAGTGGGGATCATCACAGCACCCACTCCATAAGGAATTAACATAAGCAAAGTACTCTGAATAGTGTTTGGCACATAGCAAACTCTATGAACTACTGTTTTGTTCTTTTTTTTTTAACAACAATTTTTATAATTGTTATTTCTCCAACTCTACAAACAAACTGCTGTGTTTCAAAAAGGCAGCTAAAAAGATAAATAAATATAACTGGTGGCACTTACTTTAGTGTCTGAGCTTTAAAGTCAAATTTGGCTCTGGCAGGTCTCATCTGAACATAAGAAACAATGACAAGTTAAAATCAGGATTCATGGACAACAAGGACACATTTTCACAAATTTCTAGAAAGCAAAGCAGAAAAATTCACTCTAGCCAGTTTGTTCTAGTGTAGAAATCTGGGCAAAATTGCATTTGTCTGACCTTAGTAGAACACTAGATAAATGTTTAGTCAACTATGTATGTCATTCATGAGAATCCCCCTAAAAACAGCCAGATCTGGGGAAGAGATGGTTAGAAAGGTCCCAAAGCTGAGGTAACAGTTCCTCAAAACATGTGAACCATGGCTATTAAAAAAACAAACAAACAAAAAGACAAAGTCAGCCAGAAGTCCTAAGATGTTCCTTATCTACTGTCTTATTCCTTAGAGACATCTATTTGCTTAAATTACGATATGCAAGTAGGTGAAATGCCGATTCACTTCTCACATCATCTCCAACTCCATATATTTCTTACGGCCTGTGACATCATCCAAAAAGCCAGATAAAGTGGTCCCTGAGCTCAAATGACTCCCGCCAAGACTTCCAATCCTGTTGGGTAGCCCTCTGTTCCCAGATGCCCAGGTCCAAGTCAGCCTCTGCCCCTTCTCCACTTCCTGATCAAGTGTGTCATTAAGTCAGGAGGGACCTCCCTCCACACCTCCATCCCTCCACAAACCTGTTGCTCAAAGCTGACATCTAGTTTCCATTGACACAAAGCTTCCTTTGATTTCACATTCTCTTCACTCTAATCTGTCACCCAGGAGCACAAATAACATTCCTAACATTCTTCCTCACATCTCTTCCTTGCTTTGAAGTTGGCTGCTGCTCTCAACTTTCCCTCAGTTCAAATCTCAATTCCTGGCCGGGCGCGGTGGCTCACGCCTGTAATCCCAGCACTTTGGGAGGCCGAGGCGGGCGGATCACGAGGTCAGGAGATCGAGACCATCCTGGCTAACACGGTGAAACCCCGTCTCTACTAAAAATACAAAAAATTAGCCGGGCGTGGTAGCGGGCGCCTGTAGTCCCAGCTACTCGGGAGGCTGAGGCAGGAGAATGGCGTGAACCCGGGAGGCGGAGCTTGCAGTGAGCCGAGATCGCGCCACTGCACTCCAGCCTGGGCGACAGAGCGAGACTCCGTCTCAAAAAAAAAAAAAAAAATCTCAATTCCTGCCATAGGTGAAGGCCTTTGGGTAGTTTCTCCCTACTCTTACAGAATTGCCTTTATCTCTACTACACTGTTCCTGTTCCAGTCAAATCTATTTGCTACACCTCAGCTGAACCCCCTCCTACCCTCTCCTCTGTCTGGAATTTCTTTTTTTTTTTGAGACAGTGTCTTACTCTGTCTCCCAGGCTGGAGTGCAGTGGCACGATCTCAGCTCACTGTAACCTCTGCCTCCCAGGTTCAAGCAATTCTCCTGCTTTAGCCTCCCGAGTAGCTGGGACTACAGGCATGTGCCACCACGCCAGGCTAATTTTTGTATTTCTCGGTAGAGACTGGGTTTCACCATGTTGGCCAGGCTGGTCTCTAACTCCTGGCCTCAAGTGATCCACCCACTTTGGCCTCCCAAAGTGCTGGGATTACAGGTGTGAACCACTACGCCCGGCTGTGGAATTTCTTTCTTTTTTTTGAGACAGCGTCTTGCCCTGTTGCCCAGGATGGAGGGCAGTGGCACAATCACGGCTCACTGCAGTCTTGACTCCCCAGGCTCAGGTGATCTTCCCACCTCAGCCTCCTGAGTAGCTGGGACTACAGGCATGCACCACCACGCCTGGGTAACTTTTATAACAGATAGGGTCCCACAATGTTGCCCAGGCTGGTCTCAGATTCCTGGGTTCAAGCGGTCCTCCTGCCTTGGCCTCCCAAAGTGCTGGGATTACAGGTGTGAGCCACTGTGCCTAGCCTTCCACAGGTATTTTTAAAGTCTGCATTTTCACATTGATGTTTTCATCTATCTACCCATCTATACCAAACCTACGGGGGCCAAGTGAATGATCACCTTATAATCTAGTTAAAGCCACACAATTTCAATACCTGTGTTTGTGTCTGTAACCAAAGGGCATAATTTCACAGTTGCAGGTGAACAAGAAAAGAATGGATGTGGGGTTAATGATAAATGACAAGTTCACAAGAGAAAACTAAATGACCAAAATTATAAGGATACGAATTTCACAGTGATTTCAACAGAAAAACACAAGGAAGTAGGTTACCTCATGTCACCCAGCTGTAGAGCTGTGTGAACTTTAAAAAATGTATACCAAAGCAGCACAGCATTCACACTTTGGTAACTGAGTTCTGTCAAAACAATATCTCCTATCAATTAAATCAATATAATTATATAGCTGTGTAGTTTATGATTACTTTGTAAGCAGACTTAGGTTAATAATATGGGGTGGTGAGATTTTTTTCATTAAAGACCTGTTAAAATTCACTGATTCCATTGAACTCTTGAGACGTGTATGTGAGTCATCGACGGTTATACAAAGCAACATCCTCTCCCTCTTTATCTCCCTATAGCTCCCAAGGCTAAATCCATCTTTCCCTCCTCTGGCTTTCACAGTATTGTATTACTTACTACAGGACAGAGATAACTGTATAAGAGGGAGACTTCCACTATCAGCTCCCCAAGGGCACAGAGACTGAGTTCTTTCTGCCTCCCATAGGGTCTTACACAGAACCTGTGGTCACCCAAGTCCTATTGAATGGGATTGAAGTGCATTGACACAGTGTGGTGCACCTGGGATGTGTTGGTCTCTACTTTTTCTAGTCCACAGTCAACCTCTAGGGCAGTGATTCTCAAAATGTGGTCCCTAAACTGCTATAATCAATATCACCTGGGAAATTGTTAAAAATGTAAATTTTCAGGCCCCACTGCAGAATCAGAAACTTTGCAGATAGGACCCAGGGTCTGTATTTTACCAAGCCCTCCAAGGGATGCTAACGCACTTGTCAGAGTTTGAGAAGCATTGCTCTAGAAGGGAGGCAGGCTCACTGAGCTGGGTTTGCCTGCCTCTGTCTGTGGTTATTCCACCCACGGTGCATTTCTGTTTGCATGTATCATGTACATGTGTAAGTGTGCAGCCCTAGTGCCTTCACCTGTTCCCATCTTCTTCTACCTACAAGCAGGCAGGACTGTCAGTGAGGACAAACCATGCCCAGAGCCTTCTGAGAAGGGCCTTTTTGAGGAGGAGCTGGAATGTTGAGGGCTCAAGGGCTATCTTTCCCTTGCAATTAACATTCGCTAACTTTTGCTTCTTCCTTGATAGATTTTCTTTCTCTCCATCATTTTAGAGTCTCCTTCTCTTCCCCAGCTTTCCTTTTTCTTTTAATTTGAGACAGCCTCAAATTTCTTTAAATTTGAGACAGGATCTCACTCTGCCATCCATGCTGGAGTGATGTGTTCATAGCTCATTGCAGTCTTGAACTTTTGGGGTCAAGTGATCCTCCCACCTCAGCCTCCCAAGTGGCTATGACTATAGGCGTGTGCCACCAAGCCTGGCTAATTTTTCTATATTTTTACATTTTTTTGTAAAGACGAGGTCTCCCTATGGTGCAAAGGCTAGTTTTGAACTCCTGGCCGTAAGTGATCCTACTGGCTCAGCTTCTCATAGTGCTGGGATTATAGACTTGAGCCACTAAACCCAGCCAGCTTTCTTTCTTTTAATTTGGTTCCCTCTTTTCACTATCTCTTCTTCCCAGACACATTTTTTTTTTTTTTTTGAGACAGGATCTTGCTCTGTTGCTCAGGCTGGAGTGCAGCGGCATGATCATGACTCACTGCAGCCTTGAGCTCCCAGGCTCAAGCAACCCTCCTGCCTCAGCCTCCTCAGTAGTTTGGACTACAGACATGTGCCACCACACCTGGCTATCTACCAATCTATCTAATTAATTAATTAATTAGAGATGGGGGTCTTACTATGTTGCCCAAGCTGGTGTCGAACTCCTGGGCTCAAGCAATTCTCCCACCTTGACTTCCCAAAGTACTGGGATTACAGGTGTAAGCCACTATGCCCAGTCATATTTCTAAAATAAAAAAGATAGGCAATGATACTGTAGATAGAAAAATAAATAAAAAATAAAAAAGATAGAAACAAATATTAATCTACTGTGCTGAAAGGTTATAAAACAGTACATACTTTGGGTGTTATTCCCCCATTCCCCTAGCTCCCCCACTAAATCCCAGACTTACCCATTTTCCCTAAAAGAGATCATCTTCAGCAGCGCTACTTAAGGGTTACATGGCAAAGCATAAACTCTTACGCAAGATACAGCATTTGGCTAGCATGAGAATTTCGACATGTTGACCTTAGTGCAGGAGGCCAAGATCTGGATAAAAACCACTTCAAAGTTTGTTCTTCTCTTTCCTCCTATAATATTAAGCTTTCATAATCTAGGCTTGGAAATGTCAAAACTAAAAGAACAAATGAAACGTCCCTTGGAGAACTCTCTTACCCTCTGTGGGTTTTTCCTAACTGCAAAAGTCTTTGGGCTTCAAAATTCTTTAGTGAGGCGCACTACTGCAGCACTGCTGAACACTTCACACAATTCATCCACCTACATGTGAGCAGCAGCACTGTTCTATATTTCAAAATTAATGTCACTAAATTTGGAGGCCTTTGTAAATGGCATAAATTATTGTTAAGCTAACTTTCGTAAAGTTTCATTAACCATCTTTTCAAAGAAGAATTGTGTAACTGTCCACACCATAGCTACCAATGCATATGGACTCAGGTATAAGGTTTCTAAGCAGAATGCACAGGCAACACAGTAGCATGATAAAATGCAGGATGTGGAGGGCTGGACTCATGAAGGCAGCCAATGGTCTAAGGCATGCAACAGGGGCATGTGCCAGCAGATCCCGGTCCCCCAGCCAGGCATGCTTGAACATACAGAGCACAGGACATAATGGGGTCATGTCTATTTACCAGCCACAAGAAGCCAAAGCAAGCCTAAGGGAGGCCAGGATGACAGATGCTGTTTGGAGAACTAAATTGGCCTACAGAGGACAATGCTGAGGGGAGGCAAATAGGCAAATATTGCTTTGGGTCAAGCAGCAGATTGAGGTGACCAAAACAGACCTCTGACCCAGATTTCCTTTTTGCAGTATCGTCTATATTGAGGAGGTCCCCAAAGCGCTCATTAGTGATAAACTGATGGTGCGTCGGAATGACGCCTGTGTGGCGTCGAGCTGCAATATCAGCCTCTTCTTGCTCGCGCTTAAGTCGTCTCTGGTCCGCTAAAAGTTTCTGCCATAAAATTGCATAAAATGGGCAGTGAATCATCTGTTCCAGCATATTAGAAAACTGCCAACAAAAGTAATTAGGGAAGGAGGTACTGGGTGAATGGGGCAGAAGCTTTAAGAGTCAGCTGTCAGAACGGCTTTAGAGCCACAACTATTACACTCCCATCATAACCACCCTCCAAGCACTGTAGAAAGGAGGCAGCACTTCACTGGAAAAGCCGGGATAGGGGAAGGATGATTCCACATGATTACACTGTCCAGCAAACTACCTACCCCCGGCTCAGCCCAAAGCCTCTTGCTTCTGGCAGCAAAAGGCCAGGTGAGCCAGGGGGCACATCCAGGGCATTCCCAACCATGCTGGGCTGGCAGCAGGAGGCTGGAAGTGCCATCTCTACCCTGTTTTTAGGCAGGGATATATTCCCACAGCATATTCCCCTGGCAGGACCAGGGCTGGCCAATTCCTCCTGCCCACCTCAGGCCTATTAAACCTGCCATAGGCTTCTGCTAGTGAAGTCTATGGCACCAGGTCATTTTTGTGCTTCCTGTATCTATTACTCTAATATGTTCTTGCCCATTTCAGAAAGGATGATGCCCCTTCTAGGCAGCCAACTCTTCCCCTAGGCACAATTTTTAGAAGGCCTTAGGATATGCACCAAAGGCTAATTATGTGGCTGACAGAGAGCATCAGTTACTTTTTTACTGAATGATTTCTTCACTGGGTGAAATGAAGCTGAGTTAAAGGGAATGACAGAGAATATAAATATTTAAAAAACCCTAAGAATAACGCTACCTGGGATTAGAAGAAATATTCTCTCTTAGAGTAAGGAAAAAGTCATCTATTTCTATTTTTAAAGGCTTCTTTGAAAAATCAAACAATGTTGCTTTTTACCAAATGCCCTCAATGCCCATTAAAATGACCCCATGGAATAGAATTTTAATGTGTTTTCTGATACTAAACAATCTTACTTTCCTGGGATTAACTTTCCTTGTAGGAAAGCATGAATTAGAATGGATAATTCTTAGCATTGGAAGACAGTAGGCTTTGTCCAGCAGGCAATTAAATGCCTCATGTGACTTGCACCCCTAAAGGAGGGTGGGCCCGATTTTTCTCCAAAGACTACAAATAACGAAGTGACAACTCATCAAATGGCTGTGGGATTTCCAGTACTCAAATAAGTTGTAAAGATTAAATTAGAAAAGACATGAGAAAGTCCTCTGCGAAGCCCAGTGCCATAGACAGAGTGCTGGTCCAGGCATCTGGAGCCCTGGTTTCTAGCTCTGCTATTGGTATAAGTTAACTTACTATCCAGCCCTGGGCAAGTTACTACCTTGCTGTGGTCCCTTTCTGGACTAAACCAGGGGCTTCACTACATGACCACTAATGTTCCTGCCAAGTCTGATATGTCTAATTTTCTGAAAATCCATGTCAATGATAAAGTATTTGCAATGGGGAGGGCCTGACTGACACCCCATGAGCTGGGGAGTGTGAGCTGTTTCTGTAGCCACGGGAATGGAGTGATGCTTGAAACTGCCACAGTTCTTACTCAAGGCCCCTTGTGTTCTGGCTGGAGTTAAACATAATCAATGGAAGTGGACATCGAATGGGGCAAAGCTCCCAATCTAGTACTTGAATCTCACCTTAGTAAGTCCCTCAGCCCTGTAGTTTAACCATATAAGCCAAAAACCATGGATAAAGACACAAAACTTTTAAGAATCTATGAGCCAGTGTTATTCAGGAGACAACTGCTCGCCTTCTTATGTAACTTCTAATATATCAATTGCTAAACCACTAGATAAACTACACCTCCCATGTGGTAGGCAAGAATTGTCCCATAAAACCTTCTAGGTCAGAGACTAGGGCTTATATTACTAAAATGGAATTTCACCTTCCTTCATCATAGCAGCCCTGGCCTACATACATGGGAATCTTATATCTTGTGGCAGGAAATAGTTAACAAAGAGCTATAGAAATGAATCTGCTCTATGGCCTGATGGACACTCATCATTAGTGAGTTATTACAAATAATAACTGTACATCAAATGCTTCCTCATTTCTTTCCATGGACAGGTGCAAGTTTCTTATTGAATACTGTTCAATTGTGCCTGGAGATGGGGAGAGGTATAGTGGTTTCATTTTTTTTTTTTTTGAGACGGAGTCTCGCACTGTCGCCTGGGCTGGTGTGTAATGGCGCCATCTCGGCTCACTGCAACCTGCACCTCCCAGGTTCAAGCAATTCTCCTGCCTCAGCCTCCTGAGTAGCTAGGATTACAGGCACCCGCCACCACGCCCGGCTAATTTTTTTGTATTTTTTAGTGGAGATGGGGTTTCACTGTGTTAGCCAGGATGGTCTCAAACTCCTGACCAAGTAAGTGATCCACCTGCCTTGGCCTCCCAAAGTGCTGGGATTACAGGCGTGAGCCACTGCACCTGGCCACGGTGGTTTCATTTTTGTCTTTTGTTTCACCATCTGGTGGCAATAATTATCATCATCCTACTCATCCCCAAGTCAGCCTTATCCTAAATCCTTCGGGAAACCCCACCTAAACTCTGGAACTACTCAACAAAGCAGAACAACAGAGAAAAAGGGCTTCAGACTTGAACGTGAACAGGACAGAGTTGTGCACACACGCACACCCTCCCCCACTGCTACCAGGTCAAGGTGATTTTTACAGCTCTTAATTCATTTCAGGAATATGGGCTTGGGAGCTTGTTTAATCTCTAGGACTCTTTTTCTTGGGGATGTGAGGCCCAGAAAGCATGTATCATCACAATGCTTTATCCCAGCAGAAGCTTGTGATTTTGCCCATTTGGCTGATATGAAGAACTTCCTCTTCCCAAATCCCCGAGAAAAGGGGCTCTTTCTCAGGCCCTGACAGTCACCCCATGGCAGGACAGGCATTTCAGTAGCTACAAGAAAATATACACATTTTGAAGTTCTTGGCTGGGGTTTTCCAGCATTTCTTGGTGTATCTGCCTTCTTCTGAATTGAAGGCAACAGAGTTATAGGCAACTTCCTCAAATTGTTTTATAAAATGTATCAAGGTCATTACTATTTTTCATTTTCCTCTTTCTCCTGTTGTACCCTTCTCAATTTAAACAATGCTTTGTGCCAACAGAGGGGTGGGCAGTATTGGAGAAATATGCAGGCGGATTTCTTTAGGGATTATCAAGGGTGGGGTTGAGCGGGGATGAAAGAGCAAACTCTGGTTTCTAGCTTACAGGGCATTAAGTGCAGCAGTGGACAATCTCTGTATCTCCCATGCAGCAGTGCTGGCTGGACTTGGCATTTATAACCTAGTGCCTGTGGGGAAATCAGTCCTACTTTTTGGAAAAGTCCACTAAAAGAGGCATGAGTGAGCCTATGTCATATGAAAAAATCACTTGTGAAAGCCTCAATTTTTGCCTCTAATTGCTAGATCATGTCACCTCTCTGATAGATGTCTAGAATCTGTACTTTCTTCATACATTTTTCCAAGCAAAAACTAATGGATTTAAAAGGTAGGATTTACCTCTTTATCATCATGACGTCTTCGAATAAATTCTTCCGTGGATTCCAAGTAATCAGCTGGTATAAAATGTCTTGGCGATTCTGAATCTTTAAAACAACAAAGTAGAGTTAAAACAGGCAAAGATTTCGCTGGAAACCAGCTTGCGAAAAGAGTTCACCTTTCATCTATTATAAATATCAAAATTTTGAAGTCATTCTTGATTAATGATCAATGGTCGAATTCTGAAGGAAAAAAAAATTCCACCCCCCACCCCATTTTTTGGATTTATTTGTGAACTAGTTTAATGCAAAGAAAACTACTCAGAAGGCAAAAGGTGAGCAAAATGAGAGAACTTTCTTTGTAAAGTGTCCCTACAAAGAGGCGTGCAGGACCTTATAGGGACAAGGCACACACTCACACACATATAGGGCCATTGAGAGAGGCTGCCTCTCAAAAAACCATGGGGTATGTTGGGGATTGGTGCAAACAGCAAGGGGTTCAAGAGTTCAAATGAACACATTTCTCAGTTGAGCTAAACGGCCAATTTTTCTTTCGAAACACAGTTTGGTGGTTAGTCTAAATGACATGGGGGCTTTGTTTTTAAAGAAGTGCAGCCACTACGAGCCATGATTAATTGCCAAGCAAAACAAACAGAAAACAAAGGACAGACCAGAAAATGAGCACCAAGGGCACAGAGGAGGACGGGATAATGCAAGCAAAGTGGAGGGACGGGCAGGTGAGACTAGGCAAACACACAAAATGCCACCTCCACGGGATGGTGCCAGTTCACTTTGTGGGTTGTTGTTCCTGTCCAGGCTGTGGTCTGAGTATGGCACGGAGTTTCCATTATTAATGGCCCTTGGGTAGTCCTCCAGGGCCGTGGGTCTCTCCTGAGAGGGCTCTGAGCTGCAGCTAAGCCTGGCCATGGTGTGTCGGGAAGACAGGCGTGTGGGAACCACGGGCTTCCCCCCAGAAGGGGGCTGGTCCTGATGGGGCTGACTGGGGAGGTCTGGCTTCTGGCCCACCAGGAGGCCTGAGGAGTCACCAGGGGAAGGTTGTCTGGGGTGGTGGTGGAGGGGCTTTTTCAGCCGGAAAGGAAGGGGGCTCATTAGGTAGATGTTCCTGAGGAGGGTGCTCTTGTCCCCTCTGGCATCCAGGCGCCACTCAGGCTGTCTAGAGGTCTGCTGCTGCTCATGCTTCCGGATGGTGGTGAAGCGGGTGTATGAGGCCGGGCAGGTGCCCTTGCACTTGTTGAGGCGATGTTTGGGGAAATCTCCATGAACACTGCCGCCACTGCCTTCTCTGCTGTCAGTGGAGATATTTGAACAGCGGTCCACGTCATCAGAGCAGGTGGAGAGAGGCTCAGAAGGCACAAGGCCCCTGAAGCTCAAGGCATGGTGTGCCATATTGCTACATGTTGGGGAAGCATAGACCCCACTGGAGTTCATCCCATCCATCTCCTTGGGACGGAGCTTGGTTGACTCAAGTAGGGACTCGGCCGAGCGGGCTGAGGTCAGGCTGCCCCGGGACAGCACAGGTGTGGGAGACTTGCTCAGCCTTCCGGACAGGTCCAGGGATGGCATGGAACGGGACCGCTGAATCAGCTGCTCAAAAGCGGTGATGCGGGAAGAGACGGTGTGCTTGGGGATGTGTTCCGAGCCCTCCTGGCTGGGGCCCAGCTCACCCCTGGACAATGCCAGGCTACTCTTTTCAAAGTGGGAGGCAAGATCCCGCACACTCGAGGAGGAGGAGATGGAGCCCAGGAAGAGGCCAGATCGGTTGATCTGGTGCATGTCCCGATAAAGCATGGTGAACTGCATCCCAGCCTTTCTTGAGAGAGGACAGGGCCTCCTGCCGCTGGTGCTGTACTCCTGGAGGCTCATGGTACTGCTCGACTTGCTGTCATAATCCCGTCGGGAGCGCATGAGCAGGTTCTCAATGCTCCCTCCCACTTGGAGGGGGAGGCCTCTTTTGGAATCATTTAAAGAACCAGAAACACAAAGGTTCTCACAGCTTTGAGCCTTCTCTGAGGGCAAGAGGATACTCTTCTGTTCCTGCAAAAGAGCGCTGGGAGCAGAGAGCCTGGGTTTGAATTTGGAAGGAAGGATTTCCGAAATGCAGGCCTTCGCAGCTGACAGGGGCTTCTTGTGCTTACACACAGGGCCTAACGCATTGCTAGTGTTAAACGTTCGGCTATGGACTGAAGATGAAGAAATCATGTGAGCATTCCCACCTTTACGATCCACTGGTAAGCATGCAGAATAAAATAAATAGACCCATTAGGTTAAAGCTGAAAGCTGCTAAAAAGAAAAAGGAGAGGTAACATGCTCATTTGTCATAAGGGCTTTTAAAAAATTTCCAGTCGAGGTCCGGAAGCAAAATAATCTGTGCTGCAAAGCAGGTGCAAGGATGCAACAACAAAAAAAATGGCTACCCTGCTAGAGTTAGGAATGGCTAAAGCTCAGGTAATTTCTAAGAAAAGGTAATTAGAATGAGAGAGAGAGAGAAAGAGAGAGAGAAAGAAATCTTGAAGGAGAGCAAGGTTGGGGGGGTCAAAGGAACAGAAACTATTAAAACCAGAAAGAAAAATGGCCGGTAAGAAAATAGGGGAGGGAATTTAAGAGGGCTCTGAGGCCTGAATGTGGGTCTGAACAAGGCAGGACTTATCCCCATTGCTGGAGGTTCACCACGGCCGACGCTCAGTGAATGGAGGTGGATGGGAGACAGAGGCCTGCAGGCTTCACCCAGTTAATTACCTTTAGTGGAAGCAGAGCTGGATGGTCGCTTGAGCCCACTCAGGCCCTGAAGAGGGATGTCACCACCTTCCAAGACACTTTTATAAATTTGTCTCTCATTCTCCAAGCTAGTGAGATCCCCAGGAGCCCCGTCTGATTCCCTCTTCACTGCATGGAAGTTGGAAGAATATATACTATGAACAGGTAATTTTGAAAGAAAGAGAGAAAGGGGAAAAAATAAAGATAAGAATAGGAGTTAGTGCTTTTAACATTTTTCAAACAGCACATTACCTACTGAGGACAAGAAATACACCTGGTATCCTAATCAAGAACTGTCCTTTCTAAAGAGTGCTCTTATTTAGACAGACATTTCTACAGACAGGCCCATGGAGCCCTGAATGCTCAGGAATCTTGCCCAAACAGCAAAGTTCTCTAATTGAAATGGCTACATTTGTGCTTTAAAAGAAAAATTCTGTGGAACGCTGCCTGGGGAAGAAGGGTTGGAGGAAGGATAGGGGAGAACAGGGGGAGGATCACACATAGGGGAGGGCAGGAGGACCCAATGGCTGCACGCAAGATGGTGCAGTCAAGCTCTCTGTCAGATGTGCCTCTGTCACGTAGCCAGGCAGTGTCAGCTACTTCAAGTCCACTACCTGGATTATTTTTCTTGGTTATTCTTCGTAAGCATTTGGAATATAAAATCATCAATGAAAGGAGGAAGCCCAAGAAAAATCAGTGACCAAGTGAAATTGGAACCTGGGATTCTATGGGCTCTTAGTATCACAGCCACATTTGCACTCACTTCTTTCAAAGTTTGTGTTCAGAAGATTATGACCTGACATGTAGTATAAGCATAAACAATTGCTCCTTTATAGCCTCCATTTATTTTTATCTTGTTAACATCGAGGTATTTCTGCAAGTTACCACAAATTCCTTTTGGAATGAGGTGAGGCACAGAAAAAAAAATTAAGGGTACTTACTCACTGAGTCCCTCCCTTCTCCTAATCCCATTTTTCTATGCCTGCCACTAACACACTGTCATTCACACACACACACACAGACACGCACATGCACAGACATGCGCGCGCGCGCGCACACACACACACATATTTCTCAGTTAAGTGAATGACTCCTGTCCCGCAGAACCACATAGGCTTCTCCTGAGCTTCTTTTATTCCTACCCAACTCAGGTTACTGGTATCAAAATAGATTTTTCAGCTCTGAAGACCCATTGCTAGGTGGAATTCCTTCATCCCTCTGTTTCATTGTGAACATCAACTAACATATAGAACAGCTTAAAGAATTACAGAGTGAACACCCATATTCCCCCCACCTAGCTTCTACGGGGGCCACAAACTGTGACTACTTGATCACACATCTGTCCAGCTATATTTTCCTCTACTCAACCAGCAAAGATCAATAATGTGATGCTTTTACATTCCAGGAAACTGGCCTTTCTTTCTGTGCATAATTGCAGCCTCTGAGTCCCCATGGTCACTGATAATGACAGCAAAAACAACTCTACACACCTCTTGGTGAGGCGTCCTATGTGGCAGGCACCATGCCTATTGATCATTATCACTTCAATCCTAACAATCCTACTTCTGCCATTTTTTAGATGAGGAAACAAGGCACTGAGAGATTCAGTAACTTGTCAAAGTAGGCAGGTTAGCAGAATGGCAGGGCTGGAACTTGAACCAGGTCATTGAGCACTACACAGATAGTATTCTCTCTCAGCTCCTGTTTTACTTTACTGCTTATTAATTTATTTTTTTGTTGGGACAGGGTCTTACTATGTTGCCCAGGCTGGTCTTGAACTCCTAGCCTCAAGTAATCCTCCCACCTTGCCCTCCGAAAGCGCTGGGATTACAGGCATGAGCCACCGTGCCCAACCTTCAGCTGCTGTTTTATTAATAGATACAACATTTTCCTACAACTGAGGAGGCAGTGGCTTGCACACCACAGGAACCAGAGGGAGCTCAGGGATGCTCCAGCTCCGTATACACCATCACTGCTGAGTGTTACTCACCATGAACACACCCCTAAGATAAGCGGCACCAGACACAGGAGTCAGAAATGGAAAAGAGGTGGGGACTCTGGTAGAACACCGCGACATCTCCACCTTAGAATAATAAAGTCCCCTGAGCAATACTATTGCTTCTGGCACTAGTAATCCCCTCGCAGAGCTGCCACTTACTGAGCCTCACCTTGTACCCACCTGGGGGCTAAGGGCTTTATATACCCTATTTCAGGGGACTGCCGAGGGTGGGGATCAGAGCTCCCACAGGGCCCTCTTCATTCACTCTGGCCTGGATGTGGAGGTCAAATGCTTTTCCTCTTTACTTAGAGGAGATGGAAGAACCTGAGGGTAGCTTGCAAGGCTGTGGCACCATATGCCAATTTAAATAAATGTGAGTTGATCTAAACTGGCTTATAATTTTGAATTTCCTAATTAAAAATAAATATGTCCCTTTTCTAAATTTCCTATTCATTATCCACCCTCTTCCCTTTGGTTGCATTTTCTGATTTTGCCCTTCAGTTTAATGCTATGTTTCCTCTTTTTTGTATAACTTCAACAGCAAAAACATCCTTGAATAGATGTCCTTTATCTTTGCTGACCAACAGCTGTGGTGACTGAGGTCTCTTTTGAAGGTATGGTGTCTGAAGCCCCTCCCACCTTGGTTTGGGGCTACCACACCTCCTTAAGCATTGGAGATCACTAAACTAAATTGGGCTTGAGGCTGCATCCATACTTTGAGTTCCTATTCTTCTGCAACCTAACTATGTAAACAAACTACAATCTAAGAGTATGCTCTTATAACAAGTAGCTGAGTCTCAGCCAATCACAGCAGCCAAGCTTCAGCCAACCCCAGGCTGCCAACTGATCAGCCCACATCTATATAAATGCCCAAATAGGCAACTGTGGAGCTGCAACCAATCCAGCTGTAGCTGTACTTGCTGTCTTTTGTTGTTTATAAATGCTGCCTGCCCATGTTGCTGGGTGAAGCTCTCTGAACTGCCCCTGGTTCTAAGGGCTGCCTGAACATAAATCCTTCTATGCCTTAAATAAATCTGCTAAATTTAATTTGTCTAAAGTTTTTCTTTTAACAGAGTGACTGACAGCAGCTTCCATTCTGCTGTGCCTGCTATCCTCTGAATTGCCTCAGCTTTGGCCAGAACTTTTTTTTTTTGAGACAGAATCTCACTCTGTCGCTCAGGCTGGAGTGCAGTGGTGCCATCTTGGCTCACTGCAACCTCTGCCTCCCGGGTTCAAGTGATTCTCCTGCCTCAGCCTTCCTAGTAGCTGGGACTACAGGCATGCGCCACCACACCCGGCTAATTTTTGTACTTTTAGTAGAGACAGGGTTTCATCATGTTGGTCAGGCTGATCTCAAACTCCTAACCTCAGGTGATCCACCCACCTTGACCTCCCAAAGTGCTGGGATTACAGAAGTGAGTCACCACGCCCAGCCTGTCCAGAACTTCTAAGCCGTCTTCCTAAGTTCCTAATAACTTTGTTCTGTCATGACTCTTGACCATAACTGGCTGCCTGACCTCACACCTCTGCTCTACCTCACCAACAGTCAGATCTCACCCCACCCCAACCCCTCAGCCACCTCACTCTCTGGCCTTATTCCACCCATTATCACCGTTTTTTCCTGCTTCCTACCAGAATGATAAACTAGCACTCAGGAAATCTCTCAGAATGGATTTGCCAAGCCAATTGTTTTTTTTCTGATACCAAAGCTAACAAAACATGCTTTTTCCAGATGGGTAACATTTTGAAACCGAGGCACTCCTTGTTTAAAAACAATACCCAAGAGCTCTACAACAATGCTGTGTCACCCAGGCTGGAGTGCAGTGGAGTGATCTCAGCTCACTGCAACCTCCGCCTCCCACGTTCAAGTGATTCTCCTGCCTCAGCCTCCCAAGTAGCTGGGACTACAGGTGCCTGCCACCACGCCTGGCTAATTTTTTTTTTTTTTTGTAGTTTTAGTAGAGACAGGGTTTCATTATGTTGGCCAGGCTGGTCTTGAGCTCCTGACCTCATGATCCTCCTGCCTTGGCCTCCCAAAGTGCTGGGATTACAGGCATGAGCCACCATGCCCAGCCACAACAATGTTTTTAAGTGTATCATATCCATCAGATCTTCTAATGTTGAAGAGAGACCATTTGTTTCACTGTACAGAAGGGGAAACTGAAGACCAGAATGTCAAAGGCATTTGCCCAAGGTCACAGAGTACTTGCTCTGTCCAAGTGTACCAGAGAGGATGAGAGAAGCAGCCTTATCCCCTCAGCTGGTTGAGAAAGGTCCAATCAGGAATAGCAGCTGAGTACTTAACAAAACAAGTTAAGTTCAGAAGCTCAGCTCTGAGCAGCCTTGATTAACCCAGATTTTGGTTCAGGAAGAGCAAGCAAGAAGAGCTAGCACAGAGAATTCAGCCTCTGGCTAAGATGCAGAGCTGGCTGCTGAGTTTCAAGGGGATTCAACAAAAACACACTCACTGGAAGAGTAAAGTGAGAGAACAGAGCAATCATCCTAGGACCAACTGTTTCCAACTGTGCTAATGGGCAGGCTCCGGAGGCAGTGGACAGAGTCCTGGAGACTGGGATTCCCACCTGACTCCAGCAAGGAATGTGGATCAGTAGAGGCAAACCCACTCTTGTTTAAAAACTTGCGAACAGTCTGTTTCTCTTGGCCTCAATTTCTTTCACTTGCAAAACTAATAGGCATGGGGAGATTGTACAAGAAACCCACCTGCAAATCTGTTATGTACACAGACCCTTCTTTTGAGCTCCAGACACATACATTCAACTGCCTTCTAGACATCCACCTGAATGTTTCTCAGGCATCTTAAACTCAACGTGTCCCAAACCATCTTCCATCACACAACCCAGAAAGCTCAGGAAATCGGTTCCCTTCTCTCTCTCCTTGCTCCTTAAGCCTAATCAGTCACCAAGTCCTGCTTCTTCCCTGTCTTTGACACAGCTCACATTAATCCCTTTACTCTCCACCTCCCGCCTTATCACCGCTCACCTACAACTGTACAACAAACACGCATTGCTCTCCCAGTCTCCAGCCCTGATGCCCTCCAGTCATCTCTGTCTAGAAAAGATCTCATCATGTCATTCTACTGCTCATTTATTCGGTCAACAAATATTTACTGAGCATCTACTAAGTGTCAATCGCTCTCCTAGGTGAAGATTCAACAGGCAACAGAACGGACAAAAAGTTCCAGCCTCATAAAGCTTACATTCACCATTCAAAATAATTTAGTTATTTCAAGAAGAAGAAGAAAAAAAACCTAACTGTTGTTAACTGTGGCTTTGCAGGAAGGAGTCTAGATAATCCTCTAGAAGTTTCATTTTATAGCCTTTTGTACTGCATGAAAAAAATTATATTTATACTGATATTGTTATTCACATTTTATTTGCACCTCCTCCATAAAGCTTAACCTTTCTTCCTCCACAAAACAATAGGTGCCCACTCCTTCCTCCTGGGCCCCATCATTGCATTCACCCCACTGGACTCTGGTTATTTACAAATCTGTCTCCCCTATTACACCTGGAACCCCTTGAGGGCAGAAAGTTTATCTTCTTAATCCTTGCATATCTGGTGCCTTGCATGGTTGTTCAATAAATATTAATGGAATAAATGATTCTATAAAATTAAATGCCTACATGCATACAGATTTCTGACACATTTGTAAAGTCCCAGAGGACCTCTACTGTTTCATATAGTTCTTCAGGTTATGATCTGTGTTTTGTTCTCAAATCAGATTAAGGGGAAAAAGCGTTTGCTAGTCTACCATCACCATATAGGGAAGAACAGCTTGTTCTTGAGTGCCACCTGCTGGTCAAATAGAGTAAAGCTCTTTGGTTAGGCAAAGAAGGTTAATCAATGCTGAAATACATTGAAACGAAAGTAATGAGTAGTTACCACTACTGATTTATAGATCTGAAATGCTAGGAAAATAAAGTACAAAACTGGACACACACTGTGATGTTAATTATAAAAAATATATATATTGAAGGCAAGGACTTGTAGTTGTATTAGGATATTGGGACTATGGGTGAATTCCTCTCTGTTCCCAGTTCTTTTAATATTATCATATGTAATCAGTGTTAGTTAATAAAATTATCAATTGAAGTCTGTCCAATTTATTAAAGTGGACTTAAAACAACACCATCACTTCTCCAGTTGCCACAAAACTGTGAACCTGGGCCACCTGTGACTCCTCCTCCTTCATTCTTTGGGTTAAGGTCAAGTCCTGCCAATGTTTCTGCCTACACATCATTCCTGTCCAACCAGTGAAAGGCACTAGGTTCAACTTACAAGCTGCCTGCCTCAGTGCTAACCAAGTTGGATTTCAGTTAATTAAGATTTACGGATCCATCCATTCATTGAGCAAACATTTACTGTATGCTTTCCTTTGTGTCAGGCACCCCATTTAGGCTGGTTCCTCACCAATTCCAGATATAAAAAAATCTTATTCATTTGGATAAACTGGGGGAAAACCAAGCCCGATTACTGAAAAATCCCCAAATGGTAGACTAGCAGGAGGAAAAAACTCATTTATTCCTGCCAAGTATTTCATGAGAGCTGAAAAACAGAGGCTTTGAAGACCTATTTTCAGTGATATAAATAAGAATTCTTGGTAAATTAACAGATTGAATATCTTCACTCACATTTACAGTGTCTGAAAACAATTTGCTCTTTTAGTCAGCTTACATTAGTACCCTCCAATCCTGCTAACCCAATATCATAAATAGTTGCTTAAATTGTGTGTGTGTGTGTGGGGGGGGTTGTTTTTTGTTTTTCTTGAGACAGAGTCTCGCTCTGTCACTCAGACTGGAGTACAGTGGTGCGATCTTGGCTCACTGCAACCTCCGCTTCCCGGGGAAGCAATCCTCCACCTCAGCCTGCTGAGTAGCTGGGACTACAGACGTGCACCACCAAGCCCAGCTAATTTTTAAAGTATTTTTTGTAAAGAGGAAGTTTTGCCATGTTGCCCAGACTGGTCTTGAACTCTGGCCTCAAGTGATCCCCCAACCTTGGCCTCCCAAAGTGTTGGGATTACAGACGTGAGCCACCACGCCAGGTCTAAATTGTTTTTTAATAGCTTGAAAACATTAAACCTTAGTATATCTTCTGCTAACTTATTACAAAATTTTGAATCAGTATGGGGCAGATGAGAGTTTACTGCCAACCCTAGTCCCTTGGCCTAGAGCTTCACCGTTCCTAATCTGGATATGGCTCTGCCCTGAACCTGCTGAGGAACTATGGCATTACACTGCTTTGATGTGCCTATTTCCTCATCTATAAAATGGGGATTAAAAATAATGCCTCATCTTGGAATGTTCAGAGGATTAAATGAGGTAAGGTAGATAAAATACCAAGCACAGGACCTGGCACGTAGTAAATGCCTGATAAATTGTTAAAATGATGTTATTCAATACCTGTGCTCCTTTATCCTGACTGCCTGTGGTAGCATTTGCCACTTGGCCTTTTCATTTACTAACCTTATTTGTGTGTGTGTGTGTGTTTTGTCCCAAAACTATTAAGGGACTATATCCACATTCCTATTAGAATACAGAGCTTAGTGCCTTGGATCCAGTAGAGCTAGGGAATTCACTCTGCCAGCTGTCCCATGAAGCCCTTTCCGTCTTGTGCAGTTTAGGGGGATGGAGGTGAGGAGGTAAAGGAGGAGAGCAGGCAGCAGGGTTAACACGGGCAGTCGGGACTGCCAAAGTGAAAAGCTGAGAATAAAGAGGTGGCCTGGGGGACCAAGGAGAGCTTGCTCGGAGCTGTGGCCTTGAGGACACCCTTTATCTGCAGGTAGCCTAGGGTCATCTGGTGGGCTTCATCTCTGAAGGCACATCCTAGGACCTAGAGGACCTGTGACTTATTGTCATTTTTAGAGCTGAAGGCCCGGCTCAATTGGAAGCTCTTTAAAAGGGAGTGAGCTGCAGAGCCAGAGTAGGAGACACGGGTTCTGATGCTACACCCGAGCCCTGACACCTGTCATATTGGCGACTGAGTCACCAACCCCACAGTGAATGCAAGAGACTTTACACCAGTCCTTCTCCAAGGTGGGAACTATCCCCTAAGGCAGTCCTTCTCTAGCTGCTGTCTTAATATGTCTTCTTAATTTCTTCTTATGCTCCTGGGTATATTAATCATGAAACACACATATTTATAGAAGAAAAATTAACATGATGGATCTAGCTAGAGCTTTTGATCACTACCCTAAGAAGATTAAAGTTTTTCCATTTTTCCACCAAAATACCCAAATCCCTGCTGACTTTCAAATGAAACTCTTCCTGTAAAGCACATTCTCCAGCAATGTAGGTAGGATATGTCCCAGAGACCACAATATCTGTCAAAAAAAAACCTTATACACTCAGCAACTCTGCTCATTGTGGATTTATCCAACCCTACTAGAATAGGTAATAGGTGTGTCTTCCCCTCATTGTCATATTTCAAAGAACAAGACACAGATGCGATGGTGACAAAATAAGAAAAGCTCCTACCAGAACAAGGTCCTTTCCTAAATTCACTGGGTGCCCCAGGCACTGTGAAGACTGGGGCCTTACCTTGAGGAGTTTATAATACACTAGCAATTATAAAAATACAAGAGTATATGTCAGGTATACAGCAACAGAAGTAAGGGCCACAGAGGTACTAACGTGAGCCTGGGTACAGGAAGGCTCCATGAGGGCCTATCTATATAAGCTAAAATGTTTGCTATTTATCACATATAGAACAGGAGGTGAGGGTAGCACTGAACATTTTCAGCTGGGATAACAGCTTCACAGCAAAGTGCTGAGAAAGGCAATCTGCTATAGGATTCAGGATGGTTTGGCAGGGGAAGAGGCTGGTGGCACTCCACAAAGGAGTGGGGTATGCATGCATCATCCAGAGTCCTAAGAACTGACAGAGGAAAACAGATGCCCATCTATGTGAGAATCAGGTAAATTAGCCCCTTCTCGGCACCTCCCTCCCCCCGTCTATTTTTTTTTTTTTTTTTTTTAGATGGAGTCTCACTCTGTCACCCAAGCTGGGGTGCAGTGGTGCGATCTCAGCTCACTGCACCTTCCGCCTCCCAGGTTCAAGTGATTCTCCTGCCTCAGCCTCCCAAGTAGCTAGGACCACGCCCAGCTATTTTTTGCATTTTTAGTAAAGACAGGATTTCACCATGTTGGCCAGGCTGGTCTCAAACTCCTTACCTCAGGAGATCTGCTTGCCTCAGCCTCCCAAAGTGCTGGGATTACAGGTGTAAGCCACTGCACCCAGCCCCCTCCCACAATCTTTACACCAGATGTGGCCTGTCTCAGTCACACTCCCCTCCCCATAAGAACCAGCAAATGAGATTTTTTTCTTTCTTTTTTGCGACACAGTCTGGCTCTTTCACTCAGACTGGAGTGCAGTGGTACAATCTCAGCTCACTGCAGCCTCAGTCTCCTGGGCTCAAGAGATCCTCCTGCCTCAGCCTCCCAAGTAGCTGGAACTATAGATGCATAGCACCATACCCAGCTTTTCCTTTTTTTTTTTTTTTGGGTAGAGACAGGGTCTATGTTGCCCAGGCTGGTCTTGAACTCCTGGGCTCAAGTGATCCTCCTGCCTTAGCCTCCCAAAGTGCTGAGATTACAGGCATAAGCCACCATGCCAGGCAAGAACTTGGATTCTAAACTTAGACAAATAAACTCCCATTCTAAAGGTGAAGATGCTAAAATGGGGAAAACTTTATGAAAGGTAATACAAATCATCACAAAATTAATTTGGAAGAGGAGGACAGAACAGAAGAAAAATAATTTGAAGACTATAATTAGATCACTTCTTATCACCAAACTGTACATCATTCAGAGCCATTAGGCTGATACAAACAAAACACACTCTGGGTCCAAAATATAAACTTCTCTCTTCCCATTTCTGACATTTAACATAGTAAGCAATGTAAACAAAATAAAATGGCAACTTACTATCCAGGAGTCTCTGAAGAAATTTCCGGAGTAGGGCTGATGGCTGAGCTCTGTAAATGTCCAAAAAAGAAAAAAAAGAAGAAAAAAATAATGCAGATGATTTATTTTGACTCATATGTTTCAAGCCAAGAGGAAAAAGAGAGAGGTCAATTTCTTTTTCCTAGTTTAGATCAGGACCTCTGGAAGTCAGGGGGGCTGGAAGGAAAAGGTCTTCGGTGCTGGTGGAGGGCGGTGCTCTTTCTCTGGAAGGAGAATGTATGGGCAGGTGGGCTCTCCTACTCCTGGTCTTTTGCCTTCCAGTGGATGCAGCCAAGGCCCTCTGGGTGGGTCAGGAGAAGGCCTCCTGGCTCATACTCATCTTCTGTCACAGGTCACTGGGCAATGGCCCACCGTGGGCCAACATGCTTTAGTGACATGGACAGCACATCCTCCACCAGCTTCTCCACAGCCCTCAGACCCCCCTCTGAGCCCAATGCAGAGCCCTTCATGCACCCCAAATGCCACATCCAGAGAGAGGGTCACCCAACACTTTAGGTCCAGCATGTACAAAAGCATACTTTAAAATACCACACTGTATTTAGATAACTTGTGTATGCCTGCAAATTTAGGAGTGCAGAAATGGGGAGAAATGCAATTTCACCAACCACATTAATGATCACTTCAGCATGAATAAGGGAATGCTTTATAAAATTACCAGGCACCACGCAAAAGGAAGAAAACAACCAAGAGCTACATGCAGAGAAAAAGCAACATAATTCTGTAGTTTAGGGTTTCTGTTGTCTTGGAGAGAAAAATGCAAATGCTTTGATATGCTTGTTTTTAAAAATAAGGGAGTAGTTGAATAAATCAATGCAAAGGTTAATTTTAAAGATACTTCTACCTTAAATAATGGCCTTATCTCTAATAATGACCATTTTAAGAAAAACTAGCTATTTGGAGAAGAGACATTTAAGGAAAGGACAGAAAGAAAAGGAAGAGATTGTGAAAGAGAGAAAAGGAAATGACAGGGAAGGAGAGGCAAACTCACCCACTAGCCCCCTGCCTGCTGAAACCTGTTGGGCTTGTATGCTTTCATTTCTGAGGGCACCTCTGCTCTGGGATGAGGACTGTACCCCACGCCACCCCCATTATTCCTCAGAGAGCACACCCCTCTTACCTTCACATTCATCCTCCAGCCCTTTTGGCTGCACTGTCTTGCCTGCCCATCCTCTCCTTCTTGAGTCTCCTATCTCTGAACACCTGTCCTGTCCGGTCTTCCACCTTGAAAAAACTTTGACCCTATAGAGTCCTCTGGGAACACTCCCCTCCCTTCCTTCCTCCCACGGCCACATCTTTTCACTCAGTGCTGTACCTCTGCAGGCTCCAGATTCTTTGCCATATACTCTAACTCCCAAGAACTACTCACCCAGCAACCTCCAAAGCCTTTGGAAACATCTTAGTCATCGCATCCACTGACCTTCCTGGGAGTCCACCTTTCTGGACATCTGGGAAGATCTCATGCTTTCTCCTCATGCTCCATCATTCGCTTTTCCCTCCGCCTCTGTGAACTCTCCTTTCTCTCCCTCTCCCCTTCTCCTGTTCCACATCACCCAACGTCCCCATGGGTAGTTCTTGGTTTCACATCCTTTCTCTCAACACAATCCCCTCTTCAGTCTTTCATCTACTCCCTAGTTGGATGTCTTCTTCTACCCCCAGGGCTTCAACCATCGCCTCTCCTCAGGTGACTCCAATCCCCATCTTAAGCCCATGCCTCTTCCAAGAACTCTAGTTTTAGAGTTCCAACTGCCTACCGGATATTACCTATATGACACCCAACCAACACCTCAAAGGTCAATTACCTAAAGCCAACTCCCTCACCTTGCCTCTGCCCTGATCTTCTCCCCAGCTGTCCTCTGTGACGTGCTCACATCCTCATTCTTCCATCTGCCTGGCCAAAACCCTAAGGTTGTCTTTGTCTTAATCCCATCCCCCAATTCTTTGCTCTTTACACCAGTTAATTAAACTATCCCACTGCAACATCCTCAGTGACCTGGCTTGCATCTGCCCTCCTCACTGCATGCTGGCACACCCAGCAAGGGCTCTCACCACAGCCACAGTCACCATTCTCACTCCAGGGCTAGTTGTGATCTCTTCTCACCTGAGACCTTCAATTCCACAGTGGCTAATCTGGTTCCTTCACCCTAATTGGAAACTCAGCCCCTAACCCCACCCCACCTGCCCCACCCATCACCTGTCTGCCTCACCCATGTGTGCAGTGCCTCTGGTGGCTCCTTCAAGTGCTGAGGGAGAGCTTGAGCCTAACCCCTGGCCCTGCTGGCTTTCTCATGCTCTGCTGTCTCTGGATCCCCAATTCCTAACACCCTCAAGCAACCTGCAGCTCCTCGGCTCCTGACTCTCTTACCCCAGACCAAATCCCTGGTCTCTTCACCCCTTCCCTGGTTTGAGTCTCTGATGTTCTCATGACTTTTGTGCCCAAGTCACTGGGGCTGGAGATCTGTCTTGGTTCTGCTTAAGTGTGGCATGGGTCCATCAGCAGTTTCCACTTTTCCTGTCATGGTTTGTGGACCTTCCTGGCCTCCTCAGCTCCATATTCCTTTTGTATCTTTTTTTTTTTTTTTTTTTTTTTTTTCCCTGAGACGGAGTCTCGCTCTGTCACCCAGGCTGGAGTGCACAGGTGTGATCTCAGCTCTGCCTCCCGAATTCAAGCGATTCTCCTGCCTCAGCCTCCCAAATAGCTGGGAATACAGAGGCCTGCCACCATGCCTGGCTAATTTTTGTATTTTTAGTAGAGACTGGGTTTCATCATGTTGGCCACGCTGGTCTTGAACTCCTGACCTCAAGTGATCCACTTACCTTGGCCTCCCAAATTGCCGGGATTACAGGCGTGAGCCACCGCGCCCGGCCTCCTTTTGTACCTTCTCTAAAGATATCTTTTCCTTTTAAGAGTCTCTTTTGTTTTGTCAGGGAGCCCTCCAGGCAGTTCTATGAACATTTGGTTTTTTCCTCCTTGGAAACCTACTTACCATGATGTCTTTCTCTCTCTCTCTTACTCTCTCTCATATACCCTTTAATAAACCATATTTTGACATAGCTCCCTTTAAAATATCATGGCAGACTCAGTTTCAAACACTTTTTTTGTGTGTCCAGGCCATCTGACCTCTGAGTGCATTTTTCATTGAGAACTTTCTGAACTTTAAAATGACAAACACTACTACTCTGAGAGCGCCATGCACAGAAAGGGTACCCAAAGCACTGCTGCTGAGTTTTTGAAACTGATCTTTGAGGTTGGTATCTCCCAGGGCTGCAAAAAAGACATGGAAACTGCCAAAAATGGCTCCCTGAAAATTCAGAGAAGGCAGACAGAGGCAAAGGAAGGGAACTTAAAAGGTTGCCCCTGGAAAGCAGAGGAAGAGAATAAGGTGGGAGAGTAGTTTCAATCAGCAGCCTCTCTGCATATATTTGAAGAATCCCCTTTAAGGAAGATGCCAAGCTCAAAAGAAAACCAAGCAAAAATGAACTGGGTAGGTGTGGGGGAAGGAGTCTAAAACAGTAGTCAGAAAGCCATGCAGCCTAAAATAGCCAGCATCACCATCCGTCACCTCAACTACATCAAAAACCATAGAATAAAGAAGAAAACAAAGCACAGCTTGAAAAGGAACTGATGGCATGAGAAAAACTAGGAAATACCTGTGGCACGTTTGCACTGGGTGCTTTATTAAGCGTCTCCATTTTTTCTAAATCTGCCTCTAACTCTGTCTGGCAGAGGCTGAGATCTTTGTCTAGATTAGTCTGGTTCAAGAAAGAAAAGATGGGAAAGAAGGTTTTAGTTTAGAGGAAAGGGAGAAAGAATGGAAGGTTACGTTTGAAAAAAATGAATTTTTTTCTTAGTGTTATACTTTCATACGGCCAAGATAGCATGATTAAAACACAAGAGCTCACTGGAAATTAGTTGAAGACATGAAAACAGAGAATGTAACATTAGGCATATAAAGCAGAAATCCTGAAGTCATCAGAGCTTCAAAAAGCTATTCTACTTGCTACGGAGAACTACAAAAACCTACCTTTAAGGAAATGCCTATTTTCTCTTTTTTCAGAGTGTGGTGACAGTGACAAATACTATATGTCAGAAGAATACATAATTGCTTTAAAAACCTCTAAACATTAGTATATGTCTTAGAGAATTTGTTACATAGTTTTATTACCTAACCAAAAAAAAAAAAGCATCAAGTTTTTTCAAAAGTGATTTAAGAAAACAAACAAACAAACCCACAACACACTCACACTAACCAAGGCTAGAGAGCACACACAGTCCAACGGAGGAGGCACAGCGGAATTACCTTTCTATCCTCTCTAGGAAGGATAGAGCAGTCTCCAGGAGTATAATCCCATATCTTTTTGGGAGGCTGACGGGAAGCAGAGGAGGAAATGAAGAAATGAGCATAAAGACATAAAGACAAACATGGAGACTGGCTCAAACAAGGAGGGGTACACTGGGAGAACTGTATCAACACAGAAAGGTGAACTCAAAAGCAAGGGGAGTGGGTGCTGCCTACGGACACAAGGCTGCCTGCTGGAGCGGAAGCCTGAGGATTTGGGAGCTGGGACTGTTACCTAGGAAGTCTGTTTCTATGTCTATGTTTCAAGAGCAAATCATCGTTGGATTCTAAATATTGAAAACTTAAGAAAAGAAGGGGGGAAAAAAAGAAAAAAAAAGCATTAACAAATTTCAACAAAAATAGAAACTTTTAAATTCCTCATTGTTCTCTTCAAACTAAGATTGACACTGAAGATTCTACATTTTTGGGGCAGTCTTCTGCTGTAAAATTCATTGTGTATTAACACGTGTGAATCTAGAGGTTTGGTCAACAGACTGAACCAAATGTACTTTCTGTGGTTTGTAGCAAAGAAATTCATATATAAAATGGGTGTTAAATAGTACACTAGACAATTTCATACCAGTAGTTTTAAAACCTTCTTTTACAGTTTAACTAGACCTTGATAGTGGTAGAGACATACTTTTCATCCCCCTTAGAGAACAGAGTTTAAACCCAGAATTTAAAGAGGGGACTGTAAGGTTATTTTTGTTTTGTCTTTTAACTCTTCAAGTCAGATTTACAGCTGCATTCCTAAGACAGAAATTTGCCAAAAGATTGTTGTAAGTTTAATGAGGGAAGAGTCCAGAGGGTGGAACATTCAGAGGTTACAGGTGACTTCTAACTCTGGATCCTCTCTTCTACTTGTTCTGCCTATTTAGACTTGAATTTTCTTACATAATGACCTCTAGGGTGATAAGAAATAGGAGATCATTAATAGCTCCTAAAATTTTGTGCAAATTTCATTATAGCCAACTCCATGGAAGCATTCAAATTGGTTTACATTGTGAAATTTTGACTTGCTCTTACATATAGAAATCATGTCAATTTCTATAGAAATTAGAGGAAAACAACTCAGAAAAAAAGCTGATTCCCAGGCTCTTTGTAATAAATCTGCAAATGAGAAGTAATCTGATTCCAAGGTGTGTTCACTGCTGACAGCAACAGGTCAGTAATGTCATCTCTGCACATGTATATTCCGCATTTCATAAAGTAAGTGATATTAGCAATTACCATTCATCTTTAAGCACTTAATACACTTGGACTGTTCATCTGCAGAAGTAGACTTTTTAAAGCCTAATGACTTACGATCATTTCTTTACTGCAATAAACAGGGCAGTGTTTACAAATTAAACTGGTTTTAAATAATCTGTCCAAAAATGGTCCCTGGAGTCTTGAACTATTTGCTATTCTAACAACTTGTTGGAGCTAAAAAGGTATCTTTTTAGTTAGGATCTTCCTGAAATTTCAGTTCATTTTGGGTGGCTAAAGCGAAGGGGTGGAGGAAGCAAGGAGTTCAGGGTAAATGTCTAGTGTCAAAGTTCTGGCAGGCTTTACTGGGGAAAGTGGTCCCCAGTTGGTGTGAGAAAAAAAAAAAGTAGAAATGCTGATTCCCATGATCTGGTAGGAGTTTTGATTCTGCTTCTAAATGGCTGAAAAGCTTTCCAAAACAACTTCCATGGTTTATGCCACTTTTATTTATGTCTCTTACTCTTTTGTGGCAGAGTGGTTGCAGTAGGAAGTGAAGAAAAAATTTATCCTTACCACACCTTCCTCCCAAACCCTGTTAGTTCAACTAGGTAATAAGCCCACCATTAGGATGCCTCAGACCATAAGGAGCTGTTCATTTCAGGACTGTTCCTCAGGATATGGGCATTGATTTAGTTAATTTGGCAAGTCTTCACAAGTATTATCTTTTAAAGTAAGACCTACACAAAAAGAAGCAGTCTCATTAGAAGAACTCTGAGGCCTGTGCAAAGAACGCATGTGGCTTCAGAGAAAATGCTACTTCGAAAAAGCATCTCTGAGTCTTTAAATAATTAAGAGGCTGTTGGAGCAATGGGGTGGGGAGACAAGCTAGAGGAAGGCCCCAGTATACAACTGGACTATGTTCTCAACATTTGTTTGAAGTTAGCTGTGTGGTACCTGGAGTGAAGTTTTTGGCAGCAATACTGTTAATTTATCAAGCTATGCATGGAGACTATTTAAATGTATGCTGGTATTAAAATACTATATATTATCCTCAAAAATTACTTGTAATGATAGATTTAGTAAAACAATCACAACTAATTAGGGAAAAAATTCCACCATTTTTCCTGAAAGCTAATATTTTAGATAAAACTAATTTAGTTGTTTGGCAGATGAGATGGGCAGAAATGTGTGGATTCTGAAACAGACTTCAAAAATCAACGGCATGGACTCTATTAAACATAACTTAATAGCTTTTGCTTTCCTTGACTAAAGTATGGCATTATTGTTTCATATACCAATCATGGTCTGTTTTGGGGGTGGGGAGACAACTACACACAGCAAAAGCTTTTTTCAGTGACATAATTGACCAGGTTTTAAGAAAAGGAGAAAAGAGAAAGGGTTAGGATACTGTTAAATACTGCATGTGGAAAAGATTGCCTGAGGTAGATTTAACTGATGTCTGAATGGTGAACAGCAGAGGCGAAAAAAAGAAAGGAGAGAAAGGAGAAGAAATGAGGTGTGCACCAATGCTTTGGGGAGGGGAGAAAGAGGGTGCAGACTTTGGGTCAGATGCGTCCCTCTCCACTGGTCACTAGGTGGCGCTGTTCATCCAGGACAGCTCAGCTGCTATCGGGAGACAGTGTCTAGGAGGGACCAGAAGAGAGGAACAAGCAGGCTGTTTGCAAGTCTGGTGCTCTTAACTCAGAAGATGCCTGAACTTTCAAAGCTCAGCACTGCCAAATCAAAGAGCAATTCCTAAGCACCAGCTTAATTTCTCTTTGTCTTTGTTTTAATAAAAAATTTTAAAACATTTTATTTACTCAACTATAAAATACATTCCTGTCTGCAAATAAAACTATCATCCCAGACCACAGAAACTCAAAAGCTGGATCCAATGCATAAAGTCTCATACAATCATTGAATAAAATGTGTTTATACACTTAACTCCTCTACCTGTAAATTCTTTTTGCAGCTGTAATAATTAAGACTTTAAAATAACTAGAATTTTAAAGTCAGTTTCCAGTTATCTCTAGAGGAAGGATGAGCTCAATTCTCCCTTCTATTTTATATTCCTTTGGGTGCAAGGCTAAGAAAATCCTCCTTTAAGTGCCAAAAGTCAATTTGTACCAAAGCCAATTCAGAGATATCATGGGGCAACTGTAGGCTGAATACTAAAGATGCTAGAATTCCTTACTCCCATTTCAAACTTTGGGAAATATCCTACATCATAGAAATCATTCCCTAAAAGTCACCTATAATGGGGTTGCATTTGTGGGTCACATCTACATAAAGAGGTCCTTGTTGGCCTGCTCTGGGACTTCATTTACATATGTGCTTTTAAAAATGCTAAAGCAGAGACAATGCTGGTCTTCTCAGTGTGTAACACATTTTCAGCTTGTCTTTTACAGACCATAAAGACTTTGGTCAAGGAAGTGAAAACAATGGCTGAAATAATGCCATCCGCAAGGCATGTGGTACTTGTTGTTAGTGGGGGGAGGTCTAAGACAAGCAATGATTATTTGTGTTTCTCTGGGATATTCCAGCAAGATATACTTCCAGAGCTCACTATCCTTTCTCAGTGAAGTAAGGCAAAAGAAAGCTCAGAGGTTGTAGTGAGAAGAGACAATCCCACTACGGACAACCAACATGACTGCTCCCCACTTTCTGAATTCCTTACAAACATCTGATTCTTTAGCAGCAACAATGCATCCACAGCATTAGTTTAAAAGGTGTATAACCACTGAAGCTATTAAACTTACCGGTTTCCCAAACTCCAATTCCGAAAAGAATTTATACCAAGGTTCATTCTTTAAATCTATCTCTTCTGGGCTTATATCCCGACTCTATAGGGGTTGGTGATAGAGAAATGGAAGAAAGAGAAGGATAACATTATGCAAAGATTACATAGGAACAGGCCAGTAGAGATGCAGTGGTTTCCAGGTATATACAGGAGCTGCATTCAACAGCAGCAATCATCTGTTTTTACTGACAACAGCAAAAACAGGAGGGAGAGGATGGGTTTATAAAAACAGGGAAATTGAGGCAGGGAACAGTAAGTGAATCATTCTCAGCCCTAAGGCAGAGGAAAATGGACTATAGATGGACAACTCTGCACCACACTGCTGCCTACACAACAAGTCTGAATCTGGGCATAACAGCATTCTGCAATAATTTTCAGTAATGTGGAAGAAAAGAAAGCCCTTTACAAAGAACTATTAGTTATGAGCAAATTACCTGGTGAGCACACCAAACATTTAGCCATCTATGCCAGTTGAGTAGAGCTGATTTTTATGGGCTAGTACAACTTTAGTACTTATTTGCAAAGCTGCCTTAAGGTTTTCGAAATAAACGCAAATATTGACACTTTATAAAAGCCAATTGGTTAATACTGCATCTTTAATGGCACATGAGTAGGTAGGAAACCATGTCCCGTACACAGTAAAGTGAAAGTGAAAAATGATATAAGTAAAGACAGAGGACACAGTGAAAAAACATTTTAAACAAGTATCCATGACGGATGAATACAGACAGAATATACTTCGTGTTTTAACAAATAAATGTTAAAGAATTGGGAAAAAATAAAGTGAAAGAAAAGCTAGACAAGACAGATAACAGAACAAAGGGGAAAAAACTTCTGGGTTATATGACAAAAATAAGTTAGATTTCTCACTTTATATAACACTATGAGGTATCAATAGACTGATAATTTGATTTCATGGGATATAATATTTAACCAAATAAGTATAACGTTCTGGCACCTTATTTAATGGAATAACACGTGTTTCTGGAAATAACTAGTTGGAAAATGAATGTGTGCAAAGCAAATCATGTTTTCCCCTTCATAAATTGGAGAAATGTTTACATCAGGGAAAAGTGTTTGAGGTTCATGACTAATTAAGTATGTATATATGTTTCAAAAAACATTGATAATCACAAAAAGAGAGTTGGGGTGATTTTCTACAATAACCTGAAATATAAAATGCATACACTTTCTACTGAGATTGAAAACACTGCACAACAAACTTCACTACTTCTGGGCTATAACATCTGAGGGAGGGGGTTGCCATGTCTGGTGTGCAGGTCTTTAATGCTAGTGCTTCACAAAGCAGCTCTTCTTGTACTTTACTTACAACGCAGTTAACATCCCCTTTGCAGCTTGTAGAAATGGCTGCTAACTTTCTTAGTGACCTTTACCATCCCTTTTTCTAAGATCTTTAAAAGAATCTTTAGCATTACTTTCACTTTTGCTACAGGTAGAGGACTATGGAAATATGGCAGGGAACCTTCTTTTAACTGAAACCAAGCTAGGTTGAAATCGGAGGGAAAATCATACTGAAACACAAGGTCTGTCCTCCTGCATCCAGATAAGACTTCCTCCAAATGTCTTTAGGGACTTATGGTTTAAATCCTGAAGGAGAAGCCTTGCCCTCCCTGTAGTAAATGGATTCTATATTTATTCAATTCAGTGAAAGGAGGTACAATACCTACAAAAACACAACTACTCAGTAGTGGCAATTTAGACATTGGGAGTTTCTAGATCCTAATATGATGGGGTTTCATGAAATCTATTTCATGTTTGTTATTTTTACAAAGACTATTTATAAACTGCCCTCTGGGAATGGTTAGGCTTTTTTTTTTTTTTTTCTTAAATAAAATGTACCAGCTCTTTCGGGAAACTGCCTGAAAGTTTTGGTACTCATGATCCTGAAGTAATTAACTTATTTTATTCCCAAAGGTTGTCTGCAGATCGTTTTACTGTGGAGGTTAATGCTGTGACAATAATAGAATCAGGAGGTTATGTCAAACAGCGATGGGTGAGAGCAACCAGCCTCAGTCCTTTGAGCTGCCCAGAGATAAAGCTAAAAAGGTGATACCACACAGCCCTCACATCTGCATTTGATTTTGCCAAGTATAACTCAGCTGTGGATTCTGTTATGGAACAGACCAATAGAAAAACATCCTTCTGGACACAGAGCAGGAACTCTGGCCTGGCAGACAGGGAAAAATTCCATAATGCCTGGCAAAGTTCTTTAGTACCACAGGCTATTCTCCCAGCTCAAAAAAAATCCTTGGAAAAGGGCAGGTAACTCACCAGAAAAATGCCAACTTCTCCTCAAAGACAGTTTTGCTTCTTGAATGGAAGCCAGAGACCAGCTTCAAATTCCAATTAAGTAAGTTGCCTGAATGTGGTATGTCTGTGTAGCACTTAATAATATTCAGTTATTGTACCCATATTATCACATTTGACCCACCCCATCTTCCAATTCCTAGTCCAGTGTTCTTTACACTATACCATATTCCCCTTTTCATATTCCACATGACAGGGGGGCAGGCCCACTAAGTTTGCGATGACACCAAGCTAAAGCAGGGCTAAATGACCATGCTGAAAAGTCAGGAAAGGAACGCAAAGTGAGGATGAACTGGGAAGAAACCAAGCTGGGGAAATCCCCTTGTTTTACACTTCCAAAATGTACACTGTGTCTGTAATCCCTCTTTTAATATCTGTCCGTCCTACTACATATGTATGTGTGTGTGTGTGTGTGTGTGTCTGTGTGTGTGTGTATATATGTATATATTTAACTGAACTGAACTTCTGTAAGAGACTTAGAGGAAGGTATAAAAGAATGAGTCCTGAAAAAGGCCATTTCTGACAAAGCAAGGGCTGACCAATAGATCTCCAATTCCAAGGCTAGAAGAGAAAAAAGTATCCTACTATGATAAGAGGGGACCAAGTAGAGATAAAGACCCACATACGTGCCAGGTTTGGTGGCTCAAGCCTGTAGTCCCAGCAGTTTGGGAGGCCAAGAGGGGCAGATTGTTTGAGCCAAGGAGTTTGAGACCAGCCTGGGCAACATGGTGAAACCCCATCTCTACAAAAAATAAAAAATTAGCTGGGCCAGGCACGGTGGCTCATGGCTGTAATCCCACACTTTGGGAGGCAGAGGTGGGTGGATCATTTGAGGCCAGGAGTTCAAGACCAGTCTGGCCAACATGGTGAAACCCCATCTCTACTAAAAATACAAAAATTAGCTGGGCATGGTGGTGCGTGCCTGTAGCCCCAGCTACTTGGGAGGCTGAGGTGAGAGGACTGCCTGAGCCTGGGAGGTCAAGGCTTCAGTGAGCCATGATCACACCACTGTACTCCAGCCTGGGTGATAGAGTGAGACCCTATCTCAAAAAAAAAAAAACAAAAAAAAAAAACAAAAAACAACCTTCATATGAGTCTTTCAAATAGATGACTAGGTCATCAAGTTTGTAAGTCTTCTGCAGGGGGTTTTGAAGGCAGTACAGTGTTTCTTTCATCTTTCTGGAATGATTTAGAGTATGCTCCAGGGCAAGGTGAGCTCTAGGGCAACCTCTCCTGCTAACCATGCATAGATGTGCCTATGAAGTCACAATTTAAATTGCCAGAGTTAAGCAGACATAAGTACCTCAAATGGAAAAAGCATTTTTTCTCCTAAAATGAGGTAGTGCATATCTGAGAGCAGACTTACATTCTACATCTGTCACTAGTTAGTATACTTACCCACAGTTAACAATGGAAGTGTGTGTTTTGGGGCGATGGGGGTGTATGCTCAAATTCTGGCAAACCAGATACTAGATACCAAAAGCCAAGACTCACATGCTGAAACTCACACTTCACCTTTTCTGTCCATGTGATAAAAACAGCAGGAAACAAAATCAAACATAAAGGATGAATTCAACTACTGTGAAGGGCAGACTGTCAAAAGATTAAGATTCAACTAAAACTTCTCTTTGGAGGAACAGAGCTAAATTGGGTGAAACTATTGGACATTCCTACTCCTCCTTGGCCTGCCTTTGGTGTTCATGCCCCATTAGTGGCTTGGCTTAGGGCTTGGTACTACACAGAGGAGCTTTGCAATCCATGTACGTGCTCACCACCATTCTCCAAGAAGGCCCCGTGGGGCACTATGTGTTACTTTTCAGGGTTTGTAAAAACAACGTAAATGATCCCAAGAACTGTGGTATGGAAGATCCTCGTAAACTATTGCGGTATCAATGAGAAAAACTAAACTATGTTGTTTTTCCTAGTTCTGAGTAGTGGTTAAATGACTAAGAACCAGGGAAAGGAGCTGGAAACAAAGGAGAAATTAAGAAAAGGGAGCCTTCGGTAAGAGCCATGAAAATCTATGAATGGTAATACTGCCAAAACAAAAACACTCAAAGGTCTACAGAGTCCCTGAAATCATTTAAATGTATTAATATGTAATGGTGGGTCCCAGACTTATTATTAGTGTTGGAAATAAACCCAAGGAGCACGACTTTCTTTGCAGGAGCACCTGGGTGCAAGGTTACCTTCTATGTTTCTTACGTACAGTATCTTCTAACAGCAGAGAACATCCAAAGAAGGGCAGTGGTGGGGAGAAGGCAAAATTCTGTGCTCCTCTCTGAACTTTCTGCTTGAAATAACTGGTGCATAGTGAACGCTGAAGAATGACAACTCTAAGTATTTCTGTGACCTGTTGACCTTTTTTCCTAATTAAAATGACTTATCCTTCAGTGCTTTTAGAGATGTCACATTTTTATCTCAGTAGAAGTCAAATCGATTCTTCTTTCAAAACATGTAGAGCCGATGAGGCGGGGGGAACATAATTTGAGCCTGCATTTCAGAGGCCTGCTTATTCTGTAGACATTGTGGTGACCGTATTTTAATAAAAACCAAACTCCAGCATAATAATTCCATCCTGCTGTCCTGCTGGAGGACTGCAATGTTTATGGAGCTTTGGAGAACCCCTTAACCAGGATCACAATTCCAAACCAGCTTTTCCCAATGAAGGGTTAATAAAAGGATGCATGATTGGCAGGTATGAAACTAATCAATGTGTAAGAATTCTTCCTGTTTCACAGAAGAGGCCGCTTTTCCAGGGTGGTCTGCTATATGCATACAAACCATTTTCCCCACTCATAATTGCTTAGAGATGTAAACTTGTATAGGGAATCATAAACCAGGTCGAATATGAAATTTGTCCTCAATATTGCACTTGTCAAAAAAGGAAGACCTAAAAGATATATTCTAACAGCCTGGGCCTTTTTTCCAAGTCACAACATCTTATTAGTTATGTAGCTTTTAATGACATTCTAGTAACTTGTACAAAATTTATGCCTGTTCAGAGTCACTTAAAAAAAACTGGACTTCAGTCCACTTAATGACAAGCCTGATAAATGAACACTTAGACATTCAAAAAAAGACAGCAGCAAAATCAATCTTTATGTTAGTAGAAAAATTAATATTAGTTAAAACCATGCACAAAAAAAGCAACAGAGCCACAATAAGAGGATTTTTTAAAAGCAGACTCGCGGGACTTATTTTATGAACACCTGCAAAAATGAAAAGGGTAAAAGTACTTCATTTTTGTCATTATCTTCAAAACAAAGTTAAGTCTATCTCAAGGGGAAAGAATGTAATCCAACTGCACAATGCATTCTGATTAAAGAACATGGGCACGGTGAGACAAAATAACTTTAATATGCACATTACCATCTTTTCGTTGGTCAGAACAGAAGACTTGCCCGGCTGATATTCGTAAATGCTTTTGGGCTCTGCACGATATTTTCTTGTATCTACTTTCTTATCTGGGGGTTCCCAATCATTTCTGCAGAAAGAAAATTCTATTAGAGCTATTTTCATGACAACTGGCATTAGCTTCTGACACGGTCTGACTTTGGATGGCTGTAGTGTAATCAAAGAACTGTTATATCCAAAGCATAACATCGGAGTCAGAGTGAACAATTTAGTTGTGTTGGTTTGCTTCTCAAAACAACCAGTTAAAGTTTGGTGTTCGCTTCTCACAAGGCTTGAGATGTCCTGTGCTCAAAACCAGGCACCAGGAAGGGGAGCGGACAAAGCAACAGGAACAGAGGCGGCAGCAGCAAAGCTGGCTCTGGAAAAATCTTTCACCTTGCTTCGCTCTATGGGCTTTTCATTCCACAGACATGCCTGTACTTCCCACTCACACTAGAGCACTGAGAGAGAACACAGGTCCTGGAGCCAGTTGACTGTGGTTCAAATCCTGCCACACCCCTTGCTAACTAGGTGATCTTAAACAAGTATTTCACCTCTTGGTATCTCAGTTTCCTCATCTGAAAAATGGGGTTGTTGTAAGGACTAAACAATTTACATGAGACAGCACATGTAATCACTGAGCAAAGTGCCAGGCCCATAGTAACCACGCAATAAATGTCAGCTGCTATCATAATTGCATTCTTCCCTGTGCCACACTGGAATAGGGAAGAGTTAACTGTGGGTTGAGACCTTAGATTCAAGTCAGTAATCGATTTTGGCTTGATTTTTGTATATGGTGAGAGATGGGGGTCTAGCTTCACTCTTCTGCATAACCAGTTTTCCCAGCACCATTTATTGAAGGGTCTGTCTTTCTCCCAATGTATGTTCTTGGCACCTTTGTGGAAAATGAGTTCACAATAGGTGTGTGGATTTGTTTCTGGGTTCTCTATTCTGTTCCATTGGTCTATATGTCTGTTTTTATGCTAGTACCAAGCTGTTTTGTTTACTATAAGCTCTAGTTTGCAAATTTTTTATTTGTGCATTACCGTACTTTGCACTGTGATTAAGTTTTTCATGCAAGGCTGTAAACTTCTTGAAGGCAGAGACAATGATTTATATATACCTATATCCTTCCATGATATATGGTTAAATCTGCAGGGAATACACCCAGTGGGCTCTGGATGAAGGCAACTATAAAGGATTTGTGGGTATACCCAGGTTTCTTTTCAAATTAATTATCAAACTCCTCAGGTAGAGGCCACTTAAGTTCGAGTGGTGACTTTTAAAAACAGCCATTAATTTGTCTATGAGGTTGGAAAAGGTACAGAGGTGTGAAATTGGATGTGTATTTAAGGAAGAAGTAAATAATTTTGTTTGGTCAGAGCCTTTTGTGTGTTGAGAAGTGGTGTAAGTTGGGGCTAGAAGATGCATGGAACTCCTGTCCAAATAGCATGAGGAGATTGCTTCAGAGGGCATTTTTAGAGACAAGAACTCAAGTCAGGTGTTTGGGACCAGCCTAGCCAACACGGCGAAACGCTGTCTCTACTAAAAAAATACAAAAATTAACCGTGAGTGGTGATGTGCACCTGCAGTCCTAGCTACTCGGGAGCCTGAGGCATGAGAACTGCTTGAATCTGGGAGGCGGAGGGTGCAGTGAGCCGAGATCACACGACTGTACTCCAGCCTGGATGACAGAGCAAAACTCCGTCTCAAAAAAAAAAAAAAAAAAAAAAAAACTCAAGAAAAAGAAAACTGTTTTGCTTGCTGCAGGCATTTTAAGAGATTTATTAATGCTGTCACTAAAACAAGTCCAAGGCTTATGTCTCAATAATACATGTTGCATGAGTAAATGGACATTAAAAAGTGAGGCTTCTTTTTAAAGTTATAGTCATTGCTATGAATATGTGAACACAGTATGCACAAAGAATATGACAACATGTGACAAATCTTGCAGTTAAGATTTCTCTTGTGAAAATGTAAAAAGTTATGATAATGATAGTCAATATTAATTAAGCCCATACTCTTAACTTGGCTCCCATACTAGGAGCCAAGTGCTACCAGGAATGTTTACATGTATTATCTCATTTTAACCTTGCACTATCCTTACTAGGAATCATGCTATTTTTATCCCCATTTTACAGAGGAGGACATTGAGGCTAAGAAATAAGAAGTCACTGCTAATAGGTGACAAGGGACAGACTCAAATTCCACATTCCTAAGAATGGAGGCTCCTAGGTCTCAATAAACAACAAGGCCCAGGCTGAATGAATGAGAGACAAGCGGGCACTTACCTTTCTGAGCTTGACTTCAGTGAGGAAGAGCGGGCTGGGAGGGGTAGTGTGGCCGACCTCTTGACTACCTTCTCACCATCAATGTAGCTCATCTCACTTTTTGAGCGAGGCACAGAAAGGGGAGATTTTGCTGGAGAAAGACAGTGCAGACAAAAGACTTAAAACTCATGAAAACTGAGAACAGGGCAATTATCTTCCCTCATCCACCACTTTCCCTTCCTCCCCCACAACCAGGTTATTTGAAGTCACTTACTGTCTTCAGAAAACGAGTATCTGGGAGAGTACAGATCTGAATCATCATCTATTGAACAAAACAAAATGTAGTCAGGAGAAGTCTGGCTGAGGTAAGAGAACCAAGTTGTATGTTCCCCATTTCCACAGTCTGGTACGAGCATCCAGCCCCCCTAGGGATCCCAGCGGAGAGAAGAGTGAAGCACCAGAAGCTACACCACGGCAGAGCACATTTGAGAGGAGCAAGGTTTGTAGAGCACACCCAACCAAACCTGTAGTCCAGGCAGGACAGTCACAACTGGCAGATGCTGCTGCCTGACATCAAGAAATGCATGGGGACAAACAGCCAAGGGTCCTTCTCTAGAGAATCCACACAACCAAAGCTGGAATGCAGGGTCTGGGTCTGGCTGAGTGGGAAGCAGGGGCTGAGATGGATCCCCGGCTGCACCAGCTCAGTGCACGGTTAAGCTCACCGAGTTCAACAGTGTCTTGAAAGGCCTCTTACCGGGGCCTCGGGCTGCTACTGGATGGGAAGGAGAGGCCCAGAGGGTGGGTTTTCTAGCTCCTTGCCTCAGCTTTGACCTGTTTTATATGGTAAGCTTTCACACACATCATTAACAAAGAAGTTCTGCAACTAAGAGAAGAATTTGAGAAAACCCTCCTCAAAATTTGTTTTGATTCCACCTCAATCTGGTTCCCTGAGTAGATTTGTTTCCTGGGAACACAACAGACCCATCGTCAAACGGCTTCCTCTGCAAAGGTACTACTCGGAGTGAGTATCTAAACTGCATCTCTGGAGCAAATCAAACTCACGCGTGTCTCTATGGTGGGAGGTGGCTCTCCAAAGGCATGACACACATCCCTATGTAGGCTAGACACTGGGTTCTAAAACTTGCAGAACCTATACAAGACCTGAAGCCCTTGTGGAAGTGGCTGTATCTTCTGAACTAAAAATCAGATCACAGGCACATCGATGGGAACAGGTTTTTAAAGTGGGACTGTCCCGAAAACGCACTCTATCTAGTCACTACATCCATCATGGTCCCTCCAAAGCACTACACCAAAAAGAGTTAGTCTGAAATAGTTAGCCTTTCCCATTTCTAACATCTTGCTAATCTGGATTCAAAATTCACACACATGGAATGAAGACCCAATTCCTTCCCTAAAGTTCATGACAACTTTAGGAAAGCACATGAACTAACCTGCAAAGACAAGTCAAAGAATCCACTGTATGGTGGTGACTTCGTGTTAATCAAGTCCTTGTTTCTATGCAAATCATTTTAAGTTTCAGAAGAGACAAGGCCAGAATATTTTATGAAATATAAATAAGCTAACATTGCTATTATTTTGATAAAGTATTATTCAGACAGCCTCTCTAACAAACACTCCTTCTTGTCCCCTCTTTTCCCCATTTTTATTTGTCTCAGGTCTCCCTTGGCCCACATAAGGGACAGGCATCAGGTACCAAGGTACCTTTTCCCCTACTTCCTTCCCTCACTTTCAAGAATTTATCAATATCAAGGTTGAACAGGGCTTAAGGTTTTTTTCTACCAACATAGCCAAGCCTTTCACTATTTTAAATTGAGTGTGTAAGCTTATTTATGTTATCTTCTGAAAATAGAACAGGGGAAAGAGATAAAGTGGGATCCAGAAAAAGATTTTTTGAAAGATTATTCTGAAAAATTGTGTGTTGACAGTTTTTTGTTTTTTTAAACAGAACGTCTGATTATACTGACAAAATGCCATGATGTCAAAGAAGACTAAAAATGAGCTTTGATTACAGGGACTTGATTAGAAAAAATGCTGCAATGAAAATGCCCAAATGAAAAGTTAGCTTAGTTAGAAGCTGATGTATGCACTGCTTAAAATGTAGCCTAGCATTTTAGCTCAAAACTCTGTACATCTCTGAATCATGGAGAAATTATAGCTTATCAGTAGATGATAAGATGAAGGTTAATTTATAACTATTACCTGGTTCATGAAGTAAGAAGCAAAGTTTTCACTGGGTGGAGAGGAGTGGCATTTAAATATTCAGTTTTTTGTTTTTTGTTTTTTGTTTTTTTTAAGCCTGAGCTCTTTAAAAAATGTTTCTATCTAGAGCGTTCTAATGTGGAACTCTAGAAGGTTTATTAGAAGAAAATGAGAAATACTGGTTGAGCGTGGTGGCACACGCCTGTAACCCCAGCACTTTGGGAGGCTGAGGTGGGTGTGTCGCTGGAGGTCAGGAGTTTGAGACCAGCCTGACCAACATGGTGAAACCCCGTCTCTATTAAAAATACAAAAATTAGCCAGGCGCGGTGGCATGTGCATGTAGTCCCAGCTACTTGGGAGTCTAAGGCAGAAGAATTGCTTGAACCCCAGAGGCGGAGGTTGGGGTGAGCCAAGATTGTGCCCCTGTACGCCAGCCTGGCTGATGGAGTGAGACTCTGTCTCAAAAAGAAAAAAAAAAAAGTAAGAAGAAGAAAATGAGAAATAGTTCTTATAAGACGGGGAAAAAAACAGCACTACTTGGGAAGTTTAACAATGTATGTACTTTGAAAAGGAGAGGGAGAAGCAGGAAAGTTGGAGTTGGGGGATGCAGGTAACAGAGGCGTCTGAGGAACTGAATGTGCTTAAAGCTCCTTCCTTGGACGGGCCTGGTGGCTCACATCTGTAACCCCAGTGCTTTGGGAGGCTGGGGCGGGAAGATTGCTTAAGGCCAGAAACCCAAGACCAGCCTGGGCAATGTAGCGAGATCCTATCTCAACAAAAAATTTTTAAAAAATTAGCCATGCATGGCAGCACACACCTGCAGTCCTAGCTACTTGGGAGGCTGAGGTGGGAGGATTGCTTGAGTCTAGGAGTTTGAGGCTGCAGTGAGCTATGACTGTACCACTGCACTCCAGCTTGGGTGACATGACAGAACAAGACTTTGTCTCTAAAGAAAAAAAAAACAAAAAACACTTGTTTCTTATTCAGTGTCAGGAGAGAAATCTCACCCATGCCAGGCTAACACAGGGCAGGAGAGTCTCTGTGAACAAGTTTTCATTTCTCTCAAAGGGTCCACAGGTTCTGATATGTGGATTTCAGCTCATGAACTTTTAACAGGACAAACAAGTCATACAGATTCATCTGAACAACTATAACACAGGACAAGTTCTAGGGCTTGTAAAATCCATTATTTTAATTTTTGATGCTTGTCTTGTAAATCTAATGGAAGAATATTTTACCTCAGCTTATGAATAAAAATAATAAATGTAGCTCCCATTATTAAGTGACTAACAATGGCTGGTAATTTACTAACGTCATCTCACTTCAACCTTGCAAAAAACTCCAAGAGGAACTAAATACCTCATTTTACAGACAAGGAAATGAAAGCCCAAGTAGGTTGAGAAGATTTGCCCTTAGCTGCAGAGTGAGACAGACAAAGCAGAAATGGATTTAAGGTCTTTCAGATTCCACTTCCCTATGTCATCTGGTAGCCCCGTGACAGAGATGCCTACTGTGTTCTTTCACCCCAGCTTCATCTGCCCAATCCTGGGAAAGCTGAAAGACTGGCTATTCTATTACCATGTTATTATGGAAGAGGCAGAGAAAGATGCTGTCTTGAAACTCAAGGCATGCACTGCACTGCTGGCCAGGCCAATTTCCAGCCCCTGAAGCCTTTGCCCGATTTTTGCATCCCCTCGCCCTCAGTGATGTTTAAGCAAGTTTTCTGAGTTGCCTCACATTTCTAGTTTTCCTCTTGCTGGTCTCCAGGGACAATGGATAACACTGAGTCACTCTTGCTACATCTTTTCTTTTTTTTTTTTTTTTGAGACAGAGTCTCACTCTGTTGCCCAGGCTGGAGTGCAGTGGTGCGATCTTGGCTCACTGCAACCTTTGCCTCCCGGGTTCAAGCAGTTCTCCTGTCGCAGCCTCCCGAGTAGCTGGGACTACAAGCGCCTGACACCACGCCCAGCTTGTTTTTGTATTTTTAGTAGAGATGGGGTTTCACCATATTTGTCAAGCTGGTCTCGAACTCCTGACCGCAGGTGATCCACCCGCATCAGCCTCCCAAAGAGCTGAGATTACAGGCGTGAGCCACTGCCCGGCCTCTACACCTTCTATTAATAGTTGCTGTTCCTTGCTGCCTTCTCCTGGGAGGCTAAGTCAACAATGGGGATGATGGGTATGCAGTTAGAAATACCAAGGAATGGGAAAACAGTGTAAGGAGCATGTCTGCATTTCTCCACACTAGAGCCAGCCAAATGGGACAAGTGTGCTCAATATAGTTAAGACACATTAAATGAAATGTTTCTCAAATTGTCTATTACCTAGCACCTGAAGCTCGGCCTTCAGTATTTCTCCAAAGGCCCTTTAAAACAATGCTAGAGTGGGCTCAGCTGTGCAGAAATCTTGTGGTTTCTGCTCATGGTGGAACCACATGCTAATTGTGCTCCTCAGAGCTCCAAGCAGCAGACATCAAACCTTGGCAGCAACACTCAGACCTTCCTATGCCAGTGATTTGCAGGAAGCTGTAACACTGCATGGGATTTACACAGGGTAAACAACTCACTTAGGCCTCTGAAGGTCCAGCTGAGCTCTAATGTTTACACAATGATTCTTCTTGGGCTTTGGCAATCTGTCCTTGGTAGCTCGATTTGGGGACAGCCACTCTCCTACAACTGCCAGGAGCCACATAATTGCCTTTTCAACCACAGTGACTTTAAATGAGCTTCCAAATCACTTTTTTTTCCTGTTTCTTTTTCTTTAATTTATAAAAATCTCAAAGACAACTGAAGAAAGTACTGGTTGAAAGTTGTTCTAAAAAACTGCCTGACTAAAATGGGAGGATGGGCAAAAATCATTTGCATAACCACTTGCCTATATCAATTAAATTTCAATTTTATGCATTTCTCAGGCCTTTAAACTTAAAACAATTTTCCAAATATTAATGGCTCATTTTTGACACAATCTTTCTTCCACTGCTCAACCTAAATCCTCCTCTGGCTTTACCCCTCACACTTAGGAAGAGAAAGGATAAAAGGGTAAAGATAGTCATACATGACCCCCATGAACAAAAATAGTAGTCAGGGGAAAAGACACAGATGTAGAGTTGGGTACTGAGTCTGGGTGGGGTGGGAAAGGAAGAACAAACAAAAGGGCAAGGACGTCAGGAAGCCCAGAGAGCTTGGGGGAAAGCATTACAAAGCTGTCTACGTTTTAGTTAAAGGCCATCAAGTTCTTTTTTTTTTTTAAGAGACAGGGTTTCGCTTTGTTGCCCAGACTGGAGGGAGTACAGTGGTGTGATCGTAGCTCACTGCAGCCTCAAAATCCTGGGCTCAAGTGATCCCCCTGCCCTGACCTCCTGAGTAGCTGGGATTACAGATGTGGCAATCAAGTTCTAAAGAATGCAAAAAAAAAAACCAGGATAGGGTGTACAGTAGTTATAGAAGACACAGAGAAAAAAATAGAACTCTGAAGAAGAGAATGAGGTGGGGCAAAAAATAAGTTAAAGCAGAAAGTTTGGGAGAACCATAGGGTTAGAAGATGACTCACCGTCTTCATCTGCTATCGAACTCCTGGGCCGTGAAGGTGGAAAGGGAGTAACTGCTACCGTTTCTTAACTGTCCCACAGGCCAGTCAATGCCTTTTGCACTTGCTAGGCGGAGATCTCCTGGGAAGCTCTCATTAGGAGAACGACTCAGACCCTCCCCTGGGCAGTACTGGCTGGAGTCTGGGGCAGGAGGCACAGATCCTGGCCAAGCATCTTCACAATAGAATTATTTGCTTGAACTCAAGCAAAACAAAGCTATTCTTACAAATCCTGTAAGGCCAGTAGAGAATTATTTTAACTCAACTACAGCTGTGCCTGAGAAGATGCGCCTCTTTAAATCCTTGCCTTAGTGCAATCTCTTCTAGGAATGAGGAAGAAGCACTGAGACAGACCATTTTGACACCACAACCTGGGGATGCCTAGAGGTGGTGTCTTGAGTGACATCACCGAGAGGTGGCAGTGGCCACCACCAGCCTGAAGTGGTAGAAGAGGCATCACAAAGCATGGGAAAAAAGCTGGTCTCTGGGGCTTCACCTGGACTCGCCTTCTCACTGACATGGTCCAGGAAGTCCTCACAGGTCACGGAAAGTCAGGAGAAGCCATGGACCATGAAGTAACATACCAGTTATCTGGTTTTGCTGCAAATTCTGAGCCATTATTTGAAAATATTTTCCCTCTTCTTGACATCAAATGTGCCAAGTGAGCCAACATCATTTGGGCGTGTTCAGAGTAGGGGGCGCTAATTCTATAAAATCTGCATTCTCCATTCTCATCCTATATCCATATTCCCAAAACTGCATCTGGCCAATTTTCTTCATCTCTTTTTGGGGGCTGGGAAAGAGTGGTATTTCCCCATCCCAGTGGTTCTCAATCCTGTCTGTCAATCACTTGAGGAGTTTTCCTAACTATATATTCTTTTTTTTTTTTTTTGAGACAGAGACTCACTCTGTTGCCCATGGTGGAGTGCAGTGGTGCGATCTCGGCTCACTGCAACCTCTGCATCCCAGATTCAAGTGATTCTCTTGCCTCAGCCTCCCAAGTAGCTGGGATTACAGGCGCCTGCCATCACGCCCACTGGCTAATTTTTTTTTTTGTATTTTTAGTAAAGACAGGGTTTCACTATGTTGGCCAGGCTGGTCTCGAACTCCTGACCTCAGGTGATCTGCCCACCTCAGCCTCCCAAAGTGCTGAAATTACAGGCATGAGCCACTGTGCTGGGTCCCTAACTATATATTTCCAGGCACCATCTGCGAGGTACTGGCTTAGCAGACTGAGGCAGGACTGACTCAGGGGAAGCTGAATGCCTGAAGTCAGGTACCAGAGAGCCTCTGGACAAGAAGGGGACAAGCAAGAACACAGAGTCAGGAAGGGGAAAGGAATCTGCAGGGCAGTATAGCAGCGTTGAGTAAAAGCCTGTGATAACAGAGCCCCAAACACCTAGGTTTGAATCCTGGTTCTGCTACTTACTGTGTAATCTTGCATATATTACTTAATCTCTCTGAACCTCATACTCCTCATTGATAAAATGAAGAGTTACTTCATGGGGCTGCTGGGAGAATGAAAATGAGATAACAATAGTGATATATTCAGCACAGAAACTTGTATGTGGCAAGGGCTCAATTAATGACAGCCACATAGTCACTGAGGTGGTGGTTATGTCATTATAAGACTATTATTATTAATAGGATTACCACTCTGGGCTGCTGAGATGTTGGCCACCACACTGCTGTTCCTTAAAGCAGCAGGGGAGAAAGTGGGGGACTGCATTTCTGAAGCTGTTTCTGCACAGTTTGCCCCCTCCCTTCTGCTAACATCTCTTCCATCCCGTAGACAGCAGTCTCCAAGATTACAAAATGATTAAAAGTGACTGCCCCTTCTTGGAATTTCCAAAGTTTTCTTTTTTAAAAAAGAACATTTTAACCCTCATTGACTGAGACATGATAACTCTATTTATAGTCTAGAAGTCTGGCCAAAAGTTTGCTTTTTCACTGTAGCTGGGGGAAAAAAGAAGGTTGCTAAGCCAGCATAAACAAACTTTCACACAGTCCCTTACTATTGAGGAGGATCAGCTTTGAGAGCTTTAGAAATGTCTTTTTTATACTGTATAAACAACTAGAATTTAGACAGAGATGGCAGCCCTTAGGCTAGGCTTTGATAGGTTTATTACAAATAATTCTAGTTCCAAATTCTGAATTAAAACCAAACAAAAAAACCCAGCAGTAAAAACAAACTTCTCCCCAGGAGAGAGACTCTGGAATGATGGCTCAGATTTCTCAGTAACGCTGTTTCTTAATGCACATTAACATCTGTGGGTAGAGCCTCCACTCGGTGCTGATCTGTCTTGAACGCCTTTATTTGAAAGGCATACATCTTTCCTATGTTAAGAAGGATGTGCATAGAGCGCTGGGCCACCTATCGGGGAGCACAGAGCTGGAGCAGCACCACGGACAGGGCTGATGAGGCCCTGCCGGAGCTCACAGACAACATGAAAACCACAAATCAAGGATCAAGAAATCCAGAGACTCTCTTGAAATGGTTTAAAAAAAAAAAAAAAAAAAACCTCAAAACCAAAAACCCTGTGATTATTTTAAATGATCTAGCTCAAATGTTTCCATCACTTGTAAGAAGCCTTGATCTAATTGAATACATCAGTGATCTATGCCTGGATATGTCATCTAGGCAGGAGTGGGGGCGTGAGATGGAATTTACCCTATTTTTAAAAGATCTCCAGGGAGGATGCCTTTTTAGAAACTTGTGTTAAAGTCTAATCATCTTTGCTATTAATTTTTTTATATCCAACCTAATTTTTTCCTTTTTATTCTTTAAGACTATTTCTTCCTTTCGGTCTCTGAAAATAAAAAAAATAGTAAGGTTTGCTTCTAAATTATGTGATAAGTTATCATGACATCCCTTACTGTTTATGCCTCTATGCAAAATAAATCCAGTTCCCCATATGCTGGACTTGATGTATGCCAAAAATCAGACGTGATCGTCAGCAGGGGTTGCTAGGTGTGGTGGCTGATGACACGGGAGCTCTGGCTGTGCGGCCATGAAACCCTGTCTTTGGACCAACAGCCAAGCTGACTGTGGAAGCTATGGGTGCTGCCTGTGGCAGGTCTAAGGCAGTGTTCCAGTCTGATGGGAGCCACTGTTCCTCTCCACAGGATTTCTTCACGTGGGCCTTCCTTTGCCTGTGTCCGTGGGATACTGTGCCTTCTGCACGCTCTGTGCTTGTTGCCTTGAAGGAAACTCTTATCTTACGAGTTTGGCTGGGTTTGCAAGTCCAAATAAAGCACAAATCGAAAATTGCAACTAGTCAAAATTACTCTGAAAAAACTCCCTAACTCAACTCAGTCAGTTGTTTCTTCACCAATGCTTTTGTGTGGTAATCAGTATCATGAGACAGAAAGACTGCGCTCTCTACACCAAATAGACTCTTCTTGGCCTTGAGGAAGTCACTGATCAGAATTAAATTATCAGCTTTTAGTTCTGTAAGTCTGGGTTTGTTTGGTAGACCTTTCTTTTCATTCAAAATAGGCCCCAGGTATGAAATGGTTGGAAACCAATTACTGGGGCATATGAGAGACCAAAAATGGCCTATGGTATTTTAACTGTATCCAACACATCCCAGTGTGTCATCTCATATATGACTGATCAGTAAGAGTTTGGTGAATGATTGAATGAACAACTTTACCAATGATGAGAAGGGCTGAGAGGGATGGTCTGCTGAGCAGATTAGAGCAGAGAAGCATCAAGATGGTGGCACTGGCATTCATCCCTAAGAAAGAACTCTGGCTCCACAGTCCAAAGCCTTCATCATCGGTGTTTTCCAGGTATTGCTGAGGGCCCACTGTGTGCCAGCAAGGTTTTCTGTGGTGTTCTGGACACACGCTCTCACAACTGCCCCCACACTGGACTCAGTAAGCTGAAGTGACCTTGCTGAACTCTCTGCCAGATGGGAACTTCTGAGGATGGGGTACATGTCCTATTCATGGCATTACTTCCAACGACAGTGCCTGGCACACAGCAAGTGTTCAATACTACCTGAATGAATGAAGTTCAGAGCGCTCAACATCTCATCCTAGAACAGTATTTAACAAAACTTCCTCCTCCACACCATATCTATTCACCCTCATCTGGATTACTCATCCAAAGATCAGATAATCCCTGCTATTAGGATAATTCTCAAGATGTTGCCCCTAACTCACATTTTAGAAACTTCCTTGACACTTAGACTTTTTCCCCAGAAATAATATTTCTTACACACAAATGTGGCTGTCTTCCCCAGCAGGTACAAATTCCTATCCAGCTCTTTCATTAAATGTTTTCCAGCTTAGGTAAAACCCTTATTTTCAAGAAATGTCATCTCCCACTATGACTGAATCTTATACCTGGATACCTCTTTAGGAATTCCCTACCAAAGAGAGATACCCTGAGGGCCCATGAAAAGAGTTAGTTGCAGGCATGAGAACTGGGTAATTTTCCTGTTGACGGTTGCAGATCTACCTCCTGCCCACCCGCTATAATGACTCAGCTTCCCTGAGTCACTGCTCAACCACCAGCATCAGGTGACCACCTCAGGTACAAAGCCTTGGGTAGTTGGGTAAAGGCAGCTTTGACCAGAGCCCCACATGTTCAAAGCATTGTAACTAAGCTAACACTGGCTACCCCGTTAATCATGTAAACCCTAGGGGAATAGGACTAAAATACCATCTGGATAGACTCCGGTGATACAGTCAGCAAGGAGTGAGACACCACCACAAAACACAAGGTTAGAGGGAAGCAAATGACTGGGAAACAGCCCTTAGCCACCAGGAAAAACCCCAAGGTAAAAAAGAAAGTAGCAGCACCAGTACAAAGAGAGGCACACAATTTTCCTTTAATTACCTTCAGATTTAGGACTAGGAGTAGATGCAGGAAACTGGTAGGTGGGAGTGTAAGGATTGTCCTCTGTAGCAGAGAAAAGCAGTGGATTTTGAAACTATCCACCAGGAAGTAGAGGAAGTGACAAATCCCAATTGACTCTTTCGAATGACTGATTACCTATTTTAGTGTTATTAAAGCACACGGGCATCACACTTAAAAATAGATTAATGAATTAGAAAGGATTTAGTTATTTTAACATAGCACATCATGCAAATGAGTGAAATAAAATTTTCACCAGCCAAAAATGACTATGAAAATAAAATCTAAAAGCCCAAATCTTATGCCTAAAATGGAACTATAAGAATTAATTTAAAGCTCAGACAACAGATATGGTGTCTAAGTTTATGGTACCTTCGGAAGTTTGCTGGATTTCAGGAAGTTCAGGGAATTTGTACGTAGGGAAATAAGGGTTTTCTTCAGGAGTGTCTAGGCAGAGGAGCAGGTTTGGGAGAGAGAATAGAGGAAGATACAAATGGAGAGAATAAACGAGTAGGAATCCACATACAATTTAGGCTCCTTGAATTCTGGAACATACTAAGCTTCACTAGTGCTATGAAAGAAATTCAAACTGCTTTTTAAAATCCAGTTCTTTTGCCTGAATTACTGAGACACATCGAAAGAGACAATATCATTACTCTTCTTGGACAAAGAATTGCTATGAACAGGCTCCAATGGGCAAGAAACATTTAACATAAAGCATCAGGTTTTTACTTTTGATAGGCAAGAAATATTAAGTATGATAACAAATAGTATGTAATAAACATGCTATCCTAACATGATTTTTTTTAAATCAAAGCTTGTATTGTGGACATTCAGCAAACAAGTAGATCATTAATTTTTCAAATACCTCTGCCTACCATTAAGGCAGGTAGTTTTGTTTAGCACCTACAATTTAGATTAAGAACTATAACATGAGAAGACCAAAGCTGCCTGTGGGGCAAAATTACATATTTTGCACATTTACATGCATTTAGACCAAAGCTGGGTCTAAAGGTGAGAGTCACAGATTGCAAGATGAAATGGGCAGTGACTTCAGGAAGTGATGAGTGGAGCTGACCCCATCTGATCACAGAAATCCAAGCATTTAGTTTCACCACTGTGACCACGCTCATCCACCCAACCACAGTGGATTTACTCTTCATTGGAAATGCTGAACGCCTCAATATTTAGAGCACTTCGATATTTAGAAACAGTTTGAACAGGGGCACACCCAGGTTCACTTTGAACCCAGCAGGAGTTAATTAACAGTGATGTTAGCTGGCATCCGCAGCTCATCAGAGAGATTGCACTTAGGTGGGAACACTGACCAGAACACTTTCTCTTTGCCTTCATGTGTCATCCATGCCAGGCAGCCAGACTAGATGTGGGTAAGGGGAAGGGCAGGATGCTCTGCCTGTGGGAGAAGTGGTACCCTTCCCACAGTGCAGCTACATCCCGCCTATCAGCTGACTGGCGGCACAGGCAGCGATGGGAGCCGGTGGGGTCATGTCCTGCCCAAGCACTGGCCTGCGGTTCTCCATGCTGGGTCACCTGCTGATAGCCCAGCCGGCATCTGATTTGGAAGCGCTGCTCTTTCAGCTTGAGCGGGCTTTGGTGTGTCAGCTCCTGACTGACTCTCAGGGCTACCTGCCAAGGGCTGGCTCTCAGCTGGGGAAGATTATTGTTCATATTAACACAGCCTGAGAGGCGTACTATGCATTCTACTTCACAAGGCCAAATGTGTTCTCCTTTAGACCCTGTGACATTCTCCGGAGGAAGGGAAGCAGAACAAACACAGAAAGGTACATGATTGGTCCAAGGTTACCTGAGTGCTTGGGGGACTCAATCCAGGTGAGAACATTTTTTTTTTTTTTTGAGACAGAGTTTCACTCTTGTTGCCCAAGCTGGAGTGCAATGGCGCGATCTTGGCTCACTGCAACCTCCGCCTCCCGGGTTCAAGTGATTCTCCTGCCTCAGCCTCCAAGTAGCTGGGATTACAGGCATGTGGCACCACGCCCAGCTAATTTTATATTTTTAGTAGAGATGGGGTTTCTCCACATTGGTCAGGCTGGTCTCGAACTCCTAACCTCAGGTGATCCACCTGCCTCAGCCTCCCAAAGTCCTGGGATTACAGGCTTGAGCCACCGTGCCCGGCCAGAGAACAGTGTTCTTAATTCCCAGGTCGGTGCATTCTCAACTCACTCTGCCCACAAGGCAGTCATGGGCTGACACAGGGAGATGTACCTAAAGCTGGAAGCAGGTGGGTGATGGAGCTGCTCACATCCCAGGCAGACAGATGCTGGAGCACAGGCAGAGTGCTGGGCTCAGCCTGCTGCATTCCACATCTGGGAGGAAGGATTTGAGAGCAGATCTCAAATTCCACCTCTGAGGCAGGCACACAAGTGTTTCCTCCCTCCTATGCTCTAAAGGTGCATGGCTGGGCTCAGGCAGACCAGTACCTAATGAGGTCCAACTGCAGGACCCAGTCTTCTGGCATCCTAGCAAAGTGAGTTCAGGCCCACAAAACGTGTATTGGCACATAGCACAGCACAACTTCTACAAATGAAAATCAGTACCTCTGTTCAGTTTGTGGATCTGTTTAAACATAGTCTTGTACCAGTCTTTTGATCTCTCAGTGTTCTGTACAAAAACAAAGAGCAAAATTAAATGAATATCTTGACACATTTCAGACCTCCTATGATTTCAAAATCAAAATGGAAAGTAACAATATCTGAATTCAAAACTCAGCCACATTTATCTTTTTTAAAAAGGCAAAACTTTTTAGAAAGAGAAAAACCAAGAGTCCCAAACCTCAATCTACAGGGTAATATTTGGCTGAAAGGATACAGATTTTGAAAACAGTGGATGAGGATACACTTGAAAGGTATCCATTTTTAAATTTTTAAAATTTCACTTTTAGATAGAAACTCTCTGTATATAGACTGTGCCAAACTGAAGGAAAGTCTCCTAGAAATATAAGAGACAAAGTATATTTGCTTATCATGCTGTGCCCCCAACCATTCTAGATTATTCAATAGCAACGCATCCGAGTCACCTTGCATAGGGCCAGATTTAGAATGCATACATTAAAACATAACTCGTTATAGCATCCACTGCCAGAGTTTTCACCCTAACCACAAAGTTGGAATGGTTGGGCTTTTTTTTTAAGATAAAAATAAAACAAGGAAGGTGACAGATAGGTGGCTAGATATTTTCACTCCCACTTTACAGAAGAGGAAATGAGATACAGAATGACAAAGCGAACTGCCCAAAGTCACAGAGCTGATGAGAAGGTGAGTGGAAGGGCCATCCAACGCAATGGTTAGGGGTAAGGGTTTGGGAGTCAGATAGACCATTCTGTCACCCACAAGCTGTGCAATCTTGGATGAGTAACAAATCCCTGAGTCCCCATTTCCTCATCTATAAGATGGAAATGATATTAGTATCCATTACTCACTTGGATGAGTGATGCTTAAATGAGATAATGTACTCAGCAAATGGTAGCTGTGATTTCTCTTAGGAATAACTCTCCTTCTGTATTACTACTTAGGACCAGAGAAGAGTTATTTTGAGGCTTAGTCCACTGTGGTTTCTATTGGCCTCTTCCAAAGGGACATATTTGTTAAATGGAAAACACAGTGGAACATATTGCAGGCAATGGTCTAGTAGACACATGGAAAAGAATGGAATTCACCCAAATCCAGTTCCAAAAGTTGCCTAGCTTTATGTTAAATGTTTCTTGCCAATTGGAGCCTGTTCCCTGGAATTCCTTAGGGCCTGCAGGAGTGGCAGGCCTGTGCTGCCAGGGAGAGCTGGGTCAGGGATGCCATGAGACCTGCTCTGTCCTGGAGGCTTGGCTGGCGGAATCCATTCTGAGGTTCCCTTAGTGTTCCCTACTCACTTTGGATGACACGTGATCTCCCATCCAGGGAGATCTTCCTGAACCTGTCAACAGGGACCTTGGGCCTCACACTCTCCCCAGGATTCTCTTACCCTGGACCAGGAATTTCTCAACATGCTCCACACAGAACAATAATGAAGGAAGACTGCCCATAACACTGTCCCTAGAACACTCACATACTCAAAGCCTCTGAAAAGTTCTACAGCAGAGAAATCTCTCTGACTTGGTCCCACCCAGCTTTTCCTCACATTTACTTGACCACGAAACCCTTTATTCATAGGACTTATAACATCCAACACCCACTTTGGGAAAAGCTGTTGTACACCAAGTCTGGAGCACAGCTTCTGGGGGAATCTGGCACTCACGGGGCTTACAGAGACGATGGTGTGATGGGGTTCACAGGTACTCAGAGTGTACACTTGTCACAGCTTAAGATGAAGCCTAAGAAGGACCTCTAAGTCAATATACATACCCGGAGTGGGATTCCCACTTCATCCATGGAAACATCGCTTAAGTCCTGAGTGCTCTTCACCGCCCGCCTACTGTCATCCTTTGCTCTTTTTTCAGCAGCCTTGCCAGGTGAGGTGGGTTTTTCCTGGGTTGGTGCTGAGTCCTGCTCTCCCAGTCTTCTTTCTGAGACAGGATCTGGAAATGAAAAGCAATTGTTAGCTGAAGCTCTTTTGGTAGCTGCAAAACAAAACACTCCTGAACAGGCTAGCTGGGGGGAAGCGTGTCTGCTAATTCTCAACTGGAATTAGTTCTGCTTAGAGCAGGGGTCAGCAAACTGTGGCCCATGGGCTGGTTTTACTGGAACACAACCATGCCAATTCCTTTACATATTATTTATGGGTGCTTTTGCACTACTATGGCCGAGTTGAGTAGCTGTGACAGAAACCATATGGCCTGCAAAGTCTAAAATATTTATCATTTGGTCCTTAAAAAAAAAAAAAAAGGCTTGCCAACAATGTGATCAGAGCTTTGCAGAGGTATGCACATCGTGCTCTGGTCAGCTGAGTAGTTCTGACTGTTCTAGAAATTAAGGAACAGGTAGAACCACAGGATAGGGCTAACATTACTTGAAAGTTTTCGATTCCTCTTGAGGAAGTCACTTAACTTTTCCATGCCTCAGTTTTCCCATCCAAAAACAGGGATAACACTTCTATTGGCAAGCTCACAACAATGTGGTGAGAGGACTTATCAGGACAACTTATGGCAAAGTGTTCAGGAAGCTGTACATTGCTAAGTATACATTATAGATTATTTTTGTTCAAGATTGGAAGATATAGAGCACTAACAAAGATACCACATATGACCTAAGATTATAAAATTACTTAATAGAATCTGGCTTCCAAGCTATGACATTTATTTATTGGGCAGATTGAGCTCTGCCTTGTGGACATGAAGGTAAGCATTCCAGAATCTTAGCCTTCAGGGAGCTTACAGCCTAGTGGGCAGAAAAACCAAGTGAGCCAGCAATGAGAATGTAGGGTGACAAGGGCCGATTCTCAGAAGAGAAGCCAATCAGACTCACAGGAAGTGAAGGGTGCTCCAGAGGAACAGCTTAAATAAATGCTTGGGGGCCTCTGGACTACTGAGCTAATTATGTGCCAAGCAATGCAATAAACTCTTCATTTACATTCTCTCATTTTATCCTCCCAAAGATCTATGAGGAAGAAACTATTACCACCTTTTTTTTTTAATAGTTAAAGGATCAATACACAGAGAAGTTAAAGTACCCTGCCTGCGGCCACACAACCAGCTCATAGCCAAGCTGTGATGTGGCCTAACGTCCACCTGACTCTAGCAGTCCTCTATGAACCACATCCTGTCTTGCCCCTTTCAAAGATGGTACCAAGGTTTCAAGTCTGGAAGCCTGGCCTAAGCCAAATGGAGAAGTTAGAAGTGGGTTAGGAATGGGAGGGAGAAATGGCTGCTTCCATTTGGACTATGGTAACTTTGAGAAGACAGCAAGATACTCAAGGAGGAATGCCCTGGAGACCCCTAGAGGAACTATGGAGGGGCCCAGGTGAGACACCCTAACAGGAGTGCAACTTTGGAGGCATCAGCCCAAAAGTGATGGCTGATGCCAGGGAGATGGCAGAGCTCAGTGGTGGACAGAAGCAAGGCCAGAGTAAAGCGCTAAAGTCATGCATGGAAGGACACCACAGTTATAGCTGCAAGGCAAAAGAATCCCCAAAGTGATGCAAAGTCATCCGAGGGACAGGAGATGAACCAGAAAAGTACACAAGGTGCCACTGAACCAGGGAAGACAGAACTCCAAGAAGTGGGTGGTTAAATGTCTCAAAAGAAAAAAAAAAAAACCCAGAAATTGAAGCAGAGGAGGAGGCGGCATTAGATTAGGCAAGAGAGAAGTCACAGGAACACTCTGAGGGAGCAACTTCAGGACGGCAGTGGGGGTGGGTGCCAGATTGCACAGAAGGTTGAAGGTGTAAGCAGGAAGTTGGGGGAGTGAGTGGGGAGTTCAGCACAGAGGAAGGAATGTGCTAGATGGTAATTCAAGAGGTCAAAGGATTAGGGGCAAAAAGGTTTAAGCTGGCTGGGTGCCGTGGCTCATGCCTCTCAACATAACAGGAGGCCGAGGCAGGAGGATTGCTTGAACCTAGGAGTTCAAGACCAGCCTGGGCAACATAGCGAGACCCCATCGCTACAAAAAATTTAAAAATTAGCCAGGCACATGCCTGTTGTTCCAGCTCTTGGGAGGCTAAGTTGGGAGGATCTCCTGAGCCTGGGAGTTCGAAGCTGCAGTAAGCCATGATCATGCCACTACACTCCAGCCTCAGCAATAAAGCAAGACTCTGTCTCAAAAAAAAAAAAAAAAAGTTTAGGCCAAGGGAGCCTAAAATCCTATCAGTGAGAATGAGGCCCATGAGGTAAGGATGAAGGGCATCAAGATGTGCTGTGGCAATTAGTAAGTGCTCAGTTAAAACCTGCTTATTGATTGACTATGGACAAGTTCTCGTCTTTGAGAAAGGAACAGGTGCAGATTGCTGGCTGGGGGACTACACTCGGGTGAAAAGGAAGAATGTGAGGACACATGCAAAGTTGTGACAAAGTCAGAGATGTCTGTAAGTGGAGGAGACGCTGTAGAAGTGGGGGAAACAATGACTCCAGCATACTCAGGTTTTACAACTTTCATTCTCCTCCATGGGGTCGTGACTGCCTACATCCAAATGATTTCAAGGCTTGGTAAGTGCTTCAGAAAGCCTGATCCCTGGCATCATCACCGTCAATGTCAAAGGATGTTAAGAACAGATTGGCTTTATGGAATGAGTTCTCATGCTCCCAGAAAATTCCATCGCGAGGCCAAGGATTTGGCAGGAAGCCTGGAAGTGTAGAGGGATTTTGAGTTACCCAAGTCTACCCTTAATGTGGCTCTGTTGAACATTCTCCTCCCACCTGGAAAGGCCTTCTGTTGAATGTGAGCAGAAAGGAGCAGATGAGGCTGAGTTCAAGCTCAGTCTTACATGGTGCTTTAAGATCATGGTGAGGATCACAGACATGCCATACTCAGGGTCAAGGCAGGTGACTCTAACAACAATCACACTTGACTGCAAAAATCAGGCTGATAGTCCATGGATTTCTCCTAAAGCTGCCAGTGTCCTTTTGATCTATAAAATTTAGCCCTGAATTGTTTTACTTGAAAGCTTGTGGTCATGTGACTCATCACTGAGTGGATTTCAATATACAGAGAGCCCCTGAAGAAGAAGTGTCACTTTATATAATGAAAACCCAAAGTGACACTTAACTGTACCATGCAGGTGACAGGGCCAGGTGTTGACATCCATATTACAATGAGGGCTTGCTATTTTCTCAGTAGGAAAATGCTGATCCTTCACATGACATCCTGGGGGCATTTCCTCTTAGTCTTTTTTTTTTTTTTCTCTAATTACACAGGGTCTTATTCTCTTACCCAGGCTGAAGTGCAGTGGCATGATCATGGCTCACTGCAGCCTTGACCTCCCTGAGCTCAGGTGATCCTCCCACCTTTGCCTCCCAAGTAGCTGGGACTACAGGTGTGCGCCACCACATCTGGCTAGTTTTTTTGTATTTCTGTGGAAATGGGGTTTTGCCATATTGCCCAAGCTGGTCTCAAACTCCTGGGCTCAAGGAATCTGCCCACCTCTGCCTCCCAACTGCCTGCCTCTGCCTCCCAAAGTGTTGGGATTACAGGTGTGAGTCACTGTGCCTGGCCCCAGCTAATTTTTTGTATTTTTTTTTTTAGAGAGACGGGGTTTCACCATGTTGCCCAGGCTGGTCTCAAAGTCCTGAGCTCAAGCAATCTGCCCGTCTTGGCCTTCCAAAATGTTGGGATTACAAGTGTGAGCCACTGCAAATCTAGCCTCCTTCTAGTTTTATACTGTGCCTTAAAAGGGAAGGTTCTGGGCCACTAAATAAATGACAATATTGACAACCTCAGATGGGGCCTCTGTTTGAAGGAGGTGGGATAGCTTCCCTTTTCTTCACACTGAGAGCTGGTGACTGAGGATTACAGCAATGCTCACACTTCTCTGCAGAAGAACGATGGCCTCTCTACACCATACGCCAGCCTCTCTCTCCCAGCCCTTATCTTATTATCCCATCTGTCTCCCCAAGGGGACTGAGAGGTACCTGAGAACACCATGTAGGCTTCATTCCCAGATGACTCTCCCTGAACATCAAGCCTCATGGAGACTCAACAAAAATCTGCTACAGAGAGGGAGGCTGGCAGCCCTGGAGTCCCGTCCCCACAGGTGATGGCTAAGCCTTACTTGCTCTAAGAGACTAGAGAGTGCCAACCCAGCCAGCCCTCTCTCTTTCAGGAGCTCCTGAACAAAGCTGTACTACTTCTTTTAAAGCATAAACTAATATTTAGTGAGCACCTACTTTAGGCCCCACTCTATCAAACATCATCAGCGGATCTGTCCCAAAACTCAGGGAAAGCGATAGCATCAGTCTTATTTTAGAGCCAAGGAATAAGCCTGAGCTGCCAGCATGGTGGAGCCACCCTCACTTTTTTTTTTTTTTTTTTTTTTTTTGAGACAGAGTCTTACTCTGTCACCAGGTTGGAGTGCAGTGGCACGATCTCGGCTCACTGCAACCTCCACCTCCCCGTTTCAAGCGATTCTCCTGCCTCAGCCTCCCAAGTAGCTGGGACTACAGGCACGCGCCACCATGTCCAGCTAATTTTTGTATTTTTAGTAGAGACGGGTTTTCACCATGTTGGCCAGGATGGTCTCCATCTCTTGACCTTGTGATCCACCTGCCTCGGCCTCCCTAAGTGCTGGGATTACAGGCATCAGCCACTGCGTCCGGCCCACCCTCGAATTTTTTCATGTCTTTTCTCAATGCACAAAACATCCTCCCCATTCCTGTCACAATAACACCTCCTCCAGGCTGGGGTAAGGATTACCACCCTTGTTTCCCATATGAGGAAACTGGCTTAGAGGGATGAAGTCACTCACACAGAAACACACAGCTCCAAGAAGAAGGAGCTAGGACCAAACTCTGCATCTCCTAACGTATGGCTGGAGGCCTTTTTTATCTATTCTACCCTTCTTTCAAATTCCCACCAACAGGAAGGAGCCCACAGGAGCCACCTTTTTTTTTCAGAGCCACCACTCTTAGCAACCTCGGCTGGGGCCAGGGAATGAGGTGGGCTGGAGAGTGGCAGTTGGAGGAGGGACAGCCAAGGACACCTTGAGGTCAACCACAGCCTGTCTTGGTCTCAGAGCCAAGTCCTGATAAGGCTGAGAGGGTGTGAGAACCCCATGTCCTCCCGACTCAGGCTCGCCACCAATCACAGAACAGCAGTGGCATGAAGTTGCACAGAAATCATGTAGTACCTGTTCAGAAAACAGTGGCTTTTGTTATCCACCAATCAGCGATTCTGAACCCTGAAATTCATGAGTGTGTGCAAATCCATAGAAATCATGTGCACATGTTTACATGTGTGTGGCTTTTTTTTTTTTTTTTAGAATCAATCTATTGCCTTCAATAGCTTCTCTCAAGGAGTCCATTAACAAAGAAAAGTTACACACTGTTGCACCACACTATTAGCAGCTCAAGGGCAGCACAGTTCCCTGATGTAGCCTCAGAGCCCCGCGCAGTGCAGGGTACAAAGGAGGCCCTGAATACAATGGTAAGTGAACCCACAGAGCGCCGCCTGGTAACAGGAATGCACATCTATTAAGCCATGCATCTATTAAGCAGCAGCTCAGTGCTGAGCTGTTAATGAGCAGAATCTCATCTGATTGTCATACAACCTGGAAGGCACTACAGCTTTCCTCACTTGATAGTTAGAAAATTGAAGCCCAGAGACTTAGATAACCTGCCTGAGGCAGCACCAGACCCAGGATTCAAAGCAGAATGGCTACAGGAAGCCACAAGGAAATAGCTACACATTCCCCTTCCTGGGTTCCCTCCCTATTCTGACATGGTCCCAATCCTACACACTTTAATAAGGGGTGAGCTAATTATATTTGTATATGTCTGATTATATTTGCAGTCACTCCCCACCATTGTCAACTCTTGCCACCTGCCACACTCAAGTGTGGTCAGCACAGAGGGCAGCATTGGCATCACCAGGGAGCTGGGCAGAAATGCACATTCTCTTGGCCAGGCACAGTAGCTGGTGCCTATAATCCCAGAACTTTAGGAGGCTGAGGGAGGAGGATTGCTTGAGGTCAGGATTTGACACCAGCCTTGGCAATATAGTGAGACTCCAGCTCTACAAAAAAACTTAAAAAAAAAAAACTAGCTGGGCATGGTGATGCACACCTGTAGTCCCAGCTACTCAGGAGACTGAGGTAGGAGGATCACATGAGCCCAGCAGTTCAAGGCTGCAGTAAGCTATGATTGTGCCACTGCACTCCAGTCTGGGTGACACAGCAAGAACCTGTATCAAAAAAAAAAAAAAAAGAAAGAAAAGAAAAGGAAAGAAAAAGAAATGCAAATTCTTACCCATACCCACCATTAAATCCAAATCTCTAGGGGGATGGCCTAGGAATCTGAGTTTCGACAAGCTCTCCAGGAATTTCTGATGCCTGCTCAAATTCAAGAAGCAGTTTTCTCACACTGTCTTCTGGGCACTGCTGGTCAGAAGGTTCTCACCTGGACCCACCACCCCAGGGGCATCTACTGGCATTTGGGCTTGCCACCCAAAAAGGAGAGAACTTGCCCATATCTCCCAACCCCTGACTCCTCACATCCAGAAGGGAGACAGAAGCAGCAGAAAGATGACCTCTTCAGAGAGGCCTGCCATGAACACTGCATCTAAAGCTGGACTCCTGGTTCTTTTTAACCCAGAACATCCTGTTCTTACCCATCAAGGCCCTTATCACAGTTCCATGGGACATGTTTACTAGTGTGGCTCACTGGTCTGGTCTGTCCACCACCCTGCAAGCTCCAGGGAGGCAGGAACTATGCCTATTTTCATCATCTTGGTAGTCCAGCAACAAAGAGTCTCTCCAAGACATCAGAGGATCTCGGAAGATATTGCTGATTGAATATCGGGCGGTGACCGGAAGACGGTTTCAACAGGAACAGGGATTAACACATAAATAAATATTTCTCACCTACCTGAAAGGCTACTGAGTCGTTTTTGCTGTTCTGTGATAAAAGAACACACAGTGTAAGTAAGATTTATACAGCACATAGTAAGACCAAGAAGCCCTGGCATAACTCGTTAGGATCTCAACCCTGAGTCCTCACTGTCCTCTGGACTTAGATGGTACAATGTGCATGCAGCCAGCTGACTGCAGGGGTATTAGCGTGGCTCCCGTTATGCCAGTGTGGTGTCTCCCAGCCCGCCCCGCTTCCAGATCTACACCAGGATTCAGGGGACTGCCACAATTTTCTAGCTGTTTACATCTTATCTCAAGATGATTCCATCATAGAAGGGAATCCATCCAACCCTCCAGCTTCAAGTGAGCAAGGCCTTATATGACCCCAGTCTTGGTACCTTTTGAGGGAAATGTAATTATAATCACAACCATGACAGTGACCGTCTCCTGAGAGCTTGCTAAATGCCAGGCGCTGTTTTAGCACTTTTGCAAACTTTGCAACAACTCTAGTAGTTGGGTATGATTATTCTTTCCCATTGTACAGAGGAGGAAATGAAAGCCTGGCCTTAGTCACTATAGTAATCTGGCTTGTCCAGAGTACAAGAAAAATCCTTAAAAAATCAGCAATGGCTGAGAAACTTCAGATAAGGGGCACAAATCGCCCAAGATAACACTGAAAATCAGCTGGATCTAGAACCTGGATCCCTGACTCCTAGTCCAGAGTTCATTCCAATTCTAGTCATCAAGACCTTGCTGGTCCTTGGCATTGAAGGGTTATTGGTTTCTCGCCATCCTGGGCACTCATGTGGAAGGGAAGCCACATCTCCTTTGTGGAGTCCTATGTGTACGTGCTATGAGATGAGAGCACAAAAATGACCTTTACCTTCCACAGCTGCTAAATATAAAGCAGCCACGTAGATAAAAATAGAACATTTGCCAACCCGTGGGTACTGTCATCATTCCCCTTGGCTGCGTTCCCACCCTCCTGCTACAATCAGTGTGAACCAGAAGTAAACAGCGAGCAGCTCAGGAGCTCACAGCCTGGGAAGCGGTGCCTGGCCACCTCTGCCACATGGATGAGGTTCGTACCGGCTGAACATGCAGAAGCCCAGTGCAGCTCTGGCCTCAGCTCTGCCAGCAACTTTCAGATGACAATGGCCAATTCACTAAACCTCTCGGCCTCAGTTTCCTTATCTGTTATGTCAAAGGGCCTATTGGTACTAAGGGGACCTACGGTTCCCACACACTACACTGAAGGCTGCTGAGCTCCAGCCGGCAGAAGTGAATGTATTCCACTTAAAAGATCATGTTGCCAACATGGCGACACCCCATTTCTACTAAAAAATACAAAAATTAGCCAGGCGTGGTGGCACACGCCTATAATCCCAGCTACTCCAGAGGCTGAGGCATGAGAATTACTTGAACCTGGGAGGCAGAGGTTGCAGTGAGCCAAGATCTTGCCACTGAACTCCAGCCTGGGTGACAGAGAAAGACCCTGCCTCAAAAAAAAAATAAATAAATAAATGAAAAAGACCACGTTGGCCAGGCACGGTGGCTCATGCCTATAATCCCAGCACTTTGGGAGGCCGAGGCAGGCAGATCCCTTGAGCCCAGGGGTTCAGGACTAGCCTAGGCAACATGGTAAAACCCCGTCTCTACAAAAAATATTTTAGAATTATCCAGGTGTGGTGGCACACGCCTGTGGTCCCAGCTACTGGCATCAAGAGGCTGAGGTGGGAGAATCACCTGAGCCTGGGAGGTTGAGGATGCAGTGAGCCATGACTGCACCACTGCACTCTAGCCTCAACAACAGAGTGAGACCTTGTCTCAAAAAAAAAAAAAAAAAAAAAAAAAAAAAGACTATGTTGTCTCCAGTTTTGAGGTGTGAAATAGCCTTTCTTTCATAGGATGACATGCAACACAGATAACAGTGGCCACTTTCTAGTGGTGTTATTTTAAAGCATTAGAATGAAAAACCCTAGGGTGATCCCTAGACTGCTTCATGTGTCCGTAAGTCTGGGAACCTCTGAGCTCTAGTTCTCAGTGTGGTCGGTGGGCCAGTGGCACTGGTATGCCTAGCAAGCTTGCTGAAAATGTAGAATCTCGTCTCCTCCACCCCAAACCTCTTGAGGCTGAACCTGCAAGTTAACAAGATTCTCAGGATCCAACGCACATAGACTGAGAAGCCCTAAGCAAGGGGACCCATGCACCTCTTTTCATCCTGAGAGTTTTCCGATTCAAAGCCTCCCTCCCAGACAGATGGTAAGTGATTTGCCTTCATACCCATGCGGTGTGAAAACTCAGGAAAGAAGGGGAAAGGGCTGTGTTGTTCACAACCATCAGCGCCAGGCCAGAGGCTCAGTGCCCCTCTGTTTCTAGTAGGGGTAAGCTGGCTTGGAGAGACAGGATTATTGCCACACTATGCCCTGGGACAGTCTAGGCAAAAAAAAAAAAGGCGGGGAGGGAGGCATTTTTTAGGATGACAAAACTAGAATTCCAGAAGTGGAGTAAAGTTATTCCCTCAGGAGACTTTGCAATAATTAAGAAATTATTTTTATGGGTACTGTTTATGAAGCAAAGCAGAGCTGCCAGGTTAGGCAAATTCCAAAGCAATGCCAAAAACACTTGACCTAAACCCCATTTATGATTAGTAATACGGGGCTGGGCCAGTGAGGCTCTTCTCTTCTTCTCGACGCTTCCTGCCCCACCTGCTTAGTGAACATATGGTTTTGCTCTTTATGGAAATCTATCATTTAATTCCAAAAAATGAATGTCATTACTTGTATCCTTTTCTGAAGGATGTGTGTCTCAGGCTGCACAATTCTGATTTTTAAACCCAAGGGCGGGACTTGGACAACAGAGAAAGGCAAGAACCAAAGGCATTTGGGTAAATAAAAGGAATCCATCTATTCAAGGAAGAAACAAAAAGGAACTACAGGCATTTCTGTGCCCAAAGATGTCTCACTAGGTGTCATCAGAGGGACTTGGCAGAAGCAGCTGACATTACACTTGGCATTTCCCAAAAACCAAGTTGCCTTGGGAATAAATCTCATTTTTAAAGAAACTGCCTGTCCTTCTGGGAACTAACTTAATTCTGTTTGACTGAATTTTTTTTTTTTTTAAATATGAGTCACAAGGAAGTTCAGAGAAACAAAATTTCACTTTGTCCCGCATTACAGACACTTTCTGGGCAAGGAGAGCCACTGCCAGTTAAGGGGCATGGCACGGCTGAAGGAGAATGGGCTCCTGCATGGTTCCGTGTGGGAGCTGGGGCCCTTTTTTTCAAGAACCCAGATTCATGGGTGAAAATTAATACAGGAGCCACACATAGTGAAAAAAATACAAAACTACTAAAACAACCTTAAGATTTTAGTGGAAAGATCTGAAGTGAAAGAAAATGTTTTATTCATCTGCTTTTCAAGTTAGAAGCAGGAAACAGAAAAACTCTATTTAGTATGGAAAACAATTAAAAATAGACTCCAGTCCCATTCTCATTCAAATTAATGCAGAGAGGAAGGGGGAGGGGGAGGAGTGGAGGAAAACTATGAAGTCAGAGAGCACAGAGTCAAAAGGAAGATGTGAGCTCTGAACAAAATAATTAAACCTCCACTGTTATCAGAAATTCAGACTAATGAGCCCTTTCTACATGAGGAAACAGCTTGAAAACTTTACATTTCATGCTGCAAAGGACTTTTGTAAAGACAAAGTTTATTCCTGTATGGAATTCCAAAAAGGAAAACTTAGGATTTAGAATCATCGTCTGGAATTTTAAAGCAGAAGGGTCAACATATACCCAAAGAACTTCCGCTTCACCCCACCTCAAAGCTTCTCTGCTTTTCAGAGAAGCAGAAAAACCAACCAGAAGCAGTCAGAGACACTACAGAAAACAAACATGAAAACTCTAAGCAGAGCTGCCTAGAGCCACATAGTACAGAGACAAACAGCCGGCAAGAATGAAGGCCAGTGAGTCTTCAAGAAAAATTCAATAGTCTCTGTTTTCAAGGTACAAAAACGTGTTTTACATTCCAGAAAACTGTCTACACAATATGTTTTCTTTTTTAAATTTGATACTCAAAATTCTGCTCTCTCTAAATTTCATTATGTCAAAAAACTAAATCATTTAAGATACTACTTAAAAGAGGTATTATTGTACCTAGATTTTCGAAGTTAAATCTCTATTACCATCAAGAGACACAAACTTTTTCCTTTCTCCTTTTTTTTGGTGTTACGATTCGAAGAAGACAATCATGAACACCCAAGAAGTGGAACGAACCCAGCTTACTTATTCAGACACCTGATATCACCTCAGATCAGGGGCCTCTGTCTGTCTGCTGGGATTTATTTTATGGGCCACGAGAGTGAGTAAACTGGGGCAAATGGCCTTGGGAAACAACGGGATTTGTGAAAATTTCTGTGAAATAACAGAATTTCTGACCCAAGTATCATGGAATAGCTATGTTGATTCCAGTGGGCTGGGAGTGGGGCACAAGCCTCTCTTACCTCGATTGTGTTGCAAGAGCACAATAGTAGGATTGACAATCGTTGTGGAGGGATAGGCGGATGAAGGCTTGCTAACTGGTGGAAAGGCTTGGGAATCAGTTCCAATAAGGGAAGAAGAAACTTCATTTAGTAGAGGACTGGAATCCTGAAACGAACAAACAAACAATGTAACTAACTGTAAATATAAAAAGCTAGTGTTAATGTTTTTTAAAAAGAAGAAATTTAAAGCTTTACAATGATCTTAATTATAAAAAGAAATGCAATCAATGAGATACATCATATCATTAATTCCAGTTAGAAGTTTAAGCCGGAATGCTTATTCTCTTTGTTGGTATTAGTATGGGGCGGAGGAGAGAGAGAAGGTGAATGTTACTGCAAGTCTCAGCAACATCATTCATTAGGTCCACCTGCTAACAGTTGTGGGTCAATCTGGTTACTGAAAAACCAAATTCAAATCCAAGTAGAATAACATGCAAAACCCATGCAATTCCAAATGTGATCCAAGAACAAGAGCTGGTTTAATTGGGAAAAATCAGGGAAGTTTAGTACACTGTACAGAGAAATGTAAGACAATGTGAGGACAAGAAGACATCAACGTAAGAACAGGGAGGAGTTGAGCAACAGTTTTTTCAGAAAGCTACTCTTAGCATCGGCATCACTGAGCAATTTTACTGATGCTTGCTTCTGAGATTTGGATATTATCCTATCCTACTGTGACATTTTTTTTCACTCTAATATTAAAGTGACAAAGATCCCTAAGACTTGTGAGAATCCTGACTTTAAAAACCTGAGGTCTCTGCCAGAAATACCAATAAAATTATTAATACTAACATTATAATCTGCATATTGGGGATAATGCCAGTCTTTTAAAACAAAATAAGACCCCAAAAGGTACTAAGAATATTTAGACAGTTTCCTTCATGATATCTATACATTTCTATTTTTGAGTTTATAAACCATAAATTGAGGATGCTCTTCTTAAAAGGCTTTAAGAACAAGATTTTAAATAGTTACTTTTGAGGCAATAATTATCCTGAAGCAATAATCAAAGATCAACTCTTGTGAACGTACCCACAAGATGAGGGCCACCCCCTCACTCACACCTAGCCCAATGCCCTGCAGATAGCAGGTGCTAGTAAATGCCACGTGACTGACAGGCGGGATCTTTCAGCAATGTTGTGTCTGAGCAAATGTTTGTAGCAAGAAAACAAATGCTTATCAAAAGAGGATATGGGCATCAGCACCCAGGACAGCTCCCAACACACAGTAGGAACTTCACAACACTGCCTAGGTCAGTCTATCTCTTCTGAAAGTCCACTAAATAGCCGCCGCTATTTAGTTATGAGGGGCAGCTCAATGTCATGAATAAAACCTTTTCTCAAGACTTGAGAAGCACAGTATGATTTTATACAAAAGTGCCTCACCTTGATTCCTCCATTTAGAAAGTGAAAAATAACTACACTTTTCCTAATTTATCTCCAAAGTGATATAATTATGATAAATGACATATCATTAAAAACTGCCTGAATGCATCCAAGAAACACAAAATATCAGGCATACAGCTCTTTAAAGTATAAATGCCTAATGTGATGTTTGGGTGGATCATATGAGCATTAAGCACTTTACAGATTTTATTTTGTGTTTTATTTCTGGAACATCACAAAAACAGCTATTGATTAAAATAACTCAAATCAATTAACATGACTTTTATTCTTCCTTCTTTCCCTCAACTAGCTACAGATGGAGCAGGCATCAGCTCACAGCTCAGAAACCATCCACAGAGGCTCCTCCTCTTGACAGAGGAGGAAGAGGAATCCAAGTAGTTTCCTTTTTCACCTCTGTTACCCAGGGCCAAACCCGAAGCTATCAGGCCAAACTGAGGTCCTTCTGGGAGGTCTACACCAGGCTGATTAGTCAGGTTTGAGAAATTGAGGACCCTTCCCAACGAATCTGTCCTGATACACCTAAAACCAACTCGATATGAAAACCTAGGTCTACACAAATAAATTATAGAATACACAATCAAACTACTCACAATGGTCTATGAGGACACTAAACATAAGACACCTTACCTGCTACTCCAGACAAACATAATCTGTGTCAAAGGGAAGATGCTTGAACTCCCCAAAACAAGAGTGGCTTCTAAATTCTAAGTTCAGCTGAAGGTAGAGGGGAATAGACCAGGGAAACATCTAGCATTTTTCTCCAATGGGACTGAGCTGCAAAATTCAAAGCTAGAAGGATATCCAAGCCCATGGGTCACATTGGGCCTGGTGCTGACCTAACTACACTGCACAGCACTAGAGATCTCAGAACAGGCCCCAGCTCAGGATGTAACGGTTCCCAGCTTTGATGTGTTTGATGCCTCATTATAATTTATCTAATAAGCCAAATAAAAAGTTTCCTTCCTGATTTCTGCATGACTGGCTTCAGCTTAACAAGCCATTTGGAACAGTTTTGCAGGCACACATCTTTACACAAAGGGATGTCAGTAAACGCTTAGTTCCATCAGCCAATTGCATGACCCACTACCTGACTGTATCTCAAAAGGTAGGGTGTGGACCCCAGCATCTGAAACCCCTGAGCACTTGCTACCAAGTGAGATTCCTAGGCTCTTCTCCAGACCCACTCAGTCAGAAATTCTAGGAGTATAACCTGAGGGTGACGATTTAAACAAGCCTCCCTGACCCTCAGATGATCCCATGTACACAAAGCTTGAGAAGTGACCTCCTACTCCAAAAATCCCTTTGAGAACAAGACCCTGACTCATGGTTGTACCCAGGGTACTTAGCAGAATGCCTAGACCATGGCAGAAACTCAATGATGAATTGTTAACTAACCAGTTACTTGCTTTTGAGTGACCCTGGCCCTCATTTGCCAGGGCAAGTCCTCAGCAACATAGCTAACATTCACTAGGCACCTTCTCTATGTCAAGCCCCATAACAGGAACTTTTACACTCGATCCTACTGAACCCGAAGCCCTGTGAGTAGATTCACGTATTCCCATATTACAACTCGCAATGAAGTTATCAGATTCTCTCAATTCCCAGGGCTCCTAAGGAAAAAGGAGACCCAAGCACTTTGACTCAGCTTTTTCTCTAAGCAGTTGGGCTTTCCTGGCTGTGATGGGAACTCATTCCCCCACCCGCAGGATGGGACCTGAGGCAGCAGGGCCCTTTGACTTCCTGTGACCACTGGGGCACTGTTTTGCCACAAAGGCTCCTGGGACCTTCTCCTCAGGGTCCCTAGCAATTGCCTGCCTTTTGAGGTAAAAGTCCTAACATTTGTACAGGGCTTTCAGACCCACTTGCTCACTTAAACCCAACTCTCTCACAAAAAAAAAAAAAAAAAAAAAAATCCTAGTCTCTATCATTTCTGTATACTACAGAGAGTTTATTTACTCACTAGGTCAACAAGAGAATCAGAGAATCGCTTCCTCCCCGAGATCTCCCCGCTCCCTGGTAAGTAGCACCCACCACGCCTGCCGTTGCTTTTCCCCATAATTCTTAGCTTTCCTCAGCTCTCCACACGACCCCCGACCTGGCCTGTGAAAAGCATGGCCAGTCAACATAAAGGCCACAGATGTTGTCTTCTGAGGGAGAAAGATGTGCATTCCCAACAGGACAGAGCAGACGAGGCACTGCAGAGATGGGGAACAGCCCCGAGAGACCCAGGGAAGACACACGGGAAGCATGCACGCTAGTGACAGGGGACACGGCTCCAGTCATCACACAGGCACAGCGGCAGCCAGTGCTGTCCTCAGAGCTCTGTGCTTCAGTGAGAAAGGGAATGTGACTGCTGGGAGGAGACATTCAGAAAAGCCGTGAGGAGGGGAGTCCAGCAAGCTTACGGTACTCGAAACAGCTCCCGTGAGGTCAGGCTCCGAGACTCTGCGGAGGTCCTCCGGGGCAGGAGGGACCAGCGGAGGTGGTGGTGAGAAGGATGGTGGCGTCTGGCTAATGGGGGCAAAGGAGCCAGAGGCGCGGGCTGGCTGGCTGTGGTGGGGCCACCTCTGCAGATGAGGGGGAATGAAATCATCTAGAGTCGGGAAGGTCAGAGGTGAGGCGGCAGAGGCAGTCGCTGGGATTGTGGGGACGCAGCCAAGAGGCCCCAGAGGTGTTGGAGGTCTGGCAGTGCCTTCTTGCCCTCTGTCAGTATTAACCAGGTAGAGAGGGACAACTATTACCTCCGGCTGGGCTGCACTGGAGGAAGTGGCATCCTGTGGAAATAAGGGGGTCGTTATGGAAAGGGGTATGATACGAGGAAAGAATTCCATATTTAAACGGTTGAGAGTGGGCATGCAGTGAGGTACTCTGAGAAATATTTAATCAGTGCCCTTTCCTCAGAGTACATGAGACAGTCGGAGCTGGCCAGCTGGCCTTCTGACACTCCATGACACAGAGGGAACCCCATCCAACTCCGCTTTTCATCCATCTATTTTTGAATCCTTTTAACACTTTATGAGAGAGAAAGAAGAACAGAACAGGCAGGCAGGCTGTGTTTAACCCCACAACACCACCATAGAGCCTAAAAGCTTGGGAGTAAATACAATTTCTTTGGCACCTTGTAATAAAACATGAACAATGAGTTTCTCACCATGTTGTTAGTCTCTGGATTCCACGCTCCGGCATACTTACACATTTACAGAAAAGAGAGACAGACAAAGAGAGTACTGTGCTGAGAGGTTCAGACAGAAGAATTCGGGATTCAAGCCACAACATTAATGAGGAAAGGGAGGGTAGGGCAGCCCAGTGAACAATGAGCTGCTCGCATCAGTTTTGAAAGAGACAGTAGAGAAGACACACAAACATTCCTAATTTCTTGCCTTGGCTGGATAACTCGGCTGCAAAAGGTAAGATTCTTTGCTCTTCCGGTTTTCGGGATCAGAGGTAACCCGGGGGCCTAGCACAGGTGGTCTCACATCTGGGAACGAAGCCTGAGTCCCCAGGGAAGGACTCTCGCCACGGTTAACGGCATCTTTACGGATGTCAAAGAATAGCTTGGGAGGGTCAGGAGGAGGAGCAGGGGGTGGTTTTCCTGTGCCGGCTGTGCGGGAGACAAGGCCGGGAGCCGGTGCTCGGGTGCCCGCAGCCTCCGAGGGAGTGCCTTCGGCAGGGTCACGTGCAACACGAGAGGAGTTTTCTGACGCCGCCAGGCAAATGTTATTGGATAAACAAGGTACATATAAGCTGCTGACCTTTTTAATCCCAACTGCCTCATGACATGGGTTAGAGCTCACATTCTTATGATAAACTGTCCTGGTGGCTGCATAGCGCTGCTGGGGTTGGGATGAAGCACTGGGGAACGTGGAGTCCGGAAGCAAGGAACCAGGGCGCACCACACCTTTGGGAGCCGATCCAGCTGCCAGGAGGACGGAGACGGGCTGGGGTTGTGAGGGGTTCTGCTGGCTGGGGGTGCCGAGTGGGACATAAGGCTTTGGTGAGCTCAGGTAGAGGGAATCCTTATAGGTATTGTGGATGGTGGGGGACTGCCATGCAAAGCGGTCCTTTTGAGGGAGAGGAGGGCGTGGGGGAGAGAGAACCTTTAGCAATATTTTCAAGATATGTTATCAAACAGGGAAAAAAGAAAGAGGAGGGGAAATGGAAAGAAGGACGATCATTAGAAACGACAGCATAACATGATTCAAGCAAAAACAATTCTTAACACGTTTTTCAGCACATCCTCAGGTTAGACTCCTCCTAGTATCCACAATTCTAAGTGAAGCCAAAGACTGAATCCCACTCACCTGGAGAGGTAGGCCTGACTCTCCTTTGCATCCAGAGAGGCTGAGCCCAGCCCATAGCAGGCCACATGCTACATCAATTGTGACACCAATCCTTGGCTGACTGCATCTTTATTAGACATCCTGACTCAAGAAGGGAGCCAAGTGAACTAAACACCAGTGGGAGAAGCACCAAAGCCCCCAACTCCCTCTCAAACCTCCTTCCCTCATGATTTATCTTCGAGCCTTTGGCCTTAGAAGTTTATGTTCACTGGAACTCTTTTGAGTGCCTTTCATTCTTTTCCTTTAGGAAAAGGAGAACTGGAAGAACCGTCCTTATTTGTGTTCACAGGAGACAGATGTCTTAATTGAGTCACTGAGATTTAGCACTCAATTCCATAAGCATAACAAATTAACGCGCCCTAAGAAGAGAATGCTAAGGATTTTTGAATACACATGTGCTCTTTTCTCAGAGGAAAGAATTTGATGAAGCTAATTATTAGAAGGAAGACAAGCATGAGATTAAAAGCACACAGTCTCCCATTTTTGATGTACACAAAAAAGGGGACCAGGCAATGAAGGACTGAATTGGCCTCTACCGGATTGGACTGTGCCTAGTTTCTCAAAATCTAGCCCCATGCCCATCTCACCCAGCCCACCACCACACAAAGGGAATCAGTCCCAGAGGTAAATGATCAGCCTCAGATTCACAGCTTAAGCCCAAAGCTCTGGTTGCAGGTCCAGAGGCTCACACAGCATCCCTCGCTTCTCAACACTGCTCCTCTTTGGGTCTCAGTGGAGAAGAGGGTCAGGAAATGGGATGACCCTCCAGTCTGATCCTCATGTCAACAAGAGTCATCTGGCAATCTGTGGCTCAACTGGGAATTAGACTATGAGATGAGGAAACTTCATTTTGCTAGATTTTCTTTTCTTTTGTTGTTTTATTTTGTTTTGAGATGGAATCTTGCTCTGTCACCCAGGCGGGACTGCAGTGGCGCGATCTCGGCTCACTGCAACCTCCGCCTCCTGGGTTCAAGTGATTCTCCTGCCTCAGCCTCCCGAGTAGCTGAGACTACAGGCACATGCCACCACGCCCGGCTAATTTTTTGTATTTTTAGTACAGACGGGGTTTCACCGTGTTAGCCAGGATGGTCTCAATCTCCTGACCTTGTAATCTGCCCACTTCAGCCTCCCCAAGTGCTGGGATTACAGGAGTGAGCCACTGCACCCAGCCTAGGTTTTCTTTAATGGCTCCTTTTTTTTTTTTTTTTTTTGAGACGTAGTCCCACTCTGTCGCCCAGGCTGGAGTGCAGTGGCACGATCTAGGCTCACTGCAACCTCCGCCTCCCAGGTTCAAGCAATTCTCCTGCCTCAGCCTCCCGAGTAGCTGGGACTACAAGCACATGTCACCACACCCAGCTAATTTTTTGTATTTTTAGTAGAGACGGGGTTTCACCATGCTGGCCAGGATGGTCTTGAGCTCCTGACCTTGTGATCCACCTGCCTCGGCCTCTCAAAGTGCTGGGATTACAGGCGTGAATGGCTCCTATTTTTAAAGATATCCCAGTTCTAGAAGAAAACCAGAACTTTCTTCCAAATTACGCAAGTGAAGTATATTAGAGTCTGATCAATATCGGTAAGTGAATTTTGACCAAAAATGGGGAGGGTGCAAGATCTGGGTCTATTTTGAATTTATTTTTAATTTTATTTCTTTTTTTTTTTTTTTTTTTTTTGAGATGCAGTCTCACCCTGTTGCGCAGGCTAGAGTGCAGTGGTGTGACCTTGGCTCACTGTAACCTCCGTCTCCCAGGTTCAAGCAATTCTCCTGCCTCAGCCTCCGGAGTAGCTGAGACTATAGGCCTGTGCCACCACACCCGGCTAATTGTTGTATTTTTAGTAGAGACGAGTTTTCACCATGTTGGCCAGGCTGGTCTTGAACTCTGACCTCAAGTGATCTGCCCGCCTTGGCCTCCCAAAGTGCTGGGATTACAGGCGTGAGCCACAGCGCCCGGCCAATTTTATTTCATTCTTTTTTTTTTTTTTTTTTTTTTTTGAGACGAAGTCTCGCTCTTGTCGCCCCAGCTGGAGTGCAATGGCACAATCTTGGCTCACTGCAACCTCCGCCTCCCAGGTTCAAGCGATTCTCCTGCCTCAGCCTACTGAGTAGCTAGGATTATAGATAGGTGCCTGCCATCACACCTGGCTAATTTTTGTATTTTTTTTAAGTAAAGACAGGGTTTCACCATGTTGGCCAGACTGGTCTCGAACTCCTGACCTAAGGTGATCCACCCACCTCAGCTTCCCAAAGTGCTGGGATTACAGGCATGAGCCACTGCTCCTGGCCTATTTCATTCATATATTTGTGGCATACAGGTGGCAAGAAGAAAGAATGTTAGAAAGGGTGAATAGGTGAAAAATATTTAAAAGTTTTATAGGTTGGGCACTGTGGTTTAAGCCTGTAATCCCAGCACTTTGGAAGACCAAGGCAGAAGGACCACTTGAGTCTGAGACCAGCCTGGGCAATACAGCGAGACTCTGTCTCTACAAAAAATTTAAAAAAGAAATAGCCAGGTGTGGTGGCACACACCTGTAGCCCCAGCTACTAAGGAGGCTGAGGAGGGAAGATTGCTTGAGCCCAGGAAGTCAAGGCTGCAGTAAGCTGTGATGGCACCTCTGCACTCCAGCCTAGGTGACAGAGCAAGACTGTCAAAAAAAAAAAAAAAAAAAAAAGTTTTTTGAGTCCGGATTAGAACATCAACCCAGAAACAGTAAATAACCTATTCCTTAAACTCAGTTTTCAAGGCACACATATAAGCTCATTGGAGAAGCAGCTCATTTGGATATCCTTGACTAATTCAATGCCTATCCTTTCCACAGGGCACCCATGGCAGTGCCAGTGAATATGCACCAGCCAAAAAAAACAAAATGAATAGCCCCTCTCTAGTATTCAGCAACAGCAAAAGCTTTCAGGTGAACTCACTTGGTTTCAGTGAACATGTTTACAGACTAAACGATTCTAGAAACAAAACACGTGGGCTAGCACGCACCAAAGGGACTGGCGGGTATGCTGATAATGGCAGTAGGGAGGTAAGCAAAAGATCATTCTGATTTGAGCTCAGATTTACTTTTACTTTCAGCTCAACTGTCCCATATGTGATTTCTTCTTGTCCAAAGATAGAAATCAGCTTCAGTGAGTTTCTAACTTATTTTGGCTCTCGCCATATATGGTGCATTACATCAGGCATGAGCCTTCCCAGGGCTTTGACCCTGTAGAAAGGACGCTTCCCCAGAGCATCAACAGTGCACTCAGATCCAAAGGTCTCCTGCCCTGGGGCTTCTTTTAGTCCTGAAGAAGAAAGGGGATAGGCACAGTGACTTTACATGCAGGGAACTACTTTTTGTTGTAAACATTGTAGGAACCACACAGGCAGTCTGCATTCTGCCCAGTTGGCTATAAATGAAATTCTATTTATCTTTTCAGAAGGTGGGCCAGTGAAAATATGAGGCTTCTGGAAAATCCTGGTATGTTTATAGTTTATACAGTTCTATAAACTACCAATTCCCTCCTCTAAGCCAGTGCATACTTACAGCTCTGGCAATCACGATATAGACAAGAAGTCATGTTTCCATTCAGAAAACACACCTAAGAGGTAATGCATGACCTAAAGGTTCCTGAAATTTGAATGGCTGATTTTACATTGAATATAAAGGATAAAACCTCTTTATGAGCAATTTACCAGGTTCCCTTAAAGGGAACCCCAGTAGAAAGAAAATTCTTGGATAGTGACAGATAAGAAAACATACTTTGTAAAAGATATTATAGGGTGTTCACCCTTATAAACCTCTTGAGGGCAATGTTTCACACAGTGATCTGAACACCACGGAGATGCTCAATAAAGCTGTGTTAAATAAATTTTAAAAGAATTTTTATTTACTTCACATGCTTTTAAAATTGTCTTTTCAAAAGAGCTGCTTAAGAAGCCAAAAAGAATTACTGAGTTACCCTTTGAACTAAGTCACTGATAGTGGAAGAGGACATGCTTCTACATTTGCTTTGAATTAATCAGCACTGTTTCTTGATCTGCATAGAGCTGATGGCATCCATTCTTGAGATGGTTGAAAAGAAGTATGTCTGCCACAGGCAGCACATTTATACACTGTGAAAGGGTTTAGGGACGGGAAAACCATGGCAAGTCATTTACCGGACAAGTGACCTCCCCAGTCCCTCTGTCTAATGAAGACTTCAAAAAGCCAGGCTCATTCGCAGCTCCTGGTTCTAACCAGTGACCCAGGATGCATATGGCTGTACCTAGGGAGGCAAGTCATAGCAGGTGGCAGAAAGGCTAAATGTGTTTGTTGCTCAGCATACAAGGCAGACAATTAAGCAACCAATTCCACGCTGAGGAGGATAAGCATCTGTAGAGAGGGAGAAAAACATCATCTCTGATTCAGCTTCATTTCAGCAGCAAGTGCATTTTTACATCCTCACAACAGGAACCAGAGGATCATTGGAGAAGTGGGGTGGGAACTAGGAAGGACCTGCAGAATTTCCGGACTCCTTGTGAGTTCGGGGAACACCTTCACAGAAGGAAGGCACAGGGAAGCGGACCACACAAGGAACACATTTCTGCTATAGTTTTTGAGCAGCACAGCTTCCTTTAAGAGAAAGGACTAGGCTAGGTGTGGTGTCTCACACCTATAATCCCAACACTTTTGGAAGCCAAGGTGGGAGAATGGCTTGAGGCCAGCTGTTGGAGGCTTCAGTGGGCTATGATGACACCATTGCACTCTGGCCTGGGCAACAGATAGAGACCCTGTCTTAAAAAAAGAGAGAGGAAGAGAGAAAGAGAGAGAGGGGAGAGAGAGGGGGAGAGAGAGAGAGAAGTAGTAGTCGACTCCACAGATGTGGCTCCTGTATGCAAAAATGTTCATCACAGATCACCTAAATTAAAACATGGTCTATTCCCATCATCAAAATGACAAAGTAACAACAGGAGAGGGAAGAAAGAAAAGATCAGGAAAGCCACCTAGGGGGAAAGACTTAAGCAAAAGTATCCTTACTCCAATTTGTACAGCTTTGGGGGATTTCTTTTGTAGGATACAGCTGGGCTGTACTGCCATTTTGCCTGTTCCTGGGCTGTTGGACTTAGGGTCTGGCCACAGCTACCTGATCTTAATCTGTAAGGATACTGTTGCTGGAGTTCTTACAGCCCCATCTCCAGAAAACAATTGGAATAAACACAAGATGCATTCTTCTCTTGAATATTACACTCTAAAGAATTTTTTTTAAAAACGTCTCAGACCTTTTTCCTACATATCCAAGGCTAAATGAATTCCCTCTTTCAGAACACTTCTACATACAGAACAAACCTAAATAGGCATCAAGGCCTATTTCCAACACCCTGGTACAGACCAACCTCATTCCATGCCTCTGCTCCCCTTGACCCCAACTTTCCCTTAGCTGGGTCCTTGCAGAGCTTATCCAGAGTTGTCCAAAAGCTTGAAACCTATTCCGTTATCCAACTGGGGAAGCAGGAAGTCACCAGTCTAAGTTAAGAGACTCAAGAACAGGTACCACTCACCAGTCCCCACCCTGCCCTTGGGCACATGCCTACCTGGGACTTGTCAGAAGGAAGGTTGGGATGCACACTTCTGTAGCCCTTGGCAGCGAGTGAAGAGGGCTGGGCATTTCCATTGGCATCAGCACTGGAAGAAAGCCTCCACTCATCTGAGAAATACAGAGGAAAAAATCTCTCACTCACAGGGAATCACTCCCTGGTTCCCCTGTAACTCCGGGGTCCTTGGTAGAAGGCCAGAAAGGTGAGAATGCAAGAGAAGCCATACCTGCTGAAGAAGGCTCTGGCTCCAGACCTACACGTGGTGCAGAAAAGGATGAAAACAAGAAAAGGGGAAAAACAGAAATCGTTACATTTGCAGGAAACAAGCATGAAACTGCATAGAAGGTTGAAAATCCAGCACCCCGTTGTTTGACACAAAATGCCCTCAGTCACGATGGCCTGATTACCATAGGAACCCACGCGAAACCATGATGTGCTCACAGGCACTGACCTTTGAAAACACAAGGCTCACATTCACAGGGATGAAGAAACAATTGTTACTTGATATTCTTATTTTACAGACAAAAAGGCAACAGAATTCTCTACTGTCCAGTCCCTACTCACTGACTCTCATTCCCCTTCCTTGAGCCTGCTGTGGGCTCAGAATGACCACTCCCAACCAACTAACAGGCCCAGGAGAGAGAGAAGTGGATAAACACTTTTTCCAGGGGTGCTGGTGCTGGGCTAAGGGGCAGAACATGACTTAAGCTGGGAGGTATCTGCTGCGATAAAGACTTTTTTTTTCTCCCTGCCTGCTTTTCTTCTTTCCATTAAATGAGCCACATAAACATTTCAAAATCTAATCACCCTTCCTGAGTGTTCATCACATCACAAAGCACCCCTGTCTCCCTTCAGCCTTCCCAGCCACTGCCTGACGCATTTCAGAGACCCTAAACTTCTAGTTTGATCCACATAGCACATAGCACCATGAGGCAGCAGAGTGCAGTGGTTACAAGCCCGACTGGAAAGGCAGCTGGGCCTCAATTCATATCCTGGGTCTACCACCTAAGGGTTCTATGACCCTGGGCAAGTTATAAGCCTCAGTTTGCCCATCTGAAAAATGGAGATAATGATATACCTGTTTTATAAGTGTTGTTAATAAGAACATTTATGCATGCAAAATGCCTACCACAGTGCCTGGCAAAGCTCAGAAAATGTTTGCTATTTATCATCTTCTGTATCATCTCTTGTCTCTACTCTCTGTCCTTGATCTAACCCAGGGGTCCACAGACTTTTTTCTATAGAGGGCCAGATAGTAAATATTTTAGGTTTTATGGGCCATATGGTCTCAGATGCAACTACTTGGCTCTGCTATTGTAGGACAAAGGCAGCCACAGATGATATGTAAATGAATGAGCATGGCTGTGTTCCAATAAACCTTTATTTATGGACACTAAAATCTGAATTTCATAAAATTTTCATGTGGCATACAATACCATTCTTCATTTTTCTTTCAACCATTAAAAAATGTAAAAGCCATTCTTAGCTCGAGGGCTGTACAAAAAAAGGCACAGGCCAGATTCCGCTCACAGCCACAGTTTGCCAATCCCTAATCTAGCCAAGCCTTAACCCCTTCTTCTCCCAGGCTGCCTTCTCTTGCCTCACCATGTAGAGAAAGAGGGACTAACACTGCAGTCTCACTGCCCAATCCTCCGTTTCAGTGTGGGTCCCTCAGGTGCTAGACATGGGCTTTCCAGATGCCAAGTTGAGATTTACAGACATTTACTGAACACCTCTCTAAGTGCCACTGTGAGTCACTGTTACGCCCACTTAGTTTTAGTTCAGTGTACACAACAACTCTGTGAAGTAGGTAATCACTCTCCTTCATGGATGAGGAAACAGAGAGGCCAATTGACTTGCCCAAAGTCGCACAGCCAGGAAGTGACAAAGCAGTCAGCCCAAGTCTCCAGAATCCAAACCTAGCACTCTGCCTACCACCCCCACAGCCACCAGCCTCCCCATCGGCCATGAAGTGGATGCTATGCTTCAGAGAGGTGGTGGGAGCCAAAAAGAGCTGGAGCAGAAGGCAAGGTAGGGTAAAGGTTCCAAGTGATTGGCATTCACGTATAGCAGTGGTGTAGCTGCATCAGGGCTTGCTGAAACACAGGTGGCTGGGCCTGGATCCTGGCACTTCTGATGCAGTAAGTATGAGGTGAGGCCCAAGAATCTGCATTTCTAACAAGTTTGCAGGTGATGCTGAGACTGCCAGTCCGTAACCGACACCTGGAGAACCACTGATGAGAGGTACACTCAAAAACGTCCTTATTCTGGAAAACTAGCTGTATCCATTTTATTTTTTCCCCTTTAAAACAGTTTTAAAATTTAGCTACATATTCTTTTAGCAGGTTGCCTGTTACATTTCTGCCACTTCCTTACAGACAATTCACTGCCATTTGTCTTCTCCAACCCACAAAAACTGCGTGCGGTCAGCCCTCCATATCCACGGATTCCGCATCTGTTAATTCAACCAACCGTGGATCAAATATTGGGGGAAAAAACACAAAATAAGAAAACAATAATAATACAACATTTAAAAAATACAGAATAACAACTATTTACATAGCACTTATATTAGGTATTACAAGTAATCTAGAGATTATTTAAAATATACAGGAGATGTGCATAGGTTATGTACAAATACAATGCCATTTTATATAAGGGACTTGAGCATCCTCAGATTTTGGTATCCGTGAAGGTCCTGGAACCAATCACTGGCAGATACTGAGGGACAACCGTAGTTGGGAAAGGTACATACAGGACATGTGTTTTGCTCACATTACTGCAATATACCGGCTTGTATGACCAGGAGCAAGTTCACTAGCCATGCTTAATTTTACTTTGCTCATCTATAAAATATAAGCCTTACCCCATACTCCTCACAGGGAGTATGATTCTTTGATTCTCTCCAATCAAAGAATTGGAGAATCTTTGAGAATCAAAGATCAGGTACATGAAAATACCTCTGAGTGCACCACACTCCCTGTCGTATCCAGACGGCTCCCTGGCCCAGAGCTCCCCTCACACCTGGCAGGCCCTTAAACACCTGGTGACATGCCATGACAATGGTCCACTTCTTCCCTCACAGCTATCACTTTTACCGTTCCATCTTCTTTACTAAGTTGCTATTTCTAGTCCACCTTTGTCAAATAAGTCTATCAAATTTATTAGATTTATGCATATACTAACATCAACAGGTTCTGAGTGAAGGGCTATCTAATGAAGGATGTAAACTTCGTACATGGAATTGGGGACACATTATTTTGCCCACTTTCTGGTTCTCAGTTGGGTTGGTTCTATTCAAGTGACACTAGCAAACAGCTATGTCACGGAAAGCTGAAATGTGAACTGTTCTTCTAAATCTCCAGGTATCATGAAGGGACCATCACTGTGACATCAGATTGCCTAGTTTCAGCCCTGAGTCTCTATCTTGCTAACTGCATATCCTGTGGCAAATGACCTGGCCACGTCTGTGAAATGGAGATAATATCTACCTCTTTTGAATCATGAGGACTAAATGAAAGTATTTGGCATAAAGCATGTGCTTTGCAAAATCAGAATTCAAAGCATAAGGGGGAAAAAAACCATGGAAAAAAATGAGCATTGTTGATCTCTGCCATGTGATAAATAGCTTTAAGAACATAAGATCCTTAGGGATAGATCCACTTTTTCTTCTCATTCCAAGTCTTTAAAACTGTTCCCCTTCCCCTACCCGAAAAAGGCAGTTCTCAGAACCTCTTAAATGTTCCTCTCTTCCTTGTTAAAGGAGAGCTATATTTCTGACATCTTATCATCCTTCATCTATTACCTCATCTTCTGAACCCGGAAGGTTGGTAGCAGCCCAGGGCCATTTGTGCCTATGTGCAGAAGTATGAAATTTTGCACACATGATCATCCATTATTAACTCCTGATTGAAGAGACTGTCAAAATGCTTCTTTCAATAAATGTTACCTTAGAGCTCCCAAGGTGGGGGGAGTGCCTCAGAAAGTTGGATCCTAGAGAGCTTTTGCAGTCCTGAGAGACCTACCCTTTCTGCAAGCAGCATAATTTACTTTGCCTTATCTTTTCCTCCAGCTGTTCTTTATTTGCAATCTTTTCTGGCCTGTGGCTGTAGCCTCCTGATATTTTATTTTATCTCATCTCATTCTATGCTAATTTCATTTTGACCTGTTTTAAAGCCTTTTGCTGATCAGTCAATTCTTCTTGGCATCTTAGGATAATTCTCATTGAGTGAGTCTTGATGTGTTCTGGTAAGAGTATTTAAGAGGTAGATGACAGGTGTTAATAGTAAGTCTAAGGGTGTTCCAAATCTTATTTGTGTTTATTTTGTATTCACACTGTACAGTAGAGAATTTAACTTTATCCAAAAAGAGGTCTGGCCTTGGCCCTCAGCTTCTGGGATGTAATCTCTGAGCTCTTGGAAAGTCATGCCTGATAGGAGTGACTTTGTTTATCTGGGGCTTTGAGTCACACCAATTATGTGACTTGGGGTGGGGGCTTTGAGCCACCAGGAGCTCAATCGATTACAAAATTGGACTGGAGATTGAGAACTGCCCTGTGGGCAGTGGATCACGCCTATGTAATGGAGACATGGTAAAAACGCTGAACACAAAGGCTCAGGTACATTTCCTGGTTGAAAATGCTCTGAGAACACTGTCACACATCACTGCTGGGAAATAATATGTCTTGACTCTCCATGCAGAGTAGGCAACAGAAGCTCCGCATTTGGTACCTTTTCCAGACTCCAGCCTATGTGCATCTTCTCTTGCCTTTTTTAATCTGTATCCTTTCCCTATAATAAACCATAACCTGGAGTGTAGCAGCTTTCAGTAAGTTGTGTGAGTCCCTCCAGCATTGTACCAAACCTGAGAGTGGTTTTGTGAATCCCCTGAACTTGCAGCTGGTGTCAGAAGGGAGGGTGCACTCTTGTGAGGACCTTTCCCTCCAACTTCTCAGTTGGCCCTAATTCTCACACATGTACTCATCAAAAAGACTCTAATTTAATGGAGGTACGGGGTACCTTTAACTGCTTCAATGTAAACCTTCTTATGGTACCTTTTTGCTACTGCCATTCCTGGAGAGCAAATGTGAGAGTCAAAACCAGAGGAAATAATTGGACTGCAGGTCCAAGAATCTTTATGTCCAAAGCTAACTTTGCATTCAAGAATCAGGCAGTAAGGACTGGAGCCAACTGGTACAGAATTAACAAAATATAAGGGCTGAACTGGAGCCTGGCATCTAAGTCAGAACACAGGAATTGATATATCAAGCCACAAGATCTTTAGACTATACCAGACAGAAAGCTTGGTATCACACTCACCACCAACTCAGGCTCCCTGTCTGGAGTGAAAACACCCTGACCTGGGACATGATCAAGTCACTCTGAACCAACATGGCCAACGCTCAGACCTGGTGTGGCAATGAGGTCGGGAGGCAGGGATAAGGTGATGAGGTTTCTCCTGGGGGCAGGGAGTCGGTACTAAGATTACTGCCATTCCTTTCAGATGGTTCTGATCCAAAAACCAAGGTCCACATTCAGAGATGAGAAGGCTGATCGGGAAGCTGTGGTCAGGGATCTTGAGTTAAGCCACCACTTGAATGGAGGAGTCTGGAGAATGAGTGTTAACTGGGCAATTTCAAGGGCTCTCTCTGTCACTCCACCGAGAATGTCTCCATTCTCTCAAAGTTCATGTGGATGCAGATGGCTTCCAAATCCACACATTGGACTCCAAATTTCCAAATTCCCATTAGAAACATTCTCCTGGAAGTCCTTCCCTTGCTAAGAAACTCGACATGTCAAAAGATGGAATTCAACATTCTTTTCAGCACTCTTCACAAATCCCCCCAACTCCATGAGTGCCACAATTACTCTCCTAGCCAAACAGGGAAGGCATCTCCTGGGCCACATGGAGTCTTACCTCTCTGTGGTCCTTAAATACACCACAAGGAGCCCTGGTCATTTCATTCTCCAAAAGACACTTTGACCCTCAGCTTCTGCTCTTCACTCCCATTGCCACCATGCTGGGGCTGAGGCCCTCATGGCTTCAAACTGAAATTATTTCAAATCTTTAACAAGCCTCTTGACCTGCAGGAACTAGAATGGTTACTCTTAAAAAGCACTTGCTTTGGGCCTGTGCCAAAAGCTTGACATGAAAGAGCTCATTTAGCTGGGTGTGGTGGCTCATGCCTGTAATCCCAGCACTTTGGGAGGCCAAGGCGGGTGGATCATGAGGTCAGGAGTTCAAGACCAGCCTGGCCAACACAGTGAAACCTGGTCTCTACTAAAAATACAAAAAAAATTAGCCGAATGTGGTGGCAGACACCTATAGTCCCAGCTACTTGGGAGGCTGAGGCAAGAGAATCGCTTGAACCCAGGAGGCAGAGGTTGCAGCGAGCCGAGATCATACCACTGTACTCCAGCCTGGGTGACAGAGTGAGACTCCATCTCAAAAAAAAAAAAAGAAGAAGAAGAAAGAGCTCATTTAATCTCAACAACTCTGTTATGGTCATCTCCAATTTACAAATAAGGCAACTGAAGCCCTGTAAGGTGGAGTAATTTGTCCATACCGCAAAGACAGTAAGTGGCAGTGCTCAGCCTCAGTAGAGAACTGTGTGAAACCAGAACTGTATCATCTCTCCCAGGTGAGGGGGTTGGGACAAGGACTAGAAATAGGGGGCACTGCTGAAATGTGGGTATCAGGGGACCAGGTAGGGACTGGACCTTCCAGTCCAGGCAAATAATCAACAACCTGGACACCTGTAGGCATTGAAGAAGGTGGCAAACAGGGAGCAAGTCAGAGAGGAAGCAGACAGAGCAGCTGGGGGACAAATGCTGTCCCTGGTGAGAAGGGAGGGAGCCAGACGCCATCTGACATTAGCTATCTGCAAAGGCATTGGGAGTAGGAAGCAATCCTTGGCAAGAGCCATCCACTACCTCACACTTGGGCTCCCAGTCCAGACTGGGCTTGGCTGTCTGCAAATACTGCTGAAAACTGTTTTTATGAAGCCAGGGAAGGCCCAGGGGCTCCTAGGCCCCAGGATAGGACAATAGACTGGTATGGGCCAGCAAGTTGTCAATCTGGAGGGTGACATGGACACTGTCAGAGTCAAGAGCCAGCAGGATGTTAGCCAATAGGTAGCATGGTAAGGGGACAAGATTCCCATTCCTGAATTACCTATACTCACATCCTCATTTTTTTTTTCTTTTTGAGATGGAATCTTGCTCTGTCTTCCATGCTGGAGTGCAGTGGCATGATCTCACTCACTGCAACTTTCACCTCCCGGGTTCAAGCAATTCTCCTGCCTCAGCCTACCGAGTAGCTGGGATTACAGGCGTGCAACACCATGCTTGGCTGATTTTTGTATTTTTAGTAGAGACGGGGTTTCACCATGTTGGCCAGGCTGGTCTCGAACTTCTGGCCCCAACTGATCTGCCCACCTCGGCCTCCCAAAGCGCTGGGATTACAGGTGTGAGCCACTGCGCCCGGCTTACTGACATCCTCTTTTAAGCCCACTCCCCAGTGTTAACTTATTCTAGTCTGCTTTGTATACTTAATGAGCACATGGATTTTTTTTTGTTTCCTCTACTCAAACCCAGCTTGTTCCTTTTCATCCAAACTGCCCTCCTGTACCATCTTAAATTTATCACCAATCAAAGGGATTCCATTTGTGTTAGGCTAATTTCCAAACTTCCTAAGGTCGCAGAGCATTCTGGAGCTAGAAAGGCTTGGAAAGCATCTGGCCCAAGTTCCTCATACTTGATAAGGGCTCAAAGTCACTAGGACTTACCCACAGCCCGAAAGGAAGATGGCTGACTACAAGTCCACACCTGACTCCTGTTGCAACATACTGCCTTTTGCCCTCACCTAATGCACCTAGAATTGCTCTCTTTTCCTCCTTTCTCATCACAATTCCAAGTGACTCATGCAGCACCTGGCACATAGATAATGCTGAATGAATGTATGCTTATTTGGATTCGATGATCTCAATTCACAAAGATGAACTTACTGTAAGGTGTGAATGACTGATAACTATCCCTTAATTCTTCCGAGTACAGTATTTGCATTTTAAAACAATCTGCTGATGGTTTGGTGAAAAAGATGTGGTGAAATTTCTTTTCACCAAATTAGCTGGTAGAAATTTGTAAGACACAAACGTATTTTGGGACAAGAGAGTGTTTCCAAAAGTGCCTCAAATCCACACACAGGGCCGGACATGGTGGCTTACACCTGTAATCCCAGCACTTTGCCAGGCCGAGACAGGTGGATCACTTGAGCCTACACGTTCAACATCAACCTGGGCAACATGGAGAAACTGTCTCTACGAAAAATACAAAAATTAGCCAAGTGTGGTGGCGTGCACCTCAGCTACTTGGGAGGCTGAGGTGGGAGGACAGATTGAGCCCGGGAGGCTGAGGCTGCAGCAAGCCATGATTACATCACTGTACTCCAAGCTGGGCAACAGAGTAAACCCTGTCTCAAAAAAACAAAACGAAACAGAAAAAAAAAAAACAAATCCACACACAGTACTGGTAGCACAGGCGTACACCTGGTGGGCATTGTGTTCTACGTCAATGCCACACTGTAACCACTAGAGGGAGCTCCAAGCTCCCTCTCCACCACCTCCATTTGCTGCCAGAGGACAGGACAGTTGGTTTGTAAGGTTATTTGACTGGGCCAGGGGACTGCACATAAAGCCTTTCTCTTTGCATCATCCCTTAGGATTCTCTCTTCTCCAAATGCTCTCTAGCTTGGAAGTGGGTCGTCCCAGTTAGGCTTGGAGAGGCTGGATGAGGTTAGCCTTAGAATAAAATAACTTTGCCTTCTCTCCTCACCCCCACCTTTCCAGCGGGTCAGGAGTCAGGGCTGGGCTCAGGGATGCAGGACCAAGAAGCTACTCTGTTAACTTTTAGGGCTGTGGGCTGCTCGGGCCTGCCCTCAGCCTAAGGACAAAGAAGCCCTCACGGGGACCAACATCACCAGAAAGGGGTTTGTGCTCAAACCCTAGCCTGGCCTCATCCACCAGCATGTGCCCTGGCACCTGTTATGGGTAGCTGGGAAGGAAGAAAATCAGTTTCCAGGATGCTAGGTCTGGCCATTTCCATCCTACATATCATATCTGTCTTATCACAACACACCACTCCCGCTGCACCAGAGGGGTCTGCATACCCTACTGCCTAGCCTCTCTGGTCCCAAGGGAATGGTCCTCCCCTCCATTCCATTTCTCCCTCCCTTTCCTTCAAGAAAGCAAGCTCGCATCCCCTACAGCAGCAGCTCTCAGATGCAGTCCTTGCACTAGCAGCATCAGCATGAACCTGTCAGAAATGTGAACCTTCAGACCCTATCTCAGACCTGCAAGTGGGAACCCTACATTCTAAAACTCCGGGCTGGGGCCCAGCAACCTACCTTTTTACTCCAAGTGATTCTGATGCAGCTAAAGCGTGAAAGTCACTGCCCTACAGAGTGGAGAGGTGCTGTCTCACCCTAAACTAACTGTGCCTGATCTCAAAGTCAGCATTTGCCAACTACCAGAATACTTGGGCTGTGCAAAGTCGTCTCTGGAGAGGCCAAAATAATCTAATCATAATCAAATAGCAGCTAACATCTAACAGTCTATTCCATGCCACCAGGCATGATACACAGCACTTCATACACTTCTTCCTCACAATAATCCTGAGGCAGATGCAATTATCAACCCCATTCTACAGTTCATCAGGGTTGAGAGACAGTGAATAACTCGACCAAAGTCGCACAGCTGACAGGTGGTGGGGACAGGGTGTGCACAGAGATTTATCTGGTTCCGAAGTCCCAGTTCTAAACCTCAATACCTCAGGTTTCCCAAGTGATGGGTTAAGGTGGGGAGATGGGCTTCATGTGGCTTCTTTGATCTCTCTTTGCTCCTAGTTTACACTGGGCCTTTGAGCTACTCTCCTGATCCTGCTCCCGCAGCTGGCTGGTGGCCAATCCCAGGCCTGAGCCCTCCCCACCTCTGCTTTTCCAGGAGCAAGATCATTGAGTCATCCACACTTCTCAGTCTCCCCTGGCTGCACCTCCAGCCCAGCCTGGACAGGTCACAGTGAACCTCTAGGCAGCAGGGATGAGCTCTGAGAAGCCCAACCTCTAGCCCATCGCACCGCTTACTTACCCCCCATGCCCTAAGCTATTTCAGTCTGCATGAGAGCAGTCTGCAGAGCACTGGCTGTGGTCACAGGATGACCTGCTCAGTCAAAGCTAACATAAAGTGTGGTTATTGCTGTGCCTTCATCTGCAGCATGTGACTGTCAGTTTGAGGCTTTGACCACTACCCATCCAAATGATTTGACTGTCCCAGGGGACCCTAAGAGACCCCAGAGGTATCTGATGAACTCACACCCTCCTGAGCAAAAACACCAGAGCCTCCTCCTGCCCTTCCCATGTGGCTTTGAACAGCTTTCCCTAGCTTCCGCGCACCTGGTTTGCTTTCGTGTTGCCGGGTTTCCTGAGGGCTCGCAGGGCTACTGCTTGGGGTTTCCCTGTAGGAAGACGAGGCCCGGAGAGTCACCGCTCCCTTCCCAGTGCAGATTTTTGTAGGATCCATGTCTGAAAAGAAAAGGTCCAAAATTGAAGACTGAATCCAAGACTCCTGAAGGATTAAAGGACAGTTGGTTAGCAAATTGTTACAGCCGGGGAATGAGATGAACCTGGTTACAGCCATGCGAAGTCTTTGAACACTTGTGGTCAATGAAATTAATCTGTGGGTGGTGGAGAGGGGCAAGTTTTCAGAGGTTTACTGTGCATCATGAAGTTAGGGGAACATGGCGGCAATGGTGAGTTCTGAGTAAATGGATGAGTTATACTATCAGCTGAAAACATTTCAAAATGAAAGCAGGTTTATTCCTTTTATTAAATGAAGTTTAGGTTGATGAGCAGACTTCCGACCAGTTAGTAAGGCACAGTTCAAGAAAGAGTTTATGAAAGATGTTTCAAGCTTCCAGACCATACTTCTCATTGAAGACCAAGTTGGCAACTAAGGAAGTCGGGGGGGTGGGGGGGGTGGTCCCACGGAGAACAACTACCCCCTGCAGTTTTCCAGTGGGAAAAGGAAAAGCAAATCTCCTTGGATCAGCAAGTCAAGACTCCCAAAATGCTGAGACAGAAGGATATGCTGCCTGGCGAGAAAGCTCACGAGTGACAGTCTCACTTTCCAAACATAACAAAGAAAACTCACAGCAACAAAAATGACTCAGAAGGCTAAATCCTTCAATGAGCAGTGTCCACCGAGCCTCAGCTGTCTTCACAGGGTCCTGGCATCTCCTACAGTTTCACTAGGGCCTAATAACAGACCCGGGTCAACTTTTAGAGTTTCCTTGAGAAAGATTTCAAAATATGCTTCAAAAGATCTGAATGCCATCCTGCAGGAAATCAGTCACGGAGGCAGGGAACCAGGGCAGACCACACGGTTCTGGGAGGCACACGCAGAGTGTTTCTTTATGTGCAGCTGAGCTATGCAGAACGCCACAGTTTTGTTTTCTTTTCATATTGCTCACAGCCTAGATCCCTGACCTAAAATTGTCACAGTTAGGATTACAGGTTGACATTCAGGGTGTGTGTCTGGGCAGGATGTGAGTTCAAACATCCAACTCATCCCCATTCCCGTCCGAGGGCAGAGAGAAGCAAAGCCTCTTCTCTCCTTTCTTTCCACGCCAGCAGCCCCCTGCCAACAACTCAGGGAGAATGATCATTAGCGTTAGACAAGAGAATGGACCTGCCTCGTCAGCACCTCTTGTATTGAACGCAATGCACGAAACGCACAATGTGTCAGGGCAAGCATCAGCCTTGGAGAGCATCTGACTTATCCAACTCTATCAAGAGGCTAAGCGACTGATATCACCAAACTATTGGGAAAACTGGTTCATAGTCACTTCAAAAGGATGAGGGGCACACTGATGGATGCAGCCCATCCATAGGTTCCTGGACACACAGCCCAGTTACTTCTGAAAGCGCCATTGGATAAAGTACTGTGTAGGCCTCATGTGTCCCCACTTTGTACAGAAGGAAGCGATGAGCCAGAGCTGACATCTGAACTGTACTCCCCCACCCTCTGGAGGGGAGAGGCAGGAAGTGGCTGCAGGTAAAACTGGGGAAGGCAAAGGGGATGCTCTGGGATGGCCCGGTGAGCATCAGAGGCGAATCTAGGTTGGGCACCTAAGGGCAGCTGCTTCAAATTCAGCTGAGTTCAGAGGTTCTCTGTGAGACCAGGTTAATTCTCAGGGAGACTGCGTTTTTGCTAAAGTACTGGGGGCTGGAAACCTCTAGGGAGAGCCTAGGATGTCCATGCACCGCAGACCCATCCCAAAGGGAAAGCTGAGCCTCTGGACTGACCCTTCTCCTAAAGAAAAGAGGGGCAAGGCCTCTGTCCTCAGTTCTTCCCCACATTCGCTGGCTCCCAGGAAAACGCACACAGACATTCACATACACAGAGGAAGTAAGGAAGCAAGCTGAGGAAGTGAGACGGAATGCCTCCTAAACATGCAACGATTCAGCTCAAAGTGCGTGTTAGAAGAAAAGAAGAAAGGAAAACCATGCCATGATCCGCTCACAGTTAGAGAAAATCGACCGACCCAAGGAGATACCTGTAGGGAGAACTAGGCCTGAGGCGTTTTTCACTGTCTTCACAGGAATGATTTTAACAGCAGAAATAGAGCGTGCGCGTAAAGGGTTGGCAGTTGCTGAAAACACAAAAGGGTAAATGGTGCATCCAGAAAGAACATTTGGGAAACACTCAGGCAGTTGAGGAACTGGGCAGGGACAATAGGAGGAAGTCGCCCACACAACAAGAACAATACAAAGGGCAGTAGATGCAGTAATTAAAAATAACCTGCTTTCTCTCTTTAGACTTCTAGGCCAAGACAACAGACCCCTCCCCTCTAACTATCACCCAAATACAGCTGGTCAGTGTTGACCGGTGCCTCCTGCCACACCAGGAGCTTGCCAAAGCTCTGGACAAAGATTTACAGAGGCACACAGATGGCCTGGCAAACAGAAGAAGGGGAGAGCACTCAGGGTCCACAGGGCCTCTTGGGAGAAGGCTGGGGAGTGGGTTCCGAGGAGGAGGGCTGTGGCCCATGGGCTCCAGATGAGTGGAAGAACGAAGGAACAAGATCGTGAGTTGCCTGGTCCCTTCAGCCATCAGAGCTACTTCCCCCATAGCATAACTTCCGGGGTCTTGTGCCTGCTCCGATAATTGTAGCCCTCTGGCCCCAAGCAAATCAAAGCCCCCATCTGTTAAACAGCAGATGGCCTTGCTCAAACCCACCCTTTCCTAGTCAGGAGGTGCCAAGTGTCCAAGTGCATATGTAGTCTCTGGGCAGCACCCAAGTGCACAGCCCAGGACCCCAATGCCCAGCTGAGCTAAGGCAGAGCAGGAATGCCTGCCTGGGATGTGGTGAAGGCTACCGCTCGAACATCCTGAGTGCTCAAACTTATCTATCTGCAGGGTCTCTGGGCTCCCTGCCTGCCCAGATTCTGTAATCTCATGGTAGGCACGTTCCCTAACTCTCCTCACACCCAGCCTGTTGTGAGGCCTCCCCTCGTCCTCTCTTTCAAGGGCAGCACATAAAGAGGGATGGGAGCTCTGTGTGAAGGTGCCAGAGTCGACTGTGGCCACAGATCTACAGAAACACAGAGGGGAGGGCTGTCTGGGAACAAGACCGCCACTGCAAAGTCAGCATCGTGCTGGTGAGCCTGTCAAGGCAACAGAAGGGAGGCATGTCGGCCAGAGACAGTGCATCTTCCAGTCCATCCTGCTGTCAGCTCACCTCATAAGGCATGGGGCAGTCACACGGCGCCTGGCCATCAATGACTAGGTTGCTAACGACGCTACTGCATGGATTAAGACACAAATGTGCTCTCACAGCATCCTCCTGTCTGCTCCACCTGGGAGATGGGCTTGGGGGAGACTTTTGTAACCATTTTCAGAGGAAAAAACAAGAGGCTCAGTGAACTGCTCAGGCTCATTCAGTTCTCAAGCGGAGAGGCTGAGACTGGAGCTCAGCTATCCCAGCTCTGGTTCAGTGACCTCAGGCCACCCTGATGCCCTTCAGTCACTCCTGCCTGCTTGTTTGCAGACAAAGGTGAGTCTCACCAAGGAGAGAGTGGGACTCACTCCACCTGCCACCCTCCCCCACACGCCTTAAGTCTCTTGTATAAATGAGTTCACATGGATGGGGTCGATGACCCCACAGGCTTTAAACTAATAGGGCCCCCACCCCTCCCCATGCTCCTCACTGGATGCTAAACACATGCCTACAGCCACTCCACAGGCACTGCCCCTCAGAGTTCCCTAAGTGCAACTTGGTCGAGACTGTCCAGGGCCCCACACCGTGGGTGCAGAGGGGCGACCAGGCAGGGAGGCAAGAACAGGAGCATGGCAGGTCCCCTCTGGCCACCAAGGAACCCACCCCCACACCACCTGGGCCCTGTACCCCAGCCCCTCCTAGTCTCTGGACATACCCTCTGCGGCTGGTTCCTTTCACACTTTGCCTTGTCTTAAAAGGAACACTTTGTTGACCCAGATGGAAATTACAAAGATCAAAATGCCAAATTGTTTGGAATTATTCTTTGAGATGCATCTTGACTTAAATGCCCAATGCAAGGATTCTGGCCCTTCCTCTTGGATACCAGAAAATTTACTGGGATGAGCGTTCATTCCAATTCTGAATTTGAAGCAGAAATAAATACGGCAGATCATAAATTCCCTCATCTTATAGATAAGGGAACCCACACCCACAAAGATAAAGGGCCTCTCAAGATGTCCTGTTCATGAGTGGCAGAGCTGGGACTTGAACCCATGCCTTGTCACTCCAGCTTCAGCATCCATCACACAACACAATAAAAGTGGCACCGCGAGCCCCGTAGCCAGGCTATCTGTGCAGCCACACTGAGGTCAGGATGAAAGTGCAGCCACAATGAGGTCAGGATGAAAGTGCAGCCACACTGAGGTCAGGATGAAAGTCTCCAGGCTAAGCAGGACCTCAAAGGTCATCGCATCCATCCTTCATTTCACATTTAAATCTTTTATCCTAAAAATTTTAAAAACTGAAACTATGAGAGGATGTGCATTAAATTAATGCCACTGAAATAATTTATTTTAATGATTTAGGCTCTTGCCTTAGGGACAGGACTGTGAACACATCACTGTTTATTACAGGTGAAGGTAAAAGGCTGAGCAAAGGATATTTCAGGCTGATAAATGCCATCTGTACCAGACATGAAATATGCCTTGGTCCACGTATCTGATCTGTCATTCACAGCATCCTTGTGAGCTAGGGAAAGTTTTTAATACCTCACAGTGGGAAAATGGCAGCCTCAGACTCCTGAAATGCAACAACAGGCTCCAGGTCTCAGAAAATCAGCGTAGGGAACAGGTCACCAGTTTATGGCTTGGTTAGGCCAATGATGTTTGCACCAGGCAGATGGGATGGCCCCGGCCTGACATACTCCGCACCTTTAGAAATGCTTTCCAGTACCAATCCAGACTTCTCTCCAAGAACCTTACCTTTGTCTTGCCCATTGCTGCCAGGTGCCAAGCCATTCACCACAGCTTTGGAACCACCATCACATTCTGCAAGAAAGAAAGAGAGCACGAGGTTTGTGAGTAAGCTGCCCCAGCACTTACTGAGTCCTGTGTGGCAGGAGGTGCTGGGGTCAGAATCAGGAGGAAGCAGAGAGGTCCTGCCCAGATACTTTCAGACCTCTAGGCCTTGGTTCCTATGAGGCCCTCTGCCGAGAATGCCTCCTCCTCCCTTCTCACCTGATGGAAATTCCACGCATCCCTGGGGCTCCCCTCGGATGTCATGTCCTCTGTGTTGGCTGAGACTTTCCTGAGTTCTGCTCAGTTACGGAAGCTAAGATCCTCCCTGCTCCCCTGTAGCCTAAGCCCCGCCCAGGTCCCCATCCCAAAATAGATAAAGGCAGGCCAAGGAAGGAAGGCCGGCAGGCCCTGTCGCCCTGGGACATGTGTGCTTGGAGGAACCCCTCCAAGCCCAGAGTTAACCAAGCTACAAACATAATCATGACTAGCTATGGGTTTTTAAACACTGACTTGCCTGGTGTGAGGATCCATGCTTAGCATTCCATAATTAGCATCTCATTTTATCCTGAAGACCCACACCTCCAGAGCTAGGAGTTAGGAATGCCTACTTTATAGATAAGAAAACTGAGGCAGAGAGGATTCCAGGCCTGCCCAAGATCACTAGGCTGAAATTTGAACTCTGGTCTGCCCATCTCACAGCTCATCTTCTTCCTCCCCAAATGGGATAAACATTTGGGTTTCCTGATATATATATATGTATTCTATTTCTCCAAATGCTGGGACTGAAGCTTAGTCCCACACCCCTGTAATTCATTAGGCTGAGACTAAGTCACCTTACCTAGGCCTTAACAATCAGCCTCCCAAAAGGGGGGTTGCCTGCTATAAACCACACTGACAGGCCAGTCCGGATGCTGCCTGTGGGCCATACATGAGCAGGGCCACTGCCCCACCTGGTGCCTGGGCTTCCGCATGCTGGCCCCACAGCCTGTGGCCTGTTAATTGCCCACACCCACCTATAGGTGAAGGCTAATTCTCCTAGATGTCTGAGTCTCTCTTGAGCTCTGATTTCTGAGATGGGTGGAAGAAGGGTGCTGGTGAGAAGGCCAGAAATCCAAGTACCTGCTCTAGTTCCTTCTGTGACTGTAGGCCTTGCTCCAGGCCTCCCCAGGCTAGTGTGGGGCAGCCTCTGAGCTACCAGCAGGCCCAGCCCCATGTTCTTCCTTTCTTTTAATTAAATGTAACAACCAAACTTGAAGAAATTTTGGAAAGGTATTTAAAAATTAGTAACTCCATCTCCTGAAACTCAAACCTCTGCAGCACAATGTTGCTGTCCAGCTTCCTGAGTTTGATTCAGCAACAGTACACACTAGCTGAGTGATCCCAGCCATATTATTAACCCCTCAGGGCCTCAGTTTTTCCATCTGTGTAATGAGGGTGGCAAACCACGCCCCACCTGTGAGGGTTTTCCAGGAGAATGTAACAATATCACACAGGTAAAGCACTTCCCCCAGTGACTGGCAGCCCAGCCCAAACTTGGAATAAAAAGAATCCACCATTTTTACACTGCTCTTTCCACCAGTGATTAAAACAAATATTTCCCATGTAGCTGCTTTTCTCCTAATGACCATTTTAACAGCGGCATAATATTCCATCAAGTAAATACACATAACGTACTTACTCATACCCACCCTTCATGTGGGTGATATTTTTGTTTCCTTGGAATTAAGATAGAAATTCCCAAGAGTGGGATCATCAGGTCAAAGGCTCCAGAATTTCTGAACTCTTCCTAGGCAACGCCTCCTTCCAACCCTCCACCTGAGAGAGAGATTCTGGGGAGCAGTCTCCTGGGCTTTTCCACACCCATACCCTTCTTCCAGGCCCCTCCCTTCCTCCTTCACTGGCCCTTGATGCCAAGAGTAGTAAAGCAAAGTGAGGCCAGTTCTGCCACTGGACGAGAAAGTAGCTTTAGGCTACAGAGAAAAAGTTAAAAACAAAATAAAGCAAAACATCATGGCCTATTTTAAATGACAACAAACGCAAAAAGCCAAGGAGACAACAAAAAATGAGTTATGAAGCAGGAGCTACTGGCAGTACCCGAGCCTGCTTAGAGGGGAAAAGGTGCACGGCCTCTTCGCACACAGCAAAAGCACTCAAGGAATTGCTGAGAAGCCAAGTCCCTGGCTTTGCAGGGAGGAACTCAGCTCATAACAGTAAGAGCCCAAAGATGAAGCACTTGCTATGCCTTGGACACAGAGCTCAGCACTTTAAAAGCACTGCCTTAGGCTAGCTAGGCACGGTGGCGGAGAGGGGCGGATCACCTGAGGTCAGGAGTTCGCGACCTGGTCAACATGGTCAACATGGTGAAACCCCATCTCTACTAAAAATACAAAAAAATTAGCCAGGCGTGGTGATGGGCACCTGTAATCTCAGCTACTCGGGAGGCTGAGGCAGGAGAATCACTTGAACTCAGGAGGCAGAGATTGGAGTGAGCCAAGATCACGCCACTGCACTCTAGCCTGGGTGACAGATCGAGACTCTGTCTCAAAAATAAATAAATAAAAGCATTGCCTCACTTCATCCTCACTAAATCCCAATGAACTGGTGTTTTTATTATGTCCATTTTGCAGAGGAGAAGGGTCCACCACAGGCCCAAGGCTATGCAGCCAGTAAACAATGAGGTCAGGGTGTGGGCCTCAGCTATTCCACCCCAGAGCCTTCCTAGGTCTGAACTACATACTGTCCTACTCAGAACTTGCCTAAAACGGCATTGTATGCAAATAAATGGAAAAGGGTGATTTTTAATCCACAGAGGTCACTGACAACACTCACGAAATATGGCAGGATTGGGAGACTCCGGAATGAGATATCCACATGATCATCTTCCCACCCCACAGCCTGCCCCACCTGCAGGTCTCAGGAGGGTCCAGGGCATGCTCAGTAGCTTAAGTGGGGCTGAATCTCCAGATGGAAACTTCTCTGCTCCAATTCTGGGTTGGAAAGCTGACAGCTCTTAGCTGCATGATGAGCAGGGATCTGTTCCCATCTCTGTCTTCCCTAACCCACGTTTTCTACCTCAGCTCAAAACTAAAAATACTCAAAACTGATTATTTCTTTAGGTCTTGACTTTTACTACCAAAGGCAAAGCAAAAGAGGGAGCAAACTGCTCTACTAGCCTAGATGAAGGAAGCATTAGATTAGTTCACATCCTTGGGCAATTATGGCCAATCAGTTTACTTTTGCTGCAGTCACCCAGATTAAGAAATGCCATGAAGGTGTAACACATATGTTAAATTTTATCAAATTGTATACTAAAAATATCTGTGGTTTATAGTATGCCAGTTACATCTCAATAAAGAGAGGGCTAATGTGCATGTAAAGTGTATATAGCACAGTTCTTTGGCAATAGTAGTAGGCACTCAAAAAATCATTAACCATGAAGGTGATGAGAGTGATGATGACAACTTATGACAAAGCTTTGGCATTCACCCAGGTGGCAAAAAATAAAAAATAAAATGCCAGAGTGGGGCCTTCAGGGTGCGTGGGAAATCTGGGTAAACTGCCCAGTTTGGTAGATAAGAGAAAGATGAGTTTAAAATGACTTACCAGAACTCATGGTGGTGGCAGGACAAGTCGTCTGCAACTGGGGCTCTGAACTGCTCTGTAGAAAAACAAACACCACACAATGCAATTGATGAATGGCAGGTTCGCGATAAATCCCAATGGTTAGTATTAAAAATGCAAACACTGTAACCCTTGATAAAACAGAGCTGAACCAGGAGTCACCTGGCCAGGCTTCTGGTTTGTGGTCACCCACATATTATTGTGACCTTGGGCACATCACTTAACCTCACTGGTTTCAGTTTTGTTGCCCATATTTGGTGCTGATGTTATCCGACATCCCTTTCAAACATTCTATTAAAGACCTCAAGCTACATGAGTGCACGTGGTTTAAAGAGAGGGTAAAGGAAAGGGGAAAAAACACATTTTAGGAGAAAGAGGTAAAATCACAACACAAACTGATTTGAGAACTTACTGATCATACTGAATGCTTATATATAGCTTACTATGCACAAGGAAATGTTCTAAATGCTTTAAATATATTAACACATTTGACCCTCACAACCCTAGGAGGTAACCACTAATGTCAGGTTAGTTTACACAGATGAGGAAACCGAGACACAGACAGGTGAAGCTGTGTGCTTGCTGCAGTGGAGGAGCTGATACTGGAACCCAGACAGCCTGACTTTCTGGCCCAAGTTCCTATGCACTGTGCTCTACCACCTGGAGGTGGGAACCAATCCCTGATGTTCAAATGGATAACCCCTTAATTTAGTAGGGTCTCAAAGAAAGCTGAAATTGTACTGACAATGCCCTAATATATATCCAGATCTTTTATTGAGTTATAGTTTGCATATAACCGAAAATATCCATTTTAATTGTACAATTCGATGAGTTTTGACAAATATATACATCCTATAACCACCACCGCAATCACAATATACAGCCTTTCCATCACCCCAAAAAGTTCCCATGTGTATCTCTACAGCCAAGTACCATCTCAGGTCCCTGTTAACGACTGATCTGCTTTCTGTTACTATTGTTTTACCTTTTCCAGGATTTTATATAAATGGTATCATAGTACAGGTAATCCTTTGTGTCTGGCTTCTCTCGTTTAGCATAACACTTCTGAAAAGCAACTGGTTAGATATGGCTGGGTCAATTTCTGGACTCTTTTCTGTTTCAGTGAGCTGTCTTTATCTGATAACTCACTGTCTTGATTACTGTAGTTTTACATAGCCTTGAAATCAGGTAATATGAGTGATAGAGTTTAGATATTTGTCCCTGCCCAAATCTCACATTAAAATGCAATCCCCGATGTTGGAGGTGGGCCTGGTGGGAGGTGTTTGGATCATAGGGGTGGATATCTCATGGCCTGGTGCTATCTCTGCAATAGCGAGTTCTCACAAGACCTGGTCATTTAAAAGTATGTGGCACCCCCCCCCCACCCTTACTTATGCTCTTGTCGTGTGACACGCCTGCTCCCCCTTCGCCTTCCACCATGATGGGAAGCTTCCTGAGGCTCCCCAGAAGCCAAGCAGATGCTTCCTGTACAGTTAGCTTACAGAACTGTGAGCCAATTAAACCCCTTTTCTTTATAAATGACCCAGTCTCTGGTATTTCTTTATAGCTGTGCAAGAATGGCCTAATACAGTGAGTCTTCCAACTTGAGTTTTTTTCCAAAATCATTCTGGCTATTTTAGGTCCTTTGCATTTTCATATAAAGTTTAAAACCACCTTAACAATTTCTACCTAAAAAAGTCTGTTGAGATTTTGACTGGAATCATGTTGAATCTATAGATCAATTTGTGGAAAACTAACATTTTTAACAATATTGAGTCTTCCAGTTCATGGGTATGACCTATCTCTCCCTTTTTCCAGGACTTCTTTAATTTCTCTTGGTAATATTTTATAGTTTTTTCAAAGTACAAGTCTTGTACATACCTCGACTAATAAGGTCTTACTGAACACATCTGAAGGTCACACAATCTGAAAAACAAGTCCTCGGGATATGTAGAACCTTGATATTTCAAGTGTGGTCCACAGGCCAGCAGCATTCACATTAGCTGGGAGCTTACTGAAAACGTAGAAGCGGCCGGGTGTGGTGAGTCACACCTGTAATTCCAGCACTTTGGAAGGCCAAGACGGGCGGATCACCTGAGGTCAAGAGTTTGAGACCACCCTGGCCAACATGGTGAAACCCAGTCTCTACTAAAATACAAAAATCAGCCGGGTGTGGTGGTGGGTGCCTGTAATCCTAGCTACTCGGGAGGCTGAGGCAGGAGAATTGCTTGAACCTGGGAGGCGGAAGTTGCAGTGAGCCAAGTTCGTGTGTGCCACTGCACTCCAGCCTGGGTGACAGAGCGAGACTCCAACTCCAAAAAAAAAAAGTAAAGAAAATGCAGAAGCTCAGACTCCTGTACCTACTGAATCAGAATGGGCATTTTAACAAAATCCCAGGTGCTCCCTTTGCATTTTAACGTGTGAGAAGCAATGATACAGAGAAAACCCCCGATTCACGAATTCTGTAATAGGGATGTGAAGATATGGTATGAAGGTCTGCAAAAGGAGACATGCTTTAGCTTCTTCTTTTAAAAAAGCTGAAGTTGGACACTGGTTTCCTTTCTGGATGGTTGCTTTGCCTTACTGTCCTTGTAATTAACAGAGTAGAATGCTAGGGATGAAGAGGAAATCATTCAAAGTCCATCTCTGCAGCCCAAATCAGCAGGAACTTTGCCTCTGTCACTGTCAAATACATCTGAGACTATCTATGACCTTCAATAGCTGTCCCCACAGACGGTTCTCTAAGCTGTGGAAATATTTGTTCTTTCAATCGAGAAACACACAAACTGCTGTTATCTGTATGTCCTCATGTTTTCCAATCCTAAGTTTTTGATACCTTAGTTTGCCTCCCAGGATCAAAAGGGTTGTTGTGATAGCATCCAAATGCTTTTATTTTATAAATAATTTTCATGAGCAATTGTATTATGTTAAGGTTTTTATTCCTTATTTTTATTTTTGTTTTTGTTTTTGAGACAGGGTCTTGCACTATCACCCAGGCTAGAGTGCACTGGTGTGATCACGGCTCACTGCAGCCTCAACCTCCTGGGCTCAAGCGATCCTCCCACCTCAGCCTCCCAAGTAACTGGGACCAGTCATGCACCACCACACCTGGCTAATTTTTAAAATTTTTTATTTTGTGGAGATGGGGTCTCTCTATTGCCCAGGCTGGCCTCAACTCCTGGCCTCAAGCGATCCTCCTGCCTCAGTCTCTGAAAGTGCAGGGATTATAGGTGTGAGCCACTGCACCTGGCCTTTCCTCAATTTTTAAAGCATTATTGAAGAAATCTTTTTGTTTCCACTGTGAAGCTATCTTAACTGAAACTATTTTCATTCTTTTATAAGTTTTTTCTAGCCTTTAGATACATAAATAGCATATACATTGTTGTAAACATAATATCTGGACAGCTTTGTGTTCTAATTTTTAAATCAAGTATTTCATGAACATTTTTCTGGGATTCTATATAGTCAGCATATCCATCATTTTAATGGCTGTATTTCATTGTAATAACACTCCATAATCCATTTACCAATTCCCTTTGTATAGTTTAATTCGTCTTAATTTAAAAAACAAGTACAAAGCACACAGCATTCTTAGGCTGGAGAAGAAATGAATGGAGATGTCTTATGAACCAAACAAAAAGGATACCTCAACTCATACATGATGAGTAATCACTGTCATATGCGGGTAGCCCTTTGCACATTTCACATTTCTCAATATAGAAACTACTAACTTCTAAGTGTCAGCCCCCTTACTTACAGACTAACCTAAAATAGACACAGTCAGGGATAATCTTCAAAATATTTAACCATCATTTTGCCACAAATGTCTACCAACTGGAGCAGACACCAGTTGTAGCACTCTCTGGGAGGCCCCTCCTTGTGCCTGCTATTAACCATTTAATGGCTGGATGCTGAGACGGTAGAAGGAGAATGGACCCTGGGTGTTAACAGACTACTTTGATATTTTAAGAGCTAGTATGACGATAGTACGTGACAATGACAATGCACAGGTGAGTACCAGCTCTTGCACACGAGGACTTTTTGAGTAGCAGGTTCTGTTGTGTGTTCTCACTCTGGTGATTAAATCTGCAGCAGGTGATACTAACAAACAAGGGATAGTTTAAAATAAAATGAAAAGTGCTGAGGATGAATGGGCTGACTGAAGAAAAGGAACTGCAGCAACGGCAGCAGTGCCAAGGACAGTGCCCTGCGTCCGGTCCTCCCCTGTGGTGGCAACAGCAGCAACGTCCCATCCAGACTATTCCAGGGCCTGATTCTGGCTCTGATCCCAGCCAGCTCAGCCTCCTGGAATTCCTGCCCCAGTTCTGAGTGCAGTTCTCCAACCTTCCATAAACTCCGTGAACTACCCAAGATCTTGCCAATAAATCCCTTTTCAGTTTGAGTTCACCAGAGGTGGTTTCTGGTTATCTGCCACCCAAGAACCTTGACCAGCAGAAGATGGGAGGGAGAAGTCCCCAAGGTTTCATCTGAAGAGGAGAATCTTCATTCCTCTCTCCTGACATGAGGCTGACCAGATCTGAATCCCAAGTGGCTCGGCAGTGGTTGTGTCTCTACAACCTTAAGTGCTCAGAGCCTGGGCAGTGAGGACGCATCCATGAAACTACACAAATTGAGCTTGACCGGAACACTGAAAGCTTTGAAAATCATAGTCTAGTCCCTGCTGTTTATTTAGAGATAATATGGGCCATTACAATCAGATGAGAACTTGAGAGTTTATTTTACATAAAAACCTCTAACACTTAATATTTATTTAAAAACTAAGCTGTAAAGAGCCTGATTTGGTTGAGTACATGATGGCACGTCTTTGGAATGCCTCTTACAAGTCCCCTCCAAATGAGCCAGGCACCTTTGGGTAAAAGCCAAAAGGACGAACAGTGTACCATCTAGTGGCAAAATGGCACAACTGCAAGTGGGCAGTAAATTCCCCTAGTGAGTTGCAGGAACCTATGCAGTGTCACAGCTTGGGTGTGCCAGCGGGGAGTCAAACCGCCATTCCACGCTTTGAGCTGCTTGGACCTGCCGTACTTGGTCAAAGTACCATGGCATCAACACAGACATTCCACGAGAAGAACAAGATGTGAAGTGGCCAGAGTTGTTAAGAAAGCATCCAGATAATTAATCATTCCATATTGCCCCCCCAACCCCGCCAATTCCATGACCCTATAATTCTAAGATAAGTTTTGATGACACAAAGTGATTAATTACTAAAAAGCCAAAGTTATACTCATGCTTCCAGCTGAAAAACAATCAACTAAATATGGGTTGGTTACTGGGAAAGGAAAGAAGGTCCTTATATGGATAGTTTAGGGATATACGACTAGGAAGAAATTGAGTATGTCTGTAAAAATGAATTCAAGGTCCTGCAAAGGTTCTTGGAAAACAAACAGCCTTTAAATCTCCTAGCCAGCATGCTCCAGCTTCTCCTATGCACTATGGTGTTTTGCCTCCATAGCTCCCCCATCCCTAACAATAGATTGTAAATATCTGGAAAGGAAAAACTGCATCATCCTCAGCACTGGGCATGCAGTAGGTGCTCAGTCACGGCCTTTGCTCTCGCCTCTGTTTAACCTTCAGAACCTAACTTCAGAGTCTTACCTTCAAGATAATCAAGAGCCTCCTTAACTCCACCATGGCTCCTTAAAAGGGAGCCAGCTCCCCACTTGAACAAAATGCTGGTTATGCCTTAGCTTTAAAATCCAATCTTGGGCCGGGCTCAGTGACTCACACCTAGAATCCCAGCACCTTGGGAGGCCGGTGCTTGAGGTCAGGAGTTCAAGACCAGCCTGGACAACATGGTGAAACCTCATCTCTACTAAAAATACAAAAATTAGCCGGGCATGGTGGTGGACGCCTGTAGTTCCAGCTACTCTGGAGGCAGAGGCAGGAGAATCACTCAAACTCGGGAGGCGGAGGTTGCAGTGAGCTGAGCTCGCACCACTGCACTCCAACCTGGGTGACAGAACAAGCCTCTGTCTCAAAAACAAAAACAAACAAACAAACAAAAAAACAAAAAAACCCAGTTTGGTACTGGGCGCCATGGCTCGTACCTGTAATCCCAGCACTTGGGAGGCCGAGGCAGGCAGACTGCTTGAGTCTGGAGTTCAAGACCAGCCTAGGTAACATGGGGATGCCCTGTCTCCACCAAAAATACAAAAATTAGCTGGGTGTGCTGGTGCACGCCTGTAGTCCCAGCTACTCTGGAGGCTGAGGTGGGAGGGTCACTTGGACCCAGGAGGCCTCAGAGGTTGCAGTGAGCCAAGATTGCTCACTGCACTCTAGCCTGGGTAACAGAGTGAGACCCTGTATTTTAAAAAAAAAAAATCTAATCTGGGACTTGATTTTATATACGTACAGCTACTTCCAACAGCTTGAAAAGAACAGAGACAGCGCACAGAGCCCCAGAATAAATGCCTGGCCTTATTTCTTTGTACTTTGCAGATCCACTAGCAGAGCCACGTTTCTCCAATTTTTCAACAGCTCCTTCTCTTCTCAATCTCTATTAATGTCACTTCTCTTCAAATGCACCCTCTACATTATTGCAAAGGGTGCAGAAGGCTCTTCAGAAAGCCAGAAAGGATAAATACTGAGTCGCTGATACTTCCGTTCAAGGGGAAGAAAGTGGGATAAACTTGACCCTGACATTAACTTCAGTCTAGAATCCCATGACACTCCTGGGAGCTCAGAACACAACAAGCACGAAGTTTCTGTAAAAAGACCAATGTTTCTGGAGAGGGAGCAATAGGAAAACACATCAGAAAGGCCATCCTCCACATCCTCTCATTTCCTCCTGGAGTCCCTCCAACTCGGTTTCCGTTCTAACCAATTATCTGAAATGGCCTTCAGAAAGGCTTCCAGTGCACACGCATGGCCAAGTCCAACGGTTTCTGCACTGGTCCAGGCTTCACTGATCTTTCCACTGCATTTAAGACAGTTAACTCCTTCCTCCTCCCCACACTTTCTGGTCTTGATTTCTAAGTGTCACTGTAAACTGATTTACACTGGGCCATGAGGATCCTTCTAGAACAGGGCCTCTGCAGTTCTTCAGGAGTTTAGGGAGCCAGAGGGCCCTCAGCTGGTCTTTATTCTGTTCCAACTACATGCTCACTTCTTTAGAACCAGAAGCATCTATATAGGTTACCCAGCCCATTTTCCTGGTTTTCCAGCTGTGTTGGAAGGAGGTTCCATGAGCCCCCTCCAGCCACTGTGCTGGCACCCACCTATGCACTCCCCAACTTTCAATTCAACCTGGGTCAAATTTCAATGGGGAAAAAAATTCCGCAGGGCTCCTATACACTCAGAGGGGTTGGCTGGGCAGTATGGCGGGCAAGGGAAAGGCAGCAAAGCTTTCGGAAAGAATATTATATCTAAAACACAGGCCTGATGATACAGTTCAAAAACATTTCTTTAGTATCTACTTTGCACCCAGGGAAGTGCTTGGCCCAGGGGAGACCAACATGATCAGACAGGATTGCTGTCTTTGAGGCCAACACAGGGCTGTAGGGTGGCAGATGTGGTCCATTTAAATATAGTACAATGGGATAACCCTTCTGCTAGCAATCTGGCTTAAGTGTCATGGGAGCACAAAAGGAAAAGGAATAAATTCTGCATGACAGAGAGAATAAGGAATGAATAAATACCAAAATTTTCCAATGTTCAATGACATACCTTCTAAAATCACCTCAAATGTCACACTTTTGGAAACACTGATCTAAAAATTCAAGTCCTAATTTAATGTGCCATAAGACCCTGCAGGATCATGTCCCAGTTATTTTTCCAGTCTCATCTCCCTCACATCCTCCCATGAGCCCTAAACTCCACATGTACCACACTTGCTATTCCTACTGAATTCTGACAAGAGTTCCCATTTCTAAGCCTTTAACCTTGTTGCTTCCCACTAATGCCCTTTCCCTCATCTCCCCAAATTTAAGGCCAATCCCAATAGCCAGATGCATTGGCCCAACAAAAACTAAAGGTTTTTATTTTCATCTACTTTTTATTTTATTTTATTTTCTGTAGTTACACTGGCTAGAAATAGTTTTGGTTTTGATCCCTATTAAAAGTCATGAAGATGAAGAACTCTTTTATTTTGGAGACAGAGTCTCGCCCTCTCATCCAGGCTGGAGTGCAGTGGCACAATCTCGGTTCACTGCAACCTCCACCCCCTGGGTTCAAGTGATTCTCGTGCCTCAGTCTCCTAAGTAGCTGGGATTATAAGCACGTGCCACCTTGACTAATTTTTGTATTTTTAGTAAAGATGGGGTTTCACCATGTTGGCCAGGCTGGTCTTGAACTCCTGACCTCAAGTGATCCACCCGCCTCGGCCTCCCAAAGTGCTGGGATTTACAGGCGTGAGCCACCACACCCAGCCAAGAACTCATTTTAATAAGACCTATTTATGATCACAATATTCAGAAAGCCCATGCCCAAACTCCACTACCAATATCAAACTCTCGTTCCAGGTCCATGCCAGAGAAGGGGCAGATCTGGAGCTAGAACATTCACCACCAATAAATCTGCAATCATTTTATTTTTTTACCTTTTATACTTGAGTGGAGCTTTTAAATAAATATAAAATGTTGGCTTCCAACCCAATAAGCAAATTCAGCCCCCCAAACAGTTTCAAGTCTTATAAATGCAGTATTATTTGTGCTTCAAACAACAGAATTTAGGGGATAATTTGTAATTATATATTACATTGTCTAACATATTAAAATGCATGGCTTGCAGCAAACAAAATAGACGGGTTAATATCCTTAATCTAATGTAATCATACTAATTGCCAAGAAAAATATTTTTAGATACATGAAGAAATGATTCCCAGAAGACAAAATGCAAATAATAAACAAATCTATGAGAAAACGTTTACTTAACCCAACTAGTTAAAAAATATATTAAAATAATGACTAACCATTTTTTCTACTTCTTATATTAGTCCAAAAATTTTTTAAAACTAACAATGTGGGCAAATGCAAAGACATTGGCTTTTTCCTACACAGCCAATGACACTACATTTTTATCATTATCTTCAGCAATACACACCAAGAGCTATGCACCTCGTATCCCTGTGCTTTAGGAGAATCTAGTCTAAAGAAAGAAGCTTGAATGACAATAATGCTATACATACAGAGATGTTTACCACAGCTTTATTAGTAATAGTGAAAGCCTTGAAATCCTCTGGTGTTCAATAACACAGGGGCTAATTACCTGACCACATACCCACTGTGGGGACTGTTGAACAGTTATGAGAATAACTAACATAGACCATACAACATGGGAAAAGACTTCTCATAAGATTAGGTGACTACAGCAGGGTATAAGTCTGTGTGACATTTGTGATTACAATTTTTTTTTTTTTTTGAGATGGAGTCTCACTCTGTTGCCTAGGCTGGAGTGCAGTGGCACGATCTCTGCTCACTGCAACCTCTGCCTTCTGGGTTCAAGCGATCCTCCTGCCTCAGCCTCCTGAGTAGCTAGGACTACACGCACACACCACCACGCCTGGCTAATTTTTGTATTTTTAGTAGAGACAGGGTTTCACCATGTTGGCCAGGCTAGTCTCAAACTCTTGACCTCAAGTGATCTGCCTGCCTCAGCCTCCCAAAGTGCTGGGATTACAAGCATGAGCCACTGTGCCCGGCTCTGTGGTTATAATTATATAATAGGCAAAACGCACGTATATAGTAAAAAGAAAATATATCCAAATTCTAATAGTGATTGTGGTAGCATAGAATTATGGGTAACTTCTTTTTCTATTTTCTAAACTGTTTATAATGTGCTTATAATACATTTCTTTACTAATGACAAATATCCTTTTTAGCTCCTACGTGACATTTGATATGCAATTGTGTAATATTTAGAACCTGAAAGAAAAAATTCTAGGAGACAAGCTAAAAATGCCACTGACAGTCATGTCCATTAGAACATGGCAGAGCCACCTGATGCCATCTTCCACAGAACTTGTGGGATTCTAACACTCACCATCAGTGATTGCTTTTGTTTAATGAAAGCCAAACTACTCCCATGAAGTTCCTCAGGAGGATGAAGGGGGCAATAAACGGACTCGACTGTTCAGCCAGATTTCCTAAAGAAGCAATCGCACCAAAACATTTCATCTTAAAATAGTCAGCAGGAGCTGCCAGGTGACAACACACAAACTACCCCCATTGCTCCCAGTGCCTGCTCACTGCCAAGTCCCTGCTTCTAACCCAGCTTCATGGCATTCCAGAGCCCTGAACTCCTTCTCAAATCCTTTATATGTAAAACTCTGGGCACACACGGATTCTAAAATACGCAGTTAACCAAGACAAGTCTTAAATGCAAAAACTGGCCTATTTGTGTTTCCCAAATATGGCTGTGTCTACAGAACCAAAACAAAGCTGTCTAATTGTGGCATTCAGCACATTTGGAGCCTTCTCCTTAGACAATCCAGATAACTCAAAATAGGGCAGATTCCGAAATTCATGAGATAAAAGCAAGACATCTTAACTCTGTTTAAATCATAAATATATAACCTCAAAATAATAAACACAAGCCCAAGACACAGAGCCATTTTTATTCTGAAGCAGTCGCTATACAATGTCTACCAGTGAGAGGCCATGAATGAAAGCATTTTGGATTCTCAGGAGAATCAAGGTAGGGCCGTAGTCCACAATATAGGTAAACGAGATGAAGTACTGTGTATGGCTGGGAAAAAAAAAATGTTAAAAAGCTGAAAAGCAGTCTGTTAGAGCTTGAAAATGGGAAAGCAGGGTGGGTTTGATATGGCAGGAGAGGTCTCTGCTCTTACAGACAGTCCACAGTTCCCTCTCAACTTTTCTTTTAAACCACAAAATCCCTGAGGCTATGTATTTACCACATCATATATTATACAGACATCTGCAGTACAGACCCATACCATGCTCAGGAATGAGGGAACAGAGGCTCCATTCAGTAAAAAGACTTTGGGTCTTTAGCAAATACATAACTTAAATACTTCAGTTCATAATACTGGCTTGTTCAGGAATTGCTTATTTTCCTTAAGAAGTTTTGCACTTGTAACTGAATATATACTAACCTACCAAAAAGGTAATATAAAACACTGCAAACACCATCTTTTCTGAGAAAACCTCTCTTCTCGGTGGCATTTGTTTAACAACTGAGGTGGAACACATATATACAGGCCCAAAATCAATAATCCCTGAGCACAGGCTCTGAGGCCATGGACCAAATCAGATCATTAGCACCTCACTGTAATAAATGCAAGACCTTGGCTCCCATCACTCATCCAGTGAATATATCACATTAGCTACTTTTATCTATCCTTGTTTATTTTTACCCTAATTTTAGGCAATTTTTGAATATATCAGGTATAAAAGCACGACATCCAACCACTGAAATTACAATACAAATTTCTGTAATGAGTTTTCTTCAAACCAAGATAAAACCACTAAAACATTCAACATAATATCAAGCTCACAGCAAAAATTCAATGAAAGTATTTTTTTAAATCTATATTGTCTTCCAGACTACCTAGAAATAGGTTGGCATTATACATTTATATATTAATGTATAAAAATTAGTCTCTCTGTGTTTATGTTTACACAAACACACATATAAACACACACACACACAATTTGCCTATATTATAGGCTTACAAGGACTCTGGCTCAGTTGGCATCTGGCACACACTTCTGACTTGAGTTGTATATGTGCCTGGTGGCTGCAGGAAAGCAACAAAAAGCCGGGTAAGAAGAACTCAATTTGAATCCAAACTTTGGCAGGGCTGTGCAAATTGAGAAGTCCCTTAATTTGTCAGCCTCGGTTTACTCATCCATAAAAAGAAATTAAAAATACTACTTTAGTCCGGGCATGGTGGCTCACACCTATAATCCCAGCACTATGAGAGGCCAAGGCAGGCGGATTACTTGAGGTCAGGTGTTTGAGACCAGCCTGGACAACATGGTGAAACCCTGTCTCTACTAAAAATACAAAAATTAGCCGGGTGTTGTGGTGCATGCCTGTAGTCCCAGCTACTTGGGAGGCTGAGGCATGAGAATCTCTTGAATCTGGGAGGCAGAGGTTGCAGTGAACCAAGATTGTGCTACTGCAGTCCAGCCTAGGTGACAGAGTAAGACTCTGTCTCAAAAAAACAAAAACAAAAGCAAAAAACCTACTTACATTAATTGTTTTTTGTTTTGTTTTGTTTTGTTTTTGAGATGGAGTCTTGCTCTGTTGCCCAGGCTGGAGTATAATGGCACGATCTTGGCTCACTGCAACCTCCGCCTCCCATGTTCAAGCAATTCAGCTACCTCAGCCTCCCTAGTAGCTGGGATTACAGGTGCATGCCACCACGCCTGGCTAGTTTTTGTATTTTTAGTAGAGACAGGGGTTCACCATGTTGGCCAGGCTGGTCTCGAACTCCTGACCTCAGGTGATCCACCCGCCTTGGCCTCCCAAAGTGCTGGGATCACAGGCATGAGCCACCGTGCCCAGCCCATTAAGTTGTTCTTAAGATTAAATTTTAAAATACAGTTGACCCTTGAACAACACACATTTGAGCTGTGAGGGTCCACTTATATGTAGATTTTTTTCAACCAAACTTGGATCAAAAATATAGCATTTGTAGGATGTGGAAGCTGCATATGTGGATGGCCAACTTTTCCTATATGTGAGTACTGCAGGGCCCGCTGCAGGACATAAGTCTGCTCAGATTTGGGTATACGTGGGGTCCTGGACCAATCTCTATAGCATACTGACAGATAACTGTATATACGAAACACTGTAAATTGTCGTGTTATAAAAGGAAAAGTATTCTAGCAAAGGTATTGGGTCTATTCTTTGTTATCCTTTGTTTATTAACAGACTAATGAATGTGATCATTGTATATCTGATTATGAGGTTGATATTACCAATACTTACCTGTACCAAACATCAGGTTTTATGAACTGAAGCAGGATTCAAGAACCAAACAGTCAGTTTCCAGGTCTGCCTTCCTATGCCAAGTCTGGCAATGAAGGACATTCTTGATAAAAAGCATCATGTTTTAAAAGCCTTCACAGTTGCTCCCTCCTTAGGTTCAGGTGCCAAAGAACCTAACCATTATTATCAAAACACACTGATTGTGTATGCATTCTGTGCAAGGCCCTGTGCTCACACTACAGAAGCAGAGGAGAACCATCTCTTCATTTCCTAAATGCTCACTGTGAACCAGCCACTTGACACATCATGTCATTTTTAATCCTCAGAACACCTAGTAAGGTTTCTACACCTATTCTGCAAATGGAGAAACTGAGCTTCAATAAAAGTTAGAAGGCTCATTGAAAAGTCTTGCAGAAGCAAGCGGGAAGGCTGGAATACAGGTCCTGGCTCCGGCTCCTCAACCCAGGCTCCTTCCACTTTGCCACATGAACCCAGCCAAGGAGACACAAAGCAGTCCCTGCCTGCAGCAAGATGCTCTTGTGTACAAAGGTTGCTTGGAGAATATACAGACCTAAAACAAAGACAAACGGATCGTCTTTGGGTGCTTTTTCATCCAGCTGTGGCAATAAAATTATCGAAGTTATCAATCAAGATAAGAGATGGTGCTTGCCCTCAGAGACTTTATATTCTAACTGGAGAGATAAGGCTAACCCTTGAAACCCTGATGAGCCACTACAAACAGCATGGAAGAGTATCCATGGACTGCCCTCTACTGCAGGAATCTTCCAGCTAAGAGAATGCCAAGCTTCACAACTTACCTGGGAAACACCCAGGCACATGCTGACAAAAGCACAAAATAGCCCATAGTTCTCATGATATCAATTTCTTTACAGAAAATCTTCATTAGGGGAAGTTAAAAGGGAATAAGATCACCTACAGAATTTTCTAACAGACTTTAGGAAGCAACAACGCCCACCAACATACCTAGACTTAGTATAACTTGGATTTGAGTTGCTGTTCTGACGCTTACTAGTTGTGTCTTCTGTGGTTGGTTAACCTTGCTAAGCCTCAGTTTCCTCATCTATAAAATGGGAATAATAACAGCCATCAATCTCATAGCATTATGGTGAAGATTAAATAAGATTCAGTACATCCAGTGCCTATTACAATGTTGGAAAATGCTTAATAAATTTTAGCAGCTTTCAGCATGATCCTCATCATCAATAGCATCTGGGGCGGGGGTCAGACCCACTTTCTCCTCACCTGGTTTCTCTGAGTAGCAGCAGATGTTCTATTTCCACCATAGAGAGGTGAGTCTTTTCAAGCTAATTAAAAGAACAGTCTCGGTCAGTGCTCCTTTGAAGAGCTTACAGCACCTTTCTCTCCCTCATGAGGTGACATGTCCGGTCTTTCCCCAAGAGCACAATCTTCTCATAACTTTCCATAAGAAGTAAAGTAACTAGTCTCCTCTTTCTCCCCACAGTTAATACTCATGGATGTTACTGGCTAGGTATCACTTCATTTACATGTAAAACTTTTTTTTTTAACTTTACCACTTCCTCCAGGATATACAAAACCCGTCTTCCACATTGCGTGTGGCAGCTCATGCCTGTAATCCCAGCACTTTGGGAGATCGAGGTGGGTGATTCGCTTGAGCCCAGGAGTTTGAGACCAGCCTAAGCAACACGGTGAAACCCCGTCTCTACAAAAGTATAAAAATTAGCCAGGCATGGTGCCGTGTGCGTGTAATCCCAGCTACTCAGGAGGCTGACGCAGGAGGACTGATTTTGAGCCTGGGTGGTCGAGGCTGCAGTGAGCCATGATTCTACCATTGCACTCCAGCATGGGTAGCAGAATGAGACCCTGTCTCAAAACGAACAAACAAAAACTTGTCTACCATGTCTTTTGCTTTTAACAAACTGTTTTCCTCACAAAGTGTCTAGAGTTTCCAAAGCAATTCTCACATAGGTAATGTTTAGAACATAGCACAGAACACACACAGAATAGACCCAAGTCCAATTCAGTTAATGCAAAGGGTTTGTATTGCAGAGTATATGGAAATAACATTATGTAGATGGTGTACACAGACCACAAAATGGCCTTGAATGCCAGGCAATGACATTCTGTTGGGCCATGAAACCAAGGAAAGTTCTGCAGAAGAGAAGTTTTCAAATTCAAGATTGCAAAGGTTTGAAGGTCTCCTCCAGGGCTCATGTTGAAATCTACTTGCCATTGTGATAATATTAAGAGGTAGACCTTTAAGAGGTGATTAGCTCATAAAGCCTCTGCCCTCATGAATAGATTACTGTCATTATCAAGAGAGTGGGTTAGTTACTGCCAGAGTGGGCTCCTCATAAAAGGATGAGTCCACCGTGTTATGATGCAGCAAGAGGGCCCTCACCAGATGCGACCCCTCCATAATCTAGGACTTCCCAGCCTCCAGAACTGTGAGCCAAACAAACTTATACTCTTCATAAATTACCCAGTCTGTGGTATTCTGTTATGCAGCAAGAAACAAGTTAAGACAGTGATTGATCCAGCTGAAGCAGGCAAAATGCACTGTAGAGGTGGGGCCCTGGGGCAGAGAGAGCATGCAGGCTGACTGCCTGTGAGCGGGCTGGGCCACAGGAGGGGCAATGGTGCCCAGTGCTTTTTATGAGACCAAAAAAAAAAAAAGAAATATGCCTCAACCATATATACCCTCTCTGCCCAGGAGAGGAGCTCCCAGCAAACTTGTTCTGCTCATTTGGCTGTGAAAACTTCATAGAAGCCTTGCTGGCAGCAATCATAGGTGACAGTTTCTACATTTGTATTCTCTTGCTTATGGGTAGCAAAAACTGCTGCTGAGAGAGAATCTGATTTTCTGAGTATACTCCCTAAATCACATTTTGCCACTTTTGTCCACAGTGAAGCTTTTTTTCTGCCCAATTGCCTTGGTGGATGACAAGATAAAATTATCAGAAAATAAAAGGTGTCGAAAAATCCTTTAGAACTCAAAGACACTTATTATAACTAAATAAAGACACTACGATATCAACCACTACAATGGAATAAAAGGTGACAGAGTTAGGGATATTTAGATCATTTCCAAACTAACAAATGTTAAAGAGAATGGTTCTCAATACAAAATGGCCTTGTCGCCACAATTCACAACTTGTATCAATAGAACACACCATGTTGGAAGAAAAGAACTATGTATTATATTCCAATCAGTGTAGGATGTTTACAGCAGGGGCCAGGGAGGGAGTGTGTTGAGATCTTAAGAGACTAATTAAATTATTCACACACAACCCTGTTAGCAAAGAATTCTAGGTGCTCGGGCAGTGACGCTACCACTGTACAGCTTCCCTACATGCAAAATGGGAATAAAAGCAGCACTAACCTCCCTGTTGTGAGGATTAATCGAGATAACCATTTACCCACATAGCACAGTGCTTGACACACAGGAAGAACTCAGTAAATGGTCACCTATTGACATAATTTGTTTATTTACCCTGTTCTAACTCCAAAAATGAAGTGTGAGAAGAGTTAGAAGTGGGAATACTGGTTAATAAAAGGCTCTAGTTAGTCACTGTTTTACTTTAACAACAATGTACTGGACCCTGCATGGAGACAAGGGCATTGCCAGGAATGAAGGCTTTTGCCTTGGGCAGAGAAAACTCAACACAAAGCTTGTAGTGACTCCATCCAGCACCCTGCATTTGTGCAGAACTTTACAGGCGACAGGACAGCAGTGCCCTTGGCTGTCTGCAAAACAGGCCAGTAATTGAGTTCAATCTCAAAAAAACAAGAACAAAAACAAGGCAATATCATCTTTAAGAATGTTTCATGAGGCCAAAGGACTCAGAGCATCACAGAATTTCAAGGCTGGAGACTTCACCACTACGTAATATATCCATGTAATACAACTGTACTTGTACCCCTAAGTCTATAAAAGAATAAAATATCCCTACCAAAAAAGAAAAAAAAAGCATTTCAGGGCTGGAAAAAAACACAGTTTCCAAATGTCATGGGCTTTACAGTCCTGATCAATACACTGAGATGAGAAAATGCAATGTCCAGGTACACGTCCTCCCTAAAACAAAGAACTCTCATCCTGCCAAGCCCTTCCAACAGGACAAGGGGCAAGCCATGTCAGCAGGCGATGTTACAATTACTATGTCTGTAGTCCTGCTCTGCTTTCTAGATGTTACACTCCCTGAAGACAGTCATCTATGTTTGCTTGTATGATGTTTGTTCATTCACGAGGGCACTCAAATATTTCTAAATTGCTTTTAAAATTTCATTGTGGCATTCCCTTCCTCTCTTAAAAAGGAAAAGCCAGCAGTTGAGAATTAAAATCTAAGGTTTCTTAACATTTATATAGGTCCAAGTGTCTCTAAAACTAAAGTCATATATACAAGTACTGAGTTGGCGCATAAATTGCTATCTAGCTATCTAGAGAAAAGGGCTTTGTTATGTTGCCCAGGTTAGCCTTGAACTCCTGGCCTCAAGTGATCCTCCTGCCACAGCCTCCCAAGTAGCTGAGACTACAGGCATGCACCACCTTGCTCAGGTCAGCTTTCTCCTAAAAAAAAAAAAAGAAAGAAAAATAAAAAAAATCCTTAACTTAAAGCAAGTCCACAAACAAATGTCCTTTGGTGCTTCTGAGCTCATTCATTCAGTAAAAGTTCACTAAATGTGAACTAAATGTGGGGCATTGAATAGTGGATCTCACTGTTTAAATTTATATCTTGAATATCTAGAGAGCAAACCATCAAAAAGTCTGACAGAGGGCATGTTAAGAAGACTATAGAGATGAGGGAAAGGATAAAGGTCCCATACGAGAATCCCCACCTCACCTCCCCTGCACCTTTTTTTTTTTTTTCCAAGTATGCAACAAAAATCCTTCAGGAAAAACGTAACTTTAGAACTCTTGGGTTGGTTCCCAATATGCTTAAAGGGATCTCTGGTATTTGTGGAGTTTGGTGAATATATTACACTTCTGGAGGAAATCCAGCTTAAGAAGCATGTAATTGTAGACTTTTTTCCTATCTGTTTAATAATAAAAGTACAAAAATAAATAAGCTTTTTCTTCTGTAAGAATGTGAAGCCTAAGTTTAAAAGATTTTTATACACTAGATTGTAAGGGAAAAAAACTAAAATATGTGTTTTAAGCACTTACTAAAAACAGAAATAAAAAACACTTGAACTCTCAGAATGGTAATGAAGCATTTCAAATTCCCCTCTGCTAATATCACAGCTCTAACAACTAACCAGCAAGCTCAAATGCAGAGAATCAGGTGCAGGGAGGCCTTAGGTAGCATGAAATCCGGGATGGCTACACAAGTTTGCCAACAGACTTTGATAAATTGACCAGTGGATAGGGACAGAAAATCCCAGCGACTCCAAAAGTTACATCTACATGTGATTTAAAATACATTCCTTGTTCACTGCTGGTTACACTAAAGTCCAAAGAGAAGAAAAGGAGGAGCAGGCGGGCTCCGAAATGTGCCCTAGACACTGACCACATGGAAACTGGCTGGAAAAGCCCTTCCTTGGAGTCACCGAGCAGTCAGCATTTACTCTTTTAATAGGGACAAGCAGCAGAGTCCTTCCAACGGGGGAAACCCTTCCGTGGCCCCTCAGCTCTGCAACCTCATTAAGTTCAGAGTGAAGCCAGCTGCCAGGAAAGCAAAGGGTGACCCAGCCATGGCTCTAGAAATTCCTAGCAAAGAAAATAAATTGAGTGCCTGAGAGCTCATAAATCACAGTGCTAGAAGGGAGATTTCAGGCAACTGCCAGGAAGATACGAAATCATCCTTAGAGTGTGCCTCTTCCAATGTGAAGATGCCTTTGCAGTGTTGGGGTTGCCTCGGAACTGCAAAACCAAAATGCTGCCTAGTCAAGTACTTCTGATCCTGCCTGGAAACAAAGTGTGGTTTCTCTGTAGGATGTGTCAGGTCCACATTCAGTCTCCTTGACCCCATTGCTGCCAAGGAGGGACAGGAGATGGAGGAAAATGAGACACAGGGGTGAGGAGTCCCCAAAGACAAGCAAAACAGAGGGGATGAAAAGGAGACCAATGTGTCCCAGCCCAAACATTGTTTCAGCAGGGGTAAAAGAAAGACCAATTCGTTACAAGAATCATTAAAATTATAAAGATAAAAATATACATATAAATTTATTCACTAAACAGAGGGTTAAAGTTTTATTTAAATCTTATTTCTTCTATCACTGAAGTCTACACAAGTGACATTAAGAAATTATATTTAAGCACAGATACATTATGTGAGATCACTTTTAAACTCAAAGAAGTTTTAAGATATTCAAAGTGATTGCTTCTCTCTAATCCCAATTGTCAGTCCCTTAAAAATATCTTTAGGCCAGTCGTGGTGGCTCATACCTATAATCCCAGCACTTTGGGAGGACGAAGCGGGTGAACTACTTGAGCTCAGGAGTTTGCGACCAGCCTGGGCAACATGGTGAAACCCCAACTCTACAAAAAATACAAAAATTAGTCGGGCGTGGTGGTGTGTGCCTGTAGTCCTACCTACTCAGGAGGCTAAAGTGGGAGGATCGCTTGAGCCCAGGACGTCGAGGCTGCAGTGAGCTGTGATTGCACCACTGCACTCCAGCCTGGGAGACAGAGCAAGATCCTGTCTCAAAAAAAAAAAAAAAAAAATTAATAACTTTATACAGAGTACAGCCAGAAACAAACTGACCCCTTTTTGGCTTTGATTTCTTTACTTTAAAAACCAAAAATGCTGCTTCATGTAAGTATGTGGTTGGAAGACCCTAATAAAACCATCATCATCTCTTTTGCAGATAACTGAATGAATATTATCTTTACTTTTACCCCCAATTATAATTATTGAACTAAATATTAGTTATAATCCTTGATATAACATTGGGTCTCTGTCTTCGTCCCTTTTTCTCCAAATTTACTGTTTTATGAATTCACAAATGATTTAATAATCAGAGATTTTCTCAAATGCAAGTTTTCTTACTGATATTGAGAAAGTATTTTAAATGACTACTTGCAATGCTGTTCTAAGTCAACTCTGATGAGTTGGAGAATTCGGAAAAACAGCAAGAGCATTTTAAAATTATTCTCACATGTGCCCTTCAACTAAATTTCTAACTTGTACTTTGAAAATTAATTTTATTGCACAAATTGAAGACACTACCCACAGTGCCTTGAAGTCTCAAATCTCACTCATAAGTAAAAATATGGACCCAAAATAAGTCAGCTTTGCTCTCAAACTTTCATTATACATTTGTATTCTCTGGATTTAAAAACAAGTATCTTAAATTGAGATAACAAATAATCTTTGCAAACGTTCCCACTGTACTAGAGGGCCTCAACAAAACTGCTTTACATGGATCACCTGGGGAGGCACTTATTTAAAATGCGGATTACAAGTTCTGCAGCCAGATATGCTGATTCTGAAGTTCCAAGGGGGCCCTGGAATTTGCATTTCTGGCAGATGTCATTTAGGGCTATACTTTGAGAAATGTTGGTCAATACAACCAAGTGACGGCAACACCAAGTATTAAACGCTGATGCTCAACCCCAAACTGTCATACAAAGCTGGAAATGTTCACTAATTTGTACCATCACTTTAAATGTAATTTATAATTTGTACTGATCGCATCAGAATTGCATTAAGCAGGAAGACAGTTTTTCCTTTTTTTCCTGCAAAAATGTTCACAGTGAATAAAACAATGTGCAAATGTGATTCCACTTGCTGGGCCTGCCAGTCATGACTGCTGCCCCATCTGCACGCAGTCTGGCACAGGGTTTCCAAGTGAGAAGTTTACTAGGACTATACTCATCCATTAACTTAAATATTTCTAAGCCTGGATGTTTAGGAAAGCAAAGAATTGAAATGCACCCTACCTTTAAGACTATTTCATATCACAATCCATAAAATGACTATAACTTAAAAAATGGATATATTTGACACATCTGTGATGCCATCTAAAGAGCAAGTGTTTACTTTTTAATTAGACAGGCTTTGATTTCTAATAGTCCATTAATACTTTATCCTATTATTTTCAAAGGAAAATTTCCATTTTGCATCAAACTCTTAAATTCCAACTTCTCGATGTGTTTTCACTAAGTATAGTCTTTATGATTATTCAGCAACAGAAAGAGTTTCTTAAAGAAAACAACTGGAAAAGCAATTAAAACTAAAAAATTCAAAAGCAGCCATTCAAGTATCAAACTTTTTGTTAAGAAGACTCTTTTTCAACTCATTTCAAGAGTGAAGCTTTTTTTGAATAGGTTTTATTTTTGAAAGCGTTTTTTAAACTACAAAAGAAATATAAGCACACAACTAAACATCTGAAAATGAAAAAAAAAGATCTATAATGTCACCACCCTAACACAATCTCATTATTTGCTGAATTTCCCTGTAATCTTTCTTTATATTATCTGGTTATGTTCACAGTATATCTATAGTATTGTCTCATAAGTATTTTTCTTCTTGCTATAAAAGCTTTGAAATATGGTTCTAATTCTGCATGTTTTCTATATAAAGAGTTTTCCAGACTTCAGAAATCTGTTGAACTACATTTCCACAACGACCACTCATATCCTGCTGAAGTTGCCTCTGATCCAGGTAACTGCAAAACATTCAGTATTATGTCACTGTGCAACATGCAAACTTTTTTTCTTTGGTCAGGGAGGGGGCATATACACAAGTTCTCCTTTCCACTTCTTTTGAAGGGCAGCTAAATGTGATGTATTTATTGCTAGGGAAAAAAAACCCTATTGTTATCATCAAGAGCCTCCCCTCATGCTTAGCACATTACATACAATATCTCATTTAATCCTAGTAGCCTTACCATGTAGGCACTGTTACCAATTTAGAAAGGAGGCAATGATCCAGTGTCTTCTCTAGGGTCACCCTACCATTAAGTGGTGGAATTGTGATGTATAACCCAATCTATCCCACCCTAAATCCCAGGGCTCTTAAGAACTATCATGCCTCATACTACAAAGCTGTGCCTTGCAATGCATTTCCCTTCCTTGTACTCACCTCATTTTAAAAACATCTTTCCATTGCATTTGTTTGCATGGTGATTAAAAGAATGTGCTCAACAAATATGCCAAGTGCTCATGGAGTGTCTCCTTGGTACCACATGCTGTGCTCAGTGCCAGGCTATGGAGATGAACATTATCACTGCCCCTCAAGGAGGCAGTGGTCTTATAATCCAAGGCACAGAGGGTGCTTAAAAGCAAGACACTGATTTTTTTTTTTAAGCCATGTGATGCCTGGCCAGTGTCCCACTGATGATGGCTGCTGAGAGAGTGACAGTGAACAGAAGTTTGTCCTGAGCCCCATGAGCAGATACAAGTGATCCCTTCCATCCAAGAAATAAACAGAGCTAATGAGGATGCTTTTCACATTGTTCACTCTGACCCTTTCACAGCACAAATTCCAAAACTGAGAATTTTTGGTTCTGCAAATGGAGGCATTAAAAGGAAAATACCAGTTTTAAGTAAAACCAAGTTTTGGAAAATTTGGAAAGGGATTTTTAAAGCCTTTGTATAGTTATACTATTGGGGTCACCCTCCAATCCCAAGTGGCTGTTTCAGTCCAGCTGTTTACTACCTTGACTTGGCTCTGGTCAACTCAAGTGGAAAAGATATCCCAAGTTCCAGTAAACACAGGGCTCTTTTTAGCACTGGCAGAGTGCTGGAGGGGGGCTGGCAGGAGGTTTTTCTGGCCAAGCTTGAGCCAGAGTCTTAACAGAGAGGCAGTGTCCCCCAGGGCCCACAAGGCAGTGACAGGTAACCAAGGTGAGAGAACCATCAGGAAATGGGTCCACCTAAGTAGCCCATGGTCACAAATATCCCATTCTCCTGCCATTGTTAACCCCTGGCAATTCCATGCTTTCCTTTAACGAGAGAGTCCTGTTTCTTCTCTCTGTCTGTGCCTTCATCTTTTTTCTTAGAGGCAAGGCAATTAAGAATGTAGGCTCAGGCGGGGGCAGTGGATCACGCCTGTAATCCCAGCACTTTGGGAGGCCGAGGTGGGAGGATCACTAGAAGTCAGGAGTTCAAGACAAGCCTGGCCAACATGGCAAAACCCCACCTCTACTAGAAATACAAAAATTAGCCAGGCAAGGTGGCACGTGCCTGTAATCTCAGCTACTTGGGAAACTGAGGAATGGGAATCACTCGAACCCGGGAAGCGGAGGATGAAGTGAGCAGAGATGGCGCCACTGCACTCCAGCCTGGGAGACAGAGCGAGACTCTGTCTTAAAAAAAAAAAAAAAAGAAAGAAAAAAGGCTCAAATTCAGATACCAGCTCCACCACTTACTGGCTATGGAAACTTGGGCAAATTATCTTGGTGTCTTCATCTGTAAAACAGGGTAAACAGGGCACTCCTCTCATGTGGTTACTACAAGGCTTGATTAGGATATTATAGGTAAAGCAATTAAAAGCACCTGGCCGAGTCGGGGATGGTGCAAGTGTTTGATAAACAACAGCTGTCACTCAGGGTGCTCGCTGTCTAGTCCACTCTTTGTCCCACACATGTGACAGGTCCCGTATCATTTATTCTTCTCCAAGCCACGCATAACTCTCTGAAGGAAGGGCTGAATACTCTGCACACTCTGGCATTCTCTCTGCTCTTGCAGAATGGCCAACAAACATGTTTTCTTGGTTTACTTATCTATGAGGGACCTTTGAAAACACCCAGGTGTGAAATGCTCTCTTAACAGTTGGAACTATCTCAGGACCCTGTGAAGTGGAAAGTAGTCAATAAAAAACACTGTTGGGTTTACTGTGTTGTGAAAGACCTTAGAAATGATCTAGTTTGACATCTTCACTGTATAGAAGAGGAAGCAGTCCAGGTGGAAAAGGAAAAAGTCTACCCACAAACTCAGATCTACCCACAAAGTCAGAGTGAGCTTGGGACCTGGACAGGAATGAAAAAAGGGCTCTACCTTTCAACACAGCACTGTTTCCCCCAAAGGATGCTGTCCTGAGTCAAGTCACAGATAGCTAGCTTTGCCTTCCTACAGACCAAATGGTAAGGAGAACGTCATGCTAGTGTCACGTTTAAAGAGAAGCAAAATTCTTTAGTCACTGCAAATATGCCTTCTGAATTTTAACACGGTGCCTTGGACGAAGTAAAGGGGCAAGAGACAATTTTGTTGCTTTGATCTCACATAAAAAGGCAAAAGAGGCCAGGCGTGGTGGCTCATGCCTATAATCCTAGCACTTTGGGAGGCCGAGGAGGGCGGATCACGAGGTCGGGAGATCGAGACCATCCTGGCTAACACAGTGAAACCCCGTCTCTACTAAAAATACAAAAAATTAGCCGGATGTGGTGGCGAGTGCCTGTAGTCCCAGCTACTCGGGAGGCTGAGGCAGGAGAATGGCGTGAACCCAGGAGGCAGAGCTTGCAGTGAACTGAGATCACGCAACTGCACTCCAGCCTGGGAGACAGAGTGAGATTCCATCTCAAAAAAAAAAAAAAAAAAAAGATACTAGGAAATATACCCTCACTTTTGAAATTTCTTCTCAATTCAAACACTTGCCAAATACAGAGTTAATGGAATGTTCTAGATAATGAAATATACTGGTAAATTAGCAAGTCCAATTTTTAAAGAATAAGAAATAACATGGAACGAAGTATGCTAGCATCTAAATATCATTGAATCTTCCTATGGGCAAAAAGGCATCTATGCAGCACCACTTTGGGCATTGATGATCATGATTCTGTGATGTAGCACATATTCCAGACTTGTTAGGACAGCCCCAGCTCAAATTATCTATCTCTGTCCCAATAATTAAAAATTCTGGGCTGGGCGTGGTGGCTCACGCCTGTAATCCCAGCACTTTGGGAGGCCGAGGCAGGCGGATCACGAGGTCAGGAGTTTGAGATCAGCTTGACCAACATAGTGAAATCCCGTATCTACTAAAAATACAAAAAAATTAGCTGGACATGCTGGTGGGTGCCTGTAATCCCAGCTACTTGGCAGGCTGAGGCAGGAGAATCGCTTAAACACGGGAGGCGGAGGTTGCAGTGAGCCAAGATCACGCTACTGCACTCCAGCCTGGGCAACAGTGCAAGACTCGAAAAAAAAAAATTCTGGCTGGGCACAGTGGCTCACGCCTGTAATCCCAGCACACTGGGAGGCTGAGGTGGGCTAATCACGAGGTCAGGAGTTCGAGACCAGCCTGGCCAACATGGTGAAACCCCGTCTCTACTAAAAATACAAAAAATTAGCTGGCTGTAGTGGCAGGCACCTGTAATCCCAGCTACTCAGGAGGCTGGGGCAGGAGAATCACTTGAACCCGGGAGGTGGAGGTTGCAGTGAGCCAAGATCACACCACTGTACTCCAGCCTGGCGACAGAGCAAGACTCCATCTCCCAAAAAAAAAAAAAAAAAAGAAAAGAAAAGAAAAAACTTCCCAAATTCCAACTTTTCAGGAACTAGTAACTGAATAAATCAAGACAGTAAGCATTATAAATAGAAATAAATCTAAGCCACAACACTGAAAAACCACAAAAGGAAGGAAGGCTCACAGGCTCATGTACAGAAGCATGTGCACATGAAAGAGAGCTCATTAGATCTACAGCTATAGATGTGACACATATTTGTAAGAGCCCCAATGTGGAGCCAATGTGACAGCAGACACAGCTTGAGCAACAATGCAAATTCTGCAACCAGAATCTTTAATTACCCATATTCCTGAGAAGGAAGCAAATGGCAAGAAAGGTGGATATCGCAGATTTCTTTTTTTTTTTTTCTAAGAAAAAATAATCAACTTTATCAGTGTATTCTGGTCAGAAAACACTGAACTCCAACTCCTATACTTCCTACATATTATCAGACTGAACCATCTCAAATTAACTTTTTAAAGTAAAAAATAGTCAAATATTGGAATATCACGTTGTTCAAACTAACATATGGCATTATGAAGAAACATAAGACCTCAGTCATCAAAGACAGCCTCTAACATGGGTTCAGAAAAATCATCTCTATTTTTAAATTATTTCCTTCAATGAGTTCTGGGGTAGAAAAAGTAGGGTGGGTGATTTGGGGTTAATGGTTGTATAAGTTACCAAAAACTCCATTGACTAGAACTCTTCATTTTCTAAGCATTCCTATTAAAGTTTTACTGCAGAATAATTTATGAGATGTCTGAGGCATGTTGTGAAAAAAAATATGTCTGACATTTAAGACTATTTTAAAACATCTCTCTTGCAAAAAGAGCCAGAGGTGTGGCAAGTTTGGGCCTTGCTCATGCCTTGGGGAGAGCTGGGGTTTTCAGCAGTTAGGGGCAGGGAGCCGGCCCAGCTTCAAAGGCAGAGGCTGGCTCTCCACACACCCTGAGGCGCTATTGGGCAAAGACAGCAACTGTGTTCCTATCTGGGGCCCCAGCCCTCTGTTTGCCCTTCAAGGTTCCCTGCTGCCTGAGGAAACATGTGAAATATTTCCGTGAAGGGCCGGCTGTGTGGAAGCAACAGGAAATAAAGGTTTACCCCAGTGACTTCCCACTAACCAAGAGGCGGGGGTCCATTTGAGAATCACGGTTTTCCAAGTGACTTGTTATTTTTACCAGATGTTTTCAAAGGCAGGTCTTGTGCAGAGGATTTGAGAGGTGTTTTTGTTTTTTGGAATAGAAAGTACTTAACCATAAGAAGTATTCTAATTGAGCATTAAAAGCCAACCCAAATTTAAACTCACAATGGGGAAAGAAACCTCCACAGAAACATGACTTCTAAATTATCTTTGGGCTTAAGAGAAACTGAGCATTCATATACCCTGAAACTTCCCAAAGGAAGCAAAATCAATTCTTAGAAAATTCAACCTTTACCATCTTCTTTTTTTTTCTTTTTTTTTTTTTGAGGCAGAGTTTCACTCTTGTTGCCCAGGCTGGAGTGCAATGGCATGATCTCGTCTCACCACAACCTCCGCCTCCTTGGTTCAAGCGATTCTCCTGCCTCAGCCTCCCGAGTAGCTGGGATTACAGGCATGCACCACCAGGCCTGGCTAATTTTCTATTTTTAGTAGAGATGGGGTTTCTCCATATTGTTCTGGCTGGTCGCGAACTCCCAACCTCAACTGATCCACCCGCCTCGGCCTCATAAAGTGCTGGTATTATAGGCATGAGCCACCGTGCCCAGCCCTTTACCATCTTCTAACAAAGGTGTTAGGCTAAAGAGACTTCACTGGAACAGCACGGCCCAGATATAAAAGCTGGTAGTCAGCAGCCCCCTCAGATCCCATGGTGACCCTTTCTCCAAACTGCCCACACTGCCATTTTGTTAAGGTACCCACGCAAGGAGCACCCTTGCCTTCCACTCTCACTGCTAGGCCTTCCCCGAGCAGTGCCCCCTTGTCTGAAAAATTTTCCCTCTCCCTCTTCCCAGCCCCTACAAGCTAAGCTGCCACATCATGTCCTTTACACGGCTCCCACTTCCTCCAGAAAGATTTTCTAGGATGGATGGATCCTAGGAAAGAATGGATGACAGATTTCCACAGCCCCAACTCACCCAGACATGAAAATTTGTGTTTATGATCTTTCTTTCTTTCCCACTTATGGAACCTGCACTCTTTTATTATTAATGTATATATTTGCCTAAGGTGCTATTTTCTCTTGTCTACTGATTGCTCAGTGCAACGCATCTAGCTCCAAATATGAGCTTCTACAAAGCAATGTTTTCAGCCTCATTACATAGAGAAGGACTGAAGGAAATAAGGAGGCTCAGCCTAAAGAAATGTGAACCAGGAGGTGCAGGCTGGGGGCCGGACAGGGCAGAGTGGAGTTCTGCCTCCTCCATTTCAGGTCCTATCTAAGGGCATTTTGCTTTGCCTCTTTGGGCTTCACTCCTCTTCTGCAAGGAATGAAATAATAAGACCAGCTTTGGGGCTACGACAATGACAGTGTGATACGTGTAAAACCTTAGGTACACAGAGGAATCAAGTCCTTCGTCATTGCCGATGCTTTTCCAAAGCTCTGCCCACACCCCTTATAAATAGTTCCTTCATTAAAATCGCCTTAAATTACCTGATTTAAATGTGCCATATGTTTTCTGCCAGGCCTCCAAAACGCTCAGTAAATGACATTTTCCTTTCCTTATCTTCCCCACCTTGCCCCTAATATGCCATTTTCTACCTAACAAAAACTCACTTCTTTTAAAAATATAACCCTTTACTCTCTAATGTTTAATTACTTCCATATCATCTCAATGTTGGACTTGCTCTATAAGCCTGGTTTACCCAAACTATAGATTCTGGCACCATGTCTGACTAAATCTGTATTTGAAGTTTCTAAATGTCTCACTGATTTACAAGGTCATAAAATCTCGAGGCTCAAAGCACCCTTAGATTAGCTAAGCCAACATATCCCAAAATGTGTTCCACAAAACACTGTGTGTTCCCGGAAAAGTTAGCAGGAATGCAGCAGAAAATGTGTTCCAGGGTCTCGCAAGTTTGCAACATCCACGGAGACTCTCAGAGACTTTCAATGACATATTTAGGCATCTGAAAAGTCTTGCCCAAAGGAATCCTATTTAAATTAGCCAAAGCAGCATTTCACCAACTTATTTGGCCACAGAGCCCCTCACCCACCCCAACCCTTAGGGTACCCATTAACATCCTGCATCATAAATGTTCATAAAATACCCCTAGAAGGGGAGAGAAGACAGACAAATTCACTTTCCCAGAGTCAGAGAGTAAATGGTGAAGCTGGCTTCAAACCCAGGTCTCTTAGACCCTCAGTCCCCTGCTCTTATCACTACACTAAAGGTTCTCAAAAGTCAGCATACAGCACAGCCACGAGCAGGGCTTGTCAAAGGGCAGACTGCTGAGCTCTGGCCCCAGACTTTCTATCTACTTCAGTGGGTATGAGCACATTTGTAACTAGTTCCCAGGTGATCCTGCTGCTACAAGGCACCTGTCGAGAACCACTGAACTACATCCATCTGTAGGGGTACAGGAGATGGGTGGCACCTTGCCCTAAAGAGTAAAGACCTAGTGGGTGGCCGAGGCATAAACACGTGAAAACACCTAAATGACAAAAGGTTTAAGGAACTACACTTCAACATACAATGCCATATCTAACTAACTGCCAAAAATTCCAGAGTCAAAGAACTACAAAAGTTAGACAGAACTGAGCTAGACCTTGAAGGATAGAAAGGTCTGTATAAGAAAGAGATGAAGAATGGGAAGAGCATTCCAAGTGGAAACAATGGTTCCTATTATCCCAATATTTGTGTTTGTAAAATCATAGCTTTTGGAGCTGGAAGAGACCTGGCCTGTATGTCTTTGGAAAACACTCTAATTCTTACATTTAAATATGGGTGTGACTGCTATCTCAAAAATTCACAGCAAAACACTTAATGCAAAATAGAGTAGTTCCTCTACAAATAAGTGATTTGGAGGAGTTAGCAAAGGTCTTCCTGCTCCCTTTCCATCTGCAGCTTTACTTCCTCAGGTCACCACCCCCACTGCCTTGTAGTCCATCCCCAACAACCTAAACCAAGGACCACTAAATCTGCAAGTCAACAGTTCATGCTTTCCTTGGAAAGTGGGGACCAAAGGAGTCAAAATAGTTCTCATGCAAGTGCCTTTCTAATAGAGCTTCGATGAGATGAAACAGTTTCTTGACATCGCCTCTATGTCCTGCCACATTCCCAAACAACAAGCAATAGAATCTGGGGAAAGGGCGGGGCACGGTGGCTCACACCTGTAATCCCAGCACTTTGGGAGACTGAGGTGGGCGGATCACCTGAATTCAGGAGTTTAAGACCAGCCTGGCCAACATGGCGAAACCCCGCCTCTGCTAAAAATACAAAAAATTAGCTGGGCGTGGTGGCAGGTGCCTGCAATCCCAGCTACTCGGGAGGCTGAGGCAGGAGAATTGCTTGAACCCAGGAGGCAGAGGTTGCAGTGAGCCGAGATCACGCCATTGCACTCCAGCCTGGGTGACAGAGCAAGACTCTGTCTTGGGAAAAAAAAAAATCTGGGGAAAGGATTTTGTGAGTGGGCCATGGCAAAATGCTTCAAAGGAATAATCAAGGTTGAAAATACCATGTTCTATTATCACTTCAGGGGCTACCATTCACCACTGTGCCCCCAATTCTGATTTTGCAAAGCTGTTGCTAGTTACTGCTGTCAGAGAAATAGTAATGACCTCCTTGGAGTAGGGAGATGATAAGCCTGCCTCTAATTCACTCATGTACAGGCATTCATTCATTGAACATTTGGTTAACATTTAAGGTAGGATGCTATTGACAACAATTGAGCTGTAAACTGCCCTCCCAGTAAAGGCAGAAAAAGCACACGGGTAAATCATAGGGCATGAGTCAGGAGGAGAGTGGAGAGGAAGAACGCTGAGGTTAGGGTGGAGGAGGGGTCAGGAGCAGTGGCTCACACCTGTAATCCCAGCACTTTGGGAGGCCCAGGTGGGAGGATTGCTTGAGCCCAGGAGTTTGAGACCAGCCTGGGAAACATAGTGAGACCCCATCTCTACGAAAAATAAAAATAAAAATTAGCTGGGCATGGTGGTACACGCCTGTAGTCCAAGCTACTTGGGAGGCTGAGCAGGAAGATCAGCTGAGCCTGGGAGGGTGAGGCTGCAGTGAGCTCTGATCACACCACTGCACTCCAGCCTGGGTGAGAGAGCAAGATCCTGTGTCAAAAAGAAAGGGTGAAGGAGGGTACTTCTAGGGGACCGTGAGGCAGTGACAGGAGGAAGTGGAAGGCAGGAGAGGGAAGGGAAGAACAGATGGCCCTTGAGCACCTGCCCTGTGCTGCATACTGCTGAGTCCTTCACCTACTCTCTCCTGTTATCCTCATAAAGCTCCATGAGGTGGAACAATTTGTAAATGGAGAACCAAAGCTTTGGAAGCTTAAGTGACTTGCCCATGGTCAGACAGCTAACAAACCCCGATGTGGCAATTTTAGCTCTGGTTTGTCTAAATCCAACTAGTAGTCTTTTAAGGTGATGTAAGGCCCTGGAACATCCACCTCCAAAGTCGACTAAAACAGGGTGAGGACACTTTGCAGTCTTTTCCAAAGATTCAACTTATAACTTAAAACATGATGAAATAATTCACTAAATATCGAGACATACATACACATGAGCTATATATTTGCCTAAATGTAAATATTTAAGTATTGTAAGGTTCTAAATTAACTATGAATGGAGCGGCAGCGGTTGGGGGGGAGGGGAGTCAGACCATTTGTTTAAAATGATCACCACTGACAATACATTTTATGCCTCTAAAGGGGTTTGAACCCATGAGTACAGTGGCCTGAAAAACCATCTTCCTTATTCTCCAGGATGTTACACAAAAGTAACAAGGGAATGATGAAGGACAGGAGGACAAATGTGACATCTGAATAAATCAAGGAGACCGATATAACCCACAGACCCAACAACTGTGGTATGGCTTCTGAAAGCTACTGAGATGGTTCAGAAACATGCAGAGATAAGAATCGCTTAGGATTCATGTGTTTCCAGATCATATGAAACAACACTAGTAAATACAAACAGGCCTGCCTACATGTCCAGCACAGGTCTATAAGCTTAGATAGACTAGTGATTTTAACCGTTACATCCTACCTACAAGATAAATACTATCTTACAAATGAGGACACTTAGACACAGACAAAGTAACTGGCCAAGACCATATATACCTCAATAGTAAATGAAGAGCCGGGCACGGTGGCTCACGCCTGTAATCCCAGCACTCTGGGAGGCCAAGGTGGGCGGATCACTTGAGGTCAGAAGTTCAAGACCAGCCTGGCCAATATGGTGAATCCCTATCTCTACTAAACATACAAAAAAATTAGCCGGGCATTGTGGCGTGTGCCTATAATCCCAGCTAATCAGGAGGCTGAGGCGGAGAATTGCTCGAACCTGGGAGGCGGAGGTTGCAGTGAGCCGAGATTGCACCACTGCACTCCAGCCTGGGTGACAGAGAAAGATTCCATCTCAAAAAAAAAAAAAAAAAGTAAACGAAGAAACTAGGGTTTAAACTCAGGCCCTTGGGCTCCAGAGCCCTGCTTGTAACCACTGAGACAGACCACCTATCCTACAGTAGATGTACAAAATTATTCATTATATAATGATTTTATGGACAAAAGATTAAGACAGCCTAACTACCGTTCATAGGCAATTGTTTATGTATTATGGCACTTCTACTCAATGGAAAACTAGACAACTGTTAAAGAGAATGAGGTATCTCAATGTGTGATGTGGAATGATCTCCAAGATTACAGTTAAATAAAAATGGTTCAAAATATTGTAGATCACCGGGCACGGTGGCTCACGCCTGTAATCCCAGCACTTTGGGAGGCCGAGGTGGGTGGATCACCTGAGGTCAGGAGTTCAAGACCAGCCTGACCAATATGGTGAAACCCTGTTTCTATTAAATACAAAAATTAGCTGGGCGTGGTGGCAGGCACCTGTAATCCCAGCTACTCGGGAGGCTGAGGCAGGAGAATCGCTTGAACCTGGGAGGTGGAGGTTGCAGTGAGCCAAAATCACACCATTGTATTCTAGCTTGGACGACAGAGTGAGACTCTGTCTCAAAAAAAAAAAAAAATTGTAGATAATATGTGCCATTTGTATGAACTACATATAATATATATATACACACACATACATATTTATAAATATCTAGAAAATCTCCAGAATAGTATAGAATAAAATGGTGCTCAGGATTTCTTCCAAAGAGAGGTACCTAGATCCTAGATATGAGAGAGGTAGAAGATTTACTTTTCACTGAAAACATTTTTACTAATTTTTAAATTTTGCACATGGTCAATTTTGTGCATCACCTACTTATTTAAAGCAAATTCAAAAACAAATTAAAACTGTTTTCCAACCTAATGCACAGTTTTGGGGAAGATGGATAGAATAAAAGTAATCAGAATGGTCTCTCATGACAGACATCCTCTATCCATTCCTTAGAGAGAAGTGAATAACTTCCTGCAATTTTTCACAGTAGAGATTCTGAAATGCTTAGAAAAAAAACAAAAAGCCATTCACTTTCCTCAGCCCAGACATTTGTTTCTTAAAAATGCAGTGGACAGATAGCAGGAAAGAACTCCCTGTAAAGATTATAGGAAGAGAGAGTTCAATGTTTGTGCGTGGGTATATGTGAGAGATCATAAGAAATCCTTAAAAAAAATAAACATGGCAGGTAATGAACCAGCACCACCACTGTGTGGCTGAAATAGAAATGGGTATGTCACCTCCATGCCACCAAAGAAACGGAGTCTCTCGTGTCCTACAAAGCATGCGAGGCATCTTGCCTTGCCAAATTTAAACAGGGATATTATTTTTAAGCTACTATAATTAGTCTCCATTTGTCTGTGAATCAGCCTTTATGAGGCAATAGCATCTAAGCCCCATCAGATGAAACATGAAGCCACATCATGTCTGTTTATTATTTTGAAAAGAGAGGGTGCCAAGTTTCCTGTAACACCCAATTCAAACACTGAAATTTGGAGGACAGAATGTCCTGTTGTCCACGTTTGAAGATAGGAATATATTTTCATCTAATACATCAGAGTCCCAGGTTCAGCTGGCAACAGGAAGGAATTGAATTCCACAGCTCAAAAATAGGACTTAAGTACTAAAGCACCTTTCTTTGCTCATATAGGATAATATTTATGTTTTAACCCCTCATGTGGCAGCATGTTTTAAAGTGCCCATGTTTGTGAACAAACATGAGAACGTTTTAATCTAAAGATAACTGCCTAGGTGACAAGAGATTGGCAAGTGTTTTAAAGCTATGTTTACACTCCCTGATACATGGTTCTCCTAATTAAGTTTCTCAAGAGCAATAAAGAGTTTCTATTGCAAACAGAAAGGTAGGGGGAGGGGAGCATTCCTATTTAAGCCTGAGCTTCCCGCAAATGACATGGCTCCCCTAAGGGGTTCTGAAATCAGGTATTGGAATATAGTAGAATCTTCTGGTCTCCAAAGGAAGTCCAGCCAGAGAGCAGGTAACACTAACTTTAATGCAGTTAGAATCTGTAAGAGGTTTAAACTGGCTGCCTTAGTAAGCCCCAGAGACCCAATGAGAGGGCACAAGCTCAACGCCATCATTCACAAAGAACATCAGTTAGCAGTATGCCAGCAGATCTGGCACATGGTGGTGGGGGCGGTGGTGCAGAAGAGGGAGATACACTAGTCACTTGTCTTCAGATTTATTACAGTAAAGCCTTAATATCTTCATGCCCTCGATAAACGTGTATAGGCACACCTGCATCTTTTATAGCAAGTACCATGGGTTCTAGTTTCAGTTATAACATTTACTAGCCAGGTTCCCTTCAGCCAACCACTTTAACCTTTCAGAACTCCATTTTTCCCCCTCAAATACAAAACAAGCAATAACAACAAATAGGGAATGAGGCAGTGGGGTGTAATACTTGCCCTGTATCTAACCTCACAGGATTTCTATAAGAACCAAAATGAAATAATTAATAATAGTTTCACAGTCTTTAAGGTTTAGCAAACATGTATATAATGTTTTCTTATGGCTGGGATGAGGTGCTTGACAATTCTCACATCTAACAACCCTCTGATAAAGGTACTATTATTATCCTTGTTTTGTAGATAAGAAAATTAAGGCCCAGAGAGGTTCAATAACTTGCTGGAAGTTATGATACTAGGAAGGGGGATTTGAACTTTAGCAGCCTGACTCGAGTTTGTGGTACTATATACCACAATATGCAGCCTGTCATAATTATCATATGAACATTAATATTATATAATAACTAAATTTATGTTTATCTCAATTTCACAAATGAAGAAAATGAGGCTCAGAGAGGTAAGTCACAAGCCAAGATCATCGAGCAGGCAAATGGCAGAGCCAGGATTTGAAACTAAGTCTATGTGACTGCAGACCCTGAACTCTCAACCACAAAGTTAATAAACTTCAATCCACAAATATTGACTCTGCATCTACTGTGCTCCAGGCTCCGTGTTCTAAAACACTATTCTTTTTTTAAAAAAAGATAAGGTGGCAGTTATTCGCCCAGGAGCTAAAAGGTTTTCACATCATCTCCAGGCCAGATCAGCCCCACCCCCACTCTCCAGGGCAAAGTCCCAGCCTCAAACAGCAGGTGCCCAGTGATAGCTGATGCCAATAACGACAATGATGACAGAAATATTTTAAATGTTGGGCTCTTGCTTTAAAAGGGAATTAGACTACTCAATTTCCAGGGCAAAAACGTCCTACAGGGCAAAATGCTGTTTCTAAAACAATGTGAACAGGTGTGGCCTATCTCAACAGATGAAATATTTGAGGAACATTGTTCAGTCCTACCAGCCTTTCAACTCCCGAGGTAGGTTTGGCCCAATTCAACCTGGTTCTTCCCGGGCTTTCCTGATAGTCTTTTATCCCAGGGAAACCCCTCAGTTGGTCACCCTAGAGAGCAAGGACTAGGTTTTATACTCTTGACCAATACAAACACACACAGTGGTTCTAGCACAGTGCCTTGCAAATAAAAGGACCTAATGTCTTAGTGGATTCAATGGATGGAACAATATTTTATTATTTTCAAAGTACACTCATTTCCACTTCATAAGTGTTGCCAAGCAGCAGTCCCTGCACTGCTAAAACGATGATGTGAGAATCATTTTAATTAGCACTTTCATTGTTTGTATGCAAATGCACATTCCTAAAGTGGGTTCTTTAGAAAGCTTTCCTAAATCGACATCCCTCACAGTGATTTTTCCCTTAAATCTTTTTCCATAGACAGTAAAGAGATAAATTTCAATCCAGCCTGAGTCTTAATGATCCTGAATCTTTAATAATGGAATTAAGGTGCTTTTCTTAAGCACCTTAAGAAAAGCACCTTAAGAAAAGAATGGCAAGTCTAAAATGAGGAAATGTGAGGCACTTCCAGGCACCAAGATAGAGCTACTCCTTTGACTCAGTCATCCCAAAATACGATGGGTGACTCCAAAAGAGAGCACACTCCCAACACCGAGCTGCAGAAAAGTGAACAGTTTGGCGGCCTGAGTCCCCCCGGGACAAACCTGAGAGTCTTCAGAGTCATCACAAACTTTCCGACCTCCTCCTCTTTTCCCTTCCCCAAATACTCCCAGCTCAGGGAGCCTGAACTCTCTGCCAGCCCACCCCTAGCCTGTTCCTTCCTTTCGTCTCTGACCTAGGGGCTGGGCAGCCTTGGTCTTGTACCTCAGCTCAGGGAGAGGCCCAGATGGTCCTGGAGAACTCAACCCTGGCAGAGGCATTGGTGGACCCACCCAGCCCTGCCCTGGGTGGGAGTCCTGAAGAGCTGGTCTCTTGGGGAGTAGGAGTGGGAATAAGTTCTGGGTGGTCAGCACAGCTGAATCCTGATCTGAGTCACTAACTCAGCCCTGTATGGTTATGCCTGGCAGCCCAGAAAGCCAGTCACAGCTTAAAATTAGAGAGAACACCATGGGGAGAAGCAAAGTTTTTGGAAGGGCAAACGAGGAGTCAGAGGTTATCTGAGCTTGGAGAAAAACTCTGTGGTCCAAAGAGGGTGGGGAAATTTGGGAGCCAGGAAAGCACTAGAAAATCTTTTAAGGGGCTGCAAAGCACTCCTAACATTGGAATGCCCTATTTGCATGTCTAGGCCACAGGAAGAAGGAATGGAGTCAAAGCTGAACAAAGGACAGCAGCATTTATGGTCAGAGGAAAGTCCAAAAGGCTAAGGCAGGGGTGTCCAATCTTTTGGCTTCCCTGGGCCATATTGGAAGAAGAAGAATTGTTTTGGGCCACACATAAAATACACTAATGCTAGTGATAGCTGATGAGCTAAAACAAAACAAAACACACACACACACACACACACACACACACACACACACACACACCCCATATTGTTTTAAGAAAGTTTACAGATTTGTGCTGGGCCACATTCAAAGCTGTCCTGGGCCACACACAGCCTGCAGGCCTTGGGTTGGACAAGCTTGTTCTAAGGTCTGGGAAGAGTTAAAACATAAGAAATTGAAATAACCATTAGGTTTTTTGTTTTGGAGGTTCTTTTTTAAAAATCTATGATCAGACCAAGAAGAAAACAAAGCGTATGATAACAGACCTGCTTGAAGAAGCCCTCGTCATATTATAAGAGAAGCCACTCTTCCTCGTGTTGTTTCCACCTCCACCAACTATGAGAATGATCTTACTGGAAAGGGAGACTCTGGTAAGAGGTGACTGAGGCAGAAGACAGGTGTGGAGCTAGGAGAGTCGCAGCCCCTTTAAGTGAGAGCTACTCCTTTTTGGGTTTTCAGGCTCAGGTGAACCACATCCATAGACAGCTAAAAGAATCTGAACTGTCACTGATGAATCACTATCAGTAATCCTTCAGAAGCCTCTGAGAAAAGGAAAGGTGATGAAAATTGAGGAACTAAATAATTAACACTAAGAAGGGTCTAGAAGTATACACTAAGAAGCTTGGGATCAACATCCTGAAGAATTCTAGCCTGGAATATTAAATAGATGAATACCTATGAAAAGAAAGTGGTGACTCTATTTTGGTGTCACTCCAAGAACTGACACAGGCTCACTGTCAAAAGGTATCAATTAATTTCCCTTTTTAAAAATAGAATTAGACCAATAGCTCAGATGAGCGTAACTTCACAGACAGGATCCCAACACAGTTCTGGGACCCCCACAGAGCCCCTTCTCTCTCATTTATAACCACAGTTCCCTGGCACCACACAGGAAAATTATGCACATCTGGAGGAGAGGAGAGCTTGAGGTTAGGGTGCAAGGAAGGCTGCCACTTAGGATATCCCCTAAAGGTCACAGCCAAGCAGTGTGATGGCTGACACCTTAGAAATACATGCTTGTTAAGGCTTGCTAGTCCAAGCTGGATCAGTCTCCAGACTGTCATTCTCAAAACTAGCCAGCATAAAGACCACTGCTGGCAGGAGGGGAAGGGGGATGTTAAGAATATTTTAAGTGTGGTGACACCCTTCTCACTCAGTGACCTGTGACTGCCAAGCCAAGATCCCTGAATGGAAACGCCTGGTTGGAACTCCTTCTTAGCTCATCAGTGAGACAAGCATCTTTGGAGCTATTTTTTCCAAGGAAGGGGACGTCCCTGAAGGAAATGAGTAGATGCCAAGCAGAGAATATAGCAAATCAAAATACTTCCTGACACAGCCAAATCCTTGGCTGATGTACTTCCAGCTCAATGCCTGGAACTCAAGACCAGCCCAGGGAGGATCAGACACAGGCTCCCATGTGGCTAGAAGCGAAGAAGGTCCAAAGTGGCTTCAGAAATCTCTAAGACTGAAGACACCGGGCTTGTTCCAAGCCATAGGATTTCCAAGCTAAAGGGAAGATTGTACATCATCTTCTTACTTTAAAAAAAAAAAAAAAGGTGAGGGGAATATACAAGCGTTAAGGGAAACAGTATTGCAGAGCTCCTTAAAGTAGTGAAGGATTTAAAGACTGTTCTTCAGAGCCCTTTTCCCCAAAGCGACATTTTTAGCCATGCACTGTTTAGTTAATTAACAGAGGAGACCAAAGGTTCAAACCAATCAGCCCCATTCCCAGCATTCAGTCCTGGAACTGACCCTGAGGTACTTCAGACCAGGGTGATGGGGAGAGAGGTCAGATGATCTGTGGCGATCTGGAACCAACCTCACAAAACTGCGTCATCCATGGACAGGCTGTAAGGGAACTAGCCACACCCCAGCCCCAGTCACGCTGCAAATTTAACCCTAAACAGAACATACTAAACATCAGTGTTGCTCAAAAGCTCGGAGACGCACTTTGGAGAAGGGAGGTGTACAAACAAGCATTTCTAGATGGCCGTCTTGTATGCCATCTTCCAGGGATGGGTCCAGAAACCAGCAGATATACTTTGGTTTGTTTTTTTTAACTGACACAAAATGGTTCGGAGACGTGCCCACTCTCTCTCTCTCTCTCTCTCAAAGATTCCCTTTTCAATGCTCTGTCGGTTCTTCTGCTTGCCCCAAGAAAGAAACCTCCATCGTGCACTACCAGTCTTCAACACATGCTAAATCGGGGCAATGTGGAGACAGGGGAGGCAGTGATGGCAGCCAGGAGAGGACGGGCTGAAGCAAAAGACACTGAATACTTGAAACCACAAATCCTGAATCTGCAATTCCTCTATTTACTTAGAAACAGTTGCTGATGCTTACCCTGCCCAAAGATAAACTAGGACAAACCGGAAAGGGAAGGGGAAGCAGTGAGGTAAGGCCTGTTGTAAACCTGGCTCCATGCACGCAGAGGAAAAGCTCCCCGCGTGGTCAGGACATAGTTTTCCTCCCGATGAGAAAAGTTAGATAACAGTATGAATAGTGATATTAGGCTGTATCCAGGCACTAAGCAGACGCAGAGGGCTGCTGTCTTCACACACATAAAAGACATCTGGAGACCACTGTGGTATGGTGGAAAGAGCATGGCATTTGGAGTCGGAGGAGGTGAACTTGAGTCCTGGCTCAGCCTAGGACAAGCTGTGTGACATCAGGCCAGGCATTCAACCCCTCTGAGTTTCAATTCTCTGTGAACTATGAAACAAATGACTTAGACTAGCTGATCTTGTAGGTGTCTTTCAGCTCTATCATTCTGTTATGCTACTAATGATGCAACAAAAGAGTTATGCATCCAATCAGCAAGCATTTCATGAACACATTCTGCATGCCAGGTCCTCCGCTGGGTACGAGGCACAATCTTGCACCCAAGGAACCTTCCAATCCACATATGTGAGAGACTTACAAATGAGTCTGTACAGTACAAAGGGAGAGATGCATGGATAGGGTGAAGGGTTCCAGCAGAGGAGAGGGCAGACAGCAATCAGAAACAGTTGCCCGGGAGTGATTCCTGGGCTAACACTTGAGGTAGGAGGTAATTAGGCCAAAGGAAAGAAAAAAAGGAATAGTATGTACACATGATAGTATGCACTCAGGAATGGCCCAGTAGGGCATGTGGGGTGGGAGGAGTGCTAAGAGATCAAAGGCCTTATAAGCCAAACTAAGAAAAGCTACTGCCAAGCACCCCCGGGGCCCCTGTACCTCCCCTGCTGTTCACCTCAACAACTCCCTATATGGCCACATCAGGGTCAGAAACAGCTCCTCCAAGTCCCCTTATGTCAACAGCCAAGCAACCATCCCACCCCTGCCCCCAGCCCTCTCCTTTTGTCCCTGAGTCTCATCTAGCTCCACCTGCCGCCCTGCACATCCAGGCCACACCTGCTGACACAGAAGCTTCCACTCAGTCACCCAGCAGGCCTTGCTTTCAGCTCTTGCTCAGCCCCCAATGCCCAACCCATGTCAGCTGTTCCAAATAGTTTCCATCTTCCTCAAAGCCACAATCACATCCCTCCCACCCACCCCAATCTCATGCTTAGTCGATGATTCCTACCTCCTCTGTTCCTGGGAATGACTGTCCAGCACAACTCCCATAGCAACCCTCCTGCCCACCTGTCCTAAGTTCCTTTCTACATGGTGCAGACAAAACCACGGATATCTCTGCTTACAAGCACAACAGAAAGCAAAGAGAAAAACTCTACGAAGAAATAGAGATTGCATTCATCAATCAATGCATCAATGCAGGCTGTTGCCCATGCATGTGACTGGGCTCTGAAACAAGCACACTTAGGTGGGATAAGGTATATGAATGTACTCCGCATGCCAAAAGGCCCTGTGTAAATATTAGAGCTACTCCATATGTGTTGGTTGAATAAATGAATAAACAAATCAATGAATTTGAGGCAATCTAAAGAGCTGCAAAATACACAGTATTATCAGGCTTAGGAACCAGGAACACAGTCTAGAATTCAGCCAAGAAGATCCTTTCTAAAACTAGAGTTTTCAAAACTCTGGTCCCTCCTTTGCTCCTACACACACAGCCCACTTAATGCCAACCTGAGCAGTGCTGAATCATTTTAATGATGTATTTTGGCTATTTTGGAAATAACTTCCTAAAACAATATATTTAGTATAAAATACAAGCACAACAGGTTTAGTATATTGCACATATAGTACACTATACTTTGTGGGTGTGTATATACATTTGTACCATGCTCTAAGTGCCATTATAAGCTCTTAGCCAATGACTGCTAACACAGGCTCACAGCAAAACACCCCCTGCGGCCTCCATTACACCATCCTGTGCTGAGCATGTTCTACAAAATGTTTTGTTTTCTCTGCTAAAGCCTCTGTGCCATTTAATTTTTGTCCTGGTCACAATTTTGACTTATCAGAGCCAAGAGATGGTGTTCAACTGGCTTTGGACCCACCACAAAAAAAAATTAAGAAACAATATAACCCAGGATTGTAAAATCCAAGTATTAGGGTAGTCCAAGTCTCATGAGCACTGGTGAACACGGGTAGGCTTACAGACCTCAGAGCTCTAGTCATCAGAAATATTCTGCGGGATGACAAGAAGATGAAAACTCTCTGCCTGGGGTTTACTCTGTACCATCTACTAAACAGAGCTACAGAATTTCCTCTCAGTGCGGCAAGTTCAGGATAATACCATGAGCTGGTGAGTACATAACTCACTATATTTAGTTCTTCTTTCGTGTTTATTACTGGCAGCCATGAGAAATAAACGATGACATTAGGAACCCATCTCTACTGAGACTCTGCCCTTTGAACCCCACAAAAGTTGTTACATGGCCAGTACTCCAGGTTTCCCCAGCACTGAGTATGTGCAGTATGTGACAGAATAGCGGAATTCTAGAATGTCAGAGCTTGAGGAAGGCCCAGACATGATCTCATTTATCTCAGAAACAACTAAAGCTCAGAGACAGCAGGTTGCTATAGGGTTGGTGGCAAGTCACGTATACCAACAGTCTGATGAACTCTCACCCCAAAACCAAGAAGCCAAAAATGAAAAAGGTTGAAATTCAGTCTCCATCTGGGCTAGCATTTAGTCTTCAGCAGTCTACAAGAATGATTTCAGAAAGGAAACGACGACATTAGAAGAAACAGAAACTGTGGATCATGATGGCTCATAAAATAGGAATGACTCGGATTAAGTTCAGTTATTCAAGTTTTAGGTTGGTTGGGCTTTCTTGGTGGTGGTGGTGGTGGTGTGAAATTCCTTTTCTAGAATCTACAGATGCTTTAGAAGGTACCAGACCCAAAAACTAATTCTTTGTTTCATTAAAACACTGGTGACTTCTGTTGTCCAGTTTTATATTTTTGTCTGACTATTAAAAGGAAAAAAACCTAAGAAACATTCAACTCCTTTGAGTTCAGTAGTTCACTTCTATTTGAAAAATAAAATGAAAATATTTAAGAGCAAATGTAATTAGTAAATTTGTATAAATGTTCCCAACATGGTATTTTTATGAGTAAATCACATTATACAAAGGACATTATATGTTTCAAAACTAATATAATGACTTGATATTTGTAAAGAATACTTTAAAAAAATTACATTGTTGCTTTCTTTCCTTCCTTTTAGTTAAAAACACACAAATTCCTTTCTTTCTTTTTTTTTTTAGACGTAGTTTTGCTCTTGCTGCCCAGGCTGGAGTGCAATGCAATGGCGCCATCTCGGCTCACTGCAAACTTTGCCTCCCAGGTTCAAGCAATTCTCCTGCCTCAGCCTCCTGAATAGCTGAGATTATGGGTGCCTGCCACCATGCCTGGCTAATTTTTTTGTATTTTTAGTAGAGACGGGATTTCACTATGTTGGCCAGGCTGGTCTTCAACTCCTGATCTCAGGTGATCTGCCCACCTCGGCCTCCCAAAGTGCTGGGATTACAGGCATCAGCCACCAGGCCCAGCCATAAAACACACAAATTTCTTTAAAGAAAAAAATATTTGTTTTACCCTACTGTCCCAACATTTTTTTCCCCATCATTTAAATTTTAGTTTCCTTATTTAAAAAGAGAGGTATCAGGCTGGGCGTGGTGGCTCACACCTGTAATCCCAGCACCTTGGGAAGCTGAGGTGGGCAGATAGCTTGAGGTTGAGACCAGTTCGAGACCAGCCTGGCCAACATGACGAAACCCCATCTCTACTAAAAATATAAAAATTAGCCGGGCATGGTGGTGCACCCTGTGGTCCCAGCTACTGGGGAGGCTGAAGCATAAGAATCGCTTGAACCTGGGAGGCGGAGGTTGCAGTGAGCCGAGATCACACCACTGCACTCCAGCCTGGGCAACAGAGTGAGACTCCATTTCAAAAAAAAAAAAAAAAAAGGTTGTTTTGTTGAACCTAAAGATCTCTTGATTTTTTAGGATAAGATTTTAAATGAATAGTAAGTCAGGGGTGACAAAACCAAAAGCCTGAGAGGATCAAACAGGTAGCAAACAGGTGATGTGGGGACCACAGCAAATTGGACTCCCTCCTGAGGGGGCAACCTCTGTTCCATTCCAGCCCACTGTCCCATGCAAGAATAGAGCCCAGTACTGCTAGATATTCTAGTTTTTCATGAGTAGTTAGAAATCAAATTATGTAAGATTTTCTGATTTTTAAAACTCTGGCCACTACTTTAAAAACTTTTAAAACACTGGTGTTTTGTGGCCAGCTAGCTTGCAATCTGGCTACAGAAGACAAAATGCTATAAATATGATAAATTCAGGGAACAAATAAATACAATGTCTAGAAACATGAAATCTGCTGGAAAACGAAATTAGCTGTTAGAAAACAAAAAGGGGCTGGGCGTGGTGGCTCACACCTGTAATCCCAGCACTTTTGGAGGCAGAGGTGGGTGCACAGCTTGAGCCTAGGAGTTCAAGACCAGCCTAGCCAACATGGTGAAATCCTGTCTGTACAAAAAATACAAAAATTAGCTGGGCATGGTGGCGCACACCTGCAGTCCCAGTTACTAACGGGGCTGATTGGGAAGATTGTTTGAGCCTGGGAGGTCGAGGCTGCAGTGAGCCATAATCACACCACTGCACTCCAGCCAGGACAACAGTGCGAGACCCTGTCTCAAATAGAAAGGAAACAAAAAGTGTAAAGGTGCTTCCGCTTCCTTTTTAAATTAAAAGGATTAGCAACTCATATAAGAGACTATTTCCAACTTTTGAGTCCATGTTGGGACAATTCTGGAAGTTGTAAATTTTATTGAAGTTAGGCTGCCTTGAACATAGCTATCTTCCCCAGTCTTTCACCTAGATCTAATCAGAAAAGCCATCTTTTACAGCAGGCACCTACCTGCCACACAGAGCTATCCAGAAGCACATTTAGTATGGGATGTGTGACTAAGCATGGTAACTGGGCAGGGGAATGTCATCTCCTAAAAATGTAGAAGTGTTATATATGGAAATTGTGTACGTGCATATGTACCTTAAAGGGGTTCCTGACCCTTTACCCAAAAAGCCTAAAAACCAATATCTTACTGATTATAATAGTGAATGCTGAATTATCCAAAGTTCAACAAGCACAAATAATACATCATTTTTTTCAAGCACACCTCTGCAGGAATCATTTTTTATTTAATCACTGCCGTAATCAGTAGACTAGAGAAATTCTCTCTGAGTGAGAAAAACATGGAGTGAGTCATCTCTATGTTGATAAGGAGACAGCAGGATGAGGGCACTGCTGTGAAGTAGGCATCAGATGGTGCCTTGTCTAAATTAGTCAGTGGAACAATCAGAATGATTTCTTCCCATGACGAGCAGTAATCACCGGAGATGATGCTGATCTCCTTGTTTTAGTGACGACCCCAACACAATTTAATGTTTACTTCTCCAAACCAGGGCAAAAAAAAAGAAAAAAAAAGGAAAGACAAAAAATGTATTCCACTCTCTATTTGTAGTCACTAGATGGAAAAAGAGAAAGTATCTTGTTTTTACATGTGGCTGGCAAATGTGCTACAACTTCCTGTTTGTTTAAAAAGTACAAATGCAAATGTGTAAATCTCTTGGAGAAACACCAACACCTAAGAGATGTCGCTGTTGCGTGAAATGGATATCATGTCATTGTAGGTCACAATAACTTTCGCTGTTGCGTGAAATGGATATCATGTCATTGTAGGTCACAATAACTTTGGCCAGAAAGTGGCCTTATGAACCTCTGGTGATATAAAGCAATATGGCAGCCCAGGGAGATACTTCTAGACAATGACCCCTGAGAAGCTGCCCCCAATAGCACACACTCCAAACAGCAGTGTGGTGACTGGCATCATTGGTTCTGGACACTGAATTAGAATTCAGTTGCCACCCTACTCTTTCAGAGAGGTGGCAACTTATACAAATTCTATTTTGAGCATTTTCCTAGGGTAGCTGGAATTCTTAAGATAAAGAAAATGGGTTTGGGTTGCTTTTTAATTTGTCTGAACTCCGCGGTTAGAAACTATCAATCACAAAGGATTCCAAATCCTGTTCTGTTCCACAATGCAAGAAGACCTTGTTCTAAAGGGCAGCAGTGAGACGTTCAGTTGAAATGGCCATAATCTGTGGCTCAACTCATGGCAACCACCTCATTTCAAATCCATATTTGTCTAAAGCTGCTGAAAAAAGAAAATATTGAGCACAAACAGCTTTAAATCCTTTTTAGAAATAAGGGAAAGGATGGAAGAAAGAAATTGGCCTGACATATCCCCATACATGCAAAATTTGAAACTCAAGTCAAAGTACTCTAGTCCCAAGTTGTTAATGAATGTGAAGCCTCAGACCAATTAAAGGCACTGTGAACAGGCAATGCCCTCAATCAAAAGACACATTGAGCAAGAGGAGTTATAAACCAACTGGTGAGGAAACTTTCAATGTTTCTAGATCATTTATAAAGAATAAAAGGGATACTATTATTATCCTTTTTAAATATAATATATAAACATAACACACAAAAAAATTTTAAGTAGCTACCCATCTCAGGCCTCTCCTCCTGAGATGGTCTACAAATATACAAGCACTGAAGACTATTCTACAGCCTCAGCGGTTTTTTTGTTTGTGTGTGTGTCTGTGTGTGTGTTTAACTTAAGAAGGATACCACCAGTTTTTTAATGTCCCACCACTCTAAGTCTCCAGGGGCATAGGAAGATCCCATACCTTTTTTATTCCTGAAATCACTTACTGAAGGAGGAATCAGAAGGAAAAATCCTCCCCCTATGATTGCCAGTAAGTTTCATTCTTTTTAATTTTATTTAAGTTCCACTCTGTGAGAAAAGACAACAAATGAAAACCAGGGTTGATGCCATTCGTTATAAATACCATTCCACTGAAACCCTCATTTGCCATAAACCGTTGGTCATAGACAGAACACTACACAATTAATGTTCATTTTCTAGAGATTACATATTCCAGAAGTACCACTCAGAGTGTTTTCACTCAAGCTGGGGAGTCTTGAAATACATGTAGAAGCAAGTCAGCACTGCCCATGCCCACGGGAGGGCCAGACCCCATTCTAGAATGCTGCTGATCACCCTGCCCTCTCTCATCATCATTTCCACAAAAGGCCTGAGAAGACCACATGGGGTTGGGGTTGAGGGAAGGAGTGAAAATGTTTTCAAAGAAGGAAATTGTGAGGATATTCAAAAGCTTTGAGGGCAGGGGGATTGGGGGGTTCCTAAACTGAAAGGCTCACAAAGGCAGTCAGACGGAGGAAGGCTCACATAGGCAGTCAGAGGGAGGAGGAGGCAAATAGGCTTTGGAGCCAGTGATGGTGGGAAGAGGCAAAAATGTCTATGGCAGCTGGAGACTGCAAGACTAAAGGAACTCACTAGGAGCCTCAAAATGGGAAAACTAAGGTGCCCAACGAGAAGACGGAAGAAGCTCAATGAGACGGTTTGTCTGGGAAACAGACAAAGCAAACATGGGACAGCTGCATTTTATGCCAGAAGCCCACAAATAGATGAAGATGTGCATGAGTCAGAACTGATTTTCTCGTATCAGTCAATGGCAGTTGAGGGGTACAGGTGGAATGCATACATCTACCACAACCATCACAGTATATTTGTTATCTTGTAGCATTTATCCTTGATATTTTGAAGATAATCATAAATATCTTCTAACTTCTAGCCCTGTAAATCACGTTGCCTGTTTGGCCTTCTTCAGAAAATTTTATGATGTCTAACTTTTCATTGCAAAATTACTGATTTTCAGGTATGTTTTCACTTAGTGAACCCTCAATGAACTTTTGGATGATATAACTATTGAATGAGAAAAATACCTGAAATGTAATAACAGTAAATTAAATTTAGTCATTGAAATGGCTTGTAGAAGTTCCAGTGCCTAAGAGCAACGTAGCTTACAGGCTATTGGCAAAGGCTGCTGGATGTTCCTGCTTGCTAATAATTCACTCAGCTGACCAGATTTATAATTATGCAATCTTGAAAGTAATTTTCTTGATTTGGGGAAGTCACAGCACTTCAAACTTTTTACATAAGGTGAGACTTTATGACTACTTTTATATCATATTATCTCATTTGTATAATTCATATTTGCATAAAATGGAAACCATATTCATTAGCATGTCTTTATTTACTTCTTAGTAGGGACTTTATATGGAAAATATACCCTTTGCCTTCGCCTTCCCTCTTTCCTCTGTCAAAAATCCTACGCATCTCTTCCTTTCTCTCCCTAGATGATCTCATTCAGCCTCATGGCTTTAAATATCATCTATATGCCGATGACTATGAGAGATACCATTTCCAGCCCCAGCCAACTCTACATCTTTATGGGAATATCGAATGGGCATCTCAAACCTAAGACGGCCCAACAGAACCCTTAGGGTCCCTCTTTGCTCCTTATCTCAGTGAACGGCAACGTCATTCACCTAGCCAAAAACACTGGACTAATCCTGACTCTTGTTTTTACTCACATGCCACATGCAACCTAGAAGGCTCTACCTTCAAAATGTATCCTGAGCCTGACCGCTTCTTCGTATCATTCAATCATCACTACTCTAATCCAAGCCACACCCTAATCTCCTGCCTGGACCACTGGAAGGACCTCCGATAGGTTATACAGATTCTACTCTTGCCCCTACCATCTATTCTGCACTCAGGATCCAGAGGAAAAATGTTAAAGCACAAAGAAGATCACATGGACTATGGAATCCAATCACTCTCAGAGTAAAAATCAAACTCCTTACCATGGCCTACAGGGTCTGGCTCTCACCTACTGCTCTTATTTCACATCACTCTCCCTCCCTATGAACACCCCCAGCCCAAGTCCAGCCAAACTGCTCCTCTACTAAGCCAAGCTTATCCTACGTCAAAGGCCTTTCTTTTCACTTGCTATTCCCTCTGCCTGAACACTTCTCCTCCCCTGGTTCCTTTACTCCACTCAGGTCTCTGCACAAAACCAATCTCCTTCTTTTTCTCTCTCACATACATAGAAGCCTTTCTAGACCATTCTTTCAAAAACAGCCCCGCCAGCCCCTCACCTTGTTTTACTGTTTTCATACCACTCATTACCACCTGAAATTATATTGTCTATTTAGTTATTTGTTTGCTTCCTTCATATGTATTGCTCACAATACTTAGTGAACACCCATCAGGTGTGAGGTGCTCTTCTAAGAGCTGAGGATACAACAGTGAACAAGACACGACAAGCAAAGACCCCTGCCCTCATGGAGCTCACATTCTTATGTATCATTCCCACTCAAATCTAAGATCCAGGGAGGCATAGGCACAGTCTGTCTTATGACCACTGAATCCCCAGAACAGTGCCTTGGCACAGAGCAGGCATTAATACATATTTGTTGAATGCATAAGTGTCCTGCTACCTGATGCCATCTGCTTCCCTGAGGACTTCCACTACAGAGCCCTTCCTGCCTACCAGATGGGATTCAGGTTCTGGGACTCAGAATGTCACTGTGTCCCCTTGGACAGGGCAGTCTAGACAGCCAGCCTCCTGTGGCTGATCTGGTTCCCTAATCCTGGGCCTGCTTACCTAACTGACTGCCCTTCCTTCCTATTCCAACCCCCAGCATCCTGCAAACTCACCAGTGGCCATCCCACTGGGATCTGTCTCAGTGGGTCACAGGAGCACCTGATCCACATCATAGGAGCTGACCAGGTAGTGTTAAACAGGCCAGCTTTTCTCTACAAAGAGTAGCTCAAATAAAGATGCATGGGTTGTTCAGCGTCCCTGGCCCATGGTGGTCCTTTCCCTCGATATCTCACCTAAGACCTCCAACATCCACTAGCTGTCATACCTGGAGGCACTCTCACCTCAGCACTGGAACACACTGTTATTAAGGACATATTTTTGCCTCTTTCAACTGTCATAGAGGCAAGACGTGTACCTGCTGTGATGAGTAATTAAGTTTCTTTCAAAAAAGGAAGAACATTTGTTAACTGTGAAATTCTCTGATCTCAAATAAAAATGAAGGTAATTGTGAAATGTCGTTAATTCATCTTTCAAGAAAATGGTAGCTATACTGGTAGGAAGGGAAACAAAAAAAAGAGAGAATGGAAATCTCTTGAAGAACCACTCTGGAAGTCTCAGAAAATAAGTATTTAAAACCCATTATTTCCAACATATCAGTTTCACACTTTAATGTATCTGTTGGCTCAGAAGGGCCCTGCTTGAAAACCCCTATGAGACTGGCAGATGAAGGTGTCTATGAACATCACAAAAGTCAAGGCAGGAAGCCCCTAACTGGTGGTCAGTTGAATTGGGCTGACTATGGCAGCTACACTGTAACACTTATATCTGGAATTCCAACTTGAAAAAGTGTGTTAATAAAGTTAATAAATGTAGCAGATAGGGGGAGAATTGCCTTGCTCTACATCTCAGAGCCAAACAGTATTACCTTCTATTTGCCCAGGACTTTATTCTCCCTGGGAAAATATAAGCATTCGTGCATACATTACTTCTTGCATGGATTATCTCTTTTAGTCTGCAAAGCAAACATATCCTGTAAACAGCAGGATATGTTTCTCTGTCTGGGGCCTGGGAGGTCAAAGAATTCACCTACAATCCCACAGTAAAAATGGCAGAACCAAGTAAGTACCAAAACCCAGATATGCCTAGGCCCAGCCCAGTATACTTCCTTCTATAATAGGAAGGACAGCATAGTTCTCTGCAAATCGCATTCTACAGTTAACAAAGCATTTCCCTTCACTGAGAAGAAGGAAAAAAACACATATATTCACCAGTGGTTTAAGGTGGTGGGAAGATGCATTGGTCCAGGAGCTCTGGGCAGAAAGCTTTCACGAACTCTTCCAAAGGATGCCAACTCCTGCAACGACAAATGTACAAAACACCTGGTGTGAATCACAGGCACCCTGTGGCCTCTCCCCAATGGGACTCATTTAAACACCATTTGCCAGGCAATTTAGGCATAAACCCCTATCTCTTGTAGCCCGATTTTCTTCCCCACTCTGACTTCCCAAAGTAGAACAAGGATCTTTAATTCACCAGCTGAAATGGTCCCCATTAGAATCACAGGATCTTGGGCAGAAGGCAGCTTTAGAGATCATCTTTAATGGAGATCACAAACTGAAAGCACAAGGGGTGACATCCAGCCTGTAGAAGTGTTACATTTCATCTATGGATATGTTTAGAAAATCTGAGCCAAACATAAAAATCAGAGCTATCACACAGAAACCCAGATTTCTGGCTTCTCTTAAAGAAAGAAAAAAAAATCAGACCTGTCAACATGGCCCACATTTATGTCTTAAAATGATCAGGTGGTGCTAAGCATTAAAAGCAGTCATCCTTCATAGGCAGGCTTGGCCGCTCCAATATACCACAGTCCCCACCACTCCCTATTGTCTCCTCCACACAGAGAAGAACTGGGGTTGTCATTAGTCATTGCCCTTGCATTATTTTTTTCTTGTGGTACAGAAATATTTTCTTCTACTTATAATTCTAACACAAGTGAGAAAACAAAAGGGGCCTAGTTCCAAGAAAAAAAAAATGGTAGAGCCCATATAATAACTCAAGTTGGTAGCCTCACTCCTGTAGACATTTGCAACCCCCAAAGAAGTACAACACTCCCACTTTACATGCATTAAATGTAAGCAGGAAACTGACTTGCCCACTCCCATAGTTAGATGCAGAGGTCAATCTAGGTCTCTCGATTGCCTAATCCAGGACTCTTACACTATGCTGGACTACATACTAGTCTTATACTATTCAGCAAAAAAATTAATACAATAAACAAGTACACACACACAATTAACTAATTAAAAATAATTATCAAAAATAATACTTTCAGAGAAGTATTAAAGTCAAGGAAATACAGTTGAAGCATCCCACTTTCCACTAAAATGCTTGCCATACATCAAAAGTGCTCAGTGTCCTAAACGGTCTGGAGTACTCTTTATGCTAGAAAAATCTCCCCTAACATGCATCTTCAATACAAGACTGTAAATAAGTTTATGTACAAGGTAACAGCACTGTAATAAGTAAGCAATGTTCAACAATAAGATCTTGATAGTACTTATTTATATCACTCCCACAAAGAATTTATTGATTCATTCACTTAACAAATATTTATTGAGCCCTATTACACTCCAGGAAGTATGCAAGGTGATGGAGATACAAAAGTGAACAAGACCCTCAAGTTGATCTGAATAAAAGATAGATCCAGACACTCAAAATGAATTATAAAATAATGGGTAATTGTAGTGATCTGCAGTCAAATGCTCTACCCCTGAGCTAAACCCTCTACGGTCAGTGTAGTGATCTGAGTATGCACCTGTGTTATGGGAGCACTGAGCAGGGGCACCTGATGCAGTGGAGGTGAAAAGATACTTCCTAGCATGGACAGAGGCCTCAGGAAATCCTAAAGGTTGGATGGGAGTGGACCAGGCACAGTGAGAAATGGACGACAATGGAGGCAAAAGCAAGGAGATGAGAACAGCCCCTACAATTTGGTCTTGTCCAGATCTCCTATTAGCTCTGGGTCTTAAAAGCCCCTGCCTGATGCCACGTGACCCAACATCTGCTGGACTTGATCCACAGCCCTACATATGCACTTACAGAAGTTTATCTTGACAAGTGTCCATATAAAAAATGTCACTAATTCAGCCCTGCTCCCTGGCAATGCCTACCTATGACTCCCTGGAGTCTGCTGTCCCAGAGTCTGCAGGGCCTAAGAAACACAGTGGTAGAAATACTAAGCCTTCAGGCGCAGTGGCTCACACCTGTAATCCCAGCACTTTGGGAGGCCGAGACGGGTGGATCATGAGTTCAGGAGTTTGAGACCCGCCTGACCAACATGGTGAAACCCCATCTCTACTAAAAATAAAAAATTAGCTAAGCATGGTGGCACGCACCTGTAATCCCAGCTACTCAGGAGGCTGAGGCAGGACAATCGCTTGAACCAGGGAAGCGGAGTTTGCAGTAAGCCAAGATCACGCCACTGCACTCCAGCCTGGGCGACAGAGTGAGACTCCGTCTCAAAAAAAAAAAAAGAAAAAAGAAATAAAGAAATACTAAGCCTTTCATGATGGACAAAAGACAGTAAATAAAGATGTTTTTCTCATACCAGTCACAAGGCTGCCCTGTCTATCTCCACCCCAGGGCCTGGATTTCCACAGCAAGAAGCTACTATGCATTTGAGCCTCAAGCAGGAAGCTTTGTGAAAAATGTTCCAGAATATCTGCCCATCAAAATCCCCACATGGAGTTCTCTTTTTCTTCATAGATAAGAAAGAAGTGAGTCACCAGCCCTGATCTAGGCTGAGGCAAAACCAGGGAAAAGCACTCCAAAACACAGGCTGGAAAGCAGCACACAGAGGAGTAAAGACCAAACACATGGTCAAGGGTAGGGTTCCGGTTCAAGGCCCGTATAAGGAAACAAACAGGCAGAATTCACCTGAAGAATCGGAAGAGCTTCCCTGAATCAGTAACTAGTGGGCAGGTTCCCGAGTATGGCTGAAAATTAGAAACACCTGCAGAACTACAGCAACAAAATAACCCCCTATGTACCACAGCCATTAAATCAAAATCTATGGTTTAGAGGTCCAAGCACTGTCCAGAACCTCCTCACAGGTGATTGTGATGTCCAATATGAAAAGAGTGTATTTCACCCAGAGGTCTCAGAAGCTCCAAAACCTCTTCAAGGACATGAATTCAGCATCCTCCAGGAAAGAGCCAAGTATCCAGATCCTTAGGGGAGTAGCACATCCCTGGTATGTTTACCCACTCTCTGCATCACACTGTGACAACCACAACTTCTTTTAAATAAATGTAAAAAAAAAAAAAAATAAGGAATGCCAGCAGCCAGAATAGCAAATGGGTAAGTGAAGTGGCCTTCCTCTTTGCCCCCATCCCTTGTATACCATGGCCCAATGTCAGTGCCTCTTGGTAAACGATTGGGGGTGTCCAATCTCAGCAGCAGATCTGAGCCTTCATACACCTGTGTGGGTTCACTGCTCTGGCAGAACAAAGGATGTGGGAGCATCCAGTCATTCAGGTGGCCTTCGAGAAATAGCTCCAAGGCACAGAGCACTCTGATCAGGTCCTTCCTGCCCACCAAAGCGCAGGACTCTACCGATCAATGCAGCGCCTGCAAACCTGCCAAGCCTGGCTGAGCACTTCTCTTTCCAGATCTCCACTTTGTGGTCATGTAACGACCTGAGAAATCTCAAGCTAAGACTGGCAAAGTAAATGCCGTGTACCGCAAAGATGACACACGGATCGGAGTAAACTGGCTCCCCGAATGCACCAGCCTGCAGACATCTCTTCCCCCAATATTACAAGGTGCCACTAGGTGACCTTCAGGCAGCCAGCACCAGAGAAACCCACAGCTGACTAAGGTCAGCCTTTCTGATTGCAAGGCCCAGCAGCAATCCATACTATCCTTCCAAGGAACAAGGAAACAGGCAGGTGTCCCCATCAACCTAAGGATCCTCCATGTGAGCCATAATGCAAACTTGGAAGAGCATGGTGGAGGAGGAAGTTTAGGAAAAGCTCAAGATCATAATTTGCCCGCTCTTGGTGGTCCTCAATTTTTATTTTTATTTATTTATTTGTTTGTTTATTTATTTATTTTGAGAAGGGGTCTTGCTCTGTCACCCAGGCTGGAGTGCAGTGGCATGATCTCGGCTCACTGCAAGCTCCACCTCCCAGGTTCAAGCCATTCTCCTGCCTCAGCCTCCTGAGTAGCTGGGACTACAGGCGCCTGTCGCCACGCCCGGCTAATTTTTTATATTTTTGGTAGAGACGGGGTTTCACCGTGTTAGCCAGGATGGTCTCAATCTCCTGATCTCGTAATCCACCCACCTCGGCCTCCCCAAGTGCTGGGATTACAGGCGTGAGCCACCGCACCCGGTGGTGGTCCTCAATTTCTAAAAGATTCACTAATTTTCCCTACAGTACTGTTATATTCTGGCCTAAAACATGACATTTCTCTGTCCCAACCCCCAAAAAGACTTCACAAGAGTTGTCCCAGGCCCTGCCAAAGACCTCAAACCATCACTCCCTAATTCATCCCCCATCCCAAGAATACAGATCAATACCAACCATTGTGAAAGTCACCTCTGCCACCCTCATTCCTACCAAACATCAATCCAGGCCACCCAACCCACTCTGGACCACTCTGGGCTCTCCTGTTACAAGTTCTCAAAGCCCCATGTATCTCTCCTTCCTAGCATGAATCACTTATATTTTCACATTGTTGTCCCACTAACCTACATATGGACAGGGATCCATATAATCATTTCTGCTTTGCTTTGTTACTGCTGTTGTTTTAAAATTTTAAGGGGTCTTTGTTTGATGGCTCACTGTATCCCAATATAGTACCTTGGAGCCCTCTGGTTTCCTTCAAAATACACCTCAAATTTCATGCCACTCAGCTCAGACTTGGTCCCTCTCTCCTTGTTCCAGATCCAAGGCCCAAGCTGCTTTCTGAGCTCACGACATACTCTCTTCTCCTTCTCCCTCCACAAATTCCAACTCTTCCAACAACAAACACAGGCAGTCCAGGGGAGAAAATGCCCAAACTGGCCCTGAGGCTGACCAGTTTGGGAAGGAAACAAATCAGAAGTTATCTATTTCATGTTTGGGCAGTGTTTTTTTGTTTTTGTTTTTTTTTGAAACAGAGTCTCACTCTGTCGCCCAAGCTGGAGTGCAATGGCATGATCTTGGCTCACAGCAACCTCCGCCTTCCAGGTTCAAGCGATCCTCCTGCCTCAGCCTCCTAAGTAGCTGGGACTACAAGCATGCACCACCATGCCCGGCTAATTTTTGTATTTTTAGTAGAGAGGGGGTTTCCCCATGTTGGCCAGGCTGGTCTCGAACTCTTGACCTTGTGATCCGCCTGCCTCGGCCTCCCAAAGTGCTGGGATTACAAGCGTGAGCCACCGTGCCCCGCCATGGGCAGTGTTTTTTTAAATCACACTGCATTATTTTATTTAAGATGAAGTTCTAATATGCAAAATGAATCCCTTTTCTGACTTTGAAAAAGACTTCTCTCTTTTCCATAACAAAACCCACTGGGGCCATAACTGGTGCCAACATCTCTAGGACCTGAACCCCACTGAAGCTTCCTGGGTGCTCAATGATGAGGTGGCTCCCACTTCCCAAACACCTCTTGGCTGTGTTCCCATTGCCCAGCTGTCCTCCTCCTGCATCCATTGGCAAAGGAAGATGAATCCTCAAGAGCTTTTTAAAGCTTTTCCACCTACTCCACTGATTCAGTAGGAGGGAGAATGAATGTTTCCAAGTTCTCTGAATGACACAAAGCTCATAAAGTATAACAAAATTAGTTGAAAATAACAAAATGAGTTTAGCTCTCCCTTCAAAAAAAAGGAAAAAAAGAAAGCATGTCTACTTTCTATGATTCACAATGACTTCACAATTTTTCCTCCACTAGGATATGTATTCTTCCTCCCAAAGCTAATGGTTCTCTCTCCTCCCCTCCCTAAGACAGTGTAGGGCCACATCTCCAGAAACCTGCTCTATCTGATTTGAGACCCCCTGAAAAAATCTCAACAAAGCCCAGGGTACCCCATGCCAGAGGGTCCTTCCCCAGTCTGCATTTGCTGTTCTCTCTGCCTGCAAAGCTCTTTCCCTTTTTCTCACCAGGGAAAGAGAGCACTCACTTTTGAGAGCTCAGATCAAATATGCTTTTTCAATGGGGCCAGCCCAGACTCCCTAACCTTACTCTCACCAGCAAAAGCTGCTTTTCTTGTAGACCCTCTCACAATCTGTAATTATCTTATTTATCCGTATTTCCCTTTAGGGGGTAAGAATCTTGCCCAACTTGTTTACTGCTGTACCCCCAGCAACACAACACATAGCAAGTACTCAGTAAAATGTTGCTGAGTGGGTGGGCGGGTAAACAAGGAGGAGGAGGCAGGCCAGTGGGAACAGGGCTGAGAGCCCTTTAAAGGTGCCCCATGGCATCTTCATCATGGCATGAAGCATGGGCAGGACTTCATCATGGCCTCTAGAATGGGTCTCTTGGTTTCTCTTGCCTTGATTCTTCTCAAGTCTGTTGCTACTTAGATACTGGTTCCACCACCATATACCCCTGACTCCACCCCAAATGTTCAGACCTGGGTATTTCCCAGGAAACCCAGTTCCCATGTTTGGCTTCTCTTACTCTGCCTCCATTCAGCCATCCTCAGCTTGAAAAACTCAGACATCCATAGCGGTGTCTGACTTTTTATGACATCAAGACCCTCAAGAATCTGACCCAAGCCCACCCCTCGAGCCATATCTCCAATACCCCACTTCGCCCTCCATCACCACCAATGAGCTCACAGCTCAGCTCTCTGGATCCATCATGCCTAAACCTTTGCTCAGGTCTCTACTGCTTAAAACATCTTTCTGCTGCCTCGTTACCTGTTAGCTTCCTTCCACCCCTTAAATCATCCCTCACCATCACCACCACCCCACCCCCAGGCTAGAACTGATACCCTTTCCCTCTGCCCCACAGTCATATTTGCCCTCAACATCTGGAAATTATCTTTAATCTCTTTTTTTCCCCCAAATGACTGCCCCTTGATGTCTGGGACCCATCCAATTCATCCCTGTTGGCCCAGAGCCTGGCACATAGTAGGCACTCAATAAACATACACTGAACTAAACTACCTTGTTTTCTCCTTGACAATTCCCATTTCCAAAGTGACTCTTTGCATAATGTTAATACTCAGTACAAGTAACAGAAATATTCTGTTATTACGCATGCTTACTTAAGCCAACTGATAAGAAATAGCTGGGGTGGTAGTTTTATCACCATCATCATAAAACTGAAGACCTGAATGCTAACAGGCAGAAAGGTATGGTACAAAGAGTACTGGTTCTGGGTTCAAGTCCAGACTAGGGCAGTTGCCAGCAGCATAATTATGGGCATGTTACCTTCCTTCTCTGGCCCTAAGTTTCTTCCTCTGTAAGATAAAAGGCCCAATCAGACACGAATGGTCACATACTGTATGATTCCACTTACATGAAATGTCCAGAATAGATAAATCCATAGAGACAGAAAGTAGATTGTTTGTTGTCAGGAAAAGGGGGTAGAGGGGAATGGGGTGAAAATGCTAAATGGAGCTTCTTTTGGGGGTGACAAAAATGTTCTGGATTTAGTAGTGATGGTTGCAAACCTTTGTGAACATACTTAAAAAAAATTGTCTACTTAAATGGTTAAAACAATGAATTTTGTGTCATGTGAACTTTATCTGAATAAAAGAAAGAAAGAAAGGGCTAGACTAGAACAGAGGTTGAAAATTGGAGGTCCAACGGGCCACACCAGGCCTATGGCATGTTCTTTAGACCTAAACAAAGTTTTCAATGTTATATTTGCACAAACAATTCAAAAGCCAAAGATTTTCTTTTTAATTATTTTTTTTTATAGCAATGAGGTCTCATTATGTTGCCCAGGCTGGTTTCAAGCTCCTAGGCTCAAGCGATCCTCCTGCCTCAGCCTCCCAAAGTGCTGAGATTACAGGCATGAGCCACAGCGCCCAGCCTCACAGGTTTTCTTGATTATGGTGGTCATTATACAAATCTGCACAGGACTACATACACATGTGCACACACACAAATGAGTACATATAACACAAATGATATCTGAATAAGATTGTAGCATTGTCAATTTCCTGGTTTTGATGTCATACTATACCTACATAAAATATTAACACTGGGGAAGTGGGGTGAAGGGCACACAGGATCCCTCTGTACCACTTGCTGCCACTTCCTGTGAGTCTATAATGATTTTTTTTTTTTTTTAGACAGAGTCTTGCTCTGTTGCCCAGGCTAGAGTACAGTGCCATAATCTTGGCTCACTGCAACCTCCACCTCCTGGGTTCAAGCGATTCTCCTGCCTCAGCCTCCCCTAGCTGGAATTACAGGTGTCCACCACCACGCTCAGCCAATTTTTGTATTTTTAGTAGAGATACATTTTCACCATGTTGGCTAGGCTGGTCTCGAACTTCTGACCTCAAGTGATCTGCCAGCTTCAGCCACCAAAGTGCTGGGATTACAGGCACGAGCCACCATGCCCGGCCTTGTAATGATTTTTAAATTACAATAACATTTATAAAGCCAAACATTTTATAATTTCAAAATGTGGCTTCTCTTTAAAAATAACAGGATCTGGCAACACAGGGCCTCAAGGATAACAACTGGATGGAGCCGGGTAGTAGCTGCTGCCCTGTAAATGGCCAAGGCTCTCCGATTCATCTCCCTAACACCAAAGCTGAGTGTTGGCTGCCATTGATCCCAGTTGCATGCACTGGTTTTTCTCTTACAAAAGATAAATATTTATCTATCAAAAACAGGAAAATGAAAGGTCAAGAGTCTTATGTTTCCAGGAAAAAGGAAGACCACAACATTTTTGTGAGTGAGGAGAACATTCCTAACAGTTTGGTCTTCAATCTCTTACCCTTCATCTCGTGCTACCTGCCTGACCTCTGAAGCATTTGAGGTTTAGACTCCCGGACTCTCTTTTGGACCAAATTTCTTACTATGTCAGCAAATAAACTTTAAAATCAAACCACTGGAAAAGAACACAGCTTAAGTACACAATATCTCATTCTCCCCTAAGTATGTTGGTTCTTTCATCTCACCTTTCCTGAGAACACAGGATCCCGCTCTCAGCCATCAAAAGGAAAGGTTCCACCCCTTATGCAAGATCACAACCAGAAAAATAAGCGGGATTTCTTTTCTCCACTGAAACTATAGTTCTATTTAGTAAGGCAGGGAAAAGACCCTTAGGGTGTGCGTTCCCCCACCTTTCTTACCACCCCACCACCCCACCCACTCCTGGAGAACGTGCTTGGAATGCAACTGTCCCTGAAAAGGGGGCGGGCATAGTCACAGACAACCCAAGTAAATTGCCAGTGAATGTTTTTAGCATAGCCATTTCCAACCAGGTTACACAAAAAGATCACCTGGGGCTCCAGCCTGAGGGAGGAATTTTAATATCCTCTCCTCGGGTGACACGCATGCAGTCTGCCCAGCATGAATCCATCCTGGGGTGCCTGGAAATCAGTGATCTAGAAAACTCTGACCCCTGGCTACCTGGACAGCAGGGTAGGACATACGTCTCCAGCCACTAGCCACAGGTGGCAACTGAGCCCTTGAAATATGGTTAGTGTGACTTGAGATGTGCTGTAAGAGTCATGTACGCATTGGATTTTGAAGACTCAGAATTTTAAAAAAGAATGTAAAATATCTGAGAGTTTTTTTATGCAATTACATATGGAAATGATAATATTTTGGATATACTGGGTTAGAAAAAAAGTGTTGTTAAAATTAATTTTGTCTGTTTCTACTTTTTTAACGTGGCTACTAGAAAGTCTTAAATTACCTTTGTAGCTCATATCATATTTCTACTGCACAGCCAGACTCAAGGAGACACTCATCATTCTAGAGTAGGGATTACAGTCATAACTAAAAACGCAAGAAGGCTGGCCACGCTGGTTTCCACCTACCAACTGTGTGATGTTAAACGAGTTCTCAATCTCTGATGTTCAGTTTCCTCCCCTGTACACAGGCATAACATCCACACCCTGGGCTGCTGCTGAGCGCACATAAAAGAAGAGAGCTGGAAGCGCTAACCATGCATCTTCTCCCAGCTGGTACTCAACACCTGCACACTGCCGGCCCTTCTTCCTTCCCTGCCTTCCTTAAGGACACAAAATTTGAGTCTAGATCATCTGGCTTCAAATTTACTAACCACAACGTCCAGTTCTGCACAGTGGCAGCAAGTAGGACAGTGGTTCTCCATCTACAGGGTAAAAGGAATCACCTGGGACGCCCAAATCTCCCAGAGATTCAGACTCTGTCCACCTGGTATGGGTCCAGGTATACACATTTCCCACAAGCATCTCAGAACATCCTGATGCCTGGGGTCTAGAAGTCACTTTGAGAAACACTGACACAGCTGAGAAATTGTGACCAATATCGGCAAGACTCCCTGGGGACCTCCCCAGCCAGTCAGAAAGACCAGCCTCAACAAGGCAGGTGTGACCCACGGAGAGACCAGGAACTGGTCACAGGCCTTTTCCCAGCAGACAGCTGCTTTCCTGAGATCTTTCAAACCTAGGTAGGGAATCACCATCTGCCCTGGGCACTGCTTCAAACATCAGAAGGCAGCTGATATTTTCTGCCCTCACACAAGGCCCCTTAAGGTAGTCAAAAAATATGGACAATTTCAAGGTAACCAACAGCTTGGCCACTGGGCTAAAAAGACCTTGCTGAAGCCAGGCATGGTGGTGTGGGTCTGTAGTCCCAGCTCCTCAGGAGGCTGAGGCAGGAGAATGGCTTGAGGCCAAGAGTTCAAGGCTGCAATGTGCTATGATCGCACCTGTGAACAGCCACTGCACTCCAGCCTGGGCAGTATTGCATGACCCTGTCTCTAAAAAAATAAATAAATAATAAGTAAATAAGACTGTGATGCTTATTTACTTACCAGCAGTACCAGGCGGGTCTTTTTTTCTGCCTTTGACTGGTACTCTTGCCTGAACATTCTGAGTGTCAGTCTTCTGGATGTTACTCTTCCGCAGAAGCATTGCTCTGCCCTTCTAGGAGCCGACAGAAAGAAGCTCCATGCACAGACCTGCAAGTCCCAGCAGGCTGTTTGTTCTGGGGCCTTTAGCCACTCAAAGAAGTCATCTCACTGAACATGAATGTTGGACAGGCAGCTCACACGGATCGATTCGACTCCAGGAGGCACAGACAGAAGAAAGCACTCTCTTTATCTAAGCCAAACAGTCACTGCTCCTTCCCTTGGTTTAAAAATCCTCTCTGTGCTAAACCACCTCCACCTCAAAGCAGTACAAAAGAGCAATTTCTTGGAGAACAAAAATTAAAATATCCTTCCCCAATAATATTTCTGTCAGTAAAATGTGGCCTAGAAACTCAACCTCTTCTTCCTTCTCAACGCAAATTTCCTTTCTATTTATGGAAAAAATACAGTCTGAATGAATTGCCACATTTCCCCACTAAATTCAAACTGCCTCAAATTATTTTTGAAGATAGGGTATGAAGTAAATAAGCACTGAATCTGAGAACTCTGACATATTTCTTTATTTTTAACACAGGAAAATGATCTGGGATTTGTGCAGAATGAAGTAACACCAAGCACATGCTGACTCCAGCAGATCAGCCCCAGGCCCCCTGCCACAGAGCATTTCCCCCATCACTCACCTTCCAGAGTGTGCTTCTCACATTCTACTGCCTCACCATCCTCTGTTCTATGCCCCAGATAGAACAGACCAGTGTCGCCTGAACATTACTGGGTCTCCATGTAGCCCAGTGTCCACTTGGTGGCCATACAAGCAAGCAATCCAACTCAAACATAATAAAAATTAACTTAAAATGTTAGGGGATCTCTTGTGGAGCACCAAAAGGAGGGAATTAAATTATTAATGCACAGGAAAGTATCTTCAAAATCCTTTCTCCTTCTCTACCACTTGATATCCTAAACACAGACAGCTCCTCTGGAAACTTCCTTTTACTTTTCATCTCCTGTGCTGATAAACACTTCTTGCCTCTCCCTCCTCCTCTCCTTTGGCCTCCATTCTCTCTTCTCACCTACAAGTATTGGCCCTTTCAGATGCCAGTAAGTGCTTACACACATACACATACACACACAAACACACACACACACACAAACACTCTGACCATCCCTACTTCCTAGTTCTCTAATTCAGCCTCTACTCATTGCCCTGACTCCATATGAAAAAGGCCCAGGCACTAAACTAACCAAGAGAAACTTCTCCTTAGAAGTTTGTGTTACTAGGAAAGTTGAGTAATAGACAATAGAATTCTCTTTTGCAGAGAGAAGAGGAGAAAGTCCATGAACACTCACAGTGGCATGTGGCAAGAGGTGGTGGATGCTAGAAGCTAATGCCTAGTAGTGCTAAATGTCACCACTCAGACCAGCTGGGCCCAGCTTCAGAAAAGATGCTCTTTATATCCAAGTTAGACCTCTGCTGCAGACAGAACCCCAGCACAGCCATTAATAAACCACACCACCCTACCTCCAAAAGTTTCTCAACACACTGCCTGGCTATATCCATCTCTACATTACCTGGGATAACGCAGTAAATAGAGAAGGGTATTTCCCAGGTCTCTGTCTATAGCAGAGATTCATCTTGGTGCTGGGAGAAGTTAACAATTACCTGAATATGAGGAACTGTGGGCCTAGCACCATGAAGAACTTCTAAAATAGCTCTGCTTGTACAAATAGTTCGTTCCTTCACTCTCCATGCACTGAGGAAGTTTGGGAGGCAGTGAGGACTAAAACAGAGAAACTATGATGAATATGACCCAGCCTCTACTCCCATGGATTAGCTGTGTGGCCTTGGGCAAGTTTCTGCACCTCTCTGAGCCTATTTCCATTTCTGCACAATGGCATGGCTGGCCATAGGTGATCAAGTTCCTTTCCAGCACTGCCGTTTCACAGCTCTGTGATTTTAAGGATACCTGCCATGGGGGTCATGGCCAAATGGGTGGGAAGAAGGGCAGACAGAAGAGGGAGTACAGCTATTACAAAATCTTAATTATTACTGATCACGGATTGGAGCTCTAAGAAAACATTCACTGCAACTCCAAAAACTGCAGGTGTCAAGTGTGGTCAGCAGTCACAGGCCAGTTTCTGGGACCCCTAATCTTAATAACAGAAAGACGTGCACACTATAGCAGGCCATTCACTTATGGGCCACAGAAAGACAAATTAAGGGCAGTGACTTCCTCTCACTGTAGCAAGACCCTCCCAATCCTAGTGAAGTCCAGAGTTCATTCTCCCTGGTCTGCAGATGAGCGCACAGGGTCTGAATGACTCCCCAAGTCACAGTTTGGTGGTAGCAAAACCAAGAGAGAAGCCCAGATTGTCTGTCTTCCCAGCTCACATTAAATGCCAATTAGATAACTGTGTGGGATCACTGCAAAGCATAGACACTTAGAAACCCACACACAGACTCACCTAATTGGTGCAAGAGGACGGGGGAGGACTCTGCAAAAGGGGAGCCAAGAGCAGCCTTTCCCTTCCTTTACCACCATGACAAGCAGGTTGGTCACCAGCCCTGGGGGTTAGTATCCACCCGCTACCCTGTTACATGTGCAGACATCTGTCTTTAAGTGATTGCAGTTGGTGGCTCATAATCTAGAGCTGAAGATCTTAACCTGAGTGCCAACTAAAACTATATGCAAAGACTCCACCACTTTTTATACGTGTATCCCTGGACAAATCTTTTAACATCTCAGTGGCTCAGTGTTCCCATCTGCAGAACAGAGATAACAGTGCCTACACCTCACAGGGTTGTGACGAGCATCAAGAGTAATACACCTAAGTGCTTAGCACAATGTCTACAACATAAATGTTAGTTATTATCATATAATTGTTCTGGAAAAAGTGTCCAAAGCTTTCATCAGATTCTCAAAGGGGTCCATGTTCCAATAAAAACTAAAAACTCTTGTTCTACACCCTATCCTTGGAATGGAACTGAGGTCATCCTCTAAGAAGAGAAGTGTCCCCTCTAGCTTCCTTACCTGTCCAGATGAAAGGGATGGGAGGCTTTCTACGCCCCACTACTCCTGGAGGGCTGGGGAGAGTGAGGAGATGAAAAGTAAAAGGGAGTTTCTAGAGGAGCAGCTGCCGTCGTGTACAGGATACCAAGTGGTAGAGAAGGAGAAAGGATTTTAAAGTTATTTTCCTAAGCATTAATAATTTAATTCCCTCCCTTTGGTGTTCAACAAGAGATCCACTAATATTTTAAATTAATTTTTATTATGTTTGAGTTGGATTGCTTCCTTGTATGGTTACCATTCTTTGTTTTCACAGTTCCTCAGCAGGAGGTTCAGAAAAGGTGACCAGAAAACTGGAATGCAGGGCTGGGAAACGGTGCCAGAAGCTCCTCCTCCCGCGTTCTGCGGGACTCCATGGGAGTGGGCTTATTCCCGTACGTGGATGCTGGAGTTGGGGGATTTGGCTCTCTCCTTTCTCATTTAGATTAGGACCAAAAAGGGTTGGAGGAGACATTTCCCAGCCACAGAAATGCCTATTTCTTGCCTCCAGTGTCAGAAGGAATACAGGGATCCTGGGTCCAAAACACAAAAGAGCTCTAACTGCAGAGCCTCAGCCTTGGGTCCACAGCCAGAAAATTCCACTCAGGTAGAAATGAATGTGGAGGACATAGATGAATGTCTAACATAAGAGTCAATTCAAATACCACACATCTTTACTCTCAGCTGGAACACTATCAACTCCATTAAGACTCGGGTAACTCTAATAGGCAGTTAAGTCTATCTTCGATTGATCAAGAGTGGGGAAATATATTATTACTTAATAAACATGGTGTTGGGTTTGATGAAATTTTTCAGAGCAAGCGGTATTTAGAAGAAAAATAAATAAGTATAAAAACAAAAGAGGGCGTCTCTGATGACAAAAAGGCTGGGAACAACAGTTCCCATGGCAGCCCTGGCTCCTGACGTCCCTAAGCTCCAATCTGTCATCCCTCCTGTATTCTCTACCTTGTTATCCGATCGGCAGACTGAGAATGAATTCCAAAGCAACCATGCTTTTTTACAAATCATTTTCTCTAATATAAAAGTAATACATGTTAATCATAGAAAGCTGAGAAAACAAAGGAAGTCTCAAAGAAAACACAAGAATCTGTCCACCAATGTTAACATGTTAATTCATTGCTGCCAATCTCTCTCTCTCTCTGTCTCTTTTTCTTGGTTTAAAGCAAATTATTTTTATCTTTATTTAAAGACTTAATATCACACTAAATTTCCTAAGATAGCAAGCATCTCTGAAGATTCAGTAAAAGCAGAAAGTCCAGAAAAGCTTAAAACTTGTTGGCAAAATGAAGAAGTACAAATGTGAGTGTGTATGTGCACATGTGCACACACATACACACACACACACACACATACACGTGCAGGTCTTGCCTCTCAGAGGCCTCTTAAACTCTCACAACACAGGATGGTCACTGGCCACCCCTGAACTAAGAAGTTTAAACTTAGAGGATCAAAAAAGAACTCCACCCACTAAAACAATGCTCTTTAAGTATCAAAAAGCCTAGCATTTCCAACAAGTATTTTTAAAAACCTAAAACCTATTATGTGTACCTTGGCACCAATCTGGGTCGGTTCCTGGTGGGGTTCCAGGATAGAATTTCAAAAGATGCTGTAATTATTCCTCATGTCACTGATACCATTCTATCAGACTCAAATAAATCAAAATCATAGTAAGGAAAACAAAACTGAACCTCTGGCAATACACTCAGTACTTAGAAAACAAGAGTTTTCTTAAATACTGAGAAAACCAGCTCCTTTTACGGTCGCCTCATAAAACCATTTATAATGAGACTTATGCCAGAGCTATGGGAAGAATAATTTGCTGACCAGTTTCAACAAACTGCACCCAAGTGATTTTTCCAAAGAGAAAGCGTTTGAGGGCGAAGGTAAGAGAAATCCTAGGGCAGGTGGGAGAACGTGTAACAGCTGCATGGTTTTTTTGTTGTTGTTTTGAGATGGAGTCTCCCTCTGTCGCCCAGGCTGGAGTGCAGTGGCATGATCTTGGCTCACTGCAACCTCCACCTCCCGGGTTCAAGCGATTCTCCTGCCTCAGCCTCCCAAGTAGCTCGGATTACAGGCACACACCACCACGCCCAGCTAATTTTTATATTTTTAGTAGAGACGGGGTTTCACCATGTTGGCCAGGCTGGTCTCGAACTCCTGACCTCAGGTGATCTGCCCACCTCGGCCTCCCAAAGAACTGGGATTACAGGCGTGAGCCACTGCTCCCCGCCAACAGCTGCATGTTAGACTCATTTTTATCAAGACTCAAATACAGTTAGAAGATACTTGTTCTGGTATTTACAAAACTGGTCCTCCTCCCTAACCATATCTAGTCACAGGTGGGTGAGGACTTGGGAAGGAATACAGGCACTTAGAGGTGAGGGATGGGTAGGCCCTGGGATTACAGAGCCGCCACCACTCAGAAAGCCTGTTCTTAACCATTCTGCTATCCCTTCATCAAAAAGAGCCTGATCATCCCTTGCACAAAACAGGATATTTTCCTCCTGGAAGATATCAATTAATAAAATGTATAAGTAATTGAATCTTCAACTTCAGAATTTCATTTTTAAAGGTATCATAGTTAGCTCTTAATATCTTTCTTCTCTCAAAAAAACAGAATTTTAAAACTAAACACACACACATGATCACATAGAGGGAGATATGTGAAAAACAAAACGGGACACATAGAAATTAAAGGGCAGCCAGGCACGGTGGCTCACGCCTGTAATTGCAGCACTTTGGGAGGTCAAGGAGGGCGGATCACCTGAGATCAGGAGTTCGAGACCAGCCTGGCCAACATGGCGAAACCCCATCTCTACTAAAAATACAAAAATTAGCTAGGTGTGGTGGCATGTGCCTGTAATCCCAGCTACTCGGGAGGCTGAGGTAGGAGAATCACCTGAGTCAAGGAGGCAGAGGTTGCAATGAGCCAAGATCATACCACTGCACTCCAGCCTGGGTGACAGAGCGAGACTCCATCAAAAAAAAAAAAGGAAAGCGAAAGGAAGAAATTAAAGGGCATCTAAGCCAAAACAGTAGTGGCCCAGACTTTTTTTTTTTTTTTGAGACAGAGTCACACCCTGTCGCCCAGGCTGGAGTGCAGTGGCATGATCATAGCTCACTGCAGCCTCAAACTTCTGGGTACAACACCATGCCCAGCTAATTTTTTTAGTATTTTGTAGAGATGGGATCTCGACATTTTGCCCAAGCTGGTCTTGAACTCCTGGGCTCAAGCAATCCTCATACCTCAGCCTCCCAAAGTGCTGAGATTACAGGTGTGAGCCGGCACACCCAGCCCAGACTATTCAGACATGTAAATATTTGACACTTTTGTGGAATAAAGGCTGAATATGGTATTTTTCTACACTGACTAAATCTCCAGGAAACTGCTTCCTAAAAAAGGTCACTGCAATGTTCTCAACTAATGGAGTATATGATGTTGAAAGTTCAAGTCAGACACATCTAAGCCATAAAAGCCTACCAATAACGTTTCTTGCATTTGTATAGTGCCATTACTTTTTCCAAAATGCATCTATTACCTCATTTTATACCACTTATATCAGAACAAAAGGAAGAGTAATGTGTTGACTGGTTGGACAAACTGTACCGTCAAGAATGCTCCTATCCTCTGAAATGGATGAAAGTTCCAGACAAGAATGTCAGATCAGCGGGAAAGAGCTTTCCAATGAGAAGAGCTATCCAACAATGGAAAGAGTGGCTCCTAGAGAGTGAGTTCCTCATTGCCAGAGGTACACAAGTAGAGCTGTTAAACCCGTGTGGCTTCCAACTGCTCTAATAACTTTAAGATTCAGAGTCTTCAACTTTCTTACAGTGGAAGCCATGGGGGCATTGTCCTGTTGCCTTCTCTCTCATTCCTCATTAATGAGAAAGATGTTAAGCTCACTGACGTAAGTCCCAGTGAAGTCTTCTCCAGAACTCAGAAGGGCCATAAATAGAGAGACAAAGGGCAGGAAGTGGGAGTTATTCACCAGCGTGGAGGAAGCAGGATAAGCCCAGAGGAATGGCCTCTGGAATTATACAAAGAATTTGGAGGTGACTGGGGGTGGCCCTGGGAACAAAGTGAAACTGTCAGAACTCAGATAACAGTCCACGTTCCTGAGATTGGATTGTAGCAGCCCTTCTGGAAAAGGGGCACTTCTTGGGACTTTATACAAATCCAGCTGGGTCCCCCACACACTGCCTCACAAACCCTGTACATCACCAAATATGAACAGAAGCCGTCTTTTGAGAGTTTCCTGAAACTGAGAGCTCAAGGAAGGTACCTTCTAGGACCGCCCCCTTGCCCCAAGTTTTCCAGAGGCCAGCAAACAATGAACTAGGGTTGTATATTTTCTCTACACTCTACTTTTATGACCAAAGCAAAGGATAAAATAATTGGTAATCTGTAATTTGGTCCAAAAAACAACCTCCAGGAGATGCCTTAAATTCAGTCCAGATTCTGACAATCCCCTGGTTTTATTTGGTCTACAGAGCTCATAGCAACACATGGCCCAGTTCAAGCCAATAACTTAGAGTTTTGGAGCAGACTTTAAAAGTCTTATTGGCAAAATCACAAAAGGCCAAAGAATGCACATATTATTCCAAATAAGGAAACCTTGTCCCTCTCGGATAAGGCCTGACACCCAAGATTTTCAGAGAAGACAGGATTTTTCTTCCTCAAAAAAAAAAGAAGGAAAAAAAAAAAAAAACAAGGATGAGAAGGGAAAGGAAAAGAGAACCAAATCTTCATCTTACGTGGTGATAAGTTAACAGATGATGTCCAAAAGGTAGTAAAACATACAGGTTACTATCAAATGTGGAAGTAAATATCAAAAGAATCAGCTAAGATTTTAAAGTGGCTGCCACCGGGGCAGCAGGGGGCTAACGGTGACGGTGTCGGAGACTGCAGTCCTGTAGAAATATTGGATTCTTGAAACTCTATGCCTGTGTAACTTTGGTAAAAATTACAAATTTTAAAAGCTAGAAGAAAGCAGGGGAAGGGCTAATATACACTAAATGCACGCATTTCCAAACTTAAGCTATAAAAAGTAAATAACACTTTAGGTAAATAATAATACTGTATTTAAATATTGTTTATCCATATGTTTCAACCAGAGCACTATATCTTAATAACTCCTTTTCTGATTAAAGTAATACTGTTCACTGTTTTTAAAAAGATAGAAAATAACTCACCCTTCCCCCCACCAAAAAAAGAAAAAATAGTCATAAAATTACCACCCAGAAAAAAACTGCTGGATGATATGAAAGTATTTCCTTTTCTCTTTTTATGTATGCATATATGTATATTCATGTATCAATACAGACAATTTTCTTTAACTTTTTGGGCTCATCTAAAGACAATAAGGTTTTTGTTTGGGGGAGAAAAAGCTTTTTTTTTTTTTTGAGACAGATTCTCACTCTCCCTCCCAGGCTAGAGTGCAGTGGTGCAATCTCAGTTCACTGCAACTTCCGCCTCCCAGGTTCAAGTGATTCTCCTGCCTCAGCCTCCAAAGTAGCTGGGATAACAGGCACCTGCCACCACGCCCAGCTAATTTTTGTATTTTTAGTAGAGACAGGATTTCACTATGTTGGCCAGGCTGGTCTTGAAGTCCTGAGAAAAAGCATTTTATTTTGAAGATTATTAAATAAATAGGGTCTTTGCTTCTTACAGTACCATCAGTCAGTATCAAGCGTTCATTCTAAAAGGACAGGTAGGTATGTCAGGTTGTCAAAAGTTTTTGGAAAATGAAGGTATTACCAGGCATGGTGGCTCACACCTGTAGTCTCAGCTACTGGGGAGGATCACTTGAGCCTAGGAATTTGAGACCAGCCTGGACAACATAGTGAGACTCTGTCAAAAATTTATTTTTAAAGTGGAAAAAAAATGAAAGCGAAGATGTAATTTTTCAGAATTTCTGGACATAAATTACAGCATTAAGAGAAGATCCTTACTACAAACTGGTTCCACCTCAAATTGTGCTGTTTTCTAACTCTGCTCACAAGCCTGCTCATGCACATTTATCTCGTTCCATGCAAGCCTGTCTTTGCTTTCTCCTTCTCCCTACAACCCTACTTGTCACTAGCTTTCCTCTCCACCCCAACTTCCTGTTTTATTCCGCTCTCTCACACCTGTATCTTTTCTGTGCCACCTGTAACCTGATGCAATGTGGAACTAAGATCACATTCTTATTACTTTACATTTGCAGAATCGAATTAAATGCTCCTTATTTTTAAGTTATAAAATGAAATACAAAGCCTTCTGTTTATAACTTTTCTTTTTCTTTTCCTGAGCAACAGGATCTCACACTGTTGCTCAGGCTGAGGTGCAGCGGCAAGATCATGATTCGCTGCAGCCTCAACACCCCCGGCTCAAGGGATGCTCCATGCTCCCACCTCAGCGTCCCAAGTAACTCCAACTACAGGCATTCACCACTACACCCAGCTAATTCTACTTTTATTTTTGCAGAGATGGGGTCACACTATGTTGCCCAAGCTGGTCTCGAACTCCTGGCCTTAATCGATCCTCCCATCTTGGCTTCCCAAAGTGCAGGAATTACAGGCATGAGTCACCACGCCCAGCCTGTTGATACGTCTGTCTCCTAAAGCCTATGTTGCTGCCTTGTTTCTTGCTTGTTTTTGTTGTTGTCGTTTCTCAACATCAAAGGCAGTTGCAGCCTTTGGGACTGAGTTGGAAACTCTCAGAAATGAGAAAAGCCCTAGCTCCTGCCTGGAGAAGCCAATATAGACATGGAAGAGGCCTTGCATCAGAGAGAGGGTAGTTTTCTAGAGGACAGACGGCTAGTAGGAAGAGGGCTAGTGTCAGAGCCAACTTACTCTGCTCCTGAGGCACCAGCCCAGCATCACCCCATTCGGGAGAGTCAACTGCCCCAGAAGACAAACCCAAAGCTATCAGAGCATGCTGCTAAAGAACCACCTCTTCCTCCAGCCCTCTAAGAAGGGCCTTCTCCTTTTTCTGGTCATCCAAAATGGGTCTTTCTTCACAAGGGCTTCTTTAAAAATCTGGTCACCCCCATCCTACACATACAGGATTTTTTTGTAACCTAGATGCTAGACACATGTTAAAAGAGCTGTTAGGTGCTGATCACTCTTTGAAGTGTAAGCTCTCTCTCTCCCAGCTCTGAGAGATCTGCCCACTTCACAGGGCTGCCCTCCAGAGCTCCAGTGTCTGATCAAAAATGACCACAGCCAGGCATGGTGGCTCACGCTCATAATCGCAGCACTTTAGGAGGCCGAAGCAGGCAGATTACTTGAGATCAGGAGTTCGAGACCAGCCTGGCCAACAGAGCAAAACCCCATCTCTACTAAAAGTACAAAAATTAGCCAGGCATGGTGGCGCATACATGTAGTCCCAGCTACTTGGGAGGCTGAAGGCCCAAGAATTGCTTGAACCCAGGAGGCGGAAGTTGCAGTGAGCCGACATTGTACCACTGCCCTCCAGCCTGGGCAACCAACCGAGACTGTCTCAAAAAAAAAAAAAAAAAAAAAAAAAAAGAGACCAGGACAGGTCCAGGCACAATTCTAAGTACCATAAGAAGCTTTCTGAATCAAGGATGTAAATCTGATCTAATAATTCAGAGAACACTGCATCTACCTGTAGCCTTATCATCCAGCCCCCACATCCAATTTCAGCCACAGGTTCCTGGTTAGATGCTCTTCCGGTTAGATGCTCCCCTGAAATCAGCCCACCTGCTACTGTATCTGCAGCACATCCCTGAGTCCATGTCAAAAACAGAATCCGAGCCCTTTGACATGGCTCACGCTCCAGGAAATTAGACTGGAGTACACAGCTGTATTCTTCTTGGTAACTATTTCCAAGCCATCTCCTTATGAAGATACATGGGAAAAAAAAAAAAAGGAAGACAAGGAGTGCCAAAAAGGCAGTTCAGCTTTCTCTAAAAGAAACTCAGGCAAATAGCTCCTGTTCTGGGAAACCAGTAAATTTCCAAACAGTAAGATTTCCACAAATGATATTGGCAACTTAGGGGGTCAGGGAGAAGTAGTGGACCAGTTCTCATCGAAGAGCAGCAAGATGAGACAAGTTTCATACAGTGGCAAATGTTCCTTTTGGACTTGCTTCAAACCTGTGTGTGGGCTGATTCTCCGAAATAAACAAATTCTCTTGTATAAGGTTATGCGGTAACTGAGAGGGTGAGGATTCTGATGGAAAGAAATCACCCATAAGTCACCTTTGCCTAAGCAGGAGGGTCAGTTCTGCCTGCCCTGGGTCTTGACGCAGTGAAACCTCAACAGGGATGTGGGGCGCATCAAAGTGTCCATGTAACCCAGATGGACAGGTATATGCTACAGTTAACTTCAATTGCACCCTTGACTGGTATGGCATTTCAGAGCATTGAGACACCTTTCGATCCAGCAAAGAGCCAATCCTGGCTCCAATCGGCACCCATGAGCCGCTGAGGGAGGCACAATGTCCCGAGCAGCAGTTGGCCAAACACATGTGAGGGAGGTGCAGCTGCCGAGCCCTTCATGTTTACCAGGAAGAAAGAGTGTTGATTTTGCAGATTTTTGATAATGTTTTCACAGCCAGTGTTATTCCCAACCCATTTTTAAATGCAATCTGAACAACACCCCTTTCCACACCGGATTCCTTGTACTTAAATGGTTCCAGCTACCTCAGGCCTGAGAAACCTATTTCTCTCTATAGACCACACATCAGTTTGGCTGAGGGAAGAACAGAGGGAAAGCAGGATCGCAAGGATGGCAGGTGCAGGGCTGGAAGAAGAAAATTAAATTCACCAGACATGGGACACCTGGGCTGAGGACCTTTACACCAAGGAGCTTAAGATCTCCGTGGGCCACATGGGACCATCTAGAAAGGACTCTTTTAAGTCTAACCGTCTTTGGGTCTGTGGTTGTACTGTATTGATTCCATGTTCTCATTTTAAGTGAGCTAACGAAATGCAGCAAGCCATGAAAATTTAAAAGGACTAGAATGAATTGAGAAGTTATTTAGACTGAGAGCAAAGAACAGGCAAAGCAAGTGGCAATCTTGTTGGATAGATCTGGCATGCCACCACACAAGCAACCCAGGCTAGAAAGAGCCATTGACAAAATGCTGACAGTCTGCCCAGGCCCTTTTGAATATTGGGTTCTTGGATTATTTCCTAATTTTTTTTTTTTACACAATCTTGAACATTGACTATTAAGTAGAAAAAAAGAAACATCTGAGGGGAAAAAATACATCCTCGGGAGACACAGGAAGAATGCCGTTTGAAGTAAGAATCTTTTTTCTCTCTGTCTCTCTCTGACACACACAAACTCATACACACACATTCAACTAGCCTTATGAGTCATCTTCTGCCATGACTGATGCCAGCTAACTCTGTCCTGCCAGCAGCCTCTGCCACCCACTGATGCAGTGGAACAGTGTTTGACCAGCTCCCTTCCTGATGCTGGTTTATTTCTGGCTAAAACCTCTGGTTTCAGTTAGGACCCAGACTTGTCTGGGGTTCCCCCTGGAAGTACTATTTGATGGCACTGATACTCAAAGCCCTATACCTAAAACGTCTTTGCATCTAAGAGATACTGTGGAGATCAAGCCAATTCTAGACCCTTATTGCCATGGTTTTGATATCTGTCAAACCAGGTATCAAACAGTGGTCACTCCACCCCAGAAACATCACGGTGAACCAAGTTATCCATAATCATTGATAACTGTATGCCCAACACCATGCAGACCCCACAACCTCCATGATGCTTACAATATAATTTCAGAGATAAAATCAGCCCAATGGAAGCTAATCAGACAGCCATACAAGGCAAAAGAAAAACCAGAAGACCCATCATCATTCATAGAGAAGTTGTGAGCAGGAACCAAGTATGGGCTACAAAATTCACTTCGACTTCAGATTCATACTGGGCCTTGAGGCAGAAGTAGAGTGTATACGAGGCAGAATATCGATGGAAGACACTGCAGGTAAAAAGACCTCTTTACAGGCCATAATGGAAACTCTGAAGCTGGCTAACCAAGAAGGCAACCATTAAGCAAGCCCCACTCCCCTCCCACACTACAGCTTCATCTCTCAAATATGGGGCATAGGCTTTCAGGCACAGACTCTAAAGAGGACAGATGTCCAAGCAGGGGCTCGTGGGCGCTGGGTAGCTGGAGTAAAGTGGTATCTACTTGTCAGCAGACTGAAAAGCAGGTCCAATTCTCTTGGATTATCTCCCTAAGTATGTTTCTCAGACCCCTGCATCAGAATTTCTGCAATCTCTCCAGACCTGAGAAATTAAAACCTTTGAGGGGATAGCCAGGGAATCTGCATCTTTAGCAAGCCACTCAATATGACAGGTAAAACCCACTGACCTTGGTGGAGGGTGGGTGTGGATGTCAATTCAGGGCTATCGTGTGGCCAGACAGAGCTGAGTTGGCATTGGCGACCCTAGGTCAGGGACTGTGATGTCTGGAGTAGGGTGGAGGCAGCTACTCTGCTCCCTTGGGTCCCTCAGGACTTAATATGGCCACTGGCAGTCACCATTTCTCGGGGTGACTTTAATGATCCCACTCAATATGATCCCAAAAATACAAAAATTGCTGCTAGCCTGCTCCAGCCTGCCCTATTCTGAAATGGGGGGTAATTTTTTAAAAAGTTGTCTATCTCAACTAAGAAAGAGATTTAAGCAGAAATCACACACGGGCTGGGGGGCAGGAAGGAGTGTGGCTGGAGCAGGAAGTAGGAAATCTCTTAGGATGAGGGACAGGATATTAGACAGGATCAGCCACCCAGCCCCAGAATTAATGCGGCTGCTCCCTTTACTGCACCCTTGGAAAATCATTAGAAAGAAGGTGATTTCTTTACAGAAGCCCAAGGGTGCTTGAGCTTGGATGGAGCTGAGTTCGCCTCAAGAATGAAGGAGTTCACCAGTGTGGATAGGTCTATCCAAATTTGGCCTAACGCACCCTATGAGAGAGGTACCTTCTGCACCATACACCATAGCCCCGAGAAATGGTGACTGCCAGCGGCCATATTAAGTCCTCAGGGACCCAAGAGAGCAGAGTAGCTGCCTCCACCCTACTCCAGACATCACAGTCCCTGACCTAGGGTCGCCAATGCCAACTCAGCTCTGTCTGGCCACACGATAGCCCTGAATTGACATCCACACCCACCCCCCACCAAAGTCAGTGGGTTTTACCTGTCACTGTCTAGGTCTGAGGCACCAGCTGGGCCTGGCGGCTCCAGATCTGGGTAGTGTAGTTCTTCAGGTGTGGTCGCCAGCCCAGCAGCATTGCCTGGGAACCTGTTAGAAATAAAAATCCTCTGGCCCCACCCTAGAGCTTCTGAATCAGAAATTCTGGAGGAGGGACCCAGCAATCTGTGTCTTAACAAGCCTTCCAGGTCATTCTGATCCAGCTCAAGTTTAAGAACCAGTGTGTTGTGCTATTAATAATAACATGAACCACAGTGGTAGATCAACAAAAGTAGCATCATATACACAGGCCTACAAAACACTTTCAAGTGTATTATCTTAATACATTTGATAATATATCAAATGTTGATACCCTCTTCTAATCCTAAGGCTCTGTAGTTCATTTGAATCTCACAGCAGTGCTGAAGTAGATAAGCTGCATTATCCCATTTTACAGAGGAGATTGAGGCTCAGATAGATGAAGTAACTGGCATAGATTACCCCTACCCAGAGCCCACTCATTTAAAAAGCGCACGAAAATTAGAGACTTAACTCTAAATAATTAAAAGTTACCAGCCCACACCCATTTCTTTTCCCCACGCTCCACAGGGATACTGGCCGCAACAGGGGTGAAATTGACTTTCTTTTTATCTGGTCCATTGTTACTCACCTCAAGTGACTATTTCCAAGACCATCTTCCATTAATTCTGGATTTTCAATGCCAGTCTGACACAGAATTAAGACAACAGCCCTCAACCGATAAACAGGCCATGCGCCAAAAGTTCATTTTCAAGTTGGAGGGTTGGAACTCAGATTGCATTTTCCCATGGACGTGACATGGAGATAGTTGTTGGATCCCCAGGTCAAGCCACAAAGCTGTCTGTGAGAGGGAGAGGCAGAGGACACAAGAGTGTTTGGCAATGGGCCAAAGGGTTAAAATCCCAGCTTTCTAATCAGTAACCAACATGAGACAAAAGCCCAAGTTACTTAGCCTTTCTCCGAGCCTCAGTTTCTTCGCCTGGGAATCCTAATACTGACCTTCCAGGGTTGAGAGGATTCAATGAAAATGCATACTGGGTCTGGCACACAGTTGATATTCAACAAGTGGCTGCATTGTTGTTGAACTCCTGAAGTAGAGGCCATATTCTATTTTTGCCCTGAAACCTATGCAATTGAAAAGAAATAGCATACATCTGAAATTATAACAACAAGACTGACTGCAAGAGGATTAACTGCCTCCTAAAGGACCAAGGAAAAGAAGGAAGGGTGTTGGGCTCAGGGGATGGCACAAGAGTCAGGTCCGGCCCTCACCCACTCCTCACACCTTTGGCCTTCCTTCAGCTCACTTGCCGCTTCTTTGGGAACCTTCCTTGGACTTCCAGCTTAGGTCAAATCTCTCTAGTACCTGCTTCAGTAGCCCCACGTACTTGCTCTTCATAGCCTTACACTGATTATAATGTTACCCTCATTTGCTTAATGCCTGTTTTCCCCACAACCTCACAAAGCCCATGAAGTCAGGGCTCAGGTCAGTTTCTGCTCATCAGTGTATCTTCCCCTGGTACTTTGTCCTGTGCCTGGAACACAGTAGGTACTCAAATATTTGTAGAATGAATCACACCAGAGCAGCTGGGCAGGGAAGAGGAGGTTGTGCGCAGCTGACTGCACATATGTGCAGATAACAAATTGGCGGTCTGTGACTCAGGGCTACCCGGAGAAGCACAAAACTCTTTTTCTGCCCCAATAAAATCAATCTGCTGCTGCCATATCACTCAGCCAAAAAGGCTGATTATTAAATGCACAAGTTATTAAACCCAAAGGCATCCTCTTCCAATGGGTGCACATGCCCCAGGCTGCTCAAAGGGCATGTGCTGAATGAAGCAAAATGGCACAGGAATCCAGGCAGGTCTGGGATGTGCTGCAGTTCTCCCTACCTCAATCTCAAAGTGGAGGGATGCCAGCCTCACCACAGCTGGCAGCCTCACTACACCTTGGAGCTCTACAGCAAGGTATGGAAAATAATGCTGCCAGCTGCAATGTACTGAGTGTCTACATGTACCAAGCAATAGTCCTGGGTGATCCTCAAAACCTAATGAGGTAGTTATGGTCCCCTTTCTACTGATGAAGAAACTGAGACTCAGGGAGACCAGGAACATACTCATGATCACATAGTGAATAAGTAGCAGAGCCAGAACTATTAATAGAACCCAAATCAGATCGCAAAGTGTGTGCTCTTAGCCATATTCAGCCATCCATCACCATATTAGGTATAAGTTTCTCTAAGAGTCTGTGAAGGATGTACAGACCTTGGAGACTCAATGCAACATGATATAAAACAGAAAAGAGATACAATTCTAGTGTGGGATCTTCTACTACTATGTGACCCAGAGTAAGTCATTTCACCTCCCTGGGCCCCAGGGAGGCTTCCTCCCCAGTAATGTTAAAGAATGAACTAGATGGCCATTAAGAGAAGAGATAGGATGCTGTTGAGCACACAAAAACACGTGCCAGTTAGAACCTATCATGAAACCACATCTGCCTGGCCTTTACCTAGGACCCAGCCATACTGCCTCTCAGCAATCTCTCACCCAAACTGGAGGTTAGCCGGAAACTTTGAGCTTTCTGGTAGGGAGGGAAGGAATGACAGAGGACACTTACTTTTCTACTAGGCCCCCTGAAACTGGCTTGGAATGAACCAAAGATAAGTAATAAGGGAAAGGAGACTGTTTACCATACATTTAAATATCTAAACCTCCCTCCCTCCTGCAGAGAACTGAAAAAATACCATATGCTGCAAAAGAAGCAGGTGTCAGTCTCCAAGTCTTCCATGGGCTCACACCCATCAGCAGTCTTCTGTGCAGCCCCACCTCCCTCTGGGATGTGTTCAACATACACCCAAGACCAACTGCAGGGACTGCCTTCAGAGGCCAAGGCCATCCGTCCAAGTAACAGATCTTCCCTCACTTCAACCCCTGCACTGCTGTACAGAGTGATCTGGAATTTACAGTCTCTTCTACAAAGCCTTACAAGGTCAAAAATGCTCAAGTTGTGTGATTCCTAGGATAAAAAGGCTGTGAAACAGAACAGGCTAAATGGCCGATACAAACGACACATCAGAAAGCCAAAAAACCCAACAGCCAAATGCAATCAGCAACGGGCAGAGCTGGAGCCAAGGCGCCTGGTGCTGGCCAGGCTTCAGCAGCACACAGGCCTGTGCTGCCACCAGCACCTGTGGATGTCACCACCTCCTGCTGGTCCCCTCCAGCACACAGACCAGTGCTGCCACCAGCACCTGTGAATGTTACCACCTCCTGCTTGTCCCCACTAAGAGTGAGCACAGACACCCCAGAACCAAAATAGGAGTCACAAAAGAACTGACATCCATTTTTATATGACTCCTGAGCTCTATACTCTGCAAAACCCATACTGACTTTTACATGTATGGCAGGGTATGGAGGAAATGGCTAAAGATACTTTGTAAAATGTTCGTCAAAATAAAACCTGAATTTTAAGCAAGAGCAGAAGGGGAGGAGTGGAGGAAGGAAGGAAAAGCCCTCTTTTTTACCATAATCCTAGATGCACTAAATCCAGCAATGTATATGAAATATTTCAGGAGCAGGAAAGTGGGGAGAAATGAGGGAAAGAAAGAGGGGGAGAAGGAAAAATACAGAAAGGGGAACAGTGTAAAGAGAAAGCCCCATGCTAAGTCATCCCAACCTGAAGCTGCCTCGTAGCCTTGGTCCTGCTCTCCTCTCCCCCTACTTACCAAGGCCTTTCAAAAGGGAGTTCTGCAATTCCACTCTAACCGTCAAACACCAAAAACACAACAAAACCTGACAAAATAATTGTACTAAGTCAGCACCCAATCTCCTGCAAAATCAGAAAAGCAAACTGACAAATATTAAGTGGACCACCATCAATACCAGACACAGAATTTGAAGACATTTCCAGCTTCTTATAAAAAGCTTCTAGGCTGGGCACGGTGGCTCACACCTGTAATCCCAGCATTTTGCAAGGCCGAGGCAGGTTGATCCCCTGAGGTCAGGAGTTCGAGACCAGCCTGACCAAAATGGAGAAACCCCATCTCTACATACAAAATTAGCCAGGCATGGTGGTGCATGACTGTAATCCCAGCTACTCGGGAGGCTGAGGCAGGAAAATCGCTTGAACCCGGGAGGTGGAGGTTGCAGTGAGCCCGGATCACGCCATTGCACTCCAGCCTGGGCAACAAGAACGAAACTCCATCTCAAAAAAAAAAAAAAAAAAAAAGCTTCTAGGCCAGGCATGGTGGCTCAGGCCTATAATCCCAGCACTTTGGGAGGCTGAGGTGGGCGGATTGCCTGAGGTCAGGAGTTTGAGACCAGCCTGGCTAACATGGTGAAACCCCATCCCTACTAAAAATACAAAAATTAGCCGGGCATGGTGGCGCACGCCTGTAGTCCCAGCTACTAGCTACTTGGGAGGCAGAGGCAGGAGAATCGCTTGAACCGGAAGGCGGAGGTTGCAGTAAGCCAAGATCTCGCCACTGCACTCCAGCCTGGGCGACAGAGCAAGACTCCATCTCCAAAAGAAAAGCTTATAAATGCCTAAATATACTTCAGCAAACCCCTTCAAATTAAATAGTAAAATGCAGCTTTATGAAATTAAAATTTTAAGGTATTTAAAAATAAAGGAAGCGTTATGCATTCATACTCAAAGGGCACAACATGCTCCCACAATCTGGCCATAAATGCCTGGGGGCCTAAGAGAATGCAGAAAGACTGAGAATCTAATCTATTAGATCTAGCTATGGTTTTCCAAATTAGGGAAAAGGGTAGTTGGCAGTTAAACTGAAACCAACAGACTTTTACTCTCTGTGAAATTTGCTAAAATGGACATTTCTACAAAAAGATGTTTAAAGTGTTTTTTTATATATTAACTTCAGTACTCTCAATACCATCTGTCCTACTGCTCAAATATATTTTAAAAGCAACACACACACAAAGAATGGTTCCAGTTCTATCCATGCCCTGAATTCAAAGTAATTACCACAGATGGATTCTGAACCAGAAAACCAGACAGACGAGTGTTTATTAAATACCTACTATATGCCAGACCTCAGTGCTAATAAGGTACCCCCTTTGCCTGACCCTTTGTCTTCCCAGTTGCCAATGGCCATGATAGGTTAAGAATGAAGAGGGACTGAATGCCATACCACACCTTCAGATACAGCTGATATTTACCAGCAGGCAGAGGTGAACGGCACACAGAGAGCTTGGAGCTCAGTGCAACCGAGGAGCATGTCAGCCCTAAGTCATCCTTTTTCATCTTAAGAGGCTGACAAAAGTAACTCTTTCATCTTCCTTTCTCTCTTAGCATTTTTTTTTTAATGGAGTCTTGCTCTGTCGCCCAGGCTGGAGTGCAGTGGTGCGATCTTGGCTCACTGCAACCTCTGCCTCCAGGGTTCAAGGGATTCTCCTGCCTCAGCCTCCCGAGTAGCTGGGATGACAGGCGTGAGCCACCATGCCTGGCATTCTCTCTTAACTTATAAGCCTATCTTCCCACCCTTCAGGCCTTCCTGATTGAGGACAGAGCTTCCTCCCATAATTTTTTTTTCTTCTGTGAGACAGGGTCTCATTCTCTGTCACCCAGGTTGGAGTGCAGTGGCGTGATCACAGCTCACTGCAGCTCAACCTCCAGGGCTCAAGCCATCCTCCTGCCTCAGCCTCCTGAGTAGCTGGGACTACAGGCACCCGCCACCATGCCCAGCTAATTTTTGTATGTTTTGCAGAGACAGGGTTTCAATATGCATTGCCCAGGCTGGTCCTGAATTGCTGAGCTCAAGTGATCCCCTTGCCTCAGCCTCCCAAAGTGCTAGGATTACAGGTGTAAGCCACCACACCCGGACTTCCTTCTCTAATTTTATCTTGTTTCTGGTCACCAATAAGACTGAATCTGGAACTTAGTAGAATCTCAGAGTGGTAGAAAAGTGAAAATGGGGGTGTCTGGAAAAAGGATGAAGACACATCACTAACTTCAAGAACACAAGTTTTCCAGGCCTCATAAAGCTCAGAGCCAGGTGCCGGTGTGGTTCTATAAGTTAAAGAGAGACAGGAAGGGTGCAGAAGTTCTGACAGGGTCCCAAGGCCCAACCGAAAGGTGCCTCCTTTTCTCCCTTTCCTTCTCCTTGTTGCTGATTATTCCCCTTTTGTTCTTCTATTCAACCCATACTTATTTCTTGAGTCCCTACTTAACATATGCATGTTTCCCAGTTTAACACTGCCTTCATCAACATAATGCCGTCACACACATAGCACCTGACATTTTATGAACACAACCCTTCAGCAATCTTATAGAAAGCCTTTTGTGAAAAATAATCCCTGAAGAGAAATGTCACTGAACATTATTTTGGGTTGCTGGACCACAAATCCCACTAGTGCCCACCAACTTCATGTCAATATTCAGAACCATGAGGCAGATCATTCATATGGGTGCAAAATACTGATAATGAATGCTTGGCAAGAGTTCTTTCTGCATGGCCACTTAGGGGACACACAAGAGCCGATTTCCAAGGCTGGCACTAACAATCGAACAGTAATAATGAGTAAAAGCAGCCATGCTGTATTGGGTACCTGTTTATAGGTCAGGCATTAAGCTGGTGCTTACATACATTATCTGGTTCAATCAATCCTTACAACTGAGGCCAATTTTATCATCCCAATTTATTGGAGAAGAAAAGCTGAGCTCCAAGACTTTGCCCACAGTCACACAGCAAGTAAAGAAGCAGCACTAAAATCTGGACCCTAGACAATCCAACAACTACACTTCTCCTTTCCCCAGAGGTGGACATGAGCGAGACAGGACTTCAGAATGTCTGGAGACCCTCCTCAGTTCTGGGTGCCCTCTCTTCTGCCTGTGGATAAGGCAGGTGGGAACGAATGCTGGGGATGGGAAATCTGTGTGTCAGAAATAAACGTGTAAACATTTTCTCTATGCCCTAAATAATGTCACTTACCTCTCAAACCATTACCTCATGCTTTTGCACTTGAACAGTTTAAAAGCAAGTAATTCTTTGCTAAGTAAAATACTTCAGCACAGAAAAGCAAGGTCTCACCTATTCAGACTGGGTTTCAAAGAAGCAATCTGCACTACTGTATTCGAGTTATATTCCAAGATTTGTCTAAAACTTTCAGGTTCCACACCTAAGACTAGACTACTCCCAGGGCTAGGCTATCAGAGAATTATTAGATTCTCTACTTCATCCTCAGCTACCACTAATGAAAAAGACAGGGGTGCATGGAACACGGCTCCAAGCTCCCTGACCCTGCAGCAGACTGCAGCCAAGCTCTGCAGCCCTGAGTTCCTGAGGACAGGGACATGCATGTGTTGCATTAAGAAAAATAATTATAAGAGGCAATAGACTCCCATTTGGAAACCCAGAGAAAATAAAACCACATTCATCAACATTCCAATCACAGTATTATTTTAGGACAGTTCCCTGCAGTTTTTAAAAAATACATTTAGCACATGGTTGTAACCGTAGCCCATATGCAATTCTGTTTTATTTCAACTACTTCTACTTGATTATCAAGGGTCACCTGTTCTATTGTGCCTTTCCCAGACATCCACTTGTTCAGGTGAAACAAACCCTTCTCCTCTATGCCTTCACCATCCCTTAAACACACATGAATTGTGCCCCTCTAAAAGGTTAAGTAGCTTACACATCAGGCTCCCCCTATAAGCCATACCCCTTCCAGAGCGATATGATTGTGAGCTTTGATTATTTCTCATGTATTTGGCAAAAGCAACACCAAAATGTTAGCAGGGATAACACTGGAGCAGCAAGACCATGGCTGATTTCCACTTTTTGATGTGGCTCCAACTTTTCTTTCGACAACATATAATTTCTTTCGTGCATATTTAACTGATTATAAAAGTTTCTTAGAACTGCTATTGATCAACTTCAAAATCACACAAAGTTCGGGGTCTAAGGGTAGGAGACATGGGCCAATGTCTCAATTTTAAAGCAGGAAAGTGGGTGATCCTGATATCTACAAATAAATAAGCCTGGACGACTACAGACCAATAATGGCTCCTGGCAAAATTATAGAACAAATGGTTTGGGAACATTTCGAAAAAAATGTGAATGTTGGGAAAAGGCAATGTGCGTCCACAATGACAAAGGCATGCCAAAACCAATCGATTTTTCTCTTGTGGTTACCAAGTTGGTAGATCAGGTGAGATGCCAAAGATATCATGCACCTAGATTTCAGCAAAGCATCTAGAAAAACCTCCTATGATCCACTTGTAGATAAGACAGTGAAACAGAGTGAAGCTGCTTGCACTACTGTCTATGTAGCCAGGTGGTTACTACCCCACTGACCATACATCACTCCCTCCTTTGGGCCGCCATTGTGCTCTGTGCATATGCTCTCAGAGCACTTATTAAACTTGATTGAGTTACTTGTCTTTCTACTAGACCAGGTGTCAGCAAACACACCCACAGGCCTAACCCAGCCCGTCACCTGTTTTTGCAGTTTTATAGGAACAGCCACGCCACTTGTCTCCATCTTGTCTATGGCTACTTTGGTGCCACAATGGCAGAGTTGAATAGTTACAACAGAGAATGTATGGCCCGCAAAGCTGACAATATTTACCATCTAGCCCTTTAGAGAAAAAGTGTGCCAATCATGATCTCTTTTCAAGCTGATGATCTCTTTCCAGGCAGGACAGTTGTCTTACTCCTTTATACCTTCGGCACTGGCATAGTGCCTGGCACATAATGGGCACATAATAAACATCTGGTGAGTAAATGTATACATTGGCATCACTAATGACTTGATGACAAGCTAGAGAAGGGTTACTGGTGGAATGATGCAGGGTTCAATTCTTAGGCACACACTGTCCACTGTCTTCTTAACAATGACTTGACTAGAGACAGACATGAAGGGCAGGCTTATCAAACCTTCAGATGGCACAAAACTGGGAAGAAGAGCTAATGCTATAGATGCCAGAATCAAGATTCAAATGACCTTAACAGCCCAGCATTCTGGGCGAAAAACAAGGGCGATTGTGCAAAAGTACGGGCTGGGGGCAGGTCTAAACTTCCTGAAGTCCACGAGACCTGCCCTGGCAACCATTCATGGGAAACAGAGAAGGGTGCCATCCTGACCACAAGGTTCATCAGAGCCCACAGTGCCCAGAGTAATACAATCTTCAAAGGCATTAAAAGTAGGACAGCATCCGGTTCACAGAAAAAATGGTAATACTCACACTGTACCCTGCTGTGGTCAGGCCACAAGTGGAGGATTCAGCTCAGGGCACCACACTTCTTTTAATGTATTGTTTTTAATAGATTCCAGTCACATGGTTTAAAAGACACCCAATGGTTTCTAGTGAAAAGTCCCTACTCCACCCCCAAGTCAAAAGCAACCAACATTACCCATTGCTTTTGTACCCTTCCAGGTGTAGTATATGCACATACAAGCAAATGTCCTGTCCTGTTTTTGCACAAATGATAGCATACCATACAGCTTAACATTATTTTTTCACATAAAAAATATATGCTACAGAGTCCCATGTCAGTACTTAAAAAGCTGCCTCATTTCTTTCTGTGGCTGCACAGTCTTCGATTGCATGAAGACACTATACTGATGGACATTTAGGTTTTCCAGTCTTTTGCTACCACAAACAATGCTGTCAGAAATGGACATACATCTTTTTTCACATATGCAGGTATATCTGTAGGACAGATTCCACAAAGTGGAATTATAGGATAAAGTGGGCATCTTTGTAATTTTGATAGATATTGTCTAATTGGATACCACCTTTTAAAGAGAGAAACTGACAAAATGGAGTTTTCTAAAAAGGGGGGCTGGAATTTATGTCCCGGATGGAAGAACTAAAGAGGCTTAATATGGAGCAAAGAGGGCTGCAGGGAAAGATGAGCACCATCACCCTCAGATACCCACAGCTACCATCAATAAGTTCAGTCCTCCTTCACCAACCCTGTGCCTGACACATGCTTGCAGGCTTGCATACATCATCTCATCGACTGTCACAACAACCCTGAGAGATGGGCATTTTTATCCTCACTATGCAGATAAGGAAACTCAGGCCAGAGTCCTCTTGCCAAAGGCCACAGAGCCAGGAAGGGGCAGAGCTCAGACTCAAACCAACCCAGGTAACTCCAAGGCTGCTGCACCTTATCTTAATCCCCTGTCCCTCCGGGCTGGGCCCTGTGGCCACAGCAGCATTCTCAGACCTGGCGCACCCGCAGATCACCCGGGCAGCCTCTGCACAGGCCCCACCACAGATCCTGGTCTAATTTTGAGGGGAGTTGGGGGGAACAGATATAGTTTTGAAAGCGCCCCCCTCTCTCAGGCGCATCCAATGTGCAGGCAAGGCTGAGAATTATTGCTCTAACCCACAGCAGTAGTTCTCCAACTAGGAAAGGCATCAAATTCACCTGGATTACTTGTAAAAAAGATTTTGGGGCCCCCACCCTGTGAGTTTCTGAATCAGCAGGTCTGGGGTGGGGCTGGAGAATTTGCACAAGTTTCCAGGTGATACTGATGCTGGTGGTCCAAGAACCATGCTTTAAGAACTACTCTACAGAAGCAAGAGCTACTACTACTCCTCTTAGTAATACATAGCAATTAACATTTTTCAAGGCCCATTATCCCAGCGAGCCTTCACTGTTCTGGAAGGTCCAATGGGATAATGTCCTCTGTTAAATGAAGTGAAAACTGATACTCAAGTGTCTTAGCCAAGTTTATAAGTGTTATATAATCTTCACTTCTTCTTTTCTTTCTTTCTGTAAAATTCTTTGGCTTATACTTAGGTTTTCTGACATATAGTTCAATCTTCTTTCCACTGTACTAACACCAGGCTCTAAATTCCAAGAGGGCAAAAACCTTATCTATCTTGTTTACTCGTATTCCTCCTGAACCTAAAACAGTCGGTGCTCAATACATACGTTTGAATGACGAAATGAATCATGGGGTGTAAAAACTAGTGTGACATGGGTTCTAAATGAGAAAACTGTATTACAGGATGATTTCAGCTCATATGAAAGAATTTTAACAATTAGCCGGACACAGGGGCTCATGCCTGTAATCCCAGCACTCTGGGATGCCAAGGTGGGCAGATCATTTGAGCTCAGGAGTTCGAGACCAGCCTGGCTAACATGGGGAAACCCCGTCCTTACTAAAAAAATACAAAAATTAGCCAGGCATGGTGGCAGGTGCCTGTAATACCAGCTACTCGGGAGGCTGAGGCAGGAGAATCACTTGAACCCAGGAAGCGGAGGTTGCAGTGAGCCGAGATCACGCCACTGCACCCCAGCCTGAGCAACGGGGTGAGACTCTGTCTCAAAAATGATTAATTAATTAAGAATTTTAACAATTAAAATAATTCAAAAAATAAAATGAACTGACTCAATAAGTAGTGAGCTCCCTGTCCTTGGAAAGATGCAAGCAGAGGCCAAATAGCCATGTAACAGAAATGTCACAAAGCAACTATACACCCCAAGACAATGTATAGTTGACCTCCATCACCTCTAATATTTTTCACAAAGCTAAATTTAATTCCTGTGTGATCCAGTAGAGAGGTGGCACTCTATGAATCCTTCTTGACTACTGGTCAGCAAGCCTGCCAATAGCTTCACTACATAAGTTTACACCAATTGTTGCACTTCTCAGCCCCAATTTCCCTGGACACAAAAGGAAGTGGTTTGTCAATCTCTTGGTATTGTCTAACAAAGTGACTGGCAAATAATAAACAACTAACAGATGTACCCAAGAACTTAAAATGCATACGACGTCTGCCTTTTCCCCTCTCTGCCATTCTGCATTGCAACTAATCCTGCATCTAATTGATATCTCCATGAAAATTAAACTTGAGGAAGAACCAAGGGCAAATTCAAAACCACACTGAGCCACCCTTTAAATTCCATACCTTTGCCAGTTTAATTATCAGTCTATTATTTTTTAAAAGTCCATTCTTCTAACAGCCACTTTCTGGGCACCCACTGTGGGCAGAACACTATGCAAGACCCTTGGAGAATACAGAGAAGGCTCATGCCCTGCTCTGCCTTCTTGGGTGTGTACCTGCATCTACCACATTGTTTAAAGATAGCTCTGAATTTCCCCCACCTGGGTAATGTCGAGGGATTCATTAAAATTTACTAGTGCAGAGCTGTGTTTACAGATTGATTTCATCAAGGAAGACCAAAACACAGAATAATAGAATGAGGAGTGAACCAAGACCCAGATGAAAACTTTTAATTTTTAAGGTCTAGGATACCAGTTGTCAAGGTTTACCTCTTCGTAACAGGTCAGAACACAGTGCTGTGCCTGGCCCAGCCCTTGTCCAAAAATCCATTTCACTCACACCTGAATGATATAAAGGGGTCATCCTGAGAGTGGTTCTTAGGCAACAGCTTCTCAACATCACCAACACTGTGAAGTCTTAGAGGCACTAGATTTCCAAGGGGAAAGGATAAGAAACTGGGGAAGACTCCCAGGCAGCCATATAAAGCCTAAGACTCTTTATTTACTTACTTTGTATATTAAAAACTGTTTCTGGCTGGGTGCAGTGGCTCACGCCTCTAATCCCAGCACTTTGGGAGGCCGAGGTGGGTGGATCACCTGAGGTCAGGAGTTCCAGACCAGCCTGGACAACATGGTGAAACCCCATCTCTACTAAAAATACAAAAATTAGCCGGGCATGGTGGCACATGCCTGTAATCCCAGCTATTCGGGAGGCTGAGGCAGGAGAATCGCTTGAACCCGGGAGGTGGAGGTTGCAGTGAGCCAAGATCGCACCACTGCACTCCAGCCTGGACGACAGAGCAAGACTCAGTCTCAAAAAAAAAAAAAAAAAACTGTTTCCACAGACACAGTACCAACAAATGAGAGCCACACAGCAGCTATTAAAACACTGAGAACTCCCTGGAGGACCCTACAAAGACGGTCAGTTTGGAACCAAAGCGGAGATTCCATTTGTCAGAGAAGTTGAAACCTTTGGCTCCCATGCTAGACAATGCAAATGACCTCTTCAGAATGTAGGAGGCCAAGAGAGAATGACTCAGAAAAGGGAAGCCAGTCATATACTCCAAAGCCAGAGATGAAAGGCTGAGATGAGTGTTTGCTGTCATGATTCAGCTCTTAAACAGATTCTGACAGCCACATTCAGGTGCCTGTTAACAAGGCTTTTCTTCCTTAAGGAATATCAAAAACAGCCTGCAGAAACAGTTCATAAGCATACACTGTCAAGATTCTGGACACTTAAACTACCAAGCAGTTTGCCGAGGGCATCATTGCAACAATAAAACATTCAAAAAGCTAACATTTTATTGTCCAGTTCCTGTAGACATACAGCTGAGGAGATTAGGGAGGAAAAGATTGCAGGTTGAAATCTTGTAGCCCAGAGGTCCCAAAACTCTAAGATGTTTAAGAATCACCTGGAGTGCTTGATAAATGCAGAACCCCAGGCCCAGCCCCTAAAGAGGCTAACTGTATGAACGCAAAAAAGGCACTGCCCCATAAGGACTCCATATTTCAGTAAGCACCCCATGCCTTTCAAAGGTAGGTGGTCCCTAGACAACTCTTGAGGAAACGCTGACCTGGTCCAATGGGCTGTTTTTGTAAGTAAGAAAAATGAAGCCCAAAGTAGTGCAGTGACTTGCCCAAGTCCAACTTCCTAAGTCCAATAATGGCTCCACAAGGAAGAAAGCTAGAAATAAGAATACATGCCTCACATTATAACCCAAATTGTTGAAGAGCATGGTCAACGCCTAGGGCAGCAGACAGCAAGCTTGGTCCTTAAACAGAGCCTCTTCCCAATGAAAGAACCTGCAAAAGAGGTCCCCTGGAAGGAAGACTGATTAGCAAATAGCAATAACTGGATTCAGCAGGGCCCCTGTGTTTCTTGCCACAGAACTCTGTCTACACCCCAAACACTGTCACCTGCACTGCCACTTCCTATTCACCTGACTGTGAACACCTGCAGGGCAGGGACTGGGTCCCAGCCATCTCTGCATCACCACTGTCACATAGAAAGTCTTCATGAACTCTTTTATTCCAAGAATGAACGCTGTTACCACCCTCTGCATAGAATGCCTTCCAAGACGCTGGTTCACCTGCTGCACTTCCCTTCATCCCAGCTCCAGCTCAGGTGCCACCTCCTCCCACCAGACACAACCAGGTGTTCCTTCCTACCTCTCCCAGAGGACCCTGTACTTACCTGTTAGTACTTATCACACAGCTTTGTAATCATCTTGTTTACCTATGAGACAACTCCTTGAGAGCAATGATTTTGTCTTTGAAACCTCAGCCCCTAGCTCAGCTTGCCATGCAGAAGTTGCTCAACAAATGTTTAGAAGGTGTTCAATAAACGGAGGGAGGCAGGAAGAATGAAAGGGAGAAACTAATCTAAAATATCTCACTACAGACTCAAAACCCTACAAAGTTGTAGATGTGCTCTGCTGGGGTAAAGAAATACTTTAGTATTTCCTCTGCTCCAATCTGAAAAGTCAAGTCACCTTCTCTCCAGAGCCACCATGATCAGAGAGTTGTATTGGCAGCACTTGGAAAGGTCCTCCCCTGTCAATACCCCAACACACCTGTGGTCCACCCTCAACACATTCCTTCAACTCCCTCCTCCCAGCTTAGCCAGAGCTTCCCGAGCCTCAGACCTTCCCACAGGTCTGTACTGAGAACCGAGCACTTATCTCTGCCCACCCTGTACATGTTACCTGCCCTGGGGCATCTGTGGAGGACATCGGTCCCCATACAATACTCCCTGGTGCACAGGCCAGGCAAAGCACCAAGGGAGGTTCTCCAAACATCCAGAGCTAGAGAGGGGCTTTTCAGGCAAAGACGGTTTCTCTTTGAGAAGTCAAAGCCAGACTTTTGCCCTCAGCCTGCTCTGCCATGCTCTGCCACATCCCCGCACTCTAGGCAACTACCAGCTCGCAGCCAGGTAGAGCAGCACTAAACTTCCAACTCAGAGGTGCCAACTCTGTGGTTTACACCTGCTACTCCTTCACCTTTGCAAGGCCTTGTGCAGCTGGCCAGGCTCCCTCTGCCCACCAAACTGCGAGCCAGAGCCCCATTTCACATGTGCAGAAACTGCCCTAAAAGGCTAAGCGACTTGCCGGAGGTCACACCGCTCAAAAGCAGCAGAACTGGGGCTCACAGCAAGGTGTGCAGACTTTCCACTCATTGCTGCCACAGTGGCCACATGTATCAGTCGTCTCCTGGACCCAGTATGGTTTTCTCACCGTCTTAACTGGGGCCTTCCATTTTCAAAGCCAACAGCCCTTGAAACCTTTTTGAGAGTTTTCCCTATTTGCATTTTAGCTGCTATATAACAAACCAGATTTCCTGATTCTTTCTTGTGTTTATTATGTTCAGGATATTTTTTCCTAATGCTCTGAGAATTATTCCCATAGGAAACATTCAGCTCATTTGGAACTCTTTTGACACTAAAACCTCTTTCCCTGAGAACCTGCCTTCAGGGGCAAAACAAGGCTGGTGGCTGCTGATAAGCCACAGCGTGGCATGGAGAAGCAGCACAGACTTTCAATGAGGCAGCCCCCGTCCCGGGTCCACCCCCGACGACGAGCTGTGCAATCCACCACAGTCAACTTCACCTTCCCAGGTCTCAGTTTCCCCACCACACAATATAAATAATAAAACCTAACTTAAGGGATTGTTGTTAGGATTTAAGATAACATGCACAGGGGCCAACATGTGCATTGTGTGACCTTAAATCCTAACAACGACCTCTTAAGTTACGTTTTATTATTTTAACTCTCTCCCCGAATAGGAACTGATATTATTTCAATTACTTTCAGGCAAAGTCAACTTGGAGGGGAAAACACAGTATATGTATTTTTCTCATGCCCTGAGATTTCGTCCCATAAGAAATACTCAGGAAAGCCTCCTGCCACAAATAAATGCAGTCATGGAGGAGAAATCAGAAATGAAGGGGGCAGCTTGGACACCTTAGGAAGGCAAAAGGGGATGGTTACTCTCTTGGGGCTAAAAAGGCCTCTCAAATGCCCCAGGTTCCCTCAGTCCCAACCCCCACAACCTACAAGGCCTGTTATCTAAGACAAGCCACTAACCCTCACTGAGCCTCACTTCCTCATCTGCACGACACAGATAACCTCACCAACAACCCCTAGCTGTCCAGGATGGTGGAAGGAAGGGTTTCTCCAAGGGTGGCCTGCACACCCCCTGCACCTCAGGCCCTGCTGGGAACCTTCCCGGCCTCTGGTTCCTGCTCCTTCCTTCCTGACAGAGCCTCCACTCTGTTCAGGTACCCACCCCACCTCCAGATGGCTCAGGAAATGGGATCCCCTTTCAGTCAACAGTGATTGACTCAGGGAAGACATGTAACCCAACTCCAGCCAAGAGGGCATGATGAGAAGAGAGCTGGTGGTGCCTCCAAAAGCTTCCTGACTCCTGAGAAGAAGCACCAGAATCCATTTATACCCTTCTTTCCAAGAATGTTGTGTCTGAGATGCTTGGAAATGCTGTGGCTGTCTCATTCCCAGCTTGCAAATGAAGATAATGCCAAGGATGACAGAGATGAGAAGAAGCTGGGGTCTTGTTGACATCACCAAGCCACTGAAACAATCAATCCCAAACCCGCCCAGTGTCTGGATTAAGAATGGCCCCATTGCACAACTCCAGGGGGCATGATTCACATTGCAGTCCACATGAAACCACTCCTGTTTGAAAGACAATGAATTTCCCTATTGTCATCCTGTGCAGGCTAGACAACTCCATCTTGAATGTTAATCCATCACATTGACTTCTGATTAACCACTGTTCACGGAAGCCCTCTAAGATTTCCAGTGTATCGGTTCTTCTTTGTCTAAGAGACTGTACATAAATCCTGCCCTTAGGTGAAAACAACCTTGATATTATCATGCTTCAAATGTCCTACACATCCCTTCGTAAGTCACTCCCTCCCTATGGTACCGTATATAAACCCTGGGTCTAGGGGGTAATAGCGCAGGGATCCACCATCTTGTCTCACCACCATCCGAGACACAGACATGGTTTCTGTTCAGAAGTCCCTATTGAATGTTTCTTTCTGAGAAACTAGATAAATCAGCCTCTTTCTTCAGCCTGTCAGCATCCTTGAACTTTGGGGGTAGGTTCGCATAGGCCTGCCCACTGCAAAACATAGCCAATCTGACTTAGGGTTTCTGACTTGCAGCTGAAAAAATCTGGGTATGACCTGCATAACCTAGGGAATATATTAAAAATCACGAGTTTTGGGTCCACCAGAGAGTAATATGCATTTTTAACAAGCACCCCAGGGGATTCTTACGCTCCCCAAGTTTAAGAACCAGTGATTTAACGGAATGTAGAGATGTCCAGTGCAATGCCAGGCACACAGACAACACTATGCCACAGTCCAAAATGGACTTACCAGAGAAACACCATCCCACTTTTTCACTTGTGAAAAACTGCAGAAAGAACAGATGAGGACAACCGAAAGGGGAGTGTGAGCTGTCAAACAAAGAGCACCTCTTCCCCTAAAAGGCTGCTTCTGCGTGGTTTTAGGAAACCGTCTGCTAACATTCAGCCAAAATTCTCTCCCAGGACAACCCACTGCTGCTGGTTGCCTCCACAGCTGCACAGCTGGAGTCTACCTGGACCTCTGTTCTTGTGGACCTCAGCACACAGCACAGCAAACAGGCTCACGGCCACATGACTGGCCGTCCCGCTCTCCCGGTGGCCATTTTAACTTTATTAAAAGGTCATTTTCCTGGCCTGGCTATCTCTTATCCTGGACAGATCACCCCCTGTGGCACCAGGAAATGGCAAAGGAAGCTGGATTTATTAGAAGAAGATAAAAGAAGGAGCTGGCTGAGCCACCAGGCTGTCTAGAAATCATTGTTTTTGAAATGTCAAATATCCAGAAATCCTAAGGGGTCACAGCTATGCCCCTAATTCCAAAGGTAAACCAAGACCAGAGGGGCGGTGGGACTTGGGGCCCCCAATCATGCAGCTTTTTCCTTTTTTTTTTTTTTTTTTTGACATGGAGTCTAGCTCTGTCACCCAGGCTGGAGTGCAGTGGCGTGATCTCGGCTCACCGCAACCTCCGCCTCCCGGGTTCAATCGACTCTCCTGCCTCAGCCTCCCGAGTCGCTGGGATTACCGGTGCCTGCCACCATGCCCAGCTAATTTTTGTGTTTTTAGCAGAGACAGGGTTTCACTGTGCTGGCCAAGCCGGTCTCAAACGCCTGACCTCATGATCCGCCCTCCTCGGCCTCCCAAAGTCCTGGGATTACAAGCACGAGCCACCGCGCCCGGCCCATGCAGCTCCTTCAACACTAGTCAGAGTCATAGGGGTTTCCTACCATGGCAATGCTAAGGGATGATCAGGGGGCAGAGACTGTGTGGTGTGGATAAAAGGAGACTGGAAGGAGGCATCAGCACCAATTTAGAGAAGCCCTTTCAGGACATGAGTTGTGTGAATAAACCGTGAAGGCCAAGGGCAGCAAAGAACATCTCACCTGCTCTTTTTGATGTTAAGATCCTTTGGGTAGGCCTATTTAATTCATTTTGGCTTTTTTTCCCCATTCAATAAGTATTTGAGTGACTATTAAATGAAGAAGACTACACTAGGGGTTGCAGTGACAAGGGAGGGGGCCAGAGCTGAAGAAAGCACGAAGCATCTCAGTCTAACAGTGAGGATAAGGCAAACAGAGGAGAAAGTGAAAAGCAAGTCCCATTAGGGGAAGTGTCCTCTTCAGAAGACCTCCCTACCCTCCCAAGTCCAGTGATCAGGCACCTTCCACTCTGTGCTTCCCCAACACCCTCGGCATATAACTATCATTGCAGCTACCACACTGCACCATATCTGTCTCTGTCTCCCGTAGCAAGAGACTCAACATCTCGTTCATCCTCATATATCTAGCACAAGTCCTGGTACAAGGAGGGACTCAATAAGCACTGGTTGATGAAATGGATAAATGAATGGATGGATGATGGGTGGAGAGATGGATGGATGAGTAGATGGATACAGATGCCCAGGAATTCTGGCCAGCAAATCAGGGAAAGCTTCATGAGGGCTAAGGCATCTGAGCTAGAACTTGAAGGATGTGAACAAGTAGAGATGAAGAAGAGACCACTTCATCCAAAGTGCCTAGTACCATGTTAGGGAGGCATAAAGTTGGTGCTTCATAAATGCATCCTGGATGGGTTTACTACTGAACTGGGTTTTCCTAAGTGAAGGAATCTGCCTTCACTTCCTATAGCCTACCATCTCTCTCTAGATAAAGAGAAGCAGGCCCTAAACAGCAATTAAACTGATAAACCAAGGGAAAGGCAACTAACTATCAGTCTCTACAAACATTACTCTCCAAAGACAGTTTAGCAGAAAGAAGACACTCCATTTGTACTGATAAGAGTTTTCTAGGATCCATTGTTAAGAGGCAAAAGCAATATATATATATTATACACATTCCCCATGTATGTATCTGCATATAGAAATCTTGGAAGGATACGCAAGAAACTGATAAAAGTAACTACCTATCTGTTGGATAATATATAATTCATCACCTAAACTGGGACACTTTTGAAAATGAAAGAGGGTGTGATTGATCATTCACTGGAACAAAGAAGGTAAACCGGAACTGCTCTGGACAAACTAGTTCATTCCAGCTAATGGGGGTGGGGTGAGGGAGGGAGTATAGGGGACCCAGCAGGGGTAAGAATGAAATTTTTCAATGTATACATTTTTATAGTGCCTTAATTTCCAAACCATGTGTATGTATCAAACTATTTTTACATTTAATAATCTTTTAATGGAAAGGAAAAGGCAAAAGAATTTAGCCTTCCAACTTGCTTAGACAAGGAAGCTCATTTGCGGGCACCACTGAATAGCCACCCTGAAGAGAACCCCTAGATATGAAATAAAATCACTGCTCATCGCACAGCCCTTTGGCAGCACACAAGAAAACAGCCTCAAGAAGAGAGAGCCGTACATGGCCTAAAAAGGCTGGGACTCTGCACGGCCGGCTGAGACGGGGAACATCAGAGGAATATAAACATTGTAAGACAGACGTAAAGCAGTTCAGGTTTTACACAATCATGGCAACAAAGTGAGATTGATTCAGGGCTGAATTAAGCTCTTTATATTGTTTCTACTTAAAAAGGAAATGTATTGACTACAGTCCTCCTCACAGATTTATCTTTCCTGACATCAAGCACATTCATAACCTATTTTGAATTCCAAGGAACAATGCCGGGGTTTAGGAAAGTGAATACCAGTGAGTTCCACCAGGCCATTTTAGAGGCTGGGCAGAAGCTTCTCTTAACTTCTAATTGCTCAGGAAGTGGGCACAATGTTTTTTTGGTTTTTTTGGGTTTTTTTTTAATCAGTCATAACCTCAAGTTAGAAAAATGCCTGTCCGGGATCCCTGAACTTTAGAATGGGTCTATCCTGGAAGAGCCACTTTGGAGCCTTTTTAGAGACCATGTGTGGGTGTCACTTGGATTTTTAATCTCTTTTGTAACCATCTCCTCCTTTCAGAAGTCACTACAGCTCCTCCAGCTAAGGCCTGAAGTGCCTAGACCAGGGGACATCTCATCTCCTGCCCCTAGACTCCAGCAGGCACTGTGGACACTGACCTTCCTAAGACCAGCTTGACCATGGCCCACTGTGAAACCTTCAGGGGTGCCATATGGCCTTGAGGATTGCAAGACCATGTAATTTATCATCCAAGCAGGGACACTTAAGAGGAAAAGGGGGCACTAGTAATAGTCACATTGGGACGAAGCACCCTGGGAAACTGGACCACAAGGTCATCCTACTATATAGAATAAATCCAATCCCTCTAACGGCTTGAATTCAAGATTCTCCACCATCTGGGCCCGACTTACTTCACAGTCTTTTTGCATTCTGACTGTGCCACATGGTCTAATCACAGTGGGCCTGCAGGTGCCCAGCATGCCTTGGGCTTCACTGTCTCTGTCCATTTGCTCACGCCAGTCCCTCCTCCTGCCTCCACCCATCCCCATCCCCACCAGTCTGTAACGCCCCCTTATCCATCTAGGTAGGTCTAAATCTCACCCTGCATTCAAAACAGAATTTAACTAGTATCATTCATTACTGCATTCATCCAACAAATATGTACTGCCTGCTTATTATGGCACATGGTGAAAAAGACTGAAAAAATTCCATCTCCCTGGAACTTTAATTCAAGTGTTGGGGGAGGTGCATGCACACTCACATAACCGTGATAATTGGTCCTAAGGAAGACACACAGTGACATGCTGGAGAAGCTACCCTGTTATGGTTTTGAACAGACACAACCACCACCCCACAAGGCTGTAGTAAGCTCCTTGAGGGCTAGGCCGAAGAGGTCCATTTCCCACCCCTGCTGAACCTATCACACGCCCCTGGGTAGAGCGGGTACTCAACAAACATTTGCTAGGTGAAGAATTAATAGTAAAGAAGCTTACTTACTTAATCTGAAGAGAGTTTGCTAACAACTAGTTCTCAATTCTCCATTAATCTGTATGAGATCAAAGGAGAACCTGAATTTCCACTGACCTGAGAGGAACAACACCCCAGGTCCCACAACTATGACTCTCATTCCACCCTGATGCTGGAAGGGAAGTGATTCAGTGCTGTGCTGCTTCACCTGCGGTCACACAGCTAGTGAGTGGCTGGGCCACTGGAGAGGTCAGAAGGTGATCCAGGAAAGACTCAGAATTTAATGACTGGATAAAAAGCCAAAAGAGGCCGGTGTGGTGGCTCACACCTGTAATCCCAGCATTCTGCAAGGCCAAGGTGGACGGATCACTTGAGCTTAGGAGTTCGAGACCAGCCTTGGCAACACGGCGAAACCCCATCTCTCCAAAAAAAATTGGCCAAGCATGGTGGCTCACACCTGCAGTCCAGTGACTTGGGAGGCTGAAGTAGGAGGATCACTTGAGCCCAGGAGGTTGAGGCTGCAGTGAGCCATGATCGCACCACTACACTGTAGCCTGGGGGACAGAGTGAGACTTTGTCTCCAAAAAAAAAAAAGGTGCTTGTGAAGGGACACTGTTAGTTGGAGGGATCAGAGAGCTTCGTGAAAGAGGCCTTGGGGTGAGTCCCAGGTGATAGAAAGGAAGTGGCCGGCAAGGTGAAGGCAGGGCCATAATTATGTGTCTGCGGCCACAGCAGATGCTTGACAAGGCAGTGCTAGCACTCAATCAGTGTTACAGAGGGAGCGGCTGCACTGGGGCAGAAATTAGGCCTGGGGAGGTCACCATCTGAGACATGTCCACAGAGCCACCTTTCCATGTCTGACCTGGAAGAGGGAGCGGAAAGCAACAGCAGTCAGGGTAACGCAGTGGCCCCTTTCCTCAGCACTGCCCTCAGGAGACGGGCTGCTCTGACTGACCAGTTCAGCGTGGGAGGCTCCAGTAAAAGCCAAGGGTCCTGGGGCTCCCCACATTTGTGCACTATTCTCCAAGTGGATAGGGGCTGACTCGAGTTAGATTAAACAGTAACTGGTAACAGAGGAATTTGGCAAGCAGCATACTTGTATCTGAGTGTATCTGCAACATGTAACCCTTCCTCAGAGGTTTCTGATGCTGAGTAGTCAGAGCAATAACTTAATTTTTTAAAAAAATAGCACAATTACAGCATTTTGGGAAGCCAAGGCAGGAGGATCACTTGAGCCCAGGAGGTTGAGGCTGCAATGAGCTGTGATTGTGCCACTGAACTCCAGCCTGGGTGACAAAGCGAGACCCTGTCTCACAAAAAACTAAAAATAAATTTTACAAAAGCACAATTAGCTGCATCTGAATTCTTATTTCAGTTACATATGAAGTGAGCAAATCAATTCTCAGCAGCCTGGAGTGGACCCCAACCACCTCTCACCTGCTGCAACTAAGATGCAGCCCTAGGCCACCATGGCTGGTCACACCTTGCTAGAATTTTTCTTTCCAGCCTCTACCCACCACTACCCCCACCTTGGCCCATCAAGTCTCAGTCAGTGACAAACCCACACTATAAATATTCAGTAAGGTACAATTTAAGTCTCTAGAGCTAAAGCAACAACTCAAGTTCCTCAGATGGGACCTTCCACTAGCACTGTGCTCTGAGTGGTAACGATACAACCAGGATCCCAAAGGCCAGAGTTTCTCAACCTCAGCACTGCTGACATTCTGCATGGGGTAACTCTGCTACGAGGAGCTATCTTGTCCACTCTAAGATGTTCGGAAGCATGCTTGGCCTCTACCTATTATATGCCAGTAACATTTGTGACAACCAAAAATGACTCTAGACACTGCCAAATGTCTCCTAGGGGTAAAATCCACATCCCCATGAGAACCATTGCCAAACGATGACCTCCCTAAGTTTGCTATTTCATATATCCTCATATGCTCAGGCACCCGGGAGCACCTAGTCCAATAAAATGCCTTGGGAGTTAAAGGGAGAGTTTAGGATCTGGTGAGTTGGAGTCCTGGCTCTACATTGTACTAATTCCATGACTTTAAATAGGTCACTTAGACTCTTGGAGCCTCAGTTCCTTCATCTGCAAAATGGGAACAATTAAACAGCACCTACCTCATGGGGAAGCGATGGCAGTTACATAAAATGACATGTAAAGACTGCCTGGCACAGTGGGTGTTCAATAAACGTTAGTGATTATTTACAGGCTTGGAAAATTCCTTTTATCCAAGCCTGGAGTTTAGTCTTCTATTTCTGTGGCTTCTGATCTTCCCCCTCCTTCCTATGCTCTTTCCACCTGTTAAATGCCTTTAGTCTTAACCTTTGGTCTGAAAGAATCCTTCCTGCTAGTTCAAAGGTATCTGAGGTTAAAGCAAAGGAAAGAAACACACACACACACAGACCCTTTTATATTCAACCCTGGTCAGACCAACCCTCCAGACAAAGGTTCCCATTGTTGTCTAAAAACAAACTTTTACACAGGGAGCCTAGGGGGCCTTTAAACTGCCACAAGCGCCAAAGTCTCCAGACTCCTCTAGTTCTCATTCCCATTCTGCCCCTGACCTTGGCACATTCTCTTCTCCTTTGTGGGCCTCAGTTTCCTCATCTATAAATGAGGGTTTCAGACTCAGAGGAGCTCTAACAGCCTCCCATCACTGGCCTCTAAGGTCTTGCACAGTACTGCAAAGCTGCAGCAGGGGTGGCAGCCGCAGCCGCGTTTTAGGTAAGTGTTTAACTTGGGAATAAAGTCATGTAGACAAATCATTATCTGTTGTTCCTATATTCCCAGAGAGCCAGCAGAATATAGTGGCATGGCTATTTGTTGCCACTGGAGTCAGAAATCTGAATAAAATGAAATCCCACCCTACCACTGAGACCTTGGGCAAAGTGGTTCACCCCTCTAATCCTACTGCCTTATCTGTAACATGGGCTAATAAGAGAGGCAGAAATGGTGTAAAGATAACAAGACAAAGATCATGAAAGCACCTGGCAAACAGAGCTGGTAGGCATACTAGGTATTCAAAAACATATGCCTTCCTTTCTGGAATCTCTTCTGTGAATTTTGTACTATAACTCCATGTCATTCTGGAAAGTTCTTTCTTCTCTCCTTTCTCACATACTATTCATCCTTCATGGCTCTGTCCAAGTCCTCCTCTGCCAGGAAGCCCTCCCTGTAGACTCTGTCTCTAAAGACCCAAGGCCTTAAGTTTCCCAAAGACTAGCTTTGTGGAGGTTAGGTAGGAGGTCACTAGCCACCAGTTCCCTACCTTGAGAATTTCCTTTCTGCAAATTCAGGAAGATTAACCCCTTCCCTGCTGTGCCCCAGAATAGTGCACGTACCTCAACATCTGCATAAACTTAGAATTCATACACCCCTTCGTCAAAGAGTCTCAAAACAACCCTGAGATGGGCTGGTTGAGTCAGGACAGCCCCTTCTTCCCCACAACTCCTCATCCAAGCTGGTCAGCCAGAGGCCCTCCCCCAGGCTCCTGCTCACTCCAGGAGAACAAGGAACAGGACAATGTGTTTCTCCTCTCACCTCTAAGGGATGGCCTCACAAATCCTCAGCCTAGACCCTTCCCCCTTGCCTGAGCCCAGGGCTGCAATGACTGCACTGAGATGAGATGGAACCGTAAAGGCAGCGACTCCTGCTGACAATGAAATGGAGCTCAGGAGATGAAGGGACTGGCCTGAGGTCTCTCCACTAGATCACAACTAGGGGTTAGAAGAGGGATCTTGGGGCCCTCAACATACCAAGTCCCCACTCACGCCCTCTTTCCCCAACAGCGGGTACCCCTCCTGTCTCAAGTATCTCCATTCTCCCAGGCTGGGACCTTGCAAATACCTCCAGCTCCTCCCTTGCCTTATCTCTCTCATCCAAGACCAGAACCCTTCCGTGATAAGAAACTGCAGAGGGCCCCAACCTCCCAAGCCTACTGCCTGGTCCCTACCACCTCATGCCCAGGAGCTGAGGCTGAGCTCCCCAGAGCCCATCCCACCCACCAGGGCCAGATTCCTCTGGCCCTAACATGCCTTTTTCATGCCACTCACCTGTCCAACAATCTGCCATGGCTACTCTATCCCACTGGATCAATCCTGTCCTGCCCAACACGCCCAACCCCCAGAAACCAGTCTTACCCACCCCTGCCAAGCTGGTTTCACCCTGCTCCCCTATGTACCCCTCCCCTCTTGCGGGGATTATCTCCTCTCTAATCCCTCTCTAGGTACCCATGTCATTCCCTTCCTTTGGAGGGTCCTTCCTTCTCCCCTTTCCTCCCTCCTATTGGTCCTTCAAGGCTCTGTCCAAGTTTCCCTCCACAAGGAGGCCTCCCATGACCCCCGCAGTGCTCTCTGACTCCTCTGCACACAATCCTCACTACACACTCAGGGCCTAAGCCTGTTGGCCTCCTGGCTGCGAGTTGTCACTACACTGTCTGAGCTGTACAAGCTTGACCTCATCACCAAACTGCAAAATGACCACCCACCAATATGGCCATGTTCCTTCTGCCTCCAACCTCAGCCTGGCATTCATTCCACAAATATTATCTGAGTGTCTCTAATAGATCCAGAAATTTCTTGTCCATGTTCTTGAAACCCTCCTTACATTTCAAAGCACAAGTTAAATGCTACCTGTTCTGTGAATCCTTCCCCACACCGCCCCCCACCCTGTCCCCAGGAGTCATCTCTCCACTTTATTCTCAGGCCCTATTTCCCCATGTCCTCCCTGAGATCTAGGACTTCTGTTCCTTACTCATAGCTGGGCCTCCCACAATACCCTATAGCAAGAGGATGCTCAATGAGTGGCTTTCACAGTGAACTGAAAAAGAATCTTTCCAATTCTGAGGCCAGTCTGGGCTCCTGGGTGGCCTCAAGCTGCCTACATCCAAATGACCTCTCACTGTTCTTCCAAGATTGGATTTGGGCCCAGACTGAGTCAAATGACCTCTTATCATTCTTCCAAAATTAGGCTTTCCTCTTTAATTACACCTTATCTCGCCATACTCTTTGTGGATTCTAATTACGTAATTACTTCAAGCCCTGGGACTTGAAAACAAACAAAGAAAAGAAGGGAGTGTGCGTGATTACACAGGTAAGTAAACACACCAAATATGCTTATTTACATATACCATACGCCATTTTCTTGTTCCTATACAATGTTGTAACCTGCAGAATAAAACCTAAGGAGGGGTCTAAATCACATTAGGATAAAAATCCCACTGGGTAGAAGGAGACCAAGGAGAATGTCATTCTCCTGAGATGGGCTTTAAAGAGCCTTGAAGTCAACCTCCAGCACCCTCCTCTTCCCCTTCTACAATGAAGAGAGGGGCCTCTGTGATCTTGAGCATGTTCCATTTTTAAAGCATGACCAGGCCCGATCCCTGCTAAGCAAAATATATACCCTCTTCTGAATGCCAAGTATTCCTCATGCTGTGTCTCTCCTAAGGCACATTTGCACCACTGCTAGACTATGCCCATGCTGCAGGCAGGGGCCCAGTCTCATCTCTCTTAGTAATCCTAACTCTCAACCCCTCCCAATCCCAGTAGCAAGCCCTCCTCCTGCCTTACTAAAGTATGTGCCCTTCTCCCAATCCACTAAGCCTGCCCTTGCATGTGCCGGTCCCTCTGTCCTCTGGTTGGATTCCAGCTCACCCCCCAACCCACATGCCCTCATGGCACCCTGTACTTGCCCTAACATATTGTTCATCACACTTTGGCATAAAAACCCTTTCGACTATAATCCTAGCTACTCAGGAGGCTGAGCCAGGAGAATCACTTGAACCTGGGAGGCGAAGGTTGCAGTGAGCCAAGATCGCACCATTGTACTCCAGCCTGGGCAACAAGAGAGAAACTCCGTCTCAAAAAACAAAACAAAACAAAACAAAAAACAAACAAACAAAAAAACCCTTTCATTTTCCTACCTCTCCCTTCAGACCAGTAGTCTCCAAACTTTTTGATCACACCTTCCTATTTGTGAAATAGTTTTGAGGATACTTACAAAGTAATTATAAATCTGTACTCCTATAAATAGGAAAGCTAAGTCTTTCCTTTAGTTAAAGCATAAACAGAACTCCAACTGATAAAGCTTTCTTCCTGCCCTCAATGGCTATCTTGAGCACTGCTTATCTACTGCTCTAGTTTAGGAGCTCGGTGAGGACAGCAGGGGTGTTTCATTCTCATTGTATTCCCAGGATCTCTACCGAACCCAAAACATAATAAATGAAAAAATGAATTAATTTACTTAACAGATAGTGGGGCCCCTCTGTAGGCCAGGCCCGTGCTAGGTACTGGGGACATACTGGTGACAAGAAAGAGCCCTGGCCACTGTTGTCATAACCCTACAGGCTGGTAGGGTGGGCAAACAATGATTTTCCAAAAAAGTGTAACAAAGACCACCGAACCATAAGAGCCCTCAAACAGGAGAGTGTCACCTAGGAAGCAGGGCCAGAGATAATTTCCCTAGAACATGACGCTCCAGGTGAGATCTGAGGGGTAAGAGGCACGAACCAGGTAAGGGAGGAAGGCTCCCTTTACATTCCAGGCTAAGGAAACCACATGCGCAAAAGTCCTGAGGCTGGACGGAGAACGGTAGGCACCAGGGACTAACAGAGGCCAGTAAAACAAAACAAATGCATAAACTCAGCAAGCCCAAGAAGGATGGCGAGCTCTCCTTCTCCCCTTCACTCCTCTCCACTTGTCAAAACAGACCACCCCCGACTACCACCCTCTGAGGCAGTGGCTCAGCCCTGCTACTGCCCAGCCTCTAAGCCAAGCAGAACAGGTGGGCTCTTGGCCTCCCAGCCAGCCCTCCCAAGACTGGACCCTCACATCACCCCTAACCCATGGACCCCCACATCACCCCTTCTGAGGAGCCCAGGGACTCCGAGAAGACACTCCTGAAAACCATGCATGTTGCCATAGGCACCAGCAATCAAAGGTTCCTGGACAGTTAATTTTTTAAAGAGAGTGTTAAATATTTTACATCTTCTAATGGCACTGTTTCTTCCTTGCCTATGATAAAAGGGAACACCCTATACTCCTCAAATTAAGGACTCACTCAAAATAAATGCCAATCTGCAAGACAGCCCAGGGAGGTCTGCATCCTACTGTCAAGGGCATCTTACAATGTCCTCATGACATCCTTGCATTCCTTGAGGGAAGCACCTGGAGAACCCAGAACCATAGGCCACCAAACCCCTTCCCTGCTGGAGCTCCTTTGACCCCAGGAAGGGAAAATTACTCACAATGATGCTTCAGGTGAGTATTTAAATAGCCCGTGCCTTTAATAATTAAAGACAAAACCAAGAACATAAACTGTAATGCAGGCTGGCGGCTGCAGAGCCTCCTCCTGGAGCAGCTGTCTTGATGAGAAGCCGTATCTTCTGACAGTGCTCAGGTATGACTAATATTTCCCAGTTCCTAGGGGGCCTCGCCCCCTCACACCTGCCATTGCTGGCTCACTAATGTACCACATCCAACATAGAGGCCCTGCAAAGCAAACACAAAATAGTCCTAAAAGGGCTAACATTGCCTTGGCCTCGGTTCATGGGCCTGGCAACTTGATTTTCAGCAACCACCAAACCCTGCTTAGGCCCTCAGCTCTCCCAAGCTCCAGCTTTCTCCAGCTACTCTCATTTCTGTCCCTGTTGGGATTTTGCTTTCCTTCTCCAGAGCCTCTATTCACTTTGTCCTGCTTAAAAGCAGTTCCCACTCCTGCCTCACCTCTCCACCCAGATTCCCCACTGGCAAGGCCACTGGGGCAGCGACTCAGATCTCCCAGCTCCAGTTCCAGCCTTTCTTACCTCATCCCTGGCTTCTAGACTCTGCCCAGTCTCCTATCGCCAGCCTCCTGTGTGCACTGTCTACAAAGAAAGGCCCTGTGGTCGCTCACACCTATAATCCCAGCACTTTGGGAGGCCGAGGTGGGCAGATCAGGAGTTCGAGACCAGCCTGGTCAACATGGTGAAACCCTGTCTCTATTAAAAACAAAAAAAGTAGCCGGGAGTGTTGGCAGGCGCCTGTAGTCCCAGCTACTCAGGAGGCTGAGGCAGGAGAATCGCTTGAACCCAGGAGGCGGAGGCTACAGTGAGCCAAGATCATGCCACTGTACTCCAGCCTGGGTGGCAGAGTGAAACTCCATCTCGAAAAAAAAAAAAGGGAGAGAAACAAAGGCCCAAGCCCAGAAGACTCAGCACTGTATATCTTACAGCAGCACTGGAAAGACTCCCTTACATCAACGTACCAGGCAAACAGTCCCATTTTCCTCCCTGTCAATTTGTTATAAGCAATTACAACCCCTGGCCATAATTCCATGCTCACAGGAAACAGTCACCCAACACTGGATCTGCCCCAACTGAAGATAAATTCTAAGTGGAGAAAAGCAATATGCAAATGAATTATCTTTTTACACATCAGACATACTGCTCATATGCTCAGCCACCAGGTTCCACACAGACTCCAGGCAATAAGAGAAACTGAATTTCACAAGGTATGTCCTAGTGGCCTTTCATACTAGGAAACCGAGGTCAGCCCACAGGTTGATGTTAATGATCAATGCATAAGCTATTATATAAATGTGTAATGAGCTTTCACACTGACATGCAAACAGAAGAACAATTCCGGGATCTACTAAGCACCCATTCCTATCATAACTGTTATAAGCTAGACCACCACCCAAGATGATGGAACGTCAAGGCCCAAACAAGAATGGATTGGCAAAGCCAGTTACAGGCTGTATCAGTCCTTTCTTGCATTGCTATAAAGAAATACCCGAGACTAGGTAATTTATAAACAAGAGAGGTTTAATTGGTTCATGGTTCTGCAGGCTGTACAGGAAGCATGATGCTGGCATCTGCTCGGCTTCTAGGGAGGCCTCAGGAAACTGACAATCAAGGCAGAAGGTGAAGGAGGAGCAGGCATGGAGCAGGCATGTCACATGGCCAGGGCAGGAGCAAGAGAGCAAAGAGGGAGGGGCTGCACACTGTTAAATGACCAGGTCTCACAAGAACTCACTCACTATCGTGAGGACAGTACCAACGGGATGATACTAAACCACTCATGAGAAACTGCCCCTACAATCCAATCCCCTCCCACCAGGCCCCCCTCCAACATTAGGAATTACGTTTCAATATGAGATTTGAGTGGGGACACACATCCAAACTGTACCATAGGTGAAGCCTCAAGCACTCAATACTTCTTTTTTTGTTTGTTTTTGAGACAGAGTCTTGCTCTGTCGCCCAGGCTAGAGTGCAGTGGCATGATCTCTGCTCACTGCAACATCTGCCTCCTGGGTTCAAGCGATTCTCACGCCTCAGCCTCCTGGGTTCAAGCAATTCTCATCCCTCAGCCTCCCGAACAGCTGGGACTACAGGCGCATGCCACCACACCTGCAAATTTTTTAAATTTTATTAGAGACAGGGTTTCACCATATTGCCCAGGCTGGTCTCAAACTCCTGAGCTCAGGTGATCCATTCACCTCAGCCTCCCAAAGTGCCAGGATTATAGGCGTAAGCCACCGCGCCCGGCCAAGCACTCAATACTCCTGATCACTGGTACTCAGGGAGAACCTGTATTTCTATGCCATGCTGAGAATCAGGCTTGCTAGGAACAGTCTCCTCACAGGTCAGCTCAGGGTCTGCCACTACTAGACACCTGACCTCAGATACATCACTGGCCTATTATAGTACTTTCCCTGTGTGCCTCCCCTGGCTGAGGCAAGGTGCCACATCCATTATGTACCTCTAGAGCACCCTCACTACCTGCACCTCCACACGCACTGTATCATACTAGAACCTTCCTATTTCATAGCCTGAAATGCACTGTTGATGTCTGTTGTGGAAGACAAGAGCCCTGCCCTCTGGGTGTTCATGAAGAAATAAACACCTGCAGGGTGGGGCCCATGTCTACAGTGTTGATGAGACTGCTCTGTTAAACTACTTCTTGGCTGGGCACAGTGGCTCACACCTATAATCCCAGCACTTTGGGAGGCCGAGGGGGTGTATCACCTGAGGTCAGGAGATCGAGACCAGCATGGCCAACATGGTGAAACCCCACCTCTACTAAAAATACAAAAAATTAGCCGGGTGTGGTGGCGGGCACCTATAAGCCCAACTACTCAAGAGGCTGAGGTTGAACCCGGGAAGCAGAGGTTGCAGTGAGCCGAGATCGCGCCATTGCATGCCAGCATAGGTGACAAGAGCAAAATGCCGTCTCAAAAAATAAATAAATAAAGTATTTCTTAAGCCAAAGTTCCACATATAAGCAGAGATTTACCTACCCAATGGGGCACCCTCCCACCCCTGGGGCTAACATCAGAGCTCTCTTTCTCCTCATGCAGCAAAATGGGGCACCCCTAAAACACTGTGAAAGACTGAGCAACAGAGGGAATGACACCAACAAGAGATGCAAACCTCCAAGAAAATACCAGGGCCCAGCTGGGCTTCTGTCCCTGCTCTCTTCTGCATTCCTGCGATGCAGCCCGCTGCTCCACAGGGGTGATGGTAAATGTCCCACCCATTCCATGATGGAGATGTAGTGAGGGGAGAAGAAATGCATGGGGACAGGGGAAAGGGCTGCGGGGACCAGCCTACGTGCAGGCAAGCCAGGAGAAAGGAGATACTGAAAGGATCCTTATTCAGAGGACCAGTGACCAGTTGTGACACTCAGAGGACTTCGTGGACATACTGGCATTTTCACATCAGCTCACATGACTAAAGCAGCCCCTGGCTGAGAAACATTCCATTACGTATCCCTCCCCAGGTGGTCAGTCAGCTCTACAAGCATAGCCTTTCCTGACAACAGTCTTTCTCCACTCCACTCTGCTGTTTGAAAATGCCTCCTTGGCTCTCCCAATATCTTCTGTCCCCTTCTCAGTCTCAATAATAGTAACCAGAATGTACTGAATTATTACTACTTATGTGTCGTGCATAGTTCTTTTCTTTCCTTTTTTTTTTTTTTTTTTTTTTTTTTGAGTTGGAGTCTTGCTCTGTTGCCCAGGCTGGAGTGGTATAGTACTGTGATCTTGGCTCACTGCAGGCTCAACCTCCCAGGCTCAAGAGATCCTCCCACCTCAGCCTTCCAAGTAGCTGGGACTACAGGCTTGCACCACCACACCCAGCTAATTTTTCAAGTTTTTGTAGAGATGGGGGTCTCCCTATGTTGCCCAGGCTGGTCTCGAACTCCTGGGCTCAACTGACTCTCCCACCTCGACCTCCCAAAGTGCTGGGATTACAGGTGTGAGCCACCAGGCCCAGCCCATAGTTCTAAAGACTTGAATGACTGGGTCATCTAATCCTTCCTGCAATCCTGTGAGGTAGGTGCTATTACTTCCTCCATTTCACAGGTGATACAACTGAGGCACAGGGCAGTGACTTGCCCTAAGACCTAAATCTAGGAAGTAGCAAAGCCAGGATTTGAACCCAGGCAGCCTGAGTGCAAAGACTATACTCTCAGTTGCCCTACCTCACCTCAGGGAGAGAAGAGCCACACTCAAAGATAAGAGATCTGTTCCCAGCTCAGTCTTAAACAAATGGCTTTTCTGTGCCTCAGCTGCCTCCACCATGAAATGCTAATCATAAATGTCGGGTCTAGAAACACAGAATCTTAGCTCTATGATCAGCCTGCCTAAGAGTTCCTCCTGAGATTACAGAAACACTCTACAACTGCCCATGCCGACCGTAGGGCAGTCACTAGCCACACGTGCCTACAGAGCATTTGTGGCTAGCATGACCGAGAAGCTGAATTTTTAATGGTATTTCAATCTAATTAATTTCAATAGCCACATGTGGCTACTAGCTACTATACTGGACAGCTCAGCTCTAGTCTATAAATTCCAAGAGAGAAGGTGCCATTTCTCTTTGTTCGCTGCTATATTCCCAGAGCCCAGCATGGACGCTGGTCTATAACCGGTGCTCAATAACTATTTGATGAACAAATCAAAAGCAAAGGACTTTTCAGGTGCTCTAATAGTACCTCATCTCCCACACAGGCATTGATTCTTCATGTTCCCTGGAGAGTGGACATTTAGCCTTGGCTTGACACAGAATTCAGGGCTTCCTAATGCAGTCTGGTAGGGAGTTGCTCTTACAATAAAAAATATCTTCCACTGAGCTAAATCAATATCCCTAAAATTTCTAGTTACTAGTCCTGGCACATAAACTCAGAAGTGTGGGAAAACCAAAAGAAGTTATGAAAAAACACTTAAATGTTTTTAAACACCTGAATACAGGGATACATCTATAATTCATTTTCATGGTTAAGATGAATCTGATCTTAACTGGTAATAACAGTCTTTCTCCGCTCCACTGTGCTGTTTGAAATGAATATATGACTACTATCTGTTTGGGAGAAAACAATCCTCTAGTGTCAAGGCTGTGGTCCAGAATTGCTGTCTCCATTGATTTTAATACCAATGCATTTGAGTCCCCCAACTCCATAAGTGGGCCAGGGAATGTGCAGCTAGGCCCTCAACAAGCTAGGCTTGTTCTCCAAGCAGGGTCTGGGGATTCTGGCAGAATAACTCACATTTTCATATTTCCTACATACCTCCTATGTACCAACAACTGTGATAGACACAGGAGATACAGAGGATGGCGACGTGATATTCACAAGGAGCCCTCGGTTTAGAAAAAGGGAGAGTCAAAATGTGCAGAGGACTTACTTTGTACAAGGCACTGAACTAAGCCAGGAGAAAGACATATAAACCAAACACAATCAACTCAGTGTGGCCCATGCCAAAACAAACATACATACAAAACACCACAGTGGCTGCCTTAGAAGAGACACGTAGAGAATCCTAGCACCGTGGCTTGCACACAGCAGGTGCTCAATGCAGAGAACTGAATCAAACCTTGACCAACATCTCATTTTAAGGCTGGGAAAACCAAGGCCCAGATAGGTTAAGGGACTTACCAAAGTGACTCAGGTAGTAACTGACAGGGCTGAAGACAGCAACACTCTGTAACACTGTCTCCCTCCCAGTGCGTCTTATCCTCCACTGCATGGGGAGAATAGGCAGGATCTGCTGCCTATTATGATGTCTATCTCAGAATAAGCGACGGATTTATTTTTGCAACACTGTATGTTTGGGTGTCTTGAAATCTGATGACTAAATGTACGCATATCATCCTAGGAACAGGCTTTCAATCATTTAACAAACACTTCTTGAGAATATACCCTATATCAGGCACAAATTTAAGTGTGTGAATGAAGAAATGAAACAAACTTTTGGTCAAATCAGAGAGCTGAACACCCATGTTTATCTCTGCTCTCTTCTGGACTCCCACTAAAAGGACAGTAGACGGATGCGTTTCTTAATGAAAAAAGAGACCCCAGCAGATGAGATATGTCAACAGCAGTGGAGAGCTGACCACCATGCAGTAGCTGATTTAGGTTTCCACATTGTCTGCTCTGCTAAGTGCAAGCAGAGCAGGAGCCACTAAACAAGTGCCCAACTCATGGCACAGAACACAAAGACAGTTCGGGAAGTGGAGGCACCAAGGACTCTAAAGGGAAAAGCAGGGTAAAGCTAAAAAGAAGGGTGCCTGCCTGCAAGTTGGTACAAAGAGCAGTCAGACCCAGGGTCCCTCTTGCAGTCTGCTCAGCCTGGTGATTTCCCTGCCTCAGCTAGCAGAAGGTGGAGATCCACTGATCAGGTAACTTACACCAGAGATACAGCCAAGGGAGGGACACAGCTGAGGGAGGTAGAGAGATGGGAGAGAGGGACGGCAGGTGGGGGCAACTTTCAAAAGACCCAGGGATTGAGTGAAAGTCTGCATATCAAACAGACTAATACCTAGCCCCTTTCCCCATGGAGGCTCCCAGAATGCAGGAAGGCCAGGCTGTTTACCACCCCACCCCACCCTACCCCACACCCAGGTAAAATCCTCTCCAAGAAAGCCCTATCCAGGAAAGCCCCAGAAAAAAGATCTACCGGCGCTGATATCTAGGCTGCTCCAGTAGAGAAAAAGGGGGCTCTCTGCTGGATCACTCTACAATGAAGTTAACGACTCCCTTCCTTGTGGCACTGATGCCCAATCAGCATTTCGGTGTCCGTTCTTAAAATATACATAGACAGTCAAGGATCAGCATGCATGGAAGGATAGCTGCAATGGAAGATACAGTAACCAAAACAAATGGAAAAAGGGACTTGGAAGAAACAACATCTTCCAAGGGACAGCAGGGAACAGCAGAAAACCATAAAAAAAACAAAAACAAACAAACAAAAAAAACCCTTAATATAAAGGAATTTACTGTACCCATGAAACAAGAATAGAATGTCATCTAAAAAAGAAAAGCAAGTATTCAGAGAACTAGGGAGCTCTTAGAAAGTAAAACATGCAAATATGTTCCACGTAAACACATGAAAGCACAGTTAAAAATGGAAAAGAGTTGAAGATAAAGCTGAAGATAGCTCTCTGAAAGACAAAAATATAATAAAATGAAAAAAGGAAATAAAATGTTTTAAAATTATAAACTTGCTCCAGGAAGTCCAACATTCAGCTAATAGGCATTCCAAAGACAAAACAAAGAAAATGGAGAAAATGAAATTATTAAAATATATCTATTTAAGAAAATTTCCCCAAACTGAAAGACGTCAATCTTCAGATCAAAAAGGCACACACCGGCTGGACGCAGTGGCTCACACCCGTAATCCCAGCATTTTGGGAGCCTGTGGCGGGTGGATCACCTGAGGTCTGGAATTTGAGACCAACCTGGCCAACGTGGTGAAACCCCCATCTCTACTAACAATGTAAAAATTAGCTGGGCGTGGTGGCATGCGCCTGTAATCCCAGATACTTGGGAGGCTAAGGCACGAGAATTGCTTGAACCCGGGAGGCGGAGGTTGCAGTGAGCCGAGATTGCACCACTGCACTCCAGCCTGGGCAACAGAGTGAGACTCCATCTCAAAAAAAAAAAAAAAAAAAGGCCCACACCAAAGACCCAGGCCAATCATTTTTAAAGCAAGGAGATTTCAAATACAGGAAAAGAGAGAAGATCCCAAAAACTTTCAGTGAGAAATCAGGTTATCCATAAATGATCAAGAATCAGAATGGTATCCGAATTTTGATACCAATATTAGAACCTAGATGACAGTGGAATGATGGCTTCAAAATTCTAAGGGAAATGGCTTTCGACTTCAAATTCTAGATGAATCAAATCACCAATCGAATATGAATGTAGAATATGAACATTTTCAGACCTGTAAGCTTAAAGTGATCAGCTTCCACAGACCCTCTCTCAGAAACTTGTGGAGGAATAAATCAACAAAGGAAACAGGATCCCACCCAGGATAAGGTGAGGGAATTCCCAGGATGAGTCATGCCACAGGCCTAGAGGTCAATGGGCAAGAACAAAGGAGACAGAATGGAGGCCTATAGGAGGGAAGTCTCCAAGCGGGCGTAAAAAAAAAAAACAGTAATAAAATAAAAAGGAACAAGCGCAGGCACGGTGGCTCATGCCTGTAATCCTAGCACTTTGAGAAGTTGAGGAGGGAGGATTGTTTGAGGGCAGGAGTTAGAGACCAGCCTAGGCAATGTAGTGAAACCCCATCTCTACCAAAAAACTTTAAAAATTAGCTGGACATGGTGGTGCCTGTAGTCCTAGCTACTCAGGAGGCTGAGGCAGGAGGATCACTTGAGTCCAGGAGGTCAAGGCTGCAATGAGCTACAATTGCACCTCTGCACTCTAGCCTGGTGGACAGAGCAAGGCCCTATCTCAATAAATAAATAAATAAATAGGAACACATGTTATAAAACAAATGTCTTAAGATGCTGTCAAATACTTTGAGAATTAGCAATAAGTACATAGAAACTAAGTAAATAGAAAATGTAAGATAATTATTAACTCAAAAAATGTACAAGAAAGAAAATATTATAGTATACTATATGGCTCTGTCATGAACACTATTTACACAGCCAAAATAATGTAAGCACCAAATATCAATGTAATCAAAAACTGTGATATATCTATAATGAGAGGATAGGGAGAAAGGGAAGTATTGGGGGGCAGAGGAGAGGATCTAATCCATAGTAAGACATCAAGACATAACATCTAAAAGTAACCTCTAAGCTGGGCATGGTGGCTCACACCTGTAATCCCAGAACTTTAGGAGGCCCAGGTAGGAGGAGTGCTTCAGGCCAGGAGTTAAAGTCCACCCTGGCCTCAAGCAGGGTCTCAACATAGCAAGACCCTGTCTCTACAAAAAGAAAAATAAGGAAAAATAAAAATAACATCTAAAATGGACAATCAGAAAACAGCATTGTAAGCAGGTAACAATAAATATGATAGTAATATCAGGAGAAACAGCTCAGTGCATTAGAAGTAACTGTTGTAAACAGAGTAACAGCAGCCCCTCAAGGATGTCTATATCCTAACTGCCATGCCTGGCTAATTCTTTGTATTTTTTGCAGAGATAAGGTTTTACTATGTTGGCCAGGCTGATCTTGAACTCCTGGCCTTAAGTGATCCGCCGGCCTCAGCCTCCCAAACTGCTAGGATTACAGGAATGAGCCACTGCGCCCAGGCAGCCTTTATATTTTTCTAGTAGTATTGACTTTTTTTTTTTTTTTTTTTGAGAGGGAGTCTGGCTCTGTTGCCCAGGCTGGAGTGCAGTGGCACAATCTCAGCTCGCTGCAACTTCCGCCTCCCTGGTTCAAGTGATTCTCCTGCCTCAGCCTCCAGATTAACTGGGATTACAGGCGCCCGCCACCGTGACTGGCTAATTTTTGTATTTTTTTAGTAGAGATGGGGTTTTGCCATGTTGGCCAGGCTGGTCTCAAACTCCTGACCTCAGGTGATCCGCCCACCTCAGCCTCCCAAAGTGCTGGGATTACAGGCGTGAGCCACCACACCCAGCCTATTTGTCTTTCAAAACTCTGTGCGGGGTGGGGGTGCACAGTGGCTCAGGCCTGTAATCCCAGCACTTAGGGAGGCCAAGACAGGCAGATCACTTGAGGTCAGGAGTTCGAGACCAGCCTGGCCAACATTGTGAAACCCTGTCTCTACTAATAATAAAAAAATTAACTGGGGGGGGTGGTGGTCTCCTGTAGTCCCAGATACTAGGGAGGCTGAGGCAGGAGAATCGCTTGAACCCGGGAGGTAGAGGTTGCAGTGAGCTGAGATCATGCCACTGCACTCCAGCCTAAGCAACAGAGGGAGACTCCGTCTCAAAACAAACAAAAAAGAAACTCTCTGTGTACACACACACACACACACATATGCGAAAGTTTTATACAAATTAAAATTTAATTTAAAAAGAGAAGAAACACAGACTCACTCTATTCCCAGAACTCACAATATGGGGGAGGAAACAGACAAGGGAACCAGCAATATCAACAGAAGTAGAAAGCTGAACACAAGAAGAAAGGCATCTCTTTTTTTGTTTGTTTTTTTTTTGAGATGGAGTTTCGCTCTTGTTACCCAGGCTGGAGTGCAATGGCGTGATCTCGGCTCACTGCAACCTCTACCTTCCAGGTTCAAGTGACTCTCCTGCCTAAGCCTCCTGAGTAGCTGGGACTACAGGCATGCGCCACCACGCCCGGCTAATTTTTTGTACTTTTAGTAGAGAGGGGGTTTCACCATGTTGGCCAGGCTGATCGCGAACTCCTGACCTCAGGTGATCCACCTGCCTCGGCCTCCCAAAGTGCTGGGATTACAGCTATCGCGCCCAGCTGAAAGGCATCTCTTTAAGACGTGAGGGGAGTCTGAGGGGAGAAGGCATCAGCCAGGAAACGCAGAAAAAGGCCTTCTGGTGAGGGAACCAGTCCTGGTGGGGGGTGCAGGGGGGCCTGGCCTTTGGGGACGTGGAGTAGGGAATGACTGGGCATCTGGTGGTTTGGCAGAGCCAGCAGGAAAGCATGGAGGGGTGGTTCTCAGCACCAGCAGGTTTGATGCCTACCCTATCCCCGCTTCTCCAGTTGGGGTATGAGACTGATAAGCATATTTATGGAGGGCTGGTACAAATGAGGGCCCACAATAAACACATTTTCGTAGAACGTCAATTGTATTCAACAGTAAAGCAACTTAAATACTTTTATACTAAAACCAGTACACATATATTACAGAGAATACAAACCTAATGTGACAAGGTGACTTCTTGTTTGCAAGGCCCACTTTAGATACTAAAGTACTTGCTGACCACTGAGCATCAAGAGTCAATCCTCTCTGTAACTAATTAGAGTCAGAAGAAAATCATAAAGCGGTACAGCATCCATCCATCAAAGAATCCGGGAACTTTACACCAGCAACTGTCGGTGGGTGCCCACCCTCCGAAGGTGGGCAGAAGACATACCTTGGGTCCCACTCAACACTAATCAGAAAGTTAACAAGCATCTCATTCTTTTCCAAAAGGGTCTGGGTCCTGCTACAGCCAGTTAGGTTAGCTCAGCCTGAGGAAACAGAGAAAACAACGATGCTAATTCTTCCTAGATATACTCTCTAGGCCATAGCCTGCCAGCCCCTATTCTAAGCAGTACCGCAATCACTGAGAAGAGCCCCACCTCCACTATCAGCACCCCTAACCCCTTACAGTACAGGCCTCTGTTACAGAATGCATTAAAGACACTTTTTCCATGGAAGGAAGTCTAGAAACAGGGTACATCCCTTGAGAGAGGGTGTCCCTTGTGGTCCACAACACAAGGGTGGAAACTTTTTTCTATTGTTGTGAAAACAATAACCGCATGACAGAGACCTGGGAACTTTTTTTTCTATAAAAAGCCACTGCTGACCACAGAAGAAGTGGGGGGATAAATCAATGGAAGGCCACACAGAAGTAAAAAGCAATTTAGTTGGATTTGGTTCATTTGCCTCTTTTTTGTTTTGTGTGTAAAACACATACACATTCAAAAAAGACTGAATTCAACTGATTTTATTTATTTATTTATTTGGATGGAGTCTCACTCTGTCCCCCAGGCTGGAGTGCAGTGGTACAATCTCGGCTCACTGCAACCTCCACCTCCCAGGCTCAAGCAATTCTTTCTGCCTCAGCCTCCTGAGTAGCTGGGATTACAGGCACCCATCACCACACCCAGCTAATTTTTGTCTTTTTTTTTGTCTTTTTTTTTTTTTGAGACGGAGTCTTGCTATGTCACCCAGGCTGGGGTGCAGTGGCGCGATCTTGGCTCACTGCAAGCTCCGCCTCCCAGGTTCATGCCATTCTCCTGCCTCAGCTTCCCGAGTAGCTGGGATTACAGGTGCCTGCCACCACACCCAGCTAAATTTTTGTATTTTTAGTAGAGACGGGGTTTCACCATGTTGACCAGGCTGGTCTCGAACTCCTGACGTCAGGTGATCCACCTGCTTCAGCCTCCCAAAGTGCTGGGATAACAGGCATGAGCTACCTTGCCTGGCCCTCGACTGATTTGAAATGAAGAACAGAGAACATGAAATTTTAATGGCAATAGATTAAAAGAAACTACAAAGATATATTGTTGATAATAAAGAAAGAATGAGGGAGGAGGGCAAGGAGAAAGAGGTAAGAAAAAGAAATGGATAGTGGAGGGAGATGCAGCAAAAGAAGAATGGGAGACAGCAAGATTCAGGGACGGGTCCACATGCCTAACCGCACACAAAAAGGGGGAGCCACCAAAGGACCCACAGAGACACTTTCTAGGGCTTGAAGAGTTAGCCAAAGTCAGTTACATTGTTCATGGCCAGCTGTTGGCTGTAGCTCCAGACCTTGAACTATTATCACCTTTTATCCTTGCCTTTGAATGGTTAGTGCTCTGGTCAACCACTGTTCACAGCTCTTTAATTGCTCATTGAAACATTCTGAGGCTTAGCTTAGGTCACAAGCCAGAAGCTCCCCCAAATGAGCTACAATTCAGTAAATCATTCATCTCCAAGTATCTCCTCTGAAAAGGGAGTATTCGAAACACTATCTCATAAAACGTTCAAAGCACCGATGAAAATCCAAGGAGAAAATGCTGCTTGCACTGAAACGAAATCCATGGAAAAGTGTTTTGAGTTTTGCATTTACAAAAAAACCGGGACTTCAGCAGAACTGAGTCCCACCTCAGCATCAGCCAGCATCACCGCCCGCACACCTGACTTCCCACATGTCCACATTCTGCATGCTCCCGTGGATCTAAAGGCCTCAGTTGGTCCTGAAACTAAGCAGCCTCCATGACACTCTGCAATCTGAGGGTCAACAGGAGCAATCCCAAGGAGATTCCAAGACAGTCTCAGGCTGAGGCTGAACTCTCAGTCCACCCCGCCACCCCCCATCCTAGTCTACCAAACCTCCCCTCACTTCACCCCAAGGGCTGTAGAAGAGCTCAGCTGTTTCAGAGACAATAGAGCCTCCCCCTTTCAAGCTCCATCCTTTTCTCCTCCAAGCTTGGTTTCTGTGTTTTTCCCTTCCCCACATAATCTGTCCCCAGCCTCCTACTTTCTCATCTGTTTCTCCAATCTCTCTCTTCTTGTGCTCCTATTTCCTCCTCATGTTTCGCTATTCCATCTTAGAATCATTTCTCTCAGAGGAAGAGGGGGCTTAACAGATACATATAGGCCGGGCACAGTGGCTCAAGCCTATAACCCCAGCATGCTGGAAGGCCAATGCAGGCGGATCGCTTGAGTCCAGGAGTTTGAGACCAGCCTGGGCAACACCGCAAAACTCTGTCTCTACAGAAAGTACAAAAATTAGCTGGGTGTGGTAGTGCGTGCCTGTGGTCCCAGCTACTCGGGAGGCTGAGGTAGGAGGACTGCCTGGGCCCAGGAGGTCGAGGCTGCAGTGAGCCATGATTGTGCCACTGCACTCCAGCCTGGGTGACAGGTGAGACCCTGTCTCAAAACAACCACCACCACCAAAAAACAAAAAAACCCAGATACATCTGGAAACAAGATCTACAATCTATCCCCCCGAGTTCCCACCCCAGCTCCACGTCTTGCTAGCTGTGCAACCTTGGAAAAATGGCCAAACCTCCCAACCCCTCAAATTCCTCAGTTTGGCGGGGGAGGGGGAGGAACATGGCAATCACAGAGGTCTTTTATAACTCTCATCTTCTAGATTGGTAAACGTTCACCTGTATAACCATGAATAAACCAGCAAGTTAAACATCCACAGGGAAAGAGAACAAATTACAGAAACTCCCTTTCCTCAGCAATCTTATCATCCCACCCTCATCTCCCACAACCACTCACTCTGGGGTCTGTGCCTCTCACTCTGGACCGTTCTAGCTCTGAATTGTTTACATACATACAGTAAAACCTCACAAATCACACTAATCAAGGAAAAGGTAGAAGTGAATCCAACAGAAGCCTGCATCCTAGAATGCTTCTTCTATGCCATTGTGCAATACTTTGAATTTATTATCAATTTAGCAAACAGGAAAGAACCTGAAAATGCCATCACAAACCGTGACTCTAAGAACAGTGGAGTTGTCAGGAACCCTGGAAGACCCTCTGCCCTATCATCCTCCACTTCACCAGCAAGGACACAGGCCCAGAGAGCAGAAGCCACTAGCCCAAAGCCCAAAGATTGGTGGCCAGGACCAAAGCTAGCTGTCCTGCCTCTGGTCCAGAGCTTCTCCACCAAAGCTTTTTGAGACCATCCATGCCTTTCTCCTAGAGACAGGTCAAATCCTAAATTACCATAGAGTGCCCTCTACAGCAAATCTATCTCCACATCCAGGGAGGGGTCTGGAGATAAGTTAGGATGACCTGATCATTATCAATGCTGCACAATAAAAACTTTCTTTCCTGGCCCTGCCCTTTCATTCTTTACAAAGAAAACCCTAGACTCTGCTATCTGTATTGAACTCTATTTTAGAGAAGGGGAAAGAGAGGAACAGCTGAACAGTGCTTTGTTCTGCCAGGAAGAATTTGCTCATCCTTTCCCATAACTCTTACCCACTCCCCAATATGCCCAATCTCTTCCGAAAAGTTTACAGAAACTCTCCAACTACAACAAATGAAAGCAGGTAGGAGAAGGAAAAGGCCAACAAGGCGGGTATCGTCCACAAGATGACAATACCCTCCCAACTCTTTACCCCACAGGGTAGACAGCAGTTCATTTCAGTTGCTAATTCCCTGCAGGGAAGTCGCCAAAGGAGTGGTCTCAGGGCCCTCCAGCTGAGAAATGTGCTCTCTGCAACCCCTGGAGAACTAACCCTTCCCTAACCATCTGCTCCAACAGTGCCTTGGGCAAAGGTGCCAACAGACCAACCCTTCCCTTCTTTCCCCTCAGGCCAAGAAAGAGACATCAGAGCTTGGTTGGCAAGGGGCTATTTAAGGCAGCATCCAGAGGGCGGGGCAGAAAACTGCTGGAGGCATCCTCCTCCTCCACCCCTCCCCCTCACAGCCCAAACACACGCCCCTCACTCTGTAGACAGCCATCTACCTCATCGGTGTCTGAAGGCTGTAGATATGTCCATCATCTGTTTTCTGTCATTGATGCTGCTGACCCCTCTGTGTCCACCCCACTTTTAATCCAACCCTCCTCTCTTCGATCACCACCAAGATACCTTTCCAACCAAAACCACAGAATTGAATCTAAGCAGAGGAGCTCAAAACACAAGGAGAGTGAAGACAGCCAATCCATCCCCCGCCTCCACTTAAGAGGAAAAAAGGGCGCGGGGGGCTGGGCGGGGGGGGGGTGTTGAGGGGAGAGATGGAGTCAGAGGCCTGACACGCCAGATAGGTTCCATGATGTCTCTAGATGAACCTCCCTCCTATTGACGATGAAACCAATTCCAGCAATTTCAGCAGGTCGGCCCTGTGACAACAGGGGCATCCCAACGCTCAGTGTTTAAAACAAAAATCCAAAGGCTCGCCCAGAACATGCTGGGAAAAACCGAGGACTGAACAAAACGAGCCATGCTCAGTGGGATCCCTTCTGCTTTTATGTAGCAATGTAATAGCGTAATAAATTCTTGTCTGCCTGGAGAAAGCATGCACTGGTGAATTTCAAAGCCATCTTACGACAGCGGATGCATGGGGATGCAGAATTCGACAGCACATTCCTCCATGAAGGAAACATAATGACTTCAAGCCTCTTTCCCCTCTATCTTGAATGGCGCTACCACGTATCAAGGAAGCCGCATCGGAAAGCAGCGAGGTGGTAGCAGGGGATGCCCGGGGAATTCGAAGAAAGGAGTTGCTTGCTGTCCATGTCGGTGATGAGCTGCCTAGCAAGATGCTGTCAGCCACTCGGGGAGAAGAAGGGGCACGGGCGGCACGGGCAGGCGCGGTGTCCCCGGCGCATACTAGTCCCCGTTCATTCAGGCGGGTCCGGCCAACCGCGTCGTCCTTGCGCCCCTCCCGCCGCCCTCTCCAGGGGATGCTGATGAATGAACACACCTGAGATGCCTCCATCCCGCCGCTCGCTCCCTCCGCCTTCCTCTGGCTGCTGCAGAGGTGCCCCTCCTCGGTAGTTTCACTTTACAGCACAAACCCATTCGGGCTTTGATGTCTCCTCCACCCACCCAAATTGCAGCCACCCTGAGACGGGCGGACATTCTCTCCTAGCAGAGGCCATGATCGTACTACCCCACACCCACCAAAAAAGGAAATTTAAAAACCCCCAACCCTGGAAGCCCCCAGATCCTCCGCACCCTGGGGAACTTTCCTTGAAAGACTGGGGATTCGCCGAGCAGGCAGGATGGACGGTTCGGCCGCGAGGGACCACCGCTTTCCCTGTGCCCATGGGGGGATGCTCTGGGGGAGGGGGTCCCCCAAGTCCCTCCAACAGCTGGCCCTTTAAATGCGCCTCCTCCGAGCGCGGAACAAAGGCGCCGCCCGCGGGGGCCGAGCCGCGCACACCCCCGGCGCTGCCGCCGCCGAGCGGGCAAGCGCGGCCGGGCGGGCGAGCGCGGGCTTACCTTGCTGGTCGCCGGGCGGGCGGGCTGCGCGCGTCCGCCCCACTCGCACTACACGCTGCAGCTGGCCCCGCTCTGTTTTTCTGGGACTCAGCGCTGACTTCACCGACACTCCGCGGACAACCAATGGGCTGCGGTGCCCGCCCCCTCATTAGCATGCCTCTGGAACCGTCCACTCTGGCAGCGCCCGGCCAGCGGGCGGTGCCGGGGGCGGGGCCGGGCCCGGCCGTGACAGGAAGGGGTGTGTGCGCGGATGGGAGGCGAAGAAGCGTCCGGCGCCCGGCTCCTGGCATTGTGAGCCCGCCGGCCTCCGCCGGTAACGGGCGCGCGGGCCTAGTAACCCTTTCCGTCCTGGCCGGGCCGGACGCTGGCCTGGCGCGCCTTCTGGTCCTTCAGAAGGGTCGCCCACGGGGAGCTTGGAAGGAACCTTAGACGTAAAATAACAGTGATAAGTTATTTAACTCCTGGGCCTCAGTTTACCCATCTGTAAAATGGCATAATAGTCCGACTTCGTAAAATCTAGTGAAGATTAACATAGTTAACATAGGTGATGCATTTTGATCAGTGCCTGGCCGTCGTGCTACATAAACGTTTGCTGTTGTCATTCGTGTGCTCTGTACCAGCCAGTGTGCTTAATGCTTCCCGGATATTTCCTCATTTGATCCTCTTAGCCTGATAAGAGAGGAACGATTACTCATCCATATTTTTCTAGTGAGAAAACTGAAAATAATTACTATTTTTATGCAGGAAAACTGAGGTGTAGTTTAAGTGGCTTGTCCGAGGTCACACAGCAACTGGTGCAACCAGGATTTGAACCCAGGCTCTGAGATTTCACTCATGCAACACACATATATTTAGAGGCTCTGTGGCAGTGCTGGACCCCGGTGTTAACTGCAGAGAACAAGACAGGCAAGGCCTTTTCCCTTAGGAAGCTTCCATTTTAGTGGAGACAAGTAAATAAATAAGATCCTCTACAATGTGAAAAGTAGAGTGCATACAATGCAACAAGGTCATTGCAAGTGGGGGGAAGGCACCGTGTTAGATGGGGTTCAGAGCTAACCACTGTGCTATGCCATTCTCCTGACCCCCTCAGGGTTACAGAAAAGGAAACAGAGACAGGGATCAGAGTGGGGAATCTGCTGGCCCAAGGTCGCAGAGCCAGCAAGTACTGGTCTGGAACTTGCTCCCTCCATGCCCAGCTTCCCACATCCCTGAAGATAAGACACTCGCCCTTTGGGCTGAGCACAACTGATTTTTGTCAGCTGCCCTTGCAAGCATCTTCAGCCAGAGCACATTCTCAGTGAACAGGCTGTGGGTGGCAGGGTAAAGACTGGCCTTGATAACTGCACAGACTGATCGGAAACTCATCAGCAAAGATTCTTAGATGTCAGGGAACGGTGACAAGTCTTTGGTGACCACCTGGTGTCCTCTGCTGTGTATTAAAAAAAAAAAAAAAGACTCCTAGCCATCTGGAAGCTTACTCTATAAATGAGAAAATACTGGGGAACTACTCAACCTAGGGAGCCCCCAGCCCACGGCCTTCCCCTATCTGCACCTCATCCTGCAGCTTTTCAAAGAACACTTCCCCGGCTCTCCTATTTATTTACTCCACAATCTGTGTAAGACAGCTCTCTCTGGGCTATAAAGTAATAAAACAGCTAGTATTTATTGAGCACGTCTAGGCTGCTATGCACCGTACTATACTTGTGCTAAGAGCTTTACATGCGTTAACTCATATCCACCACACGACCCCAGGTGGGAATAGTGTTGTTATCCTGAGGTTATCCACAGAGGTGTATAACAAAGGGTAGAGAGACTAGTTACTTATCCAGCAAATTCAGGGCAACACCATTTTAGAATAAACAAACAAAAAAAAAATCAAAACAATCCAAATATCCAATTTGAGTGCATTGGTTAATAATAGTACAACCATATGACAGAATATCATATATTAATAGCTACAAAAAATGAAGAGGTTTATTGACACATAAAGATGCTCATAATAGGCTGGGAGTGGTGGCTCACGCCTGTAATCCCAGCACTCTAGGAGGCCAAGGTGGGCAGCGGTGGATCACCTGAGCTCAGGAGTTTGAGACCAGCCTGGGAAACATGGTGAAACCCCATCTCTACTAAAGAATCCAAAATTAGCTGGGCATGGTGGCGTGCACCTGTGGGAGGCTGAGGCAGGAGAATCGCCTGAGCCTGGGAGGCGGAGGTTGCAGTGAGCCAAGATCGTGCCACTGCACTACAGCCTGGGCAACAGAATGAGACTCCATCTCAAAAAAAGAAAAAAAAAAAAGATGCTCAGATTATTGAATGGAAAAATAGGTAGAAAACTAGTTTTATACTGCAATCCCATTAGAACTATTCTTATGGGATTGCAAGTAATTATTTTTGCTCATCCATAGTCTTCTGATTTTTTTCTTCATAAACATCTACCAACTTGTCCAATGAAAATAAAATAATTTTAAGATGAAAAACCAGACTCTATCAATGAAGATTTCATCTACACTATCTCAAGGAATCTTAAGGGAGGCCTAAGGCTTCAAGTCATCCCTCAAATATTGAACCTCTCTGCTGTTTCCAGTCTGTGTCACTGTTGCATGTCTCACTGTAAGGCATAACATTGCCATTAGGATTTATGAAAGAAATGGTAAAATAGTGGAAAGTCAAGAGAGAAGGAAAGTGGAAAAAACAGAAAAATCCTACTGGTGGCCAGGCGCAGTGGCTCACGCCAGTAATCCCAGCACTTTGGGAGGCCGAGGCAGGCGGATCACGAGGTCAGGAGTTCGAGACCAGCCTGGCCAACATGGTGAAACCCCATCTCTACTAAAAATACAAAAAATTAGCCAGGTGTGGTGGCACGCACCTGTAATCCCAGCTACTCGGGAGGCTGAGGCAGGAGAATCGCTTGAACCCAGGAGGTGGAGGTTGCAGTGAGCCAAGACCACACCACTGCACTCCAGCCTGGCGACAGAGCGAGACTCCATCTCAAAAAAAGAAAAGAAAAGAAAAATCCTACTGTCCTTCAGGACTCATCTCAGGTGTCTCCTCCAAGAAATGTTGAAAGTCACGGTCTTTCGATGGGTTGGGTTTTTGTTTTTGTTTCTGTTTTTGAAACAGGGTTTCACTCATTCCTGTCACCCAGGCTGGAATGCAATGGCGCAATCTTGGCTCACTGCAGCCTTGATCTTCTGGGCTCAAGGGATCCTCCTGCCTCACCCTCCCAAGTAGCTGGGACTACAGGCATGGGCCACTGTGGCCAGCTAATTTTTTGTATTTTTGGTAGAGACAGAGTTTCACCATTTTGCCAGGCTGGTCTCAAACTCCTGGACTCAAGCGATCTGCCCCCCTCAGCCTCCCCAAGTGCTGGGATTACAGGCGTGAGCCACCACGCCTGGCCAGTCCTTCAATGTTTTAACACTGAAAGCAACCCAAGAAATCATCAGGTGTAATCGTGTCAGTTCATCCTATCTCCAGTCATTCATAGATTCATCTGGGCAGCAGGCCCTGAGCTAGGTGCTGGCTACAAGGTGGTGAGAGAGATACTTGCTCCCTACTTCCCAAAGGTGAGCCCTAGGGAACCAGAGGCCCAGGGAGGTTCGTTTGGGCAGGGCCAGCCCTGTGTGGATGCAACCTGTGCTGAGGAGGGCCCCACACTTGATTACATGCTCTGCTGTCACCATCTTGAAATTCTTCATTTTTGAACAAAGGGCCCTGCCTTTAATTTTTGAACTGAGCCCTGTAAATTATGTAACTTGTCCTGGGGAGGGTGAACCTTGAGGCCTTGTCAGTGCATCAGTGACTGACCCTTGAGTAAAACAGTAAAACTTCCTGTTCTCCAGTCTCAGTCTCCACCGTTTCTCTTAAACCTGGGTCCACAGGGAAACGGGAGGACTCCTGCCTTCCAGCCCTACAGTGCTTCATTTCTTCCTTTCTCATGGAACTTGCCATATTTGGCATAAACTCCTGTATATTTGTGTGTAGTCTTATCCCTCATTTCCTCTCCCCAGCAGATTGTAAATTCCATGAGGTCGTGCCTTGTGTCTGCTCATCTCAAACAGTGCTTAGTCCTGTGTTTTACACGCTGTTTAAAATGTGCTTAAGTTTAATTTAATCTTATTAGTAACTCCTTGTTTTCTCTTCATGTGTATCAGATTATTCCCAGCAGTCCTTCCGCTGTTGGAGAGAATTTAAAATATCAGGCGGAGAGTCATGCACACAAACCAGGATCATAAACATGCTGTGGGACGCATCCCCAAGCAGGTCATAAGTGTGAGGAATTAGGAAAGGAGGGAGCAGGATTTTTCAGAGGACAGCCCAGAGTCGTCAGCCTTTACTTCATCTTCAGAGCCACACAGATTGGGAGAGAGGGAAATAAACTAGAGGCCCTGGAGCTGGCAGTAGCATAACAGTTAAGGCTGCGGGCTCCAGAGACACCTGGCAGAATCCTAGCTCCAGTGCCTAGTGTGCAGACTTCTCTCATCTGTAACCTGGAGAAAACACAACCCTCCATAGGTTTACTTGCAAGCTGAAGATGAGATCATGCATGGATAGTGCCTACACACTGCCTGACACACATAAGCATCAATAAGTGAATATTATTTTAACATTACCAGGAGGCAGTGTTGAGAAAGACACCCTCTTAGAACATGTTGGTTTTGGTAAGTTGTTTTCCCAGTTACCCGAAATATTGACCATAGTCATTTTCAGAGATGCCGTGCTGGAGAATGCCAGGAGAAAAGAAGAAAACCAAATGAGAGAAAGAGAGTTATGAATCAAAGAGTTTTGCTGCTGTATCACCAAACACCCCTTGATGATTTTTGTCTAATGCCTTCTGTAGCATCTTACAGAAAGCGAAGCAAGTAGTGGAAAGAGCAAAACTCCTTAATAACTGATTGTCTTGTTTCTTACTGATTAATTACTGAGAAAAAAGTAAATCTACAAACGCGTGCCTCAGGGCACGAAACTGATTTGAAGATGATGGAATGCCCGAGCCAAGAATTCCACATTCCTTAGAGGTCAATGCTGGTGGACAATGCTTTAGGGAAGTTTGGTGAAATGGGGGGGGTTGATCAAGAGAAGTCTATGGGGCCAGGTAGAAACCCAGAGGAGTAGGAGGGATTGCTGTGCTTGGGAAGCAGGGATAGGATGAGTATGAGTAACCCCAGGACTCTGGTCACAGGGCCTCTGTTTATCAATCTATAAACACTGGCTCTGGCTGGCACACTGGTGCGCGCCTGTAATCCCAGTGCTTTGAGAGGCTGAGTTGGGAGGTCACTTGATCCTAGGAGTTTGAGGTTACAGTGAGCTATGATTGCACCACTGCACTCCAGCCTGGATAACAGAGCAAGATGCTGTATCTAAAAGGTAATAAAAATAAAAACACTTGCTCCAGTGTGTCTTGTGTTGTTGCTTGGGAGAAAACTTGTACACATAATAGCACCCCAAATATTGTACTGTATTTGACCACATATCCAAGGTTTGGCTTGGAGATTATTTTATGCTATTAGATAGTCAAAATAAAGACATTTAAAATGTTGGCCTGACCAGGCACAGTGGCTCATTCCTATAATCTCAGTGCTTTGGGAGGCTGAGGCAGGAGGATCACTTGAGGCCAGGAGTTTGAGACCAGCCTGGGCAACATAGCAAGACTCTATCTCCACAAATAAATTTTTAAAAATTAACTGGGCAAGGCCAGGCATGGTGGCTCACACTTATAATCTCAGCACTTTGGGAGGGTGAGGCGGGTGAATCACTTGAGGCTAGGAGTTTGAGATGAGACCAGCCTGGCCAACACAGCGAAACCCCACCTCTACTAAAAATACAAAAATTATGCAGGCGTTGTGGCAGGTGCCTGTAATCCCAGCTACTCGGGAGGCTGAGGAAAGAGAATTGCTTGAACCCAGGAAATGGAGGTTGCAGTAAGCCGAGATCATGCCACTGCACTCCAGCCTGGGCAACAGAGTGAGACTGTGTCTCAAAAAAAAAATACATAGATATTAGCTAGGCATGGTAGTGTGTACCTGTAGTCCTAGCTACTCGGGAGGCTCAGACAGGAGGATACCTTGAGCCCAGAAGTTCCAGCCTCCAGTGAGCCATGATCACATCGCTGCACTCCAGCCTGGGCAACAGAGCAAAATCCTGTAAAAAAAGAAGAAAAGAGGGAGGGAGGGAGAGAGGGAGGGAGGGAGGGAAGAAGGAAGGCAGGCAGGCAGGCAGGCAAAATCCTGTAAAAAAGAAGAAGAAAAGAAGGAAGGAAGGGAGGGAGGGGATGGGAGGGGAGGAGAAAGGAGGGGAGGGGAGAGGAGAGGAGGGGAGAGGAGAGGGGAGGGGGGAGCGGAGGGGAGGGGACAAGAAGGGAGGAGAGGGGAGGGGAGGAAGGAAGGAAGGAAAGAGGGAAGGGGAAAGAAGGAAGTTGACCTCAATGGACCTTTGAGAGAAATTACAAGTACAGAATGCACTTCTGTCAACTTCTACTGTGTCAATGGAAGGTTGGGGTTTGGGAGAGAGTAACACAAGGTGCCAATCTGAAGGCAGCTGCTGAGAGATCAGTTTTTTTTTCTGACTGGGGCAGGGGATTTATTGGTTAGAACATGCTGAGTTCACCTTAGAAGACTTCCTACTCTAAAGTAATTACATTAATGAAGTGTTTACTTGAGAAAACCATTTTTAGGCTGGAGGATACAGCTGATAACTCTGAGAGGCATTGTGATTGAGACTGAAGAGATGAGGAGAGGTGCCAGGAAGGAGGAATAAGGAGAGAGAGAGGAGGAAGAAGAAGGTGGCACAGGGAAATTGGGAGAGAGCCAGAGAAAGTGAGATCATCTTGATGGACTGAGAGAAAAAAACTGCAGCTTCAGAAACAGAGCAACTAGGCTCACTAATATAACCCTAACAAGGTTTAAAAATCAACGACAATGGTGTTAAGAGAATAACTGATGTTCTGGAAGCTGCTGGAAGCTTGTCAGAGGTGATTGGAACAGTTTACTGAGGGAACTCATTACACAGGACCAAATCAAGTCACAGGGGTGCCCTGGGAAGGCTAATTCCACTTCTTCAGCGTTTCTCAAGTGGAGATGCAGAGTGCTGGGGGGAGTGGGGGAGGGCAGAAGTGAAGGTGGCTGGACCGCGCATTGGGTATCAGCCCCTTCTCCATTACCTCAGCAAGTCTGTCCTGTCCCCGAACTTGCTTTGCCTGCCCCCTCTCAGCAAAGCCTAAACCTTGAGTTACCTCGACCCACTTTCTTGAAGGGCAGTTTAGTAACCATCTCTGGTCACCTGGCCATGCCCCATAGGGATCTTACCACCTGCTCACCCATAGGCTGTCTCTCAGAGGAGGCCTGGGAAAGTCCTCTGTTTCCAGGGATGTTTGGAACCCTCTTTAAATGGACAAATCTAAGCCATGCTTGCATGACCTACCTGTTTCTGTGGCTCAGTTTGTAAAAAATAGATATTCTGAAAGAACCATGTCCTACAGCCAAAGGGAGTGAGGGCAACTGGACTTTGTAGATAGGAGAATGGGACAGACATACCTATCTCCTCCCTTAGGCCAAAAGAACCAAGGACTTCTTCATTTGACCTTGAAGGAGAAGTAGAGCAGAAACAGAGAGCATGCTAGAACCAGGTTTCCAGAACCTGTTGCAGCCCAAGCTGCCTCCTCCAGAGAAGAAGGGTTATTCACAGTGAATCCTCCAACAGGAGCAAAGTAAGGACTCCCAAGGGGTCAGTGGCAGCCCCTTTACTTGGGCTTGGTGTGGCCTCTATTGACAAGGCTCAATACGTTAAACAACGTGGTTCCCCCAGTTGGTATACAAACCATAGGCTGCTGGGTAGATGAGGCCTACTTTTTGATTCCAGAGGATGTTATACCCGGACTAGGGCTGTTAACTCCCAAATAGTTCTCAGAGGGTGGGGAGCAGCCAGACAGGTGGCCCTGGGATTGTAGAAAGAGAACTCTCAAACTGTTCAGTTAACCAACATCATGGGCCTATTGTGTTCCAGGTCTCAGTGTTGGAGAACCAGAAAATAAGGACCCTATCCTGAAGACACAATTGAGTGAAAAGACCAACAAATATACAGTCAATCACAAGACAATGTGATAAACAGACTCTTCTCTTTCTTTGAGATACAATTCACATACATGAAATTTATCTTTTTAAAGTGTATAATCCAGCAGTTTTTAGTATAGTCATAAGATTGTGCAACCATCACCACAATGAAATTCTAGAGTATTTCATCACCACATGCACAAAAAGTTATATCTATTAGCAGTCACTCCCCATTTTCCTTCTGCCCTAATCCCTGGTGATAACTAATGTACTTTCCATCTCTATAGATTTGCCTATTCTGGACATCTCATATAAATGGAACCATACTATATGTGGCCTTTTGCATCTGGCCTCATTCATTTAGCATAATGTTTTCAAGGTTCATCCTTGTTGTAGCATGTATCAGCATTTTGCCCCTTTTTATGGCTGAATAATATTCCATTGTACATATATACCACAATTTATTTATCCGTTCCTCAGCTGATAGACATTTGGGGTTGTTTCTACTTTTTGGCTGCTATGAATAATGCTGCTATGAACATTTATGTACAAGTTTTTGTATGAACATATGTTTTCAAGTTTCTTGTGTGTATACCTAGGAGTAGAGTTGTTGGCTCATATGCGAACTCTATGTTTAAGTTTTGGAAGAACTGCCAGACTGTTTTCCAAAGCAGCTGCACCATTTTACATTCACATCAGCAATGTATGAGTTGCAATTTCTCCAAATCCCCACCAATACTTGTTATTGTGTGTAATTTTTATTATAGTCATCTCAGCAGGTATAAAGTGGTATCTCATTCTGGTTGGTTTGTTTCTTTTTTATTTTTCTTTTATTTTTATTAGAGACAGGGTCTCTCTATGCTGCCTAGGTTGGAGTGCAATAGCTATTCACAGATGTAATCATAGCACATTGCAATCTCAAACTCCTGGCCTCAAGTGATCCTCCCGCCTCAGCCTTCTGAGTAGTTGGGACTACAAGCACTCACCACCCTGCCTGGCTTCTTATTCTGGTTTTGATTTGCATTTCTCTAATGATCAATGTTGTTGAGCATCTTTTCATATACTTATTGGCCACTTGTATATCTTCTCTGAAGATATGTCCATTCAAATCTTTTGCCTTTTTAGCTGGATTATTCGTCTTTTGACTGTTGAGTTGTATGAGTCTCAGTGGAGAGCATTTATCCAAGAATGAGGGTAGAAATGATGAATAAAGGGGTGGTTGCTTAGGGAAGCCTTCCTTCCTGGAGGAGATAATATCTGAGCCAAAACTAGAAGGATAATTAGGAAGAAGTAAAACAATCATTCCTGTATTCTATAAATATTTACTGAATTTCTCCTCTATCGGGCACTGAGGCTAGTACAAATTGATTCAGTCTTCACTTTCAAGGAAAGGATCTGTGATGGGTCAATGATTTCACATTCCCCACAGGTTCTACAGGACCCCAGCATGGCCTCACCCTGCATCTTCTCTGTTAGGCTGGGCCTTGGATCTCAAACCTCAGTTTGCTGGCCATCCTTGGGTTTCACCTGATGACCCCATAGGGGAAAGTGGGTGGACATTTATCCCCAGTGGTTGTGGTGGAGCTAGCTGACTGATTAGGCCTGTCAGACTTAGCTCCTTGCCTGGGACCCAGTTTCAGCAGGACACTCCTTATCTAGGATCAGACTTGGTGTTTCCTGATTCCTTCCCCACTTTTCTGAGCCAAACCATCTATTCTAATCAGGCCTCTGAAGAAGCAAGTGGGCTTCTGAACACACAGGGCATCAACAGAGGCTTTACCCATCCAAGCAACATTATGACAGCAGAAAAGGCCTCTTTATTATAGAATAGGCAACTCCAATATTTTACAATTTTTTTAAGTAGGTTATACAACAGCATGAATCACATGATCTTATTTTTTAAATAATTCTGCATGGAAAGAAATTTGGCAAGTATAAATAAAATTTAATAGAGATGCGGGGCTAGGTGTGGTGGCTTACACCTGTAACCCTAGCGCCTTAGGAGACTGAGGGTGGAGGATTACTTGAGGCCGGGAATTCAAGACTAGCATGACAATATAGCAAGACCCTGTGCCTACAAAAAAAAAAAAAAAAAAAAAAAAAAAAAAAAAAAATTGGCCAGACATAGTTGCACAAGCCTGTAGTCCCAACTCTTTGGGAGGCTGAGTGGGAGGATTGCTTGAGCCCAGGAGTGCAAGGCTGCAGTGAGCTATGATTGTATCACTGCACCCCAGCCTGGGAAAGAGAGCAGAACTCTATTTCTAAAAATACATATAATAGAGGCCGGGTGCGGTGGCTCACACCTATAATCCTAGTACTTTGGGAGGCCAAGGAGGGCAGATTGTCTGAACTCGGGAGTTCAAGACCAGCCTGGCCAACCTGGTGAAACCCATGTCTCTGCTAAAAATACAAACGTTAGCCGGCTGTAGTGGTGCATGCCTGTAATCACAGCTACTTGGGAGGCTGAGGCACAAGAATCACTTAAACCTGGGAGGTGGAGGTTGCAGTGAGCCGAGATTGCACCACTGCACTCCAGCCTGGGTGACAGAGCAATATTCTGTCTCCAAAAATAAAAAATAAAAAAATACAGATGACTTAATTTTTTTATTTTTGCTCATCAGTACTTTTTAAATTTTTTGCAATGATCATATCTTGCTAGTATAACATTTAAGGAAAAATAAACTTAGTGGCACAAAAATGATAGGATTTTAAAAATATTACTCTATATTTTGTGTGTTATAAATGTGAATTAATTGTATAATACTTTTGTGATTTGCTCTTTTACAAAGTTCATAATCATATTATTTGCTAATTACATTGCCTAATACAGAAAATGGTTTAGAAACAGAGGTTAGTGTTGTTTACAAAACAGAAAATCTTTGCTTCTTGCACATATTGGCTGCCCAGACCTCCCAGTCTTAGCCATCAAATCTTGGCATTTACCAGCCTCTGGAAGCATAAAACCCTGAGTGAGGGAGTTCTCCTGGCCTGGTCTACAGAAGCTTAGACAAGAATTGCCACAGAAGCATCAAAACAATAGAATGTGATGTCGTGGGCATCCCAGGGGGAAATAATGCTAGATTGAAATGAATTTTTGCATCACTGATTTTCCCTGCTGATTGAGCCCTGTTTATCTCATTTGGCAGATCAGCCTCAAAGTGCATGAACTATTTGTGCCTCATTAGTTTCCAATAGATTGATTTTGCTAGGATTGCGAATTGGCCATCTTGAATTGCAGCCTGCAGAAGCCGGCTCTGGCTCAGCCTCAGGGGGACAGACACTCGGAACAACAGCCGCCACTGCAGCCACCACCACTGAAAAAGAAACTGGAGAGCTGTTCTAAGGCTGCAAGGACAATAGTACCTTAAATCTTCTCTGGAACCAGACAGCATAAAATATGGACTTCTAAGAAAGCAAACAAGGGTCATCTCTGCTTTCTTTTCTTTCTCTCTCTCACGTATTCTCCTTGGCAACTGTCTCATCTTTCCCTCAATCCCTCTCTCCCTCCCTCCCTCTCTCTCTCATCTTAGCCCCTTCTTCAAATGTTAAAAAAAATAAAAACAGTTTTAAGAGAAAAACATAAACAACTTGAAGACTAGTTTATAAAACAGTGAATGCTGAACTACTTACAATATAGTGATTAGAAAGAAAAGCAGAATATAAAACCAAACATACAGTACAATGACATTGCTTTACAAAAAATATACATAGAAAAAAGGATTAAATTTTAAAAAGCATGCCAAATGTAGACAGCAGTAACTTTGGCTGGTGGGGATATGGATGATTATCGTTTTTTTCTTTAAACTTTTCTGCACTCAAAACTGTCTAAAATTATTAACAGCACACTTATCCTCAGAAAATTTTAATAAAAATACATAAAGTAATAAAATGGCACATATGTAATCAACTTAAAAAGCCCCCCCCCCCTTTTTTTTTCATTCAGTAAGGTGTATTAGCCTCTATAGGATATTTGCTGGCTTGGTAATTAAAATGTTAAGGGTAAATCCGGCTTTAGGCAAAATTTGATCCAGCAATCCAAGAGCCATTGTCAGAGCTCTCTCTTTTCAGTTCTGACTGCCTTTCTTTGGGTGTTGGCCCTATCCTCTCCTACTGCAAACCAGGATACCTCCACCTTTTTCCACTTGAAGGCGAACTTGGTGGTCCCAGATTCCTACTTTTCCACTTCTGGGAACCCAGAGGTGAGATGTGTTTCCCTACTAGCTTCAATGAGACAAATACTGGGAAAAGACCAGGGTTGGATGAGTTGGGGTCATGGACCATGATGAGTCATCCCTGGAATAATCAATGTGACAAGGGGATTGGGTACTATGAATGTCTGGTCCAGGTCACACGTCACGGTGGGAAATGGACATGGAGGAGGGGATGGATAAAGCACAAAAGCACCCAAACAAAAATGTCCCTAAGACAGCACAGTCTCCCCTGCAAAGATTGTATGATCTAGTTAGAAAACTAAGACAAGCATAGAAAAGGGTAAAACAAAAACAAGGAATAAACAATAAGTTTATTTAAACATGGCACAAGGCAGAACATGATTAATTTTCCAACAATAGCATAGACAGTAAGTCCTAGGCCAAGAATTCAGGGGTGGGATAACCTGAGCAAACTTGGTGGAAGGGAAGGAATGTAAGCTGGGTTCTGAAAGATGGGAAGGTTTGGAGAACAGATGGAAATGGCAACATCAGTTCAAACTAAGAGAATGGCCTGAGCGTAGCCACGGAGATGGTCAAGTGAAAGATGTATGAGAACAGAAACAGGGTCAGGAATGTGAGTAATTTTAGTCACACGCTAGAGATATTAATTGGGGCTGGAGTGCAGTGGCTTTGAAAGCTAAGCTCATGACTTTGAATTTATGTGGTAGCCGGTGAGGAGTCACCAAGGTTTTTAAACAGGGAACTGGTGAGATGCAGGTCATACATAAGGACAACCTGCCTGGTGGCAGGAGCAGGAGGAACTGGAGCTGAGAAAGATCAGAGGCAGAACAACCAGTTGAGAGGTTGCTGCAATGGTCCATGTGTGAAGTAATAAGGGCTGGAATGAGGGAGGTGACGATGAGGAATGGAAAGGAAGAGACATTTCATTCATCAACTCATTCATTCATCCAACAAGCATTTGTTAATCACTGACAACCAGGAACTCTACTAGATCAGCCACTAAGTTCATCAAGAAAGGTGTGGCACAGCTTGCCTTCTGCTGGAATACCAGGTCCTAGCTGAAGGTGACCAAAGACCATGGTGTTGCTGTTAAGAGAAATAGCAAAGTCAGGAGAAAGAACTAGTTTGGGCATCTAAGAACAAATAATTCCGAATCTAGTTTGACGGTACAGCAGGGCAGGCAGATGGAACTATCCAGCAGGCAGGAGAAAATGTAGGACTTGACCTGGAGAGGGAGGTCAAGACAGAAGGTTGAGATGTGGATACCTCTGTGCACAGGGGAGCGTCACCTCCACAGGAGCACTGTGACTTAGGAAGGTCTGAGCCAGCCTGACTGAGCTTTATGCCGAGCTCAGAGCAGGGACAGAAATGGAGATCTCTTTGCCTGCCCCCTCTATGTTAGGTGCAATATAAACCTGATACGAACTTCTGCCTCTTTCCTGTGATTCCTGACACGATGGCCCCATCAGCATCACACATGTTGAGATGATTTTTCAGAAGCTGATTACTTAAAACCTCTAATCCAACTCCCGTTCCACCTCTGGATTGAAAAGTGCTCTTCTCCCTCTGTCCCAGCTAGAAAAGGGTGTGCTGCAACCAGATGGTAAACTGTGGACAGAAATAAACCCTGTTCACATGTAGCAAGAATATTTATATCCAATCCCATAATATCACTGCAGGCATAATTATAGCCAATCCTGCAATTGTGCTGCGGGTATCAGGCATCAGAAAAACCAACCCAAAATGCCACAGAGAGACCAGGGAGATATGGGAACTGTAGAGGCAGCTGCTGCCCCTGAGAGACCCCTGGGCAGAAGTAGGGTGGGGCTATTTAGAGATTATGGAGGGGCTCCGCCAATGGTGGTGAAGAGGGACGTGATAATTTCACAGATTACATAGCTCAAACTCCAGTTTCAGTAGTACAGCATGCTTTTATTTGTAACTTTTAAGAAATTATAAAATTAATGCTTATTCATTGTACAAGGTTTAGGAAATATGGGAAAGTGTCTATAATCCCACAATCCAAAAATAGCATTGTTGCTGGTATGGTGGCTTATACCTGTAATCTCGGCACTTTGAGAGGCCAAAGTGGAAAGATGGCTTGAGGCCAGGCATTGAGGACCAGCCCAGGCAGCACAGTGAGACCCTGTCTGTCTCTATAGAAGTAAATAAAAGTAAATAGCCAGGCATGGTGACATGCACCTGCAGCCTCAGCTACTCAGGAGGCTGAGATGGAAGGATCTCTTCAGCCCAGGAGTTCAAGGCTGCAGTGAACCATGCTAGTGCCCTGCACTGTAGCCTGGGCAACAGGGCAAGACCCTGTATAAAAAAAAAAAAAAAAAAAAAGTGGCCGGGCACAGTGGCTTATGCCTATAATCCTAACACTTTGGGAGCCCAAGGTGACTGGATCACCTGAGGTCAGGAGTTTGAGACCAGCCTGGCCAACATGGTGAAACCCCGTTTCTACTAAAAATACCAAAAAATTAGCCGAGTGTGGTGGTGCACGCCAGTAGTCCCAGCTACTCGCGAGGCTGAGGCAGGAGAATCACTTGAATCTGGGAGGCAGAGGTTGCAGTGATCCGAGATCGCACCATTGCACTCCAGTCTGGGCAACAAAAGCGAAGCTCTGTCTCAAAAAACAAAAAGCATTGCTTGCTAACATTTTATAATTTGTTGTTATAGTATTTTACTTTGCATATATGTGTTTTGTGTCATACTGTAAATAACATTCTACATCTTGTTTATTTCATTTAATATCATATTTCCTCATATTGTTAAGATATATTCCAAAACATTATTTTACTGTGGTATTTCAGGGGGAAGAAGGTAACAAAAAAAACCACAAAACATTATTTTAAAACCTTTTTCTGTAGTATTTTTATGAAACGGAATACTATATAGCCGTTAAAATGAATAAACTAGAGCTTCATGTAGCAACACAAATAATTGTTAATATAAGGTTAATAAAAAGGTAATTTGCAGAGCCAGGTATTAATATGTAATTCAATGTCATTTTTGAGAAGTTAAAAGCTCTAAGGCCAGAAGCAGTGGCTCACATCTGTAGTCCCAGCACTTTTCAAGGCCAAGGCCTATGGATCACTTGAGCCCAGGAGTTTGAGATCAGCCTGGGCAACATGGCAAAACTCTGTCTCTACCAAAATATAAAATTTAGCTGGTGTAGTCACAGCTACTCCAGAGGCTGAGGTGGGAGGATTGCTTTAGCCTGAGAGACAGAGGCTGCAGTGAGCCATGATTGTGCCACTGCACTCCAGCCTGGGCAAAATGGCAACTCTATCTCAAAAAAAAAAAAAAATCTGAAACAATATTATACATTGTTTATGTTGACTTACATGTAAAAAGTATAGAGGCCTGCACAGTGGCTCACGCCTGTAATCCTAGCACTTTGGGAAGCCAAGGTGGGCGGATCATGAGGTCAGGAGATCGAGACATCCTGACTAACACAGTGAAACCCTGTCTCTACTAAAAATACAAAAATATTAGCCGGGCGTGGTGGCGGGCGCCTGTAGTCCTAGCTACTTGGGAGGCTGAGGCAGGAGAATGGCATGAACCTGGGAGGTGGAGCTTGCGGTAAGCCAAGATTGCGCCACTGCACTCCAGCCTGGGCGACAGAGCGAGACTCTGTTTCAAAAAAAAAAAAAAGTATAGAAAATGTATGGGAAAAATTTTCTGCAGGGAAAGAGGAAACAGGTTGAAATTAAGGAGGAGTATAAAGGAGCTTTGATTGTTTCTGTAATTTGTTTTTTGGGTTTTTTTTTTTTTTTTTTTTGAAACAAGGTCTGGCTCTATCTCTCAGGCTAGAGTACAGTAGCATGACCTTGGCTCACTGCAACCTCTGCCTGCCAGTCTCAAGCCATCCTCCCACCTCAGCTTCCTGAGTAGCTGGGGTTACAGGCATGCACCACCACGCCAGGCTAATTTTTGTATTTTTTGTAGAGACAGGGTTTCGCCATGTTGCCCAGGCTAGTTTTGAACTCCTGAGTTCAAGAGATCCTCCACCCTGGCTTCCCAAAATGCTGGGATGACAGGTGTGAGCCACTGCGCCCAGCCTGCTATTTCTTTTAAAAGGATTTAAAACAAATATAGCAAAACCTTAAAATGTATTAAATCTGTGATGAATAAATGTGTTCTTTATAGTCTGTATTTTTCTGCATGTTTGAAATATAGACATCATTATTTTTTAAATTAGTAGTATTCATTTTTTAGAGAAGTTTTAGGTTTACAGAAAAGTTGAGCAGAAAGTACAGGGAGTTTCTTCTTAAATTCCCACCTCACAGTTTCCTCTATTATTACCATCTTGCATTACTGTGGGTCATTTGTTACAACCGATGAGCCAATATTGATACCTTATTATTAGCTAAAGTCCACAGTTTTCATTAGGATTCACTCTTTGTATTATGCATTCTATGGATTTTGACAAATGTATAATGACATAGATCCACTATAAGAGTGTCATACAGAGTAGTTTCACTGCCCTAAAAATCCTCCGTGTGCCACCTATTCATCCCTCCTTCCACCCAAACACCTGGAAACCACTGATCTTTCCACTTTCTCCAGTTTTGCCTTTTCCAGAATGTCACATACTTGGAATCACACAGTGTGTCTTTTCAGATAGGCTCCTGAATCATTTATTTTTTAAATCAAAAATTGAAAGCCAACCACAATGAAGAAAACAAAAATCATCAGAAACTTCACTATTTCAAGATAATCACTATTAACCATACACACGATTTACTTTTTTCATGTAAATGGGATCATAGTGTGCAAAATATTATATTGCCTTTCTTTTCCACTTAACAACATAGTATGAAACTACGTAATTCAGGATTTTTCTTCTTTTTTTTTTTTTTAAAGTCTACAAGAATGTTTCACGATGTGGATTAAATTAGTGAGCTAACCGATCCTTTACTTTCAGACTATTAGGCTTTCACCTATGGCATGAAGTTTTCCTGGCTTTGAGGATCCCCTCTTAAACTAGAAAAGGCCCTTGAAGTCTCCAGAGAAGGGGGGATATAAGGCTACTGGAAATACCTTTCTAGATATGTGTCACCTGTATGACATGTTTGACATTAAGTGTGAGTTCTCGGCAGTCAAGGACATTGTCAACCACTTCTCCCCTCATTACCAAACACATGGAGCAGGTATTGATGAACATGGTGGAATGGATCCAACTTGCCCTGCAACAAGTCACTTTGGAGTCACCTCTAAGGAAATTCTCAAGCCACACAGGGTGCTGACTCCTTAAGAGCTGGTACCGTACACTAGGAACTAAGAAAGACACCAGAGTGGTAAGAGGGTGCCCTGTTTTGTGGAGCAGAGCAAGACAGATGCTATGAAGAACTGGGATGACAGACTGGGTGGGGACAGTGGGCAGTGGGTGTGTCTGCTCAGAGAATCTGGAGGGTGGGAAAGTGAGAGCCCAGCACTACTGCCCTGAAGCCCAGTAGCCATGAGGGGCTGGAGTTTTATGTAGATGGAGGAAGTCCACAGGCTCCTCTGAGAGCATTTACTCTTTTCAGTCAGTTTATCACACTGGTTGAGAACGTGGGATCTAGTATGGGACTTCTGGTTCAAAACCCCACTCAATCACTCTCTGGCTATTTGGCTTTGGGCAAATGGCTAAGCCATGATGGCTCAACCCCAGAAGGGGGAATATAAAAGTTGTTGTGATGGTTAAGTGAGATTATATGTGCAAAGTACTTGGCACTTAGTGAGTGCTTGGTAAATGCTAGCAATAATAATGATGATAGTGATAATAAAGCTTAGCACCTGTTCTTTTAAAAAGAAAAGTAGTCACTGAGAGCATAAGATAGCCAAGCCAAGAAGATCAGCATGAGTCTCACACTGACACTCCCACCTAGAGAAAAGCCCAGCACATTTCACCAAGGCAGGCATGCCTGGATTCAAGTGGGTGGGGCACTGTAGGAGCAGAAAATAGGAACACCCCATTAGATAACTCAAAAGGAATTTGGGCAACTTTAATGATTTTTGCAAGCTATCTGCCAGCCTATATGTATGTCCTCTGTGTTCATGTTTGTTCTCATGTGTAACCACCTCTAGCTCCTACCTTTTTTTGGGTTGCTGAATCCAGCCATTGCAGATGGATTTTCAAATGGATACATGGCCTTTGAAGTCACCTAGTTCTACTTCCCACCAATGAGGGGATTTCTGTGCAAAACACCTCTACATGTCCTCGTCTAATCTAGGGGATATCCTGGATTCCTCCCTTTCCTTCGGCCACTCCCAAGCAAACCTTGTTTCTATCTTCAAAAAAGATCTTAGATCTCTCCTCTCCTGCTAGCACCATTGGCACTCTCCTAGAGTAAGCCTCCTTCACCCCACACGTAGGCAGCTAGTCCCTAATAGACTTACTGGCTATTCTTCCCCAGGAACCAGGGTACTTTCTAAAAATGTAAATCAGATCATGACTCTCTCTCTATCCTAGGCTGGGTTCCCAGAAGCAGACCCTGACACAGAAATTCATGAGCAAGTGTTTTATTTAAAAAGAGCCCCAGGCAGAAACTGGTAAGAAAGTAGGGAAAGCTGGACAGGGAAGTGGAATACATCAGGCAAGGAAAAGTCTGGAAGCCTGGATTTCAGGCCCAGACCCAGCCTCAGCCTGATTCCTCAGGAAAACTGCAGAATAAATTGCAGCCAGAACTTGTTCCTCCTAAACATAATGGGGCTGGGCTTTCGTGCCTTCACCTGACTAGCTGAGTGCTTGGCTAAGGAGGCTTTCTGTGCATGTAAGCAAAGAGCTCTGGTAGCTGAAGGGCTACCCTTGGAACAAAGCTGTATGTGCCCAGCCCTTAAAAATGAAAGCACACAGAAGCTGGGGAACCAGCACATCAAAACTGATAAAGCGATTCAAGAAAACCTCAGCAGAGCATCAACCAACAGGATCAACTCCAGTTCCCTCCCTTATTTCTTATCTCAGACCCTTGTTCATTTCCTTTATAGAACACGTCATGGTTTACAAGTAATTCGTGTAATTACTTGTCTCTATCCTTGTTTGTCCCCACTAAAACCTCCAGGAAGTAGTGCTTGTCTTGTTGCCTTTTGTACCCCAGTCCCTAGAACAGAGATGACATATTGTGGATCTTCCACAAAAATTTGTAGGAATGAATGAATGAATCAATGAATGAATGATCGGACCTTGGTTTGGACACTTTCAGTGATGGGGAGCTTCTACAGCATGTAGCAGCTCATCCATTTTCAGAAAGCCTTAATTGAAGTTCAGTCCCAAGACTGAATTGTAATCCACTTCCCTGTCATTTGCACCAACTGATCTCTCTGGAACAACTCAGGAGATTATTGTTTCTTCTATGTCTGTGCTTCAGCTATCCAATGTCCCAACTTTCTCTCATCCAGACTAATCAACTCCAGCTCCTCCAAAGTTTCCTTACTTGACATGGATTTTGTACCCATTGGCATCCATAAGTTGTTACGTCCCCATAAAATGCATAGCAATCCCTCCCATATTACCCTGAATACACCCTATCTTGGAAGAGAAACTGGGTCAGGTGCGACAAGAATTTGGAGGAGGGAAGCTGAGATAACCCAGCCAGAGCTCTAGAGTCAGCAGATCCAAGCACAACTGAATCTCAGCTCCACTTGCTATTGAAAGACTGATCCTGGGCAAAATGCTTACTTTCTCTGAACCTTAGTTTCTTCTTCTGTACAATGGGAAAAATAAGGGCATCCATATTACAGAGTTATTCTAAGAGTTAAATAAGACAAGAAATGCAAACCACTTTTAGCAGAGTGCCTGCCACAGCTTTAAGGACTCAGAGCTTCTGCAAACTTTACCTCTAACCTAAATGGCTCTCCATGCCCCTATAAGCTCCACTTTTCCCAGTCAAATCTTCCTGTTGGCCGGGTGTGGTGGCTCACGCCTGTAATCCCAGCACTTTGGGAGGCTGAGGCAGGAGGATCACCTGAGGTCAGGAGTTCAAGACCAGCCTGGCCAACATGTTTCTACTAAAAATACAAAAATTAGCCGGGCATGGTGGTGGGTGTCTGTAATCCCAGCTACTAGGGAGGCTGGGGCAGGAGAATCACTGGAACCCGGAAGGCGGAGGTTGCAGTGAACAGAGATCACACCATTGCATTCCAGCCTGGGCAGCAGAGTCAGACTGTCAAAAAAAAAAAAAATCTTCCTGTTAACCCCCAAGCTCTGTCTTGGACACCTCCAGACTTTTTTTTTTTTTCTATACGGAGTTTTGCTCTTGTTGCCCAGGCTGGAGTGCAATGGTGCAATCTTGGCTCACTGCAACTTCCGCCTCCTGGGTTCAAGCAATTCTCTTGCCTCAGCCTCCCGAATGGCTGGGATTACAGGCACCCACTACCATGCCCAGCTAATTTTTATATGTTTAGCAGAGACGGGGTTTCACCATATTGGCCAGGCTGGTCTCGAACTGCTGACCTCAGGTGATCCACCTGCCTCAGCCTCCCAAAGTGCTGGGATTACAGGTGTGAGCCACCGCGCCTGGCCCACCTCCACACTTTTTCAGTCATGATAAGCTTCTAGGTGATTTCCTGACTATTTTTCTTCCCATTTTCTCATTTCATTTTCCACCTACCTCTCCGCTTTCCTCATTACTACTCATTCACGTATCCACCACATAGCCATTCTCCCTTTCTCTTTTATGTGTCTTTCTTGCTCAGTTAATTCTCTCTTGCTTATTTTCTTTCCTCTCATCTTTCTTTATAGCATGAAAACTCTAATCAGTAAGATCATAAAAAAAAATTACCCCCTTCTATTCTGCCTTCTACCTTGGCTGCAGATAGCTGAGAGGAAATAATCAACATGGTAACAGTAAAATCAGTAAATGCTCATTTTCTTTTTTTTTTTTTGAGACGGAGTCTTGCTCTGTCGCCCAGGCTGAAGTGCAGTGGCACGATCTCGGCTCACTGCAAGCTCTGCCTCCCAGGTTCACGCCATTCTCCTGCCTCAGCCTCCCGAGTAGCTGGGACTACAGGCGCCCGCCACCATGCCCAGCTAATTTTTTGTATTTTTAGTAGAGACGGGGTTTCACCATGTTAGCCAGGATGGTCTCGATCTCCTGACCTCGAGATCTGCCCACCTCGGCCTCCCAAAGTGCTGGGATTACAGGCTTGAGCCACTGGGCCTGGCTAGTAAATGCTCATTTTCTCATCACTTAGGCATCTTAAGCTGCAGGCCATTTTTCATCTGCTCCTTGCCACAGATGGAAAGGTAAAAATCCAGGTTGGAAGGGAAGCAGTCAGCAGTGAGGACAGAGAAGAACCAGAAAACTCTCTTTCCCTTTCACCTATATGAATGATTCTGATTTCTTACCTGTTGTAATAGCAAAGATCTCCACTACAGTTATAGCTGTCTATCTTGTTATAACTTTAATGGAAATGCCTTTAATCTTTTGCCATTAATTATGTTTTTTTCTAGGTTTTGTACCAAACAGTCTTTATCCAACTGGGGGGAGATCTCTTCTGTGCCTAGTTAGCTAAGCTTATATAATATGTAGTTGTGATTATTAAACTAGAGTTTCTAGGTAGAAATTCGAGCACTGAAAGTCAGGGCAGCAGGGTGATAAGTAGGTTGGCATAGGAGGTATCCTGGGCTGGGAATATCAGAAGAAAGAATTGAGGCCAAGTGGGCAGGCTGGGGCATGGTGGAGAATCCTGTCCTGAGGGACTGTCATGGTGCTGATAGTCACTGCTCATAAACTAACTGAGATGTTGCAATTCAGATTTCAGGTGACCCTTGAGTGTAGTAATGACAAAACGAGGCTCTAGTTATAGTTCTTGCTTCTTCTTTTATTAATTTATATAAGCAACTCTGGATTTTCCAGGAGATTTTTGGTAAAAATTGGAGCAAATAACTGAAACTACATCCCTTTTCAAGTGAAAGCTTTTTTGGAGGTGGATCTGATGCTGGTTTTCCATTCCAATCAGCGCTGTGAAAGCTACTTCTTGTTCTTGCTATGGGCAGATTGAGCTGCTTTTTCTCCCTGATGGAAATTCAGGAAGGAAACCAAATAATTCCCAACGGAGACAAGCGTTGACCACAGTACCATCCAAAAGGGCTTTTAAAGATTTCAATCTTGCATGTGAGAATGTTGGCAAGTGAGGTTGGTTGCTCACACTACATTGTCAGCTTGATGAGAGGCTGGGAAGGAGGACATGAAAATTGTTCTGAGGGAGAGGAGGTTGCAGGTGAAACATTAATGAGGTGCACTTAACACTGGAAACATCTCAGTAAAAGTGTTTGTGATAAGCATCCAAAATAAAGCACTAAACACTCAGATATAAGCATCTCTCAGTAAACCAACCTGCACATACTGTGGGACTGGTGAAAGGATGGACATTCTAACATCAAAGCTTCACAATGTGGGCTGGTACAAAGGTAGTGGGGTAACTCGATTGTTCAGTCAGTTACAGATCGAAATCCTTGTTCTTTTTTTGTTTTTTGTTTTTTGTTTTTAAGACGAAGTCTTGCTCTTGTACCCCAGGCTGGAGTGCGATGGCATGATCTCGGCTCACTGCAACTTCCGACTCCCTTGTTCAAGGGATTCTCCTGCCTCAGTCTCCCAAGTAGCTGAGAATACAGGCATGCACCACCATGCCCAGCTAATTTTTTGTATTTTTAGTTTTAGTTTGCTAAGCTTATATAATATGTAGTTGTGGTTATTAGACTAGAGTTTCTAGGTGGGAAATCGAGCACTGAAAGTCAGGGAAGCAGGGTGATAAGTAGGTTGGCTTATCAGAGTTTCACCGTGTTGGCCAGGATGGTCTCGATCTGCTGACCTCGTGATCCACCCGCCTCTGCCTCCCAAAGTGCTGGGATTACAGGTGTGAGCCACCACGCCTGGCCCATACTCCTTGTTCTACTCCTTCCCCACCTTCTCACTACTGCGCTTCACCAGTCTTAAAAAAAATGTTACCCAGTGTGGCATGTACTGATTGCTATTCTACCCGTATCATGTAGTCGCATTTGTTTTGTTTTCAGCATGATTGATGGAAAATTGGCCATCCTGCCCTGGGATAACCAGGAGTTCACTGTGCTTGATTTCTTTTCTAGCTCCCTTCTTCACCACAGGGGGTGAAGAAAATAAGTCCTCAGCAACCCGTCATAAAGAGAAAATTTAAATTGACACAGGCAATGTGTCAGACAGCTTTGGGATAGTCTCAGAAGGTGGAAAGTAAAGAAAATCTATAAAGAAAAGTTGGGCTGGGCGTGGTGGCTCACACCTGTAATCCCAGCATTTTGGGAGGCCGTGGTGGGAGGATCACTTGAGCCCAGGAGTTTGAGACCAGCCTGTGCAACAAAGGGAAATCCTGTCTCTACAAAAAAAAAAAAAAAAAAAAAATTTTAAAAAATTTTAAAAAGAAAAGTTGAAGAAATTGGCATCAATGAGTCTTAAAAACAGAAGCTGACAGGCTAATATAGTGACTGTTTCTAGTTCGTAAACTAGATCAGCTACACACTCCAAAACACCATCTGTGCTCAGCCAGTGGTGGTGCACTGGACAAGCAGAAGAGTGAGTTCTAGAACTGGACTCCAGTCTCACCTCTGCCAATGCGTGTGGCCTGGGCAGTCTCCCTGTCTAGGCCTCAATTTCTGTCTCTGTAAAATTAAAAGGCTGGGCCACTTTGGGGTTCCCAGTCTTTCCTTAAGACTTCACAAAAGAAGAAATGTTTGGACACACCACAAAGAGTACTTTTAAATTATTACATAATAAATGCTTTGGCTGGGCGTAGTGGTTCATTCCTGTAATCTCAGCACTTTGGGAGGCCGAGGAGGACAGATCATTTGAGGCCAGGAGTTTGAAACCAGCCCGGCCAGCATGGAGAAACCCTATCTCTACTAAAAATACAAAAATTAGCTGGGTGTGGCAGCATGTGCCTGTAATCCGAGCTACTTGGGAGGCTGAGGCACGAGAATCACTTGAACCTGGGAGGTGGAGGTTGCAGTGAGTCGAGATCACACCACTGCACTGCAGCTTGGGCAACTGAGTGAGACTCTGCCTTATAAATAAATAAATACATTTACTAGGTGATGAGAATCTCCCAAACACAGGACTCATGAGGGAAAAGAAAAATAAAATAGGTGCTCAGTGATAAGAGTTTGGGAACCAGACTGAAGTCACTCTAGAGCAGGGATGGTGATGCAACATTTTAGAATCCTTAACACAGTGCCTTCTTACCACACACACCCATGAAGTGCTCATTATGTTTCAAACACACACATGAAAAGGACACATAGTAGACCCCCATGCACCCATTACCCAGCCCCAAGAATCATCCCTCAAGCCCAGTCTAGCTTTTCTATGCTCCCATCAGCTGACCTCTAAATATCCCAAAGACTATTTTGAAGCAAGTGCCGAAATCATATAATTTCACCTACAAATATTTCAGTATGTCACTCTGAGATAAGTAATATGTAAACATAGCCACAAAATCATTATCAGACCTAAAATGTTAATAATACTTCCTTAAATATCATTTTTTATCATTATGATTTTTTTTTGAGACAGAGTAAGAACCTATCAAACACCATGGAGTTGGGTCAAGAGGGCTCAGGAGCAAATTAAGAGATCCCCACAGTCCCACTGGCCAATGGTAGAAGAATCAATGAGGATTATAACTTCATTGATCTCAAACTCATTAAATATATTAAACCCATGAATTTTTAATGACACTTAGAAAAAAAAACAGCCTCATTTGTCATCTTTTGAAGGATGCTAGGAAATCAACCTATTATTTTGAAACTGACAAGGAAGGAAAACAAACAGCATTGATTCTGCCTTTTCTTTTCCAACTGTGTGTCATGATAACCAAATAGTTGATAAGAAGATGATTTTCTTTATAGAAACATTCTAGCTAATAAATGAAGAAGAAAAGAAGCTAAGAAATGTTAGCATATCTAGCTCTGTCACCCAGGCTAGAGTATAGTGGCATGTAGCCTCAACCTCCTGGGTTCAAGCGATCCTCCCAACTCAGCCTAAAGGTACACACCACCCTGCCCCAGCTAATTTTTTTTTTCTATTTTTTGTAGACAGCGGGGTCTCACTTTGTTGCCCAGGCTGGTCTTGAATTCCTGGGCTCAAGTGATCTTCCCGCCTCTGCCTCTCAAAGTCCTGGGATTACAGGCATGAGCCACCATGCCCAGCCTCCTTAAATATCATTTAATATTAATTGCATGTTCAAATTTCACGGATGGCGTCATACAATTTTTTTTTTTTTTTGAGACAGGGTCTCACTCTGTCCACCCAGGCTGGAGTGCAGTGGCACTATCTTGGCTCACTGAAACCTCTGCCGCTCTGGTTCAAGCGATTCTCCTGCCTCAGCCTCCCGAATAGCTGGGATTACAGGCATGCGCTATCATGCCTGGCTAATTTTTGTATTTTTAGTAGAGACAGGGTTTCGCCATGTTGGCCAGACTGGTCTCGAGCTCCTAACCTCAAGTGATCCGCCCGCCTCAGCCTCCCAATGTGCTGGGGTTACAGGCATGAGCCACCGCACCCGGTCCAGCTTTTTGTGTTTCCATCAGGAGGCACATAATGCCCAGTTATCTTTCTTTTTTTGATGTTAGCAGCTATTGATGATCATTGCCTAGCTCCATTATTTCATTAAGAGTTGCAAAATTTCGATATGCAAAATGTTGATATGCTAACATTTCTTAGCTTCTTTTCTTCTTCATTTATTAGCTAGAATGTTTCTATAAAGAAAATCATCTTCTTATCAACTATTTGGTTATCATGACACACAGTTGGAAAAGAAAAGGCAGAATCAATGCAGTTTGTTTTCCTTCCTTGTCAGTTTCAAAATAATAGGTTGATTTCCTAGCATCCTTCAAAAGATGACAAATGAGGCTGTTTTTTTTTTCTAAGTGTCATTAAAAATTCATGGGTTTGATATATTTAATGAGTTTGAGATCAATGAAGTTATAATCCTCATTGAGTCTTCTACCATTGGCCCGTGGGACTGTGGGGATCTCTTAATTTGCTCCTGAGCCCTCTTGACCCAACTCCCTGGTGTTTGATAGGTTCTTACTTTCTGTGAACTCAACTTCTGAGATAATCTCTAAGGTCCTTCTTAGTCCTGCCCTCAGATCAAGCAAAGAATAGAGCCCATCCTTGGCCTCATATAGTATACACATTGAGACACAAAGGTTATTTTCTTCTTGGGTCTTACAGGAAAGATTTCTGAAAGGTAGGAGGAAGAGGGTGTGTGTAAACCCAACTCATCTCCTCAGGCTAGAGGAGGAGGCCTGAGGCTGTCAGTGAAAGTGGGGTGGGGGTGGGGAGTAGGGGGACAGAATCACAGCTCTGTCCTGAGAAATCAGGGAGAGAGTGGTTGCTTCAATTTCAAGTCATCTCCTCAAATCAACCCAAGTGCATGTCTCAACAGAACTGATTCCCTGTAACTACTTTCCTGCCGACCCTCTCTTCCCCACTCCCTGCTCTTCAGTTAGGGTAGTGTAGTTTGGGGAGGCACATAAAAATGCCTGGAGATCCTAAGTTGGAAAAGTAAGGTGTGAGGAAGGTAACCTGGCCACCCTGGCAAAAAAGAGAGCTTGACTGAGTCAGTCCCTATCCCAAGACTGGGTGGATCCAGTCACCACCCAAGAGTCCTGGGCCTGAGGCCAGCTTCTGCACTGCCCTGCCCTGTCCCTGCATAACCAGGGTATGACAACTCAAGCATCCAGGTGGAAGGAATGACAGAGACAGAACCTGTCTCCTTTAGCTTCCAAGACTCAAAGAAGTGAGCTTTGTGAGAGGGAAAAGCCTGGTTGAGAATGTCAGATAGAGGTGGGCATAACTTGATTTATAGCTTTTAAGCACTTAGACATTTGTCACATGGGACAATATTTGCACTTTTGCAAACACCAGGGCAGTGTTGGTCCTTCTGGCTTGGGCATTTCAAGTGAGTGTTTGGATGCCCCAAGTGAGGACGTCTGGTTAGACTTCATGGTCCAGGCTAGTCCCTTGTCCAGCTTTTTCTTTTCCTTTCCCAGTCACCATGGAAAACAGACCACCTTTGGCATTACTGAATTCTGAGCATGTCCAGAATTTGGCTTGGGGCTGCTGCTTTTTGTGTAAAGTTAGGGGAAACCTGCAGTTTTGGAAAAGCATCTGGGAGCAAGAGATACATCTTGGGTTCTTCCTTCTTTCAGAAAGGTCCTGATAGCCAAGGATAGTCCCTCTCAATTACCACAACTGTATGCCCCTGCCCCCTGATCAAAGCTGATTAACACAGTGCAGACACCTTGCCCAAATTTCCTTATCTGAGAGCTCCAAAGAGAGAGGGATGTTCCGAGGATGAGAATTTCCGAAACTTAATTCCTTCCTTGCCTAAATCTTTGCTGTTCATCTTTTCCTTCAATTATGTGACACACTCCATACCCTTCAAAAAACATGGCTTTTTGCTCATTCGAGCTAACTTAAGTCAGTTTCTGTTGTCTGCATCCACACACAGATGAAAAACCCTTAACTAAAATTACTGTTCAATGGTGCTCTGGATGAAGAGCCCAGGCACCTAAATTCATCCCTTTCCCTCTGACTCCCCCATCCCTGTCATCACGTCTTTAAATCCCAGACTCATTATCCTCTGCTTACAGCCAGCACCAAGGCAATAAGGGGAAATAAAAATGAGAAAAAAATGATGATGATGATAATAATACTTATTTTTTGAGCACCTTTTATACCAGGAATTGTGTTAAGTGCTTTACATAAATTATTTTATTGAATCAAATCCTCATAAACAACTCTGGGTTTGTTAGGATGCTTTTGACTCCATGTAAGAGAAATCCCAAATAAAAATAGCTTAAACGTGAGGAAATGAGTTATTTTCTACGTAATAATAAGTCCCTACCAGGGGTAGCTTTAGGGTTGGTTAAATTAGAAGCTTGATGATGTCATTAGGCACCCCAGTTCTTGCCATCTTTTCACTCTGCCATCCTTAGTTGGCTTGGATCGTCAGCCTGGGTACCCTCGTGACCACAAAATGGCTGTTACATTTCCAGGCATCCCATCTGGACATGACAGTATTTAGCAGAGGGACGATCTCTTCCTTGTATCTTTTTTAAGTACAAGAAAAGCTTTCCAAGAATCCTCTAGTTGATCACCTCTCTCATCTCAGTGGCCAGAACTGGGTCATACATGCATGCTGAATCCAACCATTGACCCAAAAGTGGTATTATTGCAATGGGCCTACACCAAGCATAATTCACCCCTGAGTTGAAAGAGGAAGAGATAAAACACTCTGAAAAAAAAAAAAAGAAAAATGAGATCCGGCCAGGCGCAGTGGCTCATGCCTGTAATCCCAGCACTTTGGGAGGCTGAGGTTGGCGGATCATGAGGTCAGGAGATCAAGACCATCCTGACCAACATGGTGAAACCCCTCTCTACTGAAAACACAAAAATTAGCTGGGCGTGGCAGTGCGTGCCTGTAATCCCAGCTTCTTGGGAGGTTGAGGCAGGAGAATCGCTTGAACCAGGGAGGCGGATATTACAGTGAGCCAAGATCGCGCCACTGCACTCCAGCCTGGTGACGGAGCTAGACTCCGCTCAAAAAAAAAAAAAAAAAAAAAAAAAAAAGAAGTATTTTTCAGCAAAGAAAAGGGGAGGAACCCATTCGGTAGTTAACCAACAGTGTCTGCTGCAAACCTTCGAGATACACATGAGCAATTCAGAGGGGTAGAGTGATTTGCCCAAGGTCAAACAACCAGTTAATTGCAGATATGGAGTCTGAATCCAGAACTGTCCATCTCTAAAATCTACTCTTTTAACCTGTATTCTGGGAGGCAGTTAGTCCACACTAAATTCTTTTGCCTTTGAGAAACGTAGGTTGCTAAGGCTGTCCTGATTATTTCATGAAAATAACTGGTGTAGGAGCTACAAATTGATCATATTCAGGAGACCAAGCCACACAGCAAACTTATCTAGCCTCACTGAATCTGTTCCCCACTGGCTCACTCAAGTCTCCTCAAATACAGTGGTGAGGAAACTTAAAAGAAGCTCAATTCAGCAAACAGCAGGCTTCAGTCTTAGATATCTGGCTTTCGGAGTAGGCATCATAAGTGAACAAATATCCTTTCTGTGTCCTTCCACATCTCCTCTTATTGGTATTGCCACCTTTGGGGAATTCTTTCTACCCAATATCATTTATTTGGTTCTGATAGGGACTTCCAGTGACAGTACCAAGACATCAAGTCCCAGCTATTCAGGAGGCCGAGGCAGGATGATCACTTGAGCCCAGGAGTTTGAGACCAGCGTGGGCAACACAGTAAAATCTCATCTCAGGCCAGGCGCAGTGGCTCATGCCTGTAATCCCAGCACTTTGGCAGGCTGCGGCGGGTGGATCACGAAGTCAGGAGATCAAGACCTTCCTGGCCAACCTGGTGAAACCCGTCTCTACAAAAAGTACAAAAATTAGCCGGGTGTGGTAGTGCATGCCTGTAATCCCAGCTACTCAGGAGGCTGAGGCAGGAGAATCGCTTGAACCTTGGAGTCGGAGGTTGCAGTGAGCCGAGATCACGCCACTGCACTCCAGCCTGGTGACAGAGCGAGACTCAGTCTAAAAACTAAAAACAAAAAACAAAAAAACCCTCAACTCTATCAGTCAATCAATTAGTCAGAGATGACATTAAAATCAAAATAGTTAAACAATGGGAAAGCACAGACACCAACCAATCACAAGGGACACTTGCAGCAGTGGCAAAGCAGGCTCCTGAATGCCCCTGGCTGGGCTAGCCATTAACTCTTAGTTGTTGGGCCATGGGGAAGTCCAGGGTGTCCCAAGGAGGTCCAGGATGGCCAGGAGATGAGGACAGGGAACTTAGGAGTCTTGGGCCAGTAGATATTTACCAACAGCTATGAAAATATTTCACTTAATGGGTTCTTAATTACAAATATTGCATGTTTCAGTTCTAGAAAGCCCATTTGGTTCTTTTTTTATAGATTCGAATGCTCTGTTGAAATTCTTTATTTTTCATCTATTGTACTATTTTCTCTATTTATCATGTTTATAATACTTATTATAAAGTCCTTGTCTGCTAACTCAAATATCAGAATCATTTGTGGGTCTGCTTCTATTGCCTGCTCTTTCTCTACTTTTATTTATTTTTTTTTCTGAGGCAGGTTCTTGCTCTGTTGCCCAGGCTGGTGTGTGGTGGTACAATCATGGGTCACCTTGACCTCCTGGGCTTAAACAATCCTCCCTCCTTAACCTCCCAAGTAGCTGGGACTACAGGTATTGTGACTAAGCCCAGGTAATTTTGTTTGTTTGTTTGTTTGAGACGGAGTCTGGCTCTGTTGCCCCAGGCTGAAGTGCAGTGGCACAATCTTGGTTCACTGCAAGCTCTGCCTCCTGGGTTCATGCCATTCTCCTGCCTCAGCCTCCTGAGTAGCTGGGACTACAGGCTCCCAACACCACGCCTGGCTAATTTTTTTTGTATTTTTAGTAGAGACAGGGGTTTCACTGTGTTAGCCAGGATGGTCTTGATCTCCTGACCTCATGATCCAACCACCTTGGCCTCCCAAAGTGCTGGGATTACAGGCGTGAGCCACTGTGCCCGGCCACCCAGGTAATTTTTTAACTTCTTTTTTTTTTTTGAGACAGGATCTCGCTCTATCACCCAGGCTGGTGTGCAGTGGTGCGATCTCTACTCACTGCAACCTCTGCCTCCCAGATTCAAGTGATTTTCCCACCTCAGCCTCCCAAGTAGCTGGGACTACAGGCATGTGCCACCACACCTGGCTAATTTTTCTATTTTTAGTAGAGATGGGATTTTGCCATGTTGCCCAGGCTGGTCTCAAACTCCTGAGCTCAAGTGATTCACCCACCTCAGCCTCCCAAAGTGCTGGGATTACAGGCATGAGCCACTGCACCCAGCCTGTTTTTTTTCTTTTTCTTTCTTTTTTTTTTTGAGACAGAGTCTCACTCTTGTCACCCAGGCTGGAGTGCAATGGTGCGATTTTGGATCACTGCAACTTCCGTCTCCTGGGTTCAAGCGATTCTCCTGCCTCAGCCTCCTAAGTAGCTGGGATGACAGGTGTCCACCCCCATGCCTGGCTAATTTTTGTATTTTTCGTAGAGATGGGGTTTCGCCATGTTGGCCAGGCTGGTCTCAAACTCTTGACCTCAGGTGATCCACTCACCTCGGCCTCCCAAAGTGCTGGGATTACAGGCATGGGCCACCGCGCCCGGCCCCTGCTTATTTTCCTTATCAGTCACATTTTCCTGCTCTTTGCATGCCTTATAATTATATAAAAGAAAACAGAGGCAAAAGATGATATTATTTTCCTCCAGTGATGAATCTCTTTTTCTTCTGTTAGCAGATGGGGTGAGGGACTGATCACCTTAACCTAGTCAAGAATTCAGCTGGGTTGAGGCTGGGTTGCAGTCTTGGTTAGTCCTAGTCCATCTCTGAGTCATCACTATTCCTTGGATGGAGCCCACTCAAGCTTTTCATTGGCATGTCTCTGTCTTCTCATCCCTGAAAGCCTATGGAAGATTCAGCTCTGTTCTTAGGAGCTCCAGCTTAGCTCTAGATTCTAACATTACACCAGATAACACTGATCATCAAAAACTCTACCAGTTTCTCTTTGCCCCAGTAGAGACCCTATGCCTGGGTCAAGCCCTATCCTTGGCCTGTGCACAGATTTGGCAAATACCCTCTGGGAAGAAAATGGTCAGAGACAATCAGCACATTTAGAAAGGGCTCTTTCCGGCCGGGCGCAGTGGCTCACGCCTGTAGTCCCAGCACTTTGGGAGGCCAAGGTGGGCAGATCACCTGAGGTCAGGAGTTTGAGACCAGCCTGACCAACATGGTGAAACCCTGTCTTTAATAAAAATACAAAATTAGCTGGGTGTGGTGGCACATGCCTGCAATACCAACTACTCGGGAGGCTGAGACAGAAGAATCACTTGAACCCAGGAGGCGGAGGTTGCGGTGAGCCTAGATTGTGCCATTACACTCCAGCCTGGGCAACAAGAGTGAAACTCCGTCTCAAAAAAAAAAAAAAAAAAAAAAAAAGGAAAGGGCTCTTTCCTCTCCAGAATTTCAGTTCATTAGTCCTCATTGATGGCACAACTCTGCGGTGTCTTAAAAAGGTGATTTCTGTAACTTACTCTGTTTTTTCTAGTTGCTTCAGCAGGAGTGTTGGATTGTTCCTACATATACATCCTATCCAGAAGAGGAAGCCCTCTGAAACCCTTTCAACATTTAACCATGGTGAGGTCATCCAGGTATATACGGCTGAATCAACCCAGAGCATACCATGGCCCCTGCTCCACACCTCTACTACAGTGAGGACAGGTGGCCCAAGCAGACTAGAGTCTTTTTGCAGCGAAACTGGGGACCATGAGCCTTTTTATTTTTACAGTGGGTGGAAAGTCTGATAAAGCTGTGAGAATAAGTCTGGAAGCTTCCAGTGGCTATGCCCCATGCTCATGGAAGAGGCCAGTCTCCAGCAGGAGGAAATGAAGCCCTTCCACGGAAAGGAGAGGCATTGGGAGCACCCAGGGGATGTTGGAGTCCCTGATTCCAGTCACTTGCTCCTGCTGTGGTTTGGTTACCTGAGCCACATACTTCCCTTTTCTTCCTAAGCTAGTTCCAGTTTCTTTTTTAAAAAATTTATTTGTGTATATTTATGGGGTACATGAGAAAATCTGTTATATGTATATAATACATAGTGATCAAGAAGCGGCATTCGGGGTGTCTGTCATGTGAGTACAACACATTTTTGTTAAGTTTAGTCATCCTACTCTGCTGTGGAATATTGAATTTATTCCTTTTATTTTACTGTATATTTGTATGTTTTAACACTTCTCTTTATCCGCCTGCCCCCCACCACTGTCCCTTCCATCTCTATTATCTGTTTTTCCATTCTTTAGCTCCATGTGGTCAATTTTTTTAGCTCCTACATATAAGTGAGAACATGCAATATTTGTCTTTCTGTGCCTGGCTTTTTCCACTTAAGAGAATAACCTCCAGGCCTTGTGGCTCTCTGAGCAGCACCATGGTGGTTGGCAAGAACAAGCACCTTACAAAAGGCAGCAAAAAGGGAGCCAAGAAGAAAGTGATGGATCCATTTTCTAAGAAAGATTGGTATAATGTGAAAGCAGCTGCTATGTTCAATATAAGAAATATTGGAAAGACGCTAGTTGCCAGGACCCAAGGAACCAAAATTGCATCCGATGGCCTCGAGGGTCGTGTGTTTGAAGTGAGTCTTGTTGATTTGCAGAATGATTAAGTTGCATTTAGAAAATTCAAGCTGATTACTGAAGATGTTCAGGGCAAAAACTGCCTAACTTCCATGGCATGGATCTTATTCGTGACAAAATGTGTTCCATGGTCAAAAAATGGCAGACAATGATTGAAGCTCACGTTGATGTTAAGACTACTCATGGTTACTTGCTTTGTCTGTTCTGTATTGGTTTTACTAAAAAAAGCAACAATCAGATACGGAAGACCTCTTATGCTCAGCACCAACAGATCCGCCAAATCCAGAAGATGATGGAAATCATGACCCAAGAGGTGCAGACAAATGACTTGAAAGAAGTGGTCAATAAATTGATTCTAGACAGCATTGGAAAAGACATAGAAAAGGCTTGCCAATCTATTTACCCTCTCCACGATGTCTTTGTTAGAAAAGTAAAAATGCTGAAGAAGCTCAAGTTTGAATTGGGAAAACTCATGGAGCTTCATGGTGAAGGTAGTAGTTCTGGAAAAGCCACTGGGGACAAGACAGGTGCTAAAGTCGAATGAGCTGATGGATATGAATGACCAGTCCAAGAATCTGTTTAAAGTCCAGACTTATAATAGTGGCAAATAAAAAGTCCTATTTGTGATGAAAAAAAATAATGATAATCTCCAGTTCCATCCATGTTGCTGCAAATGACATGATTTCATTCTTTTTATGGCTAAACAGTATTCCATTGTGTATATATACCACATGTTCTTTATTCTACCATTGATGGACACTTAGGCTGATTCCATATCTTAGCTATTGTGCATAGTGCTGCAATAAACATGCAAGTTTGCAGATATCCTTTTGATATATTGATTTCTTTTCCTTTGGGTAGATACCCATTAGTAGGATCGCTGAATCAAATGGTAATTCTACTTTTAGTTTTTTTAAGAAACCTCTGGCCAGGCACAGTGGCTCATGCCTGTAATTCCAGCATTTTGGGAGGCCAAGGCAGGTGGATCTCATGAGATCAGGAGTTCGGGACTCACCTCGCCAACATGGTGAAAACCCGTCTCTAATAAAAATACAAAAATTAACCAGGCATGATGGTGGGTGCCTGTAATCCAAGCTACTCAGGAGGCTGAGGCAGGACAGTCGCTTGAACCCGGGAGGCAGAGGTTGCAATGAGTTGAGATTGCACCACTGTACTCCAGCCTGGGCAACAGAGTGAGACTCCGTCTCAAAAAAAAAAGAAAAAAAAAGAAATCTCCATACTGTTTTCCACAGTGGTTGTACTAGTTTACATTCCCACCAACAGTGTAAAAGAGTTCCCCTTTTTCCATATCCTCACCAAGATGCTATTTTTTTATCTTTTTAATAAAAGCCATTCTGATTGGAGTAAGATCTCATTGTGGTTTTGATTTTTATTTCTCTAATGATTAGTGATGGTGAACATTTTTCATATACCTGTTGGCCATTTACATGTCTTCTTTTAAGAAATGTCTATTTATGTCTTTTGCCCACTTTTTAATGGGATTATTTGTTTTTTCCTTTTTGAGATTTTTGAGTTCCTTTTATATTCTGGATATTAGTCCCTTGTTGAATGAATAGTTTGCAAATATTTTCTCCCTTTCAACAAGTTGTCCCTTCACTCTGTTGATTGAAACAATCAACTGCTGTTCAGAAGATTTTTAGTTTATTATAGTTCCGTTTGTCTATTTTTGTTTTTGTTGCCTATGCTTTTGAGGTCTTAGTCATAATTCTTTGCCTTGGCCAATGTCCAAGAGGGTTTTTCTTAGTATTTTTATAGTTTTAGATCTTATGTTTCAGTCTTTAATCCATTTTGAATTTACTTTCACATATGGTGAGAGAGAAGGATCCAGTTTCATTCTTCTACATGTGGCTATCCAATTTTCCCAGCACCCTTTATGGAAGAGGGTGTCCTTTCCCCAGTGTAAGCTCTTGGCACCTTTGTTGAAGATCAGTTGACTGTGTTCTCTAGTCTGTTCCATTGATCTATGTGTCTATTTTTATACCAATACCATGCTGTTTTGGTTACTATAGCCTTGTAATATATTTTGAAGTCCTGTAACATGACGCCTCTAGCTCCAGTTTCTTGAGAGGCTGGACCATCTCTATTTTCTTTGCCCTTGGGCTTTATAAGACACCCCTATGTCCATATAATACATTATCCTTTTCTTCTTAGGCAGGGCAGAGGTGGTTTATGTTACCTGTAATTCAACGAGTCTTAACTAAGACTACTTCTTTAATGGTGGGGCAGGTTTAGAAGGGTCCGGTGAAATGTGTCTCCCTCATTGCACAGAAGGAAGAGAAAGAGGATGAATGGTGATATTTCTGAGACCACAACTTTGGATCATGAATCCTCAGGCCAAGGAGAAACTGATGCCTCTAGATTCTGATCACTCTACTCCACCATGGGAAGAAATTCAGACATGCCTAAGAAGTTGTCTGAATCTGTCATCCAAAGCCAACCTGTCTTACCTTAATCTTTGATTAAAGTAAACTGCATTCCCACCCCCAGACATTATTAAAAAATGGGGGGAATGGAAACAGGGGAGATTCCTGTGTTTGTACATTTCACTTACTCCTGGGGCTCCCGAGTTGCAGATGAGCCTGAAGTTTACACCAGAGAATAAATAAGATAGCTGTTTGGACATCACACACCACTTTGCCAGTTTCCGTTCTCTTGAATTATTTACCATCTAATTGTCTGCATTGAAACAGAATCTGGAAACACAGAGTCAGAGTTGTAGCCCTATTTGCAAGTTACAGAAAGAAAACTAGAGTTCAGTGAAGTACCTGAGGCAGAAGCACTTCATGAGTTTCTGAAGTTCTCTTACCTTGGGAGGGCTGTGAATGCAGGGGGTGAAACCAGCACAGCAGCAAAGAGAAACACAGCCTCAGGCTGGAAGGGACCTTAGAAGTCACTAGTCCAGTCTCCCATTTGAGGTCACTCTCTCCCTCCAGTGTAGAGGTCTGGCATCTAGTCTGTACTTTCCCCTCAACTGGCTATGTCACCAAGAGCACCTGAACCTTGATTTCTTCAACTGCAAAGGATAGAATACAAAGAAGGATGGAATGGAAAATAAACCTGTCTATAAATTTAAAAAATTGTTATCACAAATTTTATTTTCACCATTGTACCAATAATTTCTTCTTTCTTTCTTTTCCTTTTCCTTCTTCTTTTTCTTTCTTTTCTGACTCTCTCTCTCCTTCCTTCCTTCTGTCCATCCTTCCTTCCTTCCTTCCTCTCTCTCTTTTTTTCTTTCTTTTTTTTTTTTGTTTTTCAAGACAAGGTCTCACTCTGTGGCCCAAGCTGGAGTGCAGTGGCACGATCTTGGCCCACTGCAGTCTCAAATTCCTGAGCTCAAGCAATCCTTCCACCTCAGCCTCCCTAGTAGCTAGTAGCTAGGATCACGGATGTGCACCACCATGCTTGGGTACTTTTTTTTTTTTTTTTTTTTTGAGACAGAGTCTTGCTCTTTCGCCCAGGCTGGGGTGCAGTGGCGCGATCTCAGCTCACTGCAACCTCCGCCTCACGGGTTCAAGCAATTCTCCTGCCTCAGCCTCTCGAGTAGCTGGGACTACAGGTGTATGCCACCATGCCCAGCTAATTTTTGTATTTTTTTAGGAGAGACGGGGTTTCACCATGTTGGCCAGGCTAGTCTCAGATTCCTGACCTTGTGATCTGCCCGCTTCAGTCTCCCAAAGTGCTGGGATTATAGGCATGAGCCACCGCGCCCGGCCCATCCTCAGCTACTTTTTGTTTTATTTTTCTTTTTGTAGAGACAGGGTCTCACCATATTGCCCAGGCTAGTCTCCAACTCCTGGGCTCAAGCAATCCTCTGCCTAGGCTTCCCAGTGCTGGGATTACAGGTGTGAACCACCATGCCTGGTCTGCACCAATAATTCCCATAGAAAGAAATATTAATAGCTATGAAAATTTTAAAATAAAGTAGAAAACTTAGAAAAGTATAATGACAAATAAAACTCACTTGTCTCACTGCTCAGTAGAAATCACTCATTAGCCGAGCATGGTGGTGTGTGCCTGTCGTTCCAGCTACTCAGGAGGCTGAGGCAGGAGAGTCACTTGAACCCGGGAGGCAGAGGTTGTGGTGAGCCGAGATCGCGCCACTACACTCCAGCCTGGAAAACAGAGCGAGAGTCTCTCTCTCTCTCTCTCTCTCTCTCTCTATATATATATATATATATATATATACACATATCTTTTTTTTTTTTTTGAGACAGGGTCTCACTCTGTCACCCAGGCTGAAGTGCAATGGCTTGATTATTGCTCACTGTAGCTTTGACCTCCTGGGCTCAGGAGACCCTCCCGCCTCAGCCTCCTAAGTAGCCGGGACTACAGATACACATAACATGTCTGGCTAAGTAAAAAAACAATTTTGTAGACATAGGGTCTTGATATGTTGCCTAGGTTTGTCTTGAACCCCTGTCCTCAAGTGATACTCCAGCCTCAGCTTCCCAAAGTGCTGTGATTACAGTTGTGAGCCACTGTGCCCAGCCCATAATATTATTTGATACATTGTCTTCCAGTCTTTTTCTAACTAAATATATATAATTGAGAAATTTTAATTATACTGTTTTATAGCTTAGTTTTCTCCTATTCAATATTTTCTAGTGTGTCTCTTCTCCACGTCAGTAAATATTCTTCAAAAACAAGAATTTTGGCTGGGTGCGGTGGCTCATGCCTGTAATCCCAGCACTTTGGGAGTCTGAGGTAGGCCGATCATGAGGCTGGGAGCTCAAGACCAACCTGGCCAACATAGTGAAACCCCGTCTCTACTAAAAACACAAAAATTAGCTGAGCATGGTGGCGCGCACCTGTAGTCCCAGCTACTTAGGAGGCTGAGCCAGAAGAGTCGCTTGAAACCGGGAGGCAGATGTTGCAGTGAGTCGAGATCGTCATACTGCACTCAAGCCTGGGCAAGAGAGCGAGACTCAGTCTCAAAAAAAAAAAAGTATATAAAAAAGTTAGATACAGGGTCTCACTATATTGTTTAGACTGGTCTCAGACTCCTGGGCTCAAGTGATCCTCCTGCCTTGGCCACCACTCCTGGCCAAGTTATGCATTTACTAGTTAGGGTCAATTTACACCACCAATTTCAATGGAAATCAATATGATTTTTGATATTTGCAAAGAAAATGGTCCACTTCTTACAAACAGACTTCGGGATGAAAAATGAAGATGAGGCAGACACATCTACAGTGAGGAAAAGGATGATGCCTCCTTTTTCCTCATAGGCAACTGGGGGGAGGGGAAAGGAGGTAAGTAAAGGCATGTGGGGGAAGTCAGAGAAGCATCCACACCTGCTCATTATATCAAGTGTCTAGAGACTCTCTAAATAATTCAGACACAGTCGGCTCCCTCCAGGGGCAGGTGTTGAGGAGAGTTTCCAGACAAGCAGCTCCTCTTGCAAAACTGGGGCAGACTGAGGATCTGATTACGTGAAAAGGGGTCCAGTTAGTAGCTATGGCAACCTCCTTCTTCAGCCTTACAACTTGCCTTTGGGATAAGGTACAAGAAGCTTCTGGGAAAACACTACTGCTATGCCCCCTGTGGTGGTGAAGAGTTTTGAAGCTCTGTTGTCTTGGGTTCAAATCCAGGTTCCTCCGCTACAGTGTGATCTTGGGGAATTTACTGATCTTTAGGTTCTATACCTGTAAAATAGGGGTAACAATTCCCCTACTCAGATTATTGTGGCATCATGCATAATTCATCTAGCCCCCTTACTATGATGCTTAGTACATGGTGCTTAGTACATAGTAGATCTGTCCTAAGAATGTCCTCACTTTATGTCCTAGGAATTGATGCTTGGACTTTAAATAAAAGAGAAACGTAGGGCCTGGTGCGGTGGCATGCACTTGTAATCCTAACTATTCAGGAGCTGAGACAGAAGGATTGCTTGAGTTCAGGAGTTGAGTTTGAGACCAGTCTGGGTGACAGAGTGAGACCCCTGTCTCAAAGGGGAAAAAAAAAAGCAATGTTGAAAACTAAGAGAAAGCCATTCCTTAGAATCGTAAACAGTAACAGCCAATAGTTATTAAAGGTTAACCATATACTGAATACCGTGCTGAGTGCTTTACATTTACTCTCGCAAAACCATTTATGGATACGTGTCATCAAAATTCAGAGAAGTTAAGACACTTTCCCCAGGTCAAACAACTAGTAGGTGTTAGAATCAAGGTCCAAACCCTATTCTGCCTCTAAACTGAAAAGGCCTGTGCTCTTACCCTGTAAGGAAGAGGATCTCTGGAAGTTATTTTACTGATCCAGCACTTCATTTCCAGGAGAGCAGCCTGAGGATCGGGAGGGGATAATTTGCTGGGCATTGAGGAAGAGCAGGCCGACTTCCTTAGGTCCATGGGACCCGACTGCCCTCTAGCGTTAGAGGAATCCTGGGGCCAGATGGAATAAAGAGCAAGTTGGTTTTCTTAGGTTATGGTGACTCCTCCTGCCTTCAGCATGGGATCATAGCTGCCTAGTTTGGTGTTTTCCTATTGGCCAAAGGGTTTCTCCTAGGGATTAGGGTAAAATAGGCTGTAAAGGGCGGGACTTAAGGATAAGAATTACCTGAATTTAGAGCAGCAATTCTCAGACAGATCAACGTTTGGACCATCAGGTGGAGGGAATGTCTCTTATCCCCAGCATCTGGCACGTAGTGGGTGCTCACTGGATACTGAATGAGGCTTTAAAATCTCATTCTCACTAATAGCAGAGTTCTGTAAAATAGCAGAGATCTGCAAACTTAAATGAGGTGCCCTTAAGGTAGTTATGAAGTTATTCATCGATTTTTGCCAGAAGTGCTAGTGGAAAAGACATTGTAACATTTAACTCAATTCTACTACAGGAGACTCCACAGGACACTTTCATAAGGAAGAGAGAACAATGACACTCTTCAGTAGTTTAGAAATAAGTTGGGGTCAGGGACGACTTGATCATCTTAGACTGCCAGCCTCATACCAGTGTCCCTAATGGTCCATGGATCTCAGAGAAAGCCCCCTCCATCTCTATAGCTCTGCCCAAGTAGCCTGTTTCAAAGCTACTCAGTGAGCATCTGTGTGCATTGCACCTTGCTGGGCTCAGTGGGGGATACAAAAACAGATATGCCAGATGTGGCTAATTGTGGCCAACATGGATGGTGCTTCTTCCATGAGCTAGGTGTCCGGTCCATTATCTGATTATTTACTGACAGGAGTCTTCAAGGTAAGTATTAACTGTCTATTTTTTTTCCAAATAAGGAAATTGAGGCTCATTGCAGCAAAAAACAATCCTGCAAGTTCCTACAATTTATAGATGGGAGTGCAAGTCATATGACTCCCAAATCCATACTCTTTCCACTATGCCACTCTGGCCAATTCTTTGAAATATTAGGACTCCTTTTCTAAAATGCAGGTATCTCCAAGACAATTATTCCTGTTTTTGTCTGCTTGGGCTGCCATAACAAAATATCATAGACTAGGTGGATCAAACAACAGAAATTTATTTTTCAGTCTGGAGATTGGGAAGTCCAAGATCAAGGTGCTGGCCAGTTCGGTGCCTGGTGAGGGCCCTGCTTCCTAGCTTGCAGTAGACTGTTTTGTCTTCTCGCTGTGTCCTCACATGAAGGGCAGGAGGTCAAGGTCTCTAGAGTCTTATTTTACTTTTTACCCAACAGTTTGTTGAGAGACGTGGCATCTCTTACGAAAGCACCAATCCCACCATGAGGGCCCCACCCTCACGACCTCATCTAACCCTAATTACCTCCCAAAGGCCCCGTCTCCAAACACCATCACATTGAGGGGTAGGGCTTCAACGAAGGAATTTGGGAAGGGCACAAACATTTAGTCCATAACAACCCCCATCAAGCCATCAGTTTAAAAATAGATGGCTTTTCCTATACTTTGTTTCTTACATTTAGCTTTCTCTAGCCTCATTTCCTACTGACCCTTAGTCTGTAGCCTCTGCCTAGGGCAAGTCTACAACTCACTTTTTTTTTTTTTTTTGAGACGGAGTTTCACTCTTGTCACCCAGGCTGGACTGCAATGGCACGATCTCATCTCACTGCAACCGCCATGTCCCAGTTCAAGAGATTCTCTTGCCTCAGCCTCCCAAGTAGCTGGGATTACAGGCGCCTGCCACCATGCTCGGCTAATTTTTGTGTTTTTAGTAGAGACAAGGTTTCACCATGTTGGCCAGGCTGGTCTTGAACTGCTGACCTCAGGTGATCCATCCGCCTTGGCCTCCCAAAGTGCTGGGATTACAGGCATGAGCCACTGCACCGGCCTACAACTCACTCTTTCCTCTCCAAAACTGCCTGGGAATTTTGTCTTTTCTCCACCTCTTATGGAGCACTTCAGCTTTCCCATATAAACCCGCATTACAAAACTCATCAATGAGTTCAAGGGAACAAAAGAGCCTTCCAAGAAAATCTCTTTGGAAAGTCACTAGGGGTAACTGTACCTAACATCGCTACCCACTAATGTAGTAGCTTACCTGATTTTTATCTTCTCATCTTCCTCACAAAGAGGATCTTGATTTTTGTTTGAGCAGGAATGTGCCCAGCTGTAAAACTCTACTTCCCAGTCCTCGCAGCTACCGTTGCTCATGTGGCCACAATAAACAGTTCCTCCTGATGAGATGTAAGGGAAGTCACTTACTGGGGCTTCCAGGAGAGCTCTTTAAATGTGGGTGTGTTGGGCGAACTCAGCTGTGCATGCCTCTTTCCCCTGCCCTTCTTCCTGACTGGGACATAGATGGAACACAGGTGTGGAGATGGAACAGCCATCACGGTGCAAGGGAAGCTGTGGAGTTAAGAATGTCAGGGCTGAAAGTTGGAAAGAATCTGGGTTCCTAATGGCATCACAGAGTTGCCCTGTTGGTCTTGAGCTACTTCTGGACTTCTCATTATGGAAGAAAAACAAAACTCTCAGGTTACTTACAGTAGTGGTAATGCTAAGATAAATCATATAAGGGGCTAAAAATTCCAATTCTTTGTCCCACCCTCAGAAATTTTGGCTCAGCAGGTCTGGGTGCGGGAATCTACAGTTTTAGCTAGGCCCTGTGGTCATTCTGTCACAATGATCCTTGAACCACAGTTTGAAGTAGTCTGAGGCCCACATATACAGCAAATAGCAGAGGGGTGTGTGTGTGTGTGTGTGAAGAGCGGGTCAGTGATGTTGGGTTTTGCTTTCAATGCCTACCAAAGACTTGGCCAGCTGTGGATGTCAGATATAAAAAACACCTTGTTCAGCTAATTTGCAATTTAGTGATGAAGAGCTTCCCACACCTCCATCTAACTAGAAAGCTTATCCAAGCTCCCATTTCATGAGTGTGGAAACTGAGGCAAAAATGTTTAAGTAGTTACCCAAGGTCACAATGCCAGTCAGTGACAGAGCTGGAAAAAAAATTCTGGAGTCCCAGTTCAGTGCTCCCTCCATTATACTGGGCTGCAAATAGCACCATGAAACTTTAGTGTCTGCTCACCTCTCCCTCCCATTTCCTCTGTCAGGCAGTGCAGTGGGACATTGTGGCTACCTCTCTGGCCGCCATCCCAGCCCTCTTTTATTCCCCAGCAGCCCTACTGTTTAGGTGAATGAATCCTGCTCTCAGCTCCATGAATCAATTAGGATAATCTTCTTCCCCTATCCGATTTTCCTCCTCCCTTACCAATAGAACCCTTACTTTCTTGGAGCTGCAATGTGCCCAAATAAAAAAGCTACACCTCCCAGATCCCTTTTAGAGAGGGTAGGCCATGAGCTAGTTTTGGTCAAGCCACTGGGCAGGGGGGTCTTCCTGGAATGTCACTTAGAAGGGGCAGCTGGCAGACACTCCTCTGCCTATGGTTTTTCTTTCTTCCTGCTGGCTGGAATGCAGTCCTGATGGTTGGAATGCCACTACCATGTGGACAAGAGCCTTACCCTAGGACAGAAGAGCATAAATCAAAAGCAGCCCCAGTGCCTGATGGCCTTCATGGAGGCATTAAGTCAGCCTTGAAGCTGCCTACCTCCAGAGCTCTTTTTACATGAGAGAAAAAGGAATGATCAAGTTCAAGCCCCAATTCTTTGAAGTTTCTGTGGCATGCAGTTCAACGCAATGTGTGCATTTATAGCAATGACTGATGCAGGCCAGTTTAATGAGTGAAGCTTGGGGTTTCTGTCTGATGATGATAGTGGTCTTTCTCAGGGCCCAGATGCAGGCCTGCCGTCTCAGTGGTCTTCCCCAAGGGCCCCAGCTCTCTTGGGCTGCCTTCTATTTAAGATTCCTGGGCATTTGTTGTCTGGTTGGGAGCTTATTGTGGTATTTGTGACAGTTTCAGGCAGGACTGTTTATAGCCTTTTCAGGCAAGCTATGCCAGAACTCCTCATCCAGAGGGCAGGGCAGTCAGGGTGACTTGCCAGACCATGTAAGGGTCTGGAGGAGAGGCAGGCTGTGCAGCCAGCCTGGGAACATGTTCCACATGACACCATCATTCTTGTGCTGGTAAAACATCCTCAGAGGAAAAGCAGCAGCATCGTAAGCGAGTGCTTATTTCTTTAGGAGGCCCCCATGAAATCTTTCAACTGCAGACTGTCAGGCACCAGGGGCCCTAAGGACAGGAGCTAGAGATGGAGGGAGAGTGGGGAGGGTCCGAGCTGTCAAGTGATCCTGAGGCAACAGGACTGGCAGGGAGGAGCTGGGGGGATGCAGTGAACTAAGGATGTCAGCTGGGGCTATGTGCCACCGTGGGAGCTCGCTCAGGTCGGACCCCACCAACTTCAGACCTTCACTGCACTGTTAGTCTTCAAGCTCTTGGGGCTTAATCTCCTGTTTTCCTTTCCTGTCTCCCCGTCTGAGTCCCTCTGTGGGGTCTGCCTATGTTGCTTCCACCAACAAACACTGTTGAGGCAGATGTCTTGTCTCCCCAGACAGCTTCCAGAGAAGAGACCATGCCCACAAGCAGGGCACGAGGGTCACAAGAGAGGAAAAGGAAGGGGGTAACAACAATTAAGGGAGAAAACTTCAATCATGCACAGGCTTTTCATAAAAAACTTTATTTCTCAAAAAAGGGGGAAGAATCCAAAGTATTAAAATAATCCTCTAATTTTTGTTTTGGAGAAAAAGGGTAGGACGACAAAATAATTCATACAAAAATTTCAAGCATCACTGCTGTAGATATTCCTCCAGCTCAGTGGGGAACATCCTGAAACTTGCATCTCCTGCTGCAGCTTGGGTTCCAGCTGCATCACGGGGAACACAGCATCTCCTGGATGCAGGAAGCTGCAAGCATCTGGAATGCTTATTAATTTACCCCACAAATAAATACAAAAGGTCAATCCTCCCAGTGGAAATGATTCCATCGATTTTTGTGACTTTCTGATGAGAATGCTAAAAAGAAGAGTTGCCCCTTTTCTAAAATTCCAAATCTTTCCTTTTTGAAGATGACTACATGTGAAAGAAATAAAATGTGAAAAGATTTGTTAAGGATGACTGGCTCTAGTACCAACTAAATGCCAAGGGGGACTGTAAGTCACTGAGGTGATACAAAGCAGCCATGGGTTTTCCTCACCTTTTTTATGGGGAAAATGCACCTTTCAATCCTAGAAGATAATTGGACTTGGCAAAGTCCCTATCGGTAGCAACTATTTTCTTACTTTAAAAAAAAAGGGTGAGCTGGGAGCCAGACTGTGCACATCAGCCAAGATTGCTATTGCCAAACGGAGCCCAGAAGCATCCAGGTACACTTTCCAACAGGCAGACCCTACCAGGAACTGGGAGACAAGAGCGGGCTCTCTCCTGAGATAAGACAAGTTTAACGTGAAGACCTTTTGGAAAATTCCCGGGTTTTCCTGGCTCTTTTCAGTTGGTGTTTCTCTGAGGAATAGGGAGGTTCTCATGAAGATATTTTAAACTTCCATGCTCTGAGAAATCTGAGACCACGTGGTCCTTCCCTCGCAGCAGCCACTTAGTAGTAAGCAGTCCCTCAAGTCCTACTGGTCCCCGGGCGTGGATTCTCGATGTACTGATTCCCACTTCAGCTCCTGTGAAAAAGCATGAATAAAAGATGTAGCTTTTCCCAGCCTCTGCTTCCTGTCCATGCCCCAGACCCACCCTGCTGCTTTCCCCTCACTTGGTACCCTCTCTTCCTGCTAACTCCTCATCCATCCTCCCCAGGAGAGCTGAGTCACCCTGTTCCCATAAACATGTTCTTCAATTACTACAAATCATGATACACTCCTTCTCGTGAAACAGTGTGTGGACTCTTCTTCTGTATTTTATCCCCAGTGCATTTTGACAATGCTATTAATACAAGTGCTGTCTCTTTTATCAGTTTAGCATCTGAATTGCATACCATATTTTGACATTTGGGCATGTTTTGAGGGGTACGACAATGTTTACCATGATGGTTTCACCTCCTCAAATATACTTTAAATCTTAGAAAGAAAGGGACATGTTTTTGGTATCCCCTAGAAGTCTTAGCACAAGGGACTCATTAGACAGTTACTGAATACATCAAAGGGTTACTGTTCATTCCCTTTCCTCTTGCTCCCAGCTCAGACCTAGGGAACGTCAGGGGTTTTCCTGGCCCTGGCTTGGTGTTCTGCACTGTATACAGTGGAGGCAGGGTTCCCTCAATCATCACAACTTTACTGAGCATGTACTATGTACTAGGCACTGTGTTGAGCCCTGGGGATAAAGTGGTGAATAATAGATACAAGGCCCTGTTTTTGTGGCACTGATATTATAGCAGGCGAGGCAGCCAAAGGACAGGTGAGTAAATAGTCTCCTGTGGTGCTCAAGTGCAGTGATGGGTGCTATGACAGAGGCTGTGTGGTGGAGCTGGGGACACGCTGGGTAGGATGGTCAGGGAAAGCCTCCCTAAGGAAGTGCCTTTTGGTTGGGACCTGAACAGTGAGAAGGAGCTGGCTGGAGAAAACCAGACAGAGGTGCTGCAGGCAGAGAGAAGAGCAAGTACGAGACACAGTAGGGGTGGGATGTGCTTGGGGTAGTGGTTGGCAAGGAGAGTGAAACCAGCAGGATTCAAATTCTGGTTCAATAGCATAGAGACCACATGACTTTGGACATACTACCTAACTTTATGTCTCATGCCTCAGTTTCTTCATCTGGAAAATGAGAATTCATTTTGTAGAATGAAGTGAGAGCATGCTTGCGACACATTTAGCACAGTGCTGGGAATGTAGTAAATGCTCAGTAAAATCTGTTACTGTCATTAATGCATTTCACAAGGAATTTAACTCAACCAGCTTTCACTCTGAGCTGGTGTTGGAAGGACAATGAAATGATCTTTTGTTCTTCCTTCATCCTGGATTTTCATTTGAATGCTGGGTGCCCCAGCCCTTAAAAATATGTTGCTATTTCTTTTTCAAGTACATGGAGAGTATAAAGATCAATGCAAGTGATGTGATAATTACATCAAAATCCCAACATAATACAAATGGGGAACTAAAAATAAAGAGTATCATGATTAAGAATAACTGAGTTAAATTCCCTTTCATAACCTTTTAACAATTTGGTGAGAATTATTTCTCCAGGCAGATCATCTACTCAAAAAGTTCAGAAGGATTAAAATGTGTGTCTTTCTGTTTTGTTTTGTTATACAGATAGGGCCTCACTCTCTCCCAGGCTGGAGTACAATGGCATCATCTTAGCTCACTGCAGCCTCGAACTCCTGGGCTCAAGGGATCCTCTTGCCTCAGCCTCCTGAGTAACTGGGACTACAGGCTCACGCCACCACACCTGGATAATTTTTTCATCTCTGTAGAGAGGAGGTCTCGCTGCGTTGCCCAGGCTGGTCTCGAACTCCCCGACTCATGAGATCCTCCTGCTTCAGCCTCTCAAAGTGCCGGGATTACAGGTGTGAGCCACTGCCCGTGGCCTAAAATGTTTTGAGTGGTTGAAATAATTCTCAAATATTCAGAAAACGTGTCATAAATGTATTATTGGAGGTTTTTTGTCTGTTTTGTTTTTTGAGATGGAGTTTAGCTCTTGTTGCCCAGGCTAGAGTGCAATGGTGCGGTCTCGTCTCACTGCAACCTCTGCCTCCCAGGTTCAAGCGATTCTCCTGCCTCAGCCTCCCGAGTAGCTGGGATTACAGGCAAGTGCCACCATGCTCAGCTAATTTTGTATTTTTAGTAGAGATGGGGTTTCTCTATGTTGGTCACGCTGATCTCGAACTCCCGACCTCAGGTGATCTGCCCGCCTTGGCCTCCCAAAGTGCTGGAATTATAGGCGTGAGCCACTGCGCCCGTTCTGGAGTTTTATATACTGGTACCCCTGAAAACTAGAGACTGTCCAAATAACCCCAACACGACAGAGGGCTGGAAATTTTATACCTAATGGAAAGGGACAGAAGTGCCCTTCTGAAGCTTTTTATTTCAAGGTCTGCTGTAGAAGGTAACCTTGTACTTCTGGCTGGCCTGTTTGTTTTGATGCTGGTACTTAGGCCCACGGCACCTTCTTTTGTCCTACCATTGTGGGGTTTCCTATCTCCGAGGCAACCTGGCTGTGCCATTTTGACGAAACAAGTCTGTAAAAGGAGTGCTCTCAAGGGACACAGCATGTACCTCTGGCGCAGCCTGTGTAAAAAGGCAGGCTGTGGTTGCCCACGCTGTAGCGGGAGAACCCAGGCTTTGGACTTGCTCAAGTTTGGGTCTGAATGCCAGCTGTGGGACTCTGGGCAAGTTACTATACTTCTCTGAATCTCATTCTCCCTCTATGAAAAATGAATACAAGTACCTGCCTTCTTAGCATGTGAAATGCTTAGAAGATAGGCCTTCCACCAACTCATGGGAGGTTTCATTAATTATTCTCCCTGATAATCCTACCTTGCCAGAAGTCTGTCTCTATTTTTTTTTTTTTTTTTTTTTTGAGATGGTGTCTCACTCTGTCCTCCAGGCTGGAGTGCTGTAGCGTAATCTCGGGCTCACTGCAACCTCTGCCTCCCGGGTTCAAGCAATTCTCCTGCCTCGGCTTCCCGAGTAGCTGGGATTACAGGCATGCACCACCACACCTGGCTAATTTTTTGCATTTTTAGTAGAGACAGGGTTTCACCATGTTGGCCACGCTGGTCTCGAACTCCTGACCTCAGGTGATCCACCCACCTCGGCCTCCCAAAGTGCTGGGATTACAGGCGTGAGCCACCGCACCCAGCCTGTTTCTCTCTTATCTTGACCAAGCATGTGACAGTCAAGGGGAGGTGTCTTCCCCACCTCAACATACCCCTGGACCACCCAGTGCTTCACAAGGAACTTCTTTCTTCCCAACCAGAGTCTTTCTTACCCAGTCCAAAGCGGTAACCATCAGAAAAGCGAGTGCTGGCATTCCAGAACACACAGGCACTGTCTACGTGCTGCAGGAAGAACTCCGCTGTGTTTTCTGCAGGGTAAAGAAGGAGAAACCAAGTTAGGATGATACCCAGAGAACATCCCTGTTTCCAGCCATTGACTGGTGACAGATCAGGGCAGGGTCTGGGTCCCCACTGGGGCCTCTCCATGTGTTCTCACATATTAAATACTCAGGCTTGTGAAAAATCTCAACAGGAAGAAGACAAGTTAGCTTCATCAATCACAGTGTTGTGGAAAGACTGAGTTGGAATCCAGATCTCCCATGCAGGTGACCTGCCTAAACTTCCTACTTATGGGCTCCAGAGCCAGACTGCCTAGGCCTGAACTCCAGCTGTACACCTGCTAGCTTTGTGACCTTCTGCAGGTGTACAAAACTCTCTGTGTCTGGGTCAAAAGGGACTTACAACATGACCTAGCTGATAGGGTTGTAGAGAGGATGAAACACCTGGGGAGTACTCATCCTAGTGCCTAGCACACAGTGAGTGCTTGGTAAATGTTGGCTGTTAATACAGGTGGTACTGCTCTGGTGCCCTAATTAGCTGACTGTAAATTCCTCATTGGGGCCCTACTGGCATCCTCCACCATTGAGGCTCCAGTATCTGACACCCAGGAGTGTCCCTGCATATATATTTGTGGAATAAATGAATGAATGAATGTGCAGAGTTGGTTCTGCCTTGGTTTCCTCAGCTGTAAAATGGGTTTATTTTAACTACCTTGTAAGATTTGCTGCACGCATTAAATGATAGTGCCTCTGACAGGGTTAGTCATCTTCGAAGCAGAGCTAATCATCCCTGCCCCTCCTTCTCCAGCTGTGACAATATAATAAAGTGATGTGAAAGCACTCATCAAAGTACCAAATGCAACCACTACTAAACATTACCATAAGCCTACTCAAATGATGTTTTTCTGCAGCCCAAGGGGGGCTAAGAGGAGCAGGATCAGAAAGCAGCAAAGGCAGACACTGTATGCGGGAAGCATCTGGACACTGACCATCCTCTGTGACGATGACATCCGTGTGGGAGCTGCCATACTTGTGGATGTGGTCAATGGCATCCTGAACGTTGTCCACTACTTCAATGCATAATTCCAAGTCCCCATACTCAGTTCGGAGTGACTTCACTTCGGAGGGGCTGAAGGTCAGATAGGAGGCAAATTTGGGGCCTGCATGAATTTTTACCTGGAACAGAGGAAGTCCAGGGGCAACAACATAAAAACAACTGAAATAAGCAAGTTCTAGGATAGAACAGAAAGGTGAGCCTGTAAAACCACAGCCCAAAGTGGCTCCTGTAGCCTCGACAACTGAACTAGTCCTACTTTCCTCCCTCCAGCATGATCTGACTGGCCACTTGCCAGCAATGGGCCCTCAAGACAGTTGGAACAGGGATTGAAGCAGGAAGCCTTGAACGTTAAGGATGTGCAAGGTGGGCCGGGCATGGTAGCTCACGCCTGTAATCCCAGCACTTTGGGAGGCTGAGACGGGTGGATAACTCGAGGTCAGGAGTTCAAAACCAACCTGGCCAACATGGTGAAACCCCGTCTTTACTAAAAAAATTAGCAGGGCATGGTGGCAGGTGCCTGTAATCTCAGCTACTTGGGAGGTTCAAGCAGGAGGAGAACTGCTTGAACCTGGAAGGCAGAGGTTGCAGTGAGCCAAGATTGTGCCACTGCACTCCAGCCTGGGGCACAGAGCAAGACTCCGTCTCAAAGAAAAAAAAAAAAGAATAAAAAAGAATGTGCAAGGCGTTTAGTGGGTTATCAACACAAGGGCTTGACTTCTGGCATTTTACTAAAATGAATACTTGACAATAAAGATCCCAGTTCCTGCATATGGTACCTAGGCACTAGACTCGTGTGGAAAAAGGGAGGTGCCACATATACATTCCTACTCCCTGTACCCTAGCGAAGTCCCAGGTTTGCTTTAGAGGTAAGCAGTACTTGGTCAGGTGCTTTCAACACCTCAAACTGTGGCTACTCATTTGATTTCCAACTGTGTCAGTCTGGCCCCACCTCTAGGTTCAGCTCAGCCCCAGGCTCTGGCTCTAATCCTGCTGCTGGTTAGAGGAATTTAAGGATTCTGAGGCTGGTCACCGAGGATCCCAATCACAAGCTGGATCCCACTTAAACCTTGTTCTCTGAGACATCCCCAGGACAGGGTTCATGCCTTGATTCTTTGGGATCAAGCTTTTGCCTTGGCTCAAGTTATAAGCGGTGTCTGCCTTATCCTCATGATTCCCAAGGCCCTGCCATTGTTTCTTATCTGGGATCTCACTTCTTCTGTGTTCCTTGGGGACTGGAACCCCATCCCTGTGCAAGTCATCCTTCTAGCTTTACTTTCTGCCATCCAAAAGTGCTGTATGAAGTACACACAGTGACTCATTTTGATTTGGAATTTCAAGGCCATCCTCATTTTAATGACTGAGGATACCACTGGTGTGTTCAAATTAGGTCTGGGGAGGGATTTAGTCCTGGCTAAAGGGGAGCTTTCCTCCTGTCTAATCCAGTTCACTGTGGTGCTTGGCAAACACAGGTGCCCAATCGACAGGCTTCCTTACCAAAGTAAAGTAAGGTCCCCGAACATGAATGACCATGTGATCTAACTTCCTTGTAATCCATGGAGTACAGTTTCATTTTTAAAACAATTCTTTCCAGTTCTCACTGGGACCATGCCACATTTATAAGCTAACTGGAGCCTTCCTTTCCAGTCAAAGGATGGAAGGGAAGAGACACATGTTCAGAGTCAAAGCAACCAAGGCCAACAAGCACCTTCTCTACTGCCATGCTGGTTTATTTAATTCTGAAAGTGTACTATGACATCAGAAATTAAAGCTTAAAATGCATCCATGCAGAGAGTTTAACAGATTGTCCATTTTTGCCTTGAGGGCATCTATTATATTTTCTTGCAGGCATGAATTTAGGACACAGCACAACTTTATATTTGAAACTTACTGGCTTTTGGTTTGTTTACAACCTTAACAATATAGTAAAAACATAATCCAGGGAGACATTCTACAAATTACTGAATCCCAAATATCACTGCATTAAGTACACTAATACTGGTAACCAAAGACACTGGGGGGAGGCAGTGAATGTACATAAGTTTTTGGTTTGAAACGTTTCTGCACCATCTTTTCAAATCAAATCCAAAAAATAATATATGCTTGGGAACACCTTGACACGTGAATAAAAGGTTGCCAGAAACAGTTCAGTCAGCATAGTGCCATGTGGTCTGTCTTACCTTTGAACCCTCTTTAGCACACAACACATTCCACTTTGTAATAAAGCTATTTGTGTATTGGTTTGGTTTGACTACTAGAGGGCAGGGGTTGTGTTTTACTCACACTTTACTTAGCATGGAACTTTGTACACAGAAGATATTAAAAAATATTGTTTCTTAAACTGCCTTATATGGTATGGCTGTGCCTGGTCTAATTCCACAGGCTTCTAAGACAGGAAGTAATGTACTAGTCCTATGGAACTCTTACCTGTTCCACTCTCAGCATATCAATGATCTGGTCAAATAATGGTGTCCTGAGCAGATCCCGGTGGATTAACAAAGTCTCCAAAGCATTACAGGCAGCTGGATATTCACATTTAGAGTCTCTGACTGAAAGAAGATGAGCAAAGAATTGTTTCCATTGACATGATCCAGAGCTGCAGAGGATGTAATATTTCTCCCTTGTGAAAGAGAAGACCCCATCCAGCTCACCTAGCCTGGTGACCTTATCAACACTGGCCTCGGAATCCACATACATGTGACAGATCCCTTCGCTGTGCCCCATCACTGGAATCCCCTTAGCAGCTTTCTGGATGTCTCTGACCAGCTGGGAAGAGCCACGTGGAATGATCAGATCTATCATTTTGTCTAGGCGGCAAAGATCTTCAACTTCTTCTCTGGTATTCACCTTTAGAAGGAAAGAAGAAAAAGATAAAGATGACATCTGACCACACAAAATATAAAAACAGCAGCTTCCCTTTTACAGATAAACATCTGTACACTCTGAGAACTAAGTGAGACACTGTGAAAACTTATTCTAAAAACAAAATTAAGTTCCCGATCATGGGAATCAAAAAGTTGTCCAGCAAATGCTTATCAAACACTATATATTCGGTGCTGTGCTCCACATCACATATCACGCAGGACACTGCATGCCGTCGAAGAGCTCAGCATCAAGTAGGGAAGGCAGCACTAGGGTACTGCTAGCCATAATACAGGGCAGACAATTTTTAAAATGCCAGAAGCAGCACAAAGGGGTATCTATGGAGGTTAAATGCAGTACACTACTCCAGGCCATGAAGATCACAAAAGGGAGTGGCTTCTCTGTTGGTTTTCTATTCACAGCATTGAGGAAATGTTGGGTTGGTCTTGCTAGGGAGTCATGGTTCTCATGACTTCTGATGGCAACTTCTACCCTGGGATGTGGATTGGAATGACTTAAAGAGCCTGTGAGAGGATACTGAGATTATGGGCATTTTGTTTTCTCTTGATTTTTAATTTTTCTCCACATGGTCATATTACTTTTATAATAAATATATATGTGTGCCAGAATGTTCACAGCAACTTTATTCCACATAGCCCAAAACTGGAAACAATCTAAATATTCATCAAGAGAAGAAAAGATGAACTGTAGTATATGCAGGTAAATGGAACACTACCCAGCAATTAAATGAGAAAACTACTGCTAGATGCAACAATGGGAATGAATGCCACAGACATAACGAACAAATGACAGGCAACATAAACGTGTGTTTTGTTTGATCTCATTTATATAAATTTCAAGAATAGCAAAAGGCAGGGCGTGGTGGCACATTCCCAGCACTTTGGGAGGCTGAGGCAGGCAGACTGCCTGAGCTCAGGAGTTTGAGACCAGCCTGGGCAACATGGTGAAACTCTGTCTCTACAAAAAACAAAAAACAAAAAACCCACAAAAGTTAGTCAGGTCTGGAGGCACACACCTGTAGTCCCAACTACTAGGAAAGCTGAGGTAGGTGGACTGCTTGAGCCTAGGAGGCCGAGGCTGCAGTGAGCCGAGAGCCAAGATTGTGCCACTGAATTCCAGTCTGGGCAACAGAAAAAGACCATGTCTCAAAAAAAAAAAAAGGCAAAAGTAATTTAATGTGACAGAAGTCAAAAAAGTAGTTTGTGGGGAAGGGGGCTACATACTGACTGGGAAGGGCACAAGGGGGCCCTCCAGGATGTTGGACTGTTCTGTATCTTGATACGGCTGGTGGTTATACGTGTGTGTGTGAACAGTCACAGAGTGGTTCACAGGATCTGTATACTTTACTGCACGTATGTTACACATCAATAGGAAGAAAAGGAGGGAGGGCACCTGTGTAAGCTAGGAAGTGGTGGGGCTGGGATTTGAATCCCTAAAATCTGCGCTCTTTCCAACCACTATGTTGGCATAAGAAAAAAACCAGATTCTGGTCACTGAGTGTGTAATGAGCAGGTTTGTAGACATCCTCCCAGTAGCCAACAGAATCCTGGAATGTTGGAGCAAATGAGCCAAACTAAAAAAAGGATCTGGAGTCAGCCTAGGTCCAAATCTAAACTCTATCAAACACCATGTGACTCTTGGGGAATTACTTTACCTCTGAATCTGTTTTTTCCCAATGTAGAAAATGAGTCTAATAATTAATGATATTTTCCTTATGGGACTGCTGTGACGATCAAATGAGTTAACGGATAAAATGAGCCTTGCACATAGTAGGTACTCACAAGTAGTAGCTATTATTATCAAACTTCATTTGACAGTTGAGGAGAATGAGAAATGGTCAGTTAAAGTGATGACCTTAATAATAATAGTGATAACAGCATGATCTCATACTCAACACACCACATGACAGTTTATGACAAACTTTTGTAAAGTTTCTTATCTGACTTACCCTAGATCACTCTGCCAATGACAGGAACCTAGGCCTCACACTCTAGTTCTGGTACTCCTGCTGCCTTGTGACCCAAGAATGAAGGTCTAATTGACATTCTTGTAAATAAACAGTGCCAAGACGCAGCTATAAGGGAGGGGCCTTCCTAAGCCACTGAGGACCCATCTGGCTCTGCAGAATGGCCTAAAGTCTGTAGGCTCACAGGCCTGCTGGAGTGTCAAGTCTGCTTGTAGTAGTGTCTTGGCTCTGTGTGGCCTAAGTTTTGCTTTAAATTCCCAAACACCTGATCTGGCCCCTCTGGGCCTGACTTGGTGCATTCCCAGGGACCTACCAGTTGCACGGCCTCCTTGACTCCATGGATTGAGAGAGCCTCCTGGGTCAGGAGGTGGAGAATCCGGTTGCTGTGTGCAGCCTCCTTTCCTCCTTTGAGTAACAAGCCATTACCACTTGCGATAGCCAAAGCTGCCACCTGCAGATCAAAGGGAGAGCAGTGGATCAAAGGAGACAAACAGTAATAGCAACAGTGATGTTAGCATTCATAAGCACTCCTTCTGTGCTAAGCACTGTGTTCATCATTTTATAAGGTCTATGCTGTTTCATCTTCACAACACTGCAGTGAATTAAGTGCCTGTTTTATCCCCTACTTTACAGATAAGGGCACTGAAGCCCAGAGAGGTTGATGACTCCCTGAAGTCACACAGCTTATAAATAACAGGGATGGGAGCCAGACTGAGGTGGTTTGACTCCAGAACAAACCACTGGATTTTAGCAACTAAACTATATGGCTTCCTTAGCACCATTAGCAAAGAGAACTGAGTTGGCCAGGTACGGTGGCTCACGCCTGTAATCTCAGCAATTTGGGAGGCCGAGGTGGGTGGATTACCTGAGGTCAGGAGTTCGATACCAGCCTGACCAACATGGTGAAACCCCATCTCTACTATAAATACAAAAATTAGCCGGGCATGGTGGCAGGTGCCTGTAGTCCCAGCTACCCAGGAGGCTGAGGCAAGAGACTTTCTTGAGCCTGGGAGGCAGAGGCTGCAGTCAGCCGAGATTGCACCACTTCACTCCAGCCTGGGCAACAGAGTGAGACTCCGTCTCAAACAAACAAATAAAGCAAAGAGAACTGAGTTAAGTGGCCAGGGCCACATGGTACCCCCCACTGTGGAGAACAGGGTCTTCAGCCACCTCTGTAAGGAAGCACTTGCTTCATCTGATCAGGCTGAGGCTGGGCAGCTCCTCTGGCCACATCCTACTCTGGCCTTGGAATTGTTCTGAGAGCTCTAAGTGCTTGGTGCTAAGAACCTGGAGAAGACCAGAGCTCCTGCCAGCCCCTGGGCAGCTGTGGTAGAGACTGCTGAGAACAGAGTCTTTTTCCCACATGCCTGTCTGGGGAGGAAAACGTAAACCATCCAGGAGGAGGGCTAGTTGCCTTGTTAGAGCAAAGAGTGAGTGACACTGACCTGATCATCCTACCTCTTATAAAAGTTAAGTAAACTTTCTCCAGACATAAACACACAGAATATTGCACACAATTTTTAGGATTCATGGATTCTGTGAAACCATCCAGGGCTGAGTCCAGATGAGGAGCCTTAGCTGTAGTTAGCTAATGAGTTATCAGCTCCTTGTGAGGTATCAGCTGGTATGGATGAGTGGTAGCAAAGAAAGTTCATGGATACAGTCCACAGAGAGACTTAGGCCCATTTCTACTAGCAGAGGTGAGTCTGGCAGTCATCACTGGGGCATTTCTGCAAGACAGGTATGTGGCCAGAGAGCTAGTGTGCCAGCATCAGCCAGGGACTGAGGATAGGCCTCAGTGGTATGGGAGTCCCTTGGTGAACACACTGGTTTTAGGGGATGTCAGAGAGTACCCTTCACAGAGCATTCCAGATTCCACAGTCACCTATGTCTTATAGTAAAGAGGTGCTAGTTTTTTGTTTTTACAATAGAATTTCCCTTTGAGACTTTGGGGCTAGTGCAAAGGAAGAGCTGGTATCCTATAGGACAGTCCAGTGGGGGAAATGCTCCCAGAATTCTGGGAGGCAGTTTAGGGTAATAAAGTGGGGCCACTCTCTAATGACACCTTGTATTTCCCAGCATGGCTGCTTGGCAAGAACTTTAACGCATGCTTTCTCAACCAGAGGCTGTGATATGTCAACTCGCTTAAAGAGGGTTGCATTCTTTTCTCTTTTTTGAGATGGAATCTCGCCCTGTTGCAAGGCTGGAATGCAGCGGCGCGATCTCGACTCACTGCAACCTCTGCCTCCTGGGTTCAAGTGATTCTCCTGTCTCAGCCTCCTGAGTAGCTGGGACTACAGGTCCCACCATGCCAACTAATTTTGTATTTTTTAGTAGAGACAAGGTTTCACCATGTTGGCCAGGATGGTCTCAATCTCTTGACCTCGTGATCCACCTGCCTGGGCCTCCCAAAGTGCTGGGATTACAGGTGTGAGCCACTGTGCCCGGCCGACAGTTGCATTCTAATTTCCATTAACTACTGAAAGTTCTTTTTCCTAACAGATGTACTTATAGGAAGCCATCAGTGACACTGACAATAAAGGGGTCCTTTTCACATGGGCCAAGCCAGTTATTCATGAATGACAGCAGCAGGCTAACAGAGACTTGTGGTCAGAGAACAAAGTGAACCACAGGCTAAGATATTTGGAAATTTGCTCCTGCACTGTGGTATGGTAGGTTGATTTGGGTTCCAGTCCCAGTTGCACCTTACAGGTGTGACAGGAATATTACCTTCTATGAGGTTCAGTTTCTCCAGCTCTAAAATGGACATATGAACAACTACGTTAGGATACTGGAGGAATCAAGAACGTATATTACCTCAAGAACAATCTGAGAATAAAGTCTCAAAAATTATCTTTTTTTTGGTTAAAAGACCTTCACACACACACAACTGTCTTTGGGAAACCTATCTCCAGTATTGAAAATATATTCTTCAGGATACAAAATCAATGTGCAAAAATCACAAGCATTCCTATACATCAATAACAGACAAACAGCCAAATCATGAGTGAACTCCCATTCACAATTGCTACAAAGAGAATAAAATACCTAGGAATCCAACTTACAAGGAATGTGAAGGACCTCTTCAAGGAGAACTACAAACCACTGCTCCACGAAATAAAAGAGGACACAAACAAATGGAAGAACATTCCATGCTCATGGATAGGAAGAATCAATATCATGAAAATGGCCATACTGCCCAAGGTAATTTACAGATTCGATGCCATCCCCATCAAGCTACCAATGACTTTCTTCACAGAATTGGAAAAACTACTTTAAAGTTCATACAGAACCAAAAAAGAGCCCGCATTGCCAAGACAATCCTAAGCAAAAAGAACAAAGCTGGAGGCATCATGCTACCTGACTTCAAACTATACTAAGGCTACAGTAACCAAAACAGCATGGTAGTGGTACCAAAACAGAGAGATAGACCAATGGAACAGAACAGAGGCCTCAGAAATAACACCACACATCTACAACCATCTGATTTTTGACAAACCTGACAAAAACAAGAAATGGGGAAAGGATTCCCTATTTAATAAATGGTGCTGGGAAAACTGGCTAGCCATATGTAGAGAGCTGAAACTGGATCCCTTCCTTACACCTTATACAAAAATTAATTCAAGATGGATTAAAAACTTAAGTGTTAGACCTAAAACCATAAAAACCCTAGAAGAAAACCTAGGCAATATCATTCAGGACATAGGCATGGGCAAGGACTTCATGACTAAAACACCAAAAGCAATGACAGCAAAAGCCAAAATAGACAAATGGGATCTAATTAAACTAAAGAGCTTCTGCACGGCAAAAGAAACTACCATGAGAGTGAACAGGCAACCTACAGAATGGGAGAACATTTTTGCAATCTACCTATTTGACAAAGGGCTAATATCCAGAATCTTCAAATAACTCAAACAAATTTATGAGAAAAAAACAACCCCATCAAAAAGTGGGCAAAGGATATGAACAGACACTTCTCAAAAGAAGACATTTATGCAGCCAACAGACACATGAAAAAATGCTCATCGTCACTGGTCCTCAGAGAAATGCAAATCAAAACCACAATGAGATACCATCTCATGCCTGTTAGAATGGCATTCATTAAAAAGTCAGGAAACAAGATGCTGGAGAGGATGTGGAGAAACAGGAACACTTTTACACTGTTGGTGGGACTGTAAACTAGTTCAACCATTGTGGAAGACAGTGTGGAGATTCCTCAAGGATCTAGAACTAGAAATACGATTTGACCCAGCCATCCCATTACTGGGTATATACCCAAAGGATTATAAATCATGCTACTGTAAAGACACATGCACACGTATGTTTATTGTGGCACTATTCACAATAGCAAAGACTTGGAACCAACCCAAACATCCATCAATGATAGACTGGATTAAGAAAATGTGGCACATATATACCATGGAATACTATGCAGCCACAAAAAAGGGTAAATCCATGTCCTTTGCAGGGACATGGATGAAGCTGCATGATTCTCTTGAGAGAATCTCAGCAAACTCTCACAAGCACAGAAAACCAAACAATGCATGTTCTCACTCATAGGTGGGAACTGAACAATGAGAACACTTGGACACAGGGTGGGGAACATCACACACCAGGGCCTGTCGGGGGGTGGGGGACTGGGGGAGGGATAGCATTAGGAGAAATAACTAATGTAAATGACGAGTTGATGGGTGCAGCAAACCAATATGGCACATGTATACCTATGTAACAAACCTGCACGTTGTGCACATGTACCCTAGAACTTAAATTAAAAAAAAAAAAAAGAAAAGAAAATATATTCTTCCTCCAATATCCACACCAGCCCCCAATGGCAGGGTATTTATTCTCCCGGGGTATATACACACCTGGGGTAGACAGTCAGGACGAGATTCAAAGATCACCAGCAGAACTCCAATTGGGACAGTCACTTGTTCCAGTTCCAAGTTTTTGGCGATTCGGGTGCGGCGCAAAACACGTCCCACGCTGTCCTGGGAGGAGGCTGCGATCTGTCGCAGACCGATGGCCAGGCTGTTCAATTTGGATGTGGAGAGGCTTAAACGTTTCAGCAGAGGAGCTGCAAGTCTCCCTGAAAAGCCATTAAGAGGATATAATAAAGTAGCAGACCTGGCAGGCTACAGCTACCAACCGATGTGTCTTTCTTTTTTTTTTTTTTTTTTTTGAGACAGGGTCTCACTCTGACGCCCAGGCTGGAGTGCAGTGGCATGATCTAGGCCCAATGCAACCTCTGCCTCCTGGGTTCAAGCGATTCTCCCACCTCAGCCTCCTTAGTAGCTGGGACTACAGGCATGCACCACCAGGCCTGGCTTATTTTTGTAGAGATGGGGTTTCACCAGGTTGGCCAGGTTGATCTCGAACTCCTCAACTCAAGTGATCCACCTGCCTCGACCTCCCAAAGTGCTGGGATTACAAGTGCGAGCCACCGTGCCTGGCCCAACTGATGTGTCTTGATGTTTTACTGAACATGTGGGACTGCATTAGGAACAGACTTGGGAAGACAATGACATGCCACTTAAACTGTCTTTCTTGGGGGTCCATTTGGTAGTACATAGCATCATGTAAAGCTGTGTACCCTGATACCCTTTGTCCCAGCAATTTCAGTTCCAGAAATTTATCATTTGTATGAACAGAAAGGCATGTAATAAGGATACTTACCATGGCATTTTTGTAATGCTGAGAAATTGAATTCTACCTAAATATTCAGACAATGGTTTATAATTCAGTTATTATAAATAATATATCTAGGTTCACTGACATGGAGAGCTGTCTAGGATATAGTCTACGAAAAAGGCAAACTATAAAACAGCATGTATGATATGATCTTATTTATCAAACATTGGACATATATGTGTGCACGGGAAGAAATCTGGAACGCATCCAGAATAGTAATAATCTATCTTTCTATTTTTTTTATAATGAGTGAATTATTTTTATAATCAGAACCAACAAAGATGTTTTCTTCTAAAATAAAATGTTAAATATTTTGGGAAGGAGAACAGAATTTTAAAAAAGAAAACTTTTTTCCTTTTTTTCTTTTAGAGACAGGGTCTCAGTGTGCCGCCCAGGCTAGACTGCAGTGGTGCAATCATAGCTCATTGAAGCCTTGAACTCCGGGGCTCAAGTGATCCTCCTGCTTCAGTCTCCAGAGTAGCTAGGACTACAGGCACGTATCACCATGGCTGGCTAATTTTAAAACATATTTTGTAGAGATAGGGGTCTCACTATGTTGCCCAGGCTGGTCTCGAACTCCTGGGCTAAAGTGATTCCTCTGTCTCCACTTCCCAAAGTGCTGGGATTACTGGTATGAGCGACCATGCTTGGCTGAAAAAAAAATAGGATTATGGCAAGCTCATACGCAGAATTTTCTATATTTTTTTGAGACGGAGTCTCGCTGTCGCCCAGGCTGGAGTGCAGTGGCGCAATCTCGGCTCACTGCAAGCTCCACCTCCAGGGTTCAAGCCATTCTCCTGCCTCAGCCTTCTGAGTAGCTGGGACTACAGGCGCCCGCCACCACACCCGGCTAATTTTTTGTATTTTTAGTAGAGATGGGGTTTCACCGTGTTAGCCAGGATGGTCTCCATCTCCTGACCTTGTGATCTGCCCACCTCGGCCTCCCAAAGTGCTGGGATTACAGGCATGAGACACTGCACCCAGCCCAGAATTTTCTTTAAAAACAGTAGTATGCATGATGTGATTCCCTCTCTCCACACACAAACATGTACGTACATATTCATATATATACATGTATATACTCAGGAAGACCATTTGAAATCATATATCACAAATCATTACTGTGGTCAATGTTGAGATTACAAAAATTTTCCCTTTCCTTTTTTTACAGTCATAGCCACCAAGATAAAATAATAAAAAGATTTCTGCCTTGGGGGGAAGCAACTGACCTTATATTAAGAAAAAAAAATTAAACCATCTTTCTACCAACCAATTATACAAATTAATTAATTTTCTTTACTTTTCCCCATATGCTAAAAAAACAAGTTTTAATTATAGTATATGTTAAATGTTACATCCTAGCTTTTCACCTCACAACGCGAGTATATTTTCCATGTTGCAAAAATTATCTTAATTACTACTAAATATTCCATTAATTTGATACAGCTGAACGCACTTAACCACACCTATGTTATTAAATGCTCAGCTTGTTTCCAGTTTTTCAGTGTGATAAATCTTGCTCTAAGAATCCTTAGATAAAGAGCTATTTTCTTTTCTTTCTTTCTTTCTTTTTTTTTTTGAGATGAAGTCTTGCTCTGCCGCTCAGGCTGGAGTGCAGTAGCGCAATCTCGGCTCACTGCAACCTCTGCCTCCTAGGTTCAAGCGATTCTCCTGCCTCAGCTGCCCGAGTAGCTGGGATTACAAATGTGAGCTACCACGGCCGGCATTTTTTTTTTTGAGATGGAGTTTTGCTCTTGTTGCCTAGACTGGAGTGCAGTGGTGCCACCTCGGCTCATGGCAACCTCTGCCTCCCGAGTTCAAGCGATTCTCCTGCCTCAGCCTCCTGAGTAGCTAGGATTACAGGCATGCGCCACCAAGCCCGGCTAATTTTGTATTTTTAGTAGAGATGAGGTTTCTCCATGTTGGTCAGGCTGGTCTTGAGCTCCCAACCTCAGGTGATCCGTCCACCTAGGCCTCCGAAAGTGCTGGGATTACAGGCGTGAGCCACTGCGCCCAGCTGTAATTTTTGTATTTTTATAGAGACGAGGTTTCACCATGTTGGCCAGGCTGGTCTCGAACTCATGACCTCAGCTGATCCGCCCACCTTGGCCTCTCAAAGTGCTGGGATTACAGGCATGAGCCACTGTGCCCAGCAGTAATTTTTGTATTTTTATTAGAGACAAGGTTTCACCATGTTGGTCAGGCTGGTCTTGAACTCAGACCTCAGGTGATCTGCCCACCTTGGCCTCTCAAAGTGCTGGGATTACGGGCATGAGCCACTGTGCCTGGCCTAAAGACCTATTTTCTTTAGAAATAGTTTTTGAGGATAAATTCCCCAAACTGGGATTGCTAAGCCACGCTCATGTATACCCATGGCTTTGTTCTTAACCCACTATGTGTCCTTATGCATGTTCAGAGAGGTATAGCTGGGATCAGGAGTCTTCTGCCAACAACAAGCTGTGGAACCTTGGGCAACAACAGGTTTACCCTCTGTGGGTCTTAATTCTTTTACTTTAAATTAATGAGTGGATAGTATCAAAGATTTCTTCCAGTTCTGAAAATCTATTTTACGTTTTGTAATACTATAAAAATGAGATGTAAATTCTAGAGGAAGTTCTAAAACAATGGTTCAAAAATGTTTTAAGGAATGAAAGTAACGTTGTTGAACCTTGCAAAATTTCTTTGAAAGAAACACCATTAATATGGATGTTCAAGATAATGCAAAGGAAATTCAAAACCCCATAAAATCAATCCCTATTATTTTAAGGGGGAAAAGACAGAATTAAGAAAAAGAGGAGAAAGAGTCAGGGCCCTGACTCTCTACATGTCTAGGTGTTCACAATGTGAATTCAACATCTTACTTTACCATTAGCACCTCTAGGGTATTTCTGGATGGCACCTGGTGCTAACTCAGGGAAGACAAAAGACTGGTTAATTAACTAAGAAACAAGCTACCTTTCTTCACAGGCTGCACAAACTATTTCTACAACTCTTTCACATGTACAGTCCATCTGTGTTTAAATCCTGGTCCATCACTGACCATGTGGATTTGGGCAAGTGACAACTTCTCTGAGCTTCAGTTTCCTTCTCTGTCAAATGGGGATAATAAGTAGTAGCTATCTCAGAGGCACTATGTTATGAAGATTAAATGACATCCTGACTGCATAGCCGTTAGCACAGTGCCTGTCAATAGAGAAAGGCCTCAATAAATGTTAGCTATTAGCTGAATGTCTTAAGCAGTGGGGTTCTCAATCTTGTTCTTTTTTGTCCTGACCGCCATAGTAGCCACAGCTTGTGACCTGCGGGGAATGAAAAAAGCTCCTCTGGGGGTTGTACTAAAGTATTTGGGGAAGGAGAATACCAGCCACCCACCTACCCTCAATAGAAATGATACATAATGTACAATTTCTTTTATAAAAATCCTTATCTTTAGGCAGACATAAGAATTATTAGTAAAACTAAAAACCAAAATAATGCACACCCCTCCACAACATTGACTTTAAATTGCCTGGTCTTTACCCTCTGCCTCCTCCAAGTCTTTTTTGTTGGCTAACAGGATCTCATCACGCTGGTCCGTCAACAGATCAGCCAGATGATGGATAATTTCTGCTCTCTAGAAGAAAGGTACACCATTAAAAAAACAGAGATGTTAATCCAAGAAGAATGCACACCACAGTTTTTAAACCTACTCTTCTGAGAGTGCCAGGCCTTGCTCCCACATCCATGGTCATCACCAGTTGAAATCTCCTGACTTCCCATCACTTATTCCCACCACTGCTCCCCTTATTTCTTCCTTCCTCTCTCACTGCCAACCTCTAGGTCACTTCTTACTTTTCCTCCTTTTTTTTTCTTATGACTCCTGATTATTATAATTAGCAAACCATGGCTAATAATAATAATCAGGAGTCATAAGAAAAAAAAAGGGGGGGAAGGGGCATGATGGATACAATCTGTAGGAGACTGTATAATCTGTAGGAGATTATGTAACTGTACAGGGGCCAGTACTTTGAATTAACATGTTACATAGAGTCTTACATATTTAATATCATTAGTTAGTTTATTTCCAGGTAAGTTTTTACATCTGGTTCTTCCTTGTAAATTATTTATTTAATGCATTTAATCAAAGTGAAAAAATTCAGTCCTAGGTACTTGAAGACACCCCAAACCTGACCCTGCTAGATGAGGAAATGTGGCAAATCAGTATGCTAATTATTGGAGGAGCAGAGGGAAGTGGTTTGAAAGGGAAGCTAGGCTCCTCCTTTGCTTTCCTTTCTCTGCCGTTGGAGTTACTTTTTCTTTTCTCAGGCCAAAGGATTCACTAGTATAAACCCACACACATCTTCACTCTCAAATCCGTCCTTGACAACACAACCCCTGGGGGACTAGCTCCCAGCTTCTACTTGACCTCCTCACCACTTCCAGCCTCATCATGTCTGCTACTTAGACTAATTCAAGCCAGACAGGTCAGGGCTACCAACTATGGAGCAGGCTCTCGAGCTTCCCATTTTCTAGGCAAGTCAGGGGATTTGGAATGGGGTGGGATAAGTAATTTTCCCACATTTCCATGCCCAGTATGTGGCAGAATTAGGTAACCTTTCTAATCTCATCATTTTTATGATGCTCTTGATCAAAACATCATAGTGATGAAAAGTTATCTTGGGCCTCTGTCTATAAAAGATAAAACGGAAAATAAAATTAAGAAAAAGAAAAAAGGCAGAGCAAATTTGAATCAGACTTGTAACTCAGATAACTCTGTGGCTCACTAGGAATAAAGATGGAGTCAGCAGGTTTGACTCCTGTAACCATACAGCATGACTCACTCTGAAAACTATAACAATATTATCACCTAAGGTTATTACCTGCTCAGGTTCCAAGGTGGCCAACATCCTTCCTCCAGATCGAGCCATTTCTCCCTGCTGCTCAACAGTAGGGCCTGCAAGAATATGTGCAAATATCAGGTCATGGTCACCTTAGTTCTCTCTCTAGTTCTACTACTAGAGAGAGAACTACCAGCACATGCACAAGCTCATCACGCCCACAGAAGGAACACATGATGTCTTGGTATGCTTGTTTCACACAGGGGATCACCATGACCAATAAAATAGCAAAAGAATGTGCCAGATTCACTCAGGTATAAACATAAGAACTTGCCTGTATTTCTGGGGCAGACAATATACTTTGTTTTCTAGAATTCTTCTGAATTCCACTTTGGCGATATTTTTTAATGTGTTTACACTTCTGAATGCAGATTATGAGGCAATTCTGTCCTTTGTGAACACTCGAGAGCACATACTGTATCATATGCATCTTTGCATCTCTAGTGCTTATTTAGCACTTGGCATCTAACATAGGCCTAGCAAATGTTTCTTGAGAAAATCAATGCTTATATATTTTAACCAAGTGATTTTGCAGAGAATAGGTCTAGATAGGCAGGTTAGATAGAATTTCACAAAAGCAAAGCAAAATCCGATTTTGCAAATAGCGTTCAAAACAATGCCATATTTCATAATATTAGCATATCAATTTTGTGATCTCTAACTAAGCCAGGTGTCACTAGTTCCCATCACAGGCCTTGGGACCTTATGAAGAACTATTTACCTGCAGGCTTTACTTCTGAAAAGAAGGTACCAACTTTCTTCCCCTCCACAATGTCTGTGATGACGTGCCCAGACACCTTTGGGTGGGTTCCATTGGCAATAACAACAGAAGTGCCACCTTGCAAAGCCCAGAGGGCTGCTTTCACCTAATGAGACAGGTTAGATCCAGGAAAGATGAGATTCAGACCTATTCACCCACATTTTAAACTTGAAAAAAGATATAAAATACAAGTTGATATTGAACAACTTAAGTATATGAGAGAATGTTTTTAAAAGCTTAGAAGCTCTGAAAACACATAACAGCTCACACACTTTCCAGCTCAACCTTGGCCTGTGTTACTTAAAGGTAAACCAACCTATCCTTTGTTTCCAGTCTGTTCTCTCTTCAGTCTCTCTAGTATGGGACTCATAACTTCTACATTTGATTTACTGTGCCTCAACTTAGAAACAACTAAGTAGACCAACAGGCTGGAGTTTGACCAGAGTCTGATCTTGAGTACTTCTGGCTTTTCTAAGTGGGGGTCTTGTCCTCATCTGTGCTGTTGATACATGTGATGCTGTACCTTACGGGTATAACTTCTAAGAACAATTAATGGGACACAATTTTTGAAAGATTTCATCAAGAAATATTTGAACTGATAAATGAGAGATTTATGAATTATGAAAAATATATAGGCCCTGCCCTTGCAGAGTTTACAACATGAACACACTGTTCATACAATATTAATGAGAAAACCCACATACACAGACATAACCAAACGTTGGAATGCAACACTCATTAAATCTGTATTTAGGTATGTACATATTTAAGTGTGTATGTGCCTACTATCTGAACCATTAACCCCCAAATAATTACAAAAGTAAAAAGGATACAATATAGTTTGGGCTTTAAAATTGTTATAGGCAGTTAAGGCACCAGATTCTTACCTTGGCTTCCATGCCACCCATTCCCACTCTAGACTTGGTTCCAAATGTCACAGACTGCTGATCTCCGGGATAAAATATATCAATAAGCTTTGCATCATCTGAACCTGGGGGGCTGTCAAAAAGGCCTAAAAAATAGACAAGAGTCAGTAATACTGCTTTGATGGAAGTGTCTCCAAGACAGGCCTCCCCAGGGCACCTGCCAATCACTCTGTACTTTACTCATCCAAATGAATTCCACTGCACTACCACCTGCTTTAACCAGAAAAAGAGAACAAGGGATTCGACACTGACAAACATCTCCAGGAAGACTCACCTTACATATTTCTATAACCTGGCTTAATAAATAAATGTTTCCCAACATCAGACCATGGCCATATCCTCGGCACAACATTTATTAGCCCTGCCCATATTCCTGGCAAGGTGTCCTTAATTCTGCCATTGCTACTTATGATGCTGTGCTTTAAGGACAGAACTGAAAAAGAAGGGTGGCTATTGCAGAAACAGCATAGCAGCCATATACTGTTTAATGTGACTGTTTCCAAGCAGGATGAAATGCAACAGAGGTACTCATTAACTCTCACAGTACCCTTTGAAACAGTCACTAATTTACACTCCCAGTTTTATGAGTGAGTCACTGTAGAGGTTAGGCTGAGTCAGCAGGAGAGTGCGTGACTCTTGGTATTCAGTCTGGATTTATTACCATAAAGTGTATGTCCCTTTTATAACTAAGTGGAGTGACATAAAATAGTTACCTGAAATGTTACATGCATACAATCCAAGATGAAAAATCCTCACAATTTCACTTTGAAAAAGAGTAAGTAGGAGCTTGGACAAGAAAAAGTGGGGGTAAGAAAGGGCTGAGAAACTAGAGTTAAATCAAGACCTAAAGTGGACACAGATGGGGAGGCTGGGGACTGGCTGAAGGACATTTTGGGCAGTGAGTTTTCTGGTTTCAAGTTACTGCTTTTCCTGTGCTATAATATACCTCTCCCCTCTATTATTCCAAATCTTTAAGACAATCTTGCTACATACTACCTCTCTGCAGGAGTAAGTGAATCAGGGAAGCGAGGAAATCAATGCCCATTGTAGAGCAAAGCAGTGGCAACTATAAGCAGTGCAAATTATTACAGGAAAAGAAAAAATAACCTTTCACAATCTGTCAGTCTCAACCTACTACTCCACAACTCTCCAGGATTTAGGGTTAGGATCTTCCCAGAAGATACAGTGCTATGAGATCACAGATTTAGATTTGGAAGCTGTTTCAGTTTCATATATTAGTATAGGAAAGATTGGACAATTCTAGCCAAACCTTCTCCAAAGACAGTGAGGGGTTCCTAGCATTCTGATAATGTGCCTACTCCTCTTTTCCCCTTACCCCACCAAGAGCATAGTTAAAATTCAGATACTGTTCTAAAAAATCAACACTCAGTAGAAAATGAATTAGGATACTCACAATAAGAATGCCAGTCTACCAATGACCCGATTTTGGTGCTTGAAGCTGCATCAAAACGATTTGCTAGAGTCTTGTTCAAACTGGGTTTTATAAATTAATCTCAAAACCTTACATTTTTTTTTTTACCTTGTCAAGCAGTATAAGAGAGAAGGAAGAGTGTAGCTTTTTTAATTGAACAGACTCAGATTTGAAACTGGCCTCTGTCAAGCACTTGCTATGTGACTTCAGATACACCATTTAATAGATCTGAATTTAATTTTAAATTAAACTAAAAAAAAATATTTCTTCTTCTTTCCCCCCTCCTCTCCCAACAGGGTCTCTGTTTCTGTCACTCAGGCTGCAGTGCGGTGGCATGATCACAGCTGACTGCAGCGTCAACTTCCTGGGCTCAAGTGATCTTACTGCCTCAGCCCTCCCAAGTAGCTGGGATTACAGGCATGTGCCACCGTGCCCAGCTTGAACCTAATTTTTAATTTCTTCATCTGTAAAACTGGGTTAGCCTACCCACTACCTACTTTGTAGGGTTGCTATAAAGATTGAATAAATTACATTTATCAAGCACCTAGCACACTATGTGCTCATGCTAGAAATTCAATAAAAACCTGCTGATTGGCCAGGCGCCGTGGCTCATGCCTGTAATCCCAGTGCTTTGGGAGGCCAAGGCAGGAGGATCACGAGGTGAGGAGTTCAAGACCAGCCTGGCCAACATGGTGAAACCCCTTCTCTACTAAAAATACAAAAATTAGCCAGGCGTGATAGCGCACACCTGTAATCCCAGCTACTAGGGAGGCTGAGACAGGAGAATCGCTTGAACCCAGGAGGCGGAGGTTGCAGTGAGCTGAGATCATGCCACTGCACTCCAGCCTGGGTGACAGAGCAAGACTCCATCTCGGGGGGGTGGGGGGAATGAATAAATAGAAAACCTGTTGATGAACCAAAATGGCTTTTTTCTCCAGGGTGGCTCACACTTACCCCAACTTACCTGTTCCTATCCTGGGACTTCAAATTACAGTGGATAACACAGGACTAAGACTTCTTACAGGTAAAGATATTGACATGTAGGTGTCGTATCTCTGACTTTCCACATGGGTAGAGACAGATCAATTCATCTATGTCTGCCCCTGCCTCCACTAGGTAGTCCCTGCCCTTACCTCACAACTGCTTGAGCGTAAAACAGAGAACAGGTCCTGCCATGTTAACCTGCCTTGATGTGGGCTGGGAATTAAGTAGAGGTTTTCTAACCTTCTGGGAATGTTAACAGGGGACTTTTGGAATCCTAGATTTTGGACACAGCTACTATATTTCTTATGGGTCAGACTGTGAAATGGAAATAGCTTAAGAAAGCTTGAGAGGAGTGAATGGAAAGACATATTAGAGCCAAGAGTGGCCCCTCCAGGAAGAAGGGAACAGCAGAGAAGGACAGAGTAACATATAAGAATATGGTACCCAGATAGCCTAGACTTCTACAGTGGCTCCAGCTTAAAACAATCTGTCCCAACAAAGGAAAAACAAAGACAAAAAAAATCCACAATCTGTCCTATGGTTTACATTAAAAACTGAAAGTAATCAAAACCACAGTAAGATATTACTTCACACCCATTAGGATGGCTATAATAAAAAAGGCAGATAAAAACAACTGAATAGGCCAGGCGCGGTGGCTCACACCTGTAATCCCAGCACTTTGGGAGGCTGAGGCAGGTGGATCACAAGGTCAGGAGTTCAAAACCAGCCTGGCCCAAATGGTGAAACCCCATCTCTACTAAATATACAAAAATTAGCCAGGTGTGGTGGCAGGTGCCTATAATCCCAGTTACTCGGGAGGCTGAGGCAGGAGAATCGCTTGAACCCGGGAAGTGGAGGTTGCGGTGAGCCGATATTGTGCCACTACACTCCTGCCTGGGTGACAGGATAAGACTCTGCCTCAAAAAAAAAAAAAAAAAAAACAACAACTGAATAACAGCAATGATGTAAACACATTAGAACCTTCATACAATGCTGGTGAGAATGTGAAATGGTACAAGGGGCCTTACTTTGGAAAACAGTCTAGTAGCTCCTCAAAAGTCTTTTAAACAGAGTTACCATATGACCCTGCAATTCCACTCTTAGATGAAATAAAAACATGTTCACACAAAAACGTGTCATGAATGTTCACAGCTAATGTCCATCAATTGATGAACTGATAAATAAAACATGGTACATCTACAGAGTGGAATATTATTCAGCAATAAAAACAAATGAAGTATTGATACATGCTGTAAAATGGATGAACCTTGAAAACATGCTAAGTGAAAAAAGCTGGTCACAAAGGGCCACCATAGTATATGATGCCATTTAAATAAAATTTCCAGAACAGGTTAATCCATAGAAACAGAAAATATACTGGAGACTGCCTAGGGATGGGGAGTTTGGGTAGAAGTGGGCAGTGACTGCTAATGGTTATGGAATTTCTTATTTGGGTGATGAAAGGGAAAGTGTTCTACAAATGACTGTGGTTTTGGTTGCACAATTATGTGAATATACTAAAAATCACTGAATTGTAAACTTTTATTTATTTATTTATTTTTGAGATAGGGTCTCGCTCTGTCACCCAGGCTGGAGTGCAGTGGCACAATAACAGCTCACTGCAGCCTGGAACTCCCAGCTCCAAGTGAACCTTCTGCTTCAGCCCCGAGTAGCTGAAACCGCAGGCGCATACCACCATGTCCAGCTGACTTTTCTATTTTTTGTAGAAACAGGGACTCACTATATTACCCAGGTTGATCTTGAATTCCTGGGCTCAAGTGATCCTCCCGCTTTGGCCTCCCAAAGTGTTGGGATTATAGGTGTGAGCCACCACGCCAGGACAGAATTGTAAACTTCAAATAAGTGAATTGTATGGTATGTGAATTACGTCTCCATAAAGCTGTTATTTAAGAAAAACAACTGAAAGCACCTGGAAGTAACATTTCAGGATTCAAATGACATCTCTTAGACTCACCCACCCTGTTTTGAGTCATAAAAGCCCTTTGTCAGAACATATGGCTAATGATCTATAGCAAAAAAACATCAGAGGGACTCAAAGAAAGAGGGAAACTCATGTGCTCACATATGTAGCATTTAAAACAAAGGGCAGATAAAGGAAAAAAGCATTACTTTGTACCTTCTACATCTGAAAGAACAATCAAGAGATCAGTTTTCATTTCCACAGCCAGTCGGGCAGCCAGGCTATCATTATCTTTAACACTAATAACCTAGAATGCAGATTAAAAAGTCATAAGTGAGTGAGCTAAGCAGTCCAAAAAGAAATTCATGGAAGAACACAGCCAAGCTCAGGCAAAACCAAGCTAGGATCAGGCAAAACCAATGAACCCAAATATGTAGATGACGGCTCTTGCAGGCCCCTTCTGTCTGCAAAACACACTGTCTACTGGCAATCCCTTTTCCAAACATGCAGTCTTCTAGCCACTGAAATATACAAGCCATGCTCATCGCACCATCTTAAGTGACTATAGCACCTCACCATGTTGAATGCAACCACGAGTTCAGAAGAGCTTATGCAGTCACTGCTCCATGACAAGTTTCTCTCACAACTTTTCCATCTTGTTTATGCCAAACTTCCGGTGTTAGTGCATGCAGCATAGCATGGTGTTAGTGTCTCCAGCATGCTAAACCCTTAGAAATACTTTACCCACATTTACCCCCTGCAGGTCACTGTTGGGCTCAGCTGGGGGGACAACAGCATCATTTGTGTTGACAATGGGGACAATGTTCATTCTAAGGAGTTCATGAAGTGTTCCATTGAGGTTCCGGCGCTTCTGCTCATCATGGAAATCCAAATTGGTCACCAAAATCTAAAAGGATTAAATAGATGGAAAATGCATGAGGGAGAAAAACGCTAAACTTCCCAGTATACAAAAGACGCTAAGAGCAGGGGAGTTAAACTTTAGGTTTCTGGGGCCCCATACAGATCAGAAGATTAGAATGAAATACACATATCTGGGTGCTATCCAATTCTTTTTTTTTTTTTTTTTTTTTTTTGAGACAGGGTCTCATTCTGTCGCTCAGGCCGTAATGCAGTGGCATAATCTCTGCTCACTGCAACCTCCACCTCCTGGGTTCAAGCAATTCTCATGCCTCAGCTTTCCAAGTAGCTAGGATTACAGGCACACGCAGCTAATTTTTGTATTTTTAGTAGAGACAGGGTTTCGCCATGTTGCCCAGGCTGGTCTCAAACTCCTGGCCTCAAGTGATGGGATTACAGCTGTGATCCACTGCACCTGGCCCCAGTTTTTGTAGAGATAAAAAAAATCACAATAATCTGAAAGATTTATTTAAGAATGTTCAAGACTTCTTGCAAAAGTACTTTAATCCTCAAAGAGCTACCAAATTCCAAAATCTCATCCATTTACAAAATTAAGAAAATTAATGTATCTATTTTAGAGGGATACTGGGGGAATCAGTGATTATCCATTAATTTCTTTTCTTTTTTTATAGAGAGGGTCTTACTCTGTTGTCCACGCTGGACTTGAACTCCTACTCTCAAGTGATCCTCCCACCTCAGCCTCCTGAGTAACTGGGACTAAAGATGCACACTGCTGTGCCCCAGCAATTTCTAAAATATCTCTGTATTCTAGGATCTGATTCAGGGCCTGGCCATAGTAGGCCCTTAAATATTTGGCGAGTGAGTGAATAAATTATTTACCCTGCTTAGAAAAGTGTGTTAGACAAAATGGAATAGGGCTGTGTTGTCACTGCTCTTGCTCTAAAGCAGACTATTACTGGAGTTAACTAAGATTGTGTGTGAGCATGTGGGGTTAGTCTGAGAAATTTATGGAAGTTAGTCTTTGGTCACAAGCTGAAAGAGGGGCAGAACACAACTTGGTTCAAGGGAGGAGATGAGCATAAGGTGCTCAAAGGTAGAATGGAGAGCTGGTGTGTGGGCTGGTAAACAGCTCTGCTTCCTAGCTTAAATCAGAATTTTATGCAATGTTTAGGAGAAAAAGATAAATGGGTGAATGGAGATAGCAAGAAACTAAATGGCAACAAACCTTGAGGCTCAACAATAAATAATGCAATCTCTCTAATGTTTATGGAAGAACTTTCTTGCTGTGTAGGGCAGGATGAGGTAGGGAAAGCTGGAAGCAAATAGTAAAGAAAGCAGGCACTGAAACAGTCAAAGTGAGGATGGTTAAGGGTCTGGCTATGGTAACTGAGAAGAATATAGCAATAAAACAGCAGCCTTAATGGTATATAAAACACAGGAAACATACATATAGAAAAATAATTCACTCACTCGATAAAAAATTTGTTGAGTACCTCTGAAATGCCAGGGTCTAGCTGCTGGAATGGAGAATAAGAATGTTGATATCTTGGGGAAAAATAAAATGGAGCATATTTTTGAAAGGGAAGATCATGAACTCCTTTTCAGAAAAGCTTAGTGCTGTTGGACACAGGACTAGGTCAAAGCTGAATATATAGATTCTAGTCACGATGGTGAAAGATCAAACAATTAATATAAACCCGTGTGTAGGAGAGACAAGCAGGAGATCTAAAGGTCCAGGAAAAATACCTGTCACCAAAATAGCTTCACAAACATGGCCTGGGGATCTCAGCATGAAGGTAGGAGATAAAGAGTCCCAAGAGGGAAAAGTACGTGTTTAGACAAGTGCAATCTGTTGAGGGAAAATCAGTTTCCCTTCTATGAAGAAAAAACAAGCTGTTTTAAGTGTTTAAGTCTTTAACCTGGCAAACCACCTACTGGAAATTTTCAAAAGCCACTGATAATGGTCTTCTATATAGGATTACTGAAGAAAATAAGGAACCACAGGAAAAGGTACAAAGGGCAAATATTTTCTGTAGATATGATGGCCTTGGGGGAAGACACAGGTGTGAGAGGAAAGAGCCCAGGGATTGAAGCTTGTTGGGAACTGGAGGGAGCAGGGCTCTTCTTTCACTCAATGTAAATGGAAACAATGGCTGATGCTGCATGGACTCTTAATGCTACCGTCATTCAAAACAAAATAAAACAAAAACAAACTCTGAAAAGGTTTCATTCCTGGGAAAAACCAAACCAAAGCAAAACCATAGCTCCCTGACTTGAGCTTCCTCACCTGGCTCCAGGCACTTTAAAAAAATTAAAGACCAAAATTGTCATTGGACTGTGAAGAGAAACCAAATAATAAAGAAGAGTGATATAAATAGAGATTTATACTGTATTTATACTAACAGAAAAAAAGCTAAGACTACAGAAAGTGGGGTCCCCAGCCATAGGCAATGGGACAAGTCCGTGCCTTTCTGTTTTACCTCACTGACTTGAGGACACTCTGGTGTAATACCAGAACATCACTGTGGGTACAAACAGGCAAATGATGGAGAAACAAAAAAAAGTAACAGGAAATGAAGAAGCAAAACCTGAAACAATATATGTATATATAACAATATCACCTGTGTAAAATAACATCTGTGCATGTAGTGTACATGTAAAATAATATCCATAATATAAAATAACAGCTATTTTACATCTTTACAGGTAAAGGAATTTCAAAATAAAATAATTTGGGAGTTAGATTTTTTTTTTTCAGTTGTTTCCTGAAGTGACTGTTATTGAGATGTCTCTAGTGTGTAGCTGTACAGTTGATTAAGAATATAATTCAAAAAAATTCAGGAGATTTAGGTAAAAATGAAACAATGTAGAAAGAAGGTTCTAGAACATTTAGGGGTAGCCACCAAAAATTCGTAAGTCCCATGAGGACTGGAATCATGTCTGATTTGTTCACCACAGTATCCCCAATGCCCAAGACTGCTAGGTACACCATAGGTGCTCAATAAATATTTGCTGAATGAGTGAAAAACCAACCAATCACCAGCATTCCTCTTTCCCTTCAAAGCTTAATAAATATCTGCTATAAAAGGCAACCAACCAGGTGCAAAGAGAAGCAAGCCACCTGAAATCAAAGAAGACAGTGAAATAAAGACATTTAACTTCTCTGTCTTCAGAAGTGTTAGCACTTGGAATCCTAAGTTATTAGTGTAACAAGAGCTGATATTTACTGACAATGTATTATGTACCAAACACTATACTAAATGCTTTTCATATATTTTCTCACTGAGCCCTTCCAAAAATTATCTGAAATAGGCACTGATATTATCCCCATTTTCAGATGAGGAAACTGAGGCACAAAAAGATTAGATAAGAAACTTTCTTCAGATCCCAAGTAGCAAGTGATGAAGCTGACACCATATTCCAATAGTCTGGCTCCAGACCCCTTTGTTCCACAACAACCACCCTCACAGGTCCCACATCCATTTCAAAGCCCAGCCTCTCACCTGGGCAGCACAGATGCTGTACTGGGTAAACATAGCCTCATACAAGGCCATCAGCCCACTCTGTCCGGCAGCTGCACAGGCTCGTGCCTCCAAGACTGGAATTGCCTGTAATATACCAATGAGACAAGGTGTGGTAGGGAATGAGGGAAGAAGACCTGAAGATCCATTTCAATGTGTGGGGAAGCAGCACTCACCATTTCTTTCAGCTGGTTCTGCCCCGAGTGGAGGGCCTGCCGCACGCTCTGAGACAGAAGGATCTCATGGCGCAAGCGTTGTTTGCCAAAGGCTACGGCTCCACTGGTCACCAGCATCATCTCTCTGCCCTGATTCTGCAGCACTGATACCTGGGCATTGAGAAAGGAAAGGGGACCGTAAGTCACCGTACTGTCTCTTTCATCTCTTCACAAGGGATGGAGGTAGGGTGGGCTATCGAGTAGATCCCAAATGCTGGTTTATGAACCAGCATGTGGCTGGCTCTGGAAGAATCAGCCAGATTGGTAAAAACACAGATTCCTACATCCTGTCTCAAATTTCTATTTAGCAGGTGGCACATAAAAATCAGACATTTTAATTTATTTTTTAATTAAAACAATTGGCTGGGCATGGTGGCTCATGCCTGTAATCCCAGCACTTTGGGAGGCCAAGGCAGGCACAATGCCTGAGCCCAGGAGGTTCAAGACCACCCAGGCAACATGGCAAGACCCAATCTCTACAAAAAGTACAAAATTTAGCCAGGCATGGTGGTGCATGCCAGCTACTTGGGAGGCTGAGGTAGGAGGATCACCTGAGCTCAGGGAGGTTAAGACTGCAGTAACCCATGATCGCACCACCACACTCCAACCTGGGCAATAGAATGAGAGAGATGCTGTCTCAAAAACAAAAACAACAACAACAACAACAACAACAACAAAAAACCCTATGAAAAAAATTTTTTTAAGGCAGAGTCTTGCTCTGTCGCCCAGGCTGGAGTGCCGTGGCATGAATGTGGCTCACTGCAGCCTTGGCTGCCTAGGCTCAAGTGATCCTCCTGCCTCAGCCTCACAAGTAGCTGGAACTACAGGCTCATGCCACCATGCCCAGCTAATTTTTCTTTTTTAACACATTTTTGTAGAAACAGAGTCTCACTATGTTGCCCAGGCTGGCCTCAAACTTCTGGTCTTAATCCATCCTCCTGCCACGGCCTCCCAAAGCATTGGGATTACAGACATGAGCCACCATGCCCGGCCTAAGTAAGACATTTTTAATAAGGAAATTCTGGTGTGTAGCCAAGTTTGACATCTATAGGACTTGACTGTATTAGGTTGGTGCAAAAGTAATTGCAGTTTTACCATTGACAGTAATGGCAAAAACCACAATTACTTTTGTGCCAACCTAATATTTGCAGGGAGTGTGTAATGCAGAAGGCCTAGTTGCTCCAAGAAATGAAGCCCAGAAAAGTCTGCAGGTAGGAAATGCAACGCAGACTCAGTAGATGGCTTCTCAGGTTCTAAGGCTTAACCCGGGTAAAGGAGGCTGTTCTGGTGGCATGTCTAATCCTATGGGTTGCCTCTGCCTACACCAGGGGCACATGCTGACCTTGTTCTGCTCTGTCTGCCCAGGACCAAATGCGGTCACTTTGTTTCCTACCTTAAGCAGACCTACATGAAAAAATTAAAGACTCAAGATGCAATAAAGTCAATATTCCTAAACTGTCCTTTCCTTCTGATGTCTGAAACCTTTTAACTGGTCCAGGAACTCACAAACAGCTATGATAAACCATGATTTAAAACAATAATAACTTTTTTTTTTTTTGAAACACAGTCTTGCTTTGTCACCCACGCTGGAGGACAGTGGCACAATCATGGCTCACTGTAGCCCTGACCTCCAGGACTCAAGCAACCCCCTGACCTCAGCCCCTTGAGTAGCCACCTTGGCTTCCCAAAGTGCTGGGATTACAGGTGTGAGCCACTGTGCCTGGCCCCGACAATAATATTTTATCACAGTAAGTTTCAGCTGGCTGAGGTGGGACGACTGCTTGAGGCCAGGAATTCGAAACCAGCCTGAGCAAAATAGTAAGACCCCATATCTATGAAAAATTAAAAAAAATAATAGCCAAGTAGCATGTGCCTGTAGTCCCAGCTACTCAGGAGGCTGAAGAAGGATCCCAACTGAGCCCTGGAGTTCAGGGCTGCAGTGAACTATGATTACACCACTGCATTCCAGTCTAGGTGACAGAGCAAGACCCTCTCTCTAAAATAAATAAAAAGAAAAAGAAAAAGAAAATTTAATACTTAACCAAAGTGCTGAGAATAGTATTATAAATCCCCATGTACATACCACCCAGTTTCACCAACTATCTCTCATGGCCAACTTCCCACTCTCCAATAACCCCTCTATACCCTCACCATTGTTTTAATACAAATTCCAGGCAACAGACATGTTATTTCATCTGTAAATAGCTCAGTAATAACTGCTAAAAGATAATCATATATATTATATATAATATATAATTATATGTCTTTCTCTCTCCACAAATCCATTATCTGGAATATTTCAATGATTTCCTTCATATCAAATAGCCAGTGTTCATATTTTCCCAATTTTTTTTTAGCTTGCTCAAATTGAGATGCAAATTAAACCCTGCATTACAAATTAATTGAAGTGTCTCTCAAGTCTCTTTCATTCATGGGTTCCCTTCTCCATCAGTTTTCCCCCTTGTAATTTTTTGTTAAACTGAGTTGTTTATTCTTTAGGATTTCCCAGCCTACATTTTCCCAATTGTGTCCTTATGGTATTAATACTGCTCTTTGTATACCCTATAAACTGCTATTTGGTATGAAGGCTTTTTTTTTTTTCCCCAACAAGTCTTTATAAGTTGTGGTGTACATGTTCATCAAGGGGATACATAATGCCTGATTATCTTTCTTTTTGTGATGTTAGCATCTGTTTATGATCATTGCCAAGATCCATTATTCCATTAGGAGATGCAAAATGCTGACACTCTAACTCAATGATTCCTTCTTCATTTATAATCTGGAATAATTCCAAAAGGGAAACTCTCCTTTACCAACTATTTGGTTACCCTGAGGTACAGTTTGTCTATGAAAAGCAGGACAAATGTGTGTCTCTTCCCCTTTACTCATCCATTTTCAATATGAGTAGCTTCTCTAGTGGGCTCCAAAAATGGCCAATGAAGTTTTTTTTTAAGTATAATTATGAACTCATGGATTTAAACGTATTTTGTTGTATTGTGCAGTGATTCCCTTTTTTTTTTTTTTTTTTTTTTGAGACTGAGTCTCACTCTCGCCCAGGCTGAAGTGCAGTGGTGCGATCTTGTCTCACTGCAACCTCCACCTCCCAGGTTCAAGCAATTCTACTGCTTCAGCCTACCAAGTAGCTAGGATTACAGGCAGGTGCCACCATTCCTGGCTAATTTTTGTATCTTTAGTAGAGATGAGGTTTCACCATGTTGGCCAGGCTAGTCTTGAACTCCTGACCTCAGGTGATCTGCCCACCTTGGCCTCCCAAAGTGTTGGGATTACAGGTGTAAGCCACTGTGCCCAGCTGTGATTCCCTTTCTTGATGTTTACATCATCCCATTTATGGCCAGTGGAAGCCAGTTTAAGTTGGCTCCTGAGTCCATCTGACATGATAAGATGTCTATTAGTCAGGCCCTGATGGAGACAGCTCTTCCATTAGGTCCACACGCAGCCCTAGAAAGAAAGCTGGTAACCTATGCAAACCTTTACCAGGTTTTTCCTACCGTTTTCATCAAGTTTCTCCTCCGTTCAAAATCTTCAGTCTGCTGAGACTGAACTCCAACTCACCTAGTTGGCTTCAGAGCTCTGCCTAATGGAATGATCCACTTTATTTTTCATTCTTCCTAATGAGACCACCACCTCTGCTTTCCAGCTTGTCTCCTCCCTGGCCCACAGCATGCCATACTCATTCCTGCCTGTCCTCTACCTGGAATACACTCCTAGAGCCTGTCCCTTCCCCAGAACCACTGGATTGCACAACTGCAGGGGCACCAGTCACACTGTGTACTTAGTAGCATGGAACTTTTCCCCTCTGTTTGTGCAAATCCCATCAGTTGTCAAGGCCCAGGCTGAGTTCCAGCTCTCCTAGGAAGCCCCAGGAACAACCATACTCTCATCTGAGTTTCCCACCTCTGGACCCATCGCTCACTGTCATTTGGGCCCATTTATTTGGATATTTACTGCCCTGAACAGTCACCTTAATGTGTGGGGAGTCCCAGTTCTGGTTCGCAAAGGGTAAAGACTGTTATGTTTCTAAGGTAGAGAGGGTAGAGAGGCTAGTGCCCCTCACAGTGTAGTCTCTTGATAAATATTTTTAAAATTTATCTGATGGACTCAATCTGGGAGGTGGGTTTGATCATTGCTGTTGTTTTGGGTGTTTTTTGTTTTTTTTTTTCTGCAGGGGTGGGTGGGGGGGTGGTCAGGGTTTTGCTCTGTTGCCCAGGTTGTAGTGCAGCGACTTTATCATAGTTCACTGCAACCTTGAGCTCCTGGGCTCCAGCAATCCCCTTGTCTCAGCCTACCAAGAAGTTAGAACTTTTTGAGACAGGGTCTTGCTCTGTCACCAAGGCTGGAGTGCAGTCGCGTGATCATAGCTCATTGCAGCCTCAATCTCCCAGGCTCAAGCAATCCTCCTACCTCAGCCTCCCGAGTAGCCAGGGCCACAGGAACGTGCCACATGTCTGGCTAATTTTTAAAAAAATTTTTGTAGAGATGGGGGTCTCACTATGTGGCTTAGGCTGGTCTCGAACTCCTGGGCTCAAGCAATCCTTCTGCCTCAGCCTTCCAAAGTGCTGGGATTACAGGCGCAAGTCACCACACCCAACCGATTTTATTTTTGTAGAGACAGGGTCTCACTTTGTTGCTCAGGCTTGATAATTTAGAATAGAAAATATAAGAAAAAAATTGTATCAAGTTTCAGGTTAGCAATTTCCCAATATTAACACCTCAGGAAATTGTTTTTTAAAAACTGAAAATTTAATTACAAGGTAGTGTAAGATTTCAGCTGCCATGGAATAGCTCTTGCTTTATCTGTGGGATGCCTGGATGTCTGGATTTTTACTTTTGGCCAAATCTGGCATGCTGCCGGTTTTTGTAAATGAAATTTTATCAGCTCACGGCCATGCTCATTCATTTATATATTATCTATGGTTGCTTCTGCAGAGCTGTGTAGTTGAGACAAAGACCATATAACCTACGAAACTAAAATATTTACTATCTGGCCTCTTGCAGAAAAAGTTTGCAGGCCCAGCACTTTGGGAGGCCAAGGTGGGAGGATCACTTGAGCCCAGCAGTTGGAAACCAGCCTGAGCAACATAGCAAGACCCCTGTCTCTACGAAAAATACAAAAATTTGCTGGGCATAATGGTTTGTGCCTGTAGCTGCAGCTACTCGGGAGGCTGAGGTGGGAGTATCACTTGAGCTCGATAGGTCCAGGCTGCAGTGAGCCATGATCATGCCACAACAGTCCAGCCTGGGTGACAGAGTGAGATCCTCTCAAAACAAACAAACGCAGCTGCTTCATCCCAGAGATACTTCTTAAATGGCTAGGTGTGAAGCCCAGGCATCTCCAGGCCCAAGATGATTCTACTGCGTAGTCAGAACTAAGAATCTCTGACAGAAACAGCTCTTTATCACTAAGAAGTCTGAGACATGAACTGCATGAAATCACCCCTACTCCTTAACATCCCCTTTTCTTGCCCTAAGATGTCGTCTCTCACTGGCGTCTACAGTGGGAAACAGTTTTCACATTGGGTTAAATCTACTGCACTGAAATCACAATTATTTTTTTAAGTTGATGAGCAACTTAAACCTAATCTGAACTAGCGACTTAAAAACCCAATTTTAGTACAGCATAATTTCTATCTTGGCAATCACCTGCTCAACAATAGATGCCAAGCGCCCCAGGGCCAGGCCACATTCATCCCCTCGGGTCACCACGGCACTGCCGAGCTTCACCACGATTCTCTTGGCATGCTTCAGCTCACTGCGGTGGGCGAAGGACTTGCCATGTGTACGACTGAGGGGTACAGTGATAAACGGGATGTTGCTCCAAGAACGAACATGTCTGATGACTGAAGGCTGGATACAATCTGTAGCCATCAAAGTCAAATGCAAGAAAAAAAGAAATACTCAATATAGTTTTTCAATAAAAATATACATGCTCAGTATTAACCAGTTTAGATACCAAAAAATAGCATTATCATTATTAACTGTGTAAAACTAGCACAGTATATCAAAAGCTCTATCTAGCGTATTCTTATTTTAGTATTGTATGGAGTTTACACCCAGTATGCAGGTCATAGGCACACTCAAATGCTGTTGGTGAAGAGTACAAACAAATTAATCTCTCTTGAAGACAGGTTGGCAAATTTATCGAAAGCCTTAAAAAAGTTCTCTAAAAAAGAGATTTATCAGAAAGCTATTCATCACTGTTATTTATTATCAGAAAAATCAGAAGCAGAGTAAATGTTGGATAAAGGGAAAAAGATTAACATTTTTAGAATTTTTAATAATGTAGAAAAATACATGTTAATTTCATATACATGTATAAACACATAGATGGATAAAATAAATGAAAAATTAATATTTTATCTCTTGATAGGATTATAAGCAATTTTAAATTTTCTTCTTTGTTCTTTCTTAGATTTTGCAAGTTTATGCAGTAAAGATGCATTTTTTTTCATAATCAGAAAAATATGGGTGTTTCTAAAGAAACCATATTACTATAAAAAGAGGAAAAAGCCGGCCGGGCATGGCGGCTCATGCCTATAATCCCAGCACTTTGGGAGGCCGAGGCAGAAGGATCACCTGAGGTCAGGAGTTCGAGACCACCCTGGACAACATGGTGAAACCCCGTCTCTACTAAAATGCAAAACTTAGCCGAGCATGGTAGTGGGCACCTATAATCCCAGCTACTCAGGTGGCTGAGGCAGGAGAATCGCTTGAACCCGGGAGGCAGAGGTTGCAGTGAGCCAAGATCGTGCCACTGCACTCCAGCCCGGGCAACAGAGCAAGACTCCTTCTCAAAAAAACAAAAAAAGAGGGAAGAGCCTGATTAGCAAAGACAGTAAAGAACAAAGTAAGTGTATGAATAATACAAAATCTCAACTATTCTACCTACAATTTCTCTCTTTGATGAATCCAGATGCCTGTAACAATGATCAAAGAAACCAGAGAGCTTTCTGAAGGAAAAGCAATGTTAGAGTCAGATACTTTCTATCCCCTTGGACATCTGCCTCTAACCAATTCTTTCCTGATTCTTTTTCTTGTAACACTGTACAAGATTACAGATAATTTGTACAGATGAACAAACAAACAAAAATTCTACAAGATTTCTAAGGAGGAAAAAAATCTTCATTAAAAGCCAAATAGATACCTGCATAAAGCCAAAAGTAAAAAGAGTAAAAGCTAAATGTCAGGCACAGAACCCCTTCAATACTTCTTATGGGCCCAACACCTCCTGCTTAGCTGCTTACTACTTACCCATTCGCCCTTTCTCACACAATTACCAGATCCCCAAGTATTAGCCAGGCACACTGCCACCAGTCGAAAGACTACATTTCCCAGCCTTTCTTGCTCAGGTAGACAGGACAATGTGACCAAGTCTGGCTAACAAGATACATGTGAAAATGTTATGTGGGATTTCTAGGAACTTAAAAGAGACATGCTTTCTTCCCTTCATCCCCACTGCTTCTTGGAACATGGGTATGAAGGCTGGAGCTCATTCATTCATTTTGGACTAGAAGGAACTGTGAAGCAACAAGAAAGAACGAGCAGGGATCCCTGATGGATTTCACAGTGCTATTCTGGAAGCCCTGGACTGCCTACCTTCTTGCAGGGCTGCTAGGCTTCCTTCAGGAGAAAGAGAGAAAAACATTTCTATCCTGTTTGAGCCATGAATATTCTGAGTTTCCTGCTACATGCACATAATTGTAACTGACACAGAAGGACAATGAGTGCATAGGCAGATGGACTGTGTGAGGCCTACATGGGAGATAAGATGCTGTCAATCAGTGGGGGGTAGAGGAGCACTTAAGCAAATAGACGTTCCTCCCTGATAGCAAGAAGCAAGACAAGGTGGGTAACATAGGTTCTCAGCAGGACTAAGCTTTAAGCAATTCCCTGGAAAGACTTTTCTATATCTCATTACAAGCAACTCATAAATATTTGAATGAATTACTAAAATTATCATTCCAAGCCACCTTTTGAACCACTGTTCTATAACTTTATTAGAGAGTTAACTACCTTCACTTGAACCACTATCACTTCCCTTTATATTGTCTGTCTATAAATTACAGACAATTTTCTCAAAATTTCTTTAGACCTTCTGACTCTATCTCCTGGCCGCTAACTCACTCCCTAACCACAATCTACTGATGGTGGGTAAAGCAGGCAGGACCTTATTCTCATGAATGGGAAGGCGACTATGGGTTCTCCTCCCTTCCTGCCTCCTTCACACACAAATCTTAGAAAGAACATTTCTAACGAAGTAATAGTCATTTCTGCCTTTCCTTAAATAACCGTTTTTCAAGTGACTATGTTTCAGGTTTGTGGAGATATAAGAAAGATAATATGATTTTTTTTCACAACAGGCTTGGCATCTAGATCCTGGCACAGAGCTGCTTGGTAAGCCATCATCTGGGATGGAACTGGGATTCCGATGGCATTGCTGGATCCACAGGTGCACGGTCTCTTCCTGCTGTGGGAGTCCCTGGGACTAAAAGACTGGTTTGTTGTTGAGGCTAAGTTTTATGGAGTGCTACTTTCCTTCATTGGGTTAATTATTAATAATACAGGTACCCTACTCTGCTTTCGGGAATATTATCCTAAGCAATATGTACAACTAAGTCTTAAGTTTAAAAGTTGTATGCCTAATGGTTTGGTCTTACTGATCTGCCAGAGAGAAGGGTGGTGGAGGGACAGGCTTACTCCCCTAGGGTTTGGACCAGGGATCATCAGTGGCTGTTTGCAGAGCTTAGAGCTATGCCAAGTATCATGTATTATCCTTTTGGTAGCTGTCAGATCTAGGCTTTCTGGCTTTCTCTCCTGTCTGCTGGAGGGCCTATCCTGACCTGGAAGGGTGGTGAGCATGGGTGGAGCAGCCTGAGAGGGTACCTCAAGGACACAGGCAGTGGCATGCATGTCTGTCCAGGTGATCAAATGGTAGAAGCCAATCAGAATCCAGCAGCCAGGCTAGCATGAAGGAGGCTAACCCACAGTCTGTATCAGGAGAAGAGGGTGGGTCGCATGGCTCAGTGCCAGGTAGTCAAGGGTCATTCTGGCTGGAGACAATAGGGTAACAGCAGTAGATAAGGCCTGTTAGGGTTCAAGAGGAGGTCACCACTAACAACAAGGTTTCATGCAGTTGACTCAGTCAAATCCAGTAGGTTCTAGCACAAAGGAGAGCTTCAGGGGACTCAGGGCTTGTTGGGTTTCCTATTGAACAACGCCTTTTACCTTCCAAGGCTGACCCTACCTTTCTTGGGGGTATTTTTTTAATGTTCTACAATGTATTATACTTGTTAGGGTCCATATTGAAAACTGAGAAGGCCTTGATTAGTTAGGAAAATTCAAGGCTTCTAGAGAAATAATCGTTTCCCATCTTCTAAGGAACTTTTAGGCTCTAAGTTCCAAAGAAAATCTGTCCCCTCTTAGTAGGTATGAGGGCATACTGAAGTGTATGTGTGTACAGATGTGGCATGGTGGGGGATGGGAGGGGTTGTCCATGTTCTTCTTAAGGGCCACGGATTATACTCTTACCACTCTGACAGAGGAGAACCCTTTACTTCTTCAGCATCAGAATCCTTATGCCCAGTAACCAATGAGGCTGTGTTCCAGGCCTCAACAAGAAGGGACCCAGACATGACTACTCTTTTTCTCTCTGGCCTTCCATTGCCTTCTCTGTTTGTCTCCACAAGCATTCTCATTTTGCCTTTCTTTTCTTTTTTTTTCCCTCTGCTATTCTGCTTATCATGGTCAGTGAAAGAGCTCCACGTTCCAGAAAAATCCAAATCCCCAAATTCAAAAACCTAGGGAAACAATTAGAAAGTGCCTCCTTCTGTGAATGAGTCTAATGAGGATAAGTATCAATAAAAATACTGAAGTGAACACTTACTATATACCAGGAGTTGTGCTAAGTATTCATACACCTTCTACAGGAGTAAAAAGGACAAGTGTTGGCTCTGGAGCCAGACTGCCTGAGTGAAATTTCAACCCCTTCACTTACTTGCTGTCTCCTTAACTATCTCATAAGGTTGGTAGGGTGGATAAAACAAGTTCATGCATGAACAGAGATTGGCACAAAATACTCAATGAATATTAACTGGTACTGTAAAAAAAGTGTTACTTGCTGTGACATGACATATATATCCATGGTCCCTGGCTTATAACTCTAATAATCCTTTTTACAGTCTTTTGTTATAATGTTGGTGTAAGGAAACAGAATCTCTCTGATATTCTCCTGAACTCCTTTCACCTACTCAAGGCAGGCCTCTAATTTGATTGTGGGTTGTAAGACCCTCAGTCCAGAGAGGGTCCTGCCCCATACCTTGGAGGAAGAAATATTGCACAGGAAGACCAAGACAAAATCTGAACAGACAGGCCTTGCTGGGTTACCCCACTCAGTCTATTAGTATCAGGTCACATTCTTTTTGTTCAATCACATTTCGACACAGTTGCCCATGCTTCAATCATGCCTATCCAATAAGTCTCCATAAGAGGTCCAAGAGGACAAGGTTCGGAGAGCTTCCAGATGGCTGAACATGTGGAGGTTCCTGGAGGGTGGCGTGCCCCGGAAGGGCATGGAAGATCTGTGCCTCTTACCACACACCTCACCCTACGTATCTCTTCATCTGTTTCCTTTGTAATAAATTGGTAAATCTAAGTGTTTCCCTGAGTTCTCTGCATCACTCTAGCAAATCAATCAAGCCCAAAGAGGGTACTGTGGGAACCCCAACTTGAAGCCGGTCAGTCAGAAGTTCCAGAAGCCTGGACTCAGGACTACTAGGAAGATGGGGATGATCTTGAGGGACTGAGCCCTCAACCTGTGGGCTGTCCTCAGGGAGACAGTGTCAGAATTGAATTGGAGGATACCCAACTGATGTCCACTGCAACCCTGTACATTTGGTCACAGAAGTCTTCTGTGTTGATTGTTGTTATGGAGTGAGAGCAGAGGAAAAATAGTTTGAGCTTTTCCATATTCTACCTTCATCATCATCATCATCATCATCATCATCATCTTACTGAATTCTCATGAATTAAGCCTCATAAGTTAGGTATTATTATGAGTTCATTATTATTATTATCCCCATTTTATAAATAAGGAAACTGATGCTCAGAGTAACTGAGTAATTTACCAGCATTGCCAGATTACAAAAATGGCCACAATCCTTTTGCAGCTTCTCCATTAACAGGTGAGTCAATCTTCCAAACTTCTTAAATTTGAGCTGGCCCCGTAACTTGCTTTGACAAATGTGGCAGAAGGAACAGTGCATAAATTCTGAGTTTACATCTCAAGAGGACTTGTAGCTACCATGCTTCCTGTTCTTGGGAACCCTGCAAGCATCATGCAAAGCAGCAAATGAACATCCTGCTGGAGAATGAGAAGCCAAATGGAATGTACATGATGTATCATCCCAGCAGAGGCCCCTTCATCCCCAACAATCAGCCCTAAGTCAATCTGAGACCTGACACAGACACAGAACCACTGTGCAGCTGAGCCCAGTCCAAAATACCATCCCACAGAATTGTGACCTAAACAGACAGTTGTTTTAAGCTACGAAGTTACTTCATAAGGAGAAGGGCTAGTTTTAAAAACCCAGGAACTGGTTCCAAAACCTGAACTTTCAGCCCTTATACTCTACATTAATAGGAAAGAGATTTTTCTGTCTAATGACAAGCTTGATTAGTTGATTGGCAAGTCATCTTGCAATGAAGCTTGGAAATGGACTACTGATAAGACTTAGGTGATATCAAGGAGCTAGCCAACTCAAAACATCACAAACAGCCTTTCAACAAATGATGCTGGAATAACTAGTATTAAAAGTTGAAAGATGAACATTGACCTAAACCTCACACCTTATACAAAAATTAACTCAAAATAGATCACGAAGTTGGGTGCAGTGGCTCACACCTGTAATTCCTGCAGGTTGGGAGGTCAAGGTGGGAGGATCTTTTGAGCCCAGAAGTTCGAGACCAGCCAGAGCAACATAGACTCCATTTTTACAGATTTTTTTTTTTTTTTTTTTTTGAAACGGAGTCTCACTCTGTCACCCAGGCTAGAGTGCAGTGGCGCTATCTTGCCTCACTGCAAGCTCCTCCTCCCGGGTTAATGCCATTCTCCTGCCTCAGCCTCCCGAGCAGCTGGGACTACAGGCACCTGCCACCACACCCGGCTAATTTTTTGTGTTTTTTAGTACAGACGGGGTTTCACTGTGTTAGTCAGGATGGTCTCGATATCCTGACCTCGTGATCTGCCCGCCTCGGCCTCCCAAAGTGCTGGGATTACAGGCGTGAGCCACCAGGCCCAACCAAAAAACTTTTTAAAAAATTAAATGTGCCAAGACTGGGCAACATGGCAAAACCCTGTCTCAACAAAAAATATAAAAATTAGCTGGATGTGGTGGTGCACGCCTATAGTCCCAGCTACTTGGGAGGCTGAGGCAGGAGAATCGCTTGAGCCTGGGACGTTGAGGCTGCAGTGAGTAATGATTGCACCACTGCTCTCCAGCCTGGGTGACAGAGTGACACCCTGTCTCAAAAAATAAAAAATAAAAAAATTAGCCAGGTGTGGTGGTGCAACCCATAGTCCTAGCTACCTGGGAGGCTGACATAGGAGGATCACTTGAGCCCTGAAGGTTGAGGCTGCAGTGAGCCTTGATCGTGCCACTATGCTCCAGCCCTGGGTAACAACAGAGCAAGATCTTGTCTCAAGAAAACAAAAAAAAATGGATCATGGATTTAAGTATAAAATATAAAACTATCGAACTTTCGGGAAAAAAACATATGAGAAAATCTTCAGAATACAGGGTTATACAAAGAGTTCTTAGACTTGACCCCAAAAGTACAATCCATAAAAACAAAAGCTGATAAATTTGACGTCATCAAAAGAAAAACTTTTCCTATATGAAAGACCCTCTTAAGAGAATAAAATGACAAGCTATGAGACTGGGAGAAAACATTTGCAAACCACCTATCCAACAAAGGACTAATACCTGGAAGTGCTATGGTTTGGATATGGTTTGGCCCTTCCAAGTCTCAGGTTGAAATCTGATCCCCAGTGTTGGAGGTGGGGCCTGGTAGGAAGTGTTTGAATTACGGGGGCAGATCCCTGATGAACAGCCTGGTGCCATTCTCAGAGGGAATGCATGAGTCCTCACTCTTAGTTCCCATGAGACATGGTTGTTAAAAAGAGCCTGGCCCTTTCTTTTCTCTCTCTTGCTTCCTCTCTGGCCATCTGATTTTGCACACAACAGCTCCCCTTCATCCTCTTCCAAGAGCAGAAGCAGCCTGAGGCATTCACCCAATGCAGTTTTTGGTGCCATGCTTTTTGTGCAGCCTGCAGAACCATGACAAATAAACCTCTTTTCTTTATACATTACCCAGCCTCAGATATTCCTTTATAGCAATAAAAATGGACTAAGACAGGAAGATATAGAGAATTCTCAAAATTCAATAGTTTAAAAAAAAAACAACTTTCCAATTCAAACTGAGCTGAAGGCCAGGTGTGGAGGCTCATGCCTATAATCCCAGGACTTTGGGAGGCTGAGGTGGGGGGATCACTTGAGGTCAGGAGTTTGACACCAGCCTGGCCAACATGGTAAAACCCTGTTTCTACTAAAAATACAAAAACTAGCTGGGCATGGTGGTGGGCACCTGTAATCCCAGCTACTCAGGAACTGAGGCAGGAGAATCGCTTGAACCCGGGAGGCAGAGGTTGCAGTGAGCTGAGATTGCGCCACTACACTCCAGCCTGGGTGACAGGGCAAGACTCCATCTCAAAAAACAAAAAAAAACAAAAAGAATGAGCTAAAGACATGAACTAACATTTCACTGAAGAGGATATAAACACATGAAAAGATGTTCAATATCATTAGCTATTAGGGAAAGGCACATTAAAGCCACAATGTGATTATCGCTACATACCTATCAAAATGGCTAAAATAAAAAAGAGTGACCACATCAAATGACGGTAAAGATGCAGAGAAAGTGCATCACTCATACAGTGCTAGTAGGAATGTAAAATGGTACTGTCACTCTGCAAAGACAGTTTGACAGTTTCTTATAAAACTGTGTTAGGCCATTCTTGCATTGCTGTAAAGAAATACCTGAGGCTAGGTAATTTATAAAGAAAAGAGGTTTAACTGGCTCATAGTTCTGTGGGCTGTACAGGAAGCATGGTGCTGGCATCTGCTCAGCTTCTGGTGAGGCCTCAGGAAGCTTATAATCATGGCAGAAGGCAAAGGGGAAGCAGGCATCTCCAATGGCGAGAGAGGAAACAAGAAGAGAGAGTGAGGGGGTGGTGCCACACACTTAACCAGATCTTGTGAGAAGTCACTCACTATCTCAAGGACAGCACCAAGGCATGAGGGATTCACCCCCATGACTCAAACACCTCCCACAGGCCCCACCTCCAACACTGGGAATTACAATTCAATATGAGATTTGGTAGGGACATACATTCAAACTATGTAAAAAACTAAACATGTAGCTACAATCTGACCCAGCAACTACACTCTTAGGCATTTATCCCACAGAAATGAAAACTATGTTCACACAAAATCCTGTACATCAATGTTCATACCAGCCTTATTCATAACAGCCAAAAAATGAGAGCAACCCAGATGTCCTTTAATGGGTGAATGGTTACACTAACTGTGATACACTCATAGCATTACATACTTCTCAGTAATAAAAAGGAACTAACTGATACACACAGCAACTTGAATGAATCTCCAGAGAATTATGCTGAAGAAAACAGAATTCCAAAAGGTTACATACTGGATAATTCCATTTATATAACATTTTTATAAGGACAAAATTATAAAAATGTAGACCAGATTAATGTTGGCCAGGGGTTAGTAATAGGGAAGAGGACAGTGGCTGTTAAAGAGAAATAAAAAATCCTGTGGTGATTGAAATGTTCTGTATCTTGATCGTATCAACGTCAATATCTTGGTTCAGATACTGGGTGAAATTGGGTAAAGGGTATAAGGGACCTTTTTGTACTATTTCTTAAAATTGCAAGTGAATTTATAATTAGCTCAAAATCTAAAACTTAATTACAAAAAACGAGTAATGAACAAAAGTAGCATGGGGCCGGGCACAGTGGCTAACACCTGTAATCCCAACACTTTGGGAGGGAGGCCGAGGCGGGCAGATCATCTGAGGTCAGGAGTTCGAGACCAGCCTGGCCAACATGGCGAAACCCTATTTCTACTAAAAATACAAAATTAGCTGGGTGTGGTGATGCACACCTGTAATCCCAGCTAACTGGGAGGCTGAGGCAGGAGAATCGCTTGAACCTGGGAAGCAGAGGTTGCAGTGAGCTGAGATTACACCACTGCACTCCAGCCTGGGAGACAGAGTGAGACTCAAGAAAAAAAAAAGCATGTAGAAATTTATTTGGGGGTCAACTTTATTGACACAAACACTGAGAACATTTCACCAGGAGACTACCTCTTTGCCTCCTTGCTATTTGGCAGAATTTTGTCCAATTCTGCCAAATTACATCTTTTTTTCTCTCTCTCTCTTTTAAACCTTTTTTCTTGGCTGGGCACGATGGCTCACGCCTGTAATCCCAGCACTATGGGAGGCCAAGGCAGGCAGATTGTTTGATCTCAAGAGTTCAAGACCAGCCTGGGCAACATGGCAAAATCGCATCTCGACAAAAAATAAAAAAGTTAGAGTCAGCGTGGTGGTGTGTGCCTGTAGTCCCAAGTACTTGGTGGGCTGAGGCAGGAGGATTGCTTGAGTCCAAGAGGTCTGGACTGCATGGAGCTATGTTTGTGCCACTGCACTCCAGCCTGGGTGACAAAATGAGACCCTGTCTCCAAACAAACAAACAAACATCTTTTTTCTCTTTGAAAACCTTGTTGAAACATACTTTGACTATCAAACGTCCCACATACTCATAAGTTTTCTATGATACATACGAGATCTGAAGACGGTTGTACACTTGACCCAGGGCAGAAGATGTTGGTTGAAGGGCTGGAACCCACAGCGGTAAACTTGACTCAACATGCTGCGATGTGGTCACTGACCAAAGTATCTGCAGAATACATTTTTTAAAAAGTGAGTAATGAAAAATACTGGACAATTCATTTTATTTCCCTCTACTTCCCCTTACCCTCGGAGTAAAAATCTGACTCTCCTGCTCCAAACTCCTCTGTATTAGGGAAACTCCCACCTCCTCTATATTATAGAAAAGAGAGAAAAAGTAAGTGGCTCCTTTCTAGGCCTCAACCATCTTAGTTTTTATGTAAGCAAATAATAATGCAGGGTTAGGAATATTTTGAGACACAAAAAACACCTGCTCTTTTTGGTATCTTCCAAATTTAAAAAAAATCTTTCAGGTGCAATGCTTATGTGTTAATACTAAATCTTCATATAATTCCTGTAACAGATCCAACATCCTAAAGCAATCATGTCCACCTTTCTGCTAACATCTCCCAACAGAACCAGGAAATGCACCTATTTGAAATGTCAGCTTGATCCTTGCCAGCCAGCCATGAAAAGCAAGAGGAAAGGCCAGAGGCTGCTGCCATGTCTTTCTTCCTGATGCCCACAGGATTACAAAATAACTCTTGTACCCCTGGAAGGCAGTGGCAATGCCTACAACTGGCTAACATCTTAATCCTGTGGAGGAAGAGAATATGGCTACAAATCTCGGTTGAGAACATAAGGCAGTTATGGGCATTTCCTCACCCTGGGTCAAATTTGAGACTTTAGACAAAGAATAGTTTATTTCACAAAAAAGTAGGGAACTCGTTCCTATATGTACAGGGAGAACAAGCCATTCATTATTGTAGCTTTTTTTTTTTCTTTTTAAGATGGAGTCTTGTTCTGTTGCCAGGCTGGAGTACAGTGGAGCGATCTCGGCTCACTGCAACCTCTGTCTCCCGGGTTCAAGTGATTCCCCTGCCTCAGCCTCCCGAGTAGCTGGGACTACAGGCACGCGCTACCATGCCTGGCTAATTTTTTGTATTTTAGTAGAGACGGGGTTTCACCATGTTGGCCAGGATGGTCTCGATCTCCTGACCTTGTGATCCACCCACCTCGGCCTCCCAATATTGTAGCTCTTTTTATGCTACAGAGACACTGCTATTTTCACAAGGTAAGAAAAATACTTCACTTTCTTTGTTTGTGGGCCTCCTTTTAACTTTTGTTCCATGGATTGGTGGATATATCCCAGCCCTCTTAAATGTGCCTCAGAAGACTAGCATTTAGCCCCATAGTGAAGAAAAATTAGGAATGGTGTCATTGCTTTACAATTTATACTGCACAAAGGCACTGAAATGGGACAGAGAAGAGACTGGCAGGATGCAGCTGTTCTAAAACATATGGCATCTAGTAGGCAACAGAAAGTATTAATTGATCTTTGTTATTTCAATTTTTTCATAACACTGAAGTATGATTTTAGCACGTGATCTAAGTTTGCTGCTTATATAAATTCCTTCAATAATGGCTGCTAAACAATTATTTACATGTGAATTCTCCAAAATAACTACAGAAGAGCCAAAGGGTAAAACAATCAAATTCCAGTTCCACCTCCCTAAGAAACCTTCCCCAGCAAGGCTAGTCTTCACAGCTGGATATAATTCTATAGGTTAGCTTTTAAATAGCTCATGACTACTGCTTTTCCCATCTGGATTACAAACTTTCCATTGACAATATGGCAAAAACGATGAGGAACAAGGCCTTTGAAGTTGGTCAGATTTGGGTTCGAGCTCTGCACTTGCTGTGTGTCTTGTGGAGAGTTACCCAATTTTTCTTTATTATTATTATTATACTTTAAGTTTTAGGGTACATGTGCACAATGTGCAGGTTAGTTACATATGTAAGAGTTACCCAATTTTTCTAAGCCTCTGTTTCCTCACTTATAAATCAGGGATACTAACACTATGGACCTCATGAAATTATAGTGAGAATTAAAAGAGAGAATGCGTGGAAAGTGCTTGGGTACAACAAATGGTCAGTAAATGTCAGTTTTCCTCCTTTTGTCTTTTAGGCACTAATGATGCCTTACAATTATTTTTTCCTTAATTTCCTTCAAGACCCATCACGGGAACAAATAATTCAACGAATATTCACTATTAGATACAATCACACACATATATTGACTGACTGTTTACCTCTCTATTAACCAAGAGTCATTGAAAGCTCTGAACACTTACGGTCACTGAAATAGAGATTGAAGACTGACGTAGAAACCAAGCCTCCTGACCTCTCCCCTGTACCACCATCTCTGACTGACCTCGGAGGTTACATCTACTCTGTCACTGCAATGGATAGCTCACCCTGCCAGAGTGTATTACGCCCTCGAGAAGCACACAGTTGATCCCAAGGAGCAAAGAGAGTGTGAGTGTGAGTGTGAGTGTGTGTGTGTGTGTGTGTGTATCTAGACTCGTGTCTAGATTCGTGTGACTGTGTCTCGACTCTGTGTGTGTGTTTAGACTCCATCAGTTGAAGAAAGTTTTCACGTTTTGACTCAAGACATTTCTCAATATCTCTTTACAGACTAAACAGAAAGCCCTTATCTAACTGATTTGAACAGAGAAGTGAACCTTAGTCCCAGCACAGTTCACCCACAAACACATGCTCGGTATATGGCTCACCACTTAAATACAAAGATCCGATGGGCCTCACCACCTCAGAGGGCAGGGGACAATGATGGGGGAAGGACGAGGTGGGGTATGTGGGTGCGTCCTGCTGTAACAGGAAGACCCCAGCATACACAGAATGCCATACTGCAAAGGGAGTCTGGCTTTGAGGAGGGGATGATGAACGCCTGGAGGGCCGCGGGGAACTAGGGACCCAGGCCCCTGAGAGTCGGCGTGCGGCCAGCTAAAACCCGCGGCATCCCGGCGCTGCCACCACCGCCACCCACGCCACCCACCAGTGCAGGCTCCATACTCTTGGAAGGAAGGGGCCCGCGGATGCCTGAAGTCTCCACTTGGCCCAGTTCCTCACATGGTGTACCCAGGGGAGGCCGGGGAGGTCAGGGCCCGTAGCCATCCGTAGATCCCGGGGCCGCCGCGCACCGGCATATGGGAGCGCGCCACGGTCTTGCAGCGCGCCCTGGGCGGCCCGATGCAGCCGCCATCCCTCGGCCGAGGCCCACACCTACCCATGGGCCAGATCCCCGGGCCCCGGCACCTGCTCCGGCAGCGTCCCCGCTCCAGCGGCCCGGCGCTCACGCCCCTCGCCCTTGAGCCTGGGCGCGCAACAGCTTCCGCAGAGACGCGGGCGCCTAGCCATCCCCGCCGCTCGCCGCGTACCTGCCTCACCACCGCCGCCTTCGCCTCCTGGCACTACCGCGGGTCCGCACTCCACGCCGGGCTGATTCCGGCGCTCGCTCACTCTCTTTTTTCTTCCGTCCACGTCCCGCACGATGACGTTACGTCAGTGGCGTAAGAGTAAACCTGGGCAGCCGGCCCTACGCTGTTGACGTGGGGCGAGGGCCTGTCCTGGAGCTGCGGCGCGGCAATGGCGTAGGCCCCTTTCGAGAATCAGGCCAGCGCTCCACGTGGCGGGCCAGCCCACCAGGCCCCGGCAGCCTGGAAGAGGCGGGACTCGAGTTCAGGGGGAACGCCCACGTCCCGGGAGGGGACAGGGGCCGGAGACAGGGGCGAAGACACCTTCGAAACGCCGCCCCACTGGGCCTTCCAGGAAGGTAGAAGAGGTGCCTGGCACCCTCAGCTTCTGGTAGATTTCATAAGGTGTGTTTGTCAATGTTAACCATTTATATCCCGGGAAATAGGTTGGATCAACTTACATATGTTAGTTACTCCAGGCACATCCTGGGAATAGATTGGATCAGTTTACACACATTTGCAAACTTTGGCTCCTTAAATGGAAGCATTTTGGCACTGCAATCAAATTACTTGCCCCCTAGTCATGTGGAGGTTTCCCCAATGGTCCCATCTCAACTCCCTTTCATCAAAGGCAGTTGTAAGACTATTGCATTTTAAAATAGGATATTCAGTCTCTGACAACTAGAACTATTCCAAAGGTGAATGCAGACTCACCTTTAAAGAGAGACCACAAAAACCTGGCACTGTGGTGTGTGCCTGTAGTCCCAGCTACTCGTAGGTGGAGGCAGGAGAACCACCTGAGCCCAGGAGTTCAAATCCAGCCTGGACAACACAGCAAGACCCCACCTCTTAAAAAGAAAAAGAAAAAAAGTGAAAACACAGATTTTTCTCCCTCTTTCCTTGCTGTATTTTGCTCAAAGGACACATTCCTGCATAGGCACATAGTGCTGGGTGGTGGGAGGGCAGCACTTGATAGGAGGTTGGGCACAGAAAGGCATCATGCCCTTCTGTCGTCCCTGATAACACTACTAAGCCTATTTATTCATTTTCTTGTTTATTAAACACTGGCTACTGCTATGGTCTGAATATGTCCCCCAAAATTCATATGTTGGAAACTTAATTCCCAATGCAAGAATATTGGGAGGTGGGGCCTAATGGGAGGCATTTGGGTCAAGAGTGCTCCACCTTTATGAATAGAGTGACCCTCATGAATAGATTAATGCTGCTATCAAAAGGTTTGTGGAGGTGGGTGTTCTCTTCTGCTCTTCTGCCCTTCCACCACGTGAGGATACAGCAAGAAAGCCCTCACCAGATGCTGGCACCTTGATCTTGGACTTCCTAGCCTCTAGAACTGTGAGAAATAAATTTCTATTATTTAAAAATTATCCAGTCTGTGTTATTGTGTTTTAGCAGCACAAAATGGACTGAGACAGCCAAGCATTCCCTGGGTGTGGAAGAAGACATAGCTGAGTTCACAGCCTTATGGAAGAGAGAGATATATGAGCAAATAATTACAATACCATGTGATGAATACTAAAGAATGGGATGGCCAGACATTCAGGGATGGCTGAAATGGTTTGACTTTGTGTCCCCACCCAAATCTCACCTTGAATTGTAATTCCCATAATCCCCACCTATGGAGGGTGGGACCTGATGGGAGGTGATTGGATCATGGGACTGTTTCCCCCATGCTGTTCTCGTGATAGTGAGTTCTTATGAGATCTGGTGGTTTTATAAGGGACTCTTCCCCCTTCACTGGTTTGCTTTCTCCTGCCTGCCACCATGTAAGACTTGCCTCTTCCCCTTCCACCATGATTGTAAGTTTCCTGAAACCTCCCCAGCCATGTGAAACTGTGAATCATCTAAATCTCTTTTCTTTATAAATTACCCAGTCTTGGGTATGTCTTTGTAACAGTGTGAAAACAGACTAATACAATGGCTTTAAAAAGAGTTGATATTCAAATTGTGCTTTGAAGCACTAGAAGTAAGGAGTTTACCTAAAAGAGGAGAGGAGTACAGGATCATATGAGGAAGAGGGAATAAGGGAATGATATATGCAGAGGTGTGAGACACCCCGTGAAAAGAGGCTACTTGCAGTAGGACATGACAGGAGAGGGGTCTGGCTGGTATCCTAAACTTACAAAGGGTTTTTTGTGGTATGCTAAAGATTTTGAATTTTATAATCCTTAAAAACAGAGAAACATGACTTTTTAAGTGCTGGAATGGTATGATCCGATTTTTGTGCCAGAAATCAGTAAAGACGCCTAGAGCTGGAATGTTGGTTAGCCTATTGCAAAGGCCCAGGTAAGAAATGGTGGCCCAAAAAAGGCTCCAGCAGAGGAATGGGGAACAAAAAGGAGGGAGAGCTGACAGCACTTATTCAAAGTGGGAGAGTGAGAGAAGAAGAGCAGTGCTTGGGAATCTGATGGTGCTGCAATACCATGAATCAGGAAATCTATGAGGTGAGTTCTCATGAGATCTGATGGTTTTATAAGGAACTCTTTCTTCCCCCTTCACTGGTTTGCTGTCTCATGCCTGCCACCATGTAAGACGTGCCTCTTCCCCTTCCACCATGATTGTAAGTTTCCTGAGACCTCCCCAGCCATGTGGAACTGTGAACAGGGAACAACAGTTCTTTTGGATGAGGAATGAGAATACGAAATGTGTTAAATGTGGAGCATTTTGAATTTGCAGTAGGGTAGAAAAAAACAAAAGAAATTAAATTTCCCTCAAGTAAGTTATATCTGGTACCTCGTCTTTTAAGATTCTCATCATGTACTTAGAATGAATTAGATGACTGTGGGTATAGCTAGAGCCAAGGGATAGGGGCCTTCACTTTAGAAGGCCTGTTCTGGTTCTTCTCTTAACTCACAGATTACCTTATGGTAATAGCTTATCTGCCTTCCCTGCTAAAAGATAAGCTCCTGAGAACAGGGAAGTATATTCATGGAACATAAGAAATATTCAATAGATATTTGATAAATAAAATGAACTACTTTTGGTTTAGTTTTCTCAAATTAAGAAATTGGGCTAATGACACCATCCTTGTCTATCCCATAGGGTTGTGAAGAGTATAAAAAATGAAAATCCTTTAACATTGTACAGACATTTTCTATTTTATTTATCACTCTTATTTTTATTACTATTTTATTACTAATATTCTATTCCATCAATAAGGAGAAAGTAGTGGGATATGTAACTATGGATTAGGAAAAATTAAATTCCAGACATATGAGCTAGTTTTTCCCTCCATAGAAGTCAAGGAAGTAATTCAGCTATGATATTTTTCCTGTGTATGATAAAAAGACTGATTCTTTTTTTGACTGGAGGGGTTTAACTTTTGTCTCAGCAATTAGAAATAAGGCTGGACATGACCAGACAGTCACATAGGAAGTGGGACATTTAGTATTGGTCTATAAGAATGCAGGATTGAGAAGTGCTTCTTTAGATGCCATCTAAATTGTTTTAGGCTTAAATTACCTTAATCTCAAGTTATTTAATTGTAAAAACAGAAACTCATTCAAACAAGACAATTTACTAGAAGCAGTAACTTATAGTCTCCAAAGGCAGGAGGTAAAATTGGGTCTCACAAGGGGCAGGGACAAGAAAACTGGAAAGTAAGTAATCAAGATGGTTCTCCATCTCTAAGTCTCTTGCTGACACTTTTCTTTGCCCATCTGTTTCCTTCTCTCCACTTTTCCTTTAAGATAGAGTCTCCATTAGTGAACATTTGGTGGAAAATGGCTTCCCTAGCTCTAAAAAATCTTTCCAGTTAGTGCCCACTCGTGACTCATTTCAAGTCTTGGTCTAAATTCCAAGTTCCTGGGAGAGAAAATTGTACTGGCCTAGACTGGTTCAGGACTCCATTCTTGGTCCAGTCATGCATGTAATGGAAAGATGGAGGCTGTCCCCTCCCCTCCTTAAGCAAAGTTCTGAGCAGTTGGAATTCTCAGAGAAATAGTGGACATATTCAGGAGTTGGCAATGATGGGACCCTTAAATGAAACCAGTTTCAGCCACACTACGCAACATCACATAGTTTCACAAACCAAGCTGCACATCAGAAGCACCTAGAAAACTTTACAAAATACAGATCTTGGAGTCCCCACTTCCTAGACCTGCCTCTTCCACCAGTGATCAGAATCTCTAGGGGTAGGGCCCAGGAATCAGTATTTTTATAAAGCACCCTAAAAGATTACTTTGTGACTAACGTTTGGGAACCACTGCTTTAAAAGACCCAGAATACTGAACAAACAAATACAATGATAAAAAAGGGAAGTTACTCATAGAGTATTACATACAATACACAAGAAGTTGAGTTTTTTGTTTGTTTGTTTGTTTGTTTTTGAAACAGGGTCTCACTCTGTTACCCAGGCTGGAGTGCAGTGGCATGATCATGGTTCACTGCAGCCTCAACCTCCTGGGCTCAAGCGATCTTCCTACTTCCATCTCACAAATAGCTGGGACTGCAAATGTTCTGGTGATGGTTGTGTAACTCTGTGAATACATTTAAAACCACTGAATTGTACACTTTAAGAGGATGAATTTTATGGTATGTGAATTATAGTTGACATGTAATTTGTCTAAAGGCACAGAGTGGTCTCAAAGCACTTCGGAATGAGGCTAAGGATCTGAATCAGGGAGTAAGAGAGACCGGATTCTGAAAGGGGCAGGTAGTCTGTCAGCAGTGGACTGGATGTCTGCTGCCCCATAGATGAGAATGAGTTGTCACATATTTTTTCCTTTAAGAAGCCCAAACTTAAATATTCCATTAGCTTTGTGGTCAGTTTCACTACAGGTCTCCTCGGAGGCAGGGTTACTGAATTAAATGTCTATGAAATGGACTATGGTGGGATCTGTGCTATCAGCTTCCCAGCTACCGACTTCCCCTTGTACAGAAGCACCTCCTCTAATTTAATAACAACTGCTCAAAACTTTGCCTTTTCTTTCAGGGAAACTGGTTACTTTCCAAGTGTTTTGGAAAAGGGCAAAATGATAAACCAGTCAGAGATGACTTTACAAATGAGCATTTTCTTCTCATGAAGCAGGATTATAACTAAGTATATGCTGTATTAAAAGGCAATTTTAATTTCAGAGCATTAATATGCTGTGAAGAAAACCAAACTATCTCCCAATTCTGTCTTGACTTTCAAGTCCCCACAAAAGGAGCTGCCATCCTGCGTATCTTGGCTGTTTGGCCCATTCAGTGTTTCTACTACAGTCACTTCAGGCCCTGAACCCTCCTGCCCATGAAAAACCCTGGGCCTTCATGAGGGTTGTTCTAGGCTCCTGGGATCACCTCCCTCCCACTCACTCTCCCAATCCTCTACATCCTGCCATGTTAGTTCCAAACTTGCCCCTCACTAGTCTAGGCCACACTGATTGTTTGCTTTTCTGAACAAATGTAGTCTCCTGTGTTACGTCAATCTTCCCCCACTGAGTTGTTGGGTCACTGAGGAGCTGCACTTTACAATTCCACATTTCAGAGTTTCACTGAAGTTGTTCTAGTACATTCTATTCTTTAGATTCAATTCTTTGTAAAATGGATTTAAAGTTTAAAACAAGTAGATTTGACATCGTCCACCAAAAATTTGCCTTAATTACAAGGCTAGCATAATTCTGCTCCAGGGCTAAACCTTTTAATGTTTTCTATCATAGTTCCCAACCAATTCCTACCCGCCCAAGAATAATAGGACATTACCTTGTTTTCTCTGCAAGCCAGAATCTCTGAATTGGCAGGGCAGGCAAGGCCCTTTGTAAGCTGCCACTGCCTGGTGCTAAAAAAAATAATTTTATGCTGAACTCACTAATGTCAGTCACAAAACTGGGGTCTTCAGAGTATATCTCCAAGGAAAAGAATCCAAGTCCCCTGATTTAAATGCTATGGTGTATTTATGAAAGTTTCATCCCTCCCTGCATACCCCCCACCCTTTTTTTGAGACAGTCTTGCTCTGTTGCCCAGGCTGGAGTACAGTGGCATGATCATGGCTTCCTGCAGCCTTGACTCCCTGGGCTCAAGTGATCCTCCCACCTCAGCTTCCTGAGTAGCTGGGACCAAAAGTGTGTGCCACCATGCCTGGCTAAGCTTTTCTTTTTTTTAGACGGAGTTTCGCTCTTGTTGCCCAAGCTGGAGTGCAATGGCACAATCTTGGCTCACTGCAACCTCCGCCTCCCTGGTTCAAGCGATTCTCCTGCCTCAGCTTCCTGAGTAGCTGGGATTACAGGCACCCACCACCATGCCTGGCTAATTTTTGTATTTTTATTAGAGATGGGGTTTCACCATGTTGGCCAGGCTGGTGTTGAACTCCTGACCTCATGATCCATCCACCTTGACCTCCCAAAGTGCTGGGATTACAGGCGTGAGCCACTGTGCCCGGCCAGCTTTTCATTTTTTGTAGAGGTGGAGTCTTGCTACATTGCTCAGGCTGGTCTCGAACTCCTGACCTCAAGCAATCCTCTTGCCTCAGCCTCCCAAAGTGCTGGGATTACAGGAATGAGCCACTCTACCCGGACTTTTTTTCCCCAAACCTCACAAACATAGAAGCATAATCAGGAGGCAGACCACAGGTCAGCTGCCTTCTACCATGCTGCTGGAATTAGTACAACAAAGCTCTCAACCAGTTTTATTTTTCCTCACAATGAACGGAAGAAAAAGGCAGAAATAAATGGTAGGGTCATTTGCTAGTAGAAAAGAAAGCTGGGATTCCCCATTTACTTTGGAAACTGAGGAGAAAGAACTGCTTTCCCCACTCGTGTCTGGGCAAAGGGTGTGCCCAGATGTTGGCAAAGGAACCAGACAAAATCAACAGCCAGCAGTTTTCTGTTCCAAACAGTTAGCTCCTCTACAGTCCAGAGGGAAGCTATTCCTGAGTTCACTCAAGGTGACAGCAGAAGTGTTTCTCTCTTTTTGCTTGGCCCAACTGTGCCTGAGGGCTGATGGATCCAGACCTTGTAAACATTCAGCTAGGTGTAACATAACCAGAAAGGCTGAAGGAAGGCTCTTGGCCTTCCCAGCTTGAGAAGTAGGGGCCTCGTGTATCTGGTGGCCTGCAGAGCCCAAAGCAGAGAGCCATGATGAATAAAATACTTTTATTGCTTTTCTAAAATAACTCCTTTCATATACAAGGATTCCTTCAGTTAGGTCCTCTATTATCCTAAATGCTCTCTGGTCATGAGCAGGTGAGGATCTATTTAGCCAAGATAAGTGGCTGCCTCAGAGTTTCCCATAGGGAAAACTGAAATCTGATTATTTTCTTTTCTTCACGTAGTCTCTAGGTTGAGAACTCCAAGTAGTAAGAGGCACAGGATAAGGATGGGAGAGACTGAGCATTTTTGAGAGAATACTCCTCTGCTGAATGCCACTTTGAAGGGAAAGAAGTCGAATGGCCATTTCCAGTCCATTTTGGGTTGGCCCCTTGGAGGCTCTGGCTTCTGGGTAATGTCCACAAAGTTCACAAGAGTTGTCAAAGATACTTCTGTAACTTGCTGAGAATCCTACAGGAAGAAAGTCAATGACAGGTCAGTGCTTGGTACCCATTCATATAGCACTCTAACTTGGCTGTTATTATTACTTTCCCTGAAGAGAGAAATGAATAATTCTAAGCAAGATATACCTTTATCTCATATTGGTCCTATGTAGTTCTCTTTCAGTGAGACACAAGGAAATGAATATCTTAGCAATAGTCAATGATAGCAGAACTGAACAGTTACACCTACCTAAACCCTGACTCTAGCTTCCCCTAGCTGGGGAGCTGCCTGATATCAGAGAGGCCACATGGCAAAACTGCTGCTCTTAGGTGCTTAGCAGCTCTACTCTATCAGAAGGCTCCAGGCTCTGAAACAGTACATATGTACAAGTGAAAGTAGTAGTAGCAATTCTATTCCTTCTCCAATGGCAGAAAGAAAGGTCACTCACAGACTCTCAGGGTTGGAAGGATCCTTCCACCACCCACCAACTCATGCCAAATAAAACAGATGTTCCTAGAAGAAGGGATATTGTCAGACTGACTCAAGTATCTGACCTAACAGATGTAGCTTTGGTAGATATGGCTGCAGCCTGATGATGTCTGGAATCATGTTTATCTAAAATGAATTCCCTTTGTTTTGACTCAGCTCAACAAGCAAACTTTTGATTATAATTTTTGGACAGTAAATAATTATTTTGTTAAACTTGAAGATTTTCTTCATTCACCCTCCTTCACTCTGATGAACATATTATGCATTTGCTGTGGTCTTTGGCAACAGTAAGTACCAAGCTCTGGGAACATAATTTTGCCTGGAATAACTCTCCTAGGGACTGTCACTTGATTGTTTGTTTTTAGAGACAGGGTCTTGCTCTGACACCCAGACTGGAGTGGAGTGGTGCAATCATCACTCACTGCAGCCTTGACCTCCTGGGCTCAAGTGATCCTCCTGCCTCAGCCTCCTGAGTAGCTAAGACTATACGAGTGCACAACCACACCTGGCTAAATTTTTTTTGTGTGTGTGTGTGAGATGGAGTCTCACTCTGTCACCCAGGCTGAAGTGCAGTGACACAATCTTGGCTCACTGCAACCTCTGCCTCCTGGGTTCAAGTGATTCTCATGCCTCAGCCTCCCAAGTAGCTGGGATTACAGGCACCCATCACCATGCCTAGCTAATTTTTTTGTATTTTTAGTAGAGACGGGGTTTCACCATGTTGGCTGGGCTGGTCTCGAACTCCTGACCTCGAGTGATCTGCCCAGTTCAGCCTCCCAAAGTGCTGGGATTACAGGTGTGAGCCACTGCGCCCGGCCTGGCTAATTTTTATTATTATATTTTTTTGTAGAGGCAGTTGTTAGTGTTGTCTATAAGTTGATTTAATAAATGTGCTATTCTAACTCATTTCAGAGCCTTTAGGAGGGCTTATTTGAAACTGCCCTCTCTGATGCATAATATGTGCATCAGAATGAAGGAGGGTGAATGAAGAAAATCTTCAAGTTTAACAAAATAGCTGTTTATAGTCCTAGGAAAATTTCCATGTTAATCTTGCTATGTTGCCCAGGCTGATCTCAAACACCTGGCCTCAAGTGATCCTCCTGCCTCAGCTTCCTAAAGTTTGTTTTTAAATGGGTATTGAGTCAGTCCTGTGCTAATCTTGCATTCAAATTAATTCTGTAGTTTTTTTTTTTTTGAGATGGAGTCTTGCTCTGTCGCCCAGGCTGGAGTGCAGTGGCGCGATCTCGGCTCACTGCAAGCTCTGCCTCCCAGGTTCACGCCATTCTCCTGCCTCAGCCTCCCGAGTAGCTGGGACTACATGTGCCCACCATCACACCTGGCTAATTTTTTGTATTTTTGGTAGAGACAGGATTTCACAGTGTCCAGCCAGGATGGTCTCGATCTCCTGACCTAGTGATCTGCCCGCCTCGGCCTCCCAAAGTGCTGGGATTACAGGTGTGAGCCACCACGCCCAGCCTTTTTTTTTTTTTTTTAACATAGTGAGGCTCATGAGGGACTTGGCATAGGATAAATATAACTTCTGAGGCACTGAAAGAACCACATACATTACAAGGATGGCCAGCCTGGGCTGAAGCTGCCGAGGGATTCCTAACTCCAGCCAGGCATCGAAGACTGGCTGAGACTAATCAGAGAAAGAAAATGGATAAGAACATATTACCTATGGATAAATAATAAACTTTCTTTTGACTTAAACTTACAAAAGGATTTACTACTAGGACTTTAGTTTTCCTTCAGGAATTTTATAATGGGGAGAGGACATATATTCAATTTTTGGAGCAAATCTTTATAGCTGACATTATTGAAGCATGTTAATATTGTTATGTAAACTCACTGCAAAATGCCTGGTGACCTATACTGGCTGAAATGGTGAGAAATACTTTGGGATGGGAAACAGAATAGGGAATGATTTTTCAGCTATGGGTCAGTGTCGTCTAGAAGTTGATTGAATCAATGTGTTATTCTAAGTTATTTCAGAGCTTTTAGGAGGGGGGCAGATTTGAAACTGCCCACTAGCAGTCCCAGGAGAATTCCCAAAGGAGCTGTGGTTGGAATTGGGATAGTGGTCTCATGATGGAAGAGTGTCGTACTGAACACTGCTATACACCCAAATCATATCCACCTAGCATTAATTAGTAATAAAACTGATATTTGATTATCTTTATCTGACTCCTTTTAATTGGTTTCAAACTTAGGCAGGGAAAAAGAGTAACATTAGCCTCCTCAAACTCCCAAATCAGGGAATTTCTGTATCCTTGAGGTCATCCCATACCCAGAATTGAAGTCTAATATAACTATTAACCCAAGAAGGCAAACTTTAGGCCAGTGTCTGCTCAAGTATATATATTAGTATCTTTCTAGTGGTGTTTCAGTGGCTGAGAAACCCCACATGACAAAAATTGTTCGAACTGAGTTGTTCTTTCAGAGTCACCCAGAATATGTGCTCATTAAGAGCTACTACTAGATTTGAAGACAGCAGCATAAAGACATGTCTTCTCCCTCTATATCTTAAAACCACTCCAATCCAACAAGAAACAGATACAAAAACTCCATGTTCACTGGAATGGGGAGACATCATAATATGCAAAAACAGAAAGCAGATGGCAGCAAGGTTTAACAGAGAGAAAGAAGGCCAAACCTGAAAGTTTTCAGAGACTAGACACAAGCAGATTTTCTCTGTGGAACTCTAAAGACTCAGTGACAGGAGGTAACAGAGGAAGGGATGAGGGGCAGATGGAAAATCATTACTGAATGATATCCCTTCAATGCAATCAGGCAACTATTCCTTCTCCCCCTCAACAAGAGACTAAACCACTTAAGCCAGAGAAATTCTGGACTCAGGGACATTGGGCATAAAGAAGGACAGAGTGAGGCATGGAATGAAAAATGGGGAATTATCCCTTCTCTAATTTAGCTCTAAAATGCTTACTTCATTTTAGATGAAGATGGTTTTACACCCATACCCTTCAGTCAGGAGACTAGAGAGTTTTCTCTGGAAAAAATTAACAGTTCCAGCAAAGACATAAAGATACTAACTGCTCCACAGTGAAGGCCACAAGTCAGTCAGTGTCACCCACAATCACAGAGCTTTCAGTCAGCTTAACAGCTTACTCTTATTTTGGATTGAGAGTTGAAGATTGACAAACATGCGGAAAGTTTCTCACAATAAAGAGAAAAACTGTACCAAATGAACAGAATAAACAACTCTGAGGAAACACAGACAATGAAAGATGAAGATGCAAAGTTGTTAGTATCTTCAGAGATACATGAAAAAAGATATTATGAAAAGAAACAGAATAAGACAGACCTTAGGTATTAAAAATCTGATGGCCAAAATAAAAAATTCAGTAAAAAAGTTAAAAGATAAAGTTGAGAATCTTTTTTAGGAAGAACAAAAAGATAAGGAGATAGACAACGAGAGAAAAGAAAAAGAAATAGAGATTCAATCTAGCGACACCCGAACAGATTAATAGGAGTGCCAAAAAAAAAAAAAAAGAGATATCAGAGAAAAGAGTGGGAAGGAAATTGTTAATCATGTAATAATAATAGAAAATTCTCAGAACTGAGTTTCAGAGTAAAAAATTTGGTATAATGAATGAAGAAAAGATCTACTCAAGGCATAAACTTTTGAAAACTTCAGACTGTTAAGAATAAAAAGATCTTAAAATGGCTTCTGAACAGCAATATTGGAAACTAGAAGACAATGAAAGAATGCCTTCAAAATTGTGAGTGAAAATAATTTTCAATTTAGAATGTTCTAACCAAATGATCATTTAAGCATAATGATGATGGATGATGAAGATTGAATAAAGATATTTTCAGACAATGTGAACTAAAGAAAAAAAATACTTTACATGCATCTTCCCCCCCCCCAAATTATTAGACTCTAAGCTCCATAAATACAAGAGAATAAACCAAGAAAAAGGACGAAGTAGTGTCCAGTAAACAGTGAATCTAAGACAAGTAAGAATAATTCCCTAGATGGCAGTACAAGAAAGTCCCACGACCACTGCAGGGCAGCAACTAGTCCACACTACATCAGGTTATGGGGTTATGGAGGTCTCCATGAAGAAAATATGCAGGAAAATGTGGAACTGATAGATAATATGGCAAGTTCAACTGTTTGAAAAACTGCATTGACAGAAATTTTACAGAGCTGTTGAAGAGTGTGAGAAGCCTTAGCTATTAGCTCAAAGAAAACTAAGAGTGAAATAGGTAATTATTAATTTCAGAAAAATAAAAAGTTCCACAAAAATTGAACACTTGCCGCAGCATGCATATTTACATAAACATCATGATGAAACATTGAATACTGATTTAATAATTTGATGCAAATACACTGGCAGAGTAGTGGGGGGGGTAGGAGGAAAATAACCGACCTACAAAAATAGAAAGTCAATACATTATCTGTGAAACAGGTAAGTCAAGGATAACTAAGTGTTCAACAGCATAGTAGGGCGACTGTATTAATAACAATATATTGTGTATTTCAAAATAGCTAGAAGAGCAGATTTTAAATGTTCCCAACCACAAAGAAATGACAAATGTTCAAGGTGATGGGTATCCTAAATACCGATTTGATCATCACATAGTGTATGAATTTATCAAAATAACACATGGATCCTTGACTCCTTCCCCCTCAACCTCCACATCTACATAGCCAAGTCTTACCTGTGGCATCTCTAAATCTGAATTCTGTCACTTCTCAAAGCCCTCCAAACTCCCACCCAAGTTCAGGCCTTCAGTATCTGCTGGCGAATTTCTACACAGATTAGAACTGTTCACCTCAGGGGTGTCTCAGACCTTCCATGGATGATGTCTATCTGCTTCACCTCTCTATAACTAGTTCCAGGCATAGTACTTGGCACAGAGTAAGCACTCAATAAAGATTTTTTTTTTTTAAACAAATGAGTGGAGATTTCTTTTGGAGGTAGGGAACTAACATAATAAGAGATTAATAAATCACAAAGTAGAAAGTATGTCACAGCTATTTAAGAGTTAGCAGTTACAGATCTATTTGACCCTTTTTCCTTCCCATCACATGGTAATTAGGATCTTAATGGTTGTGCTTAATTAATTCATGTATTTATTAACAAATGTTTCAAATGAAATGTTTATTCTGCATTTATTTTTAAAATTGCCTCCATAATTGTATGGAAGTTTGGAGTAAATGCAGCCTAGTAGATACTCCAATTAAAAGGAGCTTACATTGCACTTACTAGGTAACCAGATAATACCAAATGTTATTGACCTACTTTATTTTATTTTTATTTATTTATTAAGACAGGGTCTCACTCTGATTGCCCAGGCTGGAGTGCAGTGGTACAATCTTGGCTCACTGCAGCCTTGACCTCTTCTGGCTCAGGTGATTCTCCCACCTCAGCCTCCCAAGTAGCTGAGGCTCAGGCGTGTGCCACCTTGCACATCTAATTTTTTTTTTTTTTTTTTTTTTTTTTTTTTTTTTTTAGTAGAGATGGTGTTTTGCCATGTTACCCAGGCTGGTCTCAAATTCCTGGACTCAGGCAATCCATCCGCCTCCGCCTCCCAAAATGCTGGAATTACAAGTATGAGCCATCACGCCTGGCCTATTTTATTTTTTGAAACAGGGTCTCACTCTGTCACCCAAGCTGGAGTGCAGTGGTACAAACACGGCTCACTGCACCCTCGACCTCTTAGAATCAAGCAATCCTCCCACCTCAGCCTCCTGAGTAGCTAGGAATACAGGTGCATGCCACCATGCCCAGCTAATTTTTTGATGTTTTGTAGAGATGGGGTCTCACTATGTTGCCTGGGCTGGTCTCGAATTCCTAGACTCAAGTGATCCTCCCACCTCAGCCTGCCAAAGTGCTGAGATTACAGGTGTGCACCACTGCACCAGCCTATTGACCCATTTTAGAATTTGAGTTTTAGTATCACATGAAGAACAAGATTCTTTGAGTATATTCAGTGTGTTTTATTTTGATTCTCAAGTCTAAATTTTTCCATTTGTGTTTTAAAAGTTATAGATAGGCAAAATTAGAGAATTCACTGTTTATTTAGTGTGTGCAACAGGAAGAGCACTGGGGAAAAATAACTCCCTCAAAATCTGGTCACCTCATTTCTTTTATCAAGACAGACAGAAGATACATAGCCCAGTCAGCACACTTCATTTACTGTGGGTCCAGTTCTGTTATGTATGGTTGACTTAATTTATTTCTACTTTAAGCTATATTTCATGATGTTTACTTAAGAAATTACCACCAGCAATTTTGTTTTAACACTTTGTAAAGTTTGGGGGGTTATTTGCTTCAATTCAATTTACAGTACAATAAAATCCTTTGTCCCAAAATAAGATTTACTTTGTAACAACATGAAGAGCTTGGATTAGGTTACGTTAGGCTTTGGTAATAAGAAGTACACCCTATACATTACATCTGTATGATCACGATTTTTAAACCATTATATGTTAATACCCTACGTAAAATCAGTACAAATAAAAACTATTAAAGAAAAAATTGTGGATACTAACTTTTAGGTGTGTTTTTGTAGCTGCATTCAGACTATCAACTAGAACAAATTCATCTTTGATACAAGTGTCTAACTCATTAATGAGCTGTAAGAGTTCCTTATTTTGCATATATAAGAACTTTATCAGACACATATATTACAGACTCAGGCGTGTGCCACCTCGCCCAGCTAATTTTTTGTATTTTTTTTTTAGTAGAGACACGGTTTCACCATGTTGGTCAGGCTGATCTCAAACTCCCAATCTCAGGTGATCCGCCCACCTTGGTCTCCCAAAGTGCTGGGATTACAGGCGTGAGCCACTGTGCCTGGCCTCTCATTTTTTTTAAATGTTTTTTTGTTTGGTTTTAATATTTTTGTTGAGGTATAATTTATAAACAATAAAATATATACATTTTAAATATTTAGTTCAATGAGTTTTGCCAATTATATATGCTTTATAGCCAATACCCAAAGCAAGGTCTGGAGTATGTCCATCATTTCAGAGCTCCTTCGTGTCCCTTTCCAGTCTATTCTCTGTCCCTTTCCCAGAAGTAACCACTTTCTGACTTTTATCATTAAAAATTAATTATTATTATTGTGTGTGTGTGTGTGTGTCTGGCTTCTTTCACTAAAGATAAATGTTTCTGACGTTCATCTATGTTGTTTTGTGCATCAGTAATTCATTCTGTTTTACTGCTAAGTAGTATTCCGTTGTGCGAATATATCATAATTTGCCCATTCTCCTCAAGATGGATATTCGGGTTGTTTCCAGTTTTGAGTGATTATGAATAGGGCTGTTATAAACTTCCTTGCACAAGCCTTTTTTGGGGCATATGTTTTAATGTCTCTTGGGTAAACACCTAGGAGTAAAATTGCGGATTCATAAGGAAGATGCATTTGTAAAAGTTTAGACCAATTTTCATATCTACTAGCAATGTATGAGAATTCCAGTTGTTCTACATTCTTGGAACATGATTGTCAGTCTTTTTTGTTTTAGCCATTCTTGTGAGCATGAAGTAGTAGCGCACGGTTTTAATTTGCATATCTCTAATGATTAATGATGTTGAATACCTATGTTTAATGATCAATTGTTTATCTCCATTTGTGAAGTATCTGTTCAAATCTTTTTTTTTTTTTTTTTTTTTTTTTTAAGATGGAGTCTTGCTCTGTCGCCCGGGCTGGAGCGCAGTGGCATGATCTCGGATCACTGCAATCTCTGCCTCCCAGGTTCAAGCAATTCTCGTGCCTCAGCCTCTGAAGTAGTTGGGACTACAGGCATGCGTCGCCATGCCCAGCAAATTTTTGTGTTTTTAGTAGAGATGGAGTTTCACCATGTTGGCCAGGCTGGTGTCAAACTCTTGACCTCAAGTGATCCGCTCATCTCAGCTTCTCAAAGTGCTGGGATTACAGGTGTGAGCCACTGCACCAGGCTGAAGTATCTGTTCAAATCTTTTGCCCATTTTTAGTTTGTCATTGTATTGTTTATTTGTAAAAGGTCTTTTTATATTCTAGATATGAGTCTTTTGTCAGATAAACTATTGAGAAACTTTTTCTCCCAAACTAGCCTGTTTTCTCATTTTCATAATGGTATCTTTTGGTGAGCAGAGATTTTTAATTTTGCTAAAGTCCAATTTATCAATTTTAAAGTTTATGGTCAATGATTTTTTTGTTTCTTGTCTAAGAAATCTTTGCTTTCTTCAAACTTACAGTCTCTTATGTTTCTTTTAGAAGCTTTATAATTCTGGATTTTATGTATTGGTCTATGATCCAGACATAAGTACTCTATGTATGGACTGAGATACAAGTTAGAGTTCATTTTTCCCCCATATGTTTACCCAGTAGTTCCAGATTCATCCAGTTGTTCCAGCACCAACTTTTAAAAAATTTCAATAGTTTTTGAGGTACAGATGGTTTTTGGTTACAGGGATGAGCTCTTTAATAGTGAATTCTGAGATTTCAGCAGCACCAATTGTTAAAAAAAAAGAAACTTTTTTTTTTCAGGGCAGGTGGCTCATGCCTGTAATCCCAGAACTTTGAGAGGCTAAGGTTGGAGGAACACTTGAGACCAGGAGTTTGAGACCATCCTGGGCAACATAGTGAGACTTCATCTCAACAAAATATTAAATAGTTGGGCATGGTGGCATGTGCCTGTAGTCCTAGCTACCTCGGGAGGCTGAGGCAGGAGGATCACTTGAGCCTAGGAATTCGAGGCTGCAGTGAACTATGATGGCACCACTTCACTCCAGCTTGGGCTGTAACACAATTTAAGACCCTGTCTCTAAGAAGTAAATAGATAAATACTTTTAAAAATTTTTCCCATTGAATTGATGTGATTTATGAACCTATTTTTGAACTCTCTTCTGTCCCATTGGTCTGTCTATCTTTATACTAGAGTACCACTCTGTCTGAGATTTAGAGTAAATCTTTAAATCAAGTACTGTAAGTCCTCCAACTTTGTTCTTTTTCAAAATTGTTTTGGCTATTCTAAGCCCTTAGCATTTCCATTTAAATTTTAGAATCAGTTCATCAATTTCTACAAAAATACCTTCTAGGATTTTATTGGGTCTGCATTAAATCTGTAGATCCATTTGAGGATAGAAATCTTAATGTTAAGTCCTCTTCATGAACCATTTATTTAGATCTCCTTTATCTCAGTAATGTTTTATAGTGAAGAGGTCTTGCATCTTTTTGCTAAATTGTTCCTAAGTAATTTTTCCATGGTATTGTAAATGAAACTGAATAAATTCATTTTTAAATAACATCTAGTTATTTTTAGAGTTTCCTAGTGACTTTAAGTTTAATTTTACAAAAGCAGTAAATAATAAAGTTAAAGAATATAAATAAAAATAATAAAACCATATTTCTACCGCTAAGAATACCATTATTAATATCTATATTTTATCTATACACACGGATATCCATATATATATTTTTAACCACGAGATCATACTGTATAGGCTGTTTTGTAATCTACTTTAAAAAAAATAGTGTCTACCTTTTCATGTCAACAACATTTTTTTCCTATCTAAAATATAGTCCATATTCAAGTTTCCTTAACTATCCCAAAAGGTGCTTTACATTTCTTTGTCCAAATCAGACTCCTATCCAAAAACATAAACTGTATCTGTATGTTATATCTACAAGTCTCTTTTAATTTAACACAATCAGATATGGTGATTTCTATTATGAATGTTAGACTTTAATAAAGCATATTGCCACTCCAGCCAGAGTGACAGAGCGAGACCCCATCTCTAGAATGAATGAATGAATGAATAAATAAATAAATAAAGTGTGTTGTAAATGTCCATGTAAAGGTAATTTTTCTTTAAAGATCTCCATTTTTTTTTCCTTAGGGATAAACATATTTGAGAGAGAAGCTACTGAAAATCTTTAAATTCCCTAACTTATTTTAAAGATGTCAATGAAGTTATCCAAATTTTCAAAGGAGTCATTGAGAATGAATATGTTACAGGATAAAGGTGGTTAAATGTCATGTATCAGGGAGAGATTTCAAGTGGTTATATGTTTTATTTTATTTGAAACAGGGTCTTGCTCTGTTACCCAGGTTGGAGTTCAGTGGCGCGATCTCGGCTCACTGCAACCTCCGCCTCTCGGGTTCAAGCAATTCTCCTGTCTCAGCCTCCAGAGTAGCTGGGATTACACGCGTGTGCCACCATGCCCGGCTAATTTTTGTATTTTCAATAGAGACAGGGTTTTGCCGTTTTGGCCAGACCGGTCTCAAACTCCTGACCTTAAGTGATCCCTCTGTCTCGGCTTCCAAAGTGCTGGGATTACAGGTGTGAGCCACCATGCCTGGCCGGTTATATATTTTAACATAGGAAACATTAAGCAAACTTTGAAAAGTTCTTTTAAAAAAAAGGTAATAAAATAATTAAAAAATAAACCCCAGCCGAATGAACTAGGTCAGTTTCTTCAATGTTAGCTATTAGGAAACCACAGAAGGAGGCAAAGTACTTCTATAGTCTAATAGTTCATTAAGAGATAAAAGCAAATAGTGGTTGATTGATCCTTGTGAAAGAAAGATTTCAGTGACAGAAACTACTGAGTCATAGTTATTAAGTCTACTGGTGGTGCTGCAACTGTCCCTTATTGAAAGAGAAGTCAGTTAGTATTCTCCAAGACATTAACAAAAAGGAGAAAGAGAATCCCTTCTTACTAATCCTGTCACTTCCTAGCCCTTTCTACTGTAGCAATTATTTCTAAAATCTAATGTTGAATTACTCTTAATTATTGTTCCTTATCTTTCCTAGTATGCTGCCTGCTTAATTACAAGATTGTGGCAGAGGTTCTTAGCCTGGCTTCGAAAAATCAATAATCCCTGGAACAATATAAGGAATGTTGCATGTCTGCATTCTTCTAATAAGTCAATAGTGTTAAATAGATTCTCTCAGTGGGGTCCATAAGATTCAGAACCACTAAGACAGACAGCTAGATTGGCAATTTTTCTAGCATATGTTATTTGACTGTGGTATAAAACATAGCCAACTTTCAATTATAATAAATAAAAGATGCTTATTAAATAAAACAATTAGTTATGAAATATAGTCAGAGATGTATCCTCTGAAAGTGTTTTTCAAATTGCAAATTGTGACCCACTAGTGGGTTTTGTCTAGCATTTAAAATACAAAAACAAACCAGAATAAACCAGAATAGAAAATATCTTTTTTTTTTTTTTTTTTTTTGAGAAAAAGTCTTGCTCTGTCGCCCAGGCTGGAGTGCAGTGGCAGGATCTTTGCTCACTGCAACCTCCGTCTCACGGGTTTGAGTAATTTCCAGGTAATTTTTGTATTTTTAGTAGAGACAGGGTTTTACCATGTTGGCCAGACTTGGTCTCGAACTCCTGAACTTAAGGGATCTGCCCACCTTGGCCTCCCAAAGTGCTAGGATTACAGGTGTGAGTCACCGCGCCCGGCCAGAAAATATCACATTTTCTGTTGTGATACTGAAAATCACAAATTGTGGGTGCACTGGGTATAGTAAGGGCATTGTTTCATAAAACTTTTGTGTCTATTTTATGTACATGTGTGTTGCAAACTCGGTCATGATATAAAATATATTTTCTTACCATGGGTGATAGTCAACAAAGGTTGAAAAACATTGCTTTAATACCTACTTTTCTCTTTTCTGTTTTGCCTCAAAACTTCTTGATACGCTACTTCTATAGAAGCTTGGAACCAAAAAAGTTAATGATGATAAAATTGATAATAATGATATCAAGAGTAATATTTACTGGATATATACTACGTACCAGGAACTGTGCTGTTCTACTTTAATGATCTCACTTAATCTGTACAACCCAATGAGTATTATTAATTTCCATTTTATAGAAGAGAAAACAGATTTAGAGAAGTAAAATAACTTGATTTATAGGTCTGTCTGACTCAAAGCCCATGCTTACCATATAAACTGCAGACAATGGATCTCCTAGATAATCTAAAGAGTAGATGATTCACTTGGTGATAAACACAAATTAAATATTATAATTTTAGAAAGGTTTAGAGCCATGGTCCTGTGATGCTACATTGTCTTTTAAATTCACTTATTGTTTTGGTTTCAATTGATACTGCATATTCCTTAAAACTAGTTGTTTCTTCCTAGAGATATATTTTTTAATTTAAAGGGTTTATATGTAGACATGACATATGATGTGTTTTATTAATTCTCAAATTTAAAGATCCCTTTAGAACCCTAAATAGTATAAAATTGTAAGTGGCAGAATACCATATAAACAAATGCTGTTTACCTCATGGGTTTGTTGTGAGAATTCAACACTTACAAAAAACACTGATTGAAAATACCACTACTATCGGTCACACAGTAAATGTTCAATAAATGTTTATATATTATAATAATCATACAAGAAGATAGTGAAGTCTACACAGTTTTTTGTTTTTTGTTTTTTTTTGCTGTATTTTCCCTCTATTTTATTGTTTGTCCTTGGGAATGGTCCAAAAATTTTGCTACTTCACTTTTTATAGAAAGAGGAATTTAAAGTGTTTCTATAGCTATACATTTACAATGAAAAATCATTCAGATAGTTCAGTTCACAATGCAACTGACCATCTAGCAGCTTGAGTTCAAGGTTTATAAACACAAATGCCTACCAGCCTAAGCAGATAACCTGAAAGAGAAGTGGGATGGTGAAGGGTGGGTTGGCTTAGGTTGTATGAATGCAGAACAGGGTAGAGTACTCTTTCTAAAAGTGGATATCACCATTCAGCAACTGAAGATTTTATGCCATGCAGGAATATAATAGGGTTTATACTGTCAGATTTTCAATTAAAGTCAGAAATCTGAATGTCTGGGCAAATTCTTGATTCTTAAATGTTGGCATAAACTTAAATAATAAAATGCTTTGTGGGCCAAACAAAACAAGTCTATAGACTAAATGCAGTATATAGACTGGCAGTTTGCCACTCAGCTTTAGTTTTATCCTATCACTTAGATATTCTAAGCTGACCAACACAGCCTAGGTAAGAATATTATAAACTACAAACTTTCAAACGGTGTCCAGTGGAGTAGGAAGAAGCATCCCAGAAGATATACATTCTGCAAGTGTAACTCCTCCTCTTTTTTATTTTAAAAGCTTTGGAAGATGTACACTAGCTTTCTTTGGATAAGCTATTGCTATTCTGAGAAAAAAATTTCACAAGAGGCTGGGCGTGGTGGCTCACGCCTGCAATCCCAGCACTTTGGGAGGTTGAGGCGGGTGGATCACCTGAGGTCAGGAGTTCGAGACTAGCCTGGCCAACATGGTGAAACTCCATCTTTACTAAAAATACAAAAAATTAGCTGGGCGTGGTTGCAGGTGCCTGTAGTCCCAGCTACTCGGAAGGCTGAGGCAGGAGAATCACTTGAACCTGGGAGGCGAAGGTTGCAGTGAGCCGAGATCACGCCACTGTACTCCAGGCTGGGAAACAAGAGTGAAACACTGTCTCAAAAAAAAAAAAAAAAAAAATTTCACAAGATGTCCTAGACAAAAGCCTGTGTGGACAGAGAAGTGATTTCAAGTTAAGGACAAATAATCATAAATGCATAAAGAAAAAGTGAGTATGTTTATCTGACTTCTGGAGAAAATTTGCATTCAAGATTGAAGAAGTAAAAAAAATTTATTATAGAAGGAAATGCTTGCATTTGATAAACTTTTATGATATAAGTTTCATATAAGTATGAAATGATACTTTTAAGATGTTTTATTATAAGCTTATTGTAAGCACTATAAGATATAAGTATCATTTCGTAACTCCTTATACTTTTATAGGAGCATAGCGTCTTTCATGGGGATGAGCTGGTTAGCCCATAAAGTGAAAATTTTTACACAAAATTACCTTTGCAAATCCCTCAAATCACACTTAGTAAAGGAACGTGGTTTTGTGTATATCATACCACATCTTAATACATTCAAACAATTAATTTTTACTTAATAATTGGAACAGATAATGTTTCTTCAATTATGTATGAATGAAGCACAGCTAAAATTCTCAACTCTCGCCCACTTAGGCCAGTTAAAGTGAATGACTGTAGTGTGGTTTTGTAGAGGGGACAAACTAACCTGAAAAGCTAACTTTTGCTAAATACTAGAAAAAGCTATCAGTTAAAATACCCAGACAAAAAAAAGGCACTGAGTGACTTCAATGCCTAAAGGAACCAGAGATGTGGAAATACACAGTGAACAGTCCTGTGGGTATCTTTCCAAACAACACAGTAACTAAAAAATATAATTGAATGTTCTCATTAATACAGTTTCTGGTAACCTGAGTGTTGACCCCATTTCTAGGCAAAGAGAAATAACTTGCCCAACCCTGTTGTGAGGGAGACCCAAAGGTATTTTACTTCTGACCTAAATGTAGTCTCAAGTTTACTTTATTTCTGGGATGTAAGTACAGTGCAACAGGTAAGAATTTAAATCTGTTTGATTTTCATTATAAGTTACTAAATTGGCATGCCAGTTTATATGTGAATAATTTCACTAGGACCTAGTTATTTCTAAGTAAAATGAAAATACCATGTTTTTAAACTTCTATAGCTAAAGATTGGTTTAAACACCAAGGCAGATGCTAAAGCTCTCCTAAGGTGCATAATAAACAATAGGTATATGTTTGCTACAGATTAAAAGTGTTCATTTAATGGAGGAGATACAACCAAGAGCTGGTAACTATAAACTAGTCACAGCGGTAACTTTAATCACAATCAACAGGCTCAGGGACTCACATATAACTGTGTGGCTGACAGATCGAACAATTATGGAAGGTGTTTTCTGTGGTTGAATCAATCAGAATAGTAATAATGGTAGGATTACTGAAAAGAAATTAACCTGTACTATAATCTGGGGTCAGTTTTTTTTAAAAAAGGATATAAGCGGTATTCATGACATCATGTTAATTTCAGTAATCAGGCAGGGTGAATAGACTTGACAAATTATGTCAGCTCACTTTAAACAAACATTGGTTGCTAACATAAATTAGCTCTTGGAAGGTAAAAAATTATTTGGTTAACAAATGACTGATAAGACAATCTAGGCTTTGCAAGGTTTAGTGATCCTTTATGAGCCATGACTTACCTGTATGGACTGGCACTGGTATAGGAATCGAACTCCTGATACATGAGCTTGCGGGTTGGACAGGAGACCTACATATGCCCACAATACCTGGATCTCCAGGGAAACTGGTATGAGACAGCAGGAAGTACAGTTTATAGCCTGCAGAAGGGTAAAGAAGCATCTGCTTGAATTGCCTGATGGTTGCCTATAGTCAATCACCAAGTACTAAGCCATTGTTTCTTAAGCATTTTTCAGTAATAAGGAAGGCAATGTAGCTTAGTGGAAGAACACAAAAGTTCACAATAAGACTATGTTATTATTCCTGATCTTTTTTTTTTTTTTTTTTTTTTTTGAGACGAAGTCTCGCACTGTCACCCAGGCTGGAGTGCAGGGGCACGATCTCGGCTCACTGCAACCTTTGCCTCCCAGGTTCAAGTGATTCTCCTGCCTCAGCCTCTCAAGTAGCTGGGATTACAGGCGCCCACCACACCTAATTTTTATTTTTGTATTTTTAGTACAGACAGGGTTTCACCATGTTGGCCAGGCTGGTCTTGAACTCCTGACCTTGTGATTTGCCTGCCTCGGCCTCCCAAAGTGCTGGGATTACAGGCGAGACCCACCACACCCGACCTCTGATCTTTTTTTTTTTGAGATGGAGTCTCGCTCTGTTGCCCAGGCTGGAGTACAGTGGTGTGATTTCAGTTCACTGCAACCTCCGCCTCCTGGACTCAAGCGATTCTCCTGCCTCAGCCTCCCCAGTAGCTGGGATTACAGATGCCCACCACTACGCCTGGCTAATTTTTGTATTTTTAGTAGAGACAGAGTTTCACCATGTTGGTCAGTCTGGTCTCAAACTCCTGACCTCAAGTGATCTGCCCGCCTTGGCCTTCCAAAGTGCTGGGATTACAGGTGTGAGCCATGGCACCTGGCTTCCTTGATTAATTTAAATAACAGTTACTGAGTATCTCCTATGTGTGAGCTGCTTAGTAGGCACTGGCTTGAGCAGATCATGTGGCTAAAGTAAAGGATTTGAATACAGGAGCAGTGTAAAGTCAAAGAAGATGATACCTAAGGGTTAGATTATGAAGTGCATCCAAGTAGTCTGGAAGCCATCAGAGAGCCTCGAAAGTTTCTAGAATAGAAATATGGTATACCTAATGCAGTACTCCAGGAGGATTAATTGCAAAATGCAGAAAGGCATATCATTCTATATGGTTTTGATTTTTAACCAGATAATGCATTTTCATGTAAATAATTGTAAAAATGTAAATTTTTATAATTACAATAGAAAGAGCACAATTTTAACCTCATGAAACTCTGTGCTGACCAAATATTCAAGAATATAAAATATTTGAAATATATGAGATTTTTGAACAACAGAAATCTGTAGATTATCTGCCTTCAAATTTTTTTCTAAGTAAGGAAAATACATTAGGTATTTTAAACCTAACCTGAAATAACTACTTCAGGCTGGGAACACTGGCTTATGCCTGTAATCCCAGCACTTTGGGAGGCCAAGGCAGGAGGATCACTTGAGCCCAGGAGTTTGAGACCATCTGGACAACATACTGAGACCTTGTCTCTACAAAAAAATCAAAAAATTATCTAGGCATGCTGGCATGTGCCTGTGGTCCCAGCTACTCGAGGGGCTGAGGTGGGAGGATAGCTTGGGCCCAGAAGGTTGAGAATGCAATGAGCCATGGTCGTGCCACTGCACTCCAGCCTAGGTAAGAGGTCAAGATCTTGACTTAGAAAAAAAAAAAAAGGCCAGGCGCGGTGGCTCATGCCTGTAATCCCAGCACTTTGGGAGGCCGAGGCAGGCGGATCACAAGGTCAGGAGTTCAAGACCAGCCTGGTCAATATAGTGAAACCTCATCTCTACTAAAAATACAAAAATTAGCCAGGTGTGGTGGCGGGTGCCTGCAGTCCCAGCTACTCGGGAGGCTGAGTGAGGCAGGAGAATCCCTTGAACCCAGGGGGTGGAGGTTGCAGTGAACCGAGATCATGCCACCACACTCGAGCCAGGGCAACACAGCGAGACTCCATCTCAAAAAAAAAAAAAGGCTTCAAGTGGGCATGATTTCTTATACTCTTCCTTCTATGACAAATGCATTATCTATGGAGACAAGGCTGGTTTTAAACTTACTATCCAAGATTTACAAAGGGGTAAAAATGAGTCTTCATCAGAAAGTATATTTCTCTCCTTACTGAAATGCTGCAGTGCCTGTTGAGGATCCTGGTCCACCCTCCTTTCTGGGCTGGGTCAGCATTACCAAAGATGGCAACATACTCTGGTCTGGGCCTTCCATGAAGAGTCTGATAAATCTCCTGCTGCAAGTGGCTGCAGTCTGCCTTCTTCAACCTATAATTAAACACCATGGAGGCTGCAGTCCAATGCTAACATAATAATATACCTATATTAGTACGGTATGTTAAACCAAACATTGGAAATAATATAAAATAGACCAGAGGGTATAATCCTTAGTAGGTATTAACGATTGCCAGAAAACTCTTAGCAATATCAACACTATTTAGACTAAAAGACTATTCCTGACTAGCATTTTCTGAATTGTCATTAAAAATATAAAAGTTACCATATCAACATATTCCCTACATATTCCCGAAATTGCAGGAAATGATGCGGAAGCAAAGAACTACCTGAGCTTGCATCCAGATATTGCATTCACTCCAAACTGCACTTCATGTCTTTTAACAGAGCAACTTCCATTACCCTGGCTCTGTAAGAGGGTCATCCAAGGTGGAAAAGTGATGATCAAGGACATCATAACAGAAAAAAAAAGGAGGCAGCATTGCAAAATTTATGTTCTCATTCTCCTTTAATGCTATTTATTTTGTATTACTATCATAATGTTCGAGTCACAAATTTGTGATTTTTTTCCTCAGAAAACCACAGAGAGACAACTAGATTCCAAAAATGATTAACCATATATTAGTATATAAGTACCTCATTATAATGAACAAAAAATTCCTCACCTTTGGCTAGTCTAACATAAGTTTGAAAGCCTTTGCAGCTTTTCTCATTAGGCTGCAACAGGCCACCCAGCTCTAAAAAGGATACTGAGTAACTTATATCATCAGTCAGAGCCAAGAGTGGCTTCCCAACTATATAGCCAGGATTCCCACTTCTAGGACTGGTGAGAGAAGCAGCTGTGCTCTGTTGAAAAGCCTGCAGAAAGAGGGAAGAGAAGTCAATTATGGAGATAAGCATACTTTCCCACCTCCCACTGCTTGGCTTCACCGTACCCTTCCTTAAGGCAAGGAAATGCAATAAGTGAGCTACACTGAACAATCTGGCTTCTTTCCACAGTGTAGCATTTTGCTTCTTTCACTTTTTTAAATTTACTAAAATAAATCCTTCATGATCTGAATATTGAAATTCATAATACGCTACTTTTACCAAGGATTACAACCAATAATCTACTAAGGATCCCTTAAAAATTACTAGCAATTTAGCAATAATAACACAGCCTGGTTAAAATCTGAAAAATTTAAATGTAATTAAAAATATATATATTTTAATTAACTATAGATGTTCCAGAGATGAGCTCTGAGAGACACAGCAGTTGGTTGATCACCTGAGGGTAGAGTTGAGAAAATCTATGCTGGGTTCAAAAAGAGGAAAGAAGTAGCAGAAAGCCAAATGGCAGTGATTAAGAGTGAACACTCAGATTAAGTGGGAAATGAGTAAAATGCTGACTGCCCAGAAATATGAGAACAGCTAGTTAAAGAATTTTTGTAGGTGTTGGCTGAATTTATAATTCAAAATGACTATAAAAAAAGTTTTGATTTTAGATTGAAGTCCTGCTTTGTTGGGGGCCAGATAGAGAATTGGAGAAAATTTTAATGAGTAAACACTTGTAGAATAACCACAACTTGTAGTAAAATTATGGAATATTAAATGTTGAGGCCTCAATTGACAGACTGAACTAGGCCTTCATATTCTTATTCTATTTCACATGTATTACAGAAGCAAAGAAATTATTTCTAACCCAATATTTCTTCCCCTCTAAATCCCCTATGAGAGAAGGGCCCTAACCCTGAAGCGAAGGATGAAGTGTTGCTGTAAGGAAGCGCCTGGCTCAACAGTCAGGTTGGTTTGTCCCAAACTGACAGAAACCTTCTGGATTCCAAAAGTCCCATTGGTCTCTATCTCATAGGTGACCTGAAATGCAAAAAGAATCAATTAATAAAAAGTAGTTATTGGGCCGAATATGTTTAGGACAGAAGATTTTCTGTCTTCAAGGGTGTTATTATAACTAAATGAGGCAGACTGAAACAGTAATGTTAAAAATGCCAAACACAAATACTATGAAAGATAAAGATGATTTCATATTATATTTGTATATGAAAAAGAAACTGGATAGAGCTCTTTAAAAGGGTTCACGGGTAGGTGAGTTTTTGGTAGGAATTGAAAGGGAAGAAAAATAAGTTGATTACGGACAGAGGAGGGCAAGTAGAAACAGGCAGAGGTGAGCATGGAACAGAAATCTGGTTTACTTGGCTCTCACAATGTTTGAGAATTAATAAAGATCATTGCTGGGGATACAAGTTGCAGGCAATTGAAAGTAACCTTAAATTTCTGAGCATAGTCTTTAAGAAGATGCTTTAAGATAATTCTTACTTTTTAAGGTTAGATTGTTTAGAGAACAGAGGAATAGAAGTTGATTATTCTACTTCAGAGTTTCAGATGATACTGTGTCAAGAGAATAAAATGTGGTCAGTCAGTATGAATCAGTAACAGACTGCAAGTGGGCAACGGAAGAGGTGTCAGAAATAATTTTAATGTCCTGGACCTGAAATACTGGAGGATGGTGGTGATGGAAATAACTGAAATGTGGTAGGGAGGATAATGGGCTCAATTATTGACAAGTTTAATTTCAAACTTGCTGGGAATTGTTGAAATTCACAATATGCTACTTTTACCAAGGATTGCAACCAGGAATCTACCAATACAACAAGTTTGCATTCCCAACATTGTTAGAGAATGCAAACAAAATTCAGTTGGGTCAGTCTGATACTTAATGGAAGATGAGGCACCTCTGGCACTGTTGATCAACACACATCAGTCCAGAATCTGAGGTCAGTATCCCTACCTGAGAAACTACATTCTGACAAGTGTTTCCAGCCAACAGAGGAGCATTAGCCTGTGAGGTAAGTATTACAGGAACCTGGAACTAGCAACGAAAAGAAGCAAATTAACTAAAACTGAAGGCGGTATTTTGTCTTGTATCTATTAATAGATATCATGCTAAGATGAGTATTTTTTCTTCCCCTTGACCACCCTCTCTCTCTCTTCTTCCACTGCCAGCCAACAACTTAAATTCAAGTCTTTCTAAACGAGCACTTCTCAAAACTTATTTCTCAGAACACTAGTTCTATTAAATATAAAACAAGGGTTCCATAGTCAAATAATTGTTAGAAATACTATATTCAGTATTCCCCTTAGAGATTAATAAGGCCCTCTAGCAAATTAAAGACTCCAGGAGGGGTGAGATGGCTCACGCCTATAATCCCAATACTTTGGGAAGCCAAGTCAGGAGAATTGCTTGAGGTCAGGAGTTCAAGACCAGCCTGGACAACACAGCAAGATCCCCATCTCTACAAAATATTAAAAAATTAGCTGGGCATGGTGGCACACGTCTATAGTCCCAGCTGCTTGGGAGGCTGAGGTAGAAGGATTAGTTGAGCCCAGGAGGTTTAGGCTGCAGTGAACTGTGACCGTGCCACTGCACTTCAGCCTGGGTGACAGAGCAAGACCCTGTCTCTCAAAAAAATTAAGAAGCCCACCCTAAATATAGTTTATTTAACCCAATGTTTACAAACTTATCTAACACCTTATGGATCCTGGTTTCATACGAGGCTATTAACTGTATAGGACGTACTTGCAAAGGCACCGTTTTAGATCCCTACTTAATTGTTTGCTACATCACGCTTACATTTATCTTTCAACAGTACAACTTAGACTAAAATTGCCTCAGATGCAGAGGAGCCAAATATTCTTTTTCTTTTTTCCTGGTACAACAGCATCATACCTCCATATTCTGTGGATCAGTCATGCCTCTTGGAACCTAGGAGAACAGCAGGGACATGAATGTGCATATACCTTACCAAAAATCACCAGGAGCTTGTGGTTTCATATTACTACCAATAGGCTTTGGTTTGGCGGGCAGGGGAGTCAATATATTAGAATGATTCACTTCCTCTATTCCACCTGACTCTTCTTTACACTAAAATGCCAGGAAGTGGAGCCAGGCAGGAGGGTGACAGACTGTGATGCCTATTTACTCTGACAGGGCTCTACTGAATAGCAAAAGCAAGAAGTTTGGTGAGATGGGTGTTTTCCCCCTTCCACCCTCGCAAGCCAATCCCATTAGTGAGAAGGGTGATGATCTCTTATCCTGCATATATATCCCCAATTATTTCATTTGTCTTCAGATGTGGTTTCCAGGCCCTCTGTCTTTTACGTGGCTCCTGGGGATTCTGACTTTTATTCAATGCTCTTTCCATAACCCACAACAGTGAGAAGCATGTTCACTTCAACTTCATAGTAGTGACAGTGTAGGGAGAGAAAGGACACCTACCTTTAAGACTATGAAGTTATAGTAAGAGGCAGCATTGAGGGCTGAATCCAAGGTACAGCTACTAGCCAGGTTCTTGAAAAAACGAGTGCAAGTTGTACTTTTACTCTCTAGGAAACCTTAAACACAAATAATTAAGAGAGTGGTAAATGAGAAAGCCTGTTTTAAATTGAATGAAAAGGTTGGTACTTTTGCTCTGGATTCACCTGCAGGATTGCTTTCAGCACAGAGTCCCCCAGCTCCAACTCCTGCAGGTTGTCTCAGCAAGCTTATTACAGACCACTTGGGGAAGTAAGTAAGAATGGGGTCCCCAGCCTGAATAAAATATAAAAGAAACTTTGTTCACAGTGAGACTGGACTAAACTACAACAGAAAAGAAAGAGTAGAAACAAGGTTAACTCAAGGGCATGATTACGTGGACAGTACTGCCCTCCAAAGAGCTGACAATGGTTTAGCTAGCTGCAGGGTAGTGCTGCAAAGTTACCTTGTCAGCTGTCTGCTATGAGAGTAAAAACCAAACCAAACAATCCCATCCCCTTCCCCAGGCTCACCCTGTAAAAAGATGGTGGTGATTGAGTTTGGAATGTTGAAGTGAATGATTCGCCTCCAAACTCTGCAGCCAGGGCCTGGAAGTTGGTTGCATTGACCTTTTGAAGCTTCTGGAAATAGTTTAAGTTTGCTAAAATGTTTTTTAAAAGAAAAAGCGTTTAGATAAAAGAAAAACATGCCAAGTAACTAATTTTAAAAAATATTTTTATTGAAGCATAATATACAGGGTGCAAATCTTAAGTGTAAACTCAAAGAATTTTTACAAATTTATATACTTGTATTACCACTACCCAGATCAAGTTACAGAATATTTCCCCAGAAGGCTCCCAATCAATACTCCATCTCCAGAAATAACAATTCTGATTTCCATCACTTCTTAATTTATTCACAATCTACTAACTGAATTATTGTTTTAATATGAAGATCTGAGATAAGAATATGGTCATGAATGCCAGTCAGTTTCAAGTCATTGATGGTCAAGAATGTGTATGATCAGCAATTTGTAATGAAAATAGGAAGGTCAGCCAGGCGTGGTGGCTCAGGCCTATAATCCCAGCACTTTGGAAGGCCGAGGCAGGTGGATCACCTGAGGTCAGGAGTTCGAGACCAGCCTGGCCAACATACTGAAACCCCATCTCTACTAAAAATACAAAAAATTAGCCGGACATGGTGGCAGGCGCCTGTAATCCCAGCTACTCGGGAGGCTAAGGCAGAAGAATCGCTTGAACCTGGGAGGCAGAGGTTGCAGTGAGCCGAGGTCGCACCACTGCACTCCAGCCTGGGCAAGAAGAGCGAAACTCTGTCAAAAAAAATAAAAAAGAAAAAAAAAGAAAATAGGAAGCTCGATAATGCTCATGTCTGCCCCATACCAGATGAGTCTCTAACAGAATCGCACTATTTCCATAGGAACATGGGACAATTAGAGACAATTATGACAATTATTTGATCTGTCCTTTCCAAATCTTCCTGTTTCCTCTACACTTCAACTGACAAGTCCTAACAACAACTGACGAGTCCTAACAATGTTGCCATCTCTCAAGTTTAGAGATTTGTTGCATTTTATTCCTTAAGCCTTATAATTCCTCCATTCAAGATTTTAGATACTTCAAAAGGGTATTTTCTGGAAGAATTCTCTAATTTCTATGATAGCAATGTATAAATCTACCGAAACTCCTGCAGTCATCTCTTTATGGCACTTCAGAACCAGTAGAGAGATGTAGGAAAAGGGCTGTGATGCTGTCCCCTGCCCAGAGGATGGCAGGTGATTGACAACACTCTGTCTGCTTTACTACTCCAAGTCTGCTAAATTGAAAAAAGAACATAGGGAAACATGCCCCTTGCCAGTTTCATTCTTCATATAAGTAATGGTTATTTGTACAGAGTAAAAGAGGTTACAATACCTGCATCATTGAAAGCAAATGAGGATTCCACGTTAAATGAACCTGACCTTTACCCTCTATGATAATGGATAACATCTTAATTACCTGACTTTTCAGCTTGCTGAAAAGTCAGCATGAATGGGGCTCTCAATTCTGGGGCCTTTCAGACTACTCACTCTCCACACATCTCCTAGATCCTTCTTATTCAAAGTGGGGTACACACATTAGTAGCTCCAGCATCACCTGGGAGCTTCTCAGAAATGTAGACTCTCAGGCCACTCCGCAGACCTCAGTCAACATCTTCATGTTAACAAGATCTCCAGGTAATGTGTATGCATATTAGAATTTGAAAAGCATTGCTCTGAAACAGGTGATGTTGATGCTGCTGTTCTGTGGGCCACTTTCCACCTCTGATCTGAAATCTTCAAACCCTAACGCTTCCAAGAGCTATTTAAACATTTCCTTCGGAACTCATACCCTGAAAACCACATGGAGGAGATATTTACCTCATGTAAAATGCAGTTATTTGTATCTTTATACATGAAATAAAATTAAAGTTAAGCTAAGAAAGAAGGTGAACTGAGATGGCAAAATGTCTATCTGGCTATTTTTTCATGGCTTAAATGAATAAGAGAAAGTTTACATTTTGTCTCTCACTTCAGTGCAAAGATATTGGCGGTAGTGATGGTAAATATAGGCTAAGTAGAATTTTTGCCTAAAATTTCTACCATCACAGATGATATATTACACCTAAAAGAGCTTAAAGGTATTTAGATTTCTATTACAATTTCGGATGTCAAAGGAAGCCTACAGACCATCTGACCTAATCCCATGAGGAAATTTGGATCCTCAGAGGTAAAAGGGTAGCAAAAAGCCAGAGGGCCAGCTTGCAGAGCCAAGAGTAGATTGCAGATCTCCTATTCCTGGTGTTTTTTCCCCACTCCATCATGCTGTACAGACTTTGACTAAAAACGTAATTTACTGATGATCATTATCGTAGATACATATTTTTTTGAATTTTATTTTATTTTGAGATAGGATCTCACTCTGTTGCCCAGGCTGCAGTATAGTAGCATGATCACTGCATGCCTCGAACTCCTGGGCTCAAGCAATCCTACCTCAGCCTCCCAAGTAGCTGGCACTACAGGCATGCACCACCACACCCAGCTAATTTTCCTATTTTTTGTAAAGACTGGGTCTTGCTATGTTGCCAGGATTGTTCTCGAACTCCTGGGCTCATGCAATCCTCCTGCCCTGACCTCCCAAAGTGCTGGATTACAGGTATGAGCCACCATGCCTGGCTGCACCAACAGATACTAAGCACCATGGGGAAACAAAGATATGGTCCATCCTTTCATGGTGTTGACAATTTACCTGGAAAGACATGATGTTTACATAAATTAATAACAATGTAAGAAATCCTATAGGTTCTAAGATGGTGACTCAAACAATAAATGCTTTAGAACTTCTGAGGATGGGCTTACTTCCAAAAGATGAGCAAGAAAACACTCGTGGAAAATACAGGTATTTCAAAATGCAAAGAGAAAAAGGAACTATAGAGTCAGAAAGAAAAGCAAATACAAACTTGGGAAAAATACAGGGCATATCTTGAGGACAACGAGTAGATGAGTTCAGCCAAAGCAGAGGGTCAAGTACAGAGTAATGCTAAAAGAGCCAGGAACACTAAGTTGGATCAAATAGGAGATCTGACTGGCTGGCTAAGAAGCTGGATGTTATTTTATGGATAGTGGGAAGTAATGGAGGTTTCTCAGTAAGGAAGCAACATAATGCAATGTTATGGAAAGATTTATCTAGTGAAATGATTCTCCACAACTGTGTATACTGTGTGTAGATGCTATGTGTGTATATGTGAGGAAGGTAGGTAAATAATCAGAACCAAAGGGAAATTTTTGCCTTTTTCATACTAAACATGAATGCACACCCCACCCTCGTTCAGGAAAAAGTTCATTGATGTAATGAACCATAACTACTATTGGAAGTGGCCATATTCCTCCCTCAGGTGTTTAAGGGAAGTTCAGATCCACTGATCCCGAAGGAGTGTGCAGGATGGTGTGGGGGGCAGGAGTGGGGATCAAAAGCAGGGAGCACCAGGTAGGTGCCATTGCAATAACCCTGGAGCATGATCATAAGGCTGGATTTAAAAGGCAGTGAAATGTTTGGAAAAGAAGAGACAACTTTATCTTTTTTTGAGACAGACTCTCGTTCTGTTACCCAGGTTGGAGTGCAGTGGTGCAATCTCAGCCTCCCAGGCTCACATGATTCTCCTGCCTCAGCCTCCCAACTAGCTGAGATTACAGGTGCCCACTACCATGCCTGGATAATTTTTTGTTTTTTTAGTAGAGACAGGGTTTCACCATGTTGGTTAGGCTGGTCTCAAACTCCTGACCTCAAGTGATCTGCCCACCTCAGCCTCCCAAGTGCTGAGATTACAGGAGTGAGCCACCGCATCAGGCCACAACCTTATCTGAAAATGAAGTATTCATCTTGTTCCCTTTACCCTATTACCATCTAAATAACCACAAGGCTTCTGATAACTGCTTTGAAATTCAAATCCCCCAAAACCAAAAACTGGTTGTTTTCTGAGACAAATATAGTTTTGCAATTCTTATTAACAGTCAGATGAAATCAGGATGAGGTGACTTCCAGGATGCAAGAGACATTTAAATCCATTTTGTGCAGGAACATTATTTTGCTTCATAGACATTTTAAAAAGATAGATTAGCTTCATATCTTTAGAAATGTTATAGCCATCACCAGCAAATTTCTAAGTTCACTAACCATCCCCAATAATAATAACCTCTAATCTTTATTGTACTCTACAGTTGTAGAGCGCTTTCATATACAAAGCCAATGATATTATTTCTCACTTTACAGTTGAAGAAACGAGCCTGGAAATGCTAAGGGATTTGCCCAAGTCTGTATAGCTGGTAAGGAAATGGCAGGACTGAGATCCTAATCTAATGCTCCTCCTACACTGTTGCCTCATGAAATGAAAATAAGGTTGGCATAGACTCATTTGTCAAAGATGTTCATTCAAACATTATTTGGTGCTTACTATGTGTTAGGCACTGGGGATTCAGTTAGTACCCTCATGGAGATTGTAGTAAGTGGGGAATATAGTCTATCTGTGATTATCTGAGTTAAGAGGAATGATTAAAAGGATTGAAATTAAAGTTCTTTATGAGTTTTCTGATCCATAGCCAACAGAACATAAAAAGTTGCAAATGTGGCCAGGCGCGGTGGCTCACACCTGTAATCCCAGCACTTTGGGAGGTCGAGGTGGGTGGACCATGAGGTCAAGAGATCAAGACCATCCTGGCCAACATTGCAAAACCCCGTTCTACTAAAAATACAAAAATTAGCTGGTCATGGTGGCACACACCCATAGTCCCAGCTACTCGGGAAGCTAAGGCAGGAGAATCACTTGAATCCGGGAGGTGGAGGTTGCAGTGAGCTGAGATCGTGCCACTGCACTGCACTCCTGGAGATAGGCGGAGGCTCCGTCTCAAAAAAAAAAAAAAAAAAATGCAAATGTATTCCGTAATAAGAGAGAAGAGGCAGAAAGAGGCGTAGAGATTCAAAGGACAAAAAAAAAAAAAAAAAAGTTTAAAAAAAAGAAATGGAAAAAAGGCCAGAATAAAAGCCAATTCTCAATAAATGTTAGACCAAGCTTGTCCAACCTGCAACCCACCGGCCGCATGCAGCCCAGGACGGCTTATGAATGCAGCCCAACAACACAAATTTGTAAACTTTCTTAAAACATTTGACATTTTTTTTGCTTTTTTTTGTTGTTGTTGTTTTTAACTCATCAGCTATCGTTAGTGTATTTTACGTGTGGCCCAAGACAATTCTTCTTCCAATGTGGGCCAGGGAAGACAAAATATAACACTCCTGTGTTAGAAAATGAGAACAACCAACATGTTTCTACTCACAGTTGTTCACATGGACACAAAACTGCCTGATTCCATTAGAATCCATGAAAACTCTTGAAGGAAACGGGGAATTACTCCTGAAGATAACAGAGTTGTCTACACAAACCCAGCTTGAAGACCTGTGAGGAAAGAGGAGGGAGAAGATATATTTAGAAGGGGCGGGGCAGGTCCAAAAAAGAGTGTCCCAGCAATATCGGCCAGATGATGCCAAAGAGAGGACTCCTTGGGCACCTATAGGACGACACGAAGGTCTTATTCTACTGGCCAGCCCTGCTCTAGAGAATCAGAAAAGGCAATTCCTAGGAAAAACCAAGGGAATGTCCTAGGAGTGGAAGTACGGGTGGGAGGCACAAAGACTAACTCTTCTTACATCCAAATGTTACCCGTTGTAGGCCCCAATCCCCTTTAGGATTCAGTCTGAGCAACGAAGCTCACCTTACGCTGCCTGGAAGGCAGAAGGAGAAAACTGTCCTCGGATGGAGAAGATAGCAGTCCCTGTCGCAGCAGCAATTTATATCGCAGGCTCCAGGAGTCAAGTCACAGACACAGATCGGTAAGACTATGAAAGTACGACACAGAGTGAGTGGGATGAAGATCCCCAAACTCTCCCAGGTGCTCACCCTCCTTCTTCCGACAGCCCCACTCCTGCTTTGTGGCAGCTCAACTTTGCTCACAGAATTTTAGATCTCAGAAGTAAGTTTCCACCCCCACAACGTTTTCCCTCACCTGGGAAGAGGTCCACAGTCCTATTCCCAGGGGCCGAGGGAGTCACGAGAGTAGGGACCACTGTAGAGAGTCCAGGCACGGCCGGGCGAGTTGCAGTCGCCTCTGAAGGGGACTGGAGGGTTCCGCCATCCGTCCCTCGCTGCAGCTCCAAAGACGTGGGCACTGCCCCCGATGGGGAGGAAGAGGGCTGAGGCCGGACGCCATCGGGGAACACCAGAAAGAACACTTGCAGGAGCGCGAGCTGTGGGGTGCGCATTGGGCATTCAGGGCCTCCGGGTCCGACGTAAGCCTCCGCGGTCTCCAGTCGCATTGCCAGAGCGTGGGTGGGAGGAGTCGCATAGCGACTGACGCCATCCGCGTGCCTCTTCTCATTGGCTCATGAGAAGGCTGAGAGCTCTTCAGCCAATCGAAAGTGGGGTTGTTACAGCTCTTTCAGTGTCCTTCGGTCTGCGCCCTCCTCCTTAACGCGAGCCGGGCCCTGCCTCCGTTGCCTGGCAACCGTCAGTGACGAAGGAGCCCTTGCGCCTTCCTTCCGCTAGGTGGCGGTAGGAGTTCGGCGGACCGAGAGGTTCCGCGCCCACTTCGCGGCCCAGAGGACCGAGCCCGGCCTCCGGTGCAAGGAAACCCCAGAGGCCGGAACTAGAATTGCAAATTTTTTTTCACCCCGGATTCCAACGGTGAGAAACCCTTTCTATGGAAGAATAATGTTCTCAGGTGGGGGAAACACACCTAAGATCACATACCTTAAAAAACAGTCTCCTCTAAATATGGCTTTTTAAAAAAAAACACACACATTAGAAATAATGTTCATTCAGCTCCTTACATTTTAACATTGAGAAATTTTGAAAACCCTAAAGAAATGCATCAAATCATTAAAGATGGACTGCATGTTTGTTGTTAGAAAAATCAGTGAGAGAAAAATAAGAAAAAAGGGCAGGAAAAATGTGAGAAAATAGGGAGAGAAAGAATAAAAAAAAGAAACATTGTCTAGGAGGTGAGAAAATAAGATGGAGGAATGGAAATAGAAGATTTTTTTCCCCGTGTTAATGGCAAATTTTTTAAGCCTCTCTAGGAGGTTTTTGTTCTTCCCGGGAATGGCGTGCCTCTTCTGATTCCCCACAGCAGCGCGGGCCATGGGACTTTCCTTCAGTATTGGAAGTGTACCGTAGCTGCACTGTCCAGCATGGTAGTCACCGGCCTTATGTGGCAATTGTGCGCTTGAAATGTGGCTAGCGTGACTGAGGAGCTGATTTTTTTTTTTTTTTTTGAGACGGTGTTTCGCTCTGTCGCTCAGGCTGGAGTGCAGTGGTGTGATCTCAGCTCACTGCAACCTCTGCCTCTAGGATTCAGGTGATTCTTCTGTTTCAGCCTCCTGAGTAGCTGGGATTACAGGCACGCGCCACCATGCCCGGCTAATTTTATTTTTATTTTTAGTAGAGATGGGGTTTCACCATGTTGTCCAGGCTGGTCTCGAACTCCTGACCTCAAGTGACCCGCCCGCCTTGGCCTCCTAAAGTGCTGGGATTACAGCTGTGAGTCGCTGTGCCTGGCCTGAATTTTTAATTTTTAAATTGTAATTAATTCAAAGTTAACCACAGACGTGAGTAGCTACCATATTGTACAGTGGGACTGTAGATGATCAAAATCTTGCTCCTCCTAGACCCAGTATTTTCCTATGTCCACGGTTCTGACATCTGGATTATTTTGGATATTTAGTTTTAGTATATAAATTAACATCTGTTAAGAGTTATCTAAGATCTAGTACACTTACCTAAAATCTGGTCAATACCTCCCTTTACAAGTGAATCATTTAACTCAGGTAAGTTTTAGGACATTTGACTTTACTTGAATTCTCTTACAAGATCTTTATTTTCTAATGTTTTGAAGTCAGTAGCTAAAAGTCTCTCTGTGTTATAAATATTTTCAAGTATGTTTTTATGTTGTTGTGTGATAGACAGCTATGGGAGATATGTGTTTGGTCTTAAAACATTTATTTACCTTATTAGTAATTTCTATAGGAAAAGGCCAAGTTCATATTATTCAGATTATATGATCATATGTATATACTAGAATGTAAATTCCAAAAATAGTGAGTTTTGTCTGTTTTGTTCATTGAAATATCCCCATGCCTAGAACAGTGTCTGGGACATGTTAGATGTGCATTAAATATTTTAAAAATATATTAAAAATTGTTTTGTTGAACTCTTTAGAATTAATCCTTAGGAATATTTTTAGTTTATTTTATTTCAGGATTGTATTTCTTTCTATAAAATTTCTTCTTTTTGCAACCAATTTACCATGTAATGATCTTTCTATAAAATTTCCATTGTACATCTGATCAGAGACTATTTTAGATTTCAAAGTTTGGAATTTAAATGGCAACTCTCAAATAGTGTTAAATTATTTCTGAATTTATTAGCGTTGGCAAAAGACTGTTGGTTGAAGTAATTTTAGAGATGAGTGATAAGGAAGTAATGTTTCCGGATCTTTTTGAGTTGCTTTTTCTTATTTTTGAATTTTAACACAACTTTTTTTTAGAAAAGTTATTTTTTTCTCTTTTGTTATAGTTAAGCAAAAAGATTATTTGTATTGCTGTTTTTTAAACTTGTTTTATTTATTGATTTAATTAATTAATTAATTAACTTATTTGAGAGAGTCTTGCCCTGTCACCCAGGCTGGAGTGCAGTGGCGCCATCTTGGCTCACTGCAACCTCCACCTCCCAGGTTCAAGCAACTTTCCTGCCTCAGCCTCCCTAGTAGCTGGGACTACAGGTGTACCCACCACACCCAGCTAATTTTTGCATTTGTAGTAGAGACGGAGTTTCACCATGTTGGCTAGGCTGGTCTCAAACTCCTGACCTCAAGTGATCTGCCTGCCTCAGCCTCCCGAAGTGTTGGGATTACAGGCATGAGCCACCGTGCCTGGCATGTATTGCTGTTTTGTATTTGTAAGAATCTCTGTAATATAGAACTCTCAATACTTTTGAGATCCAGTATTAAAATCTGAAAGATAATTTTGTGGATGAAGAATGAAATTTATTCACATGTGTCATGCAGATGTCAGGTTTAGTATGGGGACCAAGTCTTAAATTGAGATCATATAATATCATCTCAGAAGCAGAGATTTCCAAATTAGATCATATGATACTAGCAGTTGTCTGTGTTTGGGATTAAAAGAGTTTAATATGTAATTGGAAATTTAGCAAGGAGATTGTATTGAGATGGCAGACAAAGAACAAGTTCTGTCCTTTTCCCACTTCTCCCCCCTTTTCCAAAAATCTCTGAAAATTACAGAAAACTTAGATACACACACAGTTGTGCATACATGAACATGCCCAGAATTGAAATACATGAAGGTGTGCTCTCATGGGCCAGACATTATAAGAATACTTGAAAAATAGAAGGCACATGGGATGGAATTGAAGGTGGACAAACAACAGTTGCATAATAAAGGCCTTATACAGAAATGGAAGTGACTCTTGGAGTGCTCTAAGCACACAGAAAGAAGGTATTTGTTATCAATAGTGGCCCTTAGACAATTCTATGAGTTATTGATTGAAGTACCACTGTAGGAAGAGCCAGGTCAGCCTCTCAAGCTTATCCCTACTTGTGCTTGCGGTGGACAGCAGAAGAATTTTCCCCTAAAGGTGGTGGGGGGGGGTGGCGGGAGGCAGTCCATGTATACTTTTACTGAAAAGGCAGGACAGTGCCCTGGATGGCTTCTGACATTTAGGAGGAAGAGAGAGGCCCCACATGTTGAGACTGGTCCTAGCCCACTACTAGGTTTGCGTGTCTCCTCCAAAATTCATTTCAAAACTTAATCCCCAATGTGCAGTATTGAGAAGTGGGACCTTTAAGAGGTGATTTGATCATGAGGTCTCTGCCTTCATGAATGGACTAATCCATTCACGGGTTAATGGATTAATGTGTTGTCATGAGAGAGGAACTGGTGGCTTTACAAGAAGAGGAACAGAGACCTGAGTTAGCAAGTTAACACGCTCAGCTTCCTCACCATGTGATGCCCTGTGCTGCCTTGGGATGCTGCAGAGAGTTGCCAGCAGCAAGAAGGTTCTTAAGAGATGCCCCCTTGACCTTGGGCTTCCCAGCCTCCACAACTGTAAGAAATGAATTCCTTTTCTTTATAACTTATCCTGTTTCAGGCATTCTGTTATAAGCAACAGAGAATGAACGAAGACAGAAAATTGGAACCAAGAAGTGGGATTTTGCTGATGACAAATACCTGAAAATGGGGAAGCAGCCTTGGAACTAGGTAATGAGCAGGGGCTGGAAGAGTTTGAAGGAGCAGGCTATAAAGTGACTGTATTTCAGTGAATGGAGTATTAAGGGTGATTCTGGCGAGACTCAGAAAACAAAAAGACAAGGGAACATTTGGAACTTCTTAGAGATTTGTTAAATGATTGTAACCAGAATACGGACAGAAATATGGACAGTAAAGGCCATTCTGCTGAGATTTGAGATGGAACTGAGGAAGGTGGTATTGGAAAATGGAGTAAAGGCCATCCTTGTTATAAATTGGCAAAGAACTTGGCTGAACTGTGTCCATGCCTGAGGGCATTGTGGAGGGCCAAACTTGAGATTAATGAACTAGGGTATCTGGCAAAAGAAATTCCTAAGCCAAATATAGAAGGAGCTACATGATTACATTTGACAACTTATGCTGATATTCAGGAGCAAAGGAATAATTTAAAGGTAGAATTTATCATGAAAAGGGAAGCAGAGTGGAAGGATTTGGATAACTCTCAGCCTGACCACATGAAGAGTAAAAAAGCATGTTCAGCAGAGGAAACCAAGGGTGCAGCCCAGTGACTGTTTGCTAAAGAGATTAGTTTGGATAAAAGGGAGACAGATACCATTCCTTTAGACAAGGGAAGAAAGATCCCAAAGGCATTTCAAAGATCTTAGAGGGTGCCCCTCCCATCACAGGCCCAGAGGCATAGGAGGACAGAATAGTTTCAGAGGACAGGTCAGGGTACTCTCCACAGGCTCACTGCCCAGGGCCACCTCAAGGGAGTCCCACCGGCAAGATGGCTCTCACCAGGTATGCCTCTTTGACTTTGGACTTCCCAGGCTTCATAACTGTAAGAAATAAATTTTTTTCTTTATAAATTACCCATTTTTAGGTATTCTGTTATAAGCAACAGAAAATGGACTAAGATACACACCTTGTCAAACTCCATGTCTACCATTTTCTTCTTCAAAAATCCTGCAGGTGGAATGCAATAAGCAGATCCCACCTGTGCATAGGCTAACAGGGAATCTCAGTTACCAAGGTGGACACACACTCAAAAGATCTACATTTGAAAAAGAAAAAACCCAGCAAACAAAAAAAGGGTATAATGTTCAAGAAACATCAAAACCCGAGGCCGAGTACAGTGGCTCACACCTGTTATCCTAGCATTTGGGAAGCAGAAGCAGGAGGATCGCTTGAGCCAGGGAGGTTGAGGCTGCAGTGAGCCATGATCACACCAGTGCACTCTGCCCTGGGTGACAAAGTCTCTAAGTAAAGGAAAAAGGAAAAAAAATTTAAAAAGGACAAGTTATAAAAATAGTTTAGAACAAATATAATTAACATTTATAGAGAGACATGAGAATTTTGCATCTATTAGAGAGGAATCAACTAGGAATTGTGATTAAAGATGGAAGAAAAATGCACATTTGGGCCAAGTGTGGTGGCTCATGCCTATAATCCCAGCAATTTGGGAGGCTGAGGCAGGGTGATCGCCTAAGTTCAGGAGTTAAAGACCAGCTTGGGCAACATGGTGAAACCCTGTCTCTACAAAAAATAAAAATTAGCCAGGTGTGGTAGTGCACACCTGTAGTTCCAGCTACCCAGGAGGCTGAGGTGGGAGGATCACTTGAGCCCAAGAGGTTGAGGCTGCAGTGAGCCTTGATTGTGCCACTGCACTCCAGCCTGGGTGACAGAGCAAAATCCTGTCCAAAAAAAAAGAAAGAGAGAGATTGAGAGAGAGAAAGAGAGAAGAAAAGAAAGGAGGTAAGAAGGAAAGAAAGATGCACATTTGACCCCTCTTTTGAAATTTTATTAAAATACCTGTTAAAAGACTTAAAAGGGTATATATTTATAAAAACAAAAAGTAGGAGGTGTGTTTGACCATCAGCATGGTCAGTATGGAAGATTTTTCATACATTTTTGAAGAAATTGGAAGGATATTGACTGAAGAAGCAGCAGCCTAGAATATCCATGGAAAGGGACTGCAGCCAAAGGAGACAGCTGCCTTCCAGCAGAATACCACAGAGTAGCCAGAACTAGCGATAGCAAGTAAGAGAGAAGATAAAAGGTAAAGTTGATGGAAATCAAGAAAATACATCGAAGGTCTATATGGTATATGGAATAGTTTGCCTTTGTACTCAAAAGGACCTATAACTAGATACTTTCTTTGAGGAAAAAATAGAGAATTCTTTCTAGAAATTGATACACTCTTTAGTTAATATCAGAGAGATTTGAGAAGTAATCAATAAAACATTCATGAGAGCAGAATATTTGGCAAAGGAGCAATCAGAATAAGAGAGAGCTCTTGGAAATTAAAACTATTAACTTTTTTGTTTAAAATTTTGGAAGATAAATATAAGGACATCTAATCTATTGAACAAAAAGATAAATAAATAGAAAATATGAGACACTGAGGATTAAATCTACAAGTCCAACGTTTGATCAATATGAGTTCCAGGAAAAAAAAAGAAAATGGAAGAATTAAATTGGTTAAAGAAATATTAGGAACTCACACCTGTAGTCTCAGCACTTTGAGAGGCTGAGGCAGGAGGATCGCTTGAGGCTGGAGGATCACTTGAGGCCAGGAGTTTGAGACCAACCTGGGCAACATAGTGAGACTCCGTTCCTACAAGAAATGAAAAAAAATACCTGGGCATGGTGGCACGTGCCTATAGTCCTAGCTGCACAAGAGGCTGAGTTGGGAAGATCGCTTGCACCCAGGAAATTGAGGTTATAGTGGCCTGTGATCACGGCACTGCACTCCAGCCTGGACAATAGAGCAAATCTCTGTCTCTATTAAAAAGAAAAGAAAATGGTAAAACAATAAAACAAATAAGTCCAAATATATAAATAATTACAATAAATATGAATAAGTTTAATTCATCTATTAAGAAGTATATTCTTTTTTTTTTTTTTTTTTTGAGACCAAGTTTTGCTCTTGTTGCCCAGGCTGGAGTGCAGTGGCATGATCTCGGCTCACTGCAGCCTCCACCTCCCTGGCTCAAGCAATTCTCCTGCCTCAGCTTCCCAAGTAGCTGGGATTACAGGTGCCCACCACCACGCCTGGCTAATGTTTTGTATTTTTAGTAGAGATGAGGTTTTGCCATGTTGGCCAGGCTGGTCTCGAACTCCTGGCCTCAGGTGATCTGCCCGCCTCAGCCTCCCAAAGTGCTGGGATTACAGGCCTGAGCCACCGTGCCCAGCCAGAAATAAAATCTTAATAGGCAAATGCTAATAAGGAGGAAACAGATGTGGTAATAGTAATGACAGTCAAAATAGAATTCCAGCCTAGTGCAGTGGCTTGTGCCTGTAATTTCAGCTACTCAGGAAGGGAAGTTGAAGCAGAAGGACTGCTTGAGACCAGGAGTTCAAGACCAGCCGGGCAACATAGTGAGACCTTATCTCTAAAAATATAAAGATAAAAATAAAATTCTAAGTGAATTATATTTGAGGGCAATATATATTTCATCTTTATAAAAGTTACAGACTACCTAGAAGATGTTAAATTAATGAATCCTTGTGGATCTAAAGACATTGTTTTAAAATATAAAAGCAAATAACTAGTGGAAAGAGTAGACTAGGTAAATCCACCATCAGAGTAAAAGATTTTTATCATACCTCTTCCATAAATAGATAGATTAAATAATAAAAATAGAGAAAAAGATTTAAATAAGTGATTTTAAAATTCTCAATTTATCTATAGATGGTGTAGAACTTGAACCTAATAAGCAAATAGTACTAATTATTTTCAACCATACTTGGAGCATTGACAAAAATTGACCATGTATTATGCCACAAAGGAAATCTCAATGAAGAGAAAAAAGGCAAAGATTTTATAGTACATTCTGCTTGCCACAATGCATTAAAATTAGAAATTAACATAAAAGGACAGCAAAAATATCCTCTTGGAAATTAAGGGGAAAAATCACATTTTTGAATAAATCTTGAGTTAAAAGAAAATAAACACAAAAATTACAAACTAATTAAAAATGAAAGTTAAACAACTAGAATACATAGAACAAAGCCAATAGAACTTAGAGAACTTTTATATTTTCAAGTACTTTTATTTTTTAAAAAGAAATATTTAAAATAATCCTAAACTTAATCTTACAATTTAGTAAGCAAACAAATTACAAATTAAAAGATAAAGAAGAGAATTCATAAAGATAATAGAGGAAATTAAAAATTAAAAACAAATAAAAAATCAGTAGAGTAATTGATAAAACCAATAGCTGGTTATGTGAAAAGATAAACAGACAAATGTTTAGAAGATCAAATTAAAAAACACAAATTAATAATATTAGGTCCCAATAAGAGGTCATAACAATTGGTATAGACTTAAAATATATATATGATTAATATATATTCAGTAAAATAGCTGACAAGATGGAGAATTTCACCAGAGACTGAAACCTATGAAAATGCATCAAATGTAAATCCTAGAACTGAAAAGTACAATAATGGAAATTGAGAACTCTTAGATTGGTTTAACAGTGGATTAAACACAGCAGAGGGCAGGATTAGTGAACTGAAAAACTAGATTATTTGTTAAGATCTAGTATAAAACATGGGAAAATGTGTTGAAAATTCAGAAAAGAATGTAAGAGACAATGTGGGGAGAGTGGTAGAAATACTGATATGTAATTGGGCCCCAGAAGGAAAGGAGAGAGATAATGGGGTAGACACAGCAATATATTAGGATATTTTGGCTGAATATTTTCCCAAATAAATGAATGTTATCAATCTGTAGATTCCAGCTCTACAAAACCCAAACAAGATAAATTTAAAAGAAAATAATACATGGGGATATCTTACTCAAATCCCAAACATTGACAAAGAGAAAATCTTTAAAATGTATAGCTTAAAAAGACATATTACCTTCAAAACAGCAACAATAACACCTGACTTTTCTTGAAACAGAGTCTCACTCTGTCGCCCATGCTGGAGTGCAATGGTGCGATCTCGGTTCACTGCAAACTCCGCCTCTGGGTTCACACAATTCTCTGCCTCAGCCTCCAGAGTAGCTGGGATGACAGGCGCCTGCCACCACGCCAGGCTAAATTTTTTTTTTTTATTTTTAGTAGAGATGGGGTTTCACCATCTTGGCCAGGCTGGTTTTGAATTCCTCACCTCGTGATCCACCCGCCTCGGGCTCCCAAAGTGCTGGGATTACAGGTGTGAGCCACCGCGCCCGGCCTACACCTGACTTTTCAACAAAAATAATGGAAGTTATAAAAAGTCGAATATCTTTAAGGAAGCTAACCTAAAATTGTATACCCAGCAAAAGATTCCTCAAAAATGAAGATAAGATAAAAATGTATTTATAAACCAAAAACTGAGGGAAAAATTACCACTAACAGACCCACACAAAGAATTGCTAAAGGGAATTCTTCATGCCAAAGAGAAAATGATCTCAGATGGATGCATGGAAATGCAGAAATAAATGAAGAGCAATGGAAAGAATAAATATAATGTCAATATAGAAAATTCAATTGTATTCCTATATTATAGCCATAATAAAGTAAAACTTTTAGATGATAAAATGTACAATTACCTGAAGAAACACTAAATACACAGGAATAAATCTGAAATAGTATAAGATCTCTACATATCACTGGGCGGGGTGGCTCACGCCTGTAATCCAAGCACTTTGGGAGGCCAAGGCAGGTGGATCACTTGAGGTTAGGAGTTTGAGGCCAGCCTGGCTAACATGGTGAAACGCTGTCTCTACTGAAAATACAAAAATTAGCCAGGCGTGGTGGCAGGCGCCTGTAATCCCAGCCACTCGGGAGGCTGAGGCAGGAGAATCACTTGAACCCAGGAGGCAGAGATTGCAGTGAGCTGAGATCGTGCCACTGCACTCCAGCCTAGGCGACAGAGCGAGACTCTGTCTCAAAAAAAAAAAAAAAAAGATCTGGCTGGGCGCAGTGGCTCACACCTGTAATCCCAGCACTTTGCGAGGCTGAGGCGGGTGGATCCCCTGAGGTCAGGAGTTCATGACCAGCCTGGACAACATGGTGAAACCCCATCTCTACTAAAATACAAAAAATTAGCCAGGCATGGTGGTTCATGCCTGTAGTCTCAGCTACTCAGGAGGCTGAGGCAGGGGAATTGCTTGAACCCGGGAGGCAGAGATTGCAGTGAGCTGAGATCATGCCACTGCACTCCAGCCTGGCAACAGAGCAAGACTCTGTCAAAAAAACAAAACAAAACAAAACTACATATCAAAATATGTAATATTTCTGAGAGGAATAATAGAAAACCTAAATAAATGGAGAGCTGCACCAAATTCATGGCTGGAAAGACTTATTAATGAAAACATGTGAAGTCTTCCCAAATTCATGTATAGATTCATACAGTCCAGTAAAAATTTCAGCATTTTTGGGTAAAAATTGACATGCTGATTTCAAATTTATGTGTAATTTCAAAAGGTCAAAAATGCCAAGAGAATCTTAAAGAAGAACAAGGCTAGAAGGCCTCTACCTACTAGATATCACATCTTATTATTAAGATAAAATAATTGTTAGAATAAAATGGTATCGCTTTGGCTCCAAGATCAACAAATAGATTAATGGAAAAGAATAGTGTCCAGAAAAAGACCCATACATATGTAGTCACTTGATTTGTGACAAAGGTAATATTACAGTACAGTGAGGAAAGGGTGATTTTGTCAATAAACTGTGCTGTACCAATTGGATATTTATAGGGATGACAGTGTATCTGTACTCCTACCTTACCTATACCCAAACATCAATTTTACATAGATTTTATACTTAGGGAAAAAATAAAGCTTCTAGAACATGATGTAAGATAATACGATCCTGAGGTAGGCAAAGGGTTTTTAAGCTGGACAAAAATCACTGATAATAAAGAAAAAGATTGTTTAATTGTGTCTTGTTAACATTGAGAATTTCTCTTAATAAAAAGACAGTATTAAGAGAGTAAAAAGGCAAGCTACTCAATGGTAAAATATTATATATATGTATATATATGTAAATATACACATACACACATATAAAAAGAAGGATTTGTACCCAGAATACGTAAAGAATCCATGTACAATCCCCCAAAAAATTGACCAAAATTTTGACCAGACTTTTTATAAAGGAGGATATATAAATGAGTAATAAACATAAAAGAGAAACTCAACATCATTATCAAAGAAGTTCAAATTAAGACAATAATAAGATAGAATTCCATATCTTTCAAAGTGGTTAAACTTTTTAAAGGTGGAGGATATGGAGTTACTGGATATTTCATTTGCTACTGATAGGGGTATAAATTGGGGCTACCATTTACTGTTGGGCTTCATATAATAAAGCTAAACATATACATACCCTATGACCCAGCAAAATATACACTTTTAGGTGTATACCCAGTAGAAAATGTGTGTGTGTGTGTGTGTGTGTGTGTGTGTGTGTATGGTAAATACATATATTTAACAAAAGACTTGTATGACAACATTTATAGCAGCATGATTTAAAATAGCACCAAACTACAATCAACCTTATTATCCATCAAAAGCAAAATGTATATAAATTGTAGTATACTCATACAATGGAATAATAATATTGCAATGAAAATGAACAAAGTACTGCCACACAACAATTTTTGTTGTTGTTGTTGTTTTTTGAGACAGAGTGTAAGTCTGTCACTCAGGCTGGAGTGCAATGGCGTGAACTCGGCTCACTGCAACCTCCACCTCCCGGGTTCAAGCAATTCTCCTGCCTCAGCCTCCTGAGTACCTGGGATTACAGGCGCCTGCCACCACACCTGGCTAATTTTTGTATTTTTAGTAGAGATGGGGTTTCGCCACTTTGGCCAGGCTGGTCTTGAATTTCCGACCTCAGGTGATCTGCCCACCTTGGCCTCCCAAAGTGCTGGGATTACAGGCATAAGCCACTGCGCCAGGCCAACTTAGACAATCTAAATGATAATCGTGTTGATTTGGCCAGGCATGGTGGCTCATGGCACTTTGGGAGTCCAAGGTGGTTGAATTTGCTTTAGCTCAGGAGTTTGAGACCAGCCTGGGCGATGTAGTGAGACCTCGTCTCTATGAAAAATTTAAAAATTTAGTTGGGTGTGATGGCATGAACCTATAGTTCCAGCCACTTGGGAAACTGAGGTGGGAAGTTCACTTGAGCCTGGGAGGTCAAGGCTGCAGTGAGCAGTGATCATGCCACTGCATTCCTGCCTGGGTGAGTGAGTGAGACCTTGTCTCAAAACAAAAACAAAAACAAATATAATGTTGATCTAAAGCAAGATACACAAAAGAACATATTATATTATTTCATTTATATAAAATTCAAAAAATAGGCAAAACTGCCTTATATTATTAGAATGTTGGACAGTGGTTATGTTATGGGATCTTTGGGTTGTCAATTTTCTTCCTAGAAACCTCTGTGGCCAATAACGCCTTTGTTCAAGTTCTTGTCCTGCGTCCAGGAAGAATGAGGTACACAGACAAGTGAAGGATGAACAAGGCAAAGATAAACTTTATTAAGTGTTAGAACAGCTCAGAGGAGACCCTCAGTGGGTGGCTCCTCTCTGCAGATCCTCCAGTCAAGTGTTCAGCTCTCAGCATAGAGGAGGCCCTGGGGAGGGTAGCTCCTCTCTGCCCGCTGGTCGTCCCATCATCTGCTGCTCTCAGCAGAGAGGAGGCCCTGGAGAGGGTGGCTCTTCTCTGCAGACAGGTTGTTTGGAGGTCTCTGCAGGCCTCTCAAACTGTCAGCAGATGGTAGCTCTTCTCTGCAGCTGGTTGTCCCCTCATCTCTGTCCTCTGCATCCTCTGTCCTGCTCTGGCCATCCTCTCTAGTCCTGTGGCTCATAGGGTAGTAAGTACATGCAGATTGGTCCATGGGTGGTCATAGGCAGCAGGGAGTCCCCACTCTGGTGTGTGGGACTGGTGGCCTGGCCCTCAGCTTTCAGGCCCTCCATGGCCTGAAGGTGGTGCCTTACTGGGGACCCCACCCCCTTCTGCCCAGCAACCTGTCTGCCTTCCGCTGCCATTCATGGCCCAGGTGTTCAGCCCAACCCCACTTGGAGAGATCTGAGCAGGCGCTGGGAGAGAAGAGAGGTCAGGCAGTGGGAGCAGACACTCCTAAGCCTGCAGGGACTGAGGGAGGCGCCTTCCTGGGCACCCGAGGGTGCAGGCTGCAGAGATGGCCGGGTCCTGTGCCTGGGAGGGTGGCCACAGCTGTACCTGGGAGCTCCTGCCCTGCCAACTCAGGGATCCCGCTTGTTCCCAACTCCTGCCTGCTCCATGCAGCGGGGACCTGGTCTGCAGCTGTTGGTCGTGGGGGCTGCAGCTGCACCCGGGAGGGCAGATCCTGCCTGCTCCTGGCCTCCTCCAAGAGCACAGGGAGGCTCAGATGCACAGCCATGGTTTGGGCGGCTGCAGCCCTGCCCAGGAGGGTGGAGCTTCTACCTGCTCCATAGAGCATGAGGCCTGGGTCTGCAGCTGCAGTTTGGGGGGGCTGCAGTGGTACCTGGGTAGCTCCCACCCCAATTCAGAAAGGGCGGGCCTCCCACTGGCTCCATGGAGTGCCCAGGCCCAGCGGGGCCTCCCTGCTGCAGCTAGTGTGATGGTAGCATCCGCTGCCATCAGTTATGTTTGAGAGGAGTAGTGACTGGGTAGGAATACAATGGAGATTTCTGAGCTGGTGGTAATCATGTCTTCAAATGGGCTAGGGTTACATGGGCAGGCTCACTTTTTTTGTTGTTTGTTTGTTTTGTTTTGTTTTGTTTTGTTTTTTGAGACAGAGTCTTGCTCTGTGTCTCAGGCTGGAGTGCAGTGGTGCAATCTTGGCTCACTGCAACCTCCACTTCCTGCCTTCAAGCGATTCTCGTGCTTCAGCCTCCTGAGTAGCTGGGATTATAGGCATGTGCCACTATGCCCAGCTAATTATTGTATTTTTAATAGAAATGGAGTTTCACCATGCTAGCCAGGCTAGTCTTGAACTCCTGACCTCAAGTGATCTGCCCACCTTGGCATCCCAAAGTGCTGGGATTACAGGTGTGAGCCACCTCTCCTAGCCATCACTTTGTAAAAATTAGTGGAGCTATATATACATTTGATTTATGCATTGTTCTGTATTCATGTTTATACTTCAACAAAAAAGTTTACTTAAAAAAAGATACTAGATTTTTCCAAATTAGATTGTCAACACTGAAAAAGTTTGATGACATCAAATGATGATATAAAAAAATGGGTACACTGCATTAGGAATGTAAACTGTTATAGCTTTTTTTGGAGGGCCATAGGTCAGTATCTATTAAGTTTTTATATGCATATGCCCCTTTATTCAGGGATTTAACTTCTTTTTTTTATTTTTATTTATTTTTATTTTATTTTTTTTTTTTGAGACAGAGTCTCACTCTGTCCCTAGGCTGGAGTGCAGTGCCGTGACCTCGGCTCACTACAACCTCCGACTCCCTGGTTCAAGTGATTCTTCTGCCTCAGCCTCCCGAGTAGCTGGGATTACAGGCATGTGCCATCACGCCCAGCTAATTTTTGTATTTTTAGTAGAGACAGGGTTTCACTATGTTGGCCTGGATGGTCTCAATCTCCTGACCTTGTGATCCGCCTGCCTTGGCCTCCCAAAGTGCTGGGATTACAGGCATGAGCTGCTGCGCCTGGCCCAGAGATTTAACTTCTTGATAGCTATTCCGGAGAAATCCACACAAGTGTAGAAGAGGCAAATAGAAGCATATATATTGGAAACAATGTAAATGTCTATCAGTAGCAGAGTGGATAAATAAACTATGATGCATTCATTATGGAATACTCTGTAACAGCAAGAATGAGGTAGTTCTTTATTTAGTGAAATGGAAATATCTCCAAGACAATACATGAAAAAACCAAGTTACAGAACAGTACACAGAGCATACTATCATTTACACTAAAAAAGGCACATTTAAACTCTTAACCCAGTGTCTAATAAAAAGTTAAACAATGTTTGTGTGGTAGTATGTATGTTGTGTGGTACTTAGATTTTGAAAAACAGTTATTAATAATTTCGTGAAAAAAATTCTGCTCTGGTAGCAAAAGAACAGCGGTGAGAGCTCTTTCAATACAATAATTACAAATTGAGCATTTCTTCATTTTTAAAAACTTAACTGAGTACCTGTAGAATCATTTTCATCAGCTGAGACTTTTTAAAATTAAATTTTCTATTTCATGATAGATGAAGTTGTAGGTTATACAACCTACAACCTTCAGGTAGATGCATGAAGTTATAGGAAATTGAGAGTACTCAGAGCAATCCTGTGTACCCTCAAAGCTAACACTTCAAAAACTATCATACAATATCACAAGTGGAATAATGGCATTGATACAACCCACCAATCTTCAAGATTTCCCCAGTTTTATTTGTGTGTGTGTGTATATTTAGTTCATGAAATTTTAATGCATGTGTAGTTTCATGTTTCCACCACCACAGTAAAGATACAGAGCAGTTCTGTCTCCCTGAAAATCTCTCCTCTTTTCCTTATTTTTTTTTTCTGTTTGTTTGTTTTTTCTTTGTTTTTTTGAGACGAAGTTTCGCTTTTGTTGCCCAGTCTGGAGTGCAATGGCCTGGTCTCGGCTCACTGCAACCTCCGCCTCCCGGGTTCAAGAGATTCTTCTGCCTCAGCCTCCCGAGTACCTGGGATTACAGGTGCCTGCCACCACGCCCGGCTAATTTTTGTATTTTTAGTAGAGATGAAGTTTCACCATGTTGGTCAGGCTGGTCTCAAACTCATGACCTCAGGCAATCCGCCGGCCTTGGCCTCCCAAGTGCTGGGATTACAGGCCTGAGCCACCGTGCCCGGGCCTCTTGTCTTTTCATAACCAAACCCACCTTTCTTTTCCCACTCCTGCTCCCCAAGATGCAGTGTTTTTTGTTGTTGTTTGTTTGTTTGTTTGTTTGTTTTTGAGACGGAGTCTCCCTCTGTCGTCCAGGCTGAAGTGCAGTGGTGCCATCTCAGATCACTGCAACCACCACCTCCTGGGTTCAAGCAATTCTCCTGCCTCAGCCCCGGCCCCCCCCACCAGTAGCTGGGATTACAGGCATGTGCCACCACGCCCAGCTAGTTTTTGTATTTTTAGTAGAGAGGGTTTCACCATGTTGACCAGGCTGGTCTCGAACTCCTGACCTTAGGTGATCCACCCCCCTCGGCCTCCCAAAGTGCTGGGATTACAAGCGTAAGCCACTGTGCACAGCCCCCAAGACGTAATTTTAAACCATCATTAATTTTTATAATAACCATGATAGGCCAGGCACGGTGGCTCATGCCTGTAATCCCAGCACTTTGGGAGATGGAGGCGGACAGATCACTTGAGGTCAGGAGTTCCAGACTAGCTTGGCCAATATGGTGAAACCCTGTCTCTACTAAAAATACAAAAATTAGCCGGGTGTGGTGGTGCCGGCCTGTAATCCCAGCTACTCAGGAGGCTGATGCAGGAGAATCACTTGAACAGAGGAGGTGGAGGTTGCAGTGAGCAGAGATTACACCACTGCATTCCAGCTTGGGCAACAGAGCCAGACTGTTTAAAAAAAATTTTTTTTTAATGATACTCATGATTAAAATAACTATGTAATTTATCTAAATTATTGTTTACAAGCATTTATCTAAGTAAATTGAATAAACGGTGTCTACATGTTTAGTAGAAAACAAATGTTTAGTAGCTCTGGCAGAATTCATCTCGTTGCTTTTTAAGAGATTAATAAACAATGAATACATTGTAGAGGAAAGAAGTATGTTTTCACTTTGAAACCTTTTTAAAAATTTTTCTTTAGCCATTTAGTATTAATAACAAGGGAAGTAGTATTAATAACAAGGGAAGAGGGGTTTCTACTCCTTTTCTTTTTTCTTTGCTCTTCTTCCTCATTTCATCCCTTGGAGACTGTCTATAGTCCCACATTTTGTCCAGTTCTGAATCTGTGTAATTTTGACTCTATGGCAGAAACTGTTTATTGCTGACTATATATTTGTTCTCTCTTCTCTCAAATAAACAGAGCCCCAACTTTTTACTGAGCACAATATAGCCAAAAGATGACATTGCCCAGCCTCTTTCGCAGATAGCTGTGGCTATTCCAGGATCCCAGAAAATGGTAGCCACAAATGAAGGCCTCTGAAGCAGAACTGCCCTGGATCTTTACTGTGCTGGTGCCCTCTCGGACTTTCTCTTGCCCTTCTGTCTCTGGCCTCTCATTCTCCCCCGAGGCATGGAAACTAGAATTCCTCTTCCCCCAGGTGGGTCATAGAAGCCAGCAACAAAACCTAAAAATATCACTTTAACTTTCTCTTTCTCCCAGCCTTTCTGTATAAAAACTGGCCATAAAGAAATGATCTGACCTGCCTCGTTTGACTGTTCCAGATTGTTGAAACCCATTCTGGAGAGGCTTCTACCCCACATTTAGACTGTTGAATCCCATTGCAGAGCGGGTCCTATCCCACATCCAGAAGGAAGGAAGGCACAGAGGTCAAGAAGAATCTAGATAGACAGCATTGCTGAGTTTCTCCCACTCAGTCTATAGCATTAGATCACACTCTTTTTTTATCCTGTCATATTTGTACATGGCTGTTCATACTTGGTTGAACCTAAGCATAAAAGTGGACAATTTCCCCTGTATCTTTTATTTATTTTATTTATTTTCACTTTTTTTAGGGACAGGGTCTCACACTGTCACTCGAGCTGGAGCTCGGTGGCACAATCACAGCTCATGCAGCCTCAAACTCCTGGGCCCAGCATACCTGGCTAATTTTAAAATTTTTTGTACAGATGGAATCTTGCTTTGTTCCTAAGGCTGACCTTTAAACTCTTGGCCCCAAGGCATACTCCCTCCTCAGCCTCCCAAAGTGCTGAGGTCACAGGCATGTGACACTGTGCCCAGCCTCCCCTTCAGGTCTTCATTCTGCAGTCTCCTGTGTACGTGTAAAATTATGATCAAATAAATTTGTATGCCTTTTCTCCTATTAACCTGCCTTTTTTGTCAGCGATTATCAGTGAAACTTCAGAGGACAAAGGGGAAGTTTTCCTTGGCCCCTCCAGTTTTGGTGCTGTGAACAGGATACCAAAGCTGCTCTGTTCTTCTGGAAGCTGCAATGAAGGGAACCAAGGACCTGACGAGCCAGCAGAAGGGTAAGAAATTCTTACCAGTCAGGCTCCCGGCCTCTCTCCCTCTGTGGAATCTGGTAGAGCCGATGGTAAAAATCACTGTTTGTCTCATTTTCATCTCCAAAATCTTGATTAATGGGAAAAAAGGATTTGTGTGACTAGTTTTGGGTGTAGCGACTCTGGTGTCACATTGTTCGGTCCCTTTCCTTCCAGAAATAGTCTTTGTCTTTCCGTGTTGTTGTGTCATAAAGAAGGATGCCATAGGGTAGGACATGGGCCTAAACCCCCATAAACTCTCTATTTGAGCTGGCACTGCAGACTGATCAGTTTTGCGGTTCTGACTAGACCTGTGTCTATAAACTTTGCTGTAGTCCCCAAAATAAAAACCAGATGAAGTTCTCCTATTGTCTTATTTCATGTCCGTATAAGACCTTGACTTTTGAGAGCATTTTCTCTTGGTCCTTGCGATTTTAGGGAGCATGATTTTCAGGTCACATTAGGTGACCAGTCTAAAAATGGCTGGTCACATAAGATTTTAAGCAGTATACTTTTTGTTCCAACTATGTCAAGCTCTCAGGGGAGTTTGTCTTAAGTTCCATCTGTAAGGGGCTCCTGTTGCCTGGTTAGGCTGGGAAAATTCTAATCCCAGGAGGGCCTACCTGGTGCCAGTGGATTAACGGGTCTGTGACTGGTGGTCCCTGGCAAATTTGTTGGTTACTAGTGGCACCATATGCACAAACACCAGCCTTAATAGTCTGTGGTGGGCTAGGCGCTGTGGCTCCCGCCTGTAATCCCAGCACTTTGGGAGGCCAAGGTGGGCAGATCATGAGGTCAGGAGATCGAGACCATCCTGGCTAACACGATGAAACCCCATCTCTACTAAAAATACAAAAAATTAGCCGGGTGTGGTGGCGGGCGCCTGTAGTCCCAACTACTCAGGAGGCTGAGGCAGGAGAATGGCGTGAACCCGGGAGGCGGAGCTTGCAGCGAGCAGAGATTGCGCCGCTGCACTCCAGCCTGGGCGACAGAGCGAGACTCTTAAAAAAAAAAAAAAAAAAAAGGCTGTGGCGGCAAGAGTCTTTGTTATCTTAAGTCTACTTCTGAGTGAATTTTCGGGGATCATGGAGACTGTCTCCTCCATATGCTCTCAAGGAACACCTCTTGTTTATATAGTAAAAACTTATTCTAAACCTGGAAAATTATCTCCTGGACTTTTCATGAAGAGGCTTATTGTTGAGTCACTACTGGAATTTGTAAACCATTGGAAATTCTAATCATCATTGGCCAAAAGATGGATCCTTTAAATTAGAAAGAACTTTAATTTTTTTTTCTTAAAAAGAAGATTTTGAAGATCTCTCATTCTAAACAATTGTCTTACTTGTATTTATGGGACAATCAAATTAAAGAAAGACACAATAGTGTCTTGGCTTAGAAATTCTCTTGACAAAATTAAAATGCAAAAATCTAACCCAAAACAAAATTAAAATCCTTTGTACACTCAAACTGCCTGCTTTGAATTCCCTGTGGGATTTACAAATAAGGCATTCCACCTTGTGGTGCAGTGGCTAAGATTCTGTGCTTTCACACCTGTGGCCTGGGTTTGATTCCTTGTCAGAGAATCAGTCCCTGTAGTACTTGTAAGCTCTTTAACTCAACAGCACAAACATTTATAAAACTTGGTTTAATATTTGTGTGACTCTTGACTTTTGGGGTACCCATTTGTTATTGATGGACAAATGTCCACAAAAAAGGTAGACAGGATATCCACTGCAGCTGGAGTGAGAGACAAGGGGTGGGTTAGCTCTACCATGAAGCAGCAGCAGAAAGGAAAAAAAATCTATCAACTATTTTTATATCCATCCATATAGCCATCCATCCATTCATCAATTTAAATAGTTACAGCTATTTTGGCATAAGTCCAAATTTTTGTACAGCTCAAAGTGTAGTAAGTCTCTATTTTATTTATTTACAGTCTAGAATAATGTCACCATTATCACAGAAATGACATCTACATTTTTCTTAAGTTAAAGTTTGAGACCTGGGCATGATGGCTCACTCCTGTAATCCCAGCACTTTGGGAGGCAGAGGTGGGCAGATTGCTTGAGCTCAGGAGTTCAAGACCAGCCTGGGCAACATAGTGAAACCCCATCTCTACAAAAAATACAAAAATTAGCTGGATGTGGTGCCATGGGCCTGTGGTCCTGGCTACTTGGGAGGCTGAGGTGGGAGAATCCCTTGAGCCTGGGAGGACAAGGCTGCAGTGAACTATATGATTGCACCACTACTACTGCAGCTTGGGCAATAGAATGAGACCCTGTCTCGAAAAAGGAATAAAAATAAAATTTACATAAATAAATAAATAAACGTTAAAGTTTGAAAACTTAATTTACCAGTTATTTTTCTTATTTAATTAGTAATACATTACTTCTTTTCAGGTCTCAGTTTTGGATTGTAACTAACCACTGTTCTCTATTGGAGGCATAGTGCCTTAATAAATGTATTATTTTGTCTACTAAACCATGTGTTTGTTGCCAACTTGCAGTCTAGCAGTAAAGAAGCTAATTTTTTCCTGAGTTTAAGATTATGTTGAAAAATAGAATAGCTTATAACACTTTATGATATTATGTATTATACCAAACAGAGATGAAACTAAATAAGTTTACAACCTCTTAACCTTTGCACAAATGCTATCATTTATTTATTCATTTGTGCATTACTTTACTTCATGGAAGGAATATATTTATCATTTATTTATTTGTTTTTCAAACAGAGTTTCAAAAAAATTTTTTTTTTAGAATATGCAGTGTTTGTAAAACTACAACAGCAGCAGCAACAACAGTTTAAGAATAAGATTAGCCCACATATTATCAAAATAGTATTTTCAGGTCTGCTTTCTTACATCTTGTGAGAATGTACAGTCTGGATACTATCTTACTGTTTCAGTAAGCCTTGGAATTGTTTTGCAAAAGGACGACGGGAATGAAAAGAATCGTTAAGTTTTCACTGGAGAGAGTTATTCCCCTCGGTTATCCCTGGAATCTGGAAACGTTATAGTTTATAAACTTGTTTAAATAAAAGGTTTATGCAATGATTCTTGTTATGCCTTTTTGATTTCTCCTGGAACTTCACGATAACAATATTTATTTTTTGTGAACTTTACTTAATCAGGAGTCATTTCAGATAACTGAGTCATACCCTCTTGTCTCTTTCTCCTTTCAATTCTGTCAGTATTTGCTTCATGTATTTTGGGGCTCTGTGGTTAGGTGTTATATGTGTATAATTGTTATATTTTCAGATGTATTAACCTTTTTATTATGATTAGATGTCCTTCCTTGTCTTAATGTGCCTTGTCATAAAGGCTATTTCGTCTTATATTCATATAGCCATTCCATCTCTTTCATAGCAGCTATTTATGCATGCTATTCAACCTACTGTATATTTTAAACTAAACTGTGTTTCTTTTAGGCAACATGTAGTTAGATCTTGTTTTTTTTTTAAATACATCCTGACAATTTTTGTCTTTTGATTAAACTGTTTAGTTCATTCACATTCAGTGTAGTTATTGGTATGTTTGGATTTGTCTATTTTGCTATTTCCTTTCTATATGTCTTATTTCTTCTTTTTCCTCTGTTCCCCTTTTACTGCCTTCTTTTGTTTTAAATCAATATTTTAATTCATTTAGTGAGATATAATTCACATACCTTTAAATTCACCCCTTTAAAGTGTACAATTCAGTGGTTTTTAGTATATTTATAGAGTCATTATCTAATTTCAGAACATTTTAATTACTCCCAAAAGAAATCCTGTATCTATAAGCAGCCACTCCCATTTCCCTCTCCCTCATCCCCTGACAACTACTTATTTATATTTGTATTTTTGTTTGCTTGTTTGAGACAGGGTTTCATTCTGTCACTCAGGCTGAAGTGCAGTGGTGTGATCATGGATCACTGCAGCCTTGACCTCCCAGGCTCAAGCAATCCTTCCACCTCAGCCTCCTGAGTAGCCGGGACTACAGATGTGTGACACCACATCCAGCTAATTTAAAAAAAATTTGTGCAGTCAGGGGTCCCACTATGTGGCCCATGCTTGTCTTAAAGTCTTGGTCTCTAGCAATCCTCCTGCCTTGGCCTCCCAAAGTGTTGGTATTGCAGGTATGAACCGCTGTGCCAAGCTCATTTTTAAGTATATTTTTAAAGTTCATTTTTCAGTGGTTGCTCTAGGGATTTTTATTTTTCTTGAACTTCATAACTTTAACTTAAAATCCACTTCAGGTTAATGGTGGTTTACCTGTGATAAGATATGGCAACTTTGCTCCACTATAGCTCAGTTCTCTCCTTTTGGTTTTGGTTGCGAAAGGCAGTCCTTTGGTTCCTATTTGTTCCTGCATTGCTGTGGTTTGAGTATGGTTTGTCCCCACCAAAACTCATGTTGAGGCTTGGTCCCCAGTGTAACGGGTTGAGAGGTGGTAAGACTTTAAAAGGTATTTGAGTCATGAAAGATCTGCTCTTATGAAAGGATTAATGCCATATTGTGGGAGTGAGTTCTGTCTCTTGTAGTACTGGATTAATTACTGAGAGAGCAGGTGGTTATAAAGTGAAGTTTCCTCTCATGTTTTGTCTCTTTTCCACATGCTTGCTTGCCACTGTCATGTGTGCTCCTGCCATGTGATGCCATCTGCTATGTTATGATGCAACGTGAGGCCCTTGTCGGATGTGGCTTCCCAGTCTTAAACTTCCCAGTCTCCAGAACCATGAGCTAAATAAACTTCTTTTTATAATCAATTACCCAGTCTCAGGTATTCCATTATAGCAATGTAAAATGAACTAAAACATGCATATTCTTGCTGAGCGTGACAGATGGCAAGCTTTATTTATCTTCTGACACTGAGCCATTTCTGTAGCTAGTCATATAGTCAACTAGCTGGTCAAGGTGACCATAGAGTGGTACTGTGTCCCTGCTCACTACCTAAGGAGAGGCAGGGAAACTGGATTTGCTGCTTGCTCAAAAAGTGTTGGGCCCTTTGCCTGGGTTGCAACCCACTGTGTGGGTAGGCATGGGCCTTGTGGGATTTAGGCATAAGGAACTTAGGCAAATATGTTGATGTGCATTCTTCTTGCTGTTCTGTGAGTAATAAAGTGTTTTGTTTATGATGCAGGAATCTTGTGTCTTCTGCCTGTTTCCATGAGACAGTGTCAGGATAACTGTAAGCTTTAAGTAAGCTACAATCCCAAATCCTTCACCTTTTAAATTTGTTTTCAGCAATTCGCCTAGCTACCTAGATGTGGTTCTCTTTGTGTTTATCTTACACACATTGTTCATTGAGGTTCTTGGATCTGCAGGGTTTTTTTTTTTTTTTTTTGCAGTTGCAAGATTTAATAGAGTGAAAACAGAGCTCCCATAAAATGGGAGGGGACCCAAAGGGGGTTGCCGCTCCCTGCTCAAATGCCTGGGTTTATGTCCTGATCATTGTCCCTCCACCTGTGCTCTCAGGTGATATATGATTTGACTTTTTCTTTACCTCCTGCTTTAGCCTAATTTGTATTCTAGCGAGCCCTCTTTACTACCTGATTGGTCAGGTGTGAGCTGAGTTGCAAGCCCCGTGTTTAAAGGTGGGTGTGGTCACCTTTCCCAGCTAGGTTTAGGAATTCTTAGTCGGCCTAGGAAATCCAGCTAGTCCTGTCTCTCAGTACCCCCTCTCAACAGGAAAACCCAAGTGCTGTTGGGGAGGTTGGCTGACGACCGCTCTTAACTGCTTCCTGCTGAATTGAGGCATGATAGGGGTCGTGCAGTTGAGATTTCCTCAGGAGGGGTGCCTTCAATGCCATTAACATCAGAGCATGGGCTAGCAGGCCGGTCCAGGGGTCTGCAGTAGATCTTAGTCATGGACAGCATCTGGGGCTCCATTTGAAGAAGGATTTGTAATTTTACAGCTTCGATTCTGGAAGAGGCAAACTTAACAAGGAGCTTAAACATACAGGGATTGAAATGTATGGCCTGAAGTGCAGGGGCATATATGGGTGTGGGCGGTGAAAGTGGGGTTTCCTTTAGAAAAACTCCTATATGATGGGGCATCAATATTTCCAGGAAGCTGCATTCTCCATGGAAGCTCTTGGTAAGGGGAGCTACTGGTAGTACAGTGGCATGGAGGAGGTGCAGTGAGAGTGAAAGTTTTGGGTGAAGGGTTTTAAGTAATTTCCACTGGTTAGCTGCAGGCAAAAGTATTTTTCCTTCTTCGGTGGCTAGCCATCCTGAGGGGAGGAAACTATGTCCTTGTGAGGTTCCCCATTCTATGTCTTCTGCTGAGTACTGGGGCTTGGTTTCCTGGAGGGGATTACCCCATACTAGGGGTCCTTCTATAAGCATTTCTAATGGAGGGGGTCCTGCCTTGCAGCTCTTCTGCCTTCAATATCCTCTTGGTGGTTCCCTTCTATTTCCCTTTCCTTTCCTTTCTGGTGACGCCAGCAGTGTAAGACTGCCACCTCTTTAGGTTTCTCTGTACAGCCAAGAATAATCTCCTAATGGCTTCCTGATGTTTGATAGGTGTTCCCTCGGAAGTTAGGAATTTCCTTTCTCTCCATATTGCTGTGTGGGCATGGAGAACTAGGTGAGCATACTTAGAGTCTGTATATATATTTACCCTTTTTCCTTCTTCTAATTCTAGTGCCCGAGTGAGGGCTATTAGTTCTGCCAGCTGAGCACTAGTTCCTGGAGTGAGAGGATTACTTTCAAGTATTCCATTATTACTGACCACTGCATACCCCACTTTTCGAAGTCCTTTTTCTACAGAGGAACTTCCATTAGTATACAAGTTGAGGTTGGGATCAGTTAAGGGAACCTCTAGAAGGTCCCCTCGAGTGGCATAGGTTTGAGCAATCACCTGTTGACAGTTATGTTCTATCTTTTCTTTATTATTTGGAAGAAATGTGGCTCAGTTAGGAGTTGCACAAGTGTGCAGTTGCAGCACTGGCCCTTTAAGTAATAGAGCCTGTTATTTAAGCAAATGGTTGCCTGATAGCCACAAGTCTCCTTTAGCAGTGAGTATGCTGTTCACATCATGAGATGTCCACACGGTAAGATCTCTTCCCTGTATTATTTTAACTGCTTCAGATACTAAGACTGCTACTGCCACCACTACCCGTAAACAATGAGGCCAACCTTTTGCCACTACATCAATTTCCTTACTTAGGTAAGCCATGGGTTGCAAGCTGGTCTCTCGGACCTGTGTAAGGATTCCTAGAGCTATTCCTCTTTTTTCTGTGACATATAAAGAAAAGTCTCACTCCGTTGGCAAGCTTAATACCGGGGCTTGGGTTAGGGCCTTCTTTAGGGCCTGGAAAGCTGCTTCTGCTTCAGGTGTCCTTCTTACTAAATGGGTATTGGCTTTCTGAGTTTCCTTAATTAGTGTATATAATGGCCTGGCTATTTTGCCGTACCTGGGAATCCATATTTGGCAGAAGCGTGTTATGCCAAGGAACCCTCGTAGTTGCTTTAGGGTTTTGGGATGAGGATAAGCCAGTATAGGCTGGATACGTTCCTTACTGAAGGCCCTGGTGCCTTTGGATAATTTTAGCCCTAAGTATTTAACCTGCTGTGAGCAGAGCTGAGCCTTTGGTTTGGAAACCTTGTAGCCACAGGTGGCAAGGAAATTTAAGAGCGTTTGGGTGGCTTGATGGTACAAGGTTTCCGAACGGGCGGCTAAAAGTAAATCATCCACGTACCAAAGGACAAGAGTGTCCAGGTATGAGAACTGGCTCAACTCTTGGGCTAATGCTTGGCCAAATAGATGGGGGCTATCCCTGAACCCTTGGGGTAAAACAGTCCAGGTGAGTTGAGACATTGGGTTCGAAGGATCTTCAAAGGCAAACAAGAATTGAGAGTCAGGATGTACAGGGATGCAGAAAAAGGCATCCTTAAGGTCCAGGACTGTAAACCACTCTGCTTCCTCTGGTATTTGGGAAAGCAGAGTATAAGGGTTAGGTACAGCTGGGTATGGAGGGACAATGGCCTCACTGATGATCCTGAGATCTTGCCCTAACCTCCACTGTCCATTGGGTTTCTGTAATCCTAAAATTGGAGTATTGCAGAGGCTATTGCATGGTTTTACTAGGCCTTGGGCTTTTAGTTTCTTAACAATCTTTTGGAGTCCTTGTTGGGCCTCGGGTGTAAGGGGGTACTGCCTTTGGTAGGGAAAGGAGGCAGAATCCTTTAGTTTAACTTGAACAGAACAGGCATTCTTTGCTCGTCCATATTGTCCGTCTGTTGCCCAGACTTCAGGATTAATTCCTTCCTCAAGCAGAGGGCAACAAAAGGGGGTTCCTTTTCCTGTGTTCAGGTGTATAATGGCCGCTGCTTTTGCTAGAATGTCTCTCCCTAACAAGGGAGTGGGGCTTTCAGGCATAATTAGAAAAGCATGTGAAAGAGTAATGTTCCCCAGTCACAACTTAGTGGTTGGGAGAAATATCTAGTGACTGGCTGTCCTAGGACCCCTCGGATAGTGACAGATCTGGAGGACAGTTTTCCGGGACAAGAGAGTAAGACTGAGAAGGCCGTGCCAGTGTCCAGGAGACAGTTAACCTCCTGGCCCTCAATGGTCAAACATACCCGGGGCTCTGTGAGGGTGATGGCATGGGCTGGTGCTTGCCACAGGCACCCTCATTCCTGCTGCTGGATCATCTGGTTAGTGGCTTCTGACTCAGAGGACCTTCGTCCCCTGGGGCAGTGGGCCTTCCAGTGATTCCCTTGACATAAGGGGCATGGACGAGGGGGCAGCTTATTTCTATTTGGACAATCTGCTTTAAAGTGTCCTTGTAGACCACACTGGAAGCAAGCCCTATTAGGCATTCGATTTGCTCAGCCTTTCTGTGTTCCAGAGCCTCCAAAGTCCGCTTGCCTGAGGGCCATGACTAAAGCGGTGGCCTTTTTCTTATCTCGTTAGTCCAGTTCCACCTGCTCCTCCTGATCTCTATTATAAAAAACCGAGGTTGCCAAGTTCAATAGGGTTTTTTAAGTTTTGCTCCATGCCTAAGGCGGACTTTTGAAGTGTTTTTTTAATGTCTGCAGCTGACTGACTGATAAACTTATCCTTTAAGACTAGTTGGCCTTCAATAGAGTCAGGTGACAGAGAGGTATGCTTCCTCAGTGCCTCCCTTAGTCTCTCCAGAAAGGCAGTAGGATTTTCTTCCTTTCCCTGTGTTATAGTGGACATCATTGAATAATTTATAGGCTTCTTCCTAGGTTTCCCTAGTCCTACTAGCACATAAGTTAGCAAATGTCTGCGGCACCAATCTCCATGTTCTGATTCTGCTTCCCAATGAGGGTTTACACTGGGAACTGCCTGCTGGCCTGTGGGGAATCATTCTCTTTCCTCTGTTGTCATCCTATCATTGACCTGACTGAGATACCAGAGATCGCGAAACTCTCAGGCTGCAGTTATGGTGGCACTTCTCTCATTTGGGGTTAGTGTCTGATTTAGCAGTAACATTATATTTCTCCATGTCAGATTAAAGGATTGTCCTAACCCTTGTAAAACATCAATATAGCCATCAGGGTTATTTGAGAATTTACCTAGGTCTATTTTAATTTGCTTTAAGTCTGACAGGGAAAAAGGTACATACACTCTGACTGGGCCGAATTCTCCAGAATACATCTTAGGGGTGTTTTTGCCTTAGGGGTAACGTTTCCTATCTGAAAAAAAAAAACACAGGGATGCCAGCACCCCTAGTCATTCTCTGATGAGCATTAGTCCTAGAGCGTCTTCTATGGTCCTAATGCTTATTGCTTTCCAGGGTGCATAACTACCCATGGACCTCTGCTTATCGGGTTAGTTACGCTTACCAAGTAGCAGTCCTGCGCCCCTTTTCCCGCCTTTCTTGACCACAAAGAAAAGGGTCCAGGCTGCTGTATTCTAGTGGTCCTTTACCAGCATGCCCAACATTGCCTTTGTGCTCAGGGGTGAGTTGTAGAGCTGGGCTGGGTTCCTGAGTATTTCATAACAACCCAGTTGCCCCATCAAGATACATTCCAATAAATAAAACAGTTCTTATGCAAATTTGTGTCAGAGAGGATGTAGGTAACATTTTGAGTCAGGATTGAGATAGATTTTTTTGATTCTATAAGTGCTTTAAGACTTGGCTGAGTGAAAACAGCTCGAACATTTCAGCAAACCGATTATTAGGCAATTCTCCTAACTCTGCTTCCACAAGAGTCTCCCTATCAATTACTGAATACCCATTGTGGTTTTTTTTTTTTATTATCCCAAGTTCATTGTTTTTTTTTAAATTTTTTAATTTTTAATTTATTATTATTATACTTTAAGTTTTAGGGTACATGTGCACAATGTGCAGGTTAGTTACATATGTATACATGTGCCATGCTGGTGCGCTGCACCCACCCAAATGTCCAACAATGATAGACTGGATTAAGAAAATGTGGCACATATACACCATGGAATACTATGCAGCCATAAAAAATGATGAGTTCATGTCCTTTGTAGGGACATGGATGAAATTGGAAATCATCATTCTCAGTAAACTATCGCAAGAACAAAAAACCAAACACTGCATATTCTCACTCATAGGTGGGAGTTGAACAAAGAGAACACATGGACACAGGAAGGGGAACATCACACTCTGGGGACTGTTGTGGGTTGGGGGGAGGGGGGAGTGTTAGCATTGGGAGATATACCATTGTGGTTTTTTTCTCAGTCACCTGGGAGGAAACCTCTATGGTCCTGTCCTGAAGGGAGTTCCTCCTAGGTCTGGTCGGACCTTTGTATGGTAATTAAGATTTAAATCCCCTGTTAGGAAATCTGCTGGGTTAAGGGAATTTTCAGTGGTTAAGGTTAAATCACCCTTTTCTAACAGAATAGCCCCATACGAGTAAGATTTGAGTTAGTAAGCTACCATTTTGCTTCTTTGACTTAGGATAATTCTGAACTGATGAGGTGTGCTCACAATGAGGTTTCCTCTAAAAGTTATTTTTCTACTTTCTTCTGTTAGCAAAGCAGTTGCTGCTACAGATTGAATGCATTTGGGCCATCTGCGGGTTACTGGGTTAAGGATTTTTGATAGGAAGGCTGCGGGTTGTCAGTGGTCTCAGTGTTTTCAGGCTGTTACGCCCTTGTTTACACTGACAACAAGGTAGTATTGGAGTGTTATAGGGTCATGGAGAAGACCTTCCATGATCAATTATAGGTTTTAAATTTACCCTGGCTTTTAAAGGAATAGGGCACACTGTTTTTTCTTTACTACTTCTATCTTTCTCTTTCTTTCTCTCTTTGACTCCCTCTTTGTCTCTCTTTCTTTCTCTCCCCTCTGTCTCTCTCTTTCTCTCTCTTTTCTCCTAGCCCTTTACAAACTTGGGGCCCTGGCAAGGGTGGTGGGGAATGGGTCTCACATAACTGCCCATGTCGAGAGCTGTATACCTAAATTGGGAGGGATACCAGGGACAAGACTCTCTGGGTTCATAGCCTAGGGGCCTAAGGATGCAGTGTAGAGCTCCCTTAGATCCCTTTGGAGATACAACTTGCTAGAGGAAATGAAACTCTGAACCATTAGTACCTAGGAGGCAGGGATGGGAGGAAGTAGATTCAGAGGTAAGGAGAATTTTGGGGCTACACTTTCAAGAAAGTCGTGGTTGGGACCCAGGAGGTATGGGTCAGAAGGAAAGGTAGGGGCACACACATGGGCAGCTGTTGAGTAGAGACTTCTGGCTGTCTCTGATCTGAACCAGCTAATGCTGGGAGTTCGGGACAACAGCTTTCTGCCTCTAGTTGGCCCTCGGCTTCCCCAGGAAAATTGAAAGCGGAAGCTGGTTCTAGGCAGACCAACACTCCCAACCCACAAGGATTGGGGGTTGTTAGAAAGCCCTTTCCCAGGACAGGCACGGTGGCTCACGCCTGTAATCCCAGCACTTTGGGAGGCTGAGGCAGGCAGATCACGAAGTCAGGAGGTCGAGACCATCTTGGCTAACATGGTGAAACCCTGTCTCTATTAAAAATACAAAAAAATTAGCTGGGTGTTGTGGTGGACACCTGTAGTCCCAGCTGCTGGGGAAGCTGAGGCAGGAGAATGGTGTGAACCCAGGAGGTGGAGCTTGCAGTGAGCCAAGATTGCACCACTGCACTCCAGCCTGGGTGACAGAGCAAGACTCTGTCTCAAAAAAAAAAAAAAAAAAAAAGCCCTTTCCCAGATAGCCTCACACCTGAGTCTTAAGTCCAGCGGCCACGCTAATCGTTTTTAACTGGCCAACAGGTGCCTGGTATTTTCCTCCAATTCTAAGGAAGGATAGGACAGAATAGCAAGTGAAAGTGGTCCAATATTACCACTTTGGATGTCCCTTCGTGGTCACCAAAATGTTACCGGGGCGGGGTGGTCCTTGTTCTTAGAGCTCCCAAGATGGTGGGCCACTTCCAAGATGGCGGCAAGCCTCTTGTTCTCTCACCTGGGGTTCTTGGCCTCACGGATTCCAAGGAATGGAATCTTGGACCATGTGGTGAGTGTTATAGCTCTATTAGAAGCCGTGGGTCATGGAAGAGAACCATGGAACCCAGCGACTAGTGTTCAGCTCAACTAGGATGAACCTGGGCACTTAGCCATGCAGGAACAATGGCGAGCCTTTAGCCTGATTGGGAGTGGCAATGGGCACCTCGCTGGATCAGGAGTGCAGCAGACACCCTGCTGGATCCAGTGGGGTGGAAGTCAGTGATGGGTCTGCAACGGTGGCAAACAGCAGTGGTGGATGGCAAGCGAAAGCTCAGCTCAAGCCATAACAAACATGGACCAGAAGAGTGTGCAGTTGCAAGATTTAATAGAGTGAAAACAGAGCTCCCATAAAATGGGAGGGGACCCAAAGGGGGTTGCCCAGGTTAATTTTTAAAAGTAAAATTTGAGAAGTTTTGGGCCTTTATTTCTTCCAGTACATTTTCTGCTCATTTTTTCTCTCTCCTCTTTGTCTGGGACACCTCTTACATGTGTGTTGGGACACTTGAAATGGTCCCATAGATCTCCGAGGCTCTTTTTATTTTTCATCAATCTATTTCCTCTCTGTTACTTGAATCAGATCCTTTCTATTGATATATTGTTAAATTAACTGATTCCTTATTCTGATACTTTCAATCTATTATACTTTTGGGCCCATCTAGTGAATTTTTCGTATCACTTATTTTGCTTTTCTTCTCTAGAATTTTTATTTGATTCTTTGCTATGGCTTTTGTTTCTTATTGATATTTCCTATTGCTGAATCATTATCATATTTTTCTTTGATTTTTTAACATCATAATAACTTCTTGAAATCTCTGCTAAATCCTATATATCTGGCCCCATTCAAAGTCAGTTTATACTGACTTCTTTATTCCCCCTAGGTGAGTATGGGTTATACTCTCATAGTTCTTTACATATCTAGTGATTTTTAATTAAATACTGGACATATGAACTAATATAGCAACTCGGGATTCTGTTTTATTTTTCTGAGGATTGTTGTTTTCTAGCAATTTGTCTGGGATTAAACTGCAGATTCTCTTCTCTGTGGTGTGTAGCTACTGATACCTCTGCTCAGCTTTTTATTCTTAATTTTTAGCCTGGCTTTCTGCAAGTTGCCCTCATGTCTACTTTAGTTTAGTGGACAGCCTACACTTTAGGAGAGGTTGTGTTAAAAAAAACTGAGTCCACAGGGATTCCACCCCCTCCTGCTCAATCTGTTTGTGAGTTAGGGAATGCTTTCAAAGTTATAGCCAGTTCTCAAATCTCTGGCTTTCACTTTTTGCTAGCCTGTCTTGGATTTCCACTATACACAGGTCAGAGAGAGATATGTGGAATGCTTATATCTTCTCAGATAATTCCATTAAATTTTTGGTTGGTCCACTTCACATCCCAACTGGAACTACAAAACCATGGGGTTTTCCCTGTTCACATCTAGCTGGCAAAAGTGGTTTTCTCTTCCCACCTTGGGTTGAGCCTGCCCTCTCTGGAGGAAAGCTGCTGGTTTTCATGGCTGAACTACTATCTTGCCAAGCTGTGTCCATGTTATGGGTAGAGACTAAAGGGGAGTCATCCCTGGCAAGCAGGTCATAGTTTCCCATTGTTGTTACCCAAAGTTTTGGAGACTTTTCATGAATAAATGCTTTTCAACTTGTTGTCTGCCTTTGCTCAATTTCTGGTGCCCTGAAATGGCTGTGTTTGATAATAGAAACCTTACCTCCCTTTAGATCACTTTACCCTCTTCTATTTATAATGTTCATAAATATATCATCTACATATACTAGAACCATAGTGAAAGTGTTATAACTTTTGCTTCTTTCATCAAATATAATTTTAAAAACTAAAGAGAAGGAAAGCTTTTTATAATTATTCATATTTTTGTTGTGTTCTTCCTTTCTTCTTGTCTTCCAAAAATTCTTATTTAACATTTCTATTCTGCATAGAAAACTTCTGTAACTATTCTTTTAGGGTATATATGCTGGTGATAGATTCTGTTCATTTTCCTTCATCTGAGACTGTCTTAATTTTCCTTTCATTCCTCAAGAATATTTGTGCTAGATATAGGATTCTGTGTTGACAATTCTTTTATTTTAGTAGTTGAAAAATACTGTGCCATTTTCTCTGGCCTCTGTGGTTTCTGATGAGAAAGCTACTGTAAGTCAAATTATTTTCCTTCTAAAAGTAAAGTGTTGTTTCTCTCTCTTTACTTTCAAGATATTTTATTTGTCTTTAATTTTCAAAAGTTTGATGATTGATGTGTTTTGGTGCATTTTGGGGGGTTTATCTCTGAGAGGGTTCACTCAGTTTCTTGAATTTTTAGGTGTTTTAGTTCCCAGTATCATCTCTGCACACTGGGTCCTGAGTGACAGAAGTGCCCACCAGAAGTGATGCTTTTTCCCAAATTCATCCTTTTGAACTTTGTGCTCCCAGAGAAGTGGCACCACCTTCAAACTCAGGTTAGGGTCACTGGCTCACTGCCATCTTCAGTTTAGAATTTAAAATCCAGAGAGCTCCCAAGAACATGAAGCTCCTTCGTCAGTGTTTCCACAGTAAATTATGCCCCAGCTCAGGTTCAGAAGTTGATGAAATGCCAATTTGTCCCGTGTAGTCCAAGCAGTTTAGTCAGGTTATGAGATTTGTTTGGACAAAACATGGAGCTCTAACATTTGGAGATTCACAGTGTGACCTCTCGATTTGAGTCATAGTTTTGGTACACTGAATTTTCCCATTTATTTGAGGAGAAGGAAAGGAGAGACTCATTTAATCAAGACCAACTCTTGTATTATTAACAAGCCTAGACAACCTCCAAAACATAAGGCTTCCATTCATATTTATTCTCTAGAAATTTTTTCTCTGTATCTGAGAATGGTGGTCAAAATTCAGTCTACAGATGACCTCAAGGTCTCTACCTCCTGTTTGGAAGTTGTCTAGGAAATCCCTTTGATAACTTATATGTGATTCATATTTTTCGATCATAAAGATTTGTTTCATTTATTACCCATTTCTTTGTGGAAAGAATTCCCTCACGTGTCAATCAGTTATAAGGACTCAAGATGTGCCGTGGGAAGAATGCAATCTCTCTACCTCCAATCCCACCATTTGCTTGTGAGATCAATGTTTTAACTCCTTTAAGCACATGTATTTTCTTATTATTTTAACCTAGAAATGATATATGCTTGCATTACTTTTCTCATGGTTATTTACAACTAATTGTGGAGTAAATGAATTTAGCCATGTTTAAAAAAATTTAAGATGTCAGCAGGCAAGTGATAGAGGTTGTTTAATAGAAGTTCTCTTAGCAGCATGTTAAAAATAATGCTGCAATAATATCATCTACCTAAATGGTTACTCCTAGCAGTCTGATGCCAAAATCTAAACAAATCTAGAATTTTTATATGTGGAGTGACAGTTGTACAAACATCACAGTATTCACATAAATATTTTGTATAAGTTAAATTATCTAAGTTTATTATTAGGTTATTATCCTTCCCATCCAAAATATTTTTTAAATCCTAAGACAACTTCATTGTAGTTTTAGTTATTACAAACTGGAGCAATCTTTAGCAAGTTTGGGAATACGAAAATAATAGCTTATTTAGGCTATCTAACTATTGAATTTGTTTCATATTTCAGTTCACCCTTGAACAATGTGGGAGCTATAGGCGCTGAGCCTCATAAAAAATTAGCATGTAACTGTTGCCTTCCCCAAAACTTATCTATTAATAGCCTACTATTGGCCAGAAGCCTTACTGATAACATAAACAGTTGATTAATACATATTTTGTATGTCATATGTATTATATTTTGTATTTTTATAATAAAGTAAGCTAAGTAAAGAAAAGATTATTAAGAAAATTGTAGGGAAGAGAAAATATATTTACAGTACTATACTGTATGTATGGATACTGTAAGTTTATGTTGTCTGTTTAAAAGGTGAATTGTCCATCTGAAATGGTGGGCAGCTGCAGCCGCAAACCTCAATTTATGGTACATATCAAGCAATTCATCTTTTTCTTGTAATGGCATGACTTTTCTCTGCTTGTTGGGAGCACTTCCAGCATCACTAGTGGCGCTTTATATGGATCCCACGGTGTTATTCGAGGTTTCTAGTATTGCACTAAACACAATGAAAAATATGTGAGAGCCATGAGAGATCAGTTTTTACTGTGACACACAATTTACTGGAAAGATGAACTGCTCACACAGAGATGATGTTCGTCACACAGTGTTTTAAGCAGATTCTTGCAACACTTGAGCTCCCCACAATGGCAACAGAAGGTAGCTATGAAATCATTACAATAGTACAGTATGTTCTACGGTGAATTTTATGAAGTTATGATTTAATACTGCATCTTTATGTTTATTTCCATTTCTCTCAACTGCAAATGGCACTATGTATAGTCTGTGTTTGTGTAAGTTTTGATAAATTTTAACTTTTTATAATAGAGTTACATATATTTTATGTTAGTAAACAATAAAATAGACTAATATCTACATATATTTTATGCATTCATGACATACCTAACTTTTTCTTAGTATTTTCAATATTTCTAGGCTGCATGGTTCATCTGCATGTTTTTTCAAATTGTTGCAAATTTCTAAAAATTTTAAAATATATATATTTTTTGAAATCCACATGTAAGTGGACTCTCAAAGTTCAAACTTGAGTTGTTCAAAGGTACTTGAATTCTCTCCAGCCTTTCTCTTTCTGTCCTTAAACACATCAAATATCCTAACATTTTAAATGGAGTTCCTACCAATTATATTCAGAGAAACACAGTATGAAGCATGAAAAGTACCTATATGGAAAGTGGCTTATCACTTCATAGAGATTTTTAGAAAGTAATTTCCTTTAACTTTATTGGGAAGGAGGTTCTACTCAAAAACTGTTTCCTGGAGTAGTCAGTCTTAAGCTGCTGTATGTATTACGCTTCTTACCAAAGTTCAGGAGGGCACTATCTGTTTCCTCAGGATGGTGTCAAAATGGAGTGTTGGCAGTGTTCCTTATGTGAAGTAAAGAGATAACAGCTAGAAAGCTAATTAAAATAGAGTAGACTTGCTTTAAGGAAGCGGGCAAAACCTTTTCCTTCCCAGAAAAATTTCCTACTCCCACCCACTGCAAAGACTTGAAACAATAGAGTCAGCAATAAGAATGGCAACTTTATGTTCCCTTTTATGAAATTTCTAATTTTGTTTCCTTAAGTCTCTACCTCACTCTATGTTGTCTTGGGTAGGTAAGAATTGACAAATGCTTATTTTCCTAGTAGTGGTACATTTAAAAACAATCTCCCTTCCCCTAATGTTCCTTTTCAAAAACTTTATTCCAGCCAAAAGAGTGACTTTACATTGGGAGGATCTTAAGACAATAACAGCGAGATAGCCTTAGAGGAAATAATTGCCTTTTGTTTCATGAATTTCTCTAACTTAGTGATATCCCGATTCCTGATTTGTAGCAAGTCAGAAACACTGAAATCTCCACTTAGGAACATTAATAATATTTTTCCTAATTCACTGGATTTGATTATTGCACACAGAAGCTATTCTTCCCAGTATTTCTTTCTTTCTTTTTGAGACAGGTTCTCACTCTGTTACCCAGACTGGAGTGCAGTGACACGATTACAGCTCATTACAGCCTCAATCTCCCAGGCTCAAGTGATCTTCCCACCTCAGCCTCCTGAGTAGCTGGGACTGCAGGTATGCATGCCACCACACCTCATTAATTTCTGTGTTCTTTTGTTTTTTTTTTTGTTACAGACAAGGTCCCGCCATGTTGCCCAGGCTGTTCTCAAACTCCTGAGCTCAAGTGATCTTCCTCTCTCAGCCTCCTGAAATGCTGGGATTACAGGTGTGAGCCACTGTGCCAGTATTTCCCACTATAATCAAGTGGTGCCACCACCATTTGGCTTATATTTCTACATTAAAAGGGAAGTGAAAAGAGAGAGGACAAAGAATCAATCATAATCTTGGGCATAATTACTGGGTCATCAGAAATGTTAAAGCATATAAGGACAAAAGAGGAAGTGGCTGAAAAAGTAAAGTACAGTGAAAAATAAAAGGAAATAATGGGGAAAAAAACTATGACTTTATTAGAAACTGATATATAATTAGAATGCAGATTTTTGGTGAGAGATTAGTGGTAAGAAAATAATTGTAAGTAAATATGTGTTATTTATTTATAGCCATTCTTATTTTTAAAAAGATATGTGGTGGTAAATATTTATGTAAATGTCTTCCTAATTGAAAAACACAATGAAACAAAAATAGTGGCATTTCTTTTTAACAGTGTTGTGTTTAACAATGGAATTGCTTCCTATCTGTCTGGAAAAGTGAAGGTATACTAATACCTCACACTTGTATAACCTTTGTAATTACAGAGCATTTTCCCATTCTTTTGATTTTCATAATAGCTTCATTAGGTCAATAGATCTTACTCTACTATGAAGGTGAGGAAACAGCCCATGCTGCTAAGGACTTGCCTAAAGTAGCGTCATTAATAATTAGCAGCACCAGAACTAGAATTCAAGTCTCCTCTTATTTAGGATTTTTCTTCAACTGTTTGGTCTCTCAGGTAACTTTTCCAAGATCTTTTCCAGTTTCACTAGTTTTAGCTAATATATAAACATGTCATAATATTTTTATAGCCAAACAGTGCTGTCTGAGATTTTAAATCTTGAGACTTGAGAATGCCTGAAGGCTAGTGTGCTGGATATTCTGTATTCATTCTCCATTCTCCTCCACCCTGCTCTGGGTCCTGGGAGACCGGCCAGAGTGAACTGCATCAGGGGGCTTCTGGTTAGGTTCAGCAGGAGATTGGAGGCTGGGAGCAGAGCAAGATCTGGTATTTATTCCTCAGCTCCTTCCCTGCTGGGCCATGGATGAGTAGTGGCTATACTCTTTAACTGAAGATGTAGCCGACCCTCTGGGCCCCCTACCCATGTACCCTCAGCCCTCACCATTCCTTATGAATGGTGGTGGCTTCTTCTTTTGAAAATACCTGCCACTCTCTGCCTGATGGCTTTTTCTGGCCATAGAAACACGCTTAGCCCATGCACAGGACCAGCCAGAGGTTCTGGATAGTTGCGTTCTCCAGGGAACACCCCTTAATGAATGATGTGTAGGAACTGGTGGATAAATATCTCTCTTTCTGTTCCCCTGAGTTGGAACAGCTATGAGCTGTATGAGCTGTATTCTACACCTGTTTCCCAGGGGGTCCCTATCAAGACACAGCCCCAAATGCTGAGTGTGTCTAACATTGGATATTCTTTTAGTTAGGAAGAAGGTAAGAATCAGAGGAGTGGACATCCTTTTTTTTTTTTGACAGAGTCTTGCTCTGTCGCCCAGGCTGGAATACAGTGGTGTGATCTTGGCTCACTGCAACCTCCGCCTCCTGGGTTCAAGCTATTCTGAAGTCTCAGCTTCCCGAGTAGCTGCGATTACAGGCACCTGCTACCACGCCCAGCTAATTTTTGTATTTTTAGTAGAGATGGGGTTTCACCATGTTGGTCAGGTTGACCTTGAACTCCTGACCTCAGGTGATCCAACTGCCTTGGCCTCCCAAAGTGCTGGGATTACAGGTGTGAGCCACTGTGTCCGGCCAGAGTGGACATCCTTTAGTAACTGCAACAGAGGCATGCTTCGAATACTATACTTTTTTGAGACACATGAGATAATTTAATGATTGACAACAATACTAATTAGGCCAGCAATGATTACAGTGCTATTGCCACCATAATGCCAGTACAAGGTTGGGGTTATTGGTGGCTGTCAGGATGGTGGCTGTTAGAGAAGAGCTTGTTCTGCCCTAGCTGTATTCTTCATGGAGGCGAAGTTCTTGCAATTTTTCCGTAGTGCCAACCTGATGACACACTAACCATGTACGTCTTAGTTACAACAAAGCTATTCCACACCCAGCCATCTAACCTACTTTGTTTCTCATCTCAGGCATTACTGTGACAATATTTACACTCAGTTGTAGCAAAAATAAAAATTTTCTTTTTACATATCAATGAAAATTTGTAGGGGCTGCTGGGAGGGATTTGCTCTCTCAAATGCAGTGGTCGTGAATCCCCATGTTAGGTATTTTAGGAAAGATAAAATAAGTAATAAACAGACTCTTCCCTTATCAGGGGAACCCGCCCCCAATAATTCAATGTTATTTCACGTAGGTTCTTTTCTATTTCCCTAAGTGTTGGTCAGTCGGAGAAATAAAGGGAAAGAGTACAAAAGAGAGAAATTTTAAAGCTGGGTATCCACGGGAGACACACACATGTTGGCAGGTTCCATGATGCCCCCCAAGCCGCAAAACCAGCAAGTTTTTATTAGTGATTTTCAAAAGGGGAGGGAGTGTATGAATAGGGTATGGGTCACAGAGATCACATGCTTCACAAGGTAATAAAATATTACAAGGCAAATGGAGGCAGGGCGAGATCACAGGACGGGGGCGAAATTAAAATTGCTAATGAAGTTTCAGGCACGCATTGTCATTGATAACATCTTATCAGGAGACAGGGTTTGAGAGCAGACAACCAGTCTGACTAAAAATTTACTAGGTGAGAATTTACTCACCGTAATAGGCCTGGGCGCGCTACTGGAGACCAGGGCTTATTTCATCCCTTATCTTCAACCATAAAAGACAGACATTCCCAGAGCGGCCAGTTTAGAGACCTACCCCTGGGAATGCATTCTCTTTCTCAGGGCTGTTCCTTGCTGAGAAAAGGAATTCAGCAATATTTCTCCTATTTGCTTTTGAAAGAAGAGAAATATGGCTCTGTTCCACCTGGCTCTCAGGCAGCCAGACCTAATGGTTATCGCCCTTGTTCCATGAACATCACTGTTATCCTGTTCTTTTTTCAAGGTGCCCAGATTTCATATTGTTTAAACACACATGGTTACAAACAATTTGTGCAGTTAACGCAATCATGACAGGATCCTGAGTGGACATACATCCTCAGCTTATGAAGATGACGGGATTAAGAGATTAAAGACAGGTATAGGAAATCACAAGAGTATTGATTGGGGAAGTGATAAATGTCCATGAAATCTTCACAATTTATGTTCACAGATTGCAGTAAAGACAGGCATAAGAAATTATAAAAGTATTAATTTGGGGAACTAATAAATGTCCATGAAATCTTCACAATTTATGTTCTCCTGCCATGGCTTCAGTCAGTCCCTCTTTTCCGGGTCCCTGACTTCCCGCAACATTCTCTCTGGAACTCCAGGTTTGGTAGTAATGGAGGATGGGGTGAGGAGCGAAGAGAAATTCTGTGTGGGAAGAAATGATAACATAAGTGTGAGTGGCAGAATTCTTTGTTAAGATGTTAATTATTGTGGGTTCCCAGTCCTACCCTGGCTCATTGTCAAAATTATGCAAGCTTCCCTAAAGCAATAAGGTAATAGGGAAGAATAAAGGGGTACCTTTGAAGACCAAGAAAGAGTGAAAGTTTTGGGTCACTGGGAAGGGATGAAGGTTCATGGGTCTATGGGTAATGGGGACTCTTGCCTGTTCTGTAGTCATGTCCTGCTGGGTAATACGTCAGAAAGGACAGCTGCATGGTGTCTCAGAGATGCTCCACTCCAAGCACCAGGGCATCCAGCTGAGGCAAAGCCCCCTCACCACACTCCCCCTTTCCTACTTAGCATGGGGAAAGAAAGGTTGGGCAGTGAGAATATCAGACGGGATCAAGCTAGGTGTGAGATTAGAAACCCTTCTCCCAGTTTCTATAGATGCACTTTCCCCAGATTCTGGTGTAAGCCAAGGAGGTAAGAGGACTCCAGTAATGACAGATTGAATTTCTTGCCAGCTCAGAGAGCCAGAGACTTGAGATGAATTTAAGTTGACATAAAGAAAATAAAGAGCAGAATTTTTTGGACACCTATATGTGGTGGATTAAGATGGAACTTGCTCCATGCATAAAAAACAGAGACAAAAAGGGCAGAATATGGCAAGGGCTCTAGGGGAGGCTAAGCAATGGAATGTATCTATAATAAATCATGACATGTTATTTGCAATTTGGAAACCTTGCAGGCTCTTCTCCACAGAGCTTCTTCCAGCTGGGCAGAGGAAAGAACAATTAAATGGAGAAGGGGGAAGGAATGATTTTCTCTTGGATTCTTTTCTTGCTTGCTCCGATTTCATAACATAAAGTACAGTAACAAGTAACTGTACATGTAGTAAACGTTTATTAGTCAAGTATGAAGAAAATACTTAGTCTGTTAATTCCTTCTTTTATGGTAGTCATATGTCACACTGATTTTTATGTCACAAAATCCATATTGCCCATCCTCCGGATTATAGAGACAGACACAACATTGTTTGGTGTCAGTGTCAAGGCATCATGGCACACAGGGTGAAGATCCCTTCACTCATTTAGTTCTCCATCTCACAGACTCCTTTGTCATTGTGCAGGCTTCAAAGCAGAGACCTCTGTGCAATTTCTGTTTTTCGTGGAAGAAATTAAAGTTGGGTGGGTAGGGTTACAGGCATTTTCTACATTGAATCTGTATTTCCTGGATTCCAAAGCACTTGATGAAAATAGATTTTTTTTTTTTTTTTTTTTTAGACAGAGTCTTGCTCTGTCTTGCCCAGGCTGGAGTGCAGTGGCACAATCTTGGCTCACTGCAGCCTCCACCTCCAGGGTTCAAGTGATTCTCTTGCCTCAGCCTCCTGAGTAACTAGGACTACAGGCGTGTGCCACCACACCTGGCCAATTTTGTATTTTTAGTAGAGACGGGGTTTCACCATGTTGGCCAGGCTGTTCTTGAACTCCTGACCTCAGGTGATTCTCCCGCCTCGACTGGGATTATAGACGTGAGCCATCATGCCTGGCAAAAATAGATTTTTAGTGTTTGGAAATCAAGATGTGTCTTTCAGTCAAAGTCAAAAGAAATCTATTTGTTTCCAGAGAATCTCAAGTTATGCTGTGTTTGTCATTGTGCACAAGTATGCATAGTATTTCATAGAAGATATCATTTAATCTGATCGCCAAAGCAGATAAGTTATTTGTAACAGTAGTTGATGCAGGTAAATTTTAATTAAATTCTAGACCTCCAATTGGCTTTTAAAACCTTTTAAATATTTAATACAATTATTTATTTATTTATTTATTTGTTTGTTTGTTTATATGAGATGGAGTCTCGCCCTGTTGCCCAGGCTGGAGTGCAATGGTGTGATCTCGGCTCACTGCGACCTCCACCTCCCGGGTTCAAGTGATTCTCCTGCCTCAGCCTCTCGAGTAGCTGGGATTACAGGTGCGCACCACCATGCTCGGCTAATTTTTTTAATCTTTAGTAGAGACAGTGTTTCACCGTGTTGTCCAGGCTGGTCTCTAACTCCTGACCTCAGGTGATCCACCCACCTTGGCCTCCCAAAGGGTTGGGATTACAGGCATGAGCCACTGCCCCCGGCTGACTTTAGTTTTCAATATGGAAGATTGCCTGTTTTAGCTGAACAATGAATTTTAAAACAATAGGAGTTGTTACGTACTTTGGTCTATTTTAGAACATTTTCAAAGTTTTTTTTTTTTTTTTTTTTTTGAGACAGAGTCTCACTCTATTGCCCAGATGGGAGTGCAGTGGCATGACCTCAGCTCACTGCAACATCCGCCTCCCTGGTTCAAGGAATTCTCCTGCCTCAGCCTCCAGAGTAGCTGGGATTACAGGCTCATGCCACCATGCTAGGCTGATTTTTGTATTTTTAGTAGAGATGGGGTTTCCCCATGTTGCCCAGGCTTCTCTGAAAACTCCTGGCCTCAAGTGATCCACCTGCCTCGGTCTCCCAAAGTGCTGGGATTACAGACGTGAGCTGTCGTGCCCAGCTAGAAAATTTTCAAACTTTTGAGCAATGTGTGTGACCAATTTGTGTGCTGAGGAGGAGTTTTGCTTGGGAATGGTACATCTATTAAAAGTTTCTAGCTAACCTTTTCCCCTAAAATGTTTATTAAAATGTTTAATATTTAATAGAAATAATATGAAAATACATAAAGAAAAAGTTAATAAACTCCTTTCCCACCCCTCCAGCCATTTTCTCTTCTGTTCCTCCCTCACAGGATTCTTGTTCATCTTTTTTCATGCTCTTGCATGATGTGCATATATAGGTTTTTGTTAAAATGTAGCAGTGATGGTTGCACGCACACCCCCTCAGATCTCTTCACTATTTCTGTGCACTCCAACTCCTGGTGTAGTTATCCTCCCAACAGCCCAGCCCTGCATCACTTTATGAGCAAATGACCCTCAGGTTACTGGAATGTGCTTCATTTATGCACATCGGGGGCCATAAGTGCCTTTGAATTTATGCTTCCACCCCCAACCCTTAACTAATGACTGATAGGTGCAAAAATATAAACTTCAGCTCTTGACCCCCTCATCAGTATAATTTAGTCAATTACTCCCAGTAGTTTCTCAGCTTTGTTTTGCTTTTTGACACTAAAAACAATGCTATAATATAAAACTGTCTACATATATTCTATATATTTACCAAAAGTAATTTTGTCTGTGTGTGTGCGTGAAAGAGAGCCTCCACTTGAGTCTACTGAAGTTGAACTAAGCCACTTTCTACAATATTGAGATAAAGTAGTGGAGCTAGAAGTATGAAGAAGGATTTATGGGGGGTTAGGCAAATGAATCTTTGTCCTCTCAACAAGTATTTACTGTTTTCCTACTATGTGCAGGCTCTGTGTACAGTCTACTATTCAGTGCAGGACAAAGCAGAAATGGTTCCTGCCCTTGTGGAGCTCGTCTAGTGGGGGAGTAAGATATTAAGCAATGATGTCATATGTAAATCTTTGCAAATTGAATAAGTGCTATGAAGAATGAATAGAAGGTGCTCTGTGAGAGTTAATTGGGGGCCTAATTTAGAAATGGAAAAACCTCTCTGGAGAATTGACAGTAGAAAAAAAAATTAAAACTTTTTTTTTTTTTGAGATGGAATCTTGCTCTGTCCCCCAAGCTGGAGTACAGTGGTGTGATCTCAGCTCACTGCAAACTCTGCTTCCTGGGTTTGAGCAATTATTCTGCCTCAGCCTCCTGAGTAGCTGGGATTACAGATGGCTGCCACCACTCCTGGCTAATTTTTTTGTATTTTTAGTAGAGACGGGGGTTTCACCATGTTGTCCAGGATGGTCTCAAACTCCTGACCTCAGGTGATCCACCTGCTTCGGCCTCCCAAAGTGCTGGCATTACACGCTTGAGCTGCTGCAACCGGCCTAAAAATTAAAACTTCTCCCCAATGTTTAAATTATTTACACAGCCCTAAAATTCATTCTAAAGAATTTTGTTTTGTATTTATTTGAATTGAATAGACTTGGAATTGAGTTTTGCTCTAACTTGCAATGACTGTGGAACAGCCACCTTTGTTGCAGAATTCCTCTCAAACCCTTATGATGGAACAACAGAAAATCTATAACTATGATAGGTGGCCAAATTAGCTGGAAAAATGTTTGACTTGTAAACGTATCATGCTGGGGTACCTGGACCATCTGAATCCCACCACCACCACCACCACTCTGTAAGAGGAAAACCTGGTGGAACAAATCAGTTGAGGGCTGGGACTTCTGGGGTAGGGAGAAAGGAAGGGAGGGAAGATGAAGGAGACCAGGAGAGGATCCCAATGTTCTGAAAAAGTCCCTGGCATATGGTAGGTGTCCAGTAAATATTTATTGAATAAATGATTGCGTGAATGATGCTCAGCAGGGATATATTGCACATGGACTGCTCAGTAGCCTCATAGGGAGAAAACACTGTTTTGCATTAGCCCCTGGAATCTCTGTGTGTGCATGGTAGTCTGGTGATTAGATTGGTAATGTCCTGTGCCTGCCTTGATTTCTATATGGTAAGGGCTCAGATAAGAATATGAACCAGCTTTTCCCAGGATGGGGTAATTGTCAGATATTAATGAAGTATGGCAGTAGGCAAACCTAGGGCCAAAACTGAAGTGAGGGAGGCCCCTTGCTTGGCCAGATCAGGAGTCACTGTCCAGAGGCTTAGGTCCCATCATTTTCCTGCACCAAAGCTGGATATAGTGGGCAGTCAGCAGGGAGCCAAGGAGTTGTGTGTGGTCAGGGTCAAGAAAGGCAAAATTCGTCAGAGAAATGCATACCCTGTTGGTGAGATGGAGAAGACCTATTCCTTCTCACCTCAAACCAAGACTAACCATAAATAGGCTATACATACTCATGATGATCTGACTATTTTGAGTAGCTTGCCAGAAGGGTAAGATGAGAAAAGAGATCTAATTTACACTTTTTAAAATGACAATTAGAGGGAGATCACAACAGCCAAAGAAGATTACCTATTTATTAAGCACATAGGCACACTCTGGTTTAGGTGCTGTGGGATGTTGAAGGATTTAGATGAGGAGGAGAGAAAAAGAATTTGCACTCAGACTTGAGAATTTGAAGTCACACTTTGGATTGTATACACAGGTATACTTCAGAAATATTGCAAGTTCAGTTCCAGACCACCACAATAAAGCAAGTTACACAAATTTTTTGGTTTCCCAGGGCATATAATAATTATGTTTACATTATATTATACATTATATTATAGTCTATAAAGTGTGCAATAGCATTATTTGCAAAAGTACAATGTATATACCTTGATTAAAAATACTTTATTGTTAAAAATGCTAATGATCATCTAAACCTTCTGTGAGTTGTAATCTTTTTGCTGTTGGAGGATTTTACCTCTATGTTAATAGCTGCTGACTGATCAGCGTGGTGGTTGCCGAAGGTTGGGGTGGCTGTGGCAATTTCTTAAAAGAAGACAACAGTGAAGTTTGCCACATCAATTGACTCTTCCTTTTATGACAATTTCTCTGTAGCATGTGATGCTGTTTGATAGCATTTTACCCACAGTAGGACTTTCAAAATTGGTGTCAGTCCTCTCAAGCCCTGCTGCTGCTTTATCAAGTAAGTTTATGTAACATTTTAAATCCTTTGCTGTAATTTCAACGATGTTCACTGCATCTTCCCCAGGAATAGATTCCATCTCAAGAAACCAGTTTCTTTGCTTATCCATAAGAAGCAAGTCCTCATCTGCTCCATTTGTATCATGAGATGTAGCAACTCAGTCACATATTTAGACTCCACTTCTAATTCTAGTTTTCTTGCTATTTCCACCACATCTGCAGTTACTTCCTTCACTGAAGTCTTGAACCCCTCCAAGTCATCTATAAGGGCTGGAATTGACTTCTTCCAAATTCTTGTTAATGTTGATATTTTCACCTCCTCCCATGAATCATGAATGTTCTTAATGGTATCTAGAATGGTGAATCCTTTCCAGAAAATTTTTGATTTACTTTGCCCAGATCCAACAGAGGAACTATCTATGGTGGCTACAGACTTATGAAATGTATTTCTTAAGTAATAAGACTTGAAATTACTTCTTGATCCATGGGCTGCAGAATAAATGTTGTGTTAGCATGCATAAAACTAACATTCATCTTCTTGTACATTTCCATCAGAGCTCCTGGGTGATCAAGTGCATTGTCAATGAACGGTAATATTTTGAAAGGAATATTTTTTCTGAGCAGCAGCCATCAACAGTTAGCTTAAAATATTCAGTAAACCATGCTGTAAACAGATTTATGGTCATCCAGGCTTTTTTATTCCAGTTACAGAGCACAGGCAGAGTAGCTTTAACATAATCCTTTTTGTTTTTGAGATGGAGTCTCTGTCACCCAGGCTAGAGTGCAGTGGCATGATCTTGGCTCAGTGCTACCTCCACCTTTTGGGTTCAAGTGATTCTCGTGCCTCGGCCTCCCGAATAGCTGGGACTACAGACACGTGCCACCAAGCCCTCCTAATTCTTTCGCATTTTTAGAGATGGGGTTTTACCATGTTGGCCAGGCTGGGCTCGAACTCCTAACCTCAGGTGATCTGCTTGCCTTGGCTTCCCAAAGTCCTGGGATTACAGGCGTGAGCCACTGCACCCGGCCCATTTAACGTAATTCTTAAAGGCCCTAGGATTTTCAGAATGGTCAATTAACAATGGCTTTAACTTAAAGTCACCAGCTTCATTAGGCCCTAACAAGAGAGTCATCCTCTCCTTTGAAGATTTGAAGCCAGGTATTGACTTCTCCTCTCTAGCTATGAAAAACTCTACTGGCCCCCAGAGGATGAAGGGCCTAATGTGGCATCCAAGATGGCATCTTCTTCCAAAAGAAGGCTATTTCATCTACATTGAAAATCTGTTGCTTCGTGTAGCCACTTTCATCAATGATCTTAGCATGATCTTCTGGATACCTCACTGCAGCTTCTCCATCAGCACTTGCTGCTTCACCTTGCGCTTTTACATTACGGAGGTGGCTTACTTTCTTAAACCTCATGAACCAACCTCTCCTGGCTTCTGACTTTTCTTCTGCAGCTTTCTCACCTTTCTCAGCCTTCATAGAACTGAAGAGAGTTAAGGTCTTGCTCTGGATTAGGTTTTGGCTCAAAGGAATGTTGTGGCTGGTTTGATCTTCTATCCAGACCTTTCAGACATTCTCCATATTAGTAATAAGGCTGTTTCTCTTTCTTATCATTTGTGTGTTCACTGGAGTACTGTGTTTACTTTTTTTAAAGAAATTTTCTTTGCGTTCATAACTTGGCTGTTTTCTGCAAGCAGCTTAGCTTTTAGCCTGTCTCAGCTTTCGACATGCCTTCCTTGCTAAGCTTAATCATTTCTAACTTTTGATTTCCAGTGAGAGATGTGTGACTTTTCCTTTTACTTGAACACTTACAGGCCATTGTACGGTTATTAATTGGCCTAATTTCAATATATTGTGTCTCAAGGAATAGGGAAGCCCAAGGAGAGGGGGTGATAGTGGGACAGACAGTGAGTGGAACAATCAGACCACAAACAGCAGTTATCAATTAAGTTCATCATCTTATATGGGCATGGTTCATGGTGCCCCAAAACAGTTACAATTTTAATATCAAACATCACTGATCCCAGATCATCATAAGAAGTATAATAATAATGAAAAATTTTAAATATTGCAAGGATTACCAAGATGTGATACAGAGACATGAAGTGAGCACATGGTACTGCAATAATGGCACTGATAGACTTGTTCAATGCAGGGTTGCTACAAACCTTCAATTTGTAAAAATCACAACGTCTGTGAAACACAATAAAGCCAAGCACAAGCAGGTGGAGTATGCCTGTAAGAAACATAAAATATGAAAAATCAGCAGTGTGAGGCATTAAGCAGTTCCCAGGTTGCTTGGCACTTATGAAAGTCTCTTAGAATTTGGAGGAGAGAGGGTTAGCTGGAAGACTTGAAAGATTTAAGGTTTGAGCCAGACCCTGAAGGATGAGCTGAGACAATCATCTTAGGTTAAGTAATGATCTCAAAAGTATAAAAATTGCTATTACTGTTATCTTTTTCTGTTTTCCTATTTCTTCAGACTTTGCTGCCCCCAGAGGATGAAGGGCCTAATGTAAAGGAAAACAGGAGGCCTGATTTTGGCATTACCTCAAAGATTTGTCACCCCTGGCTGATCTCTGCAAAGGCGGAGGCGTTAACAGCAACATAGGAGCTTCCTGCTATAGACTGTTCTGGTATTGTGGGATATTATTGTCCTCAAAAGCTGGGTGTGTGGGCCATGCTGATAAGGTCATCGGCATTAGTCTAAGGGCCATGTGTTCTTCAAAACTTTCCACTGACTCTTAGGCCCAGCAAGGTCCAGAAGTAGAAGACAGAGATTTATGCTGTTTGGAGTCTTGATTGCTTGGCAAGTATTAATACAATTCTGGGGCACTTAACGGTTGGTTAGTGTAGTAAATTTTGCTTAACACTAGCTTTTCTGCATCTCAGAGCTACTTTAAGTTGTCTGGCAATGTTCCCAAATAAGGGTAACCCCGTCTGGAGAAGCCTAGGCCTTTTCCTTCCTTTTGTTATTTTTTTTTTCAAGTGCTGCAACCAGCAGTCGCTACTCCTTCCTGTCCTCCCCCTAGAGTTGCTGACTACTCTCCAGTGACATGTATTTGGAAACTTTTTAAGATACTAGAAAATCAACTTAGAAACTTTCTTTTTCTTTTTCTTCTTCTTTTTCTTTTTTCTTTTTTTTTTTTTTAGACCAATGGGAATATTGTGTGTCGTGGATGGAAAGATTTGAATACTACTATGTTTTCACATTGAGTTCAGTGTAACAAGGCCATTTCCGTGTCTTGGCACACAGCCTGAGTTAACTTTGCTTTGCTGGATGTGGATACAATGAATTCTGTTTGAACAAGAAATCATGTGTAACAAATGCTTTTGCAAAATCATGTCGTCATTAAAGCAGTTACTTTAATAAAGATGGGCTTCACAAGGGGTTTCCGGTACAACAGCTGCAGTTAAATATCTATACACTGTTAACATATTTTTTAAAATAAGCTTTTAATTATAGAATAGTTTTCAATTTACAGAAAAGTTATGAAGATAGTACAGAAAGTTACCAGGTACTCTCTACCCAGTTCCCTGATTATTAACATCTTACATTAGTGTGGTACATTTGATACAATAAATGAACCAATATTGATACCTTAATATCAACTAAAGTCCATACTTTATTCAGATTTCTTTAGTTTTTACCCAATGTTCTTTTCTGTTCCAAGATTCCTAATTACATTTAATCTTCATGACTCCTTAGGCTCCTCTTGGCTGTGAGAATTTCTCAGACTTTTTGTTTTTGATGACCGTAGCAGTTTTGAGAAATACTGGTCAGAAATTTTGTATAATGTCCTTCAATTGGGATTTGTCTGATATCTTTCTCATGATTAGGCTCGAGTTATGCACTTTTTGGAGGAAGACCACAGAGTGCCATTTTCATCACATCATACCAAGGATATGTGTTATCAACATGATTTACCACTGTTGATGTTAATCTAGATGGCCTTGCTGAGGTAGTGTTTGTCAGGTTTTTCCACTGTAAAGTCACTCTTTCTTACTTTTTTTCTCTGCTGCACTCTTTGGAAAGAAGTCACTATGCAGGCCATACTTAAGGAGTGAGGAGTTATGCTTTACCTCCTAGAGAGTGGAGTATTTATGTAGCTCATTTGAAATTCTTCTGTATGGATTTGTCTATTCTCTCCCATTTGTTTATTTAATAATTCGTTTGTTAAATATTCTATTTCATAAATACACATAGTCTATTTCAGTATAGACTCATGGATATTTATTTTATACTTTGGATTATCTTTGAATACGGTTCTATTTTATTGTTCAAATTATTCTAATTTTGGCTATTGGAAGCTCTATTGGCTCCTGTGTCACTTTGACACACCCCATCATTGTAAGCTTTTTTTTTCTTAATTACTTTCTGGCCCCATAAGATACTCCAGGATAACCTTGTAATATTTCCTGTCCCCAGCCTAGAGTCACCTATTTATCAGGGGAATTCTGGTTCCTTTTACTGGAGAACGGTTATAGAAACAAAAATCTGGGGGTTAGATGTGCTTATTGCTACTGCAGTATCATTGCTTATAGGCCCACTCTGCTGACAGAGCAAGAAAATATAGATGTATTTTAAGCCATATATATATATATATATATGCACAACTATAAATAGTTCTACATTTATTCATATGTATCCCTATTAAGCTAAACCTGAGTTCATACTGATGTCTCTAACGTTAATCCATTACCACATGGATCATTCTAGCCATTTCCCCTTACTTGTCTATAACCTTCCACTCCAACAGTGAGAAGCCTGACTCCTATTGTCTGTCATCCATTTATGTAATTTCTGATTCCAGTATACATGTATAGTGGTTTCAGAATTATGAATCTTGGGAGACAGAGTAATGTACTTTTATACAGTTCCTTTTGCCTTTGGTCCTGTAGACTTTACTCACATCTAAAGTGACTTGGGGCCGAGAGTGGGGACTCATGCCTGTAATCCTAGCACTTTGGGAGGCCAAGGCAGGTGGATTGCTTGAGGCCAGGAGTTCAAGACCAGCCTGACCAACATGGTGAAACCCCATCTCAACTAAAAATACAAAAATTAGCCAGGCTTGGTGATGTGCTACTTGGGAGGCTGAGGCACAAGAGTTGCTTGAACCAGGGAGGCAGAGGTTGCAGTGAGCCAAGATCATGCTACTGAACTCCAGCCTCTGTGGCAGAGTAAGACTCTGTCTCAAAAAAAAAAAAAAAAAAAAAAAAAGTGACTAGGTCAGCACCCTTTTCCTCTACCTCCCTCTGTGAGGTTTTTTCACACATTTGTAATACAGTTCCATTATTTTGTCAGAATTTAAATTTCATTCCGGGCTCCCTTGACTTCCTGAATAATTTTTGAAAACTTTGTATGGGTTAAGGTTCATTCTTTGTGATTTAAATTTCTATAGATTTTGACAAATGCATATTGTCATGTATCCACCATTACAGTATCATACTGAAAAATTTTATCAATCTGAAAATATCCCCTCTGCTTTACTTATTCAACCTTTCCCTACCCTGATGAATCTTTGGTAATCACTCATTTATTTATTGTCTCTCTTTAAATTTAGCAGTTTTTTAAAAATTTTAAATTTTTAAAAATATTTTTAAGTTTTGGAGCTCTAATAAGTTGATTGGTCTTTCATAGATAATGAGTACTTTGTTTGAAAATGAGTATCTTTGACCTTAAAGAAATTATAGCTTTTATCAGTTATACTTGCAATTCACAGATTTGGATTTGTGTTTTGAAGCAGCAATAACATCTTACTTTTTTTAAATGTTTTTTTATTTTTAGAAATAAGGTCTTGCTCTCTTTCTCAGGTTGGAGTGCAGTGGCACAATCATAGCTCACTGCAGCCTTGAACTCCTGGGCTCAAGTGATCCTCTTGCCTCAGCCTCCTAAGTAGATGGGATATAGACATGAGCCACCATGCCCAGCTAATTTTTTAATTTTCATTTTTTAAAGACGAGATCCATTATGTTGTCCAGGCTGGTCTCCTGGCCTCAAGCAATCCTCCTGAATTGGCCTCCCAAAGTGCTGGGATTACAGGTTTGAGCCACTGCACCTGGCCAATCTTACCATTTTTGATGAAGTGACAGTCACTTATTATCTCTGCAGACCTTTGAGACATTTAGACAAATTGAGGCACTTGATGTGGGGAGTAGGATAAAGGAGTTAAAGGGGATATTTCAACAGAACATTTATGTAAGAGAATCCACTCATGCAAGGCAAGAGAGAGGTAGTAGTTGTAGCTAAAAAAACTAAGGTAATGCCTACACAGCACTGACTTCATTGAGTACTAGCATTGGGTTAGATATTTGCCGTAGCATAGGATCTTCATTTCAGTTCAGCAAACTCTCATTGAGTGTCTGCTGTGCTTGAAGCTGCTGTGCTGTGTACTCTAGGCTTACCTTCTCCTGCTGCCATGTTGGGTTGTAGACTTTCACTTTGGAAGAGTTGGCCATTCTGCCACATTCAAGGGCTTCCCCAAGCTCAGTTAGGGCATTCCTCCCTGACTACCTGGAAATAGGAAGACATGGGTGATCTCATGTCATACTTCACTCCCTCTCCCAACATGGCCTCAGTCCCACAGCTGCTGGTTGAATACATAGAATCACTTAACTTTGGGAAAAGGGGTGGAGAGGCCCTTTGTGCTATAGAAGGGAAAGGACTTTGATTCTCATTTCCTTCAAGTACCGTTAGGTTACTTCTGAAAAATAAGTGGAAGATATCAGAGGGGGAAAAAGCAAGAGACACAAGTACAAAAGGCAATGTTTTGTTTAATCTGAACATAGATTAGCGCATAGTGAAGAGGAAGAGAACTCACCCTTACTGAGTGCCACCTATGTGCCAGAGTCTGTGTTGGGAGTTCTCACATATTTATTCTCTTTTTTACCTCCAACATGGCTTTGTGAAGTAGATTTAAAAAAAGACCTTTATTTTATGGATACATTGGGGTTCAGAAGGGCTCGCTAACTTGTCTAAGATCATACAAAAAGAATTGAATCCAGATCTTCTTAATGCTCTGGCAGCACTCTAAAATCATCTTGGCCTTAAAAAAAAAACGTGGCTGAAACCTACCCCAAACTCAATTAAATTCCAATCTCTGAGGGTTGGGATGGGCATTAGTATTTTTTATAATTGGGCCAAGTGATTATAGTGTGCAGCTGAAGTTGAGAACCATGGCTCTGACTAAAGAGGCAGTGCCACTCCTACTACTTTCCACAAGAAGGGACGGGGCATTTTTTGAACGAGTGTGCATTCTAAATACTCTTGGAACACTTTCAGATCCATCCCTTTTTCTCTGCTCCTCCTACCCTGCACCACAGTGTCCTTTTCATCTCTGGATATCTGTAAGTAAGCAGATGGAATGAGAAGAGAGGTTGTTATTGATAGTGGAGAAATACAAATTCAATTGAATTAATTTAATCAGCATTCCTCTTTTGATAAAACACGTATATGTAGTGCTGATAGACTGTCAAAGCACAATGTCAAGTAGTGTCAAGAAAATTTGATACAGTTTTCCAAATTTGTTGACAACTTTGGTTTGTTGAATATGCATTCACCAACACCAAATAGTACTGACTTATTATCTTGGTTTGTAGGGATCATAAAAAAGATGGGGCATGGATCTATTGCTGGTAGGAAAATAATTTTGAATTCCTGAGATTAGATTTGTTAATTGCCATATAACATGTAACATTTTACCCCAAGATTTTTGAAGTATTGCGATTTACCATATCTAAGGCATCTCAATTATAAAAATCCATTATTTTACAGTCTCCTTTTAACCTTGAAATTGACCATGAGCATCATAATATTTTGATTCAAATCAAAATGTTCAAATGTCATAATATTTTGAACACTTTGACATACGTTATGAAGAACCTCTTCATATATTCATCTATAACTAAAGTTGAATACATAAACACAGGCATTCTTGGAATTGGCAAAACATGTCATTTCGTACAATAGTTACCTTGGGCATTTATTTTAGGATACGTAAAACCAGAGTACCACCTCTCATGAGTTTTATCAATATAATTCTGTTTTAATGGAGAACTGGAAACAATATAGAGAACAGAATGGTCATCTTCCACCCTATCCGACTAGCTCTGTCCTTTCTGTCCCCCCTATCTGGCCCCTAGTGATGCAGAAACTACCATTACTACTTAGTCCAATTTATGTGGTTCCTGCTTGGTCACTGTTGGGTTTATGGAGTGTGCCTTAAACCATCAAACCACAATAGCATATTGCATATTGGACATTGTGTATGGTCCTTCCTGATTTCTACATCTGATGTTAAGTTCCACAGGGAAATCTAAGGAAACCTTGATATTGCTGCCTGATTATTACACTACAGACAAATTGCATGGTGAATATACTTTTCTTGCTTACACTGGTTTAACAGTTTTTTTTTTTTTGGCTTTGATCAGTTTATTGTTCAATTACTTATATTTTTCTGGCAAATGATTTTTTTTTTTTTTAAGTGGAGTCTCGCTCTGTCGCCCAGGCTGGAGTGCAGTGGCACCATCTCGGCTCACTGCAAGCTCTGCCTCCTGGGTTCACACCATTCTGTCACCTCAGCCTCCCAAGTAGCTGGGATTACAGGCATGCGCCACCATGCCCAGCTAATTTTTTTTGTATTTTTAGTAGAGACGGGATTTCACTGTGTTAGCCCGAGTGGCCTTGATCTCCTGACCTCGTGATCCGCCCACCTCGGCCTCCCAAAGTGCTGGGATTACAGGCGTGAGCCACCGCACCCGGCCCAAATTATTTCTTTTTTCTATTTGCCCCTAAAGTGAAATAGCCTATTTTGTGAGTATCATCTTGCCAAATTATAGCATTATTTTTAACCACCCAAGTCCATTTTGCGTATGTCTACTGACTCAGGAAATATTCAGTTACATTCCTTAAATAACAGTAATAATACCCCACATAACCACTGCATATCATCAAATAATCTCCCACTTTTTCACCAGGATTCTTTTTTGCCTTTTATTGCAAAAAATTTCAAACATAGAAAGTAGAGAGAATAATAAAACATATCCCCATATACCATCCAGCTTCAGCAGTTATAATGTCATCCCTAATCTTGTTTTATCTGTACCTCACCCATTCCTCCTCTTTTTGAAACTAATCTCAGATTTCATCTGTACATATTTCTGTGTGTGTCTCCAGCAGATAAGGGCTTTGGAAAAATTATAGCCACAATACTACTATCATACCTTAAAAGTTAACAGTTCTATAATATTATAAAATATCTAGTCAGTTTTCAAATTTCTTTGATTTTCTTTAAGTTTCTTTTACATTGGTTTGAATCAGAATTTCAAGGTCCTGGTATTAATTTTATTGGTATATCTTTTAAATCTCTTTTAATTTATAGGTAACTCATTCTCTTTTTTCTTCTCTGCAGTTTATTTGTTCAAGAAGTTGAGTTGTTTTATTGATTGTTTTAATCTAGTCTCCTACAAACTGGATTTTACTGATTGCATTCCTGTTGTATTTTTTTAACGTGTTTATCCGTGCCCTCTTTTCCCCACAAACTGGTATTAGGTTTAGAAGCTTCCATTTTTGGGAAGACAGCTTCAGAGGATGTGATGTGTGCTTCCATCAGAAGGCAGAGAATGAATGTTTATACCCCCTTTTGTTATGTGAACAGTCATTGATGATTATTGTTTATATTCATTCCTTTGTGAGGTATTGCAAGATGGTGATACCGAAATGCTACCAATTTTAGTCTTTCATTATCTGGAATACTTTAAAGACACTTTTCCCCATCAATGATTTTGTTGTCCTGGGGTATAGTTTGTGCAGCAAAGGGAGGTTGAGTGTTGCTATTATCCACCTTGTGTGTTTTCACAATAATGAATTCGTTCTAAAGGTGAACAGTGATTTCTTCATAGGGTCATTATGACTATGTGGATCTCAATATATCTGATACATTTCAATCCATTGCAGTTATTCTTTTTATTGCTGCTCAAATGTCTTCTTTTCTTCTACTTTGGCCAGTAGGAGCCACTTAAAGTTAGCTCCTGAATCCTTTTGACACAACCCTAGTAATTTTAGATAGTGTCCTTGCTTTCTGGTATACCTCCTGCCCCAGACTTGGTTAGCTATTTTTCCAAAGGGCCTTAGGCCATTTTAGTAGAAAATAGCATTTACAAATAGCCATCTTGGTGCTGGGATAGAAGGTAATGATTTAGTAAAAACCTATAGGGAAGGAGGGAATGAGCCATGTGGATATTCGGGAGGACAGCATTCCAGGCAGAAAGAACAGCATATGCAAAGACTTGGAGGCTAGAGCTGAGGGAGCAAGAAGAGGACAGTAGTAGGAAAGAAATAGAGGTGACCAACTTCCTGGTGGGAAGTTGGAAGGACTTTGGCTTTTCTTGGGGTGAGATGGAGCCTTTTATAAATTTTGAGCAAAAGAGTTCCATAATCTTTTGTTTTGTTTAATTTTTAACTGAATTATTATGGGTTCTGGGTTGAAAATAGGCTGAAGAGTTTGAAGAGTAGAATCTGGGAGGAGACCAGTGAGGAGGCTATCACAATAATACAGGATACAGGTGAGAGATGATGTGGCTTGGATCAGTGTGGTAGCAGTAGAAGTAATGAGAAGAGGTCAGGTCCTGGATGTATCTGGAAGATAGGACCCGCTGAATTTGCTAAAGGATTAGACTTGGATTGTAAGGTAAGAGGATTCAAATGTGACTCCAAGGTTTAAGGCCTGAGATGTTAATGAAATTATAAAACATGATAACACGAGTGGCATCTCTTTTGTGGGTCAGCACAGTGTTTGTGTCTGTGGGAAAGGAGCGGGGATGGGTCAGGCAAAACTTCACAGGGGATGATGTGGTTTGGATATTTGTCACTTCCAAATTTCATGTTGAAATGTGATCCCCAATGTTGGAGGTGGGACCTGGTGGGAGGTGTTTGGGTCCTGGGGGCAGATCCCTCATGAATGACTTGGTGAAAATGAGTTCATTTGAAATCTGGTTGTTTAAGAGTCTGGCACCTCCCCTTTCTCTCTCGTGCTCCCTCTCTTGCTATGTGATGTACCAGCTCCCCCTTCACCTTCTGCCATGATTGTAAGTTTCTTGAGGTCCTCACCAGAAGCAGATGCTGGTGCCATGCTTCTTGCACAGACTGCAGAGCCATGAGCCAATTACCTCTCTTTATAAATTACCCAGTCTCAAGTATTTCTTTATTGCAATGCAAAAATGGCCTAACACAGGGGACCAGATATTTGAGTCATGAAAGATATATAGGAGGACCAGGTGGATAAGAGGGGAAAGAGCATTCTGAGCAGGGTAATAGCTTGTATACATTCAGAGTTGTGGCCAGGCGCGGTGGTTCACGCCTGTAATCCCAGCACTTTGGGAGGCCAAGGCAGGCAGATCACGAGGTCAGGAGTTCGAGACCAGCCTGGCCAATATGGTGAAACCCCATCTCCACTAAAAATACAAAAATTAGCCGGCTGTGGTGGCACGCACCTCTAGTCCCAGCTACTTGGGAGGCTGAGGCAGGAGAATTGCTTGAACCTGGGAGGCGGAGGTTGCAGCGAGCCAAGATAGCACCACTGGACTCCAGCCTGGGTGACAGAGCGAGACTCCATCTCAGAACAAAACAAAACAAAAATTCGGAGTTTTACAAGGATTATGGGTCCTGGAATTAGATTCAGTTTTTGGAGTGCAGGAAGCCTATAACAGGAAATGAGTTTAGAGAGGTAGAGAGAGTCCTTACATATTCTATGACAGGAATTTAAATTTTATTTTATGCATGATAAGGAGACTAGAATTTTTAAAGTCTGCCAATGACATTATCAGATATCGATTTCAGAAAGATGAGAGAGTATGCACTATGGCAGAAGTGACGGGAATGGAGAGAGGAGATGAATTTGAGAGATCTTAAGGTATAGAAACAATTGGATTTGGTAAACAATAAGATGTGGGATGTGGGGAGGGGTCTAGGAGGACCCTGAGGTTGCTGGGTTGTGTGACTAGGTGGATGGTAGTGCCATTATCTAATGTAGGGGTTGGGCGCAGTGGCTCACGCCTGTAATCCCAGGACTTTGGGAGGCCGAGGCAGCCTATCACCTGAGGTCAGGAGTTCGAGACCAGGCTGGACCACATGTCAAAACCCTGTCTCTCCTAACACAAAATTAGCCAGGCATGGTGGTGTGCACCTGCAATCCCAGCTACTTGGGAGGCGGAGGCACAAGAATCGCTTGAACCTGGGAGGCAGAGGTTGCAGTGAGTCAAGATCGTGCCACTGCACTCCAGCCTGGGCGACAGAGTGAGACACCGTCTCAAAAAAAAAAAAAAAAGTAGGGAATACTGGTACTGGATGGGAGCAGATTTGGAAGTAAAGATACAGAGTACAGTTTGGATGCTAAGTTTGAGCTGCTTGTGGGATATTCTCTTGACACCCAGTAGGTGGATGGAAATATGGATCTGGTGCTCATGGGAGTGGACTTGGCAGAAATGTAAAGGCATAAGAAGTTATGACCTAGGTAGAATAAGTGAAGTAGGGAGAGAAGGCAAAGGGTGAATGTCTAGGGAATACCAACATTTACAAGACACAAAAGTTGACTGAAAAGGAGCCATCATACACAGATGGAGGAGGAAAATCAGACACGAGGGGGGTTCTGGAAAATAAGGAGAGATCAATTTTCAAGAAAGAAGGAAGGCCAACAATGGCCCATGCTACAGAGATCCAAGAAGATAAAACACAAAAATTGGTCTTTGCTTTACAGGCCATTGGCAATCTTAGGGCAGTTTCATTGGCATGGTGCGGTGAGAAACGGGAATGCAATGGAAGGAGGAGTAAATGAATGAGGAGAGAATGGAGGTGATGAAGGAAGGCAAAGGTAGACCATGGTCTCAAGTAGCTTGTTTGTGAAGGAGATGTTTTTGTTTTAATTAATTTTTTAAAAATTGTGATAAAATAGACATAAAAGTTACTATATTGCTGGGCCCAGTGTCTCACGCCTGTAATCCCAGCACTTTGGGAGGCCGAGGTGGGCAGATCACCTGAGGTCAGGAGTTCGAGACCAGCCGCCTGACCAACATGGAGAAACCCTGTCTCTACTAAAACCACAAAATTAGCTGGGTGTGGTGGTGCATGCCTGTAATCCCAGCTACTCGGGAGGCTGAGGCAGGAGAATCACTTGCACCCAGGAGGCAGGGGTTGCAGTGAGCCAAGATGCTGAGATCGCGACATTGCACTCCAGCCTGGGCAATAAGAGCGAAACTCTGTCTCAAAAAAAAAGTTACCATATTAATCATTTAAAATTTATTTTTATTTTTGTAGAGATGGGGTCTTGTTATGTTGCCTAGGCTGGTCTCAAACTCCAGGCCTCCAGACAACCTACTGCTTCAGCCTCCCAAAATGCTGGGGTTACACGGTGAGCCAATGCACCTGGCCCATATTAATCATTTTTAACAGTATACTTAAGTATTTTTAAGTACATTCACATTGTTGTGCTGCCAATCTCAAGAATTTATTCATCTTGCAACACTAATAATCCATACCATTAAACAACAGAATTTGTTTTTAAGAATGAGAATCACTTAAATATTTTATATGCATAGGGGGATGAACCGGTACAGTGAAAGAGGATGAAGGTGTAGGAAAAATGAAAATTCTACCATTCTAAGAACTTTATAAGACCATTTCATCATTAAAAGACAGACAAATATCTTTACCCCTTTCTAACAACTCCTTCCATCTTTCTGAGTGCAGTTTTAATTTTCTACTTTCTATTACAAAAAAAAATAAAATTGATGATAATTTTTTGTTGAGAAAGACGATTTATTTTTTAAGATAAATTCTGAGGCCTTTAGAAAGATACACACAAACTCCCATCTCTTTTATAATTATTCTTGTGTGAATTGGTGATAATATATACTTAACCATAGTATTTTCATGATGCTGAGGAGGGTGCGAACCTGGACAACGTGATTAAATTGTAGCACAGAGCATATTACCATAAAAAGCATTAAATGTTGTCAAAAGGCTCATGTAATATGAATTAGGGGTTAAAACTATGTTTCTATTACTCCCTATTCAGTTTGGATGAACTTCAAATATTTATGAAGTGCTAGTTACTATAATGAGATTTTACCTCTCCTGGTTAAACCAGAAGTTGGGTACTAGAACAATTTACTTTTTACTAACTCTTTCTCTCCCTGATGAAATGTAAAGAGAATGAGACAATTGTCAAAGTAACCTTTTGTCGACAACGTCTGATACAACATGACTGAAGTGAACTTGAATTTTAATTTTGTTTAAAATAGAGAACTGTGGCTAGGCACTGTGGCTCACACCTGTAATCCTAGCACTTTGGGAGGCCAAGGCAAGTGGATCACTTGAGGCCAGGAGTTTGAGACCAGCCTGGACAACATGGTGAAACCCAATCTCTACTAAAAATACAAAAATTAGCCGGGCTTAGTGGTGCGCATCTATAATCCCAGTTACTCGGGAGGCTGAGGCACAAGAATCACTTGAACCCGGGAGGCAGAGGTTGCAGTGAGCCAAGATCACGCCACTGCACTCCAGCCTGGATGACAGAGTGAGGCTCTGTCTCAAAAAAAAGAATGTAAGAATGTAGTAAAATAGGCCGGGCATGGTGGCTCACGCCTGTAATCCCAGCACTTAGGGAGGCTGAGGCGGGCGGATCACCTGAGGTCAGGAGTTCGAGACCAGCCTGACCAACATGGTGAAACCCCATCTCTACTAAAAATACACAAATTAGCTGGGCAAGGTGGCGGGCGCCTGTAATCCCAGCTACTTGGAGGCAGAGGCAGGAGAATCACTCGAACCCGGGAGGCAGAGGGTGCAGTAAGCTGAGATGGCTCCATTGCACTCCAGCCTGGGAGACAAGAGTTTTGTCTCTAGGATATTAGGAACCTAATATCCTAATGTAATAAAGTAGAGAACCGTTGCCACAGCACCCACCAAAGTGTGTCTCTCATTGACAAGCTCAGGTACTTGTTTGTCTGTTTCTCCTGTCTACCCCTCAGCCACTCTGGATCTTCCCTTTGATCATTCTTTTCTCTTTCTAGCTTTGATGTTTTGGTTTCCATTCTGTAATTCGCACACTATTTTGTGGACATGCTCTTTTCAAATTTCTCTCCAAAACAATAGTACAAAGGCAGTCATAAACCAATTATATTGTTGGTTTTTACAAAAAATCCCATCATATCACCAAAAATCAGTTTTATCATAACAGGATGAATATCAGACCAATATTCATTATTAGAGATGTAGTCTAAACTGACTCGAGAGAAGACATCCATTGAGTCTTTCATTCAGTGTAATTAGTTGTTATCATACATGCAAAATCCTGTAACTATAAAGCATTTCGGAAATAAGGTATTGTTAAACAGCTCCAAATTTATTAAAGTATAAAAAATGTATTGAGTATATACCATGTGGCACCGTGCAAAGTAACAGAGATGCCTAAACTAAAAGGTTATCCTTTGTCCTTATTAAAGTATGACTGAAAGCTCGCTGGAGAATATAGTTTCTACATAGAGTCAAAACAGTCCTTCGGGCTCACAAATTTAATGATTTATATGGTATAACTGGCTTTAGATACAAATTTACATGCCAGACAAGCAATGTAGAAAAATCAAGAACTAGGAAACAGGAAAACAGATCTACATTTCTGCTTTGCTGCAATTCATTCATTTTTTTCAGCCATTCATCAAATATTTATTGAGAGCCCATGCTGTGAGAGAAACTGTATTAGGTGCTGGGGAACATGGTAGCAAATAAGAGAGACCATGTATGTGAGCATGAGCAGGTGGCTTAACCTCTCCACATCTCTAACCTCTTTTAGACTCAATGTCTGAGGTATCTTTCAGACCTGAAATGCTAAGGTTTGCAACAGCCTTGTGGAGGGAGAAGCTGCCAAGTCGCCTTGGGACTTGAGGACTTACCTTCCTTTCAAAGGATTAGCCCTTGTTTTGATTTCAAAATAATTTTGTTACACAGTTTAAAAATAATTTGGTCAGGCTCTCATCTACATTGGGGTAATCTTGACGGTCTGGATGTGGTAATTCATGCTCATTAGACTTCAAAGGTAGGAAGTCAACGTTGGGAAATGGTGGATGACTTTCATCAATTCATAGCCAGGCAGCGGTTCCCATTGAGCAGCTCCTCTGTGGTTCCACCCAGCCTTCCAACCAATAACGCAGCGTCTCCTGCAGGAAACTCATCGCTTGGGTCACCTGTTGCTCTTTGCTCTAATGAGCCTTGAGAAAGGATTGCTGGTCATGGGACCAGAGGCTTTATGGGGAGGGAAGAATTGTTCTTGACTTTCAGTTTTTCGAGCGGGTTTCAAGGTAACAACTTTCTTATTATCTAGCTTCATAATTGCAGTAAGGAAATAGCTTTTTTTGCTTGCAGCTGAGATGACTTTTTCAAGGGGGAAAAAGGGATTTCTATAACGAAGAGAGGGAGAGAGAGATGAAGAGGGAGGGAGTAAGGGAGAGAGGGAAGAAGGGAGAAAGAGAGAGAGATTTGAATATACATTGCTTCAAGGATGCAAGAAATTACAACCTGGAAAAGGCTTCGAGTAACTTTAGGAAAATGAGCTGCTGGAGTCCTCAGTCAATCTGTCCTTTCTAGTCAATGAAAAAGACAGGGTTTGAGGTTCCTTCCGAAACGGGGCCGGCTAATTTAGCCCCTCCCACGAGCCCAAGGGTCTGTTATATCTCTGTTTCCTTGAGGACCTCTCTCACGGAGACGGACCACAGCAAGCAGAGGCTGGGGGGGGAAAGACGAGGAAAGAGGAGGAAAACAAAAGCTGCTACTTATGGAAGATACAAAGGGTAAGACCAAAATTGATTTGATCTGAATCCTTAAGAAAAAAAAAATAGAAGGAAAAATAAAAGCCCAGACCAAAAAGCAAGTACTTGAAAGCTGGAGGCAAAAAGCCCTGAATGAACTTTCCCACCCTCTTCCTTCTGAGAGGAGGCAGAGAAAGAGCTTTGGGAAACTTTTTAGGAAGCAGAGTCCAGGGTTGCAGTCAAGGGTGGCTCTAGAGCAAGCTGGAGGGGCTCATGAATATTCATTATCAATTTGTATTCAGAGTTGGTTTTTTAGAGGCAAATGACTTTTTCAGTCCCCTTGCAGTTTAAGAGGCAGCTGCCTCATCTGCAGTCCGGACTCATCTAGCCTCGGGTCTGTACCTCAGGGTGTTTGCTTGAAGATGCTGGGCTCTGCGTGTAGATTTGTTTTGTTCTCGAATTTCTTGCATGCTTTCCTGTTGTGAAATTAGCAAAGGCTTCTTTGCTGGGAACAAGACAGAGAAGTTAATGTGGCACAAGGCTGTCACAACAGGACCCCAGAGTATGTCTTTCAAAATGCTGAAAGTTTCTTGAGATATGTGGGGGAGTTTTATGTGGGGGACAGAGTGGGGGACGGGGACGGGTAGAGGGAGGAAATAGAATAATTCTATCTTAAAAGGGCAGGTCACATCTGACTACATTTAGATTTTGTCTAAAAACTACAAGAGCAGCCTGGTTTGCACAGATGGTGTGCAGTCTCTATCTTTTACCTCTTTTGGGCATTTTCTGCCAGGACGGAGAGCCAGCTGCTTGCCAGCGTGTGAGAGCCAGGAAGAATCTCTGCAGCAGTGAGGGAGTATAGGGTTGTAAACCTTCTTCTCCTCCTTCTTTATCATCTCTAACTTCTAACATTCCCACATGCTTATACCGTATAGAACATGGAAGAATAGCATGAGTAGCCAACATATTTCTTAATACTTACAATAATGATAGCTGTTAATGTTGACTAAGTCTTTATTCTGTGTTGGGAGCTGTACCTAGCATATTACATGTGCTACTTACTTGTCACATGAACCTTACAAGTGCTATCATTGACATTCCCATTTTCCAGATGGCATAATTGAGGTACTGAGAGGATAACTCGCCTTGAGATCTCATAGTTAGTAAGGGCTGAGTGTGGATGGAGGTGGTCTGAGGCAGGGCTGGTGGGCTTTTCCACTCCCCAATACTGTTTCTCTGCTTTTTCTGGTGCCCTGACATTGTGGATTTCAGGTTTGCAAATCCTTGAAGCTACTGGGGAAGTGATACTGGTAAAATCTTAAGTCTGTGAAGGAATTTGTACTTTGCACTCAAGTTCACATACATTTTCCTCATTTGGTGCTCATGGCCATTCTCTATGAAAAGCAGGTATTGTTATTATGGTCTTTTGCAAAAAGGAGAAACTGAGGTCAGAAGGGGTTAGTTTGGTGACACCAGTCACAGCTAGTTGTCAAAAGTCTGGACTGGGGGGCTGGATGTGGTGGCTTGCACCTGTAATCCCAGCACTTTGGGAGGCCGAGGTGGGCGGATCACCTGAGGTCAGGAGTTCGAGACCGGCCTGGCCAACATGATGAAACCCTGTCTCTACTAAAAATACAAAAATTAGCTGGGTGTAGTGGTGTGCGCCTGTAGCCCCAGCCACTTGGAAGGCTGAGGTAGGAGAATCACCTGAACCCGGGAGGCAGAGGTTGCAGTGAGCTGAGGTTGCACCACTGCACTCCAGCCTGGGCGAGAGTGAGACACTGTCTCAAAAAAAAAAAAAAAAAAAAGGTTTGGACTGGATCTGAAACCCTCTGCTTCTGGTTTTTCTTCCAACCTACAGAGCAGACCCAGTCATCTCTGAACGTCTGTCCCCACCCCAAGCTGCGCCTTATTGAGTTGCTTTCAGTTCCCCAAAGGAACTGCATCTTTCCTCAGACTGAAGCTAGGCGCTTTCTTCTGTTTTAAGGGCCTGTCTGGTACTCTGCTTCCCCTTTAGTCTGGAGCCGAGCTGCCTGGGTTTGAATTTCAGCTCCACCATTTACTGTGTGCCTTAGTTTCATCATCTGTAACATGAAGAGAATAACAGTAACATCTATCTTCCAGGGTTGTGGTAAGGACTGAATGAGGGATTCATGCAAAGTTTTTAGAACAGGGCCTGATATATAGTATTGCTAAATAAATATTAACATTTGCTATCACTGCTTGAAGCCTCATATTGGGTGTTATTCCCCTTTAAGCCTTCTCTAATCCTTCAAGTCTAGATTAGCCCCCATCTTGGATGCTTCTATAGTACCTCATCAGTTATGCCTAAGGTGGCACTCATCATACTTGTCCATGCTCCTGCCCTCTGCATCACCTTCTCTCCCTTCCAATTATATTTTCTGTATTCACCTTTAGATCTGCAGTGTCTAGTGCAATTTTATTTTTAGTCTCTAAACTTATGACAACTTTCTCATCAGTGTGGGCAGAGTGGTGGGAGAGGGGCCTCAGTCATGATAGGGGTACAGGAGGTAGCCACAGAGGATGACCATATAGCAGTCATAGAGGGCCAGAAGCCATGCAGGAAGTGGACAGATGCTGAGTACTGATTCAGGAAGAGCACATGTCATTCAGCAACCAATGGTTAAGGTGTCAGGTTTCAATGAACTTCTCCATGAGGTCTGTGAGGTCCTCTGACGTACTTATTGTGGGTCAGCTTGACAGCCACATTCATCAGCCCCTGGGACAGGTTCTTGAATTTGGTGTTCCTCTCAGAGAACATCTCAAGCTTTCCTTAGAAGGTGGTACACACCAGGCTCTTGTGCAAGTCCAAAAGGTCCTTGTCAGCCATTAGCACCTTGAGTTCCCTAATGGGAACTCAATAAATATTTAGTAAGTGAAGCATTATTATTTTAGCTGATGCTCATTTGAGACCTTCAAGAGGCTTGTTTAAAAGGGGACCTTTGAGTTTGCAGTAGGGTTCCCCACTGGTACATATAGATCTTTGGCACAATCTGTAAAGACGTCCCTCTATGTGGATACACTGAAAAACAAAATGCATCCCTCTGGGTGGATGATTTTCAGAGCTAATGTAACCCCATGCCAGGGCACCCTGTTGGGCAAGTGAAGCTCTGGCTGAACTTCAGCCCCTACTCCCTGCTCAGCCAAGGGCCAAACTGGAGATTTCAGATGCCTCATAGCCAACTTTGCTTTCTCTGAACAGAACATCTGGTTCCATAAATAGTGTCTTTCTAGCCCTACTTTATAGCAACCTTGCTGTCTGAGATAATGTACTCTGGTAATGAAATAAAAACAAACACTACAGAAGTTGGCCCTGGGAAAAATCATAAAGTACGCTATGGTTTTTTCCAGCACCCTCCCTTTCCTCTTCCTGGCATACCTTCAAACCATTTTGACAAATATTATTGTGTGTCTACCATTTGTAAGTTCCCATGCCACACAGATCCTTGGATAAACAGTTTGCTCACGGTCTAGTGGGGAAGCCTAATAATAATAGCTGGGAAGTGCTAATAATAATAGCTAACATTGATTATTTATTATGTGCCAAACATTGTAATGTGTGTTGTCTCATGTAATCTTTACAAAAATTCCATGATATTGGTTTCTGCATCTTCCAGCTGTGGAAGGAGGTCATTTGGTTAAGGTCACACAGCTAATAATAGGCAGAGGGGAAATTTTGACTGATGTGGTTAGGCTGCAAAGTCTGGGATCCTAATGGATACGTTCTACCTCCTCAAGAGCTGTAATGTAAGTCTAAACAAAGTGCCATGACACAGTGGTGCACGCTTGTAGTTCCAGCTACTCAGGAGGTTGAGGCAGGAGGATAGCTTGGACCCAGGAGTTTGAGGCTGTAATGTGCTATATTTGCACCCGTGAATAACCACTGCACTCCAGCCTGGGCAACATGATGAGACTTTGTCTCTAACAAAATAAAAATAAAAAATAATAATACAAGAGAAAGTGCCATGAGAAGCAGAATAGGGAGCGATGGCTTCTGGAGAAACTTCTCAAAGGATGGGACACTTCAGTTGGATCTAGAAAGATGAGTAGAATCTGGTGCCCATGGCAAGCCCCTTCACCCTCCCAGCAGTGCTTGAAGATCTTTTCTCTCTTTTACCTTAACTATAGTGTAGATTTAAGAGTAAAAAGCCCCCTTTTTCCCCAAGCTCTGAGCAGTCAACCTACTTACATGTCCATCTTGGAGATTTGAAGGCAGAAGTACAGAGTTTATCCTTCACTATGGGTCGTGTAATCAAATAAGCCTTTACAAAGCAATCAGCTGCACATTAAATGATTTCCTTAATCATGATTGCACTGCGGGGTAATAACATACATCTGGTAAACAGTTTTTATAAATCATTGTGATTGGTATTGCCTTTACTTGGTCAAATTGCATTTTGAGAGTGCTTTCCCTCTTGTGTTGTCTTTTTGGTTGTTTCTCCGCTCTTTATAACTGGTAATGGTACTCAAGGGCACTAGCGTTTAATCTCACCAACTACTGTCCAGAGGTGATGGGCTCCATCTGTGTAGAGTGAAGGTGAGGCCTGGAGTAAATTACATAGAGTTTATTTTATTTTATTTTTATTTTTTTGAGACGGAGTCTCGCTTTGTCGCCCAGGCTGGAGTGCAGTGGCGCGATCTCAGCTCACTGCAAGCTCCGCCTCCCAGGTTCACGCCATTCTCCTGCCTCAGCCTCCCGAGTAGCTAGGACTACAGGCGCCTGCCACTACACCCGGCTAATTTTTTGTAATTTTTAGTAGAGACGGGGTTTCACTGTGTTAGCCAGGATGGTCTCGATCTCCTGACCTCATGATCCGCCCGTCTCGGCCTCCCAGAGTGCTGGGATTACAGGCGTGAGCCACCGCGCCCAGCCATAGAGTCTATTCTTTTAAGTACTTCGGAGGAAGGCCAAAATCAAGGGCAGCCCCTGTGGTGAAGAATCACTAAATGTTTTGATGGTTTGGTGAAGTGTGCAAGAGTGGAGTCACTTGTTTGTCTTGGTGATTTTGGTGTGTGTGTGCATGTGTGTGTGCATATGTTCTGAAGCAGTGCTTCTCAAACTTTAGCATGGGTATGTATCATTAGAGAACTTGTTAAAAATGCAGATTCTGATCCAATAGCTCTGAAGTAGGTCTACATTTCTAACAAGTTCCCAGGCGATGATAATGCTGCCCCTCCACAGACCACACTTTGACTGGCAATGTGGCAGGGTCATCGCATGCCTTAGTCTCAGGGCTTATTTTGGTACTAAATGACCAAGCTCTTCCCACCCTCTACTCCCTCACCAAGCTGCCACTTCTAGTCACTGGTCAGCTGTCATTGCAGGATGATGGGAAGCCTAATTCATTTATTCATTCAGCAAATATATGCCCTAGAACAGGAAATTGAGGCTCCCAATTTGCCAAATCCTAGAAACTGGAATCTTCAGCACACAAAAACTACTGTTACACAAAAAGGCCTTGTGTTAGATTTCCTGCATGTCTCCACCTTTTCTCCATGGCTCCAAGCTTCCCTAAACTTCCCTTATTCTCTGCCTTCAACTTGAGAAGTACTGGAGCAGAATGTGTGGCTGCCTGCAGAATCTTGTGCTGGGTGTTGGAGTCCTAGGGAGCTAGAGGTAGCAGGGACTCAGGGCTCTGAGACTGGCAACAGTGTGCCTGAGGCATTGTCTACGCTCTGCAGAAGAAAGGTGGGAATAATTCTAGGAGCAAAGCAAGGAAAGTGGGTGCAGAGAGAACCGATGGAATTTCTTTAGGCTTGAAAACTTGAGGGGGTTGTGAAGAGAAAATAAGTTGTTGGAGAAAAAAATCCAGAGTAGAGGTTGTCTGACATGTATGAAACATGCTGTTTTTGTTAGAATATCAAAGTGACTTTAGAGACCGACAATGGCAGTACATGCCCTGTTACACAAAGAGGTGTTTCCTTCCATAACCACTGCTTGGTTTAAAAAAATTTAAAAAGAAGCAAAAAAAAAAAAAAAAAAAAAAAGAAGTGTTTCCTTTTGATTCATAGGAAGGATGTAAAGCATTGCTTTATGTCCGTGAGGATACAAGTAACATAGCACATGCCCATTAAAGAAAACATGATACTATAGATTACAGTAGGGAAGAAAAACAATCACTTGTAATATTTTGGTGCCATTTCCTGGCAGTTTTTTTTTTTTTTTTTTACTATGCCTGGGTTGTTTCTCTCATTTGGCATTCACTTGAATAGGACCTTGAAAAGTTATGAGATGGCACCATGATCATTAGGCTATATATGCAGTTTTAAAGCCTGGTTTTACTGTAGCAGTGAAGCACATGTATTTTCCATTTTATAGCGTGGTCTTTGTTAGCGTAATTTTTATAGTCACATAGTTTATTTAACAGTTCTCCTGTTATTGAATATTGAGGATGTTTCCATTTCCAATAAATGTCTTCGTGCAGGAAGTTTTTTCCATATGTAGGATTGCACTCTGAGGACAGGATCCCAGAAATAGACTTACTAGATTGAAACTTGTTAATGTTTTTTAAAGTTCTTGATTACTGTTGCCAGGTTGCATTCCCAAAGGTTGGGCCCTTCATGCTCTCAAAAGCAGTTCCTGTTTTGCGGCATCCCTGACAGCTTTGGTGTTTTTGTTTTTAAATAATTTTATCAATTTTTAGATTGTTTTAGTTTGTATTTCTTAGTTACAGTAAATTTGACATTTTTCACGATATACTTCTTTTGTATACTTTTCACATCCTTTTCCTGTTTATTATAATACTTATTTGGATTTGATGTTTTTAATCAACTTATGTGCATGCTTTATCATATAAAGGTATTCAAGTTTTCCTGCCATACTTATAATAGTTTTTCTGTATTTATTTATTTATTTATTTATTTATTTTTGTTATGACGGCGTTTCACCATGTTGCCCAGGCTGGTCTCAAACTCCTGGACTCAAGTGATCTGCCTGCCTAGGCCTCCCAAAATGCTGGGATTACAGGTGTGAGCCACCACACCCGGCCTCTGATAGTTTTTCTGAATCTGTTCTTACTGTGAATAGATCCAACACATTTTTATAGGTGGTGTCATCATTTTCTAAATAGTTTGACATCACATTTTTATTCTCTGTAGCCCAGAATATTACTTTTAAAAGATTGTAAATGATTTTTATTTTTGTTTGCCATTATAATTAATTTTTCATTTTTTCCATGATGGTTAGAGAATATGGCTTTATAATTTCTGAGGTTTCCTTGTAACTAAGCATATAGTGGATTTGTGTAAATCTATGAACACTTGTGAAGAAGCTGTATGTTTTTAGGATATAAAATTGGATATTTATTAATCAATCCAGTCTTTTCAATTATATGGTAATTTATCTCCAACCATAATATTCTCTGATGGGTAGAGAGGAGCTTAGTCCTACCAACACCTTGATTTCAGTCCAGTGAAACTGATTTCAGCCTTCAGACTTCCAGAACTGTAAGAGAATAAATGTGTGTTGTTTTAAACCACTGAGTTTTTTATGGTAATTTGTTATAGCAGGCAAAGAAAACGAATACGGTAAGTGTTTAATGAAAGAAAGTGCTGGTGGCTTTAGTTAGTTAACACACAGGCTTATAGTGGACATTGGTTCACACACTATTCTAATCACCTTACAGATGTTAATTCAGTTCTCCAACCATCCAAGGAGGTTGGTATTATTTACTGTTAAATAACTCAATTGTTAAAGTCTCTCAGTTGGTAAGTGTTGAAGTTGAGATTCAAATCCATAGTTGTTGATCTTATTATCTGGAGACACAATTCACATATCATACGATTCGCCAACTTAAAGTTGACAATTCAGTGGTTTTAGTATATTCACAGGATTGTGTACCACCACCACAATCAATTTTGGAACACTTTATCACCCTGAAAAGAAACCTCATACCTATTAATGGGCACTCCCCATTTCCTCCCTACATGGCCCCCACTGTTCTGAGTCCTAGGAAAACACCAATCTACTTTCTGTCCCCACAGTTTTGCCAATTCTGGACATTCATTTCATAGCATATATCCCATTGAATGTATATACCACATTTTATTCATCAGTTGATGAATATTTGGATTGTTTTTACTTTTTGACATTATGAATAATGCTGCTGTGAGCATTCATGGACAAGTGTTGGTGTGGACTTGTTTTTAATTTCTTTTGGTTATATACCTAGGAGCAAAATTGCTGGGTCACTTGTATGTCTATGTTTAACCATTTGATGAACTGCCAGACTGTTTTCCAAAGTAGCTGGACCATTTACATTTCCACCAGCAATATATGGTGATTCCAATTTCTCCATATCCTTGCCAACACTTTTTATTACCTATCTTTTATTATAGCCTTCCTAATGAGTGTGAAGTAGTATCTCATTGAGGTTTTGATTTGTATTTCCCTGATGGCTGATGGTTTTGAAAATCCATTCATGTGTTTAGTGGGCATTTGTGGATCTTTTTTGGAAAAATGCCTGTTCAGATCCTTTGCCCATTTTTTTTTTTTTTTTTTTTTTTTGAGGTGGAGTTTTGCTCTTGTTGCCCAGGCTGGAGTGTGATGGTGTGATTTTGGCTCACTGCAACCTCCACCTCCTGAGTTCAAGCAGTTCTCCTGCCTCAGCCTCCGGAGTAGCTGGGATTACAGGCATGTGCCACCACACCCGGCTAATTTTGTATTTTTAGTAGAGACGGGCTTTCACCATGTTGGCCAGGCTGGTCTCGAACTCCTGACCTCAGGTGATCCACCTGCCTCGGCCTCCCAAAGTGCTGGGATTACAGGCGTGAGCCACCACGCCTGGCCTCTTTGCCCATTTTTTAAATGGGTTTACCTTTTTATGATTGAGTTGCAATGATTCCTTATATATTCCCTTTTCAGATATATGATTTCCAAAAATTTTCTCCCATTCTGTGGGTTGTCTTTTCACTTTCTTGATAGTGTTGTTTGCAGCACAAAATTTAAAAGTTTTAAATTTTGATGATATTCAATCTATAGTTTCTTTGGTTCTTATGCTTTTGTTGTCCTATCTAAGAAACTATTGCCTAATCCAAAGTCATGAAGATATACATCTATATTTTCTTCAAAGAGCTACATAGTTTTAGCCCTTGCATTTAGGTTTTTAATCCACTTTGAGTTAGTTTTTGTATATGTTATGAGGTAGGGGCCAAACTTCATGTTTTTGTGTGTGAATATCTAGTTGTTCCAGCACCATTTGTTGAAAAGATTATTATTTTCTCCAGTGAATTGTTTTGGCACCCTGTTGAAAATCAATTTCCCATAAGTGTGAGCGTTTTTTTCTAGACTCTCAGTTATATTCCATTTCTTTATATATCTAGCCCTATGTCAATTCCACATTTCTTGATACTACAGCTTGGTAGTAAGTTTTGAAATCAGGCAGTGTGAGTCCTCCAATTTCATTTTATTTTTTAAATATTGTTTCGGGTATTATGGGTCCCATTAACTTCCACATGAATTTTAAGATCAGGTTGTCAACTTCTGCAAGGAAGCCAGCTGAGATTTTGATAAGATTGCATCAACTGTAAATCTATTTAGAGAATATTGCCATCTTAAAAATATTAAATCTTCTAATCCATGAACATATGATGTCTTTCTGTGTATGTAGGTCTTACTTAATTTCCTTAAGTAATATTTTGTAGTTTTCAGAGTGTAACTTTTGTATTTCTTTTGTTAAATTTATTCCTAAGTATGATTTTCTTTTTGATGCTATTATAAATATAATTGTTTTAAAATTTCATTTTTGGTTTGTTATCATAGATTTACTTTTTTGTTGTTGTATTAATTTTTTTATTTTAAAATGACTTCAAAATTACAGAAAAGTTACAAGAACAATTTAAAGAGCATTTCACAAGTATTCACCAATTTAAAAAATTCTGCCACATTTATCATTCTCTCTTCCCTTTTATATCTCTCCCACACACAACAGTCACATATAGTATTGTTCCTGAACCATTTGAGAATAAGTTGTATATATTATGTTCCTTTACCCCTAAATATTTCAGTATGTATTTCCTAAGAACAAAGATTTTCTCTTATATAACCACAGTACAGTAGTCAAACTCAGGAAATCTAACACTGATAGAATACTTTCAATTGTAGTCCATAATCAAATTTTGTTAATTGGTCAAACAATTGTTATCATAGATTTACTTTTAACCTCAATTACGCTCAATACTGTATACCTCATAAGTTCTTAGATTCTTTAACAGTGCTTCAAATAATAATGACTTCATGCTCTTAATGCAATTAAGATTCATTTAATTCAATACAATTGTCTGTTGTCTATTTACCTCTACTCATATTTTGTATGTTTTTGCAGTTCATATTTTGATAAAATATTGAAATAACTCTTTTTATCTACTTTTTTAGTCCTAAATTCTATTCCCCCTTCTCATTTGGCTGATATATTTTGTCCATCTTTATTTTTAATCTTTCTAAATCCAATTTGATTCTCTGTTTTAATAAAGGAATGTAAACAGTTCACATTTATTTTATCTGCCTTTTCTCATTTTATTCTCTTTAGTGTTTAATGTTTTTTTCTGTTATGCTTTTTGCTATACAGACTCTGGACTTTGTTATTTGTTTTTATATTTCCACAAAGCTGTGAATAACGGACATCTTACTTTTAATTGTACTTGTAGCAATCTTTTTTTTTTTTTTTTTTGAGGCAGGGTCTTGCTCTGTCACCTAGGCTGGAGTGCAGTAGCATAATCATAGCTCAATGTAACCTTGAACTCCTGGGCTCAGGTGATCCTCCTGCCTCAGCCGATCCTCCTGCCTCAGCCTTCCGAGTAGCTAGGGCTACAGGCGTGCACCACCATACCCAGCTGATTTTTTATTTTTTGTAGAAACAGGGTCTTGTTATGTTGCCCAGGCTGTGGAAATAAAAGAAAAGCATTCCATCCTGGCTAACATGGTGAAACCCCATCTCTACTAAAAATACAAAAAAAATTAGCCAGGCGTGGTGGTGGGCGCCTATAGTCCCAGCTACTCGAGAGGCTGAGGCAGGAGAATGGCGTGAATCTGGGAGGCAGAGCTTCAGTGAGCCGAGATCATACCACTGCACTCCAGCCTGGGAGACAGAGCGAGACTCCATCTCAAAAAAAAAAAAAAAAGAAAGAAAAAAGGAAAGCAAAACATTCCTGAGCTTAAATTTATCTTAATATCAAAGTGAAATTAGTAATTTTTGACCCCATTATGAGAGAAGGATTAAGAGTTTTTGTGTCCCTGTGTCCTCCTTTTTCTTATTTTAAATATTTAATTTGATAATGTTATAAATTCAAATAGTAAAAATTATGTTAGTCACTTATTTCACAGTATTTTTTCTCTTTATTTGGATATTAATAATCAAATTCATCCATCCATGAATTTAATGAATTTTAATACAGTTCTTATCTCACTATGCCTTTCCCCATTCTTGGGTCCCTAATCTTGATTCCTTTCATAATGATCTATCTAGTAAGCATATTAATTTTTAGAAAGGGGATCAGTGTTATAAAAGAGAGACAACTTCTCTTAAATATAGCAATCTTTCCCCCTCAAGTCATTGGAAATATTCCTCCATTGTCTTGAGAAGTTTGATGCTGTAAAGAAGTTGCTATAGTTTGAATATGTCCCCCAAAAAGCATATGTTCAAAACTTAATCCCCAGTATAACAATGTTGGGAGGCAAGACCTACTGGGAGGTGCTTGGGTCATGAGGGATCCACCCTGATGAATGGATCAATGCCAATAATAAAAGGATTTGAAGCTGTGAGTTTGTTCTCTTGCTCTTATGCTCTCTTGCCCTTTGCTTTCTGCCATGGGATGACACAGCAAGAAGGCCCTTGCCAGATGCTGGCCCCTTGATCTGGAACTTCCCAGCCTCCAGAACTGTGAGCCAAATAAACTTCTGTTGTTTATAAATGACTCAGTCTGTTGTAGCAGCACAAAACAGACTCAGAAGTTGAGGACAACTGTTTTTTAGCCTGAATGGTTTTTGTTCCCCATTTCTGAAATCTACAACTTTCACAATAAGATAACTGGGTATAGACTTCCTTTCAAAAATTTTTGCCTGGGATATGGTAAACCCTCTTGATTTCCAAATTTAGGACTTATTTAGGAGCAAGAAAGATTTCTTCTGTCACAACTTTGATTAATGCTCCTGTTTTGTTTGTTTGTTTTTTTCTTCTTCAGGGACCTATTTGGATCTCTTATCTCTAAATTGCCTGCCTGTGGCCTGCCTGCCTGCCTCCTTCCCTCTTTCTTTCTCTTTCCCTCTCTTTCTTCTTTCTTTCTTTTCTTTCTTTTCTTTTTTCTTTCTTTCTCTCTCTCTCTCTTTCTTTCTCCTTCCTTCTTTATTCCTTTCATTTTCTTCATTTATTTTTCATTGCATTCTGAGACTATTTTCCTAAGAATTTCCTCTATATCACTGATTCAATTTTCCTTAACTATCTCCTGTATAAACTTTCATTCAGTTACAGTGTTTTTGGCTTCCATGAAATCTTTTATTTTAGCTTGTTTATGGCAACATCCTCTTGTACAGAGTTCAAAAAAACAAACGATTTCCATCTATTCCTGCTTCATATCTATTTTAGAGGCAAGCTTTTCCTTCATTGTTCTTTCTATTTTCTTGCAAAATTTATTTAATCTAAGGCCTTATCCTTGAAAGAAAAGAGATTCCTTTTGTATGTATGTATGGGTGAATGTGTTTTTCACCTTATCCTAAAAAGTATTTAAGGATGTATTAGGGGAGATTTATCCCAGTCTAACGTTGATATGGATGGAATGCATAGTCTGCCCATGGCTCCCTTAGGTTCTGTTCAGGTCTTGGAAAAATGCAATCACCAAATGCTAGATCCCCATCTAAGTATGAGAAGACATCTAAATCCTCCAGGCAGAAAAGTTCACTCAGACCCAGGAAAGAAGGCAAAAGTCTCGCCATGTACAGTAGTCATGTTCCAGAAGATAGAGTGACTAGGGCTGTCAGAGTTCTGTCAATATGGTTGTCCAGAGGCATAAAGGCATTCAGGAAGGAGCCTTTGCTCCTTCCCCACTGAGAGCAAACCTCTGTTGAATTAGGGAGTGAGCTCCTGTTCCACTGCTTAGCAGTTTTCCTCAGCCTTTTTTTGGATATCATTTCTAAGATCTCTTTAGACTTGTGGTAGCATATGGCTGCTACTGTGGCTGTTTCTGTGAAGAACATTCCACGCAGAGGAACCAACATGTACAAAGTCCTGAGGAGAAATTAAGTGTTTAAGAAACAACAAAGAATCCAGTGTGGTTGGAGTGGAGAAAGCAAGGAGGTGAGAGCTGAGAGGTAGGTTTGGCCTAAACAGAATGTCTAGCATCCTGCAGGCCACTGTATAGCCTTTGGCTTTTACTTATAGAGCAATGGGAAACCACTGTGAGTGTTGAGCACAGGAGTGACTTTATCCAATTCACGTTTTAATAGGATCACTCTGGCTGCATTGTAGAGAACAGACATAAAGGGATATAAGCAGAAGAGAGACTAGTTGGGAGACTACTGCAGTAATACAGGTAAAAGATGATGGTGTCCATTTCCAGGTAGTAGCAGTGGACATGGTGAAAAGGGATTGGATTTGGGATCTAATAGAGCCAATAAAATCTCCTAGTTGGATTTGGATGGGAAACAAGAGAGAAGGAAACTTGACTCCAAGGTTTTGGGCCTTCCAAGAAACTAGAAGGATGGAGTTGCCTTGAGATGAGAAGACTGTAGGAGGAATAGTTTTGAGTGGGAAGATCAGGATCTCGGTTTTGGGTGTGTTAATGTTCCGATGCCTATTTGACATGGGTCTTTCAAATAGAGCAGATGGATATACAAATTTGGAGTTTGGGGAAGAAGACTGGACTTGAGATATAAATTTAGGTCATCAGATGGTGTTTAAACTGAGTGAGACAGGATTTAAATCCAATGAGACTGGGTAAGTGAGTGTAACTAGAAAAAAAAAAAAACGACAATGCTCTAAGGACTGAGCCGGATGCTCCAACTTTAAAGGTTGGGGATAGGAAGAGAAACCGTCCAAGAAGATTGAGAGAGAGAGAGAGAGTGAGTGAGTGAGTGTGTGTGTGTGTGTGTGTGTGTGTGTGTTGGAGTGGGGGAAGGGGGATAAACTAGGTAGGTGAGTATGGTGTCCTGGGAGCCATCGGAGAAAAGTGTTTCAACTGGGTCTAACTGGGTCTAATGCTGCTCATGGGTAAAATAAGATGAAACTGAGAATTGACCCTGGCATTTGGCACAGTGAATGTTGAAAGTTGTTAGTAAAGATTTCACAGGTAGAGGAAGTCTTTTAGGGATGGAAATATTTACAGAGAGGTGTGTAACTTCCTGGTGCTGATGTCCATCCAGACTGCAGACATTTTCTGTGAAAGAAAAGCCAGAGGCCTTTCAGGGCCAGGAAGTATGGTCTTTTTCAATTGTGTTTTTCTCAAAAAGCTTGCCCTAAGATTCACATTGTGAAGACAGCCCAAACTCCAGGCCCCTACCTACTGTTACTCTTCCCAGAACTGCCTTATGGCTTCAGAGAGCAGATCTGTTTGCAAAACTAATGGAGGATTAGGGCTGGGGAGGAGTAGAAGATCACATTTCAAATGTGGTGTAGGTATCTATGCATTTGGCATTTTAAAAAGACTCAGTGGATTTTAGTGCTAGGAGAGACTTAAATATCCTCAAATCTCTTAATTAAAATGAAATCAATTGCATTTGCTGTTTTAATTACAAAAATAATACAAGTTTATAACAAAATTTAGAATATATAAAGAATAAATAAGAAAATAAAAATTTGTGTAAGTTTACTACTCATAACTCTGTCATATGACTTTTTAGTCTTTCTCTTGTTCCCTCTCTTTGGCTTACTTTTTATTGTTTTTTAGTATTTATTTTCTACAAATTTGGATCCATGTTATGCATACCAATTGTAATCCTCAATTTTACTTTACAGTTTGTCGTGACAATTGAATGGCTTTTACCATATGATCTTTTAATGGCTGCATATAATATTCCATCATTTGAACATGTACCATATGTCTATTTAACCATTTCCTTTTGGGAAACATTTGAGAAACTTCCAGTTACTTTCCAAATTATTTTTCAAAAACATTTGCAAGTTATTTTCCAAATATATAATTATATTATAACTTCTGTGGATTAATCTCATTTCACATCTTTGACAGTTTCCTTAGGATCAATTCCTAAAAGTAGAATTTCCAAATTTCTTTCCAAATTTCAGCAGTGTATGAGTGATAGAAACATTGAAGTCCTGAGGTGGGAAGGAATGTGCTCATGTTGCACAACTGGTTGGTGGCTGAGTGTGCCCAGTTCCCTTGCCTTTTTGAAAGAGCCCCTCTCCTTTTCTTCCTACCATGCTTTCTGTAGCATTTCAGCCTCCTTTTAGTGATGTCCCATATGACTCCTTGGACCTTGATGACATTTAACCTTTTCCTGAAAACTCTTGGCTCCCACTTATCCCAAACTAGTCCCCCAGTGTATCTCTGGGCATGAACTCTGAACAATTAGAGATGTCCTTTTTCATGAGAGAAGATGTACAGTTCTCAGATACATTTTCTCTTTAGGGGTACAAATGTTTTCCCATTAGTCAAGAACTGCCACCCATTAGATATTCCTTCATGTATCCGAAGGCTTCCTGGAGTTTTCCTGACTTCTTTTTAGCTTTACTGGTCATATATTTTCTCTCTAAAATCTTACTCACTGTAGTACAGACATACTTTAAAGTTATTGCAAGTTTTGTTCCAGACCGCTACAAAGGAAGTAACGTGATTAAAAGAGTAGTATGAATTTTTGGTTTGCCAGTGCATATAAAAGTTATGTTTACACTATACTGTATCTATTAAGTGTACAATAGCATTATGTTTAAAAAAATGCACCTTAATTAAAAATACTTTATTGCTAAAAAAATGCTAACAATCATCTGAACCTTCAGTGAGTGGTACTCTTTTTGTTGGTGGAGAGTCTTGCCTTGATGTTTATGTTGCTGACTTATCAGGAGTTGGTTGCTGAAGGTTGGAGTGGCCGTGGCAATTTATTAAAAGAAGACAACAATGATGTTTACCACATTGAATGACTCTTCCTTTCATGACAGATTTCTCTGTAGCATGTGGTGCTGTTTGATAACATTTTACTAACAGTAGAACTTCTTTCAAAATTGGAGTCAATCCTCCTCCAGCACTCTTGCTGTTTCATTGAGCAAGTTTACATAATATTCTAAATACTTTGCTGTCATTTCAACAATGTTCACAGTATCTTCCCCAAGAGTAGATTCCATCTCAAGAAACCACTTTCTCTGTTCATCCATAAGAAGCAACTCCACAACTGTTCAAGTTTCATCATGAGATTGCAGCCATTCATTCACATCTTCAGGCTCCACTACTAATTCTAGTTCTCCTGCTGTTTCCATCACTTCTGCAGTCACTTTCTCCACTGAAGTCTTGAGCCCCTCCAAGTCATTCATGAGGGTTGGAGTCAACTTCTTCCAAACTCCTGTTAATATTGGTATTTTGACCTCCTCCCATGAATCATGAATGTTCTTAATGGCACCTAGAATGGTAATTTTTGTCCAGAAGGCTTTCAATTTACTTTGCCCAGGTCCAACAGAAAAATCATTATGTTATGATAGCTATAGCCTTACTAAATGTATTTCTTAAATGAGACTTGAAAGTCAAAATTACTTTGTTTTGTGTTGCTATAAAGGAATACCAGAGACAGGGAAATTTATAAAGAAAGAAAGTTTATTTGGCTCACAATTCTGATGGCTTGAAAGCTCAAGATTGGGCATCTGGCAAGGGTTTCAGGCTGCTTCCACTCTTGGAGGAAGGTGAAGGGGAGCCAGAGTGTGCAGAGATCACATGGTGGGAGAGGAAGCAAGGTATAGAGAGGCCGGTGCTAGCCTCTTTTTGACAACCACTCTCATGGGAACGAATAGAGTAAGAATTCACTCACCCCCAAAGAAGGTCATTGATCTATGCATGAGGGATCTGCCCCCATGACCAAACACCTCCCATTTGGCCCCACCTCTAACACTGGGGATAAAATTTCAGTATGAGGCTTGGAGGAGACAAATATCCAAACCGTAGCACTCCTTGATCCATAGACTGCAGAATGGATGTTGTATTAGCAGGCATGAAAACATTTATCTTCTTGTATATCTTCATCAGAGCTCTTGGATGACTAGGTGCATTGTCAATGGACAGTAATATTTTGGAAGGAATTTTTTTTTTCTGAGAAGCAGACATCAACAGTGGGCTTAAAATATTCAGTAAACCTTACTGTAAACAGATTTATGGTCATCCAGCCTTTTTTGTTCCATTTATAGAGCACAGGCAGAGCAGATTTAACATAATTCTTAAAGGCCCTAGGATTTTCAGAATGGTCAATTAATAATGGCTTAAACTTAAAGTCACTAGCTTCATTATCCTTTAACAAGAGAGTCATCCTGTCCTTTGAAGCTTTGAAGCCATCCTTTTTTATGGCTGCATAGTATTCCATGGTGTATATGTGCCACATTTTCTTAATCCAGTCTATCACTGATGAACATTTGGGTTGGTTCCAAGTCTTTGCTATTGTGAATAGTGCTGCAATAAACATACATGTGCATGTGTCTTTACAGTAGCTTGATTTATAATCCTTTGGGTAGATACCCAGTAATGGGATTGCTGGGTCAAATGGTATTTCTAGTTCTAGGTCCTTGAGGAGTTGCCACACTGTCTTCCACAATGGTTGAACTAGTTTACACTCCCACCAACAGTGTAAAAGCGTTCCTATTTCTCCACATCCTCTCCAGCGTCTGTTGTTTCCTGACTTTTTAATGATTGCCATTCTAACTGGTGTGAGCTGGTATCTCATTGTGGTTTTGATTTGCATTTATCTGATGACCAGTGATGATGAGCATTTTTTCATGTGTCTGTTGGCTGCATAGATGTCTTCTTTTGAGAAGTGTCTGTTCATATCCTTTGCCCACTTTTCGATGGGGTTGTTTTTTTCTTGTAAATTTGTTTAAGTTCTTTGTAGATTCTGGATATTAGCCCTTTGTCAAATAGGTAGATTGCAAAAATTTTCTCCCATTCTGTAGGTTGTCTGTTCACTCTGATGGTAGTTTCTTTAGCTGTGCAGAAGCTCTTTAATTAGATCCCATTTGTCTATTTTGGCTTTTGTTGCCATTGCTTTTGGTGTTTTAGTCATGAAGTCCTTGCCCATACCTATGTCCTGAATGGCATTGCCTAGGTTTTCTTCTAGGGTTTTCCTGGTTTTAGGTCTAACATTTAAGTCTTTAATCCTTCTTGAATTAATTTTTGTATAAGGTGTAAGGAAGGGATCCAGTTTCAGCTTTCTACATATGTCTAGCCAGTTTTCCCAGGACCATTTATTAAATAGGGAATCATTTCCCCATTTCTTGTTTTTATCAGGTTTGTCAAAGATCAGATGGTTGTAGATGTGTGGTGTTACTTCTGAGGCCTCTGTTGTGTTCCACTGGTCTATCTCTCTGTTTTGGTACCAGTACCATGCTGTTTTGTTTACTGTAGCCTTGTAGTATAGTTTGAAGTCAGGTAGTGTGATGCTTCCAGCTTTGTTCTTTTTGCTTAGGATTGTCTTGGCAATGTGGGCTCTTTTTTGGTTCCATAGGAACTTTAAAGTAGTTTTTTTCCAATTCTGTGAAGAAAGTCATTGGTAGCTTGATGGAGATGGCATTGAATCTACAAATTACCTTGGGCAGTATGGCCATTTTCACGATATTGATTCTTCCTATCCATGAGCATGGAATGTTCTTCCATTTGTTTGTGTCCTTTTTTATTTCGTTGAGCAGTGGTTTGTAGTTCTCCTTTAAGGGGTCCTTTACGTCCCTTGTGAGTTGGATTCCTAGGTATTTTATTCTCTTTGAAGCAATTCTGAATGGGAGTTCACTCATCATTTGGCTTTCTGTTTGTTATTGGTGTATAAGAATGCTTGTGATTTTTGCATATTAATTTGGTATCCTGAGACTTTGCTGAAGTTGCTTATCAGCTTAAGGAGATTTTGGGCTGAGACAATGGGGTTTTCTAAATATACAATCAGGTCATCTGCAAACAGGGACAATTTGACTTCCTCTTTTCCTAATTGAATACCCTTTATTTCTTTCTCTTGCCTGATTGCCCTGGCCAGAACTTCCAACACTATGTTGAATAGGAGTGGTGAGAGAGAGGGCATCTCTGTCTTGTGCCAGTTTTCAAAGGGAATGCTTCCAGTTTTTGCCCATTCAGTATGATATTGGCTGTGGGTTTGTCATAAATAGCTCTTATTATTTTGAGATATGTTCCATCAATACCTAGTTTATTGAGAATTTTTAGCATGAAGGGCTGTTGAATTTTGTCGAAGACTTTTTCTGCCTCTATTGAGATAATCATGTGGTTTTTGTCTTTGGTATATTCTGTTGATTTGGGTGGAGAGTTCTGTAGATGTCTATTAGGTTTGCTTGGTGCAGAGCTGAGTTCAAGTACTGGATATCCTTGTTAACCTTCTGTCTCATTGATCTGTCTAATATTGACAGTGGGGTGTTAAAATCTCCCATTATTATTGTGTGGGAGTCTAAGTCTCTTTGTAGGTCTCTAAGGACTTGCTTTATGAATCTGGGTGCTCCTGTATTGGGTGCATATATATTTAGGATAGTTAGCTCTTCTTGTTGAATTGATCCCTTTACCATTATGTAATGGCCTTCTTTGTCTCTTTTGATCTTTGTTGGTTTAAAGTCTGTTTTATCAGAGACTAGGATTGCAACCCCTCCTTTTTTTTGCTTTCCATTTGCTTGTTAGATCTTCCTCCATCCATTTATTTTGAGCCTATGTGCGTTCCTTGCACATGAGATGGGTCTCCTGAATACAGCAGACTGATGGGTCTTGACTATATCCAATTTGCCAGTCTGTGTCTTTTAATTGGAGCATTTAGCCCATTTACATTTAAGGTTCATATTGTTATGTGTGAATTTGATCCTGTCATTATGATGTTAGCTGGTTATTTTACCCATTAGTTGATGCAGTTTCTTCCTAGCATCGACAGTCTTTACGATTTGGCATGTTTTTGCAGTGGTTGCTACCGGTTGTTCCTTTCCATGTTTAGTGCTTCCTTCAGGAGCTCTTGTAAGGCAGGCCTGGTGGTGACAAAATCTCTCAGCATTTGCTTGTCTGTAAAGGATTTTATTTCTCCTTCACTTATGAAGCTTAGTTTGGCTGGATATGAAATTCTGGGTTGAAAATTCTTTTCTTTAAGAATGTTGAATATTGGCCCCCACTCTCTTCTGGCTTGTAGAGTTTCTGCTGAGAGATCCACTGTGAGTCTGATGGGCTTCCCTTTGTGGGTAACCCGAACTTTCTCTCTGGTTGCCCTTAACATTTTTTCCTTCACCTTGGTGAATCTGACAATTATGTGTCTTGGGGTTGCTCTTCTCAAGGAGTATCTTTATGGTGTTCTCTGTGTTTCCGGAATTTGAATATTGGCCTGCCTTGCTAGGTTGGGGAAGTTCTTGTGGATAACATCCTGAAGAGTGTTTTCCAACTTGGTCCCATTCTCCCCATCACTTTTAGGTACACCAATCAAATGTAGATTTGGTCTTTTCACATAGTCCCATATTTCTTGGAGGCTTTGTTCATTTCTTTTTACTCTTTTTTCTCTAAACTTCTCTTCTCACTTCATTTCATTCATTTGATCTTCCATCACTGATACCCTTTCTTCCATTTGGTTGAATTGGCTAATGAAGCTTGTGCATGGGTCACATAGTTCTCATGCCATGGTTTTCAGCTTGGTCATTTAAGGTGTTCTCTACACTGTTTATTCTAGTTAGCCATTTATCTAATCGTTTTTCAAGGTTTTTAGCTTCCTTGCGATGGGTTCGAACATCCTCCTTTAGCTTGGAGAAATTTGTCATTACTGACCTTCTGAAGCCTACTTCTGTCAGCTCGTCAAAGTCATTCTCCATCCAGCTTTGTTTCTTTGCTGGCGAGGAGCTGTGATCCTTTGGAGGAAAAGAGGCCCTCTGGTTTTTAGAATTTTCTGCTTTTCTGCTCTGGTTTCTCCCCATCTTTGTGGTTTTAATCTACCTTTGGTCTTTGATGTTGGTGACCTACAGATGGGGTTTTAGTGTGGATGTCCTTTTTGTTGATGTTGATGCTATTCCTTTCTGTTTGTTAGTTTTCCTTCTAACAGTCAGGTCCCTTAACTGCAGGTCTGTTGGAGTTTGCTGGAGGTCCTCTCCAGACTCTGTTTTTCTGGGTATCACCAGCAGAGGCTGCAGAACAGCAAATATTGCAGAACAGCAAATATTGCTGCCTGATCCTTCCTCTGGAAGCTTTGTCCTAGAGGGGTGCCCGCCTGTATGAAGAGTCAGCTGGCCCCTACTGGGAGGTGTCTCCCAGTTAGGCTACATGGGGGTCAGAGACCCACTTGAGTAAGCAGTCTGTCTGTTCTCTGAGCTCAAACACCATGCTGGGAGAACCACTGCTCTCTTCAGAGCTGTTAGACAGGGATGTTTACATCTGCAGAAGTTGTCTGCTGCCTTTTGTTCAGCTATGCCCTGCCCCCAGAGGTGGAGACTACAGAGGCAGTAGGCCTTGCTGAGCTGCGGTGGGCTCTGCCCAGTTCGATCTTCCAGGACACTTTGTTTACCTACTCAAACCTCGGCAATGGTGGATGCCCCTCCGCCTGCCAGGCTGCTGCCTCGCAGGTTGATCTCAGACTGCTGCACTAGAAGTGAGCAAGGCTTTGTGGGCATGGGATCCGCTGAACCAGGTGTGGGATATAATCTCCTGCTGTGCCATTTGCTGAAACTGTTGGAAAAGCACAGTATTAGGGCAGGAGTGTCCTGTTTTTCCAGGTACCATCTGTCATGGCTTCCCTTGGCTAGGAAAGGGAAATCCCCTGGTCCCTTGCGCTTTCCAGGTGAGGCGATGTCCCGCCCTGCTTCAGCTCGTCCTCCGTGGGCTGCACCCACTGTCCAACCAGTCCCAATGAGATGAATCAGGTACCTCAGTTGGAAATGCAAAAATCACCTGTCTTCTTTGTCAGTCATGCTGGGAGCTGCAGACTGGAGCTGTTCCCATTCAGCCATCTTGGAACCAAGATGTTTCTAATGACAGACAGGGAAAAGAAAACTGACAAGACCCAGGCAGTTGACTTGACTCTTGTTAGAGCTCAACAGGTGGTTTGTAGTTGAGGAAGTGTCAATGGCTAAAAGATACGAGAAAATATCCAACTTCACTGGTAGGCAAACAAAGTAAACTAAAACAATGAGGTACTATTTTTCACATACCTAAAAGCAAAGTTTTTTTTCTTAATATCCAGTGTTGTTGAAGATGTGGGGAAACTAATATTCCCTAACTGTTGGCTAGAATGCAATGGATAAAATTTGACATTTTGCTCTACTTTTTAGGATATGTCCTCAACCTTATCTTTTAACCTTTTTGTTAAAATTTCTTATTTTGGTTATTACTGTTTAAATTTCTAAAAGCTTGTTTTTATTTTCTGATAGTTTATTTAAATAAAATTGTACACTTTTTTGGTATCATGGATGCAATATTTTCTCCTCTCTCTGATGATAGTAATTAATGTTTTCTTCTTTGTTTCCTCTGTTTTTTTAACTGTGTTTTTAACTTTTCATTTATGTCTTTCATGTTGAAGCCTTTTCACATATTATCTTACTTAATCTTCACTCAGTTCTATCAGGTTAATATTATTATCCTTGTTTTATAGTTAATGAGTCTTAGAGAGTGTATCATTGTTTTATTTCTCTTACCATGGGCAGCTGAAAAAATTGTTGGTCATAGACCAAAAGTACTGGTCACAGACCAGCCAAATCCACAGTCCAGCTTCTTAATCTAGTTGGATTCTCCGTTGAATCCTTAAAATCTCTCCTCACCACCTCCCTAACCCCAACACTTGTCTCATTATATTAGACAACTTTGTTAGAATTTTTTCCAAGTTGAATTAAAGTCTTTCTCCTTCCCTTTACCTTTCCACTGTCATTAGAACTAGTTCTGCCCTGTAGACCATAGAGATCCTCTCCCATTTCTACATCTCCTTCCATAGGAGATAGTCCCTCAAATATTTGAAATGATACTGTCATGATTCCTCCACATCTGCCATTCCCCAGCCTGAAGAGGCCTGGTTCTGCCTACTTTATTCTGCACCTTTGTGAAATTCTGCTTGGCTAACATTTTTGGAACGCTTTGGACCATGTTCTCTCAAAGTCTCACTTTAAGTGTGTGTCTATAACTTAACATAGGGTCCAGATATGCTCTGAAAGACTTAACCTCAAATGGGATACTGTCATTTTATTAATGTATGCTGGAGTTGGCTTAGTTTCAATTTGAGGAATTTCATGTGCTGCAACTTCTTTTCCTAGAAAGTAATACTTTTGATGTTTCTCACAAATTATAATTTCTAGGACTCTGAGCTGCCTACTTCTACTTACTCCTTTTTAGTTAGGGTTGTGTGTGTGTGTTGTCCTTACTGGTTACTGCTTTTACCTCCTAGGGTCTTTTTTTCAAGGCCATTTTCACTTAACCTTAGCTATTAAGCCCAAGTGGAGGTGCTAAGGTGATTTGAAAAATGGAAATATCTTAATTTAAATTGCACAAACACTATCGTGCATATTTGAGAAGTAAAATACAATGTAAATGGGGGCTTTTCAGGCACCATGTTAAGCACTTGGTATATATTATTTCATTTGGCTTTTATAACAGCATAATGAGGTGAGAACTGCTGTTATTCTCAATTTAGATGTGAGGAGGTGTGGCTAGTTCGATACAACTAGGAGGGCCAGAGGTGTATTGCAGACCTAAACATACCAGACTCAAGACTAATACTGCTGTTACCCACAGAAATGAAGCTCACATATTGTATTTTATGCCAATTATAGCTGATGTTGTTGGAAGGAATTATATAATCTGCTGAGGTGTATTGCATACTTCTCATCTTTAACAGAACATACCAAACATAAAAACTTTTATTTGATAGATTGAGGTGATGATATTGAACATCTGTCCTCCCAAGTTCATTGTAGCACTATTCACAATAGCTAAGATTTGGAAGCAACCTAAGTGTCTGTCGAACATTAATTTTTGTGGCCCTTTAAGAATAAATATGTGGCCCTATAAATATGAATCTTATTTATATTTGTATAGACAGTGCCAAGCATATTGTAGGCAACTATGATTCAAATCACTGCACACATGCGTATTGAATGAGTACATGAATGAATCAATGAAGTTATAAAACAGCAATGACCTCAAGGTCTATTAAAGTTTTTAGAACTATTTGCCACTACACTAAATCTTTTATAAACTGTTTTGCTTTATGAGTCTATGTGTCTGCTTTTTGTAATTTTTTTCCCTTCTCCCTGTCATTGTAAATAGAATATCTATGGACATGAAATGTGCCTGAAGTTCTTTGCAAATGGAAGACTAAAAGGAAGTTGCCCCAGGCAATTCAGATCATTGTGTCCAAGAGAGGAACAAACTCATGTTTGATCCAGGTCATGACTGTATTCAAGGGCTTTGATCCTAGGTGTGGGGTCCAGCTGTAGGGGCATCAGGGAAGTACATTCTTGGTCTGTGTCCAAGTCCTTGGTCAGGGAAGTCTGTCTTAGCACCATGGAGACTTGGGAAACTGAATTCAGACCTTATGTGACAGGAGTGGACTAAAACCAGTGCATGCATATGATCCAGCAATTCCATGGCTAGGTATACACCCAAAAGAAAGAAAATCTGTATATAGAAGAGATATCTGCCCTCCCATGTTCATTGCAGCATTATTCACAATAGCAAAGATTTGGAAGCAACCTAAGTGTCCATCGACAGATGAATGGATAAAATGTGGTACATATACAAAATGGACTGCTATTCAGCCATAAACATAATAAAATCCTGTTATTTGCAATAACATGGACAGAACTGGAAGTCATTATGTTAAGTGAAATAAGTCAGGCACAGAAAGACAGACTTCACTTGTTCTCACTTATTTGTGGGAGCTAAAAATTAAAATAATTGAACTGAGAGAGAGTAGAAGGATGGTTACTAGAGGCTGGGAAGGGTAGTGGGGGCTGGGTAGAATGGAAAAAGGGGTGGGTAGTGAGTACAAAAAATAGTTAGAAAGAATGAATAAGACCTAGTATTTGATAGCGCAACAGGGTGCTATCAAACCTATTGCCTTGGTTTGCAATAGGGTGACTATAGACAATAATAATTTAATTGAACATTTAAAAATAACTAAAAGAGTATAATTGGATTGTAACACAAAAGATAAATGCTTGAGGTGATGGATACCTCATTTATCCTGATGTGATTATTACGCATTGCATGCCTGTAACAAAATATCTCAAGTACCCCATAAATATAGATACCTACTCCTACTGTGTACCCATAAAAATTAAAAATAAAAAAATAAAAATAAAATCAGCATAGGGAGCCAGTCTCCTACTAATTTGGTCAACAGTTTATGTCAGGTTGTAGTCTTAAGGGTGGAAACGAAAAGAGGGCCAGGACCTTGGTAGCCAGACCAAAGTTCACGACTGTGTTATATACTCTGAAATGGATTTAGCCAAGGAGGTTTGCCCAGATTCTCCCATAGGTGATGTTAAATTCCTTCCAGGACACTTGACCCCAGGCATGGGATTGATGGTGGGTTTTCAGGTGCTCTCCCACTAACGCAAAAATGTCCATAATATATTCCAGGAATTAGGTGAGACAGAACCTCAGGAAACAAGCCTGTTATGCCTTCACCAAGGCAGGGCAGAGCTGGATAAGGGTGAACAGAAAGGGACAAATTATTGATGAGAGTTCTGTGAGTAGAAACTCCTTTCTCTTCTTTAGAATTTCTGCCTCCAGTTTGTTAATGCCACTTCCAAAATACACTGCTCTGAGCTGAAGATAATACTGCAGATAGAGTGCCATGAAGGCATTGGTTTGCAGTGATCTATAAAGGACTAATGTGCCAGGCTCTGTGTTAAGTGCTTGACTTTCACCACCTTGTTTACCCCTACAACAACAATTTTTAAATTGCCCTATTAAGATATAGAGCATTCTATCATTCTAAAATGTTTCCTGTGATTCAGTATATATTTATTTACTTTTTGGTTGATTTATTGAGTGAAGAACTGAAAATCACTTTATGGGTAGTATATTTCCTTTTGTGTATCACATCTGAAGTGAGACATTGTCAAACTGGGTAGGTATGTCCAGAATGAGGAAGGATGCAGAGACTATGTCATATAAGGAACATGTGTCAAAGGAGGTAGTAAAAATGAATATGACTGGGGCTAGTAGTTCCAAGAAAAAATTGGAAACATGCGCCTGGCTAATCAGAAGATTTAGCTAAAATATTTTCAGAGCCTATCACGTGAACCTGGTAAAAACAACCCAGTATTGGGCAAAAGAGTTAGGGCAATTTGAGGAAGTCCTGGCGCCTAGGCTAGGTGGTGATGAACAGGGAAGATGTGAAGGAAAAAGGAAGAGAGAGAATTTTCCCCCTTGCCTTATTGATTTCATCCTGCATTAGTTCATCTCAGCTCTTCCTGTTGTTCCCCCAACCCCAACAGTTTTTCTATTCTTTTATCTATTTTTGAATTGATTCTCTAAAAGTGCTAAGGCTGCGTTTTCGGCTCCTGGTCATCTGGATAACTACGGGTTTCAGGATTCTTGGGGATAATGGGATGGAGGCATGGGAGGAGAATGTCTGGGTTAAAAAGATACTGAGCTAGAAGTAGAAGCCTTGGTTGAATTTTACACTCAGCAACATACAGGTTGGGCAAGTTGCTTTGCTCTTTAGCTTCAGCTTTTGCACACCTATAAAATGGAAGCGGTGTGTGTGTGTGTTTGTGTGTGTGTGTGTAGTGTATGTATCCGTTGTCTCCTAGGGAGTTTCTTTGAGGATCAAAAAAGAGAGTGAACAAAAATGAATTTTGTAAACTGTTTTTGAGAGCATCTAAATGTAGTTTTATGAGTATCATTGTTACCATTGTCGCTGTTCTATTTGCTGAATCTTGTTTAATTTGGAAGCTCCCTAATTCACAATGATTTGTATAGTGGGGTCATCACTCTGTAGGAGCTCTAAATGGAGACTTTGTCCATGATTTCCAAAAGGTCATCCACCCCAGAGTCACATGAGACTGGAAAGCAAATCTTTTTCGTTAATTGGCTTCAAGTACTTTCAGCTTCAAATGGAGGTCTCTAAGGGTCCTTGGCTGGCACATCAAGGGGGCATTTCAAAGAAAGTGGCAAAATCTTGACTAAACTTCAGAGCAAACACGCACTCTTTTCTTTGCTACTCTCTTTCTAAAAAGAAAACAAATTATACTGGTCTGGGTTGTGTGAGCATGTGTGTATCAGCTTGTTCTAATTCTCTTTTCCCAACCCCTTCTTTGCTTGTCCCATTTTCAAGATAGGATAACACCCAGGTTTTTATATTACCTTCTGTGTTAGGACTTTCTTAGGATTCCTAAAAATTTTGGCTAAGTAGCATTAGGCCTGCTCTATTTCACAGGTAGGCATAAAAAAAAAAAAAAACAGTGTCCACTTCTTCAAGACAGTATCCAATTCTTCCTGGCATTTTGATGGTAGGAAAAATATTTGAATTTATTTTTAGGGCAAGTCACGTGGCAAAAAGAATAACAAGTATTTATGGTTGCCTGGGGAACTCAGCTTCTAGTTACTACTGATTATGGGAAAGAGGAACAAATTTTAAGATGAGGCAAAATTGGTGACCAAGAACTAGAATAGCAGGTGGCCTGGGAAGAGGTGGGGGTGAAAGCGGGTAGAAAATCTATGCAAAAATATAGGTTCCTAGTCATTTTTTTTCTTTTGTCTCTTTCGATTACTGTATCCTGCCTTCCTGCAGGAGGAATGTAGTAAGATGCTTTGTATAATCAGGTGCTTTGCTTGTTCTTTTTTTTTTTTTTTTTGATTGTAGAAAAGATCAGCGTAGCAATTTGACCATTTGCCAAATTACCCATAAGATAGGGTAGGCATTAAAAACCCAGGGACACTGAAGTCAGGAAATCCAGCTTCTTGTATTCCTGGATCTTTCTTGGAACAGCCTGTCACATATGACATCTAATGATGTAGCACCAGCTGCTCACAAATACAAGTTCCTTAGAGTATGTAGACATTATGGGGCCACTAAAAATGTCTTATATGGCTTGCTGCCAGCATTTTCAGCACTGTCTCTCACCAGCAGCCACTCTCTAACTGTTTGCCCTAGCCAAGCTCAGAGACATGGGGACTCCTATGAGCTCCATTGTCTTGTGTAGAGAATGGGGCTAACTGTAGAGTGTGAAGGCCTGGGGAGAAAAACTCAGGCTGTGTTTCCTAGTCACCCCAAGACCTTGTGGACCCAGGAAGTAGCAGTTCCAGAGACCAATTGCTATATGGCTTTCTGCATGCCCACTGCCTTTGTCTTGCTGTTGTCGCAGGAAACATCTGGTGTACATCCAGTGCACCCAGAGCCTTTTGGAAAACACCTATCGGCCTCAGTACTCTTTTCCCTCAGGCTGGCAGACAATGAGGAAGGAGGAGAGAGAGCTACCCATTGGAGGAGGAAGTAAAGCTGGAGGCTGGGGTAGTGGCAAGATATGAGCATTCAGGTCTACAAAGCTTCAAGTCTCTCATTACTTCACTCCATCAGGCCAGGACAATCATGGGGGTTTGGCGGGAGTGGCGTTGCAGGGAGTTTAGGCCTAAGGGAGTGTATGTGTGAGGCACAAAGTAATAAGGACTGGACTTTGTTACCTGAGGTGATGAGGGTGACAGGCCCACATGGATAAATCAGGAAACAGGCAACAGGTTCTATAGCTGCATATCAGAGACTCACAGAGTGGAAATCCCTTTGATGAGGGCAGAGCAGCAGCCCAAATGACCGGATACCCACTGTGGAAGTCATCCCCTCATCACTTTTTCATTCCCAAGACTCAGCTCTTCTCTGACTCTGTTACTTTGTTGGCATCTCCTGTTGCAGTGTCTGGGCAATTTCTCTCAGTTGTTACAACTTGCATTCAAGGGCATCTCTTGTTCCAGGCCAACTCTATTGATCTCTGAAAAAGTGGGAGGTAGAACAGTGTTCAAGCATTCAGATAAACCTACCTTCCAATCATAGTTCTGCTTCTTACTAGCTGTCCCACCTTAGGCAGGTAAGTTAACTTATCTGAATGTCAGTTTTCCCGCTTGTAAAATGCAGTTGGTATTAGTACTTAATTTAAAACTTTGTTATGAGGATTAAATGAGATAATGCAAGTCCAGCCTATAGTTGACTTTGGCTTAAGCAGCAGTTGTTGGAACAATCTATTGTGGCCAAGATCATAAGGTCTCAGGACACAAGGTTGGCCACAAAACCAACCCAGCAACTTATGAAGCAGAAACCATCTGTGGTAACTTTTCTCAGAAGGTGGCTATGTAAACTGGCCTCATTTGGCTGAAGGAAGTTGGGAGGTGGATAGGTGGGGGAAATAAAAGAAAAGAGAAGAGTTAAATGAGTGTCAATGTCTCCTAATAATTAAAAGCTTAGAATCCCTGGAGTCAGACAGGCTTGTCCTCAAATTCCAGCTCTGTGCTTACCATTTGTGTGACCATGAATATGTTATCAAACTTTTGGACCCCAGTTTTCTCAAGTGCAAAATAGGCTAATGATGTCTATGGTGTTGTGATAATTTGATGAACAATGAGTATAAAGTGCTTAGCACAGTGCCTGCTACCCAGTAAGAACATAACAAATGGGGAAGAGGATGATTGTGAGGATGGCAGGCGTTTTTCTTGGCCTAGCATCCGGTGGTGCTGCTCTTGTTATCTAAGGAGGCAGGAAGGAGACAAGAGTGGGCACTTGGTAAAACTGGATGCAGGTGAAAGAGATGTATTTATCTGAGGGCCTCATATCTGAGCCTCACTTCTACCTCCTGACCCCTTATGTCCTCCCACCCTGCTACCCAGTGCTTGGGTGCTGCTTAAAGCACTTTGTTCCAAACTCCCTAGGGATGGTTTGCCCCTCCCCTTCCCATAATGACTCAAAACTTCTGTTCATTCTGTTCAGCTTTGCCACAGCCAGGTTTTGGTGAGAAGGACCACACAGCTTCCTTTGACTTTAAGGCCACCAGAGGTATTTCTTTTTAACTCCACCAAATTGGAAATTAGTGGAGCAATAAGCAATGGAGGATGGAGGGTACTTTGAGCACAGAGACTTCCATATTGCCCTGAAAAGGAGCCTGAAAGACAAGGTTGAAGGAGACGCAGGTTCAGTAGGGGAGGGAGAAGGAATGCATATCCCTAGCTTCCGTATTGCACTACCGTCCTTTGCCTGAGAAAGCGAACCCTGGTGTTAGAATCTGAGATTAATGTTGTTCCCCAAGGAGGAAGGCAGCTCAGGACTGGTTCCCACCAAGCCAAGTGCAGTCCTAGATTCTGGCTCCCTGTGCCCACTGTCAGCAGAGAAAGCACCAAATCTAGTGAGAAAAAGTTTCAGCATATGTTAAAATGACAGAAACCACCTTATCCAACCTAGACTTTTCTGCCATGGGAAAAAGATGAAACCTGGAAATCTGGGAAACTTAAAATTTTCAACACCATTTATAAATATAAAAAGCCTCTGGTTACTTGAGTGTTGCACATTTAGATATTTGATTTTGTATGTTGATTACAAATGGAGTTGTGGCCTTGCAAACCATCATAATCATCATTATAATCATTGAATTTATGGTTCATATGGCAGTTTCTTATACATTATTCAATTTACTTTAATCCTCTTAACTCTGTCAAGTAGGTATTACCATTAATCCTCATTTTACAGCTGAGGAAACAAGGTGGAAAAGGTGACTTACTCAAGATCCCAGAGCTAGTAACCTCGAGGTTTTGTTTTGCTCTTTGGTTTTGTTTTCAATTTAGGTAATGAGCTACCAACATTAGAGTGATGCATAGAAAGGTGCTGGGCCATGGTCTTTGCATCTTCCAATAAAGCATAATAAGATATATTAATTTCCAGGAAAAGAGTTGAGGGAGAAAAAAGGGGGAATATGATTTATTGATACAACTTTTAGGGAAATTTGATCAGCGTAGTATTCCAAGCTTTATTTTGATCATTTTCAAACCAAAGTTTAATCTGTTAAAATAGACATGCTTCTTTTACTCTGTGTAAACATGAAGCTCCACATATTACAAGAGGGCTTGGAAGGATGGGCCTACTAATTGGTACAGAGCAACAAAGTCTATTTTTTATTTAAAGATATAGATGTTTTAGGAAGGAGAGGGGATGTTAAAGATAGTATTTGGCTGTATGAAAATATAGAAGTATGAGACTGGCAGCTCTGTAGAGGGCTTTGGGTGAGAGAATACAAAGGAGAGAAAGTGAGAAAGACATTGTTGTATGAATATAAGATAAACCACCCCAGTTAAGTGCAGGCTCTGGATGAAGTATTTCTATTACAAATGACAGAGCTGGGACAGAAGCAATGTAGACTGTTGATGCAGTATCTTGAGGGGAGTTTGCACACTGGATATGTAAATTATTATTGTTTAAAGATATTCTTCCATCTTGGGGAAGTTGCTTAACCTATATTATTTGCATTTTTCTTATTTGCAAAATGGGACTAAAACAGTACAGTTCTTACCATATGTAATCTTTGAGAGTATTAACAAAAAAAAGTATGTGAAGTGCCTACTACAGTGCTTGTCATAAAGAAGGCTGCAGTGGATATGGCAACACTTTCCTCCATCAACCCCCACCCCCAAATTCCTTTCAGTTATGAAAATTCTGAAACACTGTAACTTTACCTATATATTTATTGGATATCTACTTTTCGAAAAGTAGAACATGTGAAGAATTCTTGATTTTTCCTTGGAGATACCTTTGCAAGTTAGAGGAAGATATTAGTGCCTGTCTTCCTTGGTTTAATTTTAATTCAAAAGAAAGATATGATTGAGAAGGTAGGAGAAATGACTGACTAGTTCATCTAGGCATTAATAGTCCTAAAACAGGGAACTGTAAGGCAACCAGACACATGGCCTCAATTTTTTAAGAAGGCAGATTTAAAAATAAATACATGCATAAATAAAATTTTAAAACAAAACCAGAAAAAATGGTAGACGAATTCTCATGATCAAATTTACTAAAAAGAATATGGCTTTAAAAGATGAGTCTAGGCCAGGCATAGTGGCTCACGCCTGTAATCCCAGCACTTTGGGAGGCTGAGTTGGGGAATCATTTGAGGTCAGGAGTTCGAGACCAGCCTGGCCAACATGGTGAAACCCCATCTCTACTAAAAATACAAACATTAGCTGGGCGTGGTGGTGGGTGCCTGTAATCCCAGATACATTGGAGGCTGAGGCAGGAGAATCACTTGAACATGGGAGGTGGAGGTTGCAGTGAGCTGAGATTGCACCACTGCACTGCAGCCTGGGCGACAAAGTGAGACTCTGTCCAAAAAAAAGAAAAAAAAGAAAAAAGCGAGTCTAAAAAAGAAATAACTAAATGAGAAATCTGATTATACAATAATAAATAATCATAATGGATGAGAAAAGCGAAAAGCAGTTAAAACACTTATTTGATCTGAGGAACTTTATGAGGATGCGAGAAAGTATGGGTGAGTTTAATTTTCTTATATATTATTTTCTCTATTTTCTAAAAATCTCTATGGTAACTATGGCTTTTATAAAATAAACAGTTTTCCCCCAAGGATTTGTACAATAGAGAAAGGGATGGCAAGTAATTGAGAAGAATGGTTAGAAGCTAGGAGAATTCTTTTAAAAGTAGCATCACTTGGACTAAATATCTGTTGGCGATGAGGCATGGAGGAAAAAATGCTAAAGATAACAAAAGTTATTTTGGTTACAGTTCAGTGGAAGAACATGAACAGGAAGAGGGATGCATAGTGATCATGGATGATGCAAAGGAATTGGAACCTCTGAACTTCTATTTTGCTTCCATCTAGAAAAATGGAGTTCAATCAGTACAAAGTAAAACATACACAATTAAGAAGTAATTGAAATGGATGAGAATTTATTGAGAGCCCTTGACTTTTCTAAATGAGTTTAAAGAATTTTAGAGAGATATGCTCTTTAAATTATTGGAATTGGTAATCTAAATAGTAAAAGATGAAAGAGAATGGATCCAGGAAACTCAGTATGAGTTGATACGTGGCAAAGTCTTAAATATGGAAGATTTGTTAACACCTAAAAAAGAAAGCTCCAGTCACTTGAAACTGGCATGCATTTATTGAATCAACTTATATCAAATTACTCTTATTTGTAAAATATTTAGAAGGGCTCTAGGGTTAAAAAATTTTGGCAGTCTCTCAAATTCATAGAAACAGTGTACATTTGACCCTTGCACAACACAGGTTTGAATTATATGGGTCCACTTTGCAACAATTGGAAAAACTCAAAGATGAACCATATAGCCTAGAAATACTGAAAAAAATTAGGTAAAAGGTATGTCATGAATGCATAAAATATATGTAGATATTAATCTATCATTACTACCATGAAATATACACAAATCTATTATAAAAAGTTAACATTTATCAAAGCTTACACAATTACAAACCATGCATGACACCACTTACAGTTGATAGAAATTTAAACAAATATAAAGATACAGTATTAAGTCATAACTGCATAAAATTAACTGCATTACATACTATACTACTGTAATAATTTTGTAGCCACCTCCTCTTGCTATTACAGTGAGCTCAGGTGTTGCATGTATCTGCCTAGAATGCCATAAATTGCATATTGCAGTAAAAAGTGATCTCTAATGGTTCTCAAGTATTTTAAGTATTTTTCATTGTGTTTAGTACAACACTGTAAACTTTGAATAACACCATGGGACCCATTCAAAGTACCACGAGTGATATTGGAAGTGCTCTCAAGAAGCAGAGAAAAGTCATGACTCATGACATTACAAGAAAAAGTTGAATTGCTTCATATGAACTGTAGGTTGATGTCTGCAGCGGTGGTTGCCCACCACTTCAGACAGATGATTCATCTCATAGATGGGGATCTTGCAAACTTACCATATCGATAAATACAGTACAGGGTTATAAATGTATTTTCTCTTCTTTTTGATTTTCTTAATAACATTTTCTTTTATGTAGCTTACTTTATTGTAAGAATACAGCATATAATACATGTAAAATAGAAAATATGTGTAAATTGACTGTGTGTGTTATTGGTCAACAGACTATTAGTTAAGTTTTTGGGGAGTCAAAAGTTACATGCAGATTTTCAACTCCGTGGAGGTCAGTACCCCCAACTTCCATGTTGTTCAAGGGCTAACTGAAGTTTATTTCATCAAGAGTTTAAAATGTTTTTTAGTTGTAGAAAATTTCAAACAAATACAAGATGAAGAGAGTAATATAATAAACCACTGTATACTTATTACCCATCATCACAAACTATCAATATTCTGAGTTTTTTTTGTTTCATCTATCACTTTCCTTCCAACCATACCTTTTTGCTGTTTTTGGAATATTTTAAGCAAATCTCAAATATTATATCATTTTACTTGTAAGTACTTCAGTATGAAAAAAATGTATAGCAGAGTCTTTCATGATATGCCCAAAGATGAGTTGGAGAAATAGAGATTGGATAAGGATGAACTAAAAGGATTGGTACTAACATAAACCATGGCCAAATCATGTTGATAAATAGTTTGAAATCTACCTTGAAGAAAGGTGGTAGGGAAATATACTACAAGATTCTGTCCTTGTTGTTGTCTTATATGGCACGATTTATCAATGATATGGCCAAAAATTTAGAAAGCATGCTTAGCAGGTTTGCTAACAATACATAGCTTTTAGTGAGACTGCAATGTATTACATAAAAGGATCAAGTATCATCAGGCTGGAAAAATGAGCTGAAACCATAGGTTGACATTTAATTGATACACACAAGGTGAGATTCCTGACTTGGAGGTAGTTCATGGGAAGATCTGTAGTTTTTACTAGACCCATAGCCCTCAGTATGAGTATCTAAAATGATGAGTCATATTTAAACAGTGTTAATGTTTAGTTTCCAGGTGAAGGGCTATAATAACTTCACTGTATCTGCTATATTCAGTTCAGAGCAATGTATTTTGAGAAGGACATTACAAACTGAAGGGCATCTAGTGGAGGGTAATTAGGGTGACATAAAATCTGAAAATCATGATATGTAAAGAATGGTAAATGGAACTGGAGCTATTTAGCCTGGAGAATAGGGGACTTGAGGATGGGGTTTATATACTGGCAACCCATGAGGACTTGAAAAACAAATTTTTAATGAAGTAAACAAATTCTAATTTGCTTTGTAGCTTCGAGCTGGGATCAGAGAGTGGAAGTTAGAATGAAACAGAACTTAGGTGAAGATAGATTGCTAACAGTTAGACATGTCTGGCAATGGCTTAGACTACCTGGATATGCACTTCTGTCCCATCAGTGGAGAATTTTACTGCAGAGGGTAAATACCCATCTTTTAAACAGGATTGCCACTTGGAAGGAGTTGGACTAAGTTAGAGGTTCACAAGGGAGAACTTTGGCTGTACATTAGAATCACCCGGCTGGGGGTGGAGGTATTAAAAGTGAACAGTGCCTGGGCCCCATGCGAGAAATTCTGATGTAATTGTCCCAGGTGAGAAAGTCCCCAGGGAACTCTGGAGTGTGTGAACTCTAAGGATCCTTTCAACTTTGAGATTTTTTTTTGGTTTGAAAAAGAGAAATCATGTTCATGGGGGGTATTTTAGAAGTCAGCATGGTGGAAAACCTGAAGATGACAGTGAAGTCAGGCACAAAACTGAACTCAGGGGAGTAAAGAGAATTGCTTAAGAGAGACTAAAAGTGCCAGAGTTTACCAGGAGACAGAGAAGCTTAGAGGAGAGGGTGCCTTGCATAGTTAAAAAAAAAACATCAAAAAAAGTGAGAGTGGGAATGGTATTAGGAGAAGAGAGCGTGGCTGAAGAAGATGGGAGTGTCCATCAGACAACCCACCCTGCTTTGCCTGGGACTGAGAGGTTTCTTGGGATACAGCACTTTCAGTGTTAAAACCAGGACAATCCCAGGCAAACTGGGATGGTTGGTCACCCGAGTGCCCCATAAGCCCCTGTCAAAAGACAAAATTACAACAAATTTAGTTTAAAGATCTCAATAGGCTTTATTGCAATTTTAGAATTGGGCAACACTTCATTCCATAAAATAGAGTAAGTGTTCCAATGAGTTGACCAGAGGCAGCAGGCTTTCTAGACAGAGAAAGGGCTGAAGAAAGCAGAAACAAAGAACAAAAAGTAGATTGGACATTTCAAAGTTACTTTCATTGTGGGCATAGGGAGATAGAAAGATGGAAAGATAACTGATTGGTTAACATCAGGTTACTCTGTTGTAAGAAATAAAACAGAGGGAACTGCATGATTGCCAGTTGAAGACTGAAACTGACCTGTTGGGAAATTAGGCTGTTGCCTCTCTCTCCTGATTTCATGGAAGACCAGATAACAAACTCAAGGTTTGGAGAAGCAGAACCTTAGATAAGGGACTCTATTTTGGTTTTTAGGCTGGTCTGTTGGGGCCTAGTGCAGGGGTTTAGTCCAAAACAGTGGCCTCCTATAATTTTTGTTGAACACCCATAAATGAAGGCAGCACGGGAAAGCATTTGTTATCCTAGTCACTCTTCCTGCAGAGTAAAGATGTGCTCTGCATTCATCTGAATTCATGGCTTTGGTGTGCGTAACTGCAAAAGCTGAAATGTCATGTTCACTCTGGCCATGTATTCCACTCATAGTACCATGCTTGTGTGTCCAGCATCTTGCCAGGGTGCTGGTCTTGGGCTTACTATGCTTTCTTTGGGGTGCCTTGGGATTCCTTACGTCATTGCTTCCTCCCAACACCAGCTGAAACCTCCTGAAGTGATTTTGAAGCTTGTTTCTTTGAATAGCTTCTTAGCAATTTCCTCACTGCTATTTCAGTTCCCCTCCCACCATTGTGTTAAACAGTGCCAAAGCAATTTCATTAAACTGGCTGACTTCAAGGATGGTGAACTAGGACTGCTTCTAAAAAGCAGGCTGATAGTAACTGAGGGAATTGCCTAATAAGGAATAGACGGGAGGCATGCTGCCCCTACATAATCTCTTCCTTATAAAAAGAGAAGTATGGATGGGATATGTTGAGTTGTTTATAAAAAATAATGAAGGGAAAATCCCCCTAAAATTATGGGGAAAAGGCCCCTGGTTGGGCTTTAAGTATAGAGAATAACTTGGGTAGTCTTCACCCACTGTATCCCTAAAAGGCCTCACAATTGCTCTTCAGTCTCTTTCTCCCCTTCTCATCCGCCATTAATTAGGAGGTTACTTATGTGTGTTATGAATTAAAGCAGTGGTTCTCAAAGTGTAGTCCCTGGACCTGCAGCAGAGCATCACCTAGCAACTTGTTAGAAATGCATATGCCCTGGCCTCACCTCAGACTTACTGAATCAGAAACTCTGAGGATGGGGTCAAGCAGTTGTAATAAGCCTTCCAGGTGATTCTGATGCAGGTTTATGGTTAAGAATTGGATTAGAGAAACTATGTTTTTAGAAGGTTCTTTAAAGGAGAAGTCCAGGGCCTACCCTCTGACATGGGGCTGAACAGGAAAGCAGCAAGCAGAAGAAACCAGAACTAACCACTGAGCCATGGTGGGTGGTGGTTTGACATTTATGTGACAAGACAGTTAATGTGACAGGAAAGAAAAATGAACAGAGAATTGTGAAATCAAATAGGATCAGAATGATGTCACAGTGGTCAATCCAATTAATTCATATCATTACAAAATTAGAAAGTCACTAATGACTAATTTCTAATATATATCTGCATAAAAGGGCATTGTATGATATGAATTGGATTTTTAAGTTTACAGTATTTTGTTTCATTTTGGAGACATAGCTTTTAGTAAAAACATGTCCAGTAGGTTCTAGTCAATCCTTAATTGAAGCTGTATGTTGACAGGAAAATAGAAACTCATTGAATTTTAAAAAGATGATTTGGCTACTACAGTTTTATTATTATTATTTTTTAGAGTTCTGTAGCAAAGAATCACAGAGGCCAAAAATGTGAAAAAAAAGTCATATGGCTTAATGATCTTTGTAATCATAACCCTATCAACCATAACAAAAACAACAATCATAAGTACAGTTGCCATTTATCGAGTGCCTACTCTGTGCAGACACTGCTGAGTGCTCAGCACGGGGGATGAAGTCATGGATAAGCAGCAGACATGGTCCTTGCCCTCCTACCCAGTGATTCCCAACCCTGGCTGCACTTGGCACCAGGGAGCCATTAAAAAATGTCAGTGCCAGGCCCCCAGCCCCTGAGGGATTCTGATTTAATTGCTTTGAGATGGGACCGCAGAGTTGGCATTTTTACAAAGGTCTCCAGTGAACCTAATGTATATATCCGGAATTGAGGACTGCTCTGGTGAAAGACTTACATATGTAAACAATTCATTATAATAGCCTTAAGTGCTATGAAGAAAAAGCTCAGAGTGTTGTGAAGGGTACCAGTTAGTGTGGGGTTCAGGGTAGGGTTTTCTGAGGCATCCTTGAGGAAGTGACTTTCTGTTGGGATCTGAAGGGTAAATAGGAAATAGCTAAGCAAAGAGGATGGGAAGGGAATGTTCTAGGCAGAGTACATAAATTGTGCTAGGGCTCTGGGCGAGGACAGCATAGTGAAATGGGGGCTGAAAGGGGGCAAACAGTGAAGGAAATATGGTGATTAGAGAAGTGGAGACCCAGGGAGGGGCCAGAACATACAGGACATACGGGCTAGATAAAGGATTGTGTTCTTTCTTGTAAGTAATGGGAAGCTGTGGAGTATTCTAAGTAACTAGTGGATGATGTGATTATATAGACCCTTTGAGAAGATTACTCTGGCCGTAGTTGGAAAGCAGATTGATGATAGGTAAGAGTGGATGCAGAGGGACCAGTTAGGAGTCATGTGGGAGGGCATGATGATGGGACTAAGAATACATTAGAGTGATGGAGAGGGTTACATGGCATTGAATTTTTGGGAGATTCCAAGACTTGGTACAAGGCCTCAGGGACATTTGCTGAATTAGTGAGTTGCTTGGATATAAAGGGTGAGGGTGGGGAAGGAATACAGGATGATGCTGCTGTTCTTGGTGTCAGTAACTGGATGAGTGGTGATGTTCACTGAGCTGTGAATATTGAGTTATAGAAAGCTGCAGGAGAAACAGTTTTGCAGAGGAAAGGAGAGCATGAATTCTGTTTGGGCACAATAGGTTTAAGGTGCCTGTGAGATATCCAAGTTAAAAGGTGAAGGAGGCAGCTGAAAGTTCAATAATACATATGTCTGGACCAAATATATAGTATTTCCCACATATGGACAGTAACTAAGACCATGGGGTCCGGTGAGATCACTCTAATCATTTTTTCATACAGAGCTCACTGCGTCTTCATGTCAACTTACCTAAATAAGTTATGTCTTTAAAATTTTATCTAGAACATGAAAATTTAGACAGGTTAAATAACTACCCCAGGTCATGCAGCTAGTAAGAGGCAGGGTTGAGATCCCATTTCATAGGAGATGCATCAGTACCTAGTCATACTGCATTTCCTTAATCAGAATGACTGATTCTCAGATACAATGGAGAGTTAACCATGTTTGCTAAGGAACGACCAATGACCAGCTGAGTGTATATTTTCTTCCATTATAAACATGGCATTTGAGTCTACTATTCTTGGAAAGTCAGTGAAAAAATATCCCATGGAGTTTATGATTAAGCTCTGAGATACAGATTTTGGGTTTACTGCCCAAACATCTGTCCCCTTGCTTCCTAGAAAACATGGAAACTGAAGTTGAGGTTGCCTGGAAGCTTACTAAAAATAGTGAGAACCATGGAATTGAAAAGTTAAAACATGTTTGAAGTAGTCAAATATATACCTCCACTTTTTTGATGGAAAACATTGTGTACTAAAAGTCTAAATCCATTTCACTCATTCAACTGACATATGTAACACTGCTATAGGCCAGACCCTTTGCTGGGCTCTGGAGAGGCACTCCTTGTTCTTAAGGTGCTCTGTCTCATAGGGGAGACTGACACAAGTTAAAGGCTACTATAGCATTGTGAGAAGGGTGCTATGAGAGGATTGCAAAGGAGGGTATTTCGTCCATCATTAGAGAAGGGGAAAGCCTTTCTCAGAAAGACTTCCTGGAAGTGATAACACATAAACTAACAATTTGAGCCTCAATTTCTTCATAAGGTAGAGTTAGTTAGATAAATAAGAGAGGAAAGAATACTGCTTCAGGTACAAGAAAGAAACAGGAACATTTTACTATAAGGCAGGAGGATAGGAAAAAAAGACCCCATTTAGAGACCAACACCTTCATACACATGGGTTGTGTGGTTAGATGGTTAGCATGGCCTTAAAATTGTTGCTGGAGTTTGGCTTTTGAGGGACATAAAGGCATAATTGAAGAACTTCATACTGGTTAGGGCCACATACTGAGGTTTGCATTTTTAGGACGACTATGTTAGCTTTTAAGTAGACGATGGGTTGGAAGGGGAAGTACCTAGAGGTGGGGAGGACTCTACAGAAGTTATTGTAGGAGTCCAGGGAAGAAATACAGAGAGAAATGGACTGGGCATGGTGGCTCATACTGGTAATCCCAATTATTTGGGAGGCTATGGAAGGAGGGTCACTTGAGGCCAGGAGTTTGAGACCAGCCTGGGCAACATATTGAGACCCTGTCTCTACAAAAAAATTAGCCAGGTGTGGTGGTGCATGCCCGTAGTCCCTAGCTACTCAGGAGGCTGAGACAGGAGAATCACTTGAGTCCAGGAGTTCAAGGCTGTAGTGAGCTATAATTATGCCACTGCACTCCAGCCTGGGATACAGAGCAAGACTCTATCTGAAAAAAACACAAAAACAAAATAAGGAGATAAACAAATAGATTTGAGAGGTATTTAGTGGGTGGAATCAACAAAACTTGGAGATTAGAGGGAGAAGTGGGAATATAGGGGGACTTAGAGGGAAAGTGGTGATCTTTACTTAGCTGATTATGCGAAAAGATTAATTTAGAGTGGGTAAAAAGTTAAATTTTAGACATGGTGAGTTTGGCCATAGAACATCCAAGCAGATATGTCCAGTAGGTGACTAGCATTATAAATTTTGAGCTCAAGAGAAAGGCCTGGGCTGGAAATACAGATCAGGGAATCACGGCCATAAAGACTGGGGACTTGTCATCATAGAGATTAGGAAGTTATCCTCATAGAGACTAGGGCATTGTGTTAGTCTGTTTGCATTCTTTAAAGGAATGCCTGAGACTGGGTAATTTATAAAGAAAAGAGGTTTATTTGTCTTATGGTCCTGCAGGTTCAGCCTGTAACATGGTGCTTGTACACAAGCAGTATAGTGCCAACATCTGCTTCTGGTGAGGGCCTCAGGAAGCTTACAATTGTGGCAGAAGGCAATGGGCATATCACATGGTGATGGAGCAAGAGAGAAAGGAGGAGGTGCCAGGCTCTTTTAAACAATCAGCTCTTGTGTGAACTAACAGAACGAGAACTCGCTCATTACTATGGAGAGGACACCATGCCATTCATGAGGGATCCACCCATGTGACGCAAAAACTTGCCACTAGGCCCACCTTCAACATTGAAGGTCACATTTTAACATGAGATTTGGAGGAGGAAAACATCCAGACTGTGCATCATCGCCATAGAGAGTAGGATGTCATTCCTATAGAGGTTGAGGAGTTGTTCTCATAGAGATTAAGGACTTGCCATCCTCATAGTGAGTAGGGAGTCATCACCATTCAGTTGGCATATGTAGATAAAATGAGATGAACCAACATCCCAAGATGGAATGCTGTGGATCATTCATATTTAAAGGATATGGTGTAAAAGAGAAGCTGGCAAAGTAGGGGAAGTAGGATGGTTATTGGAAAAACCTGGTGTCATGGGAGCCAGGAAAGGAGAGTGCTTATGTACTAAGATGTCAAATGTCAGATTGCACAAGAAATGTAGATACTGAGATGTGTCCACTGGATTTGGCACTATGAGGTTGTTGGTGATATTTGTGTGAACAGCTTTAGTGGAATGGGATCAGGAGCCAGATACAGTGGGTTCAGCAAGTAGGGAGGTGGAGTTTAGAAAGGCACTTATTGCCAGGAGAATTTTTAAAAAAAGCAAGTTAGAGAAAGTCAAGTAATAAGAACTAGTGTGGCATGGATCAGCTCTCTGGGAATGCTGGAGGGAGAGAACTGAAGGGGAGAGAAGTGGAATAAACACTATCAAAAGCTCTGAGAAGAGAGGATGTGGCTTCACCCCACCCAATCCTGAGAGAATGGGTGGAGGGTAGGCCTAATATTGTCTTGTTATCCAAATATTGTCTTTACCAGCTATCCTTTCCCTAAAGATGGGACAAGCCATTCCCAGAGGTCAGTTCCAGGCAACATGACCTTCCCAGAAGGTGGGGTAAAATTTTCCTCATTAACTCATGTGTTCCCCAGAGTCTTTGGGTTTTTAGGAATTTCTACAAAGAATTTCAAATATTTTACAAGTCATTTCCAAGTACCATAATATACTCTTCTTTCAGTTTGGTATCTCAAGCTTTTGTTAAGGTAGAGACACATTTTCCTTCACTCAGAACATTGTTGTAACTCTGAAGGAGAAAAGGCATGTGGAATTACTATTGCCTGCATTGGCCTTCCTTCTGTGGCTGCACCACTCCTACTTCTGTGAATCTGAGCAAATAAGAAAACAGACCACCTGCATGTGAGCAAGAAGCACACAGATTTTGCTGAATATGTGGCTTCAGTGGTCTTCACATTGCTTCCGTGTTCTATAGGTAGCCCGGTTTTATACAGACAGACAATCTATTTCACCTGATGGAATGAAAAGAATAAGAATCATGTGAAACCAAACACATAAGAGATGGATGTGTAAGGCATAATACCCATTTAGGGATTAACAATATCAGCTCATTTTTTAAACTTTTAAGCTCAGGGGTACATGTGCAGGTCTGTTATATAGGCAAACTTGTGTCATGGGAGTTTATTGTACAGATTATTTCATCACCCGGGTATTAAGCCTAGTTCCCATTGGTTATTTTTCCTTATCCTCTCTCTCCTCCCACCTTCCACCCTCCAATAGGACCTAGTGTGTGTTATGCCACTTTATATATCCATGTATTCTCATCATTTGGCTCTCACTTATAAGTGAGAATATGTGGCATTTGGTTTTTTGTTCCTGCATTAATTTGCTAAGGATAATGGCCTCCAGCTCCATGCCTGTTCCTGCAAAGGACATGATCTCATTCTTTTTTATGGCTGTATAGTATTCTGTGGTGTATATGTACCACATTTTCTTTATCTGGTCTATGATTGATGGGCATTTAAGTTGATTCCGTGTCTCTGCTATTGTGAATAGTGCTGCAGTGAACATATGTGTCTTTATGATAGAATGATTTATATTCCTTTGGGTATATATCCAGTAATGGGATTTCTGGGTCAAATGTTATTTCTGTTTTTAGGTCTTTGAGGAATCACTGCACTGTCTTCCAAAATGGTTAAACTAATTTACACTACCACCAATTGTGTATAAGCGTTCTTTTTTCTCCACAACCTTGCCAGCATCCGTTATTTTTTTACTTTTTAATGATAGCCATTCTGACTGGTGTGAGATGGTATCTTATTGTGGTTTTGCATTCCTCTAATGATCAGTGATGTTGAGCTTTTTTTATATGATTGTTGGCCACATGTATGCTTTATTCTGAAGAGTGTCTGTTCATGTCCTTTGCCCACTTTTTAATGGGGTTGTTTTTTCTTGTACATTTGTTTAAATTTCTTATGGATGTCAGATATTAGATCTTTGTTGGATACATAAGTTGCAAAAATTTTCTCCCATTCTGTAGGTTGTCTGCTTACTCTGTTGATAGTTTATTTTGCTGTGTATCGGGGGAACCAGCCCCCAATATTTCAACATACGTTCTTTCTATTTTCCCTAAGTGTTGGCCGGTCTGAGAAATAAAGAGAAAGAGTACAAAGAGAGAAATTTTACAGCTGGTCTTCTGGGGATGTCATCACGTATTGGTAGGGCTGTGATGATGACCCTGAGCCGCAAAACCAGCAAGTTTTTATTAGGGATTTTGAAAGGGGAGGGGGTGTATGAACAGGGAGTAAGTCACAAAGATCACATGCTTCAAAGAGCAATAAAGGTCACAAGGCAAGGCAAAGTTAGAATTACTGATGAGGGCCTATGTCCCGCTGTGCATGCATTGTCTTGATAAACATCTTAACAGGAAACAGGGTTTGAGAGCAGACAACCAGTATGACTAGAATTTACCAGGCTGGAATTTCCCAATCCTAGTAAGCCTGAGGGTACTGCAGGAGACCAGGGCGTATTTCAGTCCTTATCTCAACTGCATAAGACAGACATTCCCAGAGTGGCTGTCTATAGACCTACCCCCAGGAATGCATTCCTTCCCCAGGGTTACTCCTTGCTGGGAAAAGAATTCAGCGATATTTCTCCTACTCACACATCTATCTATAGGCTTTCTGCAAGAAGAAAAATATGGCTGTATTCTGCCCGACCCCACAGGCAGTCAGACCTTATGGTTATCTTTCCTCGTTCCCTGAAAATAGCTGTTATTCTGTTATTTTTCAGGGTGCACTGATTTTATATTGTTTAAACACACATGTTTTACAAACAATTTGTACAGTTAACACAATCATCACAGGGTCCTGAGGTGACATACATCCTCAGCTTAAGAAGATGACAGGATTAAGAGATTAAAGTAAAGACAGGCATAAGAAATTATAAGAGTATTGATTGGGGAAGTGGTAAATGTCCATGAAATCTTCACAATTTATGTTCAGAGACTGCAGTAAAGACAGGCATAAGAAAGTATAAAAGTATTAATTTTGGGAACTGATAAATGTCCATGAAATCTTCACAATTTATGTTCTTCTGCCTTGGCCTCAGCTGGTCCCTCTGTTTGGGGTCCCTGACTTCCCACAACAGCTGTGCAGAAGCTTTTTAGTTCCATTAGATACTATTTGTCAATTTTTGCTTTTGTTGCTATTGCTTTTGGTGTCTTCCTTATGAAATCTTTGCCCATTCCTATGTCTGGAATGGTATTGTCTAGGTTGTCTTCCAGGATTTTTATGGTTTTGGGCTTTACATTTAGATCTTTAATCCATCCTGAGTTAACTTTTGTATATGGTATAAGGAAGGAGTCCAGCTTCAGTCTTATGCATATGTCTAGCCAGTTATCCCAGCACCATTTATTGAATAGGGGATCCTTTCCCCATTGTTTGTTTTTGTCAGGTTTATCCAAGATCAGGTGGTTGTAGATGTGTGGCCTTATTTCTGGGTCCTCTATTCTTTTTATTTTTGTTTATTTTTTATTTTTATTTATTTATTTTTGAGACAGAGATTTGCTTTTGTTGCCCAGGCTGGAGTGCAATGGCGTGATCTCTGCTTATTGTAACCTCTGCCTCTGGGTTCTCTATTCTGTTCCATTGGTCTATGTGTCTGATTTTGTACCAGTACCAAGCTGTTTTGATTACTGTAACCCTGTAGTATAGTTTGAGGTCAGATAGCGTGATGCCTCCAGCTTTGTTCTTTTTGCTTAGGATTGCCTTGGTTATTTGGGCTCTTTCTTGGTTCCATATGAATTTTAAAATAGTTTGTTCTAGTTCTGTGAAGAATCTCAATGGTAGTTTAATAGGAATAGCATTGAATCTATAAATTGCTTTGGGCGGTATGGCCATTTTAATGATATGGATTCTTCCTATCCATGAGCATAGAATGTTTTTCCATTTGTTTGTGTCATCTCTGACTTTTTAGATTTATTCTGATCCAAATGTGAGTGACCATGGCCTGTCAGCCCTCGGGAGGTCCTGAGAACATGTGCCCAAGGTGATCGGGGTACAGCTTGGTTTTATATATTTTAGAGAGGCATGAGACATCAATCAAATACATTTAAGAAATACATTGGTTTGTTTCAGAAAGGTAGGAGAACTCAAAGTGAGGGCTACCAGGCTATAGGTAAATTTAAATGTTTTCTGTTTGACAATTTCTTGAGTTTGTCAAAAGATCTGAGATCTATAAAAAGGAATGTTCAGGTTAAAGATAAATGATTGTGGAGACCAAGTTTTATTTTGCAAAGGAAGCTCTCAGATAGCACACCTCAGAGAGAGAGAGCAGGTTGTAAAATGTTTCTTTTCTTTTCTTTTTTCAGGGCAATTAGCATATCCATGAATTTTTTTTTCTGTTTTGAATGATTTATTTCCCACCTTCTTTTTTTAAAATTATACGTTAAGTTCTAGGGTACATGTGCAGAACATGCAGGTTTGATACATAGGTATACATGTGCCATGTTGGTTTGCTGCACCCATCAACTCATCATTCACATTAGGTATTTCTCCTAATGCTATCCCTCTCCAAACCCCCCACACCATGACAGGCCCCGGTGTGTGATGTTCCCTGCCCTGTGTCCAAGTGATCTCATTGTTCAATTCCCACCTATGAGTGAGAACATGTGGTGTTTGGTTTTTTGTCCTTGTGATAGTTTGCTGAGGATGATGGTTTCCAGCTTCATCCATGTCTCCGCAAAGGACATGAACTCATCCTTTTTTATGGCTGCATAGTATTCCATGGTGTATATGTGCCACATTTTTTTAATCCATCACTGATAGACATTTGGGTTGGTTCCAAGTCTTTGCTATTGTGAATAGTGCCGCAATAAACATACATATGCATACGTCTTTATAGTAGCATGCTTTATAATCCTTTGGGTATTGCTGGTATAGTTTGAGGTCAGATAGCATGATGCCTCCAGCTTTGTTCTTTTTGCTTAGGATTGCCTTGGTTATCTGGGCTCTTTCTTGGTTCCATATGAATTTTAAAATAGTTTGTTCTAGTTCTGTGAAGAATCTCAATGGTAGCTTAATAGGAATAGCATTGAATCTATAAATTGCTTTGGGCGGTATGGCCATTTTAACAATATGGAATCTTCCTATCCATGAGCATGGAATGTTTTTCCATTTGTTTGTGTCATCTTTGGCTTTTTAGATTGCTGGGTCAAATGGTATTTCTAGTTCTAGATCCTTGGATCACCACACTGTCTTCCACAATGGTTGAACTAGTTTACACTCCCACCAACAGTGTAAAAGCATTCCTGTTTCTCCACAGCCTTGTCAGCATCTGTCATTTCCTGACTTTTTAATAATTGCCATTCTAACTGATGTGAGGTGATATCTCATTGTGGTTTTGATTTGCATTTCTCTGATGACCAGTGATAATGAGCATTTTTTAATGTGTCTGTTGGCTGCATAGATGTCCTCTTTTGAGAAGTGTCTGTTCATATCCTTTGCTCACTTTTTGATGGGGTTGTTTTTTTCTTGTAAATTTGTTTAAGTTCTTTGTAGATTCTGAATATTAGCTCATTGTCAAATGGGTAGATCGCAAAAATTTTCTCCCATTCTGTAGGTTGCCTGTTCACTCTGATGGTAGTTTCTTTTGCTGTGCAAACTTTTTAGTTTAATTAGATCCCATTTGTCCATTTTGGCTTTTGTTGCCATTGCTTTTGGTGTTTTAGTCATGAAGTCCTTGCCCATACCTATGTCCTGAATGGCATTGCCTAGGTTTTCTTCTAGGGTTTTTAAGGTTTTAGGTCTAACATTTAAGTCTTTAATCCTTCTTGAATTAATTTTTGTATAAGGTGTAAGGAAGGGATCCAGTTTCAGCTTTCTACATATGGCTAGCCAGTTTTCCCAGGACCATTCATTAAATAGGGAATCCTTTCCTCATTTCTTGTTTTTGTCAGGTTTGTCAAAGATCAGGTGATTGTAGATGTGTGGTGTTATTTCTGAGGCCACTGTTCTGTTCCATTGGTCTGTCTCTCTGTTTTGGTACCAGTACCATGCTGTTTCGGTTACTGTAGCCTTGTAGTATAGTTTGAAGTCAGGTAGCGTGATGCCTCCAGCTTTGTTCTTTTTGCTTAGGATTGTCTTGGCAATGTGGGCTCTCTTTTGGTTCCATAGGAACTTTAAAGTAGTTTTCTTCCAATTCTGTGAAGAAACTCATTGGTAGCTTGGTGGGGATGGCTTTGAATCTACAAATTACCTTGGGCAGTATTGATTATTCCTATCCATGAGCATGGAATGCTCTTCCATTTGTTTGTGTCCTCTTTTATTTCATTGAGCAGTGGATTGTAGTTCTCTTGAAGAGGCCCTTCACATCCCTTGTAAGTTGGATTCCTAGGTATTTTATTCTCTTTGAAGCAATTGTGAATAGGAGTTCACTCATGATTTGGCTCTCTGTTTGTCTGTTATTGGTGTGTAAGAATGCTTATGATTTTTGCACATTAAATTTGTTTCCTGTGACTTTGCTGAAGTTGCTTATCAGCTTAAGGAGATTTTGGGCTGAGACGATGGGGTTTTCTAAATATACAATCATGTCATCTGCAAACAGGGACAATTTGACTTTGTCTTTTCCTAATTGATACTTCTTTCTCTGGCCTGATTGCCCTGTCCAGAACTTCCAACACTATGTTGAATAGGAGTGGTGAGAGAGGGCATCCCTGTCTTGTGCCAGTTTTCAAAGGGAATGCTTCCAGTTTTTGCCCATTCAGTATGATATTGGCTGTGGGTTTGTCATAAATAGCTCTTATTATTTTGAGATATGTTCCATCAATACCTAGTTTATTGAGAGATTTTAGCATGAAGGTCTGTTGAATTTTGTCAAAGGCCTTTTCTGCATCTATTGAGATAATCGTGTGGTTTTTGTCTTTGGTATAGTCTGTTGATTTGGGTGGAGAGTTCTGTAGATGTCTATTAGGTTTGCTTGGTGCAGAGCTGAGTTCAAGTCCTGGATATCCTTGTTAACCTTCTGTCTCGTTGATCTGTCTAATATTGACAGTGGGGTGTAAAAGTCTCCCATTATCATTGTGTGGGAGTCTAAGTCTCTTTGTAGGTCTCTAAGGACTTGCTTTATGAATCTGGGTGCTCCTGTATTGGGTGCATATATACTTAGGATAATTAGCTCTTCTTGTTGAATTGATCCCTTTATCGTTATGTAATGGCCTTCTTTGTCTCTTTTGATCTTTGTTGGTTTAAAGTCTGTTTTACAAGAGACTAGGATTGCAACCCCTCCTTTTTTTTGCTTTCCATTTGCTTGTTAGATCTTCCTCCATCCATTTATTTTGAGCCTATGTGCATTCGTTTCACATGAGATGGGTCTCCTGAATATAGCACACTGATGGGTCTTGACTCTATCCAATTTGCCAGTCTATGTCTTTTAATTGGGGCATTTAGCCCATTTATTTTTAAGGTTAATATTGTTATGTGTGAATTTGATCCTGTCATTTTGATGTTAGCTGGTTATTTTGCCCGCTAGCTGATGCAGTTTCTTTCTCATATCGATGGTCTTTACAATTTGGCATGTTTTTGCAGTGGCTGGTACTGGTTGTTCCTTTCCATGTTTAGTGCTTCCTTCAGGAGCTCTTGTAAGGCAAGCCTGGTGGTGACAAAATCTCTCAGTGTTTGCTTGTCTGTAAAGGATTTTATTTCTCCTTCACTTATGAAGCTTAGTTTGGCTGGATAGGAAATTCTAGGTCGAAAATTCTTTTCTTTAAGAATGTTGAATATTGGCCCCCATTCTCTTCTGGCTTGTAGAGTTTCTGCCCAGAGATCCGCTGTAAGACTGATGGGCTTCCCTTTGTGGGTAACCCGAACTTTCTCTCTGACTGCCCTTAACATTTTTTCCTTCATTTCAACCTTGGTGAATCTGACAATTATGTATCTTGGGGTTGCTCTTCTCGAGGAATATCTTTGTGGTGTTCTCTGTATTTCCTGAATTTGAATGTTGGCCTGCCTTGCTAGGTTGGGGAAGTTCTCCTGGATAATATCCTGAAGAGTGTTTTCCAACTTGGTTCCATTCTCCCTGTCACTTTCAGGTACACCAATCAGACATAGATTTGGTCTTTTCACATAGTCCCACATTTCTTGGAGGCTTTGTTCATTTCTTTTTACTCTTTTTTCTTTAAACTTCTCTTCTCACTTTATTTCATTAATTTGATCTTCAATCATTGATACCCTTTCTTCCACTTGATCGAATTGGCTAATGAAGCTTGTGCATGTGTCACATAGTTCTTGTGCCATGGTTTTCAGCTCCATCAGGTCATTTAAGGTCTTTTCTACACTGTTTATTCTAGTTAGCCATTTATCTAACCTAAGGTTTTTAGCTTTCTTGTGATGGGTTTGAACATGCTCCTTGAGTTCAGAGAAGTTTGTTATTACCAACCTTCTGAAGCCTACTTCTGTCAACTCGTCAAAGTCATTCTCCATCCAGCTTTGTTCCATTGCTGGCAAGGAGCTGGGATCCTTTGGAGGAGAAGAGGTGCTCTGGTTTTTAGAATTTTCAGCTTTCCTGCTCTGGTTTCACCCCATCTTTGTGGTTTTATCTACTTTTGGTCTTTGATATTGGTGACCTACAGATGGGGTTCTGGTGTAGGTGTCCTTTTTGTTGATGTTGATGCTATTTCCTTCTGTTTGTTAGTTTTCCTTCTAACAGTCAGGCCCCTCTGCTGCAGGTCTGTTGGAGTTTGCTGGAGGTCCACTCCAGACCCTGTTTGTCTGGGTGTCACCAGCAGAGGCTGCAGAACAGCAAATATTGCACAACAGCAAATATTGCTGCCTGATCCTTCCTCTGGAAGCTTCGTCCCAAAAGGGGACCCGCCTATATGAGGTGTCTGCTGGCACCTACTGGGAGGTGTCTCCCAGTTAGGCTACATGGGGGTCAGGGACCCACTTGAGGGGGCAATCTGTCCGTTTTCAGAGCTCAAACACCATGTTGGGAGAACCACTGCTCTCTTCAGAGCTGTGAGACAGGGATGTTTAAGTCTGCCGAAGTTGTCTGCTGCCTTTTGTTCAGCTAAGTCCTGCCCACAGAGATGGAGTGTAGAGGCAGTAGGCCTTGCTGAGCTGCGGTGGGCTCTGCCCAGTTCGCACTTCCAGGCCACTTTGTTTACCTACTCAAGCCTCAGCAATAGTGGATGCCCCTCCCCCAGCCAGGCTTCCACCTTGCGGTTCAATCTCAGACTGCTGCACTTTCAGTGAACAAGGCTCCGTGGGTGTGTGACCTGCCAAGCCAGGCACGGGAGAGAATCTCCTTGTCTGCCAGTTGCCAAGACCTTGAGAAAAGCACAGTATTTGGGTGGGAGTGTCCCGTTTTCCAGGTGTAATATGTCACAGCTTCCCTTGGCTAGGAAAGAGAAATCCCCCAACCCCTTGTGCTTCCCAGGTGAGGCGATGCCCCGCCCTGCTTCCGCTCACCCTCTGTGGGCTGCACCCGTTGTCCAACCAGTTCCAATGAGTTGAACCAGGTACCTCAATTGGAAATGCAGAAATCACCCGTCTTCTGGGTCAATCACACTGGGAGCTGCAGACTGGAGCTGTTCCTATTCAGCCATCTTGGAATGGATCTTTCTCTGACTTTTTTGAGCAGTGTTTTGTAGTTCTCCTTGGAGAGCTCTTCCTGCTTTGGCTCTCAGCTTGACTGATGTTGGTGTATGGAGTGTTAAGGAGCTTTGCACATTGATTTTGTATTCTGAGACTTTGTTGAAGTTGTTAATCAGCTTAAGGAGCTTTGGGGCTGAGACCATGGGGTTTTCTAGGTATAGGATCATGTTGTCTGCAAATAGGGATAGTTTGACTTCTTCTCTTCCTATTTGGATGCCCTTTATTTCCTTCTCTTGCCTGATTGCCCTAACCAGGACATCCAATACTATGTTAAATAGGAGTGGTGACAGAGGACATCCTTGCCTTGTGCCAGTTTTCAAGGGGAATGCTTCCAGGTCTTGCCATTTAGTATGATGTTGGCTGTGGGTTTGTCATAGATGGCTCTTATTATTTTGAGGGATGTTCCCTCAATACCTAATTTACAGGGAGTTTTTAACATGAAGAGGCATTGAATTTTATAGAAATCCTTTTCTGTGTCTATTGAGATAACCATGTGGTTTTTGTCTTTAATTCTGTTTGCAAGATGAATCACATTTATTGATTTGCTTATGTTGAACCAACCTTACATCGCAGGGATAAAGGCTACTTGATTGTGGTGGATAAGCTTTTTGATGTGCTCCTGGATTTGGTTTGCCAGTATTTTGTTGAGGATATTTGCATCCATGTTCATCAAGGATATTGGCCTGAAGTTTTCATTTTTTGTTGCATCTCTGCCAGGTTTTGGTATCAGGATGATGCTCATATGCCTCGTAGAATGAGTTAGGGTGAAGTCCCTCCTCTCTATTCTGGGAATAGTTTCAGCAGGAATGATACCAGGTCTTCATTTTTTACCTTGTAGAAAAATTGACGTGGCAAGATACCTTGGTAGACATGAAATCAGAAGTGGGGGAGTTAGTTTGATTATCTCAGAGGAGGCATTCTTCATCACTGTTAGGGGAAAAAACTTTCAAGGAAATGGTGTACTTGAGTCCACATGCCAAGGCACCTTCTTTCCCCAGACCATGCTAGAGATACTTTGACAGATTATTTTAGTTGCTTTTTTTTTTTTTTAATAATTTTGTTGATCATTCTTGGGTGTTTCTCGGAGAGGGGGATGTGGCAGGGTAATAGGACAACAGTGGAGAGAAGGTCAGCAGATAAACACGTGAACAAAGGTCTCTGGTTTTCCTAGGCAGAGGACCCTGCAGCCTTCCGCAGTGTTTGTGTCCCTGGGTACTTGAGATTAGGGAGTGGTGATGACTCTTAACGAGCATGCTGCCTTCAAGCATCTGTTTAACAAAGCACATCTTGCACCTCCCTTAATCCATTTAACCCTGAGTTGACACAGCACATGTTTCAGAGAGCACGGGGTTGGGGGTAAGGTTATAGATTAACAGCATCCCAAGGCAGAAGAATTTTTCTTAGTACAGAACAAAATGGAGTCTCCTATGTCTACTTCTTTCTACACAGACACAGTAACAATCTGATCTCTCTTTCTTTTCCCCACATTTCCCCCTTTTCTTTTCGACAAAACCGCCATCGTCATCATGGCCCGTTCTCAATGAGCTATTGGGTACACCTCCCAGACAGGGTGGCAGCTGGGCAGAGGCGCCCTCCACATCCCAGACAGGGCGGCCGGGCAGAGGCGCCCCCCACATCCCAGACGGGGCGGCCGGGCAGAGGCTCCCCCCACCCCCCAGACGGGGCGGCTGGGCAGAGGCGCCCCCCACCTCCCAGACGGGGCAGCCGGGCAGAGGCGCCCCCCACCTCCCAGACGGGGCGGATGCCGGGCAGAGGCGCACCCCACCTCCCAGACGGGGCGGCCGCCGGGCAGAGGCGCACCCCACCTCCCAGACGGGGCGGCCGCCGGGCAGAGGCGCTCCCCACCTCCCAGACGGGGCGGCCGCCGGGCAGAGGTGCTCCCCACCTCCCAGATGGGGTGGCCGCTGGGCAGAGGCGCTCCCCACCTCCCAGATGGGGCGGCTGGGCAGAGGCACTCCCCACCTCCCAGACGGGGCGGCGGGGCAGAAGCGCTCCCCACTTCCCAGATGGGGCAGCGGCCGGGCTGAGATGCTCCTCACTTCCCAGACGGGGCAGCGGCCGGGCAGAGGTGCTCCTCACTTCCCAGACGGGGCAGCTGCCGGGCAGAGGCGCTCCTCACTTCTCAGATGGGGCGGCCGGGCAGAGGCGCTCCTCACCTCCCAGACAGGGCGGCCGGGCAGAGGCGCTTCTCACTTCCCAGACAGGGTCGCGGTCGGGCAGAGGCGCTCCTCACTTCCCAGACAGGGTCGCAGTCGGGCAGAGGCACTCCTCACCTCCCGGACAGGGTGGCCGGGCAGAGGCGCTCCTCACCTCCTGGACGGGGCAGCTGGGCAGAGGCGCTCCTCACATCCCAGACAGGGTGGTGGCCAGGCAGAGGCGCTCCTCACTTCCCAGACGGGGTGGCGGCCGGGCAGAGGTGCTCCTCACCTCCCAGATGGGGCGGCGGCTGGGCAGAGGCACTCCTCAGTTCCCAGACGGGGCGGCCGGGCAGAGGCACTCCTCACCTCCCAGACGGGGTCACCGTCAGGCAGAGGCGCTCCTCACATCCCGGACGGGGTGGCCGGGCAGAGGCGCTCCTCACCTCCCAGACAGGGCGGCCGGGCAGAGGTGCTCCTCACTTCCCGGACGGGGCGGCTGGGCAGAGGCGCTCCTCACTTCCCAGACAGGGCGGCTGGGCAGAGGCGCTCCTCACTTCCCGGACGGGGCGGCCAGGCAGAGACGCTCCTCACATCCCAGATGGGGTGGTGGCCAGGCAGAGGCGCTCCTCACTTCCCAGACGGGGTTTAGTTGCCTTTTTTATTCTATGTAGATGACCCCATCCCCACCATATTCACATATTCCTTCTTCACTCAGGTACAAAATTCAGTAGGACACCACTTTCTGAGTCATATGCTGGATTTGAGGAGATACTGAAGCCACAAGACTGAAAGAACTTTTAAACTGTGGGTGATTTGGCTAAAAGCTACTCTCATCTATTATATATTCATCTTACTAGTTTTGCTCTCAGAGGAAGTTCCTGTTTCCAAGGTAAAGGAACCTTTCTCTAACTCCACCTACCTTCCTCCTCACTAAATGGGTACAGAAAATATGCTTAGAAAAAAACGCAGAGGACCCTGATATTGTCATTCTGAAATATCAGTAGTATCTGTCACATTTTGACAGGAACTAGATACTAATCAATTTATAAGATTGAGTTTTCATTTATCTAAAGTGCAGATACTCTGTGTTGATGGTTAAAGAGAAAGCCAGCTGGTTAGGTGTCAGATGATCTCTGACAGTGTTACCATAGACATTTAATTGCATGACCATATCTTATCCAGATGGCATTTCTCGCTTACACAGATACATAACCCCAGAGGGGCAGAGGGAGAGATGTCAAATTTCCCTCAAAATAGAACTTTGAGTCCACCCAAAGTCTACCAAGTGAGACTTTACAATTCTGCCCAAAGAGTATAGAAATTACATTGATCTGGCAAGAAAGAATGAATGGGAACCCAAAGGTAGCTGCTTGAGTTAATCAGGTTGGTGAGTGGCTGACAGGGTGCTAGAGTGGGCAAAGTCAACATTAAACCACCAGCGCACAACTTCCTATGTACCCAATGTTCACCTTCCCAGCTCCTATCATCTTTGCCACTTTACTCTGAACTGGAAACCCTCTGTACATTTTTTCCTCTTTAACTCAAAGCCTTTAGAACTCTTGAGCTCAAGCAGTCCCCTCCTGCCTCAGCCTCCTGAGTAGCTGGGACCACAAGCACACGCCACCATACCTGGATAATTTTTAAATTTTTTGTAGAGATAGGGTCTCTCCCTATGTTGCCCAGGTTAGTCTCGAACTCCTGGGCTCAAGTGATTATTCTGCCTCGGCCTCCCAAAGCACTGGGGTTATGACCCACCACGCCTGGCCCCACATCTTGCTTTTCACATAATGAAATGTTTTGAAGACAGTTTGTGTCAACATTCATAGATCTAGCTCAGTCTTTTTCATGTCTGCATAGAATTATGTATTATGAATGTGGTAGAATTTATATATCCAGACATCAGTTGATGGACTTTGTCATTTTTAGTCTTTTGCCATTACAAACAATGCTGCACTGAATGTCGCTGTCTATGCACCATTTTTTCACATATTCATAAGTATATCAGCAGGTTAAATTTCTAGAATTAGAATTCTTCAGTCAAAGGATATATGTACTTTACCCTTTGATAGATGTTACTCAATTGCCTCCCCATCAAAGAGGTTCTACAAATTTTTACTCCTACAAACATACAAGAAGTATCTGTTTTCCCACATCTTTGTCAACATATATAATTTCTTTACTGAATTTACAGTAAAATTCACTTTTTAAGGTGTAAAGTTCTATGAATTTTGACAAACATATAAAGTCATTTAACCACCATCACAATCAAAATCTAGAATATTTCTATTATTTCCAAAAGCTCCTTTGTGGCCCTTTGTAGTCAATCCTCTGTGCCCATCCTGAGCCTTTGCCTACTGATCTAATTTCTGTTCTTAGTTTTGCCTTTTCCAGAATATCATATCAATGAAAGCACAAAGTAAATAGCCTGTTTGAATCTGGTTTCTTTTACTTAGCATAATGCTTTTGAGATTCATCCATATTGTTACATTTATCAGTAGTTTATTCTTTTTCTTTATTGCTGAGTAGAATTTCATTGTATGATTGTTCCCAATTTGTATACATTTGCCAGTTGCTAGCATTTGGATTGTTTTGAGGTTTTGGCAATTATGAATAAAGCAGTTGGAAATATCTAGGTACATGTCTTTGTGTGGACATAGGTCTTTGCTTTTCTCAGGTAAATACCTCAGTGTGGGATTGCTCAATTTTATGGTGAGTTTTTATTTAACTTTATAAGAAACTGCCAAACACTTTCTCAAAGTGGCTTTGTTATTTCCCATCCCTAGCAGCAAGGCACAAGTGTTTCAGCTGCTCTGCATTCTTACCAACATTTCATATTGTCAATATTTAAAAAATTTTGGCCATTCTAATAAGTGTATAGTGAATATTATGTATTTATCAAACTTTAAAAATGTTGCTATTCTGAAAATTTTTTTTTCATTTACATTTCTTTAATTAAGGGTAGTTAGAATACATTTAATATGTTGATAACACATATTTCTTTTTCTTTGAATTGCCTATTCATCTTCTTTGCCATTTTTCTATTAGGTGAGCTGATCATTTTCTTAATGATTTTAAAATGATGCTTATATATTAGTGAATCCTACTATTTCATAATTGTTGCAAACTTTTTTTGTCATTTTTTACTTTGATTTGTTAACTTACAGAAATACAATTTACAAATTTTGAAGAGAATAGGAGACTTTATTTCTTATAAAAGGTTACAGCCTGCAGGATGGCCATTTTGACAGGTTGGGAAGTATAGCCTCCAGTCAGAAGCCAGAAACATACTTGGAGGGAGGGGCAAAGGGAACAGGAATTTACACAGAGCTGGTGGCCAAATATACATATTCAATAAGCTATAGAAGGAGTCATGAATATTTATGAAGGGAGAACCATCTGCATGTGTAATTGAGCCTTCTGCTTCTCCATGTTCAAAAAATGGTGGTGACCTTAGGTGGAGTTTTTGGCCCTCTGACATCAAAACATGAAGCAGAGGATGTGAAAACACTAGCTGCCTATTCTTCATAGACCGGCCAGAACCACCCCATAGTTAGTGGTCTCTTATCAGGCAGAAAAGATGGGGCAGCATCAGGGAGTCGGTTGATATCAGTGGTGGAGCCTTTTGAAAGGGCTGGTTTCTGTTAGGCCCTTGAGAAGGAAAGCCTACTCCTGGTTAGCAAGGGAGAGGGTCTGAGCCCCTCCCACCCTCCATTCCATCTTGGCTGAGAACGCAGTTTTCAAGGTTTCTCTGGGGTCCCCTTGGCCAAAAGATGGTCTGGTCAGTTGGGGGGCTTAGAATTTTATTTTGTATAGCTTATAGCACATTTTTCTATAGTAATATTTGTATGTAACCTCTAAATTTTGTACCTCATTGGTGCAAAAATAAGGCGGTATAAATGAGAGAGTTTATAAAGGCAAGGTATACAAGACAAGACTATAAGGCTAGGCACCCTGGTTGAGTCAGTTCACCCTGCTTCCACTATTATCCAACACTAGAGATGCATGGCCAATACAGATTTTCTTGCTTATTCTCACCATCTGCAAATAACCAAGGCTTGTTGACAAATGCAGCTGCTTTGAGAAAGGGTAGAGTCCCCAGGGCACAATTTTTCAATTTCAGATGTGGAAGAAGACTCGTTTAGTGGAAGCAATGTGCTTATTGCTGAGGCCATCAATACACCAGATTGTTACGCCTTTTGGCTGGGACACAGGGAATTCCTGTCTGCAGTGTCAGTGACATCACTTTGCCGGAAACAGCCTTCCTCCCTGCCAACCCTACACTTAAACATGGGATTCCACACTGACCACAAAGGCCTATTATTCTCAATGCAATCTATGGGCAAAAGAATTTGAGGGAGGCTAGAAGGGGTGGGGGCAAGAGAGAATGGATGGTTTGGTTGGAGGAAGTGAGAAGAATCAGGGAAGAGGACTCTTTTGCTTCCTCATTTCCCATACATAGAGCTTCTGTCAGCATTTGATTTTTGCGATCATTAACATTTTTAGAGTCAGGTATAACCAAGTGCAAACCAGTTATGTTAGTTACGTGCTGCTAATCTGAGAAGAGTGTGTTGCCCAAGAACTGTGGGTGGGGAGCCTCAGGTTGGCTGAATCTGATTTGCAGGAAGAGCTTGTTCTGCACCCCCACCCACATCTACGCTATTTGGATGTCACCAAATAGGCTCTCCCCACCCAAAGCTGAGTCTCAAGGGGTCCACTCAGTATCAGCCAGGCTACGTTGTTAAGATAAATGCAATTGTTTTCTAACTAAGAAACTGTGAACCGAGAATAATTGGCTAATTAAAAGTTCAAAGAGTGGAAATAAAATAGCATTAAAAAGAGCCAGTAACTTCCTCTGACGTCTGTGGTTCAAGAGATCAGTGGAACAGGACATGGGTTATTTACTCAATTACCTTGTCTTTCTACCTTTCTTTTCATTCTCACCCCCACCCCTTCCCTTCCTTCTTATTTCCTGGCTCTATTTTCTTACCTGTGTCTCCCAACCCAATGTCCATCTTATTTTTCCTCCTTCTTTTTTGCCTTTTGCCCTTTAACTAACTGGTTATCATTGAGATCTTTAGGATCAAAGTTTGTCTTTAGCAGTTGTGTTTCTATTGATGTTTGTGCTGACTTCTTTAAGTAAAATATAGGCAGGAAAAAACCTGCTAAATTAAACTGCTTTATCCTTGAATGTGACTCTGGATTGGTTAATTGGAGAAATATGGGGTTGGGGTAGAATAAGACCTTTCCATTTAGATAGAATTTTGGACTAGTGCTTTTGCATTGGGTCAGCTGAGAAAGAATAAAACGGAAAAATTTCTACGCATCTCTAATGCAGGACAATGATTTAAGGCATTGAAGTGGAACTGAGACACTTGGATCAAATCCCTGTTCTGCCACGTGCAAGGTGCATGACTTGGGCAAGTCCCTTAAGCTTCCTGAGAAACACAGTCTCAGCCTTTTGTCATTTAACTGTAAGCTTCTGACTGTCAGGGATGAGATTCATGATTTCAAAAGGTAGGACATTGGTATCCTCAGTGAGAACAGTCCAGACAACCCTTCCAGCCAAATCCTCAATGTTGGTCACTTTTTATTTCTGGATAATGAGATTGGCTACCACATAACAGTACTGGTAGCACAGCCCAGACACTGTATGAGCCTCAGTCATGTATTGTAGGGTAGGGTGCTGGTTAAAAGCCTGGACCTTGAAGCCAGAATGCCCGTGTTTAATTCCTGGCCCTGTTACCAGTGGCAGCTATCTGAGTTACTGGCAGTGTATCCATATGGGTCTGCAGTAACCTCAATTCTTGCCTCATCAGAAGAAAGAATGTGAGGGATATAAAGTAGAAAAAGAGACTGAGTCAAGTTTCAGAGCAGGACTGGAAGTTTATTGAAAAGGCTTTAGAACAGGAAAGAAAGGAGAGAACCCTTGGAAGAGATCCAAGTGGGCAACTTGGAGAACAAACAATGTGTTTAGCTGTGATCCTAGGACTTTATAGGCTGCCATCTTGAGCCCTTTTCCCGTGATTCTTCCCTTAGGGTGGGCTGCCTGCACGCACAGTGCCCTCCTTACCTCCTTGAGCACACAGTGTGTTTAGGAAGTTGTGTGCATGCTCATCTGAGGCTTTCTTTCCTTTTCCGGTGGAGTGCTCCTGGCAAGTCATCTTCCACCTTTTGTCTCTTAATGTGCATGCCCAGGAAGTTGCTTCTCCCTGGTGCTTGAATTCAATTAACACTTTAATGTTACAGCTGTGGATCAGCAGATTTTCTCTCCCTGGCTCCAGCTGCCAAATTATCATTTTTAGAGAGGCAATGTGATAATTGTCAAACCATCACCTGATATTTCTAGTTGGTGGGGGAGAAGAGCCCTTTCCTGCCATGTCTGTCTAACTACATGTAACAGCGCAACATTTACATCAGTGTAACTTTGGGAAGTTACTTAATCTCTCTGTGACTCAGTTTCCTCATCTGTAAACTAACAATAATGATAATTATAATAGTGACTGTGAGTGTGACTTTATTTGGAAATATAGTAGGGTGTTCAGAGATGTAATTAAGCTAAGGATCTTGAGATGAAATCATCTTGAATTTAGGGTGGGCCCTAAATCTGATGACTGGTGTCCTTATGAGAGAAAGGAGAAGGAAACATGACACAAAGAGCAACAGGGGGAAAGGCCATGTGAAGACAGAGGTGGAGATTGGAGTGATGCAGCCACAAGCCAAGGAATGCTAAGAAGCTGAAAAAGACAAGAAAGACATCTCCTCCAGAACCTTCAAAGGGAGCATGCCCCTGCTGATACCTTAACTTTTGGACTTCTGGCCTCCAGATTTATGAAAGAATACATTTCTGTTTGAAGCCAGCAAGTTCATGGTAACTTGTTGTAGCAGCCCTAAAAAACTAATACAGATTTTATAGAGAAGATGATAGTATTACGTGCACCTTATAGGATTGTAGTGAAGGCTAAATTAATGGCTGCATTTAAAGTGCTAAGAGTAGAATCTGGAATATAGTAAGACTCTTTAGTATAGGCTATTACGTGTTGTTAGCTCATTGAACCTTACATAGCAACCCTATGAAGCAGATACTATTGTGACTCCCATTCTGCCCATGAGGAAATGGAGGCTTACAGAGACTAAGCAAAGGTAAGCTTATCTGAACTCTGCTCTAGCTTGAACCATCCCCCAGAAGTCTGTGGAGTTTGACTAACTGCTGATGGATCCTGATGATTGTTGGCTCGGTGACCCTTCCTGATGATGGTCTCTCAGAAAAGACTCTCCAGTGCTGAGCCATCAAGAAGTCTAGAAGGCATTGAGAAGGCTGTCTCATGTGATTATGTTTACTCCTCCTGGATGCGTCTGCCCAGACCTGGTTTTGGCACAAGCTCTGCTCTGATGGAGCCAGGCTCTGTCCACACTTGGCTGTGTGGCCTGACCTCATTTGAGTAGCCTCAGCACATCATTACCACAAGAGGCAGGGATGTGCCACCCTAAAAGGCCACACCCTCTCTCTCCAGTGACTTCAACAGCCCCCAATGGTTCCTTGTTCACCCCTAAGTTGCTGAGCATAGATTATATGAATGACTTTAGAAGTAAGTCACATCACTCAGAATAAGGCAAAGCCCTCACTAGTGCCCTCAAGGCCTTATGAGCAGGGGACCCCATTGATCCTCTGACCAGTTCCTACTACTCTCCCCTCAGGGCCTTTCTGTGTACAGTTCCAGATGCTGTAAAGCTCTTGCCTCAGAGGTATGCAGGCTTTCTCCCTGTGATAGAAATCACCTTCTCAGGCCAGTCCTAATCACTGCATCCTTCCTTTTTACCTTCCTTGCTTTTTCTTCCTCCTCAGCACTTAAAATTATGTAATACACTGTAAATTTTATTTGTTTATCTTGCTTATTGTATTTTTCTCCCAACTAGAATATAAGCACCATGAGGATAGGGACATTTCTCACTTTGGGTTATTGCTGTAGCTCAGAGCCTAGGGCAGGTCTAGTTCATAGTAATAATGTGTTCAATAAGTAATGATTGAGTGACCAATTGAAAAAATGAATGAGGCATAGTCCCCTCTCCAACAACTATAGAACTCCCAAACTGAAATGGTTCAAGCTATATCTAGAGGTAGCACATGAAGAAAGGACTACTGACATAACTGAGCTTTGTAGAGTATAGGGGGAGCATAGCTTCCAACTGAGCTTGATTTTGAAGGAGACAAAAAGACTTGGAGAATGAGGGGAATGGAATTACAAATGAAGGTGTCCCACACTGAGAAAAGTTCAGAGAATCCAAAATTCATTCATTCATTCATTCATACAACATGGGATATACCAATGAACAAGCCAGAAAAAAGTCCCTGCCCTAAGGAGCTTACATTCTAGTAGTCATAATGTCAGGAATTCTCATCTTAGACCCAAACAGATCTGTTGGTTGGAATGGTAAAATGGGAAGGGCTGAAATTTCTGAAGGGCTTGGAGGTCTAGGTAGACCAGTGTAGCTTTCACCTGGCACACAGCAGCACATAGGTTCTTGATAAGGTAGAGTCTTAGGAACGTCAATTGTGGAAGATTTCTATAGCCACATGAAGGAGGGATTCTGATAGGGAAGAGAATTAGGAAGTGTGGGAGTCACCAGAAAGGGCCATTGTAGAAGATCAGATATGAGGTAAGGGTGACTGGAATCAGAGGATGTGGATATCACTATAGAAGAAGGTGGGTCTAAGGGGCTTGGGATGAAATAACTGAGAGAGGATCTTCAAGCCCCTGAGTGTGAGAACAACCTACATATGTGTCCTCAAGAAGAGTTCCCTGATGGAGAAGAAGGAAGGTAGCAGGGGTGGTGTGGAGACTTTGACTCTGTGAGTTGGAGGAATGACAACGCCAGATTAGGACCAGTCTTCTGAGCTTCAGTGATTGTTCCATCATTAGGCTATGTAAACACAGGAAGGACCACAACATTCCTTGAATGTTTGCTCACCAATGCTTGTCCACATTTGCTGTTTTGTTCTCTATATGACAAGAAAAGTTTAGTCCAGATGTGACTCATAACAAATTGGAAACAATTTGAATCTAGTCAGTCACATTGGATCTGCAAAGCAAAACTTTTTTTTGCCTGAAATCCACCACATCTGTCAACACCCCAAATCTGTTTATTAATGGAGTAAAATTTTAAGATGTTATATTTTTGTTATCACAGAGTAGCAATGCTGGGATTTCTCTGTACAACAGAATTTTGACTATGGACAAAATTAAATAATTTGTTTGTTTGTTTTGGAGACAGGGTCTCACTCTGTTGCCCAGGCTAGAGTGCAGTGGTGTGATCTTGGCTCACTACAACCTCGGTGTCCTGGGCTCAAGCGATCCTCTCACCTCAGCCTCCCAAATAGCTGGGACTACAGGCATATGCCACCACGCCTGGCTAATTTTTGTATTTTTTTTGTAGAGACAGATTTTCACCATGTTACCCCCCAGTCTCAAACTCCTGGACTCAAGTGATCCGCCCACCTTTGCCTCCCAAAGTGCTGAGATTACAGGTGTGAGCCACTGCACCCTGCCGAGATTAAATAATTTTGATTTTCACCTTAATATGATTATAACTGGACATCATGATGGCTGTTTCTATAAGAATCAAAAGAACCTTTGCTTCCTTTGATTCTTATAAAAGTCTTGAAGGTATTTTTCCTCTGACACAGCTAATTGGCTTGAAATCAGCCTGTGTTTTTTCAAAGCTTGGGTTTCCTTCAGTTTTATCTCTCTGTCAGGTGAAGAGCTGAAGTTAATATTACCTTGCTCTCTCACTTTAAGCCGAAAATTCGCCTCCCTTGTCACATCACATGAAAAGAAAAAAATGCAAAGGAAGTGGCCGTCTTAAATTCTCCAGTACAGTAAGCCAATTCAAAGGGAAAACAATGACAACACTTTGCCATTGGATATTTTGGTAAAATCATTTGTTGAAATTCTGTTTCAAAATACCATTTCACATTGTATGACAGAAACCACATTTCTGTTATCCACAAGGCAGATTAAGGGCTTTTCAGGGAGAAGACAATCAATGTGAATTTTCCATAATAGAGCTTGACTGTGGCAGTCATGGCATCTGAAAGCACTCTGGGGGTCTAAGAAGAAGGGGCAGTTACCTAAGTAATTCTCTTTTTATGAACACATCCAAGATATGTCAACCTGCACCCCACCTCTAGCACCTCTTCTTTGGCACCACTTCTGAGATGACTCTCCTGCTTCCTGGATGTGATCAGGGCTTTTGAAAACTGGCTGACATATAGTCCATGGAAGATAGCATTTTAATTACTGCTCTCTGGGTAATGTAGTCAGTTACATGAAAAACAAACTTAACCATTGTGGGTTCTTTTGGTAATAAAAACATTTGAAAAATCATGTATGAAAAATTCCTAAATTTTCTCTCTGACCTAAAAATCTTTTTCTTATTATATCTTTAATAAGAAATAAGAGTAGGATGAAAGGCTTGCATATATTCTGGTAACCTGGATATCATTGCAAAAGCTGGGAAAATGTGGAAAAGTGTACATCTAACTCCTCAATGACAAGAAGAAGTTAGTAAATTTTCTCGTTAGGAAAAGGAAGAAATAATTATAGTCACATCAAGTTGGTTCCCACCTCTGGGTTCTTGCAGTTTCTGTTCCTTCTTCCTCTTATGTTCTTACTCCCTCTCCAGGCTGGTGTTTTCTCCTCAAATGTCACCTTCAAGGTCTCGGCTCAAATGTCATCTTCTGAGAGAGGCTTTCTTGACCCTCAATCTGATACCTTTTCCTTCATTCCCAATTCTACCGCAAGTCACTCTATCAAGTTCCTTGGTTTGAATTTCTTCTTAGCACATATTGTGACCTGAAATCACCTATTTATGTGCTTCTTTTCTGGTTTATCTGTCTTGCTAACTAGATTGTAAATTCCAAAGAGCAGGGGCCTTATCAGTTTTTCTTTTTTTATTGTAGTAACTTGGATGCTAAGAATAGTGCCTGAAATGGCCATGGAAGGAAAATGAGATTGCAAGATTGTCATATTTACAAAAACAAAAGAAGTTAACAAGTAGACCTTGTTGAATAGCTTGAGGGAGTAAAACATTCAAAATTTTATTATGGTAGAAACATTGCTACAGTTTGTTTGTTGTTATATTTATAATTGGTTGTTTTATTTATAATTGCTTATCTAAAGGACATGCTGCTTAGGGCTGTGTTTGTCAACATCACAACGTTGGGAACCAAAGTGGGGTGCCCTTAGAGGGTTCTTTTCCAGATTCCAGAACACTGGCATCAAAGAGGACATCTCTCCCATACCAGTTTTATCCAGATGTTTTAGCTTCAAGTAGTTAAAATCCTGACTCTAATTGGGTCAAAGCATAAGTTTTATGGAAGGATGGGCTCAGCATTTGTTGATTTAGCAGCTTAAAATGCCATCAAGGACTCACGTTCTCTACATCTCTCTGCTCTGCCATCATTGGATGCCATCCCTTCCAGGCAGGACAATGTTTGAGGATGAAGAGAGAATGTTTTCTTTTTTCCCTAGACTTGCCCCAGAAGACTTCCTCCACGGTCACATGGGCCATAATTAGGTGGCATACCCATTATTAAACCAGTCACTGGTGAGGGAATGAAATTACACAGACAAGTCCATCCCTGAGCTTAGGGGAAAGGCAAGCATCTGAACAAAATGGAGGTTCTTTTGGGAAGGGAGAAGCAGGGAAGTGCTGTGTATTTCATCTGCTCTTCCTTGTTTGGAAGCAATAGATAATGATGTTGCTAAAACTTTTTCTCCTAAATTTTGTATTGTTTGGTCTGATGGGTAAAGACTGCCTCAAGATTCTGGGGATTGAGGTGGATTGGAGACCCATACCTTAATCCAAGCTTAGACTTGGATTAAGTTCAAGCTTCTGCTCAAGAGCTTCAGAGAGAGCTCCCATTTCAGTGCCCAGCCAGCTTCTACGTTTGGGAATAGTTTGGGGAGTTGAGAGAGGAGGAGGTTGAGTTGTCAAAATGGAGGGAATGGTGCAACCATTTCATTTCCTGTTCACTTCCTCTATGCAATCTGTTTACATCTGACCAAAGTAGCTTTTGCCTTTTTTTTTTTTTTTTTTTTTTTTTTTGAGAGGGAGTTTCACTCTGTCTCCAGGCTAGAGCACAGTGGTGCAATCTTGGCTCACAGCAACCTCTGCCTCCTGGGTTCAAGTGATTCTCCTGCCTCAGCCTCCTGAGTAGCTGGGATGGCAGGTGCACGCCACCATGCCCATCTAATTTTTGTATTTTCAGTAGAGACGGAGTTTCACCATGTTGGCCAGGATAGTCTTGATCTGTTGACCTCGTGATCCACCTGCCTCAGCCTCCCAAAGTGCTGGGATTACAAGCGTGAGCCACGGCACCCATTTTTGGTTATTATTTTTTTGAGATGGAGTCTTGTTCTGTCGCCCAGCCTGGAGTGCAGTGGTGCGATCTTGGCTCACCGCAACCTCTGCCTCCGGGGTTCAAGCGATTCTCCTGCCTCAGCCTCCCGAGTAGCTGGGATTACAGGTGCCCACCACCATGCCTGGCTAATTTTTGTATTTTTAGTAGAGATGGGGTTTCACCATATTGACCTGGCTGGTCTTGAACTGCTGGCCTTGAGATCCACCTGCCTCAGCCTCCCAAAGTGCTGGGACTACAGGTGTGAGCTGCCGTGTCCGGCCACTTTTGCCTTTTATATAATTCTACTATTGGAGCTTTTCTAATGTCCCATGACAGAATGAGACTAAAGACAAAATAAATAAGATAATATGAATTATGATCCAAAATGTTCAAGACTCCTCAGCCTCTATGCCATTACCAATTGCTTACTATGTAAGGGTGGTTTAAATGCAAGGGGTATGTATGTCAAGCCAGGAAATGTCATGGAATAGTGGGATTTGTTGTTTGATGATACATTCTTAATACTTTTTAACATCATAAACATTTTGTGGTAGATTTCAAAAATGAGGAGGGGTATTCTTGTTTTTTGTTATTTGTTACTTCTACCTTGATAGATCTGTGTGAACTGTTAAACAGCCAATTTGGGGCTCTTCTCACTCCTCATTCCATATCTGATCACTGACCTAGTTTTGTCCTTGCCACAGCCACTAACTCAGTCTTGGCCTTTGTCAAAGTACAAACAAATCCTTTTGTTCTTGAATTATTTCCCAATTACTCTGTAAGTACCTCATTGATAAAAAAGATTGGCTTTTAATCTGTCTCTGATGTCTCCAGGTAGCCATTACAAGACCAGACAGAAAGGGGAGGAAAATCAGTGTTTTTGATTTCTTGTTGGTATTTTTTTTCTTCTGCTTTTGGTTTTAGAGTCTAACGTGAAGACATTTTGCTCCAAGAATATCCTAGCCATCCTTGGCTTCTCCTCTATCATAGCTGTGATAGCTTTGCTTGCTGTGGGGTTGACCCAGAACAAAGCATTGCCAGAAAACGTTAAGGTAAGTCAAATATGTGTGTGTGTTTGTGTGTATGTAAGAGGAGATCTGGGTGGGACAGGGGGAGGAGGGATAAGGTATGTAGAGCATAGGGGACGAGTTGAGGTTCTAACAGCCGAGGAACAAGTCAATTTCCACTGGATTAGGGGAGTAAAATGGAAATAGGTGCTCATTCTAGAAGAGTAAATGCCTTGAATCATTAGTGGTGGGAAGTTAACTGCCTTTATGATTGTTTAGTAAACTCATTAAATTGATACTCTAGCAGAGATGAATGCTTTATTCACCTTATCCAGATCTGTGTAATACTATGCCAAGATTCTATATTCTAGTATATTTCCACTTCTTCATCATGGGTGAATCACAATACTGCACTCTGTTCTTTTTGCTTCATTATTATCACTATCACCAAAACAATAACGTTTATTATACAACTCTGTATAAAGTACTTTGGAAGTCAGAGATTGAGGAGAAGACATGTTTCTTATCTCCAGATATAGTAAAGAATCAACAAAATCAATAAAAGCAAATCAGAAAACATATACGTGTATCAGGTATAGTCATTTGAAATGAATTCATGGATAGGCAGATTTCTTGTGACATTTCTACATTTGAACAACTAGTTAATATCATTAAAGATCATTAGGATCATTAACTGTAATGTATTTATGTTTTCTTTCCAGTTCATCAAAATAAAATTTCAGACATGAATATCTCACAAGTACTTTGTAATATGGTCATTATATTTTTTAATCTGTTAATTAAAAAGCATGTGGTAAATAAAAATTTATACTATAAATACACCATTTTAAACTTTCACTGAAATTATAGTAAACAAATATATAAGGGCCCAGATGATACCAATATGCTAATAAGCATGTATGTACACGTGGGCAGTAATATATCTAGAAGTTAACTTGACCATGGAGGCCTGGGAATACATGTGTAGAAGTATATTCTCTTGTATTTGAAGATGTTGAACTGGGAGCCTGGAAGGATGGTTGTGTATGCCAGGCCTCTGAAACTTTTACCATCCACCCAAATCACTGTATAGCAGAGGCGTGGGTGTCACACTGGCATCTTTTTGTCAAGTTCAACCCAGTGGTGCTGTGTACAGCAGTCCCTTTGTCAAGACAGAAGGCTGATACTATCTCATTGTTAAGGGTCGCTTGCCTTTTAATGTTGACTGATGTTGTTTCCTTGGCAAAACTTCACTCACAGTTGAAGCCTCATGACATCTTGGTTCCATTATTTGTTTACCAGCTCCAAAAATACATGGTTGCCTTCTTAATTTGACCTTTTTACATGTTCAGTATTGCATCATTGGAGAGGGGGATGCCTAGGAGGCAAAATCCATGACAAACTTGAGTTATGTTCCCAAGAATATGTGTGGTCATGGACGACCTTCCCTCATTCACAGTGGTCTCCTTTAAGTCTCTTGTGCTTCTGCATTGTTATATGGGCCTGGCAAAATGGAACAAGGTCTTTGGCATTCTTTAAATAAAAGGTAGGAGTATTGAAGAGCAGTCATTGGCATCTGAAGTGAATCTTTTTAATAACATCACTGATTTATTTTATACAAAGATAGTTTTATATATGCAAACTAGCCATTTGTTGAGGTTATATAATAATTTTAGTAAGATTCCTGGCATATATTGGGGGCAAAATATTTCAGGAACTTGTATTCTGGTGATGGCTTTAAACCAGATGTGCTGTCCAATTTGATAGCCACTAGCCACATGCAGCTCTTTAAGCTTGTCAATTAAAATTAAATAAAATTAAAAATTCTGTCCCTCTGTTGCACTAGCCACATTTCAAGTGCTCAATAGCCACACATGGCTGGTGGCTACTGTATTGGACAACACAGATATAGAATATTGCCTTGCTGTAGAAAGTTCTATTGGACATTGCCACTTTAAAGCATACTCTTGAATGATAACTCTGAAGTCATTCAAAACTAAGTTTAATGAATAGGGTGTATGATAAAACATTTTATAAAATCTGGAATAAGAAACAAAAAAACTTTTTTTTCTTGCATGGTTTGTAAACTAGTACCAGGATCATCCCAAATATCATGGGCTACTAAACTGGTTTGAGTAGTTTATTGAAATAAATGTATTTGCTTCCAAAAATGACCATTTAAAAGATAACACTTATTTGGATATTTGTACTGATACATGTTTTTTTGTTTGTTTGTTTGTTTTTTGTTTCTTTGTTTGGGGTTTTTGTTTGTTTCTTTTTCAAGATGGAGTCTCGCTCTGTCGCCCAGGCTGGAGTGCAGTGGCACGATCTCGGCTCACTGAAAGCTCCACCTCCTGGGTTCACGTCATTCTCCTGCCTCAGCCTCCCAAGTAGGGGACTACAGGTGCCCGCCATCACGCCCGGCTAATTTTTTTGTATTTTTAGTAGAGACGGGGTTTCACCATGTTAGCCAGGATGGTCTCGATCTCCTGACCTTGTGATCTGCCTGCCTCAGCCTCCCAAAATGCTGGGATTACAGGCGTGAGCCACCGTGCCCGGCTGATACATGTGTTTTGAGAGCACACAATGACATGACTTTATGACCATACTTCATTCAGCAGTTCTTCATTCATTTTTTATAAATTTATGCATCGACAATTATTTATTACACTCCAGTCTGGCTGACAGAGTAAGACTCTGTCTCAAAAAAAGTAAAATAAAAAATATTCATTGTCTGTGTTAGGCACTGGGCTACACAATAGGGAAGCCAGTATATAGATATGACTGAGCTTACCATCTGGGGAAGCAAACATATTTAATAACACAAATTATTAATTGTAATTATGATAAATTGCCACCAAATGAAAGTTTTGGGGCCAGGCAAGTCTTCCCTGAAAAAATGATACTAAAATAATATCTGAAGAATGATTGGAAGTTAGCTGGGAAAGACATAGGTAAAGGGTAGTCCAGGCAGGGCCGAGCACGGTGGCTCATGCCTGTAATCCCAGCAGTTTGGGAGGCCGAGGTGGGCAGATTGCCTGAGCTCAGGAGCTTGAGACCACCCTGGGCAACATGGTGAAACCCCATCTCTACTAAAATACAAAAAATTAGCTTGGTATGGTGGCGCGTACTTGTAATCCTAGCTACTCAGGAAGCTGAGGTGCGAGAATCACTTGGGCCCCAGAGGCGGAGGTTGCAGTGAGCCAAGATCTGCCACTGCACTCTAGCTTGGGCTACAGAGTGAGACTCCAACTCAAAAAAAAAAAAAAAAAAAAAAATTCCAGGAAGAAGGAAAGCAGGTGCAAGAGTCCTGAAACAAGAAGGAGTTGGATATCTCCTAGGAACTAGTTGGAGAGCAGGAGTGGGCCACGTGTTATATAAAGATGGGGAGGTACGTGGTGCAGGTCCTGCAAGACAGGTTGAGGATTTCAGTTTTAATCCTAAGAGTAGTGGGAAGCTAGTGGTATGATCAGATTTGTTTTTGCAAAGATCACTCTGATTTCAATGAATTAGAGGAGGATGAGATGTAGGAGGATACCAGGAAGAGGCTACAAGAAAAATGTGGAAGGAGGGGGAGCCTTTGGGTTCAATTTTTGAAGAATTGTTTTGAGTGTTGGAAAGCCAATGGGAAATGTCAAGAAAGCAGTTGGATAATCAGATTTGGACCTTTCTTTTCTAAGCAGATATCTACTGCTGTGCTCAATAAAAATATAAAACAAGCCAAATTTTAAATTTTCAAAGAGCTACATTTTAGAAAGTAGAAGAAAAGAGGTGAAATTAATTTTAATAATATATTTTATGTGGCCCAATGCATCCAAAATATTATCTCAACATTTCATCAAAATAAATAATTGTTGGCTGGGCGCGGTGGCTCACACTTGTAATCCCAGCACTTTGGGAGGCTGAGGTGGGTGGATCACGAGGTCAGGAGTTCAAGACCAGCCTGACCAACATAGTGAAATCCCGTCTCTACTAAAAATACAAAAAAAATTAGCCGGGCGTGGTGGTAGGCACCTATAGTCCCAACTACTTGGGAGGCTGAGGCTGAGGCAGGAGAATCCATTGAACCTGGGAGGTGAAGGTTGCAGTGAGCCAAGATCACGCCACTACACTCTAGCCTGGGTGACACAGCAAGACTCTGTCTCAAAAAAAAAAATTTCGTTTTTGTTTTGTTTTGTTTTGTTTTGTTTGTTTTTTGAGACGGAGTTTCGCTCTGTAGCACAGGCTGGAGTGCAGTGGTGCGATCTCAGCTCACTACAACCTCTGCCTCTCGGGTTCAAGCAATTCTCCTGCCTCAGCCTCCTGAGTAGCTGGGACTACAGGCACGTGCCACCATGCCCAGCTAATTTTTGTATTTAGTAGAGACGGGGTTTCACCTTGTTGGCCAGGATGGTCTCCATCTCTTGACCTCATGATCTGCCCACCTTGGCCTCCCAAAGTGTTGGGATTACAGGCATGAGCCACCACCATGCCCGGCCAAAAAAAAATTGTTAATGAGATATGTTACATTCTTTTTTCATACTATCTTCAAATTTTAACTTATGGCATATCTCAATTCTAACTAGTCATATTTCAAGTGCTCAATTGCCAGCTATTTGTTACCCTGGTTAAATAGCACAGGCCTAGATTAAAGCTATGTCTCTGATGGCATTGATTGACTGAAGCCTTAGAAATGGATGAGGTCATCTAGGATGGGGTTATAAAATGAGAAGAGAGTCAAGGTCCAAGTCCTGAGAAGCTCTATCATTTAAAGCAGGGGTCCCCAACCCCCAGGCCATGGACCAGTACAGCAGGAGGTGAGGAGCACGCGAGCGAGCAAAGCTTCATCTGTATTTACAGTTGCTCCCCATTGCCTACATTACTGCCTGAGCTCCATCTCCTGTCAGATCAGTGGCAGCATTAGATTCTTATAGGACCGCGAACCCTATTGCGAACTGCACATATGTAGGATCGGGATTGCGTGCTCCTTGTGAGAATCTAATGCCGGATGATCTGTCACTGTCTCCCGTTACCCCCGTATGGGACTGTCTAGTTGCAGGAAAACAAGCTCAGGCCTCCTACTGATTCTACATTATGGTGAGTTGTGTAATTATTTCATTATGTATTACAATGTAATAAAAATAGAAATAAGGTAGTTTACAATAAGTGTAATGCACTTGAATCATCCCAAAACCATTTCCCCCTCCTCACCACCTCTGGGTCTGTGGAAAAATTATCCTCCAAGAAACTGGTCCCTGGTGTCAAAAAGGTTGGAGACCACTGATTTAAAGGGTGAATAGGGAACGAATTCGTCCTAAAGCATAATGATAACATTATTTAGTGCTTTGCAGTTATAAATCATTTCCACATGCATTTCCATTTTTTCTTCCCGTGAATACTGTGAAGAATGGAAGGTTATCCCCATTTTTTTTTTTTTTTTTTGAGATGGAGTTTTGCTCTTGTTGCCCAGGCTGGAGCGCAGTGGTATGATCTCGGCTCACCGCAATCTCTGCCTCCCAGGTTCAAGCAATTCTCCTGCCTCAGCCTGCTGAGTAGCTAGGATTATAGGCACACGCCACCACACCCGGCTAATTTTTGTATTTTTACTAGAGACGGGGTTTCTCCATGTTGGTCAGGCTGGTCTTGAACTCCCGACCTCAGTTGATCCGCCCGCCTCGGCCTCCCAAAGTGCTGGGATTACAGGCATGAGCCATCGCACCTGGCCATCCCCATTTTATAGATAACGAAATCAAAGCCTTAGATATTCTCTCACCCAAGGCAGAGGGGGAGCTAAAACTAGAATCCAGTTTTCTGATCCAAAGACTAATGTTCTTTCCATTTGTCTTAGTGAGTTTTTCCAAACAGCACATCCTATTAACAGAAATTGCATGCAGGATGTTTATTTTGGGAAGTGATTCCAAGGAAACAAGGAAGAAGGGAAAGAGAGAGTTAGGAGCAAATTACCACATTGGGCCACTGAGGCTTGATCCTCCCAGGGACCCTCTCAAGAGCTGTGGAGAGTGAACTTTAGAATTGTCTGCCCTGGGGATTTATCCCCTGGTTCTCATTATCTGTTGGTCAAGGGTTGCTCCCATCTGGTGTTAAGTCCCTGTCACTTCCAGGTTTGCACGTGTGTCAGAGGGGCCATGTGGGTACCACAGGTGACAACTTAGGCAGCAGGAGAGAAGCTGCTGGGCAGAAATAGAGAGATAAGGAGATACTGCTGGGGCTGGAGTAAAAAGTTGGCCAAGATGTAAAATGGTCACAAGAGGTATCTGATGTATCATTGCACCTCCTGATTTTTGTGGAGGTGAGGGTTCTTTGTACAAATAATTTCAATATAATAGAGATATATTCATGCAGAGACAGTGCTATGGAAGCCCAGAGAAAGAAGCTGCTAACTGTGCCTGTTTACATGGAGGCTTCACAGAGAAGGTAGCCTTGGAGCTGAGTCTTAAGTGCTATGGCTTGAATGTTTGATCCCTCCAAAACTCATGTTGAAACTTAATCCCCAGTATAATAGTATTAAGAGGCAGGGCCTTTAAGAGGTGGTGGGTCATGAGGGCTCTGACCTCATGAATGGATTAATCCATTCATGGATAAATGGATTGAGTTATCACAGGGTGGGTTAGTTATTATTAGAGTAGGTCTGTATTAAAAGCTAGTTTGGCTCTCAGTATGCCCCCTTTGCCATGTGATGCCCTGTGCCACCTCGGGACTCTGCAGAGAGTCCCCACCAGCAAGAAGGCCCTCCTGAGATGTTGCCTCTTGACCTTGGACTTCATAGCTTCTAGAACTGTAAGAAATACATTTATTTTTTAAATAAATTACCCAGTATCAAGTATTCAGTGATAGCAACAGAGAATGGACTAAGACAAATGGTAAGCAGTTTTCTAGAAAGTGGGATAGGACATGTTCCAGACAAAGATTATATCATGTGTTGAAGAGTGACAGCTTGAAATCATATGCAATCCCTGGGGAATCAGCAGCTCAGTATGGTTAGATTGTTGAATATGGGGGCAGGAAGGAGAGGTGGAAGAGGAGGTCCAAGTCTGAGCTTAGTATTTTTGGCTTAAAAGTGGGCATCTCATCCATTAAACTGCAGTGGTGTTCAAGCTTGGATCCATGTTAGAAGCACCTGAGGAGCTTTTCAAAAATATGGCTGGGCCCCATCTCAGGTCAATTAAATCATCTTTGGAGGTTACAGTTAAATAAAAATGGTTCAAAATATTGTAGATCACCGGGCGTGGTGGCTCACTCCTGTAATCCCAGCATTTTGGGAGGCTGAGGCCGGCAGATCACTTGAGGTCAGGAGTTCGACACCAGCCTGGCCAACATGGTGAACTGTCTCTACTAAAAATACAAAAATTAGCTGGGCATGTTGTCAGGTGCCTGTAATCCCAGCTACTCAGGAGGCTGAGGCAGGAGAATTGCTTGAACCCGGGAGGCAGAGGTTGCAGTGAGCTGAGATCACGCCACTGCACTCCAGCCTGGGCAACAGAGCGAGACTCTGTCTCAAAAAAAAGAAAAAAAAGCCCAGGGACTGATACGTTCTAAAATCTTCCATGTGATTCTAATGAGTAGTTTTGATTGAAGACCACTGCTTTGAAGGGTTTCATACAAGGAAGTGATGCCCAGATTTGTGTTCCCAAGATTCCTTTTGGCTGGACAGCAGATTAGAGGAGAGACCAGTTAGCATGCTCCTGCCATGGTCTAGGCAAGGCAGGCGAGGCCAGAATTAAGGCATTGTCTGTGGGGTAAGGGGAGGGGATAATGTGAAAGACACTTGGGTTGACCAGATCTTTGTGACACAATTCCTTTGAGGACCTTTTAAGATTAAGATGGAACAGGTACCTTGGGACGGTTAATGCTGAGAGAAAACTCCAAATGCTTCTGTTTAAAGAGGGTGGTGGCCACAAGCCTCTGTTGGTGCAACTTCATACATGGAAAGACTTTCAGCTGTCCTGTACTCACTTCCTCTGATTTGTCATCCCTGTCCTCTTGCAGGGATCATTATTCTGCCTGCCTAGAGTACAACACAACATGGGCCATGGACTCACACTGCCCTGGGTTTGAATCTTCGCTGTGCTCTTAGGGTCACAGGAGTTAACCTCTCTAAGCCTTAGTTTCTCCACTTGTATGATGGAACTGATGCTTCTTCTCTTGTAAGATTACTGTGAGAATTCAGTGGGATAAAGTACATGCAAATATGAGTCCAGAGCAGAAGGCCTGGCCCACTGCAGACACTCAGTGATTGATAACTCATGTCTTATCATTTTTGCAGCTTACCTGCCTTAGTGACAAATTGACAGTTATCTTTATTTTATTCCCACTGTTCCCCATCTGACTTGCCCTTGTCTAGCCCATTTCAGGTCAGCCCACCCATGCTGATGATCCAGTCTTGTCATCTTCCTGCCTGACCTAGTTTGGGTTCAGCCCTGCTGGGGAGATAGTGCCCTCATGCCTGGGCCACATGTGGCATAACACAGCAAGAACTCTTTATTGTTCTGAAATGTTTACTTGCCCAGCTACCTAAAAGGTTATAAGCACATTGAGGACAGGGAATGGATTTCATTTGTCTTTGTTTGCATTTTATTTATTCATTGACTCCATTCATTAACAAATAGCCATTGAACATCAACTCTATTGTAGGCCCTGGCATATATTAGTGAGCAAGATGGGCAAATTTATTATACCCTTGTTTTGAACTTATAGTATAATGAGGGAGATAATCATTAATCAAATAATCATAAAATAAATGCTAAATTACAGCCAGCACAACATCTGATTTGGGTAGTTGCTCCAGAGAAGTTTGCTGACTCTGAATAGAGTAAGCACCTTGAACAGATAAAACCGTTCCCTCCTTGTATGTGAAGAACCCAGGACCAACCTGGTAGCCAGGCAGTGTCAGTGAGGGAAGCAGACCTCTGCCTCAGAGTTCTCTAGAGATCCTAGTTCCCCACTCATACCCTCAGAGCCTTCTCAGTTTGAACCTCCAGAGTGCAGGGCCTCAGAAGCTACATGTGTTAGCAGGCATCCTGGGGTGTTCTCATGCCACTGAAGTCTGTGAACCACTGCCTGTGAGACACAATGAGAACTTAAAAAAAAATAGCCTTAATGAACTGAAGAGTCATTAGCTGTACCCAAGACTCCCCCTGGGAAAGTACCTTTGTTCTGGTGGACCTAGGTGGGGCGGTAGCTTTGATGTCTGCTTGGTTCCCCACTTCCTTGTCTACTCATAACTGAACAGTGGCAGTTAGTGGTTGTCAGATATTCTTTTAGCACAAACATTCCACATTTTGGCACACACTGAGTCTCTGTCACACAAGCACCAGACTGACCCAATGCCAAACAACTAGCCTTCATTAAACGCTGCCTCTTCTGTGAATGCAGGCTCAGGGACCAGACCACTTTGATTTTAATCCCAGATATGCTACTTTCTAGCCGAGACTTTGGGCAAGAAATTCTCTCTATGCCTCCCCTTATATGTAAAATCAAGATAGTAACAGTACCTACTTAGAATATGGTTGTGAGAATTAAATGGAATAATACAAGTGACTTAATTGTCAGAGTGACGAGCACATCAGAGGTTCTCAATGGAGACTACCTGCTTTAATGAAGATATGTCCTATGGAAGGCCCTTAGCTATTAGTGTATTATGGTCACTGAACCAGTACTCTGCAGGATTTCTAGCTTCTGTTAAAGGGTAATGACCTTTCCTCATGCATCTGCTTTTTCAAAATGAACAAAAGTGCTGTTCTTAGATAAGCATTTGTGATTTTATCTTTTTATGGAGACTTTGGAAAGATTTGCTCTGATTTCCAACCTCGAATACTCTTGGAAAATATCTGCATTATTTTTACTCTATTGGATTTTAATGTGTGTTTTAGAAAACAACATCTGCAGATAGATGGTGTTGCACAACAATGTGAATATCCTTAATACCACAAAACTGCACTTAAAAATGGTTACAATGGTAACTTTTATGTTATGTGTGTTTTACAGCAATTAAAAAATAAGACAATAACAGAACTGTGGTTTGTATTAAAGATCTAGTAACTCTAATTAAAGAAAAAGGAAAGGAAGAAAATGGTCTCTAAATGTTTATAGGCCCTACTAGCATCTCTGTAGCTAATCTGGTTTGTTTATAGAGTACTAGAGTCTTACTCAAAATTATAAGCTTTGTTTATAAACCCAAGCTCACTGAGACAGACTGATGAGGCTGCTGAAGTTACCATTAAAGCTACAGGAACTTTTAAGAAAGTTTTTGAAGACACACTGTGTCTGAAGGGACCATGAAAAGTTAATGATCATACTTGCCTGTGTTACCAGATGTCTTAGTCTGTTTTGTGTGGCTGTGACAGAATGTGACAAACTTGGTAATTTATAATATAAAGAACAGAAATTACTTTTCTCACAGTTCTGGAGGCCAAGAAGCCCAAGATCAAGGTGCTGGCAGGCTTGGTGTCTGGTAAGGGCCTGGTCTCTGCTTCCAAGATGATGCCTTGAACTCTGCATCCTCTGGAGGGAGGAATGCTGTTCCTCACAATGGCAAAAGAGTAGGAGATAGCAAACTCACTCCCCAAACCCCATTTAATTGTGGCATTAATCCATTTAAGAGGGCAGAGTACTTGAATACCTAAATACCTCCCACTAGGGCTCACCTCCTGATGCTGATGCATTGGTGATGAAGTGTTCAACACATGAGTTTTGGAGGGGAAAACAGTCAAACCAGAGCATCTGTCTTATGAGCTTTTTGGGGATGGTGTAGGACAACTCCAGTGGTACTACTTTATATTAGACAGTGAATATTAACCTCTTTTAGGGCTGGAAGGAATTTAGGAACCATCCAGTTCCAACCCCCTCATTTATCCATTTGATTCAATAATGATCTGTTGAATTCTTTCTCTGTGCCTAATGTATAGTAGGATATACCATCGTGGATGCTGTATATACTGTGGTAAACAAAGTAGACCTGCCCTCATGTAGCTTACAATCTAATAATAAAGATAGATATTAATCAAATAGCTGCATAAATATGTAATTACACCATGTGGCCAGTACCGTCTTTAGAGGGAAAATACAGGCATTCTGATCAGGAGGGTAGGATCTAAACTCAGGAGGTCAGAGAAGGCTGAGATGTCAAGTGAAGGGCTTTCTCGGTAAAGGCCCTGGAGCAGAAACCATGAGACCTATGGGCAACTGCAAGCAGGTCAGTTCCACCAGAGGTGTTTTCTGAATGAGAAGAGGGTGAAATATTCTACTTCTGTGGAGCCAGGAAGCAGGCTGTCTGATGCTCTAGTTTCTCTTTCTTTCTGCTTCTAAATAGACTTACCCAGAAGCCTGGTACTATGACATTTGTGTAGGTAGAATTGTTTCCATCCTAAGGATATATCTGCCCCACGTCTATATGGCCTCCAGTCTCAGTGAGCTTAGGGTCTGTTGCGCCTACATTTCCAGGTCTTCACCAAGGCCCCTGCATTGGTGTTTCCATGAACCAAGCAAGGTCACTTCTACTGTTCCTCTTTCTGGACCAGCACTTCTATCCATGCAACCTAGCTCATGAAGATCGGTTATGATCTTCATGTGATCACTGCACTCCAGCCTGGGTGACAGAGCGAGACTCTGTCTCAAAAAAAAAAAAAAATTAAAAAATTTAATTTATTTTTAGACTCATGGGGCACATGTGCATATTTGTTTCATGGGTATATTGCATGATGCTGAGGTTTGGGCTTCTAATGATCCTGTCACCCAAGTAGAGAACATAGAACCTGACAGGTAGTTTTTCAACCTTCGACCTCCTCCCCACCTCCCCTCTTTTGGAATCCCTAGTGTTTATTGTTCCCGTCTTTGTGTTCATGTGTACCCAACGTTTAGCTTCCACTTATAAGAATATGCAGTATTTGGTTTTCTGTTCCCGTGTTAATTCGCTTAGGGTAGTGGCCTCCAGCTGCATTCATGTTGCTGCAAAGGACATGATTTCATTCTTTTTTATGGCTGCATAGTATTCCATGGTGCATATGTACCACATTTTCTTTATACAATTCATCATTGATGGACACCTGGGTTGATTCTATGTCTTTGCTATTATGAATAGTGCTGTGATAAATATACAAGTGCAGGTGTCTTTTTGGTGGAATAATTTGTTTTCCTTTGGGTATATACCTAGTAATGGGATTGCTGGGTCAAATGGCAATTCTATTTTTAGTTCTTTGAGAAATCTCTAACCTTCTTTTCACAGGGCTGAATAAATTTGTGTTCCCACCAACAGTGTGTAAGCATTCTCTTGTATGCACAATCTTGCCAGCATCTGTTATTTTCTGACTTCTTAATAGCCATTCTGACTGGTATAAGATGGTATCTCATTGTGGTTTTAACATTCATCTCTCTGATGACCAGTGATGATGAGCATTTTTTCAAAAGTGTATTGGCCACTTGTATGTCTTCTCTTGAGAAGTGTCTATTTATGTCTTTGACCCACTTTTTGTGTGTTTACTCTGTCACTGTTTTTTTTTTTTTTTGCTCTGCAGAAGCTCTTTAGTTTAATTAGGTCCCAATTGTCACTTTTTGTTTTAACTGCATTTGCTTTTGAGGACTTAGTCATAAATTCTTTCCTGAGGCCAATGTCTGGAAGGGTATTTCCTAGGTTTCTTTTATGACTTTTATAGTTTGAGGGTCTTACAAGTTATGTGTTTATTCTACCTTGAGTTAATTTTTGTACATGGTGAGAGGTAGGGGTGTAGTTTCATACTTCTACATATGGTTAGCCAGTTTTCCAACCACCATTTATTAAATAGGAAGTCCTTTTCCCATTGTTTATTTTTGTCAGCTTTGTCAAAGATCAGTTGGTTGTAAGTGTATGGCTTTATTTCAGGGTCTCTATTCTGTTCCATTGATCTATGTATCTATTTCTGTACCAGTACCATGCTGTTTTAGTTATCATAGCTTTGTGGTTTAAAGTTAGGTTATGTGATGCCTCTGGCTTTATCCTTTTTGCTTAGGATTGCCTTGGCTATTTGGGCTCTTTTTTGGTCTGTATGAATTTTAGAGTAGATTTTTTTCTAATTCTTTGATTTCTTTGGGCAATACGATGCATTCAAAAAAGACTTGGAAGGAAATAAATAAAAATAAAAGTGATATCTAATTAGTAGAATCTTAAACATCTTTTTTTACTTCATTTTATAAGTGATATTTAAGAAACTTTTAGTACTCTTAAAATAGAAAATAATATTGAAATAATCCCGAGGGAGTGTCAGATCTCTTCCTTACCACCTAAATCTTACTGTTTTCTTTAAAGGATATACTCATAGGGACTTTTGGAAATATTTAAATATAAGCTACAGAGAAATGTTGGGTTTCTCCACTGCCAGACTTTGAGGCATTCACTAGCTAATGGACTTTTGAGCCCAGGAGGCAGAGAGAACATGAACATTCTCCAGACTTCTGGGAGGCTTTATTTACTGAAGCCCTTGTAGGCCTCGTACTCTCTGGAACATGCATTGGAAAATGCTGGTGTGGTGGAAAGAGAACAAAACGTTGTGGCTACCTGGGCTCTGATGGATGTTGTAACAAAGAAAGGCAAGCTCCCCAAATGCTCAAATTGAACTTTCAGTCAAGCTTTATCTGCCTCTCAAGCAGCAAACAATGCCAGTTTTTTATTCTGCAAGCCATTTTAGAAGACAAAATGTTTGGCACAGTTGCACAGGTTAGCATGCTAGTGTACTGTGTACACAAGATGAAATGTCTTCAATTTGCGTTAAAATATGCTTTACCCCCTTCTCAAACACTTGTCAAATGAAACGTAGTAAAAGCTTTTGTTTCTCAACTACCTCACTGTGTAAGTAAGGCCTTAGAGAAAACAAGCTGACAGAAGCAAGCCTGGTTCTTTGGCTCTATGGGAAGAATGACTTTCATATCAACAATGTTAGAATAAAATGTCCTGATCCCAGATAAATGCTGCTTGCTGCTTCTACCTCGCCAGTTTTTGTCGTATGCTGCTGTGGTTGGAACATTTTCTGGCAGGAAGAAATCAGGGGCTCTGTTAGGAAACAACAGAATTTTCTGCCATGTAATTCCTGAGCCTCTTTCTCCACTCTGGGAGGTTTCTCAAGGGTCCAGTGGCCCCAGACCTTAGTCAGTGTTCCTCTCTGCCCACAATGGCCACCACCTAAGCCATTTCTTGGATTCCTTTCACTGCAAGCCTAGCTGCAGAGGAGTCTGTCCAGCTTGCTTCCTTGCTGTGCCCAAAGCCAGCATACAGGCGCTTTTCTTTCTAAAGGCATAATGCTAATTACTGGAGGGAATCCCCACTGTGTGTAACTAGGAAGAGAACACTGTGGAGGTTATGGCAGGTCAAGGGTCCTCACAAGGTCTGCACGGTGGTACTCCCTGGTCTAGTGAAAGGGAGTAGAGTTTGACACTCAATAGGCTCTACTTTTAGCTTTTCCTAGTGGTCCAGGGAGGTCTCTTAAATCCTATTTCTTGTCTTCTTTTCTCCCTGGAGTCTCTTAGATTCATAGCAGATGATATATATACCCATTGCCACCTACATTTTCAGGTCTTCACTGGGGCCCCTACATTGGTGTCTCCATGAACCAAACAAGGTCATTTCTACTGTTCCTCTTTCCAGACCACTGCTTCTGTTCATGCAACCTAGCTTATATATGTAGGGAGATTCACACACACACACACACACACACACACCACACCCACACACACACCCACACACACAGCTAAATTAAGCATTTTTAAAGTGGCAGACCATACTTTGAGGTCTGCAGCTTAAATAAGCAGCCATGTGACAAGCGTCTCCTTCTTCTCTTCCTTTCGCTTCCCCATTTACTTCCCTCTATGTTTCTTCTCTAAGGAAGATTTAAAAGCACATGTGCCATCATGCTCTTCTCCCAAGTTCATATCAGATGTCATTAATCAATCATGGAATTTTTTAATCCTGAGTAAGCCCAGAGATATAACCAAAGATGACTATCAGTTGATCAAAATGGGCATTGAGCAGTTTACTCCTGGGTAGATACCCCCAAAGAAATGAGAGCTTATTTCAACAAAATGAAATGCATATGAATGTTTCTGGCAGCTATATTTCCAGTAGCCCCAAACTGGAAATAACCCGAATGTCCATCAACAGTTGAATGGATAAAAATATAGTATATCCATATAATGAAATACTCTGCAGTGATGGAAAAAGATGAACTACTGATACACACAGTTTGAGTTCATCTTACATAGTGTAAAGTGAAAGAAGTTAGACATAAAGGAGGCATACTATGTGAGTTCATACATTGCAGTTCAAAAACAGGCAGAACTCATACATGGTGGTAGAAGTTATGACAGTGTAACTGACTGAGAGGGGCACTGGGAAGCCTTATGAGGGCTAGAATGTGTTCTGTATCTTGATCTGGGTGGTGGTTATATGGATGTGCACATATGCAAAAATTTATTGAGGTGTATGCCTAGTATTTGCACACTTTACTGTAGCTACCCCTCATTTAATGTACTTAAAAGGGGGCACCAATTTGAAAATTATTGCCCAGCCCTTGCTTCTATGTTTCTGTGTATAGTTTCTGTTTCTAGTTCTTTCTCCTGCTGTCATCTGTCCTTCTTCTCCTCTGCTGACTTTCTTTCTTCCTTTTTTTCTTCTTTTCATCTCCCCCTACTCATAAAGCTAAAAACATGAAGTTTAAGTACATATATTGTAAAATATATTAAATACAATTTTACAGTTATATTCATAATTTAAAAGTGAGTGTATTTAGTGTTTTTCACACCTCTCCTTAAAACAAACTCTGCATTTATTGAACTAAAATTAGATGAACATATTTATTACGTCTTACTGGCACTCAATGGAGTAACTCAGTGGTTCCCAAACTTATCTGCACATTAGAATCATGTGGGACCTTATAAAAATTCCAAAGCCCAGGACACAATACCACATCAATTAGATCACAATACCTGGGTCTAGGACACAAGCATCAGTAGCCATTGAAGCTTTCCAGGTGATTCCCGTATGATTCCAATGTGTAGACAAGTTTGGGGACTATAGATTAATGGCTTTCTATTCCTTCCATAGTGTCTCAGCTACTTCAGCATGTGGTTCTGAATCTTGGCTGCACATTAGAATCACCTAAGAAGCTTCTAAACAATACTGCTTCTTGGGCCCTGTTCTGCATAAGGTCTGAATATTTCTAACATGCAAACAGCATGAAGAGCCCCGTTCTAGCAGGGTTGTTGTCCTGGTAGATCTTGTGATCGGAGTGACTCCAGTGCCATCCCCTCAATGTTCCTCTCAAATACTTTCTCCTCATGTTTTTGAAAATTCCAGTCCTTTCTCTTGCAAGCCTAATATGGAGATGAGTGATGTGATACTGATAAGTTTTTGGTCTGTGTTGCTTTCAGTATGGGATTGTGCTGGATGCGGGTTCTTCTCACACAAGTTTATACATCTATAAGTGGCCAGCAGAAAAGGAGAATGACACAGGGGTGGTGCATCAAGTAGAAGAATGCAGGGTTAAAGGTAAGATGAAGACCAAGGGAAGGGGAGGCCAACAGTGGGGCATGAGAACATGAGAGGTGTATGACCAGTAGAACACAAGAGAAAAAGGAGTCCCACGCATAGGAAGCCAAGTGAAGAAAACAGTGCAGCTGCTGTTGTTATGTTATCGTTACAGAAAACATATTGAAATCAGTCGTTAATGATCAAAACCTAAGAATAAACACACGTAAATATAATTAATAGTAGCTCCCATCAACAGAACACTTCTGCATGCTATGTACTTAGTACTGAACATGTGTTACTTCAGTATACCCTCATAATCTCCCTTTGAGGTATGCATTATTATACTAATTTTTTAAAAATGAGGGCACTGAGGTTGAGAGAGGTTATACCACTTGTTTGTTACTCAAGCTAGTAAGTGATGGAGCTGTGGTTCAAACCAAGTTCTGCCCGACTTCAAGTCTACATCTTAGCCAGTGCTTCTCAAACTTGCATGAGCTTGTTAAAAACACAGATGATGGGTCCCATCCCCTAGAGTTTCTGAGTCAGCAGATCTGGAATGAAGCCTGATAATCTGTATTTCTAAGAAGTTCCTAGGTGATGCTAATCTGTCTGGTTCAGAGATTTATTGCTCTCTTAATCTTTGTACCCTGATCTACAGCTTGGAAGACATTTTTCAAAGCTTTCAGCTTCTGTGTAGGCAGGAAAGACCAAATTATAGGCTCTTAGGGCTGGGAAAAGGAACTTACAGATCGTTTAAATTTTGTTTCACAGAGAAGGAAACAAAAACCTGGAGGATTAGTGCCTTGAAAGTAGCAACAGAATAGAGACAAGAATCTAGGTCTCCTAATTACACTCTAGGTTTCCTGCTACTCTGAGCTGCTGCATTATATATCAATAATTTTTTTCTTTTAAGGTCATAATATGTTAGAGTGGTTGACATTCAGCTTTCACTCCCTTTACCCAGTACCCTACCATGCACCATTATACCACAATCTCTCTGACTTTTATCTCTCTTAGCCTTTTGAGCTGGGAACCCACTGTTTATTTTTAGTCAGACTGATAGCCTAGATCCTAGAAGATAATTGATTTTCAGTTTGACAGCCTGTGGAATCCACTAATTTTCACAGGTCGTCAAGAAAGTAGTAGAGAGGAGATATTTCCAAGAGAGCAAGTCATTCTACCCAGTAGCCCCATCAATACTGACACTTTGGCCCCATCTGAGACAGTACTTCTGGCCTTTCTTAAAGCCCAAATCCCTCATTTTATTGGCTTTTATTTGACACACTGCCTTCCATTTTTAAAAGTTATTTTAATGGCCAAGCACGGTGGCTCATGCCTGTAATCCCAGCACTTTGGGAGGCTGAGGTGGGCGGATCACAAGGTCAGGAGATGGAGACCATCTTGGCTAACACGGTGAAACCCTGTATCTACTAAAAATACAACAAAATTAGCTGGGCATGGTGGTGCGTGCCTGTAGTCCCAGCTACTAGGGAGGCTGAGGCAGGAGAATCACTTGAACCCGGGAGGCGGAGGTTGCAGTTAGCCGAGATCGTGCCACTACACTCCAGCCTGGGCGACAGAGCAAGACTCTGTCTCAAAAAAAAAAATCTAGCAGATGTCCTTCTTCTGAGACTTATCCCATGAGCGTTTGGCCTAACAATGAAGGATTCTTCCCTCTCAAAAGAGAGAGTTCTCTAGTTAATCAAATATTTAACACCAAATTTTCTGAATCAAAACAATTAGCTGGTAACTTAGAGCTGATTTTCTCATGGTTATTAGGCTGTTTGAAAACCTGTGAATGATCTGGATAACTTATTTGAATAATTATCCTTAAAGCAATTACTCTGCTATGAAGCACTGATAGTGTAGATATTTATCTTAATGTGAGATGAAAGTGTTGTTATAACTTCAAAAAGCTTAAGGAATCTTGGCTCTAATCCTCCATAGCAACAGTCGGTTTTGCTCTAAAACTGGAAAAACAGTTTTGCTAGGGAGGCAGGATATCGGAGTGGAAAAGTCACTGAAGAGACATAGATTCTGTTCCTCTTTCTTGTAACAGGAAGCAACTCCACCTCAGAAACTTTAAGGTGCTGGCCAGGATCAGATAACTAGTTAGTGGCAGCTTCCATCTTTTTAGTAAAAGCCAATTTGTCTGCTGCTTAATTTTTATTCCAAGTGTTATCTTTAGGTCTTTTAGGAACTAGTGTCATTAATTACAGTGTTCCGGAGGAAATATCAAAAAGCAGCTAACAGAGTAGCTATCTATAAGATCCCCATTAAAGTCTGAGAATGTTATGCAATTGAATATGAAATTGCGCCATCCAGTGGCAGAATTATTGAACACTGGACAGACCCAACTTAAAGTCTGGAAATTAAATCCTCTCAAGGCTAGGTCCAGTGAATTACCCTCTAAGTACAATAACCTAACGTATAGTACATCAGGAAATTGTTTTCTTCTATTTTTTTCAAAACACCATATTTTGATCTACTATTGTCAAGGTATGTTTTATAATTTTTTTTAAAAGATTGTTATCTTCTACATCTTTTCCTAGGTCCTGGAATCTCAAAATTTGTTCAGAAAGTAAATGAAATAGGCATTTACCTGACTGATTGCATGGAAAGAGCTAGGGAAGTGATTCCAAGGTCCCAGCACCAAGAGACACCCGTTTACCTGGGAGCCACGGCAGGCATGCGGTTGCTCAGGTATAGCAGCATGTAGGGACCAAGAGTATCTGGGAGTTAGGCTTGGCAGTGAAAGAGCCTCTGAAGTTATGGGAAAGGGCCACACTCCCTAATACCCCAAGTTCTACACACCCAAGTCCATACTTAAGAAAGGATATTTCAGTAAGTGAATAAAATGTTCAAACTCTTAGTATATATAGGGGTAGGATTTTATGTATGTTAAAAAAAAAAGCCCCCTTGTGCATCTCCCTATGGGGGATTCAAGGGGGAAGGGGCACAGGGAGAGAAAGACTGGGCCCGTATACTCTGGGGTTTGGGGCTACAGATTTAACTATTCAATATCTGTGAGGAAGAGGATAAGAGGAGACTCATAGACATCCCAGGTCATAAATATTCACAACTAGCACATCTTTATATCACTTGATACCTGTGTGAATTATTTGTTCACTTGTTCATTCATTCAGCATATAGTGCCTGCTCTATCCAGAATATGAAAACTCAACCCTCAAGGAAATCAGTTTCAATGCAGGGTGATCAGTGTTTTAATAGAGGAGTGCTCAGAGCTGCTGTGGGAGCACATTTGGCCCTGCCCAGGGTGAGAGGAGGTCAGGAAGACTTAGAGGAAGGGATGCCTGAACTGAATCATGAAAAATGAGTTGGAGGATCGGGGAACAGCTTTATCAGCAGAACAGACAGCATGCATTCAGTAACTGATGTTTATTCAGCACCTATTATATGTCAGGCACTGTTCTAAGTACTGAGGATATAACAGTGAACAGGACAAAGTCTCTGACTTCATGGAGCTTGTGTTCTACCGGATGTGCAAAGGTAGGGAAGTGTGAGAGGCGTATTCAGAGGACTGTAAGTAGTTCTGCATAGATAGAAGATAGGTAAGTAGTGTAAAATAATAATGATAATAATAGTAGCAGCTCGTATTTATTGAGCCCTTCCTATGTTCTTAGCACTACGCTAAGCACTTAATTGCACTGTCATAACAACTCTATGAAATTAATAATTATTAACAAGATAAGGAAGCTGTGGCTTACAAATGTTAAGTAACTCACCCAAGGTCACACACCTGGGAAGTGGTGGAGCCAGGATTCTGAGTGGGATTCTGAAAAGGAAGGGTCCAGGTCACAAAGTGCCCTATGGGGCCATGCTAGGAAGTTTGGAGTTTATCTTAGAGATAGTAGGAAGCCATTAAAGGATGCTACACAACTGGTGACACTGGTAGAGAAGATGGATTGGAGGGGAGAAAAGCTGGGGATAAAAGGAAGGCAGTTAGTAGGTGTGGACGCCATTTAGATGTGGACGCCATTAGGCCATTTAGGGGCCTAATGCCAGCTGGAAGGTAGCATCCTCTCGCTCAGAGACTCCCAGTGTTGGGTAGCCTAGATCTTGGAAGCAATTGCATCCCATCTTCATTAAGACAACCCTGGAAGATTCCTTCTTTAGGTCTCAAGGTCTCAAACAGACCCAAGAACTGAGCTGTAATATGAGGAAGATTTTTCCCAGTCTGGCAGCAGAGGAGATTGGATGTCTATTCCAGGTCATTTGCCACCTGATTTCTACTAGAACCCTAATTAAAAACCTGGAGCAGAGTCTGGCCATGTAACCAGCTAGGAGCCACCCATAGTGGTTAATATAGCACACATCAGCTTCAGGTATGGTCATCAAACCATACCCAGCTATCACCACCACAGTAATTTTAAGAGCCTTTGATAACTTTTTGAGCCAGGGAACTTCAGAACAAAAGTGGTATTTTAAGGAAAACCAACCTATGAAAGGATTGGAAGGATGTGGATTTGGAGAGAGATGAACAAAATATTAATTCTGCCTCATCCAAAAAAGGGGTTTCTTGGACAGCTGTGTGCGAAGATCCCCATCTCTTCATTTATTCCAGGGCATTATGGTTCACTTCTTAGTAGCACTGTGTGGATGCTGTAGCTGAAATGGGTAATGTAATATAATTATTAAAACAAAAATGATAACCTCAGCTCTTCCTTTGTACAGGATGGAAAGTGAAGAGTTGGCAGACAGGGTTCTGGATGTGGTGGAGAGGAGCCTCAGCAACTACCCCTTTGACTTCCAGGGTGCCAGGATCATTACTGGCCAAGAGGAAGGTGCCTATGGCTGGATTACTATCAACTATCTGCTGGGCAAATTCAGTCAGGTGAATATCTCACAGCATCCATGGAGGTGGCTCTCTGGAGGCCAATGCCATTGCTATCTCAGGCAGTACTTGGGTCGCTAGCCAGAATGAATGAATGAATGATAGATGGATGGATGGATGGATGACTGGATGAATGAATTTACTCTCACATTTGTAAGGGTCACCAGAGGTATAATTCTCTTACAAGACCTTCTACTATTGGGAGAATAAGGACATGTCTTTACCTTAGGGAGGCATAAAGGAAATTAAAAATTTATCGTTAAAAATTAGAATAGCTAACATTTGCCTTCTGCTATGTGTCTCCCACTGTGCTCAGCACTTTTCATGTTTTCTCTGATTTCATCCTTAGAACAACAGTATGAGGTACTACATCATCCCCATTTTAGAGCCCCATATCGATGCCTAGAGAGGGTAATTAGTCTGCCCATGGCTGTACAGCTAACAAGCGACTGAGTGAGAATTTGAACTTGAATGTGTCTGGCCTCAGACCTCTTGTTTTTAAACACCAGTTACACTGCTTCTATGTCCGGCAGTCTGAGCTATGTCTTTGAAGCCCCTCTTTTCTTGCTGATAATCTGTTGTAGATCAGGAGCCTCTAGTGAGCTTTGCCTCACCTTTATGCCCCTGTTTCTTTGCCTTAGGAAATCCCTGACTCCAATAGATAGTATGAAAAGCAGGGTGTCCAGAGACTTCTAGCACTGGTAACTGTACTGTCTTTCAGAAAACAAGGTGGTTCAGCATAGTCCCATATGAAACCAATAATCAGGAAACCTTTGGAGCTTTGGACCTTGGGGGAGCCTCTACACAAATCACTTTTGTACCCCAAAATCAGACTATCGAGTCCCCAGATAATGCTCTGCAATTTCGCCTCTATGGCAAGGACTACAATGTCTACACACATAGCTTCTTGTGCTATGGGAAGGATCAGGCACTCTGGCGGAAACTGGCCAAGGACATTCAGGCAAGTATAACTCAATCCAGACCTGCCCTCTTCACATCTGCACCTCCAGCCCCCACATCCTGTTGTTTTCTGTTTCAAATTCAGTAGTTGTCTGAACTTGGTTATTGTACTTTCCAAACCTTTTTAGGCAGGATATTGAACTACATCTGGTTGACCCCTATAAATTGTTTCAGTCAGACATCCCCTCCCATGTTTGTTTACTGCGTTATCTCCACAGACACAACTGAGATCTTCTCTCAGGAAATAATTTCTCCCCCTCGTGGGGTTGATAATGAAAATTATGTGGTAGAATATTGCTTGTTGGAGGGGGAATTGCAATTTATAAGCTCTTTTAGACCACTTTTTAAAGCTCCCTTTCCTACAAACTACAAAAAAACAGAGTTGTTAGAAATGACCTGGAGAGGAGAAGGAAAAAAAAAAAACACTTCAGGAGAAACACAAAATGTATCAATTGACACTTCAAATCTTGTCATCTTGTCCCCAGATGCTTTCTGCATTTTGAAGACAAGAAAAGTTAAACACACTTTGGGAGGCTGAGGTGGGTGGATCACTTGAGGTCAGGAGTTGGAGACCAGCCTGGCCAACATGGTGAAACCCCATCTCTACTAAAAATACAAAAAAAGAAAAAAAATTAGCCGGGCATGGTGGCACATACCTGTAATCCCAGCTACTTGGGAGGCTGAGAAAGGAGAATAACTTGAACTGGGAGGTGGAGGTTGCAGTGAGCAGAGATTGTGCCACTGCACTCCAGCCTGGGCCACAGAGTGAGACTCCATCTCAAAAAGAAAAAAAAAGAAAAGAAAAAGAAAACAAAAGTTAAACATACTCAACATCATGTGAGTACCAGGCACACCCTGACAAGTAAACACAAAGCCAGGATGTCATATCTAGCTGTTCCCTGTCTCCACTGAAAGGATAACAAGTTCTCTGCTCTTCTCCAAAGCATTCTCTCTGGTTTTCAAAACCACTACCAATAAGATGGTCCTGGGAGTAGGGGGCGCTGAGAGACATCCACTGAGCCTCAAAGCTCCACTAACCTTCTTATCCACAGCAGCCTCCTTTCTTCCCTAGTAGGTTGTGGGTTAGAAATTACTTTTTTTTGGGCCAGGCGCGGTGGCTCACACCTGTAATCCCAGCACTTTAGGAGGCCGAGGCGGGTGGATCACTTGAGGTCCGGAGTTCGAGACCAGCCTGACCAACATGGCGACACCCCATCTCTACTAAAAATACAAAAAATTAGCTGGGTGTGGTGGCACACACCTGTAATCCCAGCTACTAAGGAGTCTGAGGCAGGAGAATCGCTTGAACCTGGGAGGCTGAGGTTGCAGTGAGCTGAGATTGCGCCATTTTACTCCAGCCTGGGCAACAGAGCAAGACTCCATCTCAAAAAAAAAATTATTTTTCTTGGATAGGAGAATGCTTGAAGAAGAAAAAAAATTTTTTTTAAATAATTTTTAAATTATGTAGGCTCCTGGAGAACTACCCCCAGGCCCAAATTTTTGACAACCTTGAGAGTTTCCTTGTGAATTTGCTCCTGACCTAGATGATTAGGACTAAGCACTCAGGGACATTTCAAACTAATGGCATTTCTGGGCCCAGTTTTAACTACATCAGCATTCTTTGACTAGCCAAATACATTTATATCTGATACCACTTCTGGTGCCTGTTACACAAATCCATTTTTCATATTTATTCCTAAGGGTAAAAAGGCAGGGCAGGACATATTGATGCCAATACCAAGTGGTGGGATGTTGTACAGTGCCTACATATTGATTAAGTCAGACTGTACCTTTTGTATCCAAAGCGTTCACACATGATGCTTTCAAGTGATTTTTCCATTCAGGTTGCAAGTAATGAAATTCTCAGGGACCCATGCTTTCATCCTGGATATAAGAAGGTAGTGAACATAAGTGACCTTTACAAGACCCCCTGCACCAAGAGATTTGAGATGACTCTTCCATTCCAGCAGTTTGAAATCCAGGGTATTGGAAACTATCAACAATGCCATCAAAGCATCCTGGAGCTCTTCAACACCAGTTACTGCCCTTACTCCCAGTGTGCCTTCAATGGGATTTTCTTGCCACCACTCCAGGGGGATTTTGGGGTAAGTTTGTGAAATGATGAGGTATAGGATGTCTTGTTTACAAGTTATAGAATATGTGCCTACAAAAGATTTAAATAATAGGATGCATTTTTCTCTTACATAATGTCTTGAGGTAGATGATTAGGGGTTGGTTCTTCAGCTCAACTATGTCAGAACTTGGGATCAGTTTTTTCCACTATCTTTGTGATCTTTTTGTGCTAAGGTATGTTACTGCTCCAAGCACCATATCACTAGGTCACTGCCTCCTTTTTGGCTCTAGGCAGCACCTTAAGCCCAGGTTCATCTCCATTCTAGTCAACAATAAGAGTACTGCCTTTCCGGAATGGGGGAGGTCCCAAAGAGGTTAGCCCCAGCAGTGTGGGAAAACTGACTAGGGGGTTGTGCCCAGGGGACCTTGTGGGACAGACCTCCTACAGCCACAGAACAGCCACTCTGATTTGGCATCTCCTTTGGCCAAGTGACAGAGCAGACTTCCCAGGGCTGGGGATGCTAAATCTGCCTCTTCCTTGTCTCTGCCTGTCCCCAGGGATATCTCCCTTCAGGATGTCACGATGCTTACTGTGGGTTAAGACAAAGACAGGTTTCCTGCTAGGGAACCCAGGATGATGGGGAAGCTGATTGTCCACCTTGATCTCACTTTTTCCAGTGTAGAAATTGTGAGTTTGGGGGAAATTTTCCACAAGATTGGTGTCAGGCAGAATCGGGGGAGAGGTGACATGGATGTGGAAGTTTGATTATCTTCCCGTCTGCTTGGAGTTTTTTCACTTCTTTGTGGCCCCAGGAACTGTCTCATCTTCATATTTGATTTCTGGGATATTGCTGGTGATAATCTCAGTGCTGTACATTTGTTTCTGGTTGTCTGTGGTTGGGGGGCATGAAGCCAGCTTGCTTCCATGCCGCCATTTTGGAATCAGACATCCAAGCATCATATTTTCTTTCACATGCAAAGCCAAAGCAGGAAAGATGTTTAAGGTTTTCCTTGCACACATCTCTTGCACACACATTTTGCAGAAGTGCCAACTGACATCTTTTCAGATCCTGCTGGCCAGAACTTGGTGAAATATATACTCTAAACCAATCTGTGATAAAGAGAAATGGATTAATATAGTTAGTTTAGACTAATTATTGTTTATCACCTGAGGAGTCGTTTTTGAGGATATTGCTTTCCTCTACTTGGGTAAAATCAGGACTTCATAAGCGAGGAAGAAGGGGGCTAGCTATGGGGTATGTGCCTGTTAGAGTTTGCCATAGGTGGCTTCTCAAATGTTAGAAGGAGGAGGAGCAGCAGTTAGATGACACGGCTGAGGGTTTTCCTCTATAAAGACATTTAGGAAGTAGAAACTCAGGAAATCCCAAAGAAACATTGAAGATAACATCATTGTCATTATGTTTTGAAGAGTTGGGGAATTATTTGAATCCTAGCTCCAAATTCCTTATTTTCTTAATAACTCCAGAGTAAGATAAAATATTTGAGCAGAGGCAGAAGAGATGGCTCTTAATTGACTCAGTCTTCAAATTTCTTATTTTGGTCCCAGAGGCTGAGCATTATTATAATCATAGTTTAGTAGCATATTGAAAAATTAGCTACCATCTGTCAAATGCCAATTATTGACTAAGCACTATATGTATATTATCTCATTTATTCATTCAAGATATTCAAAGAAACAAGGCTTTTGCCTGCCTTCATGCTTTCTCCCTTTTCAGAAAACAGATCAGCATGTAAGAAGGGAGGTTCAGCTCCTCCCCTCTAGGACCCCAGCAAGAGAGTTTCTCCTAAGGTCACCTGGCTTGGCCCAAGACAAAGCTCTAGAAGAGAACATAGGCACTGTCGTAATCAGATCTGATTCTACTTCTGGCTTCTTATGAACTGTATGAGCTGTTCATTTTCTTGGTCTCTGAGAAAACAATAGGTAATGCCATAGATCCAGACTTACCTCAACCATGGTCCAAACCACAGTCTACCCTCCCCTCAAGGTTCCTGAGGGAAATACATGACAAGACAATGACTGGCAGAGTAATATTTGGTTATTAGTTGGCTGCAAACCCAAATTCAGAAGAAACTGAACCTCACTTGAATGCCCTGTGACTGAGCTGGCACTGGCTCTTCACCTTGGACTTTTTTTGGGCCAGGGCCCTTGCCTTAGATTGAACTCCTTGAAGAGGAAGGAGGGTGCCACCTTGGCCAAGGGCCTTTTTCATTCCAGTCACTGCGAGGATGTAAATCTAAAGTCAATGAACATACCCTTGTGTCTTGAGTTTGTAACTTCTCAGAAAGTTTCACTTCCTGGGAAACATGGCCAATTCCTGCCTTCAAGCTTGAGCAAACCTTTCCTCCTTAGGGGACTGGAATTTCTTGCCTTTGAATGTGATTCATCCAACCAAAGCAGGGAGAGATAGGGGCTGGAAAAGGGTGGAGGAGTCTTGAACTCCCCCTGGAGGCTTTTCTGTTTGATCCCTTAGTTCCTCATTGAGATTGTTCTCCCAGCCTTCTGAACCTCAGTTTGGCAGTTCCTGAGACTATCGCATTGCCTGCCTCTATGTAGGATCTTTCTCCTCTAGATACAGCCCTCAGGGTCAGGACTGTCTTGTCCCGATTTCTGCATTGGCAGTTTCATTCTGCTTCAGATTTTTTATGTTTTTTGTTTTGTTTTGTTTTATGCCCTCTGTAATGTATCCCTAAGACCTAAAGTTTTTTTGTCTGTTTCCTCATCTGTACAATGGGGACAGTAATATCTATCTCATTGATAGTTGTGAGTCAGACAAGCAGTGATGGTCTGGGAAATGTCCAACAACCAACTCTCGGGGAATGGGGAGCTGATTTGTAGCACTTACCAGTTTCCATGGTGTAAGTAGTTCTACTACAGCCTATTTCAAGCTATCAACATATCAACTGGCTCACAAAAATCTGGAAATTTTAAGAATCAGCTCTTGTGAGTACATAAGAAAGAGTCAGCTCCAGCACACCATTGTAAATAGCAAAAAGTGGGCATACCCCAGCACCACCCTTAAAAAGGTTAGGTCTTTATCCTAGCAGTCTTCATTCTATGCTGTCCTTCCTGCAGGGAGTTCCTGTTATCGAGTCCTGCCTCTTGAAGCATAGCTATGTGCAACACAGAAATCCAGTTTCATTCCCATTCTTTCCAGAACTAGTTAGCCTGGGTGTTCTCAAGCCACAGAGAATTTGTTGGGGAGAGAGTTTTTGCCACAGTTGCATTCAGCACTGATGATCTGATTCTTAGTTGGTAAATATGGTATTAAAAATTGTCATTGCTTTAGTCAGTCTGGCTACACTGTAGCCTTGGTTGCTAAACAGAATCCAATGTTGTGGGCAAATCAGAAACACTAACAAGAAAGAGGGAACATCTGTAGGGAATTACTTATGAGGTAATTTAGAAATTATTTTTAAAGATCACATTGTGCTGTTTATATAAATAAGAAAGGGAAGAAACAAGTTCAATAGGAAACTGGAATTAAAGAACATTAAAAACATATTTGTTTACATATGTATACATAAATGTGTGTATATTTATATTTATTTATATTTATATTTTTGTTGGTACAAAAGTAATTGTGGTTTCAGACCATGAATTTTATTTTTTTAATTTTTTTTGAAAAGTACTAAATATATAAATATTCACAAGTTCAACAAAGGAGAGAAAATAACACCAATAAAATCCCCAAAAACTTAACAATACATTAATCTAGGTTGGATGATCTTTTTTTTTTAATTATACTTTAAGTTCTAGGGTACATGTACACAACATGCAGGTTTGTTAGATATGTATACGTACGCCATGTTGGTGTGCTGCACCCATTAACTCGTCATTTACATTAGGTATATCTCCTAATGCTATCCCTCCCCCCTCCCCCCACCCCACGACAGTCCCTGGTGTGTGATGTTCCCCTTCCTGTGTCCATGTGTTCTCATTGTTCAATTCCCACCTATGAGTGAGAACATGCGGTGTTTGTTTTTTTGTCCCTGCGATAGTTTGCTGAGAATGATGGTTTCCAGCTCCATCCATGTCCCTGCAAAGGACATGAACTCATCATTTTTTATGGCTGCATAGTATTCCATGGTGTATATGTGCCACATTTTCTTAATCCAGTCTATCATTGATTGACATTTGGGTTGGTTCCAAGTCTTTGCTATTGTGAATAGTGCCGCAGTAAACATACGTGTGCATGTGTCTTTATAGCAGCATGATTTATAATCCTTTAGGTATATACCCAGTAATGGGATGGCTGGGTCAAATGGTATTTCTAGTTCTAGATCCTTGAGGAATCGCCACACTGTCTTCCATAATGGTTGAACTAGTTTACAGTCCCACCAACAGTGTAAAAGTGTTCCTATTTCTCCACATCCTCTCCAGCACCTGTTGTTTCCTGACTTTTTAATGATTGCCATTCTAACTGGTGTGAGATGGTATCTCATTGTGGTTTTGATTTGCATTTCTCTGATGGCCAGTGATGATGAGCATTTTTTCATGTGTCTGTTGGCTGCAAAAATGTCTTCTTTTGAGAAGTGTCTATTCAGGTCCTTCGCCCACTTTGTGATGGGGTTGTTTTTTTTTTTCTTGTAAATTTGTTTGAGTTCATTTTAGATTCTGGATATTAGCCCTTTGTCAGATGATTAGGTTGCAAAAATTTTCTCCCATTCTGTAGGTTGCCTGTTCACTCTGATGGTAGTTTCTTTTGCTGTGCAGAAGCTCTTTAGTTTAATTAGATCCCATTTGTCAATTTTGGCTTTTGTTGCCATTGCTTTTGGTGTATTAGACATGAAGTCTTTGCCCATGCCCATGTCCTGAATAGTATTGCCTAGGTTTTCTTCTAGGGTTTTTATGGTTTTGGGTCTAACATGTAAGTCTTTAATCCATCTTGAATTAATTTTTGTCTAAGGTGTAAGGAAGGGATCCAGTTTCAGCTTTCTATGTATGGCTAGCCAGTTTTCCCAGCACCATTTATTAAATAGGGACTCCTTTCCCCATTGTTTGTTTTTGTCAGGTTTGTCAAAGATCAGATAGTTGTAGATATGTGGCATTATTTCTGAGGGCTCTGTTCTGTTCCATTGGTCTATATCTCTGTTTTGGTACCAGTACCATGCTGTTTTGGTTACTGTAGCCTTGTAGTATAGTTTGAAGTCAGGTAGCGTGATGCCTTCAGCTTTGTTCTTTTGGCTTAGGATTGACTTGGCAATGCAGGCTCTTTTTTGGTTCCATATGAACTTTAAAGTATTTTTTTCCAATTCTGTGAAGAAAGTTATTGGTAGCTTGATGGGAATGGCATTGAATCTATAAATTACCTTGGGCAGTATGGCCATTTTCACGACATTGATTCTTCCTACCCATGAGCATGAAATGTTCTTCCGTTTGTTTGTATCCTCTTTTATTTCATTGAGCAGTGGTTTGTAGTTCTCCTTGAAGAGGTCCTTCACATCCCTTGTAAGTTGGACTCCCAGGTATTTTATTCTCTTTGAAGCAATTGTGAATGGGAGTTCACTCATGATTTGGCTCTCTGTTTGTCTGTTATTGGTGTATAAGAACGCTTGTGGTTTTTGCACATTGATTTTGTATCCTGAGACTTTGCTGAAGTTGTTTATCAGCTTAAGGAGATTTTGGGCTGAGATGATGGGGTTTTCTAGATATACAATCATGTCATCTGCAAACAGGGACAATTTGACTTCCTCTTTTCCTAATTGAATGCCCTTTATTTCCTTCTCCTGCCTGATTGCCCTGGCCAGAACTTCCAACACTATGTTGAATAGGAGTGGTGAGAGAGGGCATCCCTGTCTTGTGCCAGTTTTCAAAGGGAATGCTTCCAGTTTTTGCCCATTCAGTATGATATTGGCTGTGGGTTTGTCATAGATAGCTCTTATTATTTTGAGATATGTCCCATCATTACCTAATTTATTGAGAGTTTTTAGCATGAAGAGTTGTTGAATTTTGTCAAAGGCCTTTTCTGCATCTATTGAGATAATCATGTGGCTTTTGTCTTTGGTTCTGTTTATATACTGGATTACGTTTATTGATTTTCGTATGTTGATCCAGCCTTCCATCCCAGGGATGAAGCCCACTTGATCATGGTGGATAAGCTTTTTGATGTGCTGCTGGATTCGGTTTGCCAGTATTTTATTGAGGATTTTTGCATCAATATTCATCAAGGATATTGGTCTAAAATTCTCTTTTTTTGTTGTGTCTCTGCCAAGCTTTGGTATCAGGATGATGCTGGCCTCATAAAATGAGTTAGGGCAGATTCCCTCTTTTTCTATTGATTGGAATAGTTTCAGAAGGAATGGTACCAGCTCCTCCTTGTATCTCTGGTAGAATTCGGCTGTGAATCCATCTGGTCCTGGACTTCTTTTGGTTGGTAAGCTATTAATTATTGCCTCAATTTCAGAGCCTGTTATTGGTCTATTCAGAGATTCAACTTCTTCCTCGTTTAGTCTTGGGAGGGTGTGTGTGTCGAGGAATTTATCTATTCTAGATTTTCTAGTTTATTTGCATAGAGGTGTTTATAGTATTCTCTGATGGTAGTTTGTATTTCTGTGGGATCGGTGGTGATATCCCCTTTACCATTTTTTATTGCATCTGTTTGATTCTTCCCTGTTTTCTTCTTTATTAGTCTTGCTAGCAGTCTATCAATTTTGTTGATCTTTTCAAAAAACCAGCTCCTGGATTCACTGATTTGTTGAAGGGCTTTTTGTGTCTCTATTTCCTTCAGTTCTGCTGTGATCTTAGTTATTTCTTGCCTTCTGCTAGCTTTTGAATATGTTTGCTCTTGCTTCTCTAGTTCTTTTAATTGTGATGTTAGGGTGTCAATTTTAGATCTTTCCTGCTTTCTCTTGTGGGCATTTAGTGCCATAAATTTCCCTCTACATACTGCTTTGAATGTGTCCCAGAGATTCTGGTATGTTGTGTCTTTGTTCTCGTTGGTTTCAAAGAACATCTTTATTTCTGCCTTCATTTCGTTACGTACTCAGTAGTCATTCAGGAGCAGGTTGTTCAGTTTCCATGTAGTTGAGCAGTTTTGAGTGAGTTTCTTAATCCTGAGTTCTAGTTTGATTGCACTGTGGTCTGAGAGACAGTTTGTTATAATTTCTGTTCTTTTACATTTGCTGAGGAGTGCTTTACTTCCAACTATGTGGTCAATTTTGGAATAAGTGTGGTGTGGCGCTGAAAAGAATGTATATTCTGTTGCTTAGGGGTGGAGAGTTCTGTAGATGTCTATTAGGTCCACTTGGTGCAGAGCTGAGTTCAATTCCTGGATATCCTTGTTAACTTTCTGTCTCCTTGATCTGTCTAATGTTGACAGTGGGGTGTTAAAGTCTCCCATTATTATTGTGTGGGAGTCTAAGTCTCTTTGTAGGTCACTAAGGACTTGCTTTATGAATTTGGGTGCTCTTGTATTGGGTGCATATATATTTAGGATAGTTAGCTCTTCTTGTTGAATTGATCCCTTTACCATTATGTAATGGCCTTGTCTCTTTTGATCTTTGTTGGTTTAAAGTCTGTTTTATCTGAGACTAGGATTGCAACCCCTGCCTTTTTTTGTTTTCTATTTGCTTGATAGATCTTCCTCCATCCCTTTATTTTGAGCCTATGTGTGTCTCTGCACGTGAGATGGGTTTCCTGAATACAGCACACTGATGGGTCTTGACTCTTTATCCAATTTGCCAGTCTGTGTCTTTTAATTGGAGCATTTAGCCCATTTACATTTAAGGTTAATATTGTTATGTGTGAATTTGATCCTGTCATTATGATGTTAGCTGGTTATTTTGCTCGTTAGTTGATGCAGTTTCTTCCTAGCCTTGATGGTCTTTACAATTTGGCATGTTTTTGCAGTGGCTGGTACCAGTTGTTCCTTTCCATGTTTAGTGCTTCCTTCAGGAGCTCTTTTAGGGCAGGCCTGGTGGTGACAAAATCTCTCAGTGTTTGCTTGTCTGTAAAGTATTTTATTTCTCCTTCACTTATGAAGCTTAGGTTGGCTGGACATGAAATTCTGGGTTGAAAATTCTTTTCTTTAAGAATGTTGAATATTGGCTACCACTCTCTTCTGGCTTATAGAATTTCTGCCAAAATATCTGCTGTTAGTCTGATGGGCTTCCCTTTGTGGGTAACCCGACCTTTCTCTCTGGCTGCCCTTAACATTTTTTCCTTCATTTCAACTTTGGTGAATCTGATAATTATGTGTCTTGGAGTTGCTCTTCTCGAGGAGTATCTTTGTGGTGTTCTCTGTATTTCCTTAATTTGAATGTTGGCCTGCCTTGCTAGATTGGGGAAGTTCTCCTGGATAATATCCCGCAGAGTGTTTTCCAACTTGGTTCCATTCTCCCCGTCACTTTCAGGTACACCAATCAGACGTAGATTTGGTCTTTTCACATAATCCCATATTTCTTGGAGGCTTTGTCTGTTTCTCTTTATTCTTTTTTCTCTAAACTTCCCTTCTCACTTCAATTCATTCATTTCGCTAGACCATTCTTAAAAGAAGATACACAAATGGCCAACAAACATGAAAAAATGCTCAACATCACTAATTATCAGGGAAATGCAAATTAAAACCACAGTGAGACACTACCTTACTCTCCTGCAAGAATGGCCATAATTTAAAAATCAAAAAATAATAGATGTTGGCATGGATGTGGTGTAAAGGGAACACTTTTGCACTGCTGGTGGGAATGTAAACCAGTACAACCACTATGGAAAACAGTATAGAGACTCCTTAAGGAACTAAAAGTAGAACTACTGTTTGATCCAGCAATCCCACTACTGGATATCTACCCAGAGGAAAATAAGTCATTGTATGAAAAAGACACTTGCACACACATGTTCACAGCAACACAATTCACAGTTGCAAAAATATGGAACCAGTCCAAATGCCCATCAATCAACAAGTGGACAAAGAAAATGTGGTAAATATATATATGTATGCATATATATATATATATATATACACACACATAATTGTATATACACACACTATGGAATACTACTCAGCCATAAAAAGGAATGAAATCATGGCATTTGCAGCAAGGACACATGATGTATTAAGTAAAACAAAGCAGTATTATAAAAAATTTGTCTAGTATCATCATATTTAGGTTATACATATACATATACACATATCTAATTATATAAATATATATTCACTATTTTCTATTACATATCTATTTGCTATTAGATATTAAACAGTAAATTGTTAAAAAGTGTACATCTCTAGAGGATGGTTAGATTAAGGAGGGACTTCCATTTTTAACTTGTATTATTTAAATTCTATATAATAAACGTGTTTTTTTTGAATAAGCCAGCATTTTAAAGACATTTCTATTTTGAAGGAAAAGAAATGAATAGGGAAACTTCATGTTTTGAGAAATAAATAAGAGCAAGATTCTGAGATGCCAGAGGGAGCCTTCTGAAGGTCATGGGAAATTTTTCAAGAGCCCATGGCATGTAGTGTCTTGGGGGGTTGGAGGTGGCATGGACCAGGAGGCCCTGCTGACTTGATCCCTATGTATCCTACTGAAGGCTCAATATGTTGCTAAATCTACCTCATAGAAATTTTTTGTTTGTTGATCTGTTTTTTATAATTTGTACTTACTTTATAAAGCAAATGTCACTACTTAGCAAAAGCAAGAGAGTTTCTAGATGCTTACCTCATTGAGACTTTTGCTAATAGAATAAGCTCTAGGATTAATTTCAGAAAGTCTTTTGAAATGTAACAATTTAAGGAAATATTTATTAGTGCTTTATTGCATGCTCATTATAAAAAAAAAAAAAACTGTACAAAAAGCTTAAAGTAAAAACTAAAAGGTCTCTTCTCCCTCTCACCCCACCATCAGTTCACTAGAGGAAAAATGAGGAGTAGTTGTAATAAACAGGAAGAACTTTTCCAGGCATTAGCTATGCGAATCCAAGCATATATAAATTTATCCAGATTTAACAGAGATTGTTGTGCCTTAGGAACTAGAGAGAGAGCAGTTTTCTGCCACTTATTTACGGAGCACTCACATGTGCCAAGTGCCATGTTAGTGAGGGCAGATTCAACCAAGAACAAGGGAAATTCCGTGCCTGCCATCACAGAGTTGGCATTCTAGAAAGCAGGCAGACATGAGACCAGAAACACAAACAAAGGCAAATCCGACTGCTGCACATCAAAAGGAACTGCTGGGGCCGGTCGCGGTGGCTTACGCCTGTAATCCCAGCACTTTGGGAGGCCGACGCGGGCGGATCACGAGGTTAGGAGATCGAGACCATCCTGGCTAACGCGGTGAAACCCCGTCTCTACTAAAAATACAAATTAGCCGGGCATGGTGGCAGGCGCCTGTAATCCCAGCTACTCGGGAGGCTGAGGCAGGAGAATGGCGTGAACCCGGACGCAGAGCTTGCAGTGAGCTGAGATCGCGCCACTGCACTCCAGCCTGGGCGACAGAGCAAGACTCCATCTCAAAAAAAAAAAAAAAGTAACTGCTGGGAAGAAAGAGACAGTCCTGTGAAAGCAGATAACAGAGGGTCCTAGAGACCCCTCTAAGGAGGAGAAGTGGAAGTCCAGGGAATTCCAGCAGAGGGAATAGCAAGTGTACAGGTTCTAGGGGAGGAAAGGCTTGGCGGGGATTGAAAGCCAGGGTGCTGGGTATGGTGGGCATGGGGGCAGGGCTAGAACATGCCTGGTTTTCAGAGACCTTGTAGGATTTGATTTTTATTCTAAGTATAACTAGGAGCCACCAAAGGTTTTAAGCAGGGGAGTGATATGATCAGATTTGTTTTTAAAAGATTCCTGTGACTGCTGTTTGTAGGATGGGTTGGACTAGAACCAGAAAGCTAATGTGGAGACTAATTAAGAGGCCATTGCAGTATCCACACGAGATGATAGTGGCTTGGGTTAAGAGGGCAGAAATAGGACCATACCACGATCTTTTTCTGCACCTGGGATACAATGATAATGGAAGTGCTGGAATTCCTGAGTTCAGGGCATATGGAGGCTCTCCAGTTTCTGCAGAGCTCGACTTCCTAGAGGAATGAGCATACCAGTTCAGAGGCTAAATGTATTTATACCATTGCCCATAGGGGAAATTGCTGGAAATCAGGAGAATATCTACCAGTAGAGAGTTGTTGAATAAATTAAGATACATCTACACCGTAGACTCTTATGTGGCCATTAGAGTGGCCCCAGCTGACTTGGAGGGATTTCTATAAAGGATTGTTAAGAAAAGCAAGGTGAAGAATCTGTTTAAAATTTCATTTCTAAAACAAACCCTTTATATGTGTGTGTTTGTATATGATTATAGGAGCATGGGAAAAATGGAAGGCTTCATATTAAGTTGTTAGTATGAACTCCTGTTGGGACTGAAAGTGGAAGAAAAAAAATCAAGCCAAAAAAAGGAAAATTTATTAAAAAGGACTAATATGCTCACACTTATGTTATTAGATATATATGTATAAGAATATTGAAAAATGCAACTTTTAAGAAGCTAGCACTGGGTTTATGTCAATTGGAACTGAGGCATACGGCCTGTTTGCAGCAGGAAATTGCCTGGTGGAGGATATTTTTCCTCATCTCTGAGTCACAGTGAGCCCCCAATGGGATCTCTGCTACCTCCTGTTTCTTTGCCTACCAAAACTCTGTTTCTTTGCCTATGCGAATTACACTTTGGGAATCACATTTGCTTTCTACATTCACTTCTAGTTAAGTAATTTTACAGAAGGCAAATTATAATCCCCAATCTAACCGTGTTTGCCACAGGGAAAACTTTATGCCCCCCTCAAATAATCTCAGTAAACTATGACTCAGCACAGTGTCTAGCAAACAGAGCTCAGTGTGTTTGCTGAATGAACAAATGATGTGCTCCTTTAATATCCAACATGATTTCCCCCTAAAAACTGGCACCTTTTTGGGTAGGAAAGAGGAAAAGCACTAGAGTTGGGGTTTGAATTGCCTCATCTAGCAAGCTCTGCTCAATTATTTTTTCCCCTTTAAATTATGCTCTATTAAAAGAGTAAAAAAGGCAGTTATAGGGTGGTATGAAGTATAATAAACATTATATATGTATCATAGAATGAGAAAAATGCTAGAAGCCTATATACTATATTTAATAGCAGTTGTCACTAAGTCGTAGAATTTAGAGGTCATTTTAATAGAATTTTTTTTGTTTTACTGATTTGAACTTTTAACTTTTTTTATAGTTCTTATGTTTGATGATGATGATTTTTTAAAAATTTCAGTTGTGTCTAAAATAGTACCTAGCCCATAGTAGACCTGTAATAAATATTTGTTGAATAAAGATGGATTTTTTAAAGGAAAGCAGTACATATTCATTATAGAAAATAGGCAAAAAAATAAGCACAAGGGGAAAAAACCAATTTCGCTACTCAGAGATAACTCAATAGTGTTGTATAGAATTTTCCAGTTTTTTATATTTATTAAACATTCATATGTAGTACATAGTATTTTTAAATGGGATTTTTGCAACCCCTTTCTCTCTCTTTTCTTATTCTCTTTCCCCATTTTTCTTTCTCCCTGACTCTTCTATTACAATTATGGAGAAAAGTAACTGCCAGGTGGCTTAGAAATGTGTGTCAGCAGCAAAGTGGCTCCTCTTCCAGGAAGGAAACAGCTGTTGGGCCTGCAATATCACTTTGTGTGTTAATTTACTCAGCAGAACTTTCCAGGCACCTGCACAAGGGATGCGGCCTTTAGGAGAGCAAGTTGGCATCCCTCTGTGTGGAACACAGCCTAAAACTGCAATTTTCTCTTGTAGGCATTTTCAGCTTTTTACTTTGTGATGAAGTTTTTAAACTTGACATCAGAGAAAGTCTCTCAGGAAAAGGTGACTGAGATGATGAAAAAGTTCTGTGCTCAGCCTTGGGAGGAGGTAAGTGACTAGACACAGCAGCTCTAACAGCATGAGTGCCCTGTGTCCTTGCTGATGCAGAGGATATGAGTCTGCTCTGAAACTCCTGCTGGTTTGATCAAGATCCAGCAAATGTGTTAGAGAAGACCAGATGGTGGACTCAGGAATGAATTTATCAGCATTCCTTGATAACTTGACATCCAGTGGCTTAAATAAGATCTTATTTTTTTCTCACCTAATACAAAGTCTGGCAGTAGGCAGCTGCTGGCATGGGGTCAGCAGCTCTGCTCTATCTCAGCCATTGCTTCTTCAGCTCTGCTGTTGTGCCTGTTTCTTCATGGACACAAGATGGTGGCTGTGGCTTCAGGCATCACAGCCATGTTCAGAAAGGTCAGAAAAGGGGTAGAACCAGATACATCTGTTCCTTTTTACAGGAAAGCAAAAGCTATCCCAGACTCAGCAGTCTTCCCCTTATATCTCAATGGCCAGGATTGACTGGGAAAACCAGGTGCAGAATTTTGTGACCAGCTTAGAGCTTAGACCTATCATGAGCCACTGCCTCGAGTTGGGCACATTGTGGCCCACTCTCCTCCTTCAGTCCCCAAATCAGGGTTCTGTTAGCAAGAAAGCAGGCAATGTGCAGAGTCTGCCACAGATACGATTGTGGTAAAATCCTCTCCATTTCCCAGGTCCAAGATATCTCCTACTTATTCATAAACTTGAAGCACAATTTTTTTCTTATCAGAGGCACTGAGCCATTCAACATCCAGTGCCACAAGATGAAAATCCAGGGATGAGAGGTATGGAATCCACTCCGATTATAAAAGACATAGCTCAAAACAGCAGCTGTACTTAAGTTGACAGTTGCAAAAGTGAATGGTGTTTTCATTCTTAAGAAATACTATTAATTAAAAATAGATGCTTATCCCTGACTGCACTGACAAGGGGGAAGAAAGGCTGAGCAAGAGCCTGGAGGCTTGCCATTCTCTCCAGGTATTTTGTCTAGAACATGAAAGAAATGTGGTCAGGGCCTTCATCAAGAGTTGCTCAAATATGTCTCAGCATTTTACAAAATGCTTAGCGGTGGTTTTTTGCATCTGGCGGTGATCTGTGGAGGAAGATAAGCATGTTAGAGTGGAGGCAATTTGAGACCAGGCCTACATGTGGCTGCTGAGGAAGCAGATTTAGGCTGCTCTTTGAAAAAAAATTACTTCTGGTTTAGATTAAAAGTTCTCATCCTGGCTAACATGGTGAAACCCCGTCTCTACTAAAAATACAAAAAAAATTAGCCAGGCGTGGTGGTGGGCACCTGTAGTCCCAGCTACTTGGGAGGCTGAGGCAGGAGAATGGCATGAACCCAGGAGGCGGAGCTTGCAGTGAGCTGAGATTGTGCCACTGCACTCCAGCCTGGGTGACAGAGCAGGACTCCATCTCAAAAATTAAAAAAAAAAAAAAAGTTCTGTCAGGTTTCCTCTCTTATCCACATCTCATTTTTTACTTCATAAGATTATGTTAGGCTGGGAATGCTTATATTTAGACCTGTAGTTCTGCTCAGGTAAGTCATGTGGGGAGTTGTTCAGAGGCCCTGGAAGTAAGCTAAGAAGGGCCTGCATTTGGGAGAATTCCTGAAGCATTTGGGGAAGGGGTTGCAGGGTTAGACCCCTGTCTTCACCCAGAGCCTACAGCATTGAGGTGGATGTTATGACCCAGGGTTCACTTTCCCAAGCTGCATCGTCCACCCAGGTAGAAAGCATAGTTTTGTCAAGTACATTGTTAGAAGGTGACTCTTTCTTCTTCCCCTCCTAACTTCATCATGGACTGCTACTCCAGTATGGCTTGTGTTTGGGAATGTTCCTCCTAAACACCTTTGGTAGAGAGATAATTAACAATGTTTAAGCATGTACTATGTGTTGACAGTGGTGGACATTTGCTTGCTGTGCTTTACGCATATCCTATCATGCTGCCTTCCCCTGCTTTGGCAAGGGAAATAAAATGCAAACCACGCCTGCTGACGCTCAGTCAGGTGCCTGAAGCCATTGGGTCTCTGAAGTGGAGAGACCAGGAGAGTGAGTGGAAGGGAGACTCCATGGTTGTCTTCTGGCAGCTTCATTAGAGGGCTAGTAGAATCTTTCAGCAGCCAGAACACAGCCAATTTTCTACTCTGAAAATCTGGTCATCCAAGATCTGGTCAGCCCAAGTGAACAATGTGATCAGATTCTATGTGTACTGATGACCAGTTATATTTCAGTGTACTCTGGATCCTCACATTCAGCCTCATGAATATTTAGCCTTTCTAGGGAAAGGCATCCCATTCTTGAAGATCCATCAATGCCCCTTTATGTGGAGGGCAGAAAGAGGATATCCATGAAGGGAAAAGAACCTCATCATGTTCCACTGCCCTGGGAATAGAAAGGAGAGAAGAGAGAGGGGAAGGTGGGAGAGAGAGGAGAGAGGAGAGTAGACTTCCCCTCCCAATTTGGAGAGCACATAGTGATCCACCCACAGGCATGAGCATGATCAATTCTGGATTGATGAAGAAGGTGGATGCCTTTTTGGCTTCTATATTTTTGGCTACTATCATAACCTTCAGGAGGCCAGACTGCATAGCCAATGTACAGATTTCCAGAAGGAGGAGGGGAATAGGAGTATTAAAGAATTCAGGGAAATTAGGCCAAAATGGCATCTCCCAGCCCCCCACAAGGGATAGGCCAGCCTTCAAGGACCTACAGGGGCTCAGCACTTTCAAGTTGGACCTAAGTAGATTCTTGGGATTTTGTGTCCCATAGGCATCCTTCAATTGACAGGCCCAAGACTACTTCAATAGGGGAGGAGGTCTTTTCACAAAGGGAAAGCAGAATGCAGTGACTGAAAGGAAGGGGTAGGAACCTGGACAGGCAATGCCAACTGATGTCCACACCAAGGTCTCAAGAGGATGTCACATGCAGAGGAATCAATCAAAGGATAATTTCCAGAACTGTGCTGAAAAGACAAGCTCCAAGCTGGGTCATTCTGAGAATTTCATCAGAGCAAGACAAGGCAGTCTAGTTATGGACTTATCCTTCCAGAAACTGGGGACAGGCAAGAACCAAGTGAGAAACAGACCCCAGCCAGCGGTTAGGATTTGCATATGGGTTAGGACCCACGGAAGGGAGAGAAATCTGGGAAAAGAGGGGTGTGGTTTAGGCATCAAGGAGATACTACATATAAAACATCTGGCATAGTTCCAGATGGTACATGATGCATGCATAACAAATGTTCTCTCTCTGCCAAGGGTATCCAGGAGGGAATGCCTATCTGAAGGGCTGAGGAATGGGGCAGCAGACAGAAGTCCAGGCTGAACTAGAGAGGTCCTGGCCTGTTGTCCTCAAATTGAGGGCAGGAGAGTTGCAGAGCAGGCTGTGGGTATCTGGGTGTATATTCACAACAGCTAGGCTAGGTAAGGGCAAGGGATGGCAAGCAGCTCTTAATATTTTTAGTAGGGAGTAGGATGAGTAAACATAGGAAGGACTCAAGGAAACAACCACTTTGCATGACTCAGATGCAAAAAAAGACATTAAGACAGAAGATAGAAGGTGAGATGTTGGCAGTGCTAGCAGTCCTCAGCAAAATGCTGCCTAAACTGTGTCCACAGCTGTGTTTCTCAAACTTTACTGTGCACGTGAATCACCTGGGAATCATACTGGGATGCAGATTCTGAATTGGTAGTTTTAAGGTGAGGACTAACCAGCTCCCAAGTGATGCTGATGCTGCCAGTCCAGGGACTAAAGTGAGTGGTAAGGCTTTTTATGGCTGTGGGCCAAAGGCTCTGGTCAAGAGCATATAGAAAACTCAGATTAAACAAAGTCTAGGGCATGAACAGAGGTACTGAAATTTAGTGTTTCAGAACCTACTAGACCACAGGAACTACTTTTTTCCTGGAGGACCTGTTATTATCTCATAGAAGCCTGTGCAGGAAAAGCTTCCTTAAGAGACCCTAAACTATAAAACCCTGCTCCCACTGAAGGAGTGCAGCACCACCCCCAAAACCCTCTGGAAGAGACCAACCTTCAGGTGCACTGGAGCTGGGGCTTTCCCCTCTCTTCATCAGGGCTAGTAGAGAAAAAGAGGGCCACAGAGAGGTGCCTATCATACGAGTATGATCTCCCCCTCACTTCACTTCTAGATAAAAACATCTTACGCTGGAGTAAAGGAGAAGTATCTGAGTGAATACTGCTTTTCTGGTACCTACATTCTCTCCCTCCTTCTGCAAGGCTATCATTTCACAGCTGATTCCTGGGAGCACATCCATTTCATTGGCAAGGTAATTTGGGGGCCTGTTGGGCTGGGGGGAGGTTGGGATTCGGTGGTAGTGACTGAAGCAGTTTGGGGCTTGAAAAAGGGGGGAGTCAGCCTGGTGTAGCTTTGGCTTGATGTCCTGTTCTGCCATTCTGCTTCAAACCCTGGCATTCTGTGTCAAGCCCTCCTGGGTCTGTTGGCCCACTGTGAGCATCCTCTCTAAGGACAGCTACTTGCATTTTCAGTTGCACCTTCCCACATAACAGTGACTCCTTACAAAACAAAACACAAAACGAGATATATTAAAGTAACAGCATTTCAGCAGCTACAGTGACTCTGTGTGCTGACTTCAGCAGCCCTCTGAAAGGCCCCTTCCATAAGCTGGGAAAGTATGATCATGGTTTCATCATCCTTGTTGGTTATTACTTCAAGGTTGACCAATCTGAAAGCTCTGTGTGAAGAAGGGGACTGAGTGGCTGTGAATGATGAGACCGTTGTTTAGAAGCCAGGCTTAGCCTGAGTCCGGAAGAAGCAACCTCAATGCTGTGCTTTACCATAGCACCACCTGCAGGTATCCAGGAATAGAGAACCCAGCTGAGCGACTCATGCTTGACCAAAAATACCCGGAGCAGTGTGTCTCTACCTTTTTAAGCCCATGCTCACTAGTGGGGAAAACATTTTACCCCCTGTATTAAATATGGTGATTTCAAGCAAAACAAAGCATTGAGACAGAGGGCTGTAGCAGGCCTGAGGATAACAGTGTCCTTACACTCTTGTCAGTGCTGATCTTGCTAATTCAAACTTAAATCTTTTCCTTGTTATAATATTCCAGACTTCCTTTAATTCCAGCAGTTTATTTTGTTTGAAAGATTATACCTATGTCAAATTTAGGACTGACACACGAGGTAGTCATGATGTATGTGTGTGTATATACTTTTTTTTTAAGAGACATGGTCTCACGCTGTCACCCAGGCTGGAGTGCAGTGGTATGATCACAGCTCACTGAAGCCTCAAACTCCTGGGATTAAATGATCCTCCCCACCCAGGCTCCCAAATAGCTGAGACTACAGACATGTTCCACCGTGCCCAGCTAATTTTATTTTTTAGAGAGACAGGGTCTCACTATGTTGCCCAGGCTAGTCTCAAACTCCTGGCCTCAAGTGATCCTCCCTCCTTGGCCTCCCAAAGTGCTGAGATTACAGGCATGAGCCACCGTGCCCAGCCAGTGATTTATATTGTTTGAACTCTTCCAATGCATGATCCAATAATTCTAAGCCCTAGGTGATAACTCTTCTAACTCCTCCAACCACAAACAGACTTTCCCCACTGTTTGCAGATCCAGGGCAGCGACGCCGGCTGGACTTTGGGCTACATGCTGAACCTGACCAACATGATCCCAGCTGAGCAACCATTGTCCACACCTCTCTCCCACTCCACCTATGTCTTCCTCATGGTTCTATTCTCCCTGGTCCTTTTCACAGTGGCCATCATAGGCTTGCTTATCTTTCACAAGCCTTCATATTTCTGGAAAGATATGGTATAGCAAAAGCAGGTGAAATATGCTGGCTGGAGTGAGGGAAAAAATCGTCCAGGGAGCATTTTCCTCCATCGCAGTGTTCAAGGCCATCCTTCCCTGTCTGCCAGGGCCAGTCTTGACGAGTGTGAAGCTTCCTTGGCTTTTACTGAAGCCTTTCTTTTGGAGGTATTCAATATCCTCTGCCTCAAGGACTTCGGCAGATACTGTCTCTTTCATGAGTTTTTCCCAGCTACACCTTTCTCCTTTGTACTTTGTGCTTGTATAGGTTTTAAAGACCTGACACCTTTCATAATATTTGCTTTATAAAAGAACAATATTGACTTTGTCTAGAAGAACTGAGAGTCTTGAGTCCTGTGATAGGAGGCTGAGCTGGCTGAAAGAAGAATCTCAGGAACTGGTTCAGTTGTACTCTTTAAGAACCCCTTTCTCTCTCCTGTTTGCCATCCATTAAGAAAGCCATATGATGCCTTTGGAGAAGGCAGACACACATTTCATTCCCAGCCTGCTCTGTGGGTAGGAGAATTTTCTACAGTAGGCAAATATGTGCTAAAGCCAAAGAGTTTTATAAGGAAATATATGTGCTCATGCAGTCAATACAGTTCTCAATCCCACCCAAAGCAGGGATGTCAATAAATCACATATTCCTAGGTGATACCCAAATGCTACAGAGTGGAACACTCAGACCTGAGATTTGCAAAAAGCAGATGTAAATATATGCATTCAAACATCAGGGCTTACTATGAGGTAGGTGGTATATACATGTCACAAATAAAAATACAGTTACAACTCAGGGTCACAAAAATGCATCTTCCAATGCATATTTTTATTATGGTAAAATATACATAAATATAATTCACCATTTTAACATTTAATTCATATTAAATACGTACAAATCAGTGACATTTAGTACATTCACAGTGTTGTGCCACCATCACCACTATTTAGTTCCAGAACATTTGCATCATCAAGACATTGTCTGGAGACAAGACTATCCTGGGTAGGCAGAAACCATAGATCTTTTGTGTTTACAGCTATGGAAACCAACTGTACCATAAAGATAGTTCACTGAGTTTTAAAGCCAAGCCACATCTTATTTTTCCAAGGTTTAATTTAGTGAGAGGGCAGCATTAGTGTGGAGTGGCATGCTTTTGCCCTATCATGGAATTTACACATCAGAATGTGCAGGATCCAAGTCTGAAAGTGTTGCCACCCGTCACACAACATGGGCTTTGTTTGCTTATTCCATGAAGCAGCAGCTATGGACCTTACCATGGAAACATGAAGAGACCCTGTACCCCTTTCCTTAAGGATTGCTGCAAGAGTTACCTGTTGAGCAGGATTGACTGGTGATGTTTCATTCTGACCTTGTCCCAAGCTCTCCATCTCTAGATCTGGGGACTGACTGTTGAGCTGATGGGGAAAGAAAAGCTCTCACACAAACCAGAAGCCAAATGTCCCCTATCTCTTGAATGATCAAGTCACTTTTGACAACAGCCAGGTGAATATAAAAACTTAATAAAGCTGTGGAAAGGAACTCTTAATCTTCTTTTCTGCTACTTAGAGTTAAATTCACTAGATCTTGATTAGGAATCAAAATTCGAATTGGGACATGTTCAAATTCTTTCTTGTGGTAGTTGCCTATACTGTCATCGCTGCTGTTGGCTGAGCATTTGTGGTGTACCACGCTGTGTGCTCAAGGGTATTACATTCATCTTCTCATTTAATCCTCACAACAATCTGAAGAAGGTAGGTATTACAATTCCCACTTCATAGAAACAGAAACTGAGGTTCAGAGAGGTTAAGTCATTTGCCCAAATGGCTGAGCCAAAGCCTGCCATGTACCTAACCTTTATTTTCTTTCCCGAACATACCAGGCTGTCTCCTCATAACTTCCAAGCATGCACTTAAAACTCCACATGAATACAAGGTTCATGGGACATGGTATTCATAGAAAGGGAGGCAGAAAGCTGGTCTGTTCCTGATAGGCTTGTAATTTAATATCATTCTGTTCATGTGCTTTGGATGGAAGCACATCTGGCATATGATGCTAATCAGTGGTTCCCATACCCCTGGCTTCCTCATTTTAATGTTTGCTCACAGCATAGTAGATTGACATCAAATAGTGGCCGATGATGATGAAAATAAAGGTCAAATAAGTTGAGCCAATAACAGCCGCTTTTTTCCTTCTGTCTGCGTATACAAAGCACTGTCATGCGCACAATCTATTCTGACCCTCACAACAACCCATAAGGGTGTAAACAGTATTTCCATTTTACAAATGAGGATCACACAAACTACTACATGGCAGAGCAGATACTCCAACTCATGTCTTCTGGTTGAAGCCTATTGCTTTTTCTTTTCTAAACACTTTCCCTCAGCAAGTTGGAATTAGACTTCACAAGTCTCCTTCAGAGAACACAAATATTTTCTTATTCCATTCCTGTTTGGTTGCCTACGTCCAATCTCCCCCTCCCCAGAGACGCCAAAAAAAAAAATCCTTTAAGGTATTTGGGAGCCAAACTCAACTTGTTAAAATCTCAAATTATGGAGACAATCAGCAGACACAACCTAACTCCAATTATTTTGGCGGGAAGGTTGGTTTAGAGGCAGATCCAGCAATCTGCTTTGGGCCACTCTGGGTGGGGTAGGTGAAATAAGATTGGTCACTGTTAACTAATTTTAATATTGGATTGGCCATTGGTTATCACTGATTACCATTCTCCCCTGGATTTTCACCCAGGACTCAAAACTTGGTTCTGCTAACCCTGTTCCTTTATGAGGAACCTTTTAAAGATTCCTTTATAAGGTGGGAGTTTTTTTTCTATGAACCTATAGGGGAGAAAAAAGATCAGCAGAAGTCGTTACTTTTTTTTTTTTTTTTTTTTTTTTGAGACAGAGTCTCACTCCATTGCCCAGGCTGGAGTGCAGTGGTGCTATCTCGGCTCACTGCAACCTCCACCTCCTGGGTTCAAGCAATTCTCCTGCCTCAGCCTCCCGAGTAGCTGGGATTGCAGGTGCCCACCACCACACCCGGCTAATTTTTGTATTTTTAGTAAAGACAGGGTTTCACCATGTTGGCCAGGCTGGTCTCCAACTCCCAATCTCAGGTGATCCAATTGCCTCGGGCTCCCCAAGTGCTGGGATTACAGGAGTGAGCCACCATGCCTGGCCAGAAGTGGTTACTTCTGTAGACAAAAGAATAATGCTACTTAATCAGGCTTTCTGTGTGACAAGAAAGAGAAAGAAAATATAAAAGTTTCAATTCATCCAATTCTTAATAAGAAATATGTAAATAAAATTTTTTAAAATTACACTTCATTTTAATGTTGTATCAGTCAAGGTCCCTGCAAGAGATGGATGGTATGGTACACTCAAACTGGGTAACACAGGAGAGTTTTCAGAAAGCAACTAAATCCAAAATACTATCAAGGAATCAATATAAAAATTGTTAATATTTTTCTCATACTAAATTTTCAAAATATTTTGTGTCTATTACATTTACAGCACATCTTAATTAGGACTAGCTGTGTGTTCACCTCACATGTGGCTTGTAGCTACCATATTGGACAGCACATGTCCAAAAAAATACATGTAAAGTTAAAGTTTAAAAGACACAGGAACTAAGCCCTCATTGTCTTTCCCTTGGGAGGTAGTTTAAAGAGCTATAGATGCTGTAACATTCTTGCTATTATTTATTATACATGACATTATTCCTAAAAAAGCTTTTGAGATCCTAGGTTGTATTCCTCAGGTTTTGTTGCCTTCCCATGAAGATGTGAAGGCAGGGATGCCTGTTATTCAGTCCAAGATGCATGATGAGAGACCTTGGGAAAGTTTCATCTGGATTTAAAGATTAATTCTTGATGCTTACATTCCATACTCAAAATGTAAATTTGAATATTAAAATAAAGATGATTTTTTTTTTGGAGCTAGTCTTGCTCTGTTGCCCAGGCTGGAATGCAGTGGCATGATCATGGCTCACTGCAGCCTCGACCTCCCAGGCTCAAGCAAGGCTACAGGTGTGCACCTAAGTAGCTAGGACTACAGGTGTGCACCACCATGTCTAGCTATTTTTTTTTCTGTAGAGACAGGGTTTTCCTATGTTGTCCAGGCTGGTCTCGAACTCCTGCCCTCAAGCAATCCTCCTGCCTTGGCCTCCCAAAGTGTTGAGATTACAGGCATAAGCCACTGCACCTGGCCAAGATGAATATTTTAATAGCTCACAGAACAAAGTTTGCCACATAATGATAAAATTACTATGAAAATATATTCCCTTTATTGTCAGTTTAAAAGATGAACTGAGTTTCACCCAAACTGGTCTGGCCCCTCTCTGATTCAAATACCAATAGTTGCTCTGATTCAAATTCCAACTGTTAGAACATGACAGTTGCTCATAACTAGCTTTGCTTACTAACCATGTTTCTTTCCATTTGTATTAGGTCCTTTACTTTTTATAACAGCCTCAAAGTTTCATGAATTGCTGCAGTAAACATTGATTTTTCATGTTTGTGAGTCTGCAAGCCAGCTGGGCAGCTCTACTTCAGGTGGTAAGGGTGGATCAGACTTATTCCATATACCTCTTGTTCTCCTTGTCCAGTGGTTTCTAGGGATATGTTCTCATGATGAACCCCGCAGAGGCTCGTGAAAGTGAGAGGAAACTAGGATGCCTCTTAAGGTCTTGGTCAGGATGGGGTCTCCTGTCACTTCTGTCACAGGCTATTGTAAGTCATATGAGCAAGCTCAATAAAATATAGACAAGTCAGATAAACAGTGGGAGGAATGGCAAAGTCATATGGCCAAGGCCATGAGTGATTAATTTTAACACAGGAAAAAAGTAAAGCATTAAATGTGATTATTTAATATACAATGTCTTATTAACTGAAATATAAAATGTGTTTACTGTAAAATATAATCTGCTTATCTCACCAAAGAAATATTATCTTTAAAAAATGTCATTACTTCTAAGACATCATCAGTCTGCAACTTCTTTCCATAGCCTTAATCAGGATGCTGTGGCAGCTCCCACATTAGCCTCGCATTCTAAACTGGTAGATGTCCTAGGAAACCATACATCTATGTATTTTTCTTATTTTATACGTTTAGGACAATGTATAGCTAATTACCCAACTTTTTATTTGCATACAAATCTAATACAACTGAACACAATCAGTTTTATCACAGGTATAATGGATTTTTCAATAGTGAGGAGGTGCCTCCATGAGCCTTCTCTTTAGAAAAGTGGCATTCAAGACTCTTCATTTGAAGTGAAGATTGCTATGTCTTTTGCATTGCTCTATTTTAGATAAATTAAGTTATAAATTGACACTATAATCAACTGACACCATGATCAGTGATGATCACCCTCATCAGCACTAGAGTTGACTTGTTTTTATAACCCCTTTGCATGTATGTTGAATAGCAAAGTTCATCAGAGAACATGTATTAGTCAATGGTAAGTAAGATACTCTCATCTAAGAAATAACATCACCTCTTCTAATGAAGTTCTAAGAAGAGAGGGAAGAAAAAGTCTTGGGAGCTAGTCAGGGAATAGTGTGTATTTGCAATTACCTAAACTGAACTCTACCATTACTCCTAACCCAGTTCCTCCTCCTGTGTTTTACATGATTAATGCCACCCCTGCCTCAATGAACCAAGATCAGCTCCATCACTGGGACCTCCCCATTCTGCCTGTGCAATATTTTTCTTTTTTATTTCTCCTTCTAATATTACTGTTATTGCTCCAGTAAAGAGCTATAATATATTTTACCTGGACTGATACCAGGAATGGTGGTGTTGCTTCCAATCTGTTGCTGCTAGATTAATCTTTGCAAAGCACAGGCTTAATTTCATTGCTGCTCAACTAAAACCACTGGTGGCTTTCCATTGCCTACAAAATAAAGTCAACCTCCCCATCAGACATTCAAGGCTTTCAATGATCCATGGCTGCCAGCTCTCTCCAGGCTCATATCCCACTCCACTCCTCTGATGTTTCCTACACTACACTACACTATACTACATTACAGCCAGGTAGAATGACTGTTCACCCAACACCACTCAGGTTGTCTTCTCAACTTGGAATACTCTTGCACCTTCAAAGCTCAGTTCAAATGCCCCTTCATTTGTGAAGCCTTCTCCAAATTTCCAAGTCAGAATGTCTCTTCCTTGTGCTACCACAACCCTTTACCTGAGCCTCCATTAGTGCACTGAGACCATTCTGTTCAGTGTCTGGGTGAAGCTTCCTGGTGAAAAATATGTTACCTATTTCTTTCTGAAAAGTTGGATTCAGGGATATTTTAGCAGGACCTAAGGTAATAGTTCTAGCCAACCTCCCTGTCCACTGCCAGGCCGACTACAAACCCTTCTGTTGCTGGCGAGCTGGTCCGCACCACTAGTTCTGCTTCACTCTATTTCTCTCTTGATGTAACCATCTTCTTTCTCCAGGTTTTAAGAACCAGCCCAACTCCTGGTTCCCTGATGAAGCTTTTATTCCCCTAGCCACATGGAACTTTTCTTTTTTGGAACATGCCTTTAGTTTCTGTGTAGTTTGCCATGCAGCACTTCATTGTACACATTATTAAAACAGAATTTTAAGGATTAGAATGAACCTTAAAAGATCATGCGTCTCAAAATTTAATGTACATACAAATTACCCAGGGATTTTGTTGAAATAAAAATTATTTAATTTTAATTAATATAAATAATTCAGTAGGTCTGGGGTGAGGCCTGAGGTTTTACATTTCCAACAAGCTGCCAGGTAAAGCCAATACATCTGTCCAGGAATCACACTTTGCGTATCAAAGGTCTAGATGACATTATCATTCCAAAGAGTTTCTTTTACAGGCTCTCAGATCAGTGTTCATCCACTACCTGACTGCTGTCATTCATAGGCAGTCTGTTCCACAGCAGGCCAGCTAACGTGGTAGTTACAAAGCTCACTCCTCTTATACAACAATCCAAGTGTTTCTTTTGTCAGTTGTCTGTGCCCCAGGAGATCCCTCTCTGCCTTGCCTTGCCCTCTGCCTTTGGAGACCAGCACCTCATACTCAGTGAAGGCCTGGAGTGCTTAAGAGGGATTTCTTCCAGCTCTCTTGCCCTGGTCTTCAGTGTATTAGATGTATTACCTCCATGCTCTCAGTAGAGGCCCATAGGAAAGAGTAGGTAGGTTATGCCAGCTCACACGCATCCTTTAAAAATGGTTTAGAAGTTTAGCTGGTTTCTTATTATTCCTGTCTATGGATGTTTCCTTCTGTCACTCTACTAGGGATGAAACAGCTAATCGTGTTCAATAGTTACATTTAGATTGGTTTTTAAAAACTATGATTGTATTAGTTCGTTTCCATGCTGCTGATAAAGACATATCTGAGACTGGGAACAAAAAGGGTTTAATTGGACTTACAGTTCCACATGGCTGGGGAGGCCTCAAAATCAGGTGGGAGGCAAAAGAGATGCTTACGTGGTGGCATCAAGAGAAAAATGAGGAAGAAGCAAAAGCAGAAACTCTTCATAAACCCACCAGATCTTGTGGGACTTATTATCACGAGAATAGCACAGAAAAGACTGGCCTCCATGATTCAATTACCTCCCCCTGGGTCCCTCCCACAACATGTGGGAATTCTGGGAGATACAATTCAAGTTGAGATTTGGGTGGGGACACAGCCAAACCATATCATTCCTCCCTGGGCTCCTCCAAATTTCATAATCCTCACATTTCAAAACCAATCATTCCTTCCCAACAGTTCTCCAAAGTCTTAACTCATTTCAGCATTAACCCAAAAGTCCACAGTCCAAAGTCTCATCTGAGACAAGGCAAGTCCCTTCCACTTACAAGCCTGTAAAAGCAAGCTAGTTACCTCCTAGATACAATGGGGGGTACAGGTATTGGGTAAATACAGCTGTTCCAAATGAGAGAAATTGGCCAAAACAAAGGGGTTACAGGGTCCATGCAAGTCTGAAATCCAGTGGGGCAGTCAAATTTTAAAGCTCCATAATGATCTCCTTTGACTCCATGTCTCACATTCAGGTCATGCTGATGCAAGAGATAGGTTCCCATGGTCTTGTGCAGCTCCGCCCCTGTGGCTTTGCAGAGTACAGCCTCCCTCCTGGCTGCTTTCTCAGGCTGATGTTGAGTGTCTGTAGCTTTTCCAGGCACAAGATGCAAGTTGGTGGTTGATCTACCATTCTGGGGTCTACCATTCTGGGGTCTACCGTTCTGGGACTGTGGCCTTCTTCTCACAGCTCCATTAGGCAGTGCCCCAACAGGGACTCTGTATGGGGGCTCTGCCCCACATTTCCCTTCCACACTGCCCTAGGAGAGGTTCTCCATGAGGGCTCTGCCCCTGCAGCAAACTTTTGCCTGGACATCCAGGTGTTTCCATATATCTTCTGAAATCTAGGCAGAGGTTCCCAAATCTCAATTCTTGACATCTCTGCACCCACAGGCTCAACATCACATGGAAGCTGCCAATGCTTGGGGCCTCTACCCTCTGAAGCCACAGCCCAAGCTCTATGTTGGCTCCTTTCAGCCATGGCTGGAGCAGCTGGGACACAGGACACCAAGTCCCTAGGCTGCACACAGCACAGAGACCCTGGGCCCAGCCCACAAAACCACTTTTTCCTCCTGGGCCTCTGGGCCTGTGATGGGAGGGGCTGCCATGAAGGTCTCTGACATGACCTGGAGACATTTTCCCCATGGTCTTGGGGATTAACATTAGGCTCCTTGCTGCTTATGCAAATTTCCGCAGCCAGCTTGAATTTCTCCTTAAAAAAATGGGTTTTTCTTTTCTACTGCATCATCAGGCTGCAGATTTTCCACACTTATGCTCTTGTTTCCCTTTTAAAACAGAATGTTTTTAACAGCACCCAAGTCACCTTTCGAATGCTTTGCTGCTTAGAAATTTATTCCACCAGATACCCTAAGTCATCTCTCTCAAGCTCTAAGTTCCACAAATCTCTAGGGCAAGGGTGAAATGCTGCCAGTCTCCTTGCTAAAACATAACAAGGGTCACCTTTACTTCAGTTCCCAACAAGGTCTTCATCTCCATCTGAGACCACCTCAGCCTGGACCTTATTGTTCATATCACTATCAGTATTTTTGTCAATGCCATTCACAGTCTCTAGGAGGTTCCAAACTTTCCTACATTTTCCTATCTTCTTCTGAGCCCTCCAGATTATTTCAACACCCAGTTCCAAAGTTGCTTCCACATTTTCGGGTATCTTTTCAGCAATGCCCCACTCTACTGGTACTATTAGTCTATTTTCATGCTGCTGATAAAGACATACCTGAGACTGGGAACAAAAAGAGGTTTAATTGGACTTATAGTTCCACCTGGCTGGGGAGGCCTCAGAATCATGGCAGGAGGTGAAAGGCATTTCTTACATGGCAGCAGCAAGAGAAAAATGAAGAAGCAGCAAAAGCAGAAACCCCTGATAAAACCATCAGATCTCGTGAGACTTATTCACTATCACAAGAATAGCATGGGAAAGACCAGCCCCCTTGATTCAATTACCTCCCCCTGGGTCCTGTGGGAATTCTGGAAGGTACAATTCAAGTTGGGATTTGGGTGGGGCACAGCCAAACCATATCAATGATTTTGTACTTTAACCAGCTGAATGGAAGTACAATCTCTTGCTATATGACACAATAATTATTTGCAAAATGAGTAAACATATCATAAGGAAATTATTTTTACAAGGTTTGAAACCTGAAATGCAATCTATTATCATACATAACTAAAAATAGAGCCTCAATAAACAGATTCCCAGTTTTGAAAATGCAACATTTGTACTCCACATTGTCAGTTTTCTTAGGTATATTTATAAATACTCCTATAAAAATGTAAAGAAACACATAATGTAGATTGCTAATTTTATAATAACACAAGTTGATTTTGACATCCAACTTATTTTATTAATTATGAAATGACTTTTGGCCTAGTAACAATGAAAATGGGGGCAAATACAGATAAATGATAATTCTTAGAATGAACTACTCAGCACCAATTCCAAGTTTTTCTTGATGGTAAATCATAATGTTCCCTTTCTCCTTGGTTCTGCAATCTATAGGCATACCATAATTGTAATCAATAGCTTAAAAATATGTCTCTCTGTCCTATTCTGTATCTGTATCTCTTGGATTTTTACCTTTGCAATAGTCAACTGAACCATCTTCTTGGAGTACTCATGAAGATGGAAGTCTACATGGAGAATACAGGATGAATCCACTCTGTCTCCTGCAGTGAAGTCTGTTTGAAGGATGTATTTGGCTGTCTTCTGGACAGGCCATTCTAATAACAGAAACAAACAAGTTATTTTAAAACTTATTGGAATATTCAAATATTAACCAAAGTAGAAAAATATAATACACATCCATGTGCCCATCACAGAACTTCACTGATTATCATCATTTAGCCAGTCTTGAAGAAGCAAGTGCTAATTACAATCACAAATGAAACAAGATTCAGACTTCATGAAGAGCACTGTGCTATAATAAAAGAAGAAATGAGCACATACATTCTTTTACTGACAGTCAAATGGTGAAGGTGGGCAGAATCATTATGTGATGCAACATGGCAAAAGTATACAGACAGTGCATCCAGAGGAAGGCACCTTGCTGAATGACTAGAATGGAAGTAGGAGACATTTTGCAGGCCCCCTTCATCCTGAAGGGAGAACCAGAACCACAGCAGCTCTATTTGCCTATTCCTCTTTAAATTACAAAGTTAAAATTTGGGAGTAGTAGAAAATCAATTGGTTATCTTATAGAGTCTCCTAGAATATTTCATTGGCATTGAGAAGGTGGAAAATGCAAATTATATACTTTAAAATGTAATTTTTGCTTTTCACATATGCTTAAAGCCTAAAACCTCTTAATAAACTTCTTCTGAAATATACATTTGTGGGACAATTCTAGTATGTTCTAAATGTAACTGTTTCATAGTGTTTATAGAGAACTCTATTTTTTTCCAACTGCAATCCCTTCTTAACCCAAATTTATAACATGCTGTATTGTATGGATCTGTCAGTAGTGGGTCAGTTAAAAGGAAGAGGGTAGGAGGAATCCTGTCTTGGCTGTCATCTGCCTTATTTTTTCTTAGGCCAAGGCTTCTTAGGCTAACTAAGTTTTTCCTTTAGGTTTCTCCACTTGATTGGAATACCTTTGAGTCATTTTAATCCTGTCTATAGTAGATGAAGAAATTAGGGAAGTATGAAAAACTTAGTAATTTGAAAGAAAAACTTGAATCTGATTTTAATAGAGTAGCTTAGTTCAACATGGAATATCCATTTATATTGAAACTCATTCTTTCATATAGTGTACTTGTAACCCCGACCCCATATCTGGTACTGAGTGACAAGAGGGAAGAAAAAGGAAGGCTTTTGAGAAAAGGCCTTTTTACATGCTCTCTTTGGAATACTATAAAATTCCTAACCCAACCCACCATCAGTAATAGAGAGGTTTTCCTAAGAGAAGCAAGGAATTTTTATTGACCAGCATTGTCTTTTATCTTGTACAATGGAAGACAGTGGGTTGGAGTTAGGGTGTAGAATTATAATTATGGAATAGAGCTATATTATCATAAGGGAAATGAAACAATTTCTGGTTTAACTGGTACCAACTGCTAGCTACTGGAAACCTAGGTACAGATAAACTGATCAGTTTTGCAACCCCAAGCCATGAAGGAGAAGTGACAGTCATTTCAAGAGGTCCTGGCCAACCTCTGTAGAGGTTGTATCTAAACCCTGAATATGTGTGAATTCATGAAACACTTATTTTCTAACATGTTTACATATCAATGGGAGTGATTAGGGATAGGGTTGAGAAAGATTATCCCATAGCTAAATCAATATTTACCTCTGACTTCTACCTCTGCAATTATTGGTACCAAGATTCCTGTCAAGTGAAGAAGGTGAGGAAGATAGATGAGATATTAGTAGAAAAGTTATGAGAGAAAAACTGAGTAGTCTCTGAAGAAATACCAAAATAACCCACACTAGGTTCAGGCAGGAGTTAACATCTAACCAGGTATATACAGAATAATGTCATAGATAACTGGAGAAAATATATTGTAAATCGGGGAAAGGCACATAATGACTTTCTCTATACACCTCTTTGTGTCCCTTCAACCTTTTCTCTCTTCTGTGGCCTTATTTTCTATTCCAGTTTTTCTATTCCAGCACTTCTCTTTTCCTGACTTTTCTTTTGATTTCTATACCTTTTTATATCCTTCCCTCTCTTGTTCTTTCCCTTTAGGGTGTCATGCTTTACTTTTCTCCTTGCCTTGCACTTCAATTTCTGAGGGCAGTGATCTGCTAATGCTCTCACCTCAGTGATACAGATTTAAAAACTACTGAATGATAGAAGAAAGGACTACTGGGTTGTGTATGTCAAAAATATTTTTTGTAGCACATCTATAAGGAATATTTTTAAGACCCTTGTCTAAAAATCATGGCCTTTACATTTATGTTTCTGATTTTTTTTTTTGAGATGGAGTCTCTCACTCTGTTACCCAGGCCGGAGTGCAGTGGCACAATCTTGGCTCACTGCAACTTCTGCCTCCCGGGTTCAAGTGACTCTCCTGCCTCAGCCTCCCAAGTAGCTGGGATTACGGGCGCCTGCCACCACGCCCAGCTAACTTTTGTATTTTTAGTAGAGACAGAGTTTTGCATTGTTGGCCAGGCTGGTCTCAAACTTCTGACCTCAGGTGATCCGCCCGCCTTGGCCTTCCAAAGTGCTGGGATTACAGATGTGAGCCACTGCGCCTGGCCTGTTTCTGATATTCTTTATGGTCAAGAATTAAACTATTTAAATGTAAGTTATATTTACTTCAATCCTAAGAAGTAACTTAATGGGGTATTTTCAATTCATAGCAATCAGAAATAACCTCGGTTGTAAATTGAATCTATAGCGCAACAAATATTGAGTGATAATTTTATACCACTTTTGAATGTTTATACAAATGCCCTAATTTGAAAGAAGTTTGAGTGTTTCATTGAAATAAAATACCATTCCTTAGTGTAGAGAACAAAATGCCTGACTTGTTTAAATACCAATCAGGATTTATGTTAACAGGAAGTGGGTGGTCCTGAAAAGATCTTGGTCTTTGTAAGAATGTTTCTTGGGGCTGGGCGCGGTGGCTCATGCCTGTAATCCCAGCACTTTGGGAGGCCGAGGCGGGCGGATCACGAGATCAGGAGATCCGAGACCATCCTGGCTAACATGGTGAAACCCAGTCTCTACTAAAAATACAAAAAATTAGCCGGGCGTGGTGGCGGGTGCCTGTAGTCCCAGCTACTCAGGAGGCTGAGGCAGGAGAATGGCGTGAACCCGGGAAGTGGAGTTTGCAGTGAGCCGAGATAGCGCCACTGCAGTCTGGCCTGGGCAAAAGAGCGAGACTCTGTCTCAAAAAAAAAAAAAAAAGAATGTTTCTTGGTCAAAGTCCAAGTCTTCTGATGGCATTTATTCTTGTGGCTCACTAGGTGGGTGGTAATAGTAAAATATTTGCCTTGGTCCAGTTCCATTGTTGAAAACAAAATTTCTTAACTCCATTTGTTTTTGAAATTTTTGAGAAGGTGGCAATCTTTGTCCACAACCTCTATTAACACATTTTTTCAAGGGCATTTTCTCTGAAAAATCACTGTTGGAATGATCATATAAAGGTCCCAGTGTATGATCTGATACTTCATCAGCACATTCTAAATCTTCCAAATTCATTTCATCATAAGAATAGTGTTGGTGGAAAGATCTTTACCTTTGCAAACCACTTCAACTGAAGTAATGAAAACCTTGTCCAGGTAACTGGTTCTGAAAATCCCCATGAGGTTGAGTACTCACAGCTATATGGAAGAGTTGTTTTTATCTCCAGCCTCTGTTAACAAAACCAAAATCTTTCATTGGAAGTGTTCCTGAAAGTTACTATAGGCCTGGTTATGAACAGTATGCATCTTTTGTCTACAAGCTTTGCTAACAAAATCAAAATCATCTCCAGGGTCTGGTTCATGGAGGTCACTGTGAGGCTGGTGATCATTAAATGGTCTTGGTTTTGTTCTAGGCACCCAGTTAATGAACTCCATCTCCTCTTGGGAGACATTGTAACACTGATGATTAGCAAAAAAAAAAAAAAAAAAAAAAAAAAATGAACATCTTGATCCTAGTCCCTTGCTAGCAAAATCCCAGTCTCTCAAGTGTCTCTTTTCTGCTATGCTATCACTACACTGGTATTCATCAAAATCCCTATGCCTTTGGACAGGTTCATTGTTGGCATAATCATAATTCTTTATCTGTACACCATTTTGAGGGTATTGATCATTAAGAAGCCTTGACTTTTTCCCAGACCCATGTGTGGCAGGGGAAATATGCTATAAATTACCAGTATTTTAACAATAAATAAAAGATAAATGCTATGGTATTAGCAATATCTCCCTTTACCCAATTCAGCAGGACACAAGATGACTTTGGTGTGATGTCTCCTAAATTGGGTTGTGCCTCATTTTCATTTCTCCTTTTTATCTACTTGTGAGCCCAAAACACCCTCCCACTGAAGCAGCCTTGTTGTCTGGGGTGACACCTGAGGTTTGCTGTCTGACGGCCACAGAGATCAAGGATGCAGACACACAAAGAGTGAGGTTAAGATCAGAAATTTAACAGGTGAAAGAATAGCTCTCTGCTACAGAGAGGGGTCTGCCAAGGACTCTTCTGCCCTCACTATCTGCCTAAATAATCTCTATCTCCTGTATCACTATCAGCTATCAGCCTGTAACTATAAGCTTTAAAAATTCCAAACTTGTTTTGGTGTTAAACAATAAATTTTTAGTAAAAACTGGTGAACACATTTCCCGGCATCTTTTCATTTAAAGGAATGTGTCATAACCAGGTCACTTTTACTGTAATTTGATGCATTAAAGAAGTAATCTTACAAATATGGCTGATGACATGCTGGTTTATTGTACTGACTTCATGTCAGAAGAAACAATCAAAATATAACTTACTCCTAAAGACATTCAGCTGATAACATAAAATATTTATTATATAAATAACATATTTGGGCTGTTTCTTGTTCTTAGTTACTATAAATAAGGCTGCTATGAACATTCATATCAGATTTATGAGTGAACAAAAGTTTTCATTTCTCTGGGATAAATGCCCAAGAGTGAAACTGTTGGGTCATATGCTAAGTCTGTTTCTATTTTTATAAGGAACTGCTAAACTGTTTTATAACAAAAAACACTTCAACTTGAAATAGAGATAAAAAAGAATAGATATCAGTTAGAATGAAAAAAGATAACTTTTAAAGACCTAGGATAAGATACTATAATTGACCACAAATTAGAACTGTGCTTCCTAGCAACAGGAACATAAAGGAAAGTTTCATTAAAAAACAAAACAAAACCCAACCTAAACAAAAATAACCCTCCAAGCCCCACAATATCACCTGAAAACAAGCCAACCGATTTCTGGCACTAACTTTTTTTTTTTTTTTTTTTGAGACGGAGTCTTGCTCTATTGCCCAGGTTGGAGTGCAGTGGCGTGATCTCGGCTCACTGCAAGCTCCGCCTCCCGGGTTCACACCATTCTCCTGCCTCAGCCTCCCGAGTAGCTGGGACTACAAGTGCCCACCACCACGCCTGGCTAATTTTTTCTATTTTTAGTAGAGACAGGGTTTCACCGTGTTAACCAGGATGGTCTCAATCTCCTGACCTCGTGATCTGCCCTCCTTGGCCACCCAAAGTGTTGGGATTACAGGTGTGAGCCACCATGCCCGGCCTCTGGCACTAACTCCTAGGAGGGATTTTCCCAAGGATTTATAAGAAACAGGAATATAACAGTTATTTTCAATGTTGAAGATAAATGCTTCCTTGGAATGGGAGAGCAGAGATTGTGTGAGGGAAAGGAACTGTGTCAAGGCAATATGAAGTGCTGTGGGAAGTTGAGCTCTGTACACCCTTCCTGTATGTTATGTCCTATGAGGCTAATGCCTAACAGCGCCTGGCATTGCTCAAGTGCTCCTTCTCCTGGGAAACAGAAAATTCAGAATTGTGTCTGTTCTAACTTGTATTAAATCAGTTCACAGTAGATAGTCTCAGTGTATTCAAAGTAAGTTATATATGTGGCACATATACACCATGGAATACTATGCAGCCATAAAAAATGATGAGTTCATGTCCTTTGTAGGGACATGGATGAAATTGGAAATCATCATTCTCAGTAAACTATCGCAAGGACAAAAAACCAAACACCGCATGTTCTCACTCATAGATGGGAATTGAACATTGAGAACACATGGACACAGGAAGGGGAACACCACACTCTGGGGACTGTTGTGGGGTGGGGGGAGGGGGGAGGGATAGCATTAGGAGATATACCTAATGCTAAATGACAAGTTAATGGGTGCAGCACACCAGCATGGCACATGTATACATATGTAACTAACCTGCACATTGTACACATGTACCCTAAAACTTAAAGTATAATAATAAAATAAAAAAATAAGTTATATATTTCATTTTTTCTCAAAAAATCAAACCAAAGACAAACACAAACTATTTCTTATATTTAAACTAGTACTGTGTATTGTGAAATTAGTTTTATAGAGAAAAATGCCATCAGAGTGCAAAAACTTTTCAAAGATAGGGAAGATTGCAAGATTTTTTTCTATTGTCTCTATCAGTTTATAAATACACACACACACACACATTATATGTGAAAGTCATAGAAGAGATTCTAGTACCATTTGATAAACCTTAATTCAGTTTCTGATATATTGGTAGAATAAATACAAGTTATTACTAAGAATCATAGCATTTTAGATTTTGAAGAGCATAGAGATTATCTATTTCAACATTTCCCAGTTTGGAGAACATTACTGTCCCATATCATAATGCTTGTTCTGTGGGGAAAAAAAGTGAGTTCTGTGCTTAAATAAGTTGGGAAAATGCTGGGCTAAATACAATTTAATAAATTTCTTCAGGATTTCTAATGCTTTTAATGAGTGAATGTTCATGGTCATACTGGGCTGCATTTCCCAAACTTATTTGACTTAAAAAAATACTTTTTATTCCTGTAAAACTAACAATATCTCATGAAACACTATGTTTTTAGAATACAGCATAAGAATAGCTAACTGATCTGGTCCAACTCCTGTATGTTATAAATTAAATATCTGTGGCCTAAAAAAGTTATCACTTACTCTAGGTCACATACAATTAACAAGTGGCAGAGCTAAGATTTGAACCCAAATTTCCTGATTCCCAATCCTATGGATTTCCCCCACTACTCTGCTATTATTTAAAAAATATGTTCGCGAAGGCCCGCGGCGGGTGTTGACGCGATGTGATTTCTGCCCAGTGCTCTGAATGTCAAAGTGAAGAAATTCAATGAAGCGCGGGTAAACGGCGGGAGTAACTATGACTCTCTTAAGGTAGCCAAATGCCTCGTCATCTAATTAGTGACGCGCATGAATGGATGAACGAGATTCCCACTGTCCCTACCTACTATCCAGCGAAACCACAGCCAAGGGAACGGGCTTGGCGGAATCAGCGGGGAAAGAAGACCCTGTTGAGCTTGACTCTAGTCTGGCACGGTGAAGAGACGTGAGAGGTGTAGAATAAGTGGGAGGCCCCCGGCGCCCCCCCGGTGTCCCCACGAGGGGTCCGGGGCGGGGTCCGCCAGCCCTGCGGGCCGCCGGTGAAATACCACTACTCTGATCGTTTTTTCACTGACCCGGTGAGGCGGGGGGGCGAGCCCCGAGGGGCTCTCGAACCATAAAAACCCTAGAAGAAAACCTAGGCATTACCATTCAGGACATAGGCATGGGCAAGGACTTCATGTCCAAAACACCAAAAGCAATGGCAACAAAAGCCAAAATTGACAAATGGGATCTAATTAAACTAAAGAGCTTCTACACAGCAAAAGAAACTACCATCAGAGTGAATAGGCAACCTACAACATGGGAGAAAATTTTTGCAACCTACTCATCTGACAAAGGGCTAATATCCAGAATCTACAGTGAACTCAAACAAATTTACAAGAAAAAAACAAACAACCCCATCAAAAAGTGGGCGAAGGAATGAACAGACACTTCTCAAAAGAAGACATTTATGCAGCCAAAAAACACATGAAAAAATGCTCATCATCACTGGCCATCAGAGAAATGCAAATCAAAACCACTATGAGATATCATCTCACACCAGTTAGAATGGCAATCATTAAAAAGTCAGGAAACAACAGGTGCTGGAGAGGATGTGGAGAAATAGGAACACTTTTACACTGTTGGTGGGACTGTAAACTAGTTCAACCATTGTGGAAGTCAGTGTGGCGATTCCTCAGGGATCTAGAACTAGAAATACCATTTGACCCAGCCATCCCATTACTGGGTATATACCCAAATGACTATAAATCATGCTGCTATAAAGACACATGCACACGTATGTTTATTGCGGCATTATTCACAATAGAAAAGACTTGGAACCAACCCAAATGTCCAACAATGATAGACTGGATTAAGAAAATGTGGCACATATACACCATGGAATACTATGCAGCCATAAAAAATGATGAGTTCATATCCTTTGTAGGGACATGGATGAAATTGGAAACCATCATTCTCAGTAAACTATCGCAAGAACAAAAAACCAAACACCGCATATTCTCACTCATAGGTGGGAATTGAACAATGAGATCACATGGACACAGGAAGGGGAATATCACACTCTGGGGACTGTGGTGGGGAGGGGGGAGGGGGGAGGGATAGCATTGGGAGATATACCTAATGCTAGATGACGAGTTAGTGGGTGCAGTGCACCAGCATGGCACATGTATACATATGTAACTAACCTGCACAATGTGCACATGTACCCTAAAACTTAAAGTATAATTAAAAAAAAAAAAGAAAAAGAAAAAAAATATATGTTACATAATTTTTATAAAATATTCATTTAAAATCATGTTACTAATGCCATGAAAGTCTTTATTTGGAGGCTATTCTCTGGATTCTTCCATAGAATTATTGGTTGGGGGATTTGCATCTTCATCTGAACCCCAGACACCCATTCCAAGATTACTAGAAGAAAAATATCAATAAACAACAGAAGCTTAAAATTCAATCAGAAACAGTCATAGGCTTTTAGAAACGTAAGTTGAACACAAAATAAGAAAAAGGCAAATCTATACACCATTCATATCTTGGGAATCTATAGATATGTTGCCATTTGTCGTAGTGGAAACAAGAATAATACATCATCAAGCACAATTTTAGAGAGTATTTTCAATTGTTAGGATATACCCATTTTCTCCTGTGGCCAAGACAGCATAAAAATTATTAAGGGTTTAAAGAATAGGCACTATGAGGAAAGTTTAAAGGAAGAGATAGAGAGGAAGTGGGAAATAGGTTATGGGTACTGAAGTACTGAATTAACTAATGAGCCCTTATAAGTATTTTTAGCTTCACCAAAATATAATCAAAACAGTATACAAGATAATAATGGCATTTTAATATCTTTAATAGTGGAGATTTAGTACTAATTTTGCTTACTATTCCTCTCTTCATTAGAGACTTTTCAAGAACTCTTGCTTCAATAGATGGTTATAAATTCCCTTTTTTTCTTGTTGTAGATAACACACAAGTATCCCATGACTTTAAACATGTTTTTATTTCATCACTTATAAGATGCATATAATCAATCTGAAATTCTACAGAAAAAATTATGCATATTATAATTTTGTTTAAAAGGAATTTTAGCTGGATAGGGATTCCTGTACAGTCCTTTAGTACATAAGTAATGACTACTTGAGGTATAAATCTCAGAGCTAATAGCTAACACTTATTGAGCTCCTACCATATTTGGCACTGTGCTAAGAGCTTTACTTGTATTAACTCATTTAATTCTTACAACAACCTGTGAGGTATTATCTCCATATTATAGTTCAGAAAACTGCAGTACAAAAATCATAAAGTGGAAGCAGTGAAATTTAAACATAGGCTTTCTGGCTGTGCAGCCCATGTTCTTAGTTAATGCTATGGATTGAATGTTTGTGTGCCCCTAAAATTTATATGTTGAAGTCCTAATCTTCAAGTGTGATGGTATTTAAATGTGGAGACTTTGAGGAGTAATTAGGTCATGAGGGTGGAGCTCTCATGAATGGGAATAGTGCTCTTATAAGGAGAGACATAAAAGAGATGGTCTCTTTCTTGGATATGTGAGGATACAGCAAGAAGGTGTCTGTTTGCAAACCAGGAAGAGAGCCTTCACCAGGAACTGAATGAGCTGGCATCTTGATCTTGAACTTCCCAGCTGTCAGAACTGTAAGGAATAAATTTCTGTTGTTTACACTACCCAGTGTATGGTATTTTTGTTAACAGCAGTCTTAACTAAGACAGCCAAAAAGTTATATTGTCTCTTTCCAAGGAGGTAATTGATTTTAAGTACAAAGCAGTGGCCAGCCCTGTTCTATTTAGTACATGAGTCAACATGAGTTCAGGAAAATTTTACTTAAGTCTAATCTATTCCTAATTCAAATTATTTCTGGCCAGTTTGAATAAATCCTCCCAGATAACTCTAGTTTTCTTTCCAATACTGACCTCCAAATTACTTGAGCAGGACCTGCCTTTTGCTGAGGACTACATTTAGTCTGAAATATGTTTTTTTTTTGTTTTTTGTTTTTTTTTTTTGAGACAGAGTTTCGCTCTTGTTGCCCAGGCTGGAGTGCAAATGGCATGATCTTGGCTCACTGCAAGCTCTGCCTCCCAGCTTCAAGCGATTCTCCTGCCTCAGCCTCCCAAGTAGCTGGGATTACAGGCGCCTGCCACCATGCCCGGCTAATTTTTGTATTTTTAGTAGAGACAGGGTTTCACCATGTTGGCCAGGCTAGTCTGGAACTGCTGACCTCAGGTGATCTACCCACCTCGGCCTCCCAAAGTGCTGGGATTACAGGCATGAACCACTGCATCCAGCCCTAGTCTGAAATATCTTGATACTCACCCTCTACAAGCCTTTCCTCTTTCTGAGCTGTAGCTTACCTAGACACCTGAATTTCCTTTTCAGCTATCATTCATTGGAACCCAGACCTGGTAGGTGTTTCTTAAAATTTTCAGGCAGTTTATTTTCATGTTAGCTCTACAGCCTCACAGAAAATCAAAATCATGTAAGCAGTAGTATGTAACCAATATTTGGGTCCTAGAAGTACCCAAGCGTATTTTAAATGTTCATGGGACCTTGCAATCATCAAATCCAAATTTTTCATTTTATAGAAAAGAAAAGTGGGCCAGGTGTTGTGGCTCATGCCTGTAATCCCAGCACTTTGGGAAGTCGAGGTGGGCGGATCACCTGAGGTGAGGAAATTGAGACCAGCCTGGCCAACATGGTGAAACCCTGTCTCTACTAAAAATACAAAAAAAATTTGCCAGGCATGGTGGTGTGTGCCTGTAGTCCCAGCTACTTGGGAGGCAGAGGCAGGAGAATCGCTTGAACCCAGGAGGTGGAGGTTGCAGTGAGCCGAAATCATGCCACTATCCTCCAGCCTGGGTGACAGGGTGAGACTCTGTCTCAAAAAAAAAAAAAAAAAAAAGACTCCCAGAAAAGACAGATCACTTAAAGCTAGACAGTGGGAAAACAACAAAAGTAGTCATTTGTGGGTCCCCAAGACCAGTGTCATCCTTTTAAACTAGACAAACAAACGCTTAAACCTCATATTTTCAATTCAGTCCAACAAATATTTATGAAGAACCGAAGTAGTATTTGATCTAAAATGGCTAGTCAAAGCTGGTCCATATTTACAATCTAATTACATAGGCTCTTAAAACTGGAGAACCTTTCTGGCTGTGGAGATGTGACTATGGGTGAAAGTTACACAGAGATGCAAAGTTGTTGACTTTGAAGATGAAGGAAGGGGGCCAATATCCATGAAGTGTGGGTGGCATCTAGAAGCTGCAAAAGGCAAGGAAACAAATCCCCTGTAGGGCCTCCAGGAAAGAATGCAGGCCTGGTGACACCTGATTTTAGCCCACTGAGACCCTCGTTGGACTTCTAACCTACGGAACTGTAAGGTTTTTTAAGCCACTAAATTTGCAATAATTTGTAATAGCAGCAATGGAAAATCAACCCATTGGCACTGATCACAAACTCAAATTTCCAATTTCCTCTCTGGTCCAAGTATGAACCCAAAAAGTAGGGATGTAAAATAGAACTCTGATTCATGAGGGCAGTGAATCTAGAAGGTTCTCAGACATGGGTACATGAAATGATCACTTTTTAATTTTGATGTAATTGCTCTTGGATGGGACCAGACATCAGGTTAAAAAAATGTCATGATAAATTCTAATGTATAATTAAGTTCAAAACTCTATTCTAGGAACAAAAGAAAATAAGCATCTGAATTGCCTGTTGAGGGAATAACTTTGTTCTCTAATAGGTACCCAGGACTTTTTCTTTTTTTGAGAGACAGAGTCTCACTCTGTCACCCAGGCTGGAGTACAGTGGCACCACCATGGCTCACTGCACACTCAACCTCCCAGGCTCAAGTGATCCTCCTGCCTCAACCTCCCAAGTAGCTTGGACCAAGGTACACACTACCACACCCAGCTAAATTTTTATTTTTTGTAGAGGTGGGATCTTCCTATGTTGCCCAAGCTGGTCTTGAACTCCTGGGCTCAAGTGATCCTCCTGGCTCAGTCAAAGTGCTGGGATCACAGGTGTGAGCTACTGTGCCTGGCCAGTAGCTAAGATTTCTTAGAAGACAAACACCATATCCTTACACCCAAACTGGTACAGCTAGAAGTTTTATAGACAGCAGTCAGCACAGGTTGCCAAGATGAGCAAAGCTGTGTTTCATTAAAGCATTACAAGGGTTATCCTTCAGATTTTAGCCAAAGGACTACGTACACAACTGCAGGCACCTGTGCCCCAGCAGTTCAATGACTTTGAGAGCTGGTGAAGCTAATTATCTCTTCTCTACTTAATGCATCAACTTGGGTGATTGGTACCAAGTGAGAAACCTGGGAATCAACCCATTCTTCCCCCCAACTCACTCACCTACATCTCTTTGCCATTATTTTAATAAGTCTCTCTTTAAAAATCTTCAACTGTTCTCCTCACCATCTCTTCTGCCACTGCCTTAGATTAGACCCCTAATTAATTTTTCCTTTAATTTCTGTAATTGTTCCCACACTAATCTCTGTGCCCCCAACCTACTTCCATTCTTCGATACTGTGAAACACATATTTGGTCATAGTCCATTTCCTGACATACAACTCCCAAAACCCTTGGAATCTCCAGAGTGGTAAGAGTGCCTTTTGTATACTACTGAGATGACTGGTGATTGGGGTCCCTGATAGCCTCAGCACGGGGACTGGTCCTCAGAAAAACCAAGGCAGGATTAAAGTGTTGGGACTTTCAGCTCTATCCCCCAACCTTTGGGGAGGGGAGAAAGGCTGTAGGTTAATCTCTTTGCCAATGGCCAGTGATTTAATCCATCATCCTACCTAACGAAGCTTCCATAAAAATACAAAAGGCTTGGGTTTGGACAACTTCTGGATAGCTGAACATGCGGAGGTTCCTAGAAGGTGGCTTGCCTGGAAAGGGCATGGAAGCCTGGCTCCCCTTCCCGCGTACTTTGCCCTGTGCATCTCTTGTCTGGTTGTTCCTCTGTATCCTTTGCAATGTCCTTTTTAATGAATGGGTAAACATAAGTGTTTCCCCGCATACTGTGAGGCACTCTAGGAAATTAATAGAATGATTTAGGAGGGGTTGTGGGAACTCTGATTTATAGTTGTCAGAAGTACAGACTGCAACCTGGGGCTTGTGATTGGCATCTGAAGTGGGGGACAGTTTTGTAAGACTAAGTCCTCAACCTATGGGATCTGATGCTATCTCCAGGTAGATAGTGTCAACAGAATTGAATTAGCGGACACCCAGATGGTGTACGTAGCAGAACTGCTTGATGTTTGTGGGAAAATCCCCACACATCTGGAGTCAGAAGTGTTGAGTAGCTGTGTGAGAGCAGGGAAAATACCTTTTTTCCTACATGTAACCTATCTATTCGAATCTATCTTACTCTCTGGTGCCAGAGTGATCTAAGATACATAACTTATTATGTGACTTCTACATAAAATGCCTCTGTGACTACATTTTGCCTTTAGGTTGCAATTCAAATCTTCGTAAGACAAGTCAGCTCCTTGGAGCTCTCACCCTTGCTATCTGCCCCTAGGTGAACCTATAATCTAGGCATTCTCACTACTTGTGAATCCCCCATGCGCCATGCTTTCACACCTCTGTGATCCAGCTTACATTGTTTTCTTTGCCTAGCCAACTCTTCCTTTACATTTCTGCTCAGACATCAGAATACTGACTCCACTTCTCCATTAACCTTCTCTGAGTACCCATACTTTCACTATCTGAAATTGCCTTATTTGTTGAATGCCTTTCTCCAGCACCATCCATACATTCGTTGTTTCATCCCATCATCAAATGTGTTTTAGGTGCCCAAAATATTCCAGATACCGTTTAAACACTTAGAGATACCAAATCAATCAAAGTCCCTGTCCTCAAGAGGGACAGACCAAAAGCAAGTACACACATCATTTCTGATAGTAATAAGTGCTTTGACGGAAATCAAGATCATACAATCAACAGTGACTAGAAGAGAGGAATAGCACTAAATAAGACAGTCATGGAAGGCTGGCCCTCTGAGAAGGTGACATTTGAACCGAGCCATGCAAAGATAAAGCATTCTAGGCAGAGGAAACAGCAAGTGCAAAATCCCATCATGTAAGGCCTTGCAAGCCCACACAGATTTACAATCTTCATGGTCTGGGTTAACCTGAAATAATCAAAAGGATCAAAATCCAGTCGAGATTATTCAAGTAAAAAGCTGGGAATAGCCATTTGGGAGACACAGACTCCAGAGAAATAGAGTCAGTGTTCCAAAGTTCAAAGTTAAATTATTGCATATATAGGCAGAAAACAAAGAAGTTTAGTAGGTTTATAACATTTTCTAGAACGCTAGTTTATGAGTTTCTTTTCTGTATGGCTTGTTTTCTTTACAGTTGGTTTTCATTTCCTTTCTGATTTAAAAGAGGTATTTAACACTCCATCTTAACACGGTGTGATAGCCATGAAACCTTTGGGTGAGAAACTAAAAGGGAAGTTAATCTATAATAAAAATCAACAGTAACAGGGAAGGGGTCTTTCCTGGAGCCCTTTAGTCATTTGTAACATTTTGTACAACAATGTAAGCAAGGAGGAAGGTTAATCTATAATCATAGAAACAAAGATTACAGCTTCCCAGGTTACAGCTGCTTGTAACGTGACTCAGGCCCCATAATCACATTTCTTTAAGGCTCAAAATAGTTTGGAGTTCCAATAGCTTAGATTTTGAATTACTTATTTTCACACCTGTCTTATTCATTGCTGAATCCTCAGAGCTAAGCAGAGTGCCAGGACACAGTAGGTATTCCATAAACACTTGTGGAATGGATAAAGTGTCTATTTGCTGGTTTACTTACCTATCTCCTTGAGGGCAAGGGCTCCTTCTGACCTCTGTAGGTCTAGTGTTGAGCTGTATGCCTGGCACATAGAGGTGCTTAACAGAGTTGCTAAGCAGCATATAAAAGATGTTGCTTGAGTACCATACAGCATATAAAAGATGTTGCATGAATACCATTATCTTCATTAGAGAAGATAAAATTAAATGGAAAGTATTCTTTAGGAATATGCCACTGAGTTTAGGCTAAAAGACACTAAGATTTTTGAATTGTTCCAGTGTTGCTTAGTTTCATAAAGTAGAAAACTGACATCCAGGCATGTTATAAAAGCAATCTTCTCAGGGAAAAATTATATATTAGTATCTATAAATAGCAATCACAACCTTAGATGGATATTAATGTTGACATGAGCTCAGAAAATGACTTATATGAATTCTAGTAAAAGATCCCCAGAGTTAATTTTCTGGTATTGTTAATTTTCAGATGTCAGCTATTGGGAAGAACATTTCTTTAGGTAGGGACTAAAAACAAGCACAAGTAAATGGTTGCAAAGGGAAGAAGACTACAAGGAGAGAACATTTTATCAAGCAGCTCTTATAAGAAATTAGGAACCAATAAATTTTCCTCCCAGAATACCTGAATAAATACTGAGAAGGAAATCCCTAGCTTTCAGGCAAAATTCAGTTTCTGGTTTGATTTTATTTAGCTTATGAAACACTGAAAGATCATAATGCAAACAAAACAGATATGGTGTCAAAGAAACAAATATACATAAAACATTCATTCTTTTTATGAGCTATATAAACTATCCCAAAGACCTGTGATTTGAAAAGAAAGTGTTCCTTAGAGAAGTGGGGATTTTGTACATAACTGAGGTATGAGAAACATTTAGGGGTCATCTGGCAGACATGACAGCCAAAGTGACAAGAGAATGGGAATAAAAGCAAAGCCAAAGAAAGAGTTTTATAAAACCTCTACAGTGAGAAGAACAGGAGACAACCAAAGTGATTGAGAGCTATCAGAAAAGAGGCAAACCTGGATAATTACTGTGTTCAAAATAAAAAATATAAGTACAGGTTGAGGATCCCTCATCCATAATGCCCAGAAGTGTTTCAGATTTCAGATTTTTGTGGATTTTGGCATATTTGCACTATGCCAGTTGAGCATCCATAATCCCAAAATCTGAAATCTGAAATGCTCTAATGATCATTTCCTTTGAGTGTCAGTTTGGTGCTCAAAAAATTCCATATTTCGGAGCATTTCAATTTTCAGATATTTGGATTTGGCATTCTCAATCTGTATGTGTAGATGCCAGATGCTGCAAAGAAAAGGCTGCAGGATTTGGCTAGATTGTTGGTGATTTCTGAGAAGGCAATTTCATTAAGTGGTGAAAACAAACCACACATTTAAGAAGAGAATGGGACAGTAAAGAAATGGAGGTGGTGATCACAGACAAGGTGTTTTCAAATGTTTGACAATAGGCACAACAAGAAAGTGGAATAGTAGTTCATACAAGAGAATAGAAACCAACAGAATACTTCTAGGTATATTTGAAAGCAAGAGGAAAGCGGCAAGGGAGATTTAAGATGCCAGAGAGGAAAGTGATAGGGACAGTGAGATCCTAGAGCTAAAAAGGAATCACATTCTGTAGAAATGAAAGATTTTTTTCTTTAAAAAAAAAAAAAGGAAAATTTTTCTAAGAATAAGGCAAAGACTAATAAAAAGGGAAATGGGGTAGTGATCTATTCTTATAGTGATAATTAAATTCTATTGCCAGTAATCTTAAGCTTTATTGTAAAGAATCAATCTAAATGGGATAATGGCAGAAAGCCACTCAGGAATACAAAATGCAAATTATAAATAGGGAAATGCGAATTAAAAGCACAATGACATACCCTTTCAAACCCACTAAAATAATAAATAAAAATGATAGACAATAACAAATATTGGCAAGGCTAAACTCACTTTGGAAAATAGTTGGGCAATTTGTTTAAAAGTTAAATATAAATTTACCATATGACCCAGAAATTTCACTCCTAGATATCAATCCATGAGAAATGAAAACATATATCCATATAAAGACCTCCATATGAATGTTCTTAGCAACCTTATTAACAGTAGCCAAAAATGGGAAACAACTGAAATGTCCACTGTGAACCCTGAATATCTGAGATAGGTCTCAGTTAATTTAGAAAGTTTATTTTGCCGAAGTTGAGGACATGTGCCTGTGAGACAGCCTCAGGAGGTCCTGATGACATGTGGCCAAGATGGAGCACAGTTTGGTTTTATACATTTTAGGGAGACATGAGACATAAATCAAATATATAAGATGAACACTGGTTTTGTCTGGAAAGGTGGGACAACTCAAAGCTGGGAGGGGGCTTCCAGGTCATAAGTAGATAAGAGACAAATGGCTGCATTCTTCTGAGTTTCTGATTAGCCTCTCCAAAGGAAGCAATCAGATATGCATTTATCTCAGTGAGTAGAGGGGTGACTTTGAATACAATGGGAGGCCGGTTTGCCCTAAGCAGTCCAGGCCTGACTTTTCCCTTTAGCTTAGTGATTTTGGGGCCCCAAGATTAATTTTCCTTTCACACCACCTACTGATGAATAGGTAGACAAAATGTGGTATATCCATATAATGTACTATTATTCAGCAAAAACACAAATGAACTACTGATATATGCTGTATATCATGGACAAACCTCAAAAACATTATGCTAAACAAAAGAAGCCAAACACAAGAGACCAATATTGTATGATTCCATTTATATGAAATGTCCACATGAGACAAATCTCTAGAGACAGAAACTACATTAATTGTTGCCTGGGGTGGGGGAATAGGAATGAACAATTCATGAACATGAAGGTTCTTATTAGGGAGATAGAAGTGTTTTAAAACTGATGTACAGTAATAGATGCATAAATAGGTAAATTTAATAAAGATCATTAAATTGTATGCTTGAAGTGGGTGAATTATATGGTATGTTAAATACCTAACCAACAAACAAATGGAAACACATCCCATGTACATGGATGGGTAGATTCAATATTGTGAAAATGACCATACCGCCAAAAGCAATCTGTAAATTCAATGCATTCCCATCAAAATACCACTGTCATTCTTCACAGAACTAGAAAAAACAATCCTAAGATGCATATGGAACCAAAAAAGAGCCCACATAGTCAAAGCAAGACTAAGCAAAAAGAACAAATCTGGAGATATCACATTACCCGACTTCATACTATAAGGCCATAATAACCAAAACAGCATGGCACTGGTATAAAAAGAGGCACATAGACCAATGGAATAGAATAGAGAACCCAGAAATAAAGTCAAACACTTACAGCCAACTGATCTTCAACAAAGCAAACAAAAACATAAAGTGGGGAAAGGATACCCTATTCAACAAATTGTGCTGGGATAATTGGCAAGCCACATGTAGAAGAATGAAACTGGATCCTCATCTCTTACCTTATACAAAAATCAATTCAAGATGGATAAAAGACTTAAATCTAAGACCTAAAACCATAAAAATTCTAGAAGATAACATTGGAAAAACCCTTTTAGACATCGGCTTAGGCGAAGACTTCATAACCAAGAACCCAAAAGCAAATGTAACAAAGATAAATAGATGGGACTTAATTAAACTAAAAAGCTTCTGCACAGCAAGATAATAATAATAATAATAATAATAATAATAATAATCAGCAGAGTAAACAGACAACCCACAGAGTGGGAGAAAATCTTTGCAACCTATGCATCCAATGAAGGACTAATATCCAGAATCTACAGGAACTCAAACAAAGTAGCAGGAAAAAAACAAACAGTCCCATCAAAAAGTGGGCTAAGGACATGAATAGACAATTCTCAAAATAAGATATACAAATGGCCAACGAACATATGAAAAAATGCTCAGCATCACTGATTATCAGGGAAATGCAAATCAAAACCACAATGCAATACTACCTTACTCCTGCAAGAATAGCCATAATCAAAAAAATAAAAATAAATAGATGTTGGTGTGGATGTGGTGAAAAGGGAACACTTTTACACTGCTGGTAGGAATGTAAATTAGTACAACCACTATGAAAAACAGTGTGGAGATTCCTTAAAGAACTAAAAGTAGAACTACATTTGATCCAGCAATCCCACTACTGGGTATCTACCCAGAGGAAAAGAAGTCATTATACAAAAAAGATACTTACACACACTTGTTTACAGCAGCACAATTCACAATTGCAAAATCTGCAAAAATATGGAACCAGTACAAATGCCCATCAATCAACGAGTGGATAAAGAAAATGTGGTGTGTATACACACACACACACACAAACACACACACACACACACACCCACGAGGGAATACCACTCAGCCACAACAAGGAATGAAATAATGGCATTTGTAGCAACCTGGATGGAACTGGAGACCATTATTCTAAGTGAAGTAACTCAGGAATGGAAAACCAAATATCGTATGTTCTCACTCATAAGTGGGAGCTAAGCTATGAGGACACAAAGGCATAAGAATGATACAATGAACTTTGGGGACTTGGGGGAAAGGCTGGGAGAGGGGATGAGGGATAAAAGACTATACACTGGGTACAGTGTACACTGCTTGGGTGATGGGTGCACCAATATCTCAGAAATCACCACTAAAGAACTTCTGCACGTAAGCAAACATCACCTGTTCCCCAAAAACTATTGAAATAAAAAATATTAAAATGAATAAACATCATATATAATTTGGTTTATCCAGTAAATGACTAACTTTAAGAGAAATTCACAAATTGATTTTAAATGATTTAAATTTTTGTAACAAATTAGAATCCCCTATGCTTGATAAAACAATTAGTAAAACTAAGTAGAATCAAGTAATCTTTTCTGCATTTTAGTGTTCCTGATTCTTTTGAGCAAATATAGAAGGCCTGAAGACAATTTCATTTTAGAGTTTAAGAATTCTTCAGAATTTGTTTGATCCAAATCCCTCCATGTACTGGGGTCACTTGTGACAAGAAAAAAGAAAACCTTGACCATGGTCACATGGTAAGTCGGTAGCAGAACTAGACAAAAACTCAGCTCTCCTGATTTCTAATCTAATACTTTTTTCATTATCCCATGCAACCTCCCACATTTTCAGAACAGAAACAGAAAAATTAGAAGGAGAAAAGTAACCCAAACTCATAGGACTGTTATCTTTTTTGGATTCCTATAAATACTCTTAAGCTTTGTTTCAGGAAGCAGTTACTTGGAAACAGTTTGATCCTTTCAGGTCTCGCTGTTAAGACTTATTAGGTAAGATCAGAGTAGTGTTTAGTCTAGAGTTCATCATTCCCCACTATTGAGACAAGGCCCTTCTGAACTCTATCCAGTATCCTGTGAATTATGAGGTTTTCCATAGATCAGAGTAGTGTTTAGTCTAGAGCTCATTATTCCTTACTATTATGAGGTTTTCCATAGATCAGAGTAGTGTTTAGTCTAGGGCTCATTATTTCCCACTATTGAGACAATGCTCTTCTGAATGCTACCCAGTATCCTGTGAATTATGAGGTTTTCCATAACCTCATAATGGCTGGTGGGAAAAGTCCCTATTGCCAGCCCTATGTGAGCTCCAAGTACTGTTCCTTCTAACCTTCTAGAGTAGCTCTTTCTCCAGCCTCAGGTACTTTCCTGAAATGCAGGGAAACCTTCTGCATTCCAGGAAAGTATCTGAGGGTTGGTAAAGAGTACCCTAGAATACTCTCCCTGGGCAGTACTCTCTTGTCCAGTGCTAGCTGCCTTGGTTTCCCAGGCGTCTCAGTTCTGTCCCCTTAACTTGGCAGTGACTTGCTCCATCATGATTCCCACTTTCTGCACCATGACCTGGAAATTCTCTCAAGGCAGCAAGCTGGGACATTTCTCAGAGATCACTGTCCTTCATTGCCTGATATCCAACTTCTTGGAAATTGTTGTTTCATATATTTTCTTCACTTTTTTTTTTGTTGTTGTTTCAGGTGGGAGGGTTAATCTGGTCCTTGTTACTTCCTCTTATCTGAAAGCAGAAGTCCCAGTGGTGTCATTTTTTTTTTCTTACTCTGAAATCTTGGGTCTAACAACTCTCTCCTACTTTATGAATTGGCTAATAACAATTCCTTTTCTTTTAATAGCCTTTTCTTTTATCTGTTCTCATAATGAGAAGCACAATTAAATGCTTATAAAGCTTTGATAAGAGGTACTTGGCAAAAATAAACAATTTAAGTATGATGACTACTGACAAAGACTCTCCTTAAGCAAAATTTAGTCAGGTCCCTTTGAGCCCATTTTCTACTAGGCCCGGTACTTGGGCCTTGTCCTCAAGAGCAAGAATCCTGTTAAGTCAGTTTTGTAAGAATCCCATCCTCATATCTGACCTCCCTCAATATCTGATCAAATTCCTCATCCTCCATTGCCCCCGAGGTGTTGTCTGATCATCCTGGCCTGCCTTCAGCAAGAATCCTGTTAGGTCTGTTTAACCAGAATTACCTTTTACCTTGATGTTTCCTCCTAGGAATTTTCCATCCACTGACCCCACTCTGTTCCTTGGTATGAATCCCCCCTTATTCTTCTTCTTTTCAGAACTGAGCACAGTTCTATACTCAAGTCCCTTACTTTATTGCAATAGTTCCTGAGTAAAATCTATTTTTTACTGCTTTCTTTACTGTCTAGCTCTGGTTTTAATACTATGTCTAATTTTACATAAAAATCCTTTATCACATATTCCACACTTTGAAACTCTAGCACTATCAACACCTAAGCTGAAAATGGTCTCTTATCCCTTAAAATTAAGGTTGTAAAAGTATTAAACTAAACAATAAAAAAAAAATCCACCTTGTTGTCATTGGCCCTAATTCTATATACTCCAAATACAAACAACTGTAGTGATTATGTCCCATTTAAGATTCTCTGCATTCCCTTTCCACATATTGGGAATTATTTCTATAAAGGCAGTAAGCAGGGTCAATGAAAACTTTAATCATTGCATTTTGGAGCCAAAGGGGACCTCAGAAAATCAATTTCTAATTGCTGTCTTTGTGGAGGTCAAAAACTGAAGTCTTGAAAGAATTTAACTGTCTTACTACTATATTATAGGAGACATGAGACTCAGTCATTATCCATCTTGAATTTTTAGTGATTTAAAATGTAGTATTATAGGCCGGGTGCGGTGGCTCACGCCTGCAATCCCAGCACTTTGGGAGGCTGAGGCGGGCGGATAACGAGGTCAGAAGATCGAGACCATCCTGGCTAACACGGTGAAACCTTGTCTCTACTAAAAATACACACAAAAAATTAGCCGGGCGTGGTGGCGGGCACCTGTAGTTCCAGCTACTCAGGAGGCTGAGGCAGGAGAATGGCATGAACCCGGGAGGCGGAGCTTGCAGTGAGCCGAGATCGCACCATTACACTCCAACTGGGGCGACAGTGCGAGACTCCATCTCAAAAAAAAAAAGGAAAATTTAGTATTACCATTGAACTCAACACTTGAAAAATGGTAGAACCATCCACATGTATAGTAAAACTACTATTTCCTTTGACTTAAATCTGGAACTTTAAAATATCAGACTTTAAAAGTGCATTAGCTTTTTAATCACTGGCATCATACTGCATCTAGTAAAATTCCACTTTTTCATGTGAACTGCTAAGACAGATGCTTTCATATCTTGTCACTGCAATTTTTAGTTTTCTCATAAGGTCTAAGAATTATTTTCCTCTAGAGCAGGGTTTTAAAATTCTGCTCTTCGAAGTGTCCTTCTGCCCCTTAGTCTGTGGGTGGAAAGTGAAGGAAGGAGAATAATTATGATGTCAAGTGGACTGAGTCTGGATCCTCAATCCCCTGCTTCAACCAACCCAACTCCCCACTTACCGTATCTGCTTTATATAACGGGCTTCGGAGCAAGATTTAATTGAAAGATTTCTCTGTTAAAGTTCAAAAACTACTGTTGTAATACCCATCTCACTTACGTTTTTATTTCTTCTGTTTTCATCATATTGCTGTCTTTCCCTCCTTTTGTTTCTCTGTCCCTTTTTCACTTTTCCTATTTGCAACTATATTTCCTTCTAGTTAGTTTGCTTTTTTAAAAGGATAAGTTCAGTGTTTTTTTTCCTCTTTGCACAACCAATGGTTTTTAGAAAAATAATATTGTATGAGTATATGAAGGACTAAAAACATTGCTAAGAGATTATTCATGGGCAATTCTGAAATTAATATTAAAATAACCAAGAGAATATCTTAATTCACTTTCCAAGTGCAGTATTAAAAAAAAAATTCTTGCCAGGTGTGGTGCCTCACGCCTGTAATCCTAGCACTTTGGGAGGCCGAGGTGGGCAGATCATCTGAGGTCAGGAGTTTGAGACTAGCCTGGCCAACATGGCGAAACCCCACCTCTACTAAAAATACAAAAATTAGCCAGGCGTGGTGGCGGGCGCCTGTAATCCCAGCTACTCAGAAGGCTGAGGCAGGAGAATCACTTGAACCCAGGAGGCGGAGGTTGCAGTGGGCCGAGATCACGCCACTGCACTCCAACCCGAGTGACAGAGCAGGACTCTGTCTTAAAAAAACAAAATAACAACAAAACAAAAAACAAACTTTCTATTTTAAGACCTACCCATGATAACAATATACATTTGCAACTTTACCTTAACTTCATAATATCTTGTGGTGTATGTTAAATCAATAATTAATCCGAGCTCCTCATTTAGTGCTTTTATTGCGCTAATCAAGTCTTTTGGTATAAACTTCTGGGTTGGAGTAAGTCTCTGATTAACTGTCTATGATGAAAAATGAAAAATAAGGTTATAAAATACAGATAAAATGTTAACATTAAACATAGAACAAGGAAGAGAAAAAACATAAGACAATAAAAAGACTTGGTGAAAATGTCATAGCATAAGAATATTGACAAGCTTTTAACTAACTAGAGCTGTACAAATTGCCTAAACATATTCACATCCTTTGCCTCAGTGATTTCATGTCTTGGAAATTATCCTAAGGCAAGTATCAGAAATATTGGGGAAAAAGAGTTTGGGCGTAACATTCACTGCAACATTATGTATAATAGAAACACACTGGAATATCATGTTGCTGTTAAAAATCACATTTCTCAAAATTATTATTATTATTATTATTATTATTATTATAAGACAGAGTCTCACTCTGTCACCCAGGCTGGAGTGCAGTGGCGCAATCTTGGCTCACTGCAAGCTCCGCCTCCTGGGTTCACGCCATTCTCCTGCCTCAGCCTCCCGAGTAGCTGGGACTACAGGTGCCCACCACCACGCCTGGCTAATTGATTATTATTTTTTTAAATGAGGTCTCACTCTGTCACCTAGGATGTGGTGTAATGGTGCTATCATAGCTCACTGTATTCTTGAACTCTTGGGCTCAAGGGATCCTCCTTCCTCAGCCTCCCAAGTAGCTAGGACTACAGGTAGGCACTACCCTACCCAGGTATTAATTTTTTTTTTTTTTTTTTTTTTGGAGATAGGGTCTTGCTATGTTGTTGCCCAGGCTGGTCTTAAACTTCTGGCCTCAAGTGATCCTCCCACCTTGGCCTCCCAAAGTCCTTGGATTACACGCACCAGCCACCATGCCTGGCCACAAAGACTATTTAATAAGGAAAAACCCTCAAAATGTTACATAAAGATCACATCACAAAACTTTTACATATAGTGTTATTCTGATTTATTTTTGAAGGGGTAGGGAGAAGGAAAATATATCACTATTTTAAAAGTGGAATTTCAATTGTTTTTCTTCTATACTCATATGTTTTCCATTTTTTTTCTATTTCCAACAGAAACTTTCTGTAAATGCTACTGTCATTACAGGATAAACTTCAAATCTACTGTGATTCTTTAAGGCCGTATACACACAGACTTATCCATATATTGAGTCTTACCTTTCACCACAGATCCCACCTGGAAACACTCTCCAGTCCGGCAGCTCTCCTTACAGTCCAACAAATACATTAAGTTCGTTCCTCTTTCTGTGTCTTGTACCTTTCCTTAGGCTCCTTGACCATCTAAATCAGGGTTTCTCAACTGGGCACTAATATTTGGGGTGAAAAATTGTTGTGGGGCTGTCCTGTGCATTGTGGGACATTTAGCAGCATCCCTGGCCTCTGCATACTGAATGCCAATAGCACCCCCTCCCCAAACCCTCCAAGTTATGACAATCAAACATGTCTCCAGACATTGTCAAATGTCTCCTGGTGGACAAAATCACCCTGGCATGACTCACTGAAACTAATGCTTTAAGTAATTAATGTAATATAGTCCAAGTACATAAGTCTGAGTGGTCCAGCTTGATCCATAGGGAGTGATGAACGGACTGCACAGTCTTTAAATGACCTTCTGCAATAATACTTCAGCCAAACTTCTGAGAAAAAGTTAGGAAGGACAATTCTAGATTCTACTCTCATAAGAATCTGATGTACCGGTGTTTTATATTGCTTAAGAATGGATCCATACAAATTAGATCTAACTCCTACTCTCACTTCAAACCCTAACTCAAATCCTATAAGAAACCTCCAGCCAACATAACCCATAGCCATCTCTCCCTTTTCTAAACCTATATGAAGTGGTCATTTGTTTGAATGACAAATTTTTTTTCAATGTTTCTTGGCTATAGGTTCCAACAGAACTAGATTGCATGTACATAGCTTTATAATTGAAATAATCTAGGTCAGAACATATATCATTTACTAAAATTTACAAGCAGTATAATATACTCTGATATCTTCAGAATATTATGAATTTTTAAAGCTCCTAAGGAATTGAAAATTAACTTGTCAGCTAATGTGGTAACTTAACTAACTATTCAAGTGAATAATGAGACAGAAGCCTAAAATCTTAACTGCATTTTTCTTCATTTATTGAAAGCAATTTCAAACATAGGACTTCATTCTACTTCCCATCCTACTCTATAATCTGGCGATCAAAGCGTTATTTAACACTGTAGTAATAACTTCCTATTACAGTGAACTGAAATGCCAGACATTTGACTCAATTTAGCATATATTTTACTTATTTCAAAAAGAATTTAAAGCCACTTAAAATACAAATAAAATTTAAGTAGTAAATAAAGAACATGTAAACATTAACAAAATACAGATCATAAAGACCAGTCTGGATGTTAACTGAATTTCACATTCACCTCTCAGCGTCCAAGAAGCAAAAGCAAAAAAAAAAAAATTAAAAAAATTTAAAAAGGGAAATCATTTATATATCACACAATATTTAAAGATCCAAAAGAAAGCATTTTTTACTACTGAATCCTAAAAGATACCATTCATGTGACTGGGCATGACATTTAACATGACTGGCGTGACTCACTGAAACTAATGCTTTAAGTAATTAAGGTAATATAGTCCAAGTACATAAGTCTGAGTGGTCCAGCTTGATCCATAGGGAGTGATGAACGGACTGCACAGTCTTTAAATGACCTTCTGCAATAATACTTCTTTCAGCCAAACTTTTGAGAAAAAGTTAGGAAGGACAATTCTAGATTCTACTCTCTTACAAGAATCTGATGTGCTGGTGTTTTATATTGCTTAAGAATGGATCCATACAAATTAGAGGCCCACAGATATGAAGAGCAAACCCACAGTATCTAGCACTTGGTAAGCAGTCACTATTTTTTCTTAAAGCCAATTAGACAATAAGGCTGGCATCTTACTGAGCAAGATAAGAAACTAGAACTCTTACCTCGATAGAAGAGTTCCATCTAGAGGAAGACTTGATACTAGAGAACTTTTATATATCACCAATCCTAACTGCCCCTTGAGGCCACTCCTAATCTGCAAAGTAAAAGTATGTTATCAGTGTACTGAAGATAATTACGCAGGAGTATGCACACAGTTCATTTAAAAGCTGTAAATGGTTAGATTCACATTGAAAGGAATCCAGGATAGTCTTATTTTGCACTTTCAAAAACATGTATTTAATCTGCCAAGATATCTGCTATCTGTAGTGTTATTAAAATGCAGGTTTTCATCATTCTCAGCAAAGTAACACAAGAAGAGAAAACCAAACATGGCATGTTCTCACTCGTAAGTGAGAGTTGAACAATGAGAACACATGGACACAGGGAGGGGAACATCACACACCGGGGCCTGTGGGGGGGTGGGGGCTGGAGGAGGGATAGCATTAGGAGAAATACCTAATGTAAGTGACGAGTTGATGGGTGTAGCAAACTAACATGGAACATGTATACCTATGTAACAAACCTGCACATTGTGCACATGTATCCCAGAACTTAAAAAGTATAATTTTAAAAAAAAGAAGAAAAATGCAGGTTTTATAGAAACATCAGTTAACTGAAGTATATATTAAGTTTATGCGACTTATAACTAGTTACTGTCTACTAAAACAAAGGTCAATGTAAGCTGTGCACAACAAAATATTAAATTTGACAGACCTTCCCACAAAATAGGTATACTACTACTCTATAAATCTATAGATCAAGAAAACTGATCTATAGATTGATTTATAGGTCAATAGTATGGCTATATTTGAATCTCACTTGCTTTTCATTAAGATAAAGTGAATTGAGAAGCAAGCAAAATAGTGTTTTACTGGACAACACTGGTAAATATCAGGGTCTAAATTTAATCTGAGGAACATAAAAATTCCTCAGATTATTTTGCAACTATTCATAATATGAAAAGTCAGATTTATGCAAAGAATCAAGATCCAATTACAGAGCAACTTAACATAAAAGCTCTATAAGCCACACACTTTTAAAAATGTATCAAAAGCAGGTACTACCAAGAATATACAGTTGCTAAAATTGGGGAGGTAAATACTTTGTTCAACTCCAAATAATTGGTGACAGTATAAATTTCTTTAAGCCACATTCTTCTTGCCAGGAAAGAAGCTGGGTTTAAGGAAAACTCAGCTGCTTGCTACCGATTTGAGCTGGAAGAATGAGTCAAACTAACATTCACTTATGCAGCAGACAGCAACCCTGTTCACACCTTTGTCTTAAGTTAGGTGAGGGGGCATCAACTACCCTTTAGGACACCTACAATTCCATGGTAAAATGTCAGCAATAAGCTGGGCCTTGTTCTCTTTTGGGGCCTCAGAGTGGTCTTACCCTCAACCACTAAATGTAAAAGAATCCCTTTGAAAATCACCCCCCAACTTTTGAAAATGAATGCTGAACTGAATAGTATTTTTTTGGAGTGAGGTTTTGCTAAAGAATGAGCAATAATAAATTTAAGCTTCAATTACTTTTTGTGCTATTGCTATATAATTTTGAGTCAGTTCATTTTGTAAGTAACAAAGATGAAAATCACAAAAGATTTATTGAAAGCTGTTTATGGCAGCATATACTAAAACCTAGATGCAAAGACAGTTCCTTTCTCATTTTGGAATCAGTATTTATTCTTTTCTACCAGCCCCCATCCCTGCCCATCTTTCTCTCTCTTCTTGTGTGTTTGTTTTGCAGGGGAAAGCAGAGGGGGAAGTAGAGACCTTTCTTTTTTTAGGTTAATACAGTGAAACTCCACTTAAAATGGACTTCCTGGATTCCCTTCCAGAGATTGGTTCAAAAACTCTGTGATGGAGTTCAGGAATCTGCATTTTAAATAAACACTCCTAATAACTTTGATGCTGGTAGTCCAAGAACAACACTGAAAAGCAAGGTGCATGGATAAGTAGAGTAGGGTTTTGCCAGGTGGAACAGTCCATTCTAGGCAGAGAACAGAAGTAAAGGCATGATGGCATCAATGTGCATCATGTGCCTGAGGAACAGGTGCTTAAGGTCCTTAACTTTGCTGGTCCTCAGTTTCTGCATCTGATAAAAGAAGAGCTGACCTACATTGTTTTTGAGGTCCTTCCCAAAGTTAATATTTGATCATCACCCAAAGTACACAGGAATCATGGTTCACTGTTCACAGATGATACTGTGCTAATTGCTACTCATTTATTCAACAAACAAATGAAGAAATTCAGTGTCAGCCCTCAGTTTTTAGTCTGGTGGAGAGAGAGACAGATGAGTAATTACTATACAGTGCCATACAGAAGGAATTAGTGGTGGCATCACAAAGAAAGTAATGCTTGAGCAGAAACTTTATGGGGAAAAGTTGACAGGATTCCAGCAAGGAATGGCTTGTGCAAAGAAAACTACATGCTGTGACCAGGATACAGTTAATGGTTTGGCATGGTTTTAGCACAGTGTGCATGCTGGAGAATCGCAGAAAAACAAAGTTTTGGAAGAAAGGAGCTAGTTCATATATGTCAGGCAGAGAGCTCAGATTTTACTATATGGAGGAACTGAAAGCAGGGGATCAGGTCTGCACTTTAGGAACACAGTTCTGGTGATAATATAATGAAAGAAACAAGAAGGAGATAACTGGGAGACAAGTTAGTTAGTCAGTGAATGTCAAGAGATGCTGGCTGCTAAAGCACAGCCATGAGGACAAAGACAGGCTCCAAAGAACAGCTATTCAGGCAGCAGAATTAACCTGCTGAATGTGTGTGGAATGACTTTAAAAAATGGAATTTCAGGATTGTTCTTAGTTTTCACTGGGGTGACTGAACAGATACTGGCCTCATTCACGAAACAGGAAACACAGGGAATAAATCTGGGGAGGGAAGGTTGGTTTTGAACTCTATACACTTCGGGTACTTTGGGTACTGGGGTAAGGGTGTCACCATCAGGAGCTCAGGTAAGAAGTCCAGGCTAAAGAGAGATTTGGAGGTCATTTCCCTAAACTGGTGGTTGAAGCTATGAGATTACTCATAGGGAACAACAGAAACTGAAAAGAGAAAAAGATCAAGGACAAAACCTTAAAGAGCAACAACTGCGGCAAGGGGGACAGAGGAAAAGGTTTGTTTATTTATATGACAAACTTCAACATGTTTAGATGCCAAGGAGAAGAAAATGACTACAAAAGCATAGAAAAGGTATTAGAGCAAGCTTGTCCAATCTGCAGCCCACAGGCTCCATGTGGCCCAGGACTGCTTTGAATGTGGCCCAAGACAAATTTGTAAACTTTCTTAAAACATTTTGAGAGTTCTTTGCAATTTTTTATTTTTTGAGCTCATCAGCTATCGTTAGTGTATTTTATGTATGGCCCAAGACATTTCTTCTTCTTCCAATATGGCCCAGGGATGCCAAAAAATTGGATACCCCACACTAGAGCAAGATCCCAGAGGAACTGGTACTGCAAATTTAAAATAACCTAAGAGGTGGGAGAAGAATGGTAGAAACTGATGTTTGTGAAAACAATGAAACAAGGAAAGTTCAAGACTGGGAAATGGTCTACAGAGCCAAGTGCAGAAAAGAAGCCTAAGAAGATATTTTGGGTTTGGCAATCACAAAGTCCTTGGTGGCATGATTAGGTGGTGGAAGCCAGAACTCTGTGGGTAGAAGAGTTAACAAGTAAGGGAAGGGAAAAAAAGATTACCTTTTTCTCTAAATGTGGCTGTAAAAAAGGAGAGAGAGAAGAAATCTGAGAATAATCCCAGTGGATGGTTTTTCTTTTTGTTTTTGTTTTGTTGGATAGGGCAGATAAAGCCAGGGGAGGGAGGTGGGGAAAGGGTATACTGAAGATAAAAAGGGAGGGTTAAATGATGAAATAAGGCCCCAGAGGAGACAGAATGAATGGGATCTAGGACATATATTGGATCATCTGTAGATAGAAAAAAAAAAAAAAGAAATAAACCAAACATACCTCTTCATCTGAGACAGGATATCTGCTGATGTTAAGTTGGCCTGGTGGTCAGTGTCACAGTATTCATGTCTGAGAGTCTCTGTTTCCTCTGAAAAAGCCAAGCCAGCTGCTGAAAGTACAAGGTCAAAAGTAGAGTAGAAGGTTTAAGGAACGATAAAAGTTAGAATAGTAGCTGTGGGTGAGAAAGGAAAAGAATGGCTGAGCTACATTATGGACCATGCCATATCATCAGGGCAATAATCTGGTTACATGATTTTCACTAATACAATTACCTTTCTATATGAGGAGAGAAAGCAAATGGCTAGACTAAACTAGAATAATAGGTATGCTGGACAAAAGTGGAAGAAACACAAAAGGCAAAGAAATTGTGGATACTGATGTGGGTAAATAATAAAACAAGGAGTGTGGGCTAGACAAGGAAGAAAGTCAATGTAGGTAGAGGCTGATGATGACAAAATAGTCATCAAGGGACAGCGTCTTCATGAGGTCAGGGATTAAGTATAGAAGAATAAGGCAGAGGAAGAGATGAAAGAAACAGGAAGATGAGAAGAGAATACTAGAGTTCGTGATTGTTAATATGGAACAGTCTTAGATATTATGGTCCTGCAGTCAGTCAGTCATGGCAGTAAGTTAAGGGAATATGGGGTGCTGGACCTGTGATGCACATGACTGCTTTAGTCCCCCCAGAACCTTGTGGCAATTGAGTATGACAGAAAGACTGGCCAGGCACAGTGGCTCATGCCTGTAATCCCAGCACTTTGGGAGGCCGAGGCGGGTGGATCACCTGCGGTCAGGAATTCAAGACCAGCCTGGCCAACATGGTGAAACCCGGTCTCTCCTAAAAATACAATTAGCTGGGCGTGGTGGTGCACGCCTGTAGTCCCAGCTACTCGGGAGGCTGAGGCAGGAGAATCGCCTGAACCAGGGAGGCAGAGGTTGCAGTAAGTTGAGATCACACTACTGCACTCCAAACTGGGCTGACAGAGACTCCGTCTCAAAAAAAAAAAAAAAAAAAAAGACTTGAATTGGGTACTAAATTCCTTAATGAACATGAGTGACCAGGCAGCTGGTAAATAACAGTGAGGAGAGGGAAAAGGGCTCATTACAGAAGAGTTTCTGGTAAGTTTTACAAGGGTGGAATGGAATGGCGTAGCAATGGCCATGAGGAGATGGCGAATACAGATACCAGCTCTGGGTCCTGGAGTGGGATGGAATGGCCTAGCAATGGCCATGAGGAAATGGCGAATACAGATACCACCTCTAGGGGGCGGGGGGCGCGGGCAGGCACGGCTTTCGCTGTGGTGAATTGCTGGGAAAGCAGTGTCTTCAGGAGACAGCCAGGTACCCAATATCACAAGGAGGAATGTTTTGTGAACAAGAAGATATAAAGACATAGAGGGGTGAGAACACGTGGTGTTTGGTTTTTTGTCCTTGCGATAGTTTGCTGAGAATGATGGTTTCCAGCTTCATCCATGTCCCTACAAATGACATGAACTCATCATTTTTTATGGCTGCATAGTATTTCATATGAGAATTGAACAATGAGAACACTTGGACACAGGAAGGGGAACACCACACACCAGGGCCTGTTGTGGAATGGGGGGAGGGGGAGGGATAGCATTAGGAGATATACCTAATGTAAATGACGAGTTAATGGGTGCAGCACACCAACATGGCACATGTATACATATGTAACAAACCTGCACGTTGTGCGCATGTACCCTGGAACTTAAAGTATGATAAAATATATATATATATAAATTTAAAAAAAGATATAGAGGGGTTTACATATGGGGAGTCTAGAAAAAGAGTTTACAGTTTCCAGAAGAAGGCGGATAGTGAGACGATCAGCAGATGGAGAAGGTGTGGGAATGAGGCTGCGAGAAGGGATAAATTATCTGGGTTGTTACCAAGTATGACAGAGACTATAGACAGGGTGGGATTTATGGTCTCAAATGAAACTGTGCCAAGCTGTCAGAGACACTGGGACTTTATTTTGCTTACTAAGGTTAAACACTAGTATTACTTTTGGTCACCATACTATTAAAAAATAAAGACAATCCTACGAAACTTAGGCAATTAATATCAGAATAAAGAGGTCAATAATGTTTATTCTCTATTAACATGTACATTTAGAAAATAAAAGCAAAGCTTAAAAATGCATGGAAGGCTTACACAGGACGACTGTTGGGGCATAATGCCTGACACAGAACGCAGTTAAACACTGTGGAAAGCCTGAATGAGTGAAAGCATACAAACCACCACCGTGCGGCTCTCTACACTAGCAAGTTTCCGAAGTTCGCCCCAGCCGGTTTCCCTGAACAAGTTCCCAACCGCATCACGTTTAGTTTATCTCGTTATTTTAACTCGGAGCGAGGCAATGGGAAAAAGAAAAACAATGAGAGCCGTACTCTGTTTATTAAGCGATGAATGACGACACATGGGTGAGCGTGTCTGCCATGCCCTATTTAAGACTTTAAACATAGTACATTAGTACGCTAACAGCAAGCTCTGGAAATAAAAGGAACCGCTTACATATTTAGGGGCTCTTTTGTAAGCCACAAAGGAAATCACCTGAAGTCAAAGCTCCCCTCTTTTCCTAGCAAGGCAGGGACGACGGCAAAGAGAAAGTAGGTCCCGGGGCGCTGCAACCCGTGCAACTTGCCGGCTGGCGTCCCCCGGCCTCGCGCCTCCACGCCCTGCGCGGGCGACCGCTCTTGCCACAGCGGCGCCCCGCAGCGTCCTCCCCGGGGACGCCCGCTCACCCGGGAGCTCGCGGCCGGTACTCACCCGCTGGGTATACTCTTCTTCTTCACCAGGACGAGAGGGATGAGAGACCCACGCCCCAGGCAACCCCGCTCTCAGGCCTCCTCCAGAACAGACCCCAGGGGACGCTACAACTCACACGCTCACGGGCAGAGGCGAGGGGCGGGGGTGATAGACCCCGGCGGCGAACAGACTTGGCGCACCGAAGATTCCCGAAGGCGCGTGCTCCGCTCCCTCTGGGTCCTGGCAGGCCAGGGGCGGCAGCGCGCATGCTCCTGGGTCGCCGCGACTTGCAGCCCGCGGGCGCCGTAGGGCTGGCGCAGGGTGTGGTGGGGCGGTTGGTGATTATCCTAGCCTGCGGTAGATGGTGCGCCCTGCCTTCCCTGCCCAGACGTAAGAAAAGTGCACTGTCCGTCCAGGTGAATGTCGGGCTGCTGGTGAAGGTTTCTCTGATTCTTCCCTGTCAGACATTCCCGCACTTTTGTGGAGCTCTGCTGCATGGGCAGAACTAGCTGGGCTGGGATAACCGGAGCCGGGGCCGCGCAGGCCGTTGGGACTTGTAGTTCGGGGGCCTGGCCGACCCGTTCGTTAGCCAATTTGGGAATGAGTAGAATTGAAAATCACTCGAGAGCAGTGTTTGATTTGCATCAAATACGGGTCGGCATATTATTAATTCAGTGCCTACTGTGTGTGCTGAACACCTTGCCTTAGTCCTGATCTTCACATTAGGATAAGCAGAAAGATGAACTTGCAAGGTAGAATGTAATGAACAAAAATTCGCATTATGAACCACAAATGCTGTTGGAGATCAAGAGACAGAGTTAGAAAAATCTTCCTGAAAGACGTGGAGTTTGAATCAGCCTTAGAAACACGGAATGCTATCCATTTGCGGGGAAGTTGTAAAAATTAAAGGATGGAGATGCCAGGGAGAATAAACAAGAACTCCATCCAGCTATAGTTGAGGGGTTATGTTGGAGAGTGGTCAATGTTGGAGAGTGGTCACTGCGGCTTAGATGGGGAAGTGATGTGAGGGTTTTTTGGCTTCACTTTCAGAAAAGGCCTCCTGGTTGACTTTCTCTCTAATTGAGGCTATAAGTATAGACACAGAGATACATCTTCAGGTTTGAATAAAAAACAGTACTTGTTTAGAGCTTCTGGGCCTCCTGGCCAGTGGTTGCTCTAAGAATTAATACATTTTTATAAATCTTGTAATTCACCTTTGAGTAGCAAAACTACGTTGCATGGTGCGTGTTAGATGTAAATTTTCAAAATATAATATGATAGTTTTTGTAACCTGTTTCCACATTAGTTTTCATGTACCAGAAGTCCCAAGATAGAGAAGTGGGCCCAAATCTTTCTTGATCTACAGGAGCAGGACATGATGACTTGGGAACTGGTCCTGAGAGCAGTGGGTGATTTAGTTTTGTTGCCTTTCGAAGACTTAAATAAATTCACAGATCAGAAAATCTTTTGTCACGCCATTTGTTCCTAAGTTTTGATTTTGGAAAACAAGATAACAGTTAAGTTAATTTTTAAACTTGCCAGTTAATGCAATACATGGAAGTCACATAATGTTTTTTGTAGAACACTGTGAAATAATGCTATATTCCTCTTAACTAAGTAAAGAATTGTTAAGTTAAATTCCACTTCTTCCATATCCTAATAACAATAAAGGGTAGCTGGTGCTATATATGTAATAGATTATTTTTACAAAATGTATTGTTGCCTTAATTACATCATAACTGTGAATGAGACCTTAATTCTGGACATAGCATCCTAATTCAAATTAAGTCTGGAAGGCATCATTTAAGAAACATTGCTATAAGAGAGTTCAGAAAGGTGTCATCATACTATGTGACAATAGATGAACTGAGATAAAGATAAAATTGGATTTTGGTCTGAATTCAGATCTGCTAAGGAAGGAAAGTGCATTAATACATTTAGAAATATTTCTAACAAGAGCCAGGGGAAGATTAAAGGGAACCAATTTTCTGATTGGATCACAATTAAAGATATGTTACTATATACTAAGATATGCATTGTGTAACCATTTCCACATGCTAGAGGTTTTTCTGTGGTTTTATTTTGCTAGCACTCCTGAAACCAAATGGCCTGTGACAGAAGTAACCAAGGTGACTGAAAATTGTGCCAAAAAGAAGTCTGTGCTGATTCAGGGATCCACATAGTCTTGTGCCCGCAGAATTGATTTAGAAATTTGTTTAGGCAAAGCGCAGTGGCTCATGCCTATAATTCCAATGCTTTGGGAGGCTGAGGCAGGAGGATTGCTTGAGGCCAAGAGTTTGAGACCAGCCTGAGCAACACAGCGAGACCCTGTCTGTACATAATAATAACAATAATAATAATTAGCCGAGCCTTAGAGACACATGCCTGTAGTCCTAGCTACTCAAGAGGTGGAAGCAGGTGGATCGCTTGAGCCCAGGAGTTCAAGGCTGTAATGAGCTGTCATCATGCCACTGCACTTCAGCCTGGGTGAAAGAGTGAGACCCTGTCTCTAAAAAACAAACAGATAAACAAAAACTTGTGTGGCATTCTAATTTCTACAAATGTCTGGGGAATTGCATGAACTTGCATTTAACCGTCATGTTGAATGATACTCTTGTATTAGGCCATTCTTGCGTTGCAATAGAAGAATACTGGGTAATTTATAAAGAAAAGAGTTTTAATTGGCTCACAGTTCTGCAGGCTATATAAGCATGGCTCTAACATCTGCTTCTGGTGAGGGCATCAGGGAGCTTACAATCATGGTGGAAGGGAAGGGGAGCCAGCATGTCACATGGCAAGAGAGGAAATAAAGGAAGGAGGGGGGAGGTCCTAGACAGACTCTTTTAAACAACTAGATCTCATGTGAACTAACTGAGCAAGAACTCATCATGAAGGGGATGGTGCTAAGCCAACCATGAGGTATCCACCCCCACAATCCAATCACTTCCCACCAGGCCACATGTCCATTATTGGGAATCACATTTCAACATGAGATTTGGAGGAGACAAACATCCAAATAGATCTCTAGTATCTATTAATAGCCTTTTAATCAATTTCCCTGCCTCCATAGAATATCTATATTTAATCATTGCTTCTTGGCCTTTTGGCTAAGATCAAATGTATATTTAATCAGATCCTTTTTTTTCTTACTGCAAAGTTTTATACTTTTGGGGGGAAGGGAATTCATACATATTTTAATTAAAATAATTCCTTAGTATCTTGAAGTTTTTTTCAGTACCCTTTTTGTGAAAGTGATTTTTTTCTAGTACATTAGCATGTAGGGAAGATACTGACTTTTACATATATTCTCTTGTATTCTGCCAATTCCAATTTTCTAATTATGTCTAAACTTTATTTAGTCTTTTGGGTTTTTCATGTATAAAAACCTATCATCTACAAACAATGATAATTTTGTTTTCCTCTTCTAAGAGTTACACCTTTTACTTCCTTCTTTTGCACATCTTATTGCATTAACCGGGATTTCTATTAAATACTGAAGGTGACCAAATACAAATATGAAATAGTAAAAGTGATAGTATATCTGTTTTGTTTCTTGTTAAATTAAAAAATTTAAAAAGCATACTTTTAACCTCAAGTATCACAAGTCAGTTTTCTTATGATATGTCATTCTCAATAATATTTCTTATTTATTTAGAAAGTTGAAATAAAAGGACCATCATGAAAAAATCTCAAAGAGAAGATATTTTTAAAAAGGTAAGGTATTAATGGAGTTTATAATATTTTGATTATTCCAAATAGCCCTGTTGTAAATGGGGGATAATCCTGATAAATGTGATACATTTGTTTCTATATACAAATCATAAATTCATATGTAAAAAAAGAAACAATAGGAGAGTTTAGGGATGAATTGTATTCTTATTTGGTCTGTAAGTTATTTAATAAGATGAATTATTTATGTATGTATTTATTTAATCTCTTACTTCAATATCTATTTGTTTATATGTTCTCTCACCTAGCCAACAAGCCATTCCCTGCTTTGTTAAAAAAGATGTTTGTCAGTGAGTTAAATCTATATAGAAGCAATATTTACATGTCTCTTAGAGTAACTGCAATTAAGATTCACATTTTATCCCTACCTTCTAGATGGAAATGAGAACTTATGAAAAAGTATACAGGATTCTGGGAATGGTGGGCAAGATATTTGGGAACTAATAAGGGAGACCCTCTATCAGTTACTTGCCAGAATTGTTCCATCATACCTTAAGGGTTGCTATCCCCTGGTCAAGAGTAGAATTAGGTATTTTTTATTGTCTTGAGGTAGGTACTGAAGGTTGAATAAGATGTAAGGGAACATTGTAGTCTGTGTTGACCTTATTCAGTAGTTTTTAATAGTGGTACAAGAACGAATAGTAGATTTTGAAGTTTTTTCGGAAAGTTTATAGACTGGGCTCTTTTTATGATATTTTAACTGTGATCATGTCAATAGCCTGCTTTGGTTTTTGACACAAATTCATGTTTTTACTGTGATTAGAAAGCTTGAGATTTCCAACTGCACATTAGTTTGGTTAGCATGTACAGTTGTTATTTCAGGAGTCTTTGCTATTATATTTTTTAGCATTAAAATTAAAAAGAAACTTATAACCATATCATTCTAAAAAGGGTTTAACATTGCTAGAATAGTTTACCTATAGAATATTGAGGTTTATAAAAACTGGAAAAGAAATGCTTATTTTAACATACTGAATTTTTGTTGATGATACAACATTCAACTAGAATTACCATAAGTCAGCTAGAAATATGATTTTGATGCTTAGGAGAGTGAAGGCTGGAGACACAGATTTGGGAATCCATGGGAATATGTGCACCCTCCAAAGCTTTGGAATGTACCCAACATTTAGGATATGAAGACGTATGACCATTGAAGGATACAGAAATAAGTGGCCACAGAGGTAGAAGGGTAGAGGGCAAGGATATATAAAGTTTTCAAAAAATAAGGTTGCTGAACGTTGCCACACGCTGCAGGGTAATAAATCAAGTAATAGCTAAAACTAGTATAGCATTGAATTTTCAAAGTATTTTCATATATGTCTGATCTCACTTGACCTTCTTAAAAGGTACATGAAGTGGTAATACATGAACACTAAGAACTAACTCTTGGATTTTATCACTAAAAGGCCTTTTTTATATTCCAGAGAACAATTTCTTTTTGGAAATTTTTAATTTTTATGTATACACAGTAGGTATATATAGGTATGGGGTACATGAGATATTTTTATACAGGCATACCATGTGTAATAATCACATCAGGGTAAATGGGTTATTCATTACCTCAAGCATTTTTATCATTTCTTTGTGTTATAAACATTCCAATTGTATTCTTTCAGTTATTCTAAAATGTACTATAAATTATTGTTGACCATAGCCACCCTTTTGTGCTGTAAAATACTAGATCGTATTCATTGCATTGTACTTATTAACCTTCCCCATTCCCTGCCCCCCACCCAATACCTTTCCCAGTCTCTGGAAACCATCATTATACTCTCTATTTCCGTGAGTTCAATTGTTTTAATTTTCAGTTCTCACAAATGAGTGAGAATATGCAAAGTTTTTCTTTCTGTGCCTGACTTATTTCACTTAACATAATGACCTCCAGTTCCATCCAAGATGTTGCAAGTGATAGGATCTCATTCTTTTTTTTATGGAAGAATAGTACTCCATTGCATATATATATATACCACATTTTCTTTATCCATTTATCTGTTGATGGACACTTAGGTTGCTTCCAAATCTTGGCTCTTGTGAACAGTGCTGCAACAAACATGGGAGTGCAGGTATGTCTTCAATATACTGATTTTCTTTCCTTTGAGTATATACCCAGCAGTGGAATTGCTGGATCATATGGTAGCTATATCTTCAGTTTTTTGAGGAACCCCATACTGTTCTCCGTAGTGGCTGTACTAATTTACATTCCCACCAACAGTGTATTAGGGTTGCCCTTTCTCAATGCTTTTGCCAGCATTCATTATTGCCTGTCTTTTGGTTAAAAGCCATTTTAAGTGAGTGAGATGATGTCTCATTGTAGTTTTGATTTGCATTTCTCTAATGGTCAATGATGTTGAGCATCTTTTCATATACCTGTTTGCCATTTGTATGTCTTCTTTTGAGAAATATCTATGTAGATCTTTTGCCCATTTTTAAATCAGATTATTAGACATTTTCCTATTGAGTTGTTTGAGCTCCTTGTATATTTTGGTTATTAATCCCTTATCAGATACATAGTTTGCATATATTTTCTCCCATTCTAAGGGCTGTTTCTTTGTTGATTGTTTCCTTTACTTTGCAGAAGCTTTTTAACTTGATGTGATCCCATTTGTCCATTTTTTGCTTTGATTGCCTGTGCTTTTGGGGTATTACTTAAGAAATCTTTGCCCAGACCAATGTCCTGGAGAGTTTCCCCAATTTTTCTTTTAGTAGTTTTATACTTTCAGATCTTAGATTTAAGTCTTTAATTCATTTTGATTTGATTTTTGTATATGGTGAGAGATAGGGGTCCAGTTTCATTCTTCTGCATATGGATATCCAGCTTTCCCAGCCCCCTTTATTAAAGAGATTGTCTTTTCCCAATGTGTATTTTTGGCACCTTGTTGAAAATGATTTCATTGTAGATGTATAGAATTATTTTTGGTTTCTTTATTTTGTTCCATTGATGTGTGTGTGTGTGTGCATGTGTGTGTGTGTGTGTGTATTTTAATGCCAGTGCCATGCTGTTTTGTTTAGTACAGCTATGTAGCACAATTTGAAGTCAGTGGTATGGTTTGGCTTTTAGTATAGCTTTGTAGTACAATTTGAAGTCAGTGATATGGTTTGGCCATGTCCCCATCCAAAATCTCATCTGGAATTATAATCCCCATAATCCCCAAGTGTCAATGGGGGGACCAGATGGAGGGAATTGGATCACGGGAGTGGTTTCCCCCATGCTGTTCTTGTTATAGTGAGTGAGTGAGTCTCACAAGATCTGATGGTTTTATAGGTGTTTGGCATTTCCCCTGCTTGCACTCACTCTGTCCTGCTGCCCTGTAAAGAAGGTGCCTGCTTCTCCTTTGCCTTCTGCCATGATTGCAAGTTTCCTGAGGCCTCCCCAGCAATGCGGAACTGTGAGTCAATTAAACTTCTTTCCTTTATAAATTACCCAGTCTCAGGTATTTCTTCATAACAGCGTGAGAATGGACTAATAGAGTCAGGTAATGTGATTTCTCGAGTCTTGTGTTTTCCTGCTCAGGATAGCTCTGGCTATTATGAGTCTTTTTAGGTTCCCTATAAATTTTAGGATTACTTTTTCTATTTTTGTGAAGAACGTTCTTGGTATTTTGATAGGGATTGGATTGAATATGTAGATTGCTTTGAATAGAATGGACATTTTAACAATATTGATTCTTCCAATCTATGAACATGAAATATCTTTCCATTTTTTGTGTATCCTCTTCAGTTTCTTGCATTTTATAGTTCTCATTGTGGACATCTTTTACTTATTTGATTAAGTTAATTCCTGGGTATTTAATTTGATTTGTAACTATTGTAAGTGGGATTATTTTCTAGATTTCTTTTTCAGATTGTTTGCTGTTGGCATATAGAAATGCTACTGACTTTTGTATATCAATTTTGTATCCTGCAACTTTGCTGAATTTGTTCATCATTTCTAATTGTTTTTTTGTGAAGTCTTTATATTTTTCTAAATACATAATTATATCATCTCCAAACAAGGATAACTTGAGTTCTTTCTTTCCAATTTGGATGCCCTTTATTTCTTTCGTCTGATTGCTCTAGCTAGGACTTTGAGTACATGTTGAACAACAGTGGTGAAAGTAGGCATCCTTGTCTTGTTCCAGATCTTAGAGGACAGGCTTTCAGTTTTTCCCTGTTTGCTATAACATTAGCTGTGGGTCTGTCACATATGGCTTTTAGTGCGTTGGGGTATGTTTCTTATATACCCAGTTTTTTGAAGGTTTTTTCATGAAGCGATGTTGAATTTTATCAAATGCTTTTTCAGCATCAATTGAAATAATCATATGGTTTTTGTCTCTCATTCTGTTGGTATAATGTATCACATTGATTGATTTGTGTATGTTGAACCACCCTTGTATCCCTGTGATGAATCTCATTTGGTCACGATGAATGATCTGTTTAATATGATGTTGAATTCGGCTTGCTAGTATTTTGTTGAGGATTTTTGCATCAATGTTCATCAGATACATTGGCCTGTAGTTTTCTTTTTTTGATGTCACTTTGTCTGGTTTTAGTATCAGGGTAATACTGGCCTTGTAGAATGAGTTTGGAAGTATTCCCTTGTCCTCTGTTTTTTGGAACAGTTTGAGTAGGATTGATATTAGTTCTTTAAATGTTTGCCAAAATTTAGCAGGGAAGCCATCAGGTCCCAGGCTTTTCTTTGCTTGGAGACTTTTTATTATGGCTTTGATCTTGTTACTTATTATTGGTCTATTCAAGTTTTGGATTTCTTCATGGTTCAATCTTGGTAGGTTGTATGTGTCTAGGAATTTATTCATTTCTTCTAGGTTTTTAAATTTATTGGCATATAATTTCTCATAGTAGCCTCTAATGGATCCTTTGAATTTCTGCAGTATCAGCTATAATGTCTCCTTTTTCATTTCTGATTTTATTTATTTGGGTTTTCTCTCTCTTTGTCTTAGTGAGTCTGGCTAATGATTTGTCAATTTTGTTTAACTTTTCAAAAAAACAACTTTTTGTTTCATTGGTGTTTTGTATTTTTTTATTTTAATGTGATTTATTTCCTGCTCTTGTTTTTACTATTTCTTCTATGAATTTTGGGTTCGATTTGCTCTTGCTTTTCTAGTTCTTTAAGACGCATCATTAGGTTATTTTAATTTTTTTTCTTTTAAAAAATTTTTTGACATAGACACTTATTGCTGTAAACTTTCCTCTTAGTACTGCTTTTGCTGTATCCCATAGGTTTTGGTATGTTGTGTTTCAATTTTCATTTGTTTCAAGGAATTTTCTTAATTTCTTCGTTGAGCCACTGGTCATTCAGAGGCATACTGTGTAATTTCCATGTGTTTGTATAGTTTCCAAAGTTCCTCTTGTTATTGACTTTTAATTTTATTCCATTGTAATCAGAGAAGATACTTGATATGATTTCAAAGTTTTTGAATTTTTAAAGATGTATTTTGTGGGCTAACATATGGTCTATTCTTGAGAATGATCCATGTGGTGAAGAGAAGAATGTATATTCTTCAGCCGTCGGATGAAACATTCTATAAATATCTGTTAGGTCCATTTGGTCTTTAGTGTAGATAAGGTCTGATATTTTTTGGTTGATTTTCTGTCTGGATGATCTGTTCAGTGTTGAAAGTGGGCTGTTGAAGTCTCCAACTATTGCTGCATTGGTTGTCTATCTCTCTGTTTAGCTCTAATAATATTCGTTTTATGTATCTGGGTGCTTCAGTGTTGGGAGCATATGTATGTACAATTATGACATCCTCTTGATGAATTGATCCCTTTTATATCGTGACCTTCTTTGTCTGTTTTTGTCTTGAAATTTATTTTATCTGATATAATTATAGCTATTCCTGCTCTTTTTTGGTTTCCATTTGCATGGACTATCTTTTTTCATCCTTTTCAGTGTTTATGTGTTTTTGTAGGTGAAATGTGTTTCTTACGGGCAACAGGTCATTGAGTCTTGATTTTTTTATCCATTCAGCCACTCTATGTCTTTTGATTAGAGAGTTTAGTCCATTTATATTCAATGTTGTTGTTGATAAGCAAGGACTTTACTATTGCCATTCTGTTGTTTGTTTTCTGGTTGTTCTGTCTTCCTTCCTTCCTTCCTTCCGTCCGTTCGTCTGTCTTCTGTTTTTGGTGAAAGCAATTTTCTCTGGTGGTATGTTTTAACTCCTTGCTTTATATTTTTTGTGTATCTATGGTAGGTTTTTTGTTTGATGTTACAATGAGGCCTACAAACAACATCTTACAACCCATTATTTCAAATTGATGACAACTTAACTCTTATTGCAAAAACAAACTAACAAACAAACAAGGAGAAAACTAATTAAAACTCTACCCTTTAACTTTATCCCCCCTGCTTTTTAACTTTTTGTTTCTATTTATATCTTCTTATACTGTCTGTGTCTTAAAAAGTTATTGCAGTTATTATTTTTGAGACAGTCTTGCCCTGTCACCCAGGCTGGAGTGCAGCAGCATGGTCTCGGCTCACTGCAGCCTCCACCTCTGGATTCAGATGATTTTCCTGCCTCAGCCTCCCAGGTAGCTGGGTTACAGACGCACACCACCACACCTGGCTAATTTTTGTATTTTTAAGTAGAGACGGGGTTTCACCATATTGGCCAGGCGGATCTTGAACTCTTGACCTCAAGTGTTCCGCCTACCTCAGCCTCCCAAAGTGCTGGGATTACAGGTGTGAGCCACCGTGCCCAGCCTAAAAGTTGTTGTAGTTATTATTTTTGATAGATTCAACTTTCAGTATTCCCATTCAAGATATGAGTAGTTTACACACCACAATTATGGTGTTATAATATTCTGTATTTGTCTGTATACCTAATTACAAGAGAGTTTTGTACCTTCAGATGATTTCTTACTGTTCATTAATGTCCTTTTCTTTCAGATTGAAGAAGTCCCTTCAACATTTCTTGCAGAACAGATTTGGTGTTGACAAAATCCCTCAGCTTTTGTTTGTCTTGGAAAGTCTCAATTTCTCCTTCATCTTTGACGATATTTTCACTGGATACAATTTTCTAGGATAAAAATTTTTTCCTTCAGCACATTAAATAGATTCTGTCACTTCCTTTTAGCCTGTAAGGTTTTCACTGAGAAATGTGCTGCCAGATGTATTGGAGTTCCAATTTATGTTATTATTTTTCTTTTCCCTTGCTGCTTTTAGGATTATTTCTTTATCTTTGACCTTTGGGAGTTTGATTATTAAATATCTTGAGGTAGTCTCATTGGGTTAAATATGCTCAATTTTCTAAAGCCTTCTTGTATTTGAATATTAACATCTTTCTCTAGGTTGGAAAGTGTTATTATCTTTTGAATAAACTTTCTACTCCAGTCTCTCTCTCTACCTCTTCTTTAAGGCCAATAACTCTTAGATTTGCCCTTTTGAGGCTTTTTTTCTAGCTACCATAGGCATGCTTCATTATTTTCTATTCTTTTTCTTTTGTCTCCTCTGACTGTGTATTTTCAAATAGCCTGTCTTCAAGCTTACTGATTCTTTCTTCTGCTTGATCAATTCTAATGTTGGGAGACTCTGATGCATTCTTCATTTTTTCAATTGATTTTTTCAGCTCCGGAATTTCTGCTTGATTCTTTTTAATTATTTCTATCTCTTTGTTAAATTTGTCTCATAACATTCTGAATTCTTTCTCTGTCTTACCTTGGATTTCACTGAGCTTCTTCAAAACAGTTACTTTGAATTCACTGCCTGAAAGATCACATATTTCTGTTACTCCAGAATTGGTCACTGGTGCCTTATTTAGTTTATTTGGAGAAGTCATGTTTTCCTGGATGGTCTTGAAGCTTGTGGGTGTTCATCAATGTCAGGGCATTGAATAGTTAGATATTTATTCTAATATTTGCAGTCTGGGTTTGTTTGTACCCAACTTTCTAGAGAAGGATTAGTAAGTATTCAAAGATAATTTTGAGTGTTGTGATCCAGTTATTTGGTCATGCAACCATAAATGCATTAAGGGGCACCCCAAGTCCAGTAATGTGCTGACTCTTGCAGACTTGTAGAGGTACTGCCTTGGTGGTCTTGGGAGAAGACCAAGGAGATCAGGGAGAATTCCCTGGATTACCAGGCAGGGTTTCTTGTTCTATTCCCTTTTCCCCAAACAAAGTGTCTTTCTCTCTCCATGCTGAGCTGCCTGGAGTTGGGGAAGGAGTGATGCAGACACTCCCATGGCCACTACCACTGGGACTGTGCTGGGTCATACCTGAAGCCAGCATAGTGCTAGGTCTCATCCAAGGCCTGTTGGTGAGAGTCCTGAGAGTCTTGATGTTTATTCAAGCCCCAAGGGCTATTTAGTGAGCAAATGATGAATCCTGCCAGGACTAGGTCTTCCCGTTCAGTGAAGCAGGTTCCTTCCAGTGAAGCAGGTTCCCTTCTGGCCCAGGGTGGGTTTAGAAATGCCATTGAAGTGTGAGGGCCTGGGGTCAGGGGTTTTAGGAATTTGTTTGGTGCTTCATTTTACTGGGGCTGAACTGGCACCCAGGTTGTAAGACTAAGTCCTCTCTGCTTTTCCCTTTTCTTTCCTCAAGCAAAAGGGCTATCTGCTTATGGGCACCACTGCACCAGGCCAGTGGTGACTATACCCTGACTACCACTGATGTTTATTCAAGGCCCAAGGGGTTTTTAGTCAGCAGTTGGTGAGTCCTACCAAGCCTGGTTCTCTCCCGCCAGAGCCGCAGGTTCCTTTCTGGCCCAGGATGGGTCTAGAAATGCCCACCAAGACCTAAGGTCTGGAATCAGAGACTTTAGGAGTCTGCTTGATACACTTTATTTGACTGTGGCTGAGCTGGATACCCAAGTGTGTAGTCCATTCTCGCACTGCTATAAAGATAGTACCCTTTAAAAAGTAATTTATAAAGGAAAGAGGTTTAATTGACTCACAGTTCCACATGGTTGGGAAGGCCTCAGGAAACTTAGAATCATGGTGGAAGGCGAAGGGGAAGCAAGGACCTTCTTCACATGGTGGCAGGAGAGAGAAATGCAAGCCGGGCAAATACCAGACGCTTGTAAAACCATCAGATCTCGTGAAAACTCACTCACTATCATGAGAACAGCATGGGGGAAACCACCCCCATGATCCAATCACCTCCCACTCGGTCTCGCCCTCAACACCTGGGGATTACAATTCAAGATGAGATTTGGGTGGGAACACAAAGCCTAATCATATCACCAAGTTGCAAAACAAAGTCATTTTACTCTTCCTCCTCCTTTCCTCAAGCAGAAGGTGTCTCTCACTGTGGCCGCCACAGGTGGAAATGTGCTGGGTCACACCTGAAGCCAGCACAATACTGGGTCTCGCCCAAGGTCGTGGTGACTACTGACTGGCTACCACTGATGTTTATTCAAGGCCCAAGGGTTCTTTAGTCAGCAGATGGTGAATTCTGCCAGGATTGTAACCTTTCCTTCAGGGCAGTGGGTTCTCTTCTGGCCCGGTGTCCGTCTAAAAATATTATCTGGGAGATAGTGCCAGGAGTGGGGGCTTTAGGACTCTGCTTGGTGCTTTTACTGTGGCTGAGCTGGTATCCAAGTTGCAAGACAAAGTACTCTTTGCTCTTCCGTCTTTTCCTGGAGCTGTGAGCTGTACTGCCTGAAGTTGGGGGAGGGGTGATGCAAGCACTCCCTTGGCTGCCCCAGCTGGTGTCTCACTGGATCGTGTCACCCTGAGTCCACTGGCTGTGAGCCCTGCACAGTACCAGGACTTGTCCAGGAATTGTGGTCCTTGTGGGCTAGACTGCCTTTCAAATTTATTAGGACCCCAGAGTGCTTTAGCCAATGGTGGTGGGGCTAGCTGGAAGTCAGGTTCTGACTGCTGGGATGGACAGTTCCCGTCTGGCTAGCACTTGTCTAAGTGCTCCCTCTGTGGGCACTGGCCAAATTCTGCCCTGTGTTGCTTTCTGCTATGTTAGGGGAGCAGTGAGTTCCAATGCAAAGTCCCCCAATCACTTAACTCTCCCTCCTCAAAGTGCACAGATTCTCTCTTCCTGCCATGCTGCCTGGGGATGAGAGAGAGGTGGTATAGGCAATTCAAGATCGTCTTTCCTACTCTCTTCAGTGCCTCTTTCCTTGACATGATGTTAAAACCAGGCACTATGATTGCTCACCTGATTTTTGGTTCTTGTGAAGGTGCTTCTTATGTGGATAGTTGTTCAATTTGTTGTTCCTGCAGTGCAGATGATTGCTGGAGGATTCTATCCAGCCACCTTGCTTTACCTCCTAAGAGAGAGTAATTTCACCATATATAAAGAGCTTATACAAATTGACAAAAAGGTGAAATTTAAGAAAACAAGCAAAATCTGTGAACTGGCATTTTAAAGGAGATGATGTTCAAAGGGCTGACGAATATTTGAAAAGATGTTCAATAACGAGAACACATAGACACGGGGCGGGGCACATCACACGCTAGGGCCTGTCGGAGGGTGGGGGGCTGGGGGAGGGATAGCATTAGGAGATATACCTAATGTAAATGACGAGTTGATGGGTGCAGCAACCAACATGGCACATGTATACCTATGTAACAAACCTGCATGTTGTGCACATGTACCCTAGGACTTAAAGTATAATAATAATAATAATAAAAGATGTTCAGTGACAAAACAAGATGCAAGTTTAACCCTCCCTGCTTTTTTTGCAGATGTCAGAAGAGATGGATAATATTACAGCTGAAGAAATTATAGACAAGCATCTCCAAAAAGGTTCTCAATAAGTATACCATAACTCTGATACTCTTCATTTTTATTTTTAAAGATGTAAATGATTAATCCTGTGCCAGGGTTTCAGCTGGGAACACAAATTTCCTAAGGAATCAGTTTAAAGAGAAATTAAACTTCCTAAATAAAACAAGATGGGCATAAGGAAATAGAAAAGTCAATGGATGTAATAAACCTGAATTTCATTTTCTTTTTGTCACTGCAAACATGGAGACGCCACTGGTGGTGAGACTGTTTTAGACCACAAAGATACATAGGTGCAGAACCTGCTTCAGCAAACTTCAAATCTCAGGGAGGAAAATACACAAATAATGGTTGAGCTCTGGTTCATTCATCAAGCAAATATTTATTGAGCATGTATTATATGCCATCTGCCATTCTAAGTTATGGGAATAGAGTATAAACAAAACCAACTAGTAATTTTTAAATTTTACCAAGGAATACTGTGGTTAAACATGAAGATTCTCATGACCTATAGTTAGTTATTTAGCTTTATGCTTACCCTTTACTTCTACAAACTTCTATGTAACCTTTAAGCACTCAAAGGCAGGGAATAGAAAAAGTAAAAAGCAAGGCAAAGTGATCAATAGGTCCTCAATTTTTTACTGTACCTAGGATTGCATGATCTTGCATGATCTCTTTCATTCCATCCAGCAAACGAGCAGAAAATAACACATGGCTTGGAGTACACACAAGGGCTTGAGACTTTTTTTTTTTTTTTTTTTAAGAAACAGAGTCTTGCTCTGTTGCCTAAGGCTGGAGTGAAGTAGTGCGATCATAGCTCACTGCAGCCTCAGACTTCTGGGCTCAAGCGGTGGTCCCACCTCAGCCTCTCAAGTAGCTGGGACTATAGGCATGTATGTTATTTTTTTTTTTTTTGAGATGGAGTTTTGCTCTTATTGCTCAGACTGGAGTGCAATGGCGTGATCTCGGCTCACCGCAACCTCCACCTCCCGGGTTCAAGCAATTCTCCTGCCTCAGCCTCCCAAATAGCTGGGATTACAGGCATGTGCCACCACGCCCAGTTAATTTTGTATTTTTAGTAGAGATGGGGTTTCTCCATGTTGGTCAGGCTGGTCTCGAACTCCTGACCTGCCCGCCTCGGCTTCCCAAAGTGCTGGGATTACAGGCGTGAGCCACTGTGCCCAGCCCCCAAATTTTTGTGTGTGTGTGTGTGTGTGGAGACAGGGTCTTGCTATGTTGCGCAAGCTGGTCTCAAACTCCTGGACTCAAGCAATCCTCCTGCCTCGGCCTCCCAAAATGCTGAGATTGCAGGCATAAGCCTCCTTTATACCCTCGAAACTTTCCTTTTCTCTAATAGCTGGAAAAAGTAGGGGTCAGAAGTGTTATAATGATTTTACAAAACTATCATAATTAAAATGGGTATCCAGAGACTTATCACTCTTCTTTTTTAGATTCCTGTCTTTTCAGTTTAATAAAATTCAAGTAACCAGGCTTTGATATTTTTGTATTAGTATACTTCACAGAGATGTCTCACAGATTTTTAAAATCTGAGCTTTGTTTTTGTTTTGTTTTGTTTTGTTTTGTTTTTGGCCAAAGAAGGGCTCTGGCCAGTAGCTGAGGAAGCAACAAAAGAAGGTGACAGAGACCTACTACGTACCCATGATAATTAAAAATTTAAAAAAGAGGGCTGGGCGCGGTGGCTCATGCCTGTAATCCCAGGACTTTGGGAGGCTGAGGTGGGTGGATCACCTGAGGTCAGGAGTTTAAGACCAGCCTGGCCAACATGGCGAAACCCCATCTCTACTAAAAATACAAAAAAGAAAGTTAGCAGGGTGTGGTAGCGCACGCCTGTAATCCCAGCTACTCAGGAGGCTGAGGCAGGAGAATCGCTTGAACCCGGGAGGGGGAGGTTGCAGTGAGCCAAGATGGTGTCACTGCACTCCAGCCTGGGTGACAAGAGCAAAACTCTGTCTCAAAAAAAATAAAAAAAATTAAAAAGAAGGTGATAGAGGATAGAAAAGTTGTCACAAAGAAAAACAAAAATCAGTCCTGAATGGGTGAAAGTATTCCAGATGGAAAAGGGGAAAGGACATCTATTTGTCTTAGATTCTAAGCTCTCATAAGATAATAACCTAGTTTTCATAATTGTCATGAGGCTTAGAAATGCATGCAATTAAAGAATTTAATAAATACTTTTGCTGCTATTGTTGTTTAATTATAATAAAGTGTCATAAACTCTTTATTATGTTGGTTTCCTGATAGATTTAGATGCAGAAGAAAATCAAAATGTAGCAAAGACATTGAGAGGCAAAGTGAGAGAAAAGCTAAAAATTTCTAAGGTAATGCTTTTTAAAATTTCCTGTTTTCAAATTTACTATTTAAATGAGACATTTAACACAATAAAGTTTTCTTTGTCAAAAGAGCCGAAATTCAGTGTTAATATAGCTCCTTAATTCCTAAAGTCTTCCTCTCTCTCTATATATATATATTTTCCTTTTGTCTCATAATATCCTTATAATGTCAAACCTAAAGCCAAGAAGAGCTAGGTGATTTGGTCATAGTAATTATAAATGACATTTCAGTATGTCTGCTGATATTTCATGTACACATACCACACTTTTTAAAAGAAAAACATTGCAAAGTATTGATATTTATAAATTTTGGACAAAAGACTTATGAGCACAATTATGTCTATTTCTGTAAAGATTTATTTATGTTGTGTTTCAGATTAATAAAAGTGAAAAATCTTCAACTGAGCAGCTCATTGATAGCGAAATACATCAAAGGTCCAAGGTGAATAACTTTTCTCTTTTTTTACTTTTTAAAACAGCTTTATGGAAGTATAGTTTACATAGCAAAACTTCACCCATTTAAAGTGTATATGACTCAATGATTTCTAGTTAATTTACAGAATTGTTCAATCAATACCACAGTTTAGTTTTTATCACCCAAAAAAGATTCCTCTTTATCAGTGATTGCCCATTTGCAATCACCCTCTATTCTTACTTGGCATTACTTTTTATCCTAAAAAATTATAATAAAATATTGTTAAAAGATAAACTTAGGAACATTAAAAGTTTAAAGAGTTTATTTGAACAGGCAACAATCCATGAATTGAGGAGTGCCACTGTGCAGATGGTTAGGGCTCCACCGAAAGGGCATGCAGGGAAAACTTTTAAACGGTGCATGCGGAAGCAAGGCAAAGAAAACATTGATTGACTAGAATGGAGCAGTAGCCTTAAAGTTCCTAGTTAGAGATTAGTTGGCAGTTTCTGATTGGTAAAACTAAAATTACAGTTTCCTTGGATAGGACCATTCACACTGAATTGGGTTTGGTTTGCTTACATAGGAACTCAGGGCCCTAGAGCTGCTTCAGTCTAATAGCCTCCCAATTAATTATTTTAACAATGTTATAGGTGATATCCAACTTACAGATTTTTAATTTAATGTGTAATCAATATTTGAAAATTCAATGTGTAATCACATATTTGGAACTTGAAATGACAAAACAACTCATATTTTTAGAAAGTTATATTATTTAGAGGACAAGCTAAGTAGCTGTAACAAAAAGATTCAAAGTAAAGTGTTTTCATTAAGATAGAAGTTTCCTTTTTCTCTAATGTAACAAATCAGCAATCGGGGCTGATAGGAGAGTTTTGCCATCTCCAATATGTGGTTTCCATCCGTAAGTCCAATGGCAAAGCTGTAGTTTTCCATTTGCTAGCAAAAGGGAAGTGGGGAAGAAAGAACCAAAGGATTTTAGGTTGATCTTTTAGGGGACAAGACCAGGAAACTGCATATCATATCATTTCCACCAAATGAATGTGGAAGAAGTGTCTAGGTTCTACTATTAGAGATGGGAGAAAAGACTGTAATGAGCAACTAATAGTTTCTGCCACAAGCACCTAGAGTATTTAACTGCAAATTTTAAAATGCAAGGGTTTTTTTTTTAATTTATCTTTGGCTCCTCCACAGAGCACCTCTTAGGTGCTTAATAAAAATTATTTTAATTAAATGTAAAGGTAAAAGCAGACTAAAAAGTGATGTTTATGTGCATGTTATTCACTCAACACATGAATTAAAACATGCCTAAATTGGATTTAATTTCACTACGAGTAGTAAAAACTATAAAGAGTTACAAAGTTTGTCAAGGTCAATCCGTTGAGTATCAGGAAAAGGGGTTAAAAGGAAGAGAAATTGGCTTCTAAGAAACACGATCCCAATTACCACACAGGGATATTTGCTCAGGAAGCAGAAGATTTCAGCAAGTGATTTTGAGATGTGCAGAGGTGATGGGGGGTAAAAGTATATACTGACAATTCATATAAGCAGCATTGTTACAAGGTGAATAACTTTTAAGTTAATATGATGGCTACAGTGTAGATACAAACAATATAAAGATAAGCTTTTATCTTACAAGATAAAATCTTATAATTTTATATTTTATAAAATTATCTTATATAAAGTTATATCTTATAATTTTATATTTTACATATTTTAAATTCTTTCATTCCTAGTAACTATGAGTTTTACTTATTATAGAATTGATTCCTTTCCCAAGCCTTCCTTAAAACATTTCATTTTAATATATGTGTGTGAGAAAGAAGTGATTTATCAATTCAAAGAGTCAGACAAGAGTGAAAAATGAGAGCTTCTTTGTCAGCGGGTTTACAACCAAGAATATACCACTTTTCAGACTTTTAATTGCTTCTAACTCCATGAAAGATTGTGGGCTGAGGTGGCAGTGTGTGTGTGTGTGTGTGTGTGTGTGTGTGTGTGTGTGTGTGTGTGTGTGTCTGTGTGTGTGTGTGCGTGCGCCTGAACAGGACAGAACCAAAAACAAGGAGAGAAAAGAAAGTTCCACTGGAGCCAGCATTTTGGTCAAACTCTTATCACCCAGACTATAGTGAGGAGATAGTTTGGGAAGATGGAGAAGATTCTGGCTGTATATTCTGGCTTTTCTTGCAGTTACCCGAACATTAGAAACAAAACAAAAATAAAAACTCATGAACCAAACAGACTCAAAGCTAAATATACCTTGATATTGTTTGCCTTGGTGCTCCGTGTTTGCTAGAGAGATAACAATTATGTTTACCATATTACAGAAAACTATTTACTTATAAGCAGAAAAAGTGTTTATTTCAACACTAAATACTGGTTTATCATAGTTGTCTCCACAGACTGAAGTCTCATTGGATGAAAGTCTTTCATTTTTCATTCTGAGTGGTGAAGAAGGTTCAGCTTTGGGCAAGTCTTCAGAGCAGGTTGGATTTGTTTGCCTCCCTCCCACCATCTCACTCTCAGGAAAAAATGATTCTTTATTAAAAGTGCAGAATGAAATACTTGGACAGGAGATGAAGTTCTATTCTTGTGCCTTCATCTTCTCTTTGAATTAAGAAGCTGTTCATAATAATAAAACCTAGCATTTATTGAGTGCACTCTGAATGCCCAGTGATTACTAAGTTTTTAACACGAATTGTAGCATTCAATCCTCATCTTAACCCTGTGAGGCAGGCATTATGCTTACCTTTACAGGTAACGAAAATCAAGCAAAGAGGGTTAAGCCTTGATACAGCTGGAAAGTCTAGGCCGTCAGCTCAAAAGCCTGTGTTTTCTTTTTTCTTTCTTTCTTTTTCTTTTTTTTTTTTTTTTTGTTCCTATCCTTTCCAAGGGCCCTACATTGTTCTCCACAATCTCTACTACTCCTCATGGTCTCCTCATTCTTCATTCCTCCTAACCCAATCCCAAGCCCTCCTTCTAGTCAGTCCCTCTCAGTCCCCCTCAAACTGTGTAGTCTCCCTGTTTCCCTGGGGTTGCCCTTTCCTCCAGTCCTACTTAGCCTCACTGGTCTTTCCCATTTCCTCTTGACTTGTCTCCCTATCTGCTCTTGTTCCTGGACATTTTCTTCAATTCCTGTGTACCTTCCAGTCTCCCTACAGTTTTCTTGAGCCCTCTGCTACCCAGTACCTCTTATTCTCAGTAGTTCTACATAATGTCTTTTGACACCTCTTGGTCCCTCCAGATCCCTCAGGTCCCCCTGTCAAGTCCCTCTGAGACCCCCATTTGCCTTCCTACTTCCACCTCCCAGTCTCTTCCAGTCTCCTTTCTTTGCATTCTGCTCCAGTCCTTTCATTCTCATTTTGTTATTGTTGTTTTTCACACAATTAAAAAAAAAAACTCTTAAAATTTTGAACAAGTAAAACATACACAGTATAAAAACGTAATGCAGAAAGCCACAAGGAAGAAAATAAAAATCATCTGAAATCCCACTGCCCTAAGATAGTCACTATTATCATTTTTTCATACTTTTCTCTATGCTTAGCCCTGTACATGCACACACACGTTTTTATGACTATTATACTTTAAGTTCTGGGATACATGTGCTGAACTTGCAGGTTTGTTACATAGGTATACAGGTGCCATGGTGGTTTGCTTGCACCCATCAACCCGTCATCTACATTAGGTATTCTCCTAATGCTGTGCCTCCCCTCGCCCCCACCCCCTGACAGGCCCTGGTGTGTGATGTTCCCTTCCCTGTGTCCATGTGTTCTCATTGTTCAACTCCTACTTATGAGTGAGAACATGCGGTGTTTGGTTTTCTGTTCCTGTGTTAGTTTCCTGAGACTGATTGTTTCCAGCTTCATCCATGTCCCTGCAAAGGACGCGAACTCATCCTTTTTTATGTCTCCATAGTATTCCATGGTGTATATGTGCCACATTTTTTTTATTCAGTCTATCATTGATGGGCATTTGGGTTGATTCCAAGTCTTTGCTATTGTGAACAGTGCTGTAGTAAACATACATGTGCATGTGTCTTTATAGTAGCATGATTTATAATCCTTTGGGTATATACCCAGTAATGAGATTGCTTGGTCAAATGTATTTCTGGTTCTAGATCCTTAGGGAATTGCCACACTGTCTTCCGCAATGGTGGAAGACACTCCCACCAACAGTGTAAAAGTGTTCCTATTTCTCCCCATCCTCTCTAGCATCCATTGTTTCCTGACTTTTTAACGATCGCCATTCTAACTGGTGTGAGATGGTATCTCATTGTGGCTTTGATTTGCATTTCTCTAATGACCAGTGATGGTGAGCTTTTTTTTCATATGTTTGCTGGCTGCATAAATGTCTTCTTTTGAGAAGTGTCTGTTCATATCCTTCGCTCACTTTTTGATGGGGTTGTTTTTTCTTGTAAATTTGTTTAAGTTATTTGTAGATTCTGGATATTAGCCCTTTGCAGATGAGTAGATTGCAAAAATTTTCTCCTATTCTGTAGGTTGCCTGTTCACTCTGGTGATAGTTTCTTTTGCTGTGCAGAAGCTCTTTAGTTTAATTAGATCCCATTTGTCAATTTTGGCTTTTGTTGCCATTGCTTTTGGTGTTTTAGTTATAAATCCTTTGCCCATGCCTATGTCCTGAATATTATTGCCTAGGTTTTCTTCTAGGGTTTTTATGGTTTTAGGTCTTACATTTAAGTCTTTAATCCATCTCGAGTTAATTTTTGTATAAGGTGTAAGGAAGGGGTCCAGTTTCAGTTTTCGGCATATGGCTAACCAGTTTTCCCAACACCATTGATTAAATAGGGAATCTTTACCCCATTGCTTGTTTTTGTCAGGTTTATCAAAGATCAGATGGTTGTAGATGTGTAGCATTATTTCTGAGGCCTCTGTTCTGTTCCATTAGTCTATATATCTATTTTGGTACCAGTACCATGCTGTTTGGTTACTGTAGCCTTGTAGTATAGTTTGAAGTCAGGTAGCGTGATGCCTCCAGCTTTGTTCTTTTTGCTTAGTATTGTCTTGGCTATCCAGGCTCTTTTTTGGTTCCATATGAAATTTAAAGTATTTTTTTCTAATTCTGTGAAGAAAGTCAATGGTAGCTTGATGGGGATAGCATTGAATCTATAAATTACTTTGGGCAGTATGGCCATTTTCACGATATTGATTCTTCCTATCCATGAGCATGGAATATATTTCCATTTGTTTGTGTCCTCTTTTATTTAATTGAGCAGTGGTTTATAGTTCTCCTTGAAGAGGTCCTTCACATCCCTTATAAGTTGTATTCCTAGGTATTTTATTCTCTGTGTAGCAATTGTGAATGGGAGTTCACTCATGATTTGGTTCTCTGTTTGTCTGTTATTGGTGTATAAGAATGCCTGTGATTTTTGCACATTGATTTTGTATCCTGAGACTTTCCCGAAGTTGCTTATCAGCTTAAGGAGGTTTTGGGCTGAGACGATGGGGTTTTCTAAATATGCAATCATGTCATCTGCAAACAGAGACAATTTGACTTCTTCTCTTCCTATTTGAATACCCTTTATTTCTTTCTCTTGCCTGATTTCCCTGGTCAGAACTTCCAATACTATGTTGAATAGGAGTGGTGAGAGAGGGCATCCTTGTCTTGTGCCAGTTTTCAAAGGGAATGCTTCCAGCTTCTGCCCATTCAGTTTGATATTGGCTGTGGGTTTGTCCTGAATAGCTCTTATATACATTCCATCAATACCTAGTTTATTGGGAGTTTTTAGCATGAAAGGGTGTTGAATTTTATCAAAGGTCTTTTCTGCATCTACTGAGATAGTCATGTGGTTTTTGTCATTGGTTCTGTTTACGTGATGGATTATATTTATTGATTTTCATATGTGGAATCAGCCTTGCTTCCCGGGATGAAGCCCACTGATCGTGGTGGATAAGCTTTTTGAGGTGGTGTTGGACTTGGTTTGCCAGTATTTTATTGAGGATTTTTGCATCGATGTTCATCAGAAATATTGGCCTGAAATTTTCTTTTTTTGTTGTGTCTCTGACAGGTTTTGGTATCAGGATGATGCTGGCCTCATAAAATGAGTTAGCGAGGAGTCTCTCTTTTTCTAATGTTTGGAATGGTTTCAGAGGGAATGGTATCAGCTCCTCTTTGTATCTCTGGTAGAATTCGGCTGTGAATCTGTCTGGTCCTGGGCTTTTTATGGTTGGTAGGCTATTAATTATTGCCTCAATTTCAGAATTTGATATTGGTCTATTCAGGGATTCGACTTCTTCCTGGTTTAGTCTTGGGAGGGTGTATGTGTCCAGGAATTTATCCATTTCTTCTAGATTTTCTAGTTTATTTGTGTAGAGGTGTTAATAGCATTCTCTGATGGTAGTTTGTATTTCTGTGGGATCAGTGGTGACATCCCCTTTATCGTTTTTTATTGTGTCTATTTGATTCTCCTCTCTTTTCTTCTTTATTAGTCTGGCTAGTGGTCTATTTTGTTAATCTTTTCAAAAAACCAGCTCCTGGATTCATTGATTTTTTGAAGAGTTTTTTGTGTCTCTATCTCCTTCAGTTCTGCTCTGATCTTAGTTATTTCTTGTCTTCTGCTAGCTTTTGAATTTGTTTGCTCATGCTTCTCCAGTTCTTTTAATTGTGATGTTAGGGTGTTGATTTTAGATCTTTCCCACTTTTTCCTGTGGGCTTTTTGTGCTATAAATTTCCCTCTAAACACTGCTTTAACTGTGTCCCAGAGATTCCGGTACATTGTGTCTTTGTTTTCTTTGGTTTCAAATAACTTATTTATTTCTGCCTTAATTTTGATACTTACCCAGTAGTCATTCAGGAGCAGGTTGTTCAGTTTCCATGTAGTTGTGCAGTTTTGAGTGAGTTTCTTAATCCTGAGTTCTAATTTGATTGCACTGTGGTCTGAGAGACTGTTACGATTTCCATTCTTTTGCATTTGCTGAGGAGTGTTTTACTTCCAATTATGTGGTCAATTTTAGAATAAGTGCAATGTGGTGCTGAGAAGAATGTATATTCTGTTGATTTGGGGTGGAGAGTTCTGTAGATGTCTGTTAGGTCCACTTGGTCCAGAGCTGAGTTCAAGTCCTGAATATCCTTGTTAATTTTCTGTCTCATTCATCTGTCTAATATTGACAGTGGGATGTTAAAGTCTCCCATTATTATTGTGTGGGAGTCTAAGTCTCTTTGTAGGTCTCTAAGGACTTGCTTTATGAATCTGGGTGCCCCAGTGTTGGATGCATATATATATATTGGATAGTTAGCTCTTCTTGTTGCATCAATCCTTTACCATTATGTAATGCCCTTCTTTGTCTTTTTTCATCTTTGTTGGTTTAAAGTCTGTTTTATCAGAGACTAGGATGGCAACCCCTGCTTTTTTTTGCTTTCCATTTGCTTGGCAAATCTTCCTCCATCCCTTTATTTTGAGCCTATGTGTGTCTTTGCATGTGAGATGGGTCTCCTGAATACAGCACACCAATGGGTCTTGACTCGTTATCCAATTTGCCAGTCTGTATCTTTTAACTGGGGCATTTAGCCCATTTACATTTAAGGTTAATATTGTTCTGTGTGAATCTGATCCTGTCATTATGATGCTAGCTGGTTATTTTGCCTATTAGTTGATGCAATTTCTTCATAGTGTCAATGGTCTTTATAATTTGGTATGTTTTTGCAGTGGCTGGCACTGGTTTTTCCTTTCCATATTCAGTACTTTTTTCAGGAGCTCTTGTAAGTCAGGCCTGGTGGTAACAAAATCTCTCAGCATTTGCTTGTCTGTAAAGGATTTTATTTCTCCTTAGCTTATGAAGTTTAGTTTGGCTGAATATGAAATTCTGGGTTGAAAATTCTTTTCTTTAAGAATGTTGAATATTGGCCCCCACTCTTTTCTGGCTTGTAGGATTTCTGCATAGAGATCCACTGTTAGTCTGATGGACTTCCCTTTGTGGGTAACTTGACCTTTCTCTCTGGCTGCCCTTAACATTTTTTCCTTCATTTCAACCTTGGTGACTCTGGCGATTATGTTTCTTGGGGTTGCTCTTCTCGAGGAGTATCTTTGTGGTATTCTCTGTATTTCCTGAATTTGAATGTTGATCTGTCTTGCTAAGTTGGGGAAGTTCTCTTGGATAATATCCTGAAGAGTGTTTTCCAACTCAGTTCCATTCTCCTTGTCACTTTCAGGTACACCAATCAAATGTAGGTTTGGTCTTTTCACATAGTCCCATATTTCTTAGAGGCTTTGTTCATTTCTTTTCATTCTTTTTTCTCTAATCTTGTCTTCATGCTTTATTTCATTAAGTTGATCTTCAATCTCTGGTATCTTTTCTTCTGCTTGTTCGATTCAGCTGTTGGTACTTTTGTATGCTTCACAAAGTTCTCGTGCTGTGTTTTTCAGCTCCATCTGGTCATTTATGTTCTTCTTTAAACTGGTTGTTCTAGTTAGCAATTCCTCTAACTTTTTTTCAAGGTTCTTAGCTTCCTTGCATTAGGTTAGAACATGCTCTTTTAGCTCAGAGGAGTTTGTTATTACCCACCTTCTGAAGCCTACTTCTGTCAATTCATCAAACTTATTCTCTGTCCAGTTTTGTTCCCTTGCTGGTGAGGAGTTGTGATCCTTTGGAGGAAAAGAGGCGTTCTGGTTTTTGAAATTTTCAGCCTTTTTCTGCTGTTTTTTCCTCATCTTCATGGATTTACCTACCTTTGGTCTTTGGTGTTGGTGACCTTTGGATGGGGTTTCTGTGTGGACATCCTTTTTGTTGATGTTGATGCTATTCCTTTCTGTTTGTTAGTTTTCCTTGTAAGAGACCCCTCTGCTGCAGGTCTACTGGAGTTTGCTAGAGGTCCACTCCAGACCCTCTTTGCCTGGGTGTCACCAGCAGAGGCTACAGAACAGCAAAGATTGCTGCCTCTTCCTTCCTCTGGAAGCTTCGTCCCAGAGGGGCACCCATCAGATGCCAGCGGAGCTCTCCTGTATGAGGTGTCTGTCGACCTGTGCTGGGAAGTGTCTCCCAGTCAGGAGGCACAGGGGTCAGGGAACCACTTGAGGAGGGAGTCTGTCCCTTAGCAGAGCTCGAGCACTGTGCTGGAAGATCTGCTGCTCTCTTCAGAGCTGGCAGGCAGGAACGTTTAAGTCTGCTGAAGCTGTGCCCACAGCCGCCCCTTCCCCAGGTGCTCTGTCCCAGGAGATGGAAGTTTTATTTATAAGCTCCTGACTGGGGCTACTGCCTTTCTTTCAGAGATGCCCTGGCCAGAGAGGAGGAGTCTAGAGAGGCAGTTTGGCTACAGCAGCTTTGCCAAGCTGTGGTGGGCTCTGCCCAGTTTGAACTTCCCCGTGGCTTTGTTTACACTGTAAGGGGAAAACCCGCCTACCCAAGCCTCAGTAATGGCGGCGCCCCTTCCCCACCAAGCTTGAGCGTCCCAGGTCGACTTCAGACTGCTGTGCTGGCAGTGAGAATTTCAAGCCAGTTGATCTTAGCTTGCGGGGCTCCGTCAGGGTGGGATCCACAAAGCTAGACCACACAGCTCCCTGGCTTCAGCCCCCTTTCCAGGGGAGTGAACGGTTCTGTCAGTTCTGTCTTGTTGGCGTTCCAGGCACCACTGGGGTATGAAAAAAAAAACAAAAAACAAACAAACAAAAAAACCTCTTGAAGCTAGCTCAGTGTCTGCCAAACAGCCACCCAGTTTTGTATTGAAACCCAGGGCCCTGGTGACGTAGGCCCCCAAGGGAATCTCCTGGTCTGCAGGTTGAGAAGACCATGGGAAAAGTGTTCCTCATGGCACAGTCCCTCAGGGCTTCCCTTGGCTAGGGGAGGGAGTTCCCCAACCCCTTATGCTTCCTGGGTGAGGCGGTGCCCCACCCTGCTTCTGCTCACCCTCTGTGGGCTGCACCCACTGTCTAATCAGTCCCAGTGCGATAAGCCAGGTACCTCAGTTGGAAATGTAGACATCACTGGCCTTCTGCGTTAGTCTTGCTGGGAGCTGCAGACTGGAGCTGTTCCTATTCCGCCATCTTGCCAGCCACAGAGTTTTTTGTTTGTTTGTTTTGTTTTGTTTTGAGATGGAGTCTTGGTCTGTCACCCAGGCTGGAGTGCAGTGGCATGACCTCAGCTCACTGCAACCTCTGTCTCCTGGCTTCAAGCGATTCTCTTGCCTCAGCCTCCCGAGTAGCTAGGATTACAGGAATGTGCCACCACACCGGGCTAATTTTTGTATTTTTAGTAGAGATGGGGTTTCGCTGTGTTGGCCAGGCTGGTCTCAAACTCCTGACCTCAGGTGATCTGCCCACCTCGGCCTTCCAAAGTGTTGGGATTACAGGCGTGAGCCACCACATCTGGCCACACAGTTTTATGTAAACAGAATCACAGTAGTAAATGGCAATTCCATTTTTCCAGTTGCTCAGTTGAACCTTGGTCTCATCCTCAGATTTCCTTTTACTCAAATGCTTCAAATCCAATTTCTTACAAACCCTGTTGGTTCTGCCTTCAAAGTATTCCCAAATCGGACCCACTTTTCACCAGCCTCTCTGGTACTTCACCATAGCCTCTCATCAGAATCACTGCCACTGTCTCCCTCTGTATTCACTATTGTCCCTGTAGTCCATTTTCCATACCATACAGTCATCACAGTGACCTTGTTAAAATCTAAGACAGATTTTTTTTTTTTTTTGCTTACACTTTCTAATGGTTTCCTACCTCATTCACAATAAAAGTCCTTACAGGGGGGACCTGGTTCCCTTAGCACCTCTCTGACTTTATTTCATTTTTCACTACTCTCCTCTCTGTCATCTAACACCAGCCACATTGGCTTCCTTCCTGTTTCTCATTTACAGCAAGCTCCTGCCTCAGGGCCTTTGTACCAAGGTGTCTGCCTAGAAAGCTCTTTCCTTTTCCGTAAGCTGTGTCCCCCGCTAACTTTGGATTTCTGTTCAAATGACATATTATTATAGATGCTATGCCTGACAACCCTATCTAAAATAGTACCCCCAACCTACCCAGCCCAGCATTCTCTATCCTCTTACCCTGCTTTATTTTTCCTCATAACACTTATCACCACTTAATGTATATTTCTGTGTCTATTTGTTTATTTTCTTCCTGGAATATGTTAGGCACACAATGAATATTTGAATGAATATTGATTAAATGGGTATCAAACTTTCCTATGCTCTTAATCAGTCATCTGACTTCCCAGCATCCCACAATTTGGGTTAAGATAGGCTTTTCTGGAAAAACAAAAGCGGGCCGTATCTCTGATCCTCCCACCCAGCAGAGTATGCCAGGGCTAGGTGCTGTGGCTGTGGCCACTTTTCCTTTTTGTAGGGCAAGCATAAAGATATTAGGTCAGTAGGAGTAAAGAGTGGGGCAAATGGGCTTCTTGGGTATGAGGAAGTCAAGGTTTAGATGTGAGCTGTTTAGAGAAGTTGTTTGGAAAAGCTATCTGCCCTGCAGCTAGTGACTACTGTCCCCATCACAGAAAGGAGAATGCTACTTCTTTTGTAAGAGGCTGAGTTTGAGTGTGGCACCTTCCTGCTGGGAGAAAGGGGAGCCCTCGTTCCAGATATCTCATCTGGGCAACGCAGAGTGAGGCCTGGGGTTACTTTCAGAAGGTTCTGCTTGTCATACCACAGTTAACAAGGCATGTTCCTGTGAGAAGGGGCAGGGACACTACCCCTTTTTTACTGCACAAAACTCACTTGTATCCATCTAGACTTATATCTTCTGACCCCATTCACCCTATCACACAATAGCCAACAGCACACACATTGCTCTGCTGTGAGCTGCATAGTGAAGACCAAGAAAGTGATCTGGGATAGCAGCTGGACTCAGACTAAGTGAGGAACAGTTGAGCAGGTAGGACTTGTATTGGTCCAGATCACAGCTTGTCTCAAGCTAAAAATATAGGCAGATTGGGTAGGGCTTATAAAAAAAAGACCCACAGAGTCATAACTCAGAGGCTAGAGTCCAAGATGAGAGCCCAGCGTAGTCTACCATCAGGGCAGACCTTAGCTCTGAAGGCAGGTGGAAAGCCCTGGCCCACACAAGGGGTGTTATAAAGGAAGCTTGGTTATGAGAGCTTCAGTTGGAGCAAAGAGGCTTTGTAGTCTACGACTGGGATCTTCAAAGAGAGCCCCCATGTGGAGATCCGCCAAATCTTGCTCCTAGATGTTGGCATACTTTATTTAAATTCTGAAAAGGATATCATGAAGATTTCTGGATATAAAATATTATCCTGATTTCATGGCAGGGATATAGGAGGGAGGGTGTGATGATATGATTTTATATGAACCTAGTTGATGTTTAATGACATTACTTATTTAACTTTGTCAGTATTGATCGAGGCCATGTAGGGATTATCTAGTCAAAGGAATTCTGTGATTAACTTTTTAAATTTTATTATTTACCCTAAATGTGTGTTTTTGAAAATTGAGGGATTTTTGTCTGACTCACACACTGTCTCTGTTGTTCAGTATGTGTATATTTCAAATTAGACAGATAAAATCATCCAAAATAATGATTTTGCTTTCATGAATAGACTCATTAAATTTATGAGTATGATCTATTCATTTTAATATTTAGTAATGTATCTGTTTCCACATCTATGTTCAAATTGTTTATAACCTTTATATATATCATATATCAGAATTTCACTATAATCACTCTACTAGACTTCTATGCTGAATCTTTACTTTTCTTTCTTCTTTCTTTTTTTTTTTCATGAATACCTTGTAGAAAAAAGCATGCCTACTCTACAGCACTTTAGGTGGTACTGTTTTCTGAATGATGGGGAAAAAAAGGATTTAGGGTCACATGGTCTGGTATCTTTGGACCCTGCCCTACACTGTGTATTCTCAGTAGTTGAAATATTACAGTTGAGTATCTCAGAACATTTTCCATAGGGGAGGAAGGGCTATTTCAGCAGTCTTTCAGTGAAGAATTGCAAAGATGGGCTATAGAAAAATCATATTGTGTAATACTAAACCTTAAATGAGTTCTAAATTCAGTGAAATTTCATTGTAACACAAGTTCAACTGGAACTTGTTCTGTGGGTGGCAGGATCAGACGCACAGTTCACAGTAAGGTTCCAGTACATTACATTTATTTGCATATTAATCATTGGAGACAAGCATGTAAACTTATTTTCCTTTTTGGTATTCAACAGAGACCAGTAAACCATAGTTATCCCAAATGCTTTTCACTTGGTGTTAATTTACAAAATGTTGCTGAGAGTGAAGAGGAAGAGTTTATGAAAGAATTCATTTTGACAGATATACTCAAAGTAAAAGCTGCTGACTATGAAGATGATCAAGAACAAATAAAAAAACAGAAGGCAAATATTTTTGTACCAAGTAGTTCTCCAGGTAACATTCTTTCCCAGTAAAATATTCAAGTCATTCATGAATTATGTTATGGGATAATAGCTTTACTGTATGCTGGATAAATAAAAAGTACTGATCTAAAATTATAGTAACTTTTCTATATTTGTTTTTCATGACTTCCCTGAATTAAGGGAACTGATTAAGAGAACTCATTCTTCATTTAAAAAATGTACATATATAGGCATATGTATTTATATATAGATAGAGAGAGCGAGCGAGAAAGTGAGAGAAAGTGAGAGAGAGGCTTTCTGCTAGACTTCAGTAGTAGGGTGTAATTATAGTTGTTTGTACTACTTATTTGGTCAATATCCATTTAATATTTTGGACTTTAAAGTAATATCTAAGTTTTATTGTTATTAAGTGGTCAATCAGCGCAAACTGCCAAAAGATATGATGCCACGTATTTTAGAAGATGAAGGATTCTATATTCAGAGAAAGCCAGAAATATATAAAAAGACCTGCAACAAAATGGAAAATCGCCTGCTTAAACTAGAAGAGGCAAGTGCACCACCTAACAAGTTAAAACACTGGCTACTATGTGACTTATTTAGCAAAATATTTAATTACTATACTTAAATATTTTTGATAGGGAAAATGTTGGTTTGGAGAAAGTGGAGAAATAATGTCATTACCTACACCTATTAAACAGTCATGGAATTTCAGACTAAACATAAGGAAGGAACCTTTAAATCCATTACTTAAGACCATATACAGGAAGGTAACCAACAACAATTTATTTGTAATTATGGTTAAAATTCTTGTAACATCAATTATAGCTGGTGGTTTTGTGGTGTTGATTTATCCTTTAAAGATACTAAGTCTACTAATATAATGTCTAAATCATGATGAAATGTTAAATAGCCCTTAAAATTATAGTTTCAAGGAATATTGAATGATATGGGGAAATGCTCAAAATAAAATCTGAAGTGAAAAAAGCAGAATGCAAAATTATGTATGGTGCTAATTTTACAAAAATAATGAATAAATGAATGATACTCAAGGTAGCCACTATTATAACTTCTACCACTACATTACTCTTGTCTGTTAGTTTTACCTATTTTATATAAATGGAATAATAGAATAGGTACTCTATATTGTTGTGTACAGCAATAGCTTGTTCATTTCTGTTGCTGTGTAGAACTCCATAGTATGAAAAATACGTTTATTTATTAACCATTCTTATATTGATGGATATAAGTTACATCCAGTTTTGACTATTACTAATAACACTACCATGAAAACTTGCACATCTTCTGATAACTGTGTGTGTATGCATTTTCTGTTGGTAAATATCTCAGAGTAGAAATGCTGGGTTATAGGTTTGTATATGTTTAGTTTTACTATATAGTGCCAAATGATTTTCTAAAGTGGTTGTACCAAACTATACACAAAATAAGAAGTGTGTGAGAGTTTCAGCTGCTTTATATTCCTGTCAACATTTGGTATTATCTGTCTTTTAAATCATAGCCATTCTGATGTACATAAGTTGTATTTCATTGAAGTTTTAATCTGCATTTCCCTAATGACTAATGAAACTGAACACCTTTTCATGTCTGTTGGTTATTAGGACAGCCTTTTTTATGAAAGCTTGGTTAAGACTTCTACCCATTTTTTTCTTATTGGATTGTCTGCTTTTTCTTATTGATGTGTTGATTTCTGGATGTGAGCCCTCATATAATGTACTCTATGGCTAATCTTCTCACTGTCTGTATTAGTCCATTCTGACATTATTATAAAGAAATACCTGAGACTGGGTAATTTATAAATAAAAGAGGTGTAATTGGCTCATGATTCTACAGGCTGTACAGGAAGCATGATGCTGGCATCTGCTTGGCTTCTGGGGAGGCCTCAAGAAACTTCTGGGAGGCCTCAGGAAACTTGCAATCATGGTGGAGGGCAAAGAGGGAGCTGGCACTTCACGAGGCCAGAGTAGGAAGAAGAAAGAGAAGAGGGGAGGTGCCACCCACTTTTGAATGACTAGATCTCATGAGAACTCTATCACCAGAACAACCCCAAGGGGATGGTGTTAAACCATTCATGAAGGACCCACCCCCATGATCCAATCACTTTGTACCAAGCCCCACCTCCAACATTGGGGGTTACAACTCAACATGAGATTTGGGTGGAGACACAGATCCAAACCATATCACTCTTAATTGCGCTTTTTGATGGGATATTCTTAATTTTAATGTAGTATAATTTACCATTTTCTTTTTCTTTAGGGTTAGCACCTTTTATAGCCTGTTTAAGAAAGTGTGCTTACTCCAGGTCCCAAAAGTATTCTTCTGTTTTTATTCTAAAAAGTTTATTGTTGTACCTTTCTCATTTAGAGTTACCACCGATCTGGAAAACAATGTGGAAAGTACTTTCTATGTATAGTGGTAGGTAGGGGGTCATATTTCATTTCATCCGCATGGATATCCAGTTGACTTAGTACCATTTATTGAAAAAAATCAATAAACCTTTTCTCATTATAATTCATTGTCATCTTTGACATTAGTCAGCTGACCATCTATGTCTTTAAAAATAAAGGACTAGTCAATGGAAAGACATCCCATGTTCATGGGTTAGAGGACTTAATATTGTTAAAAATATCCATACTACCCAAACTGATCTGCAGACTTAGAGCAATGCATTTCAAACTCCCAATGACATTTTTTTACAGAAATGGAAAAAAATCCAATAATTAATAAGGAACCACAAAGGACCTTCAAGGTAGAAGCTTTATATTCCTGACTTCAAAATATATTACAAAGCTACATTAATCAAAACAGGATGGTACTGGCATAAAGACAGATATATGGACCAATGGAACAGAATGAAGAGCCCAGAAATAAACTCACGTATATACAGTCAAATGATCTTCAAGAGGGTGCCAAGACTACACAATGGGGAAAGGACAGTCTCTTCAACAAATGGTGCTGGGAAGACTGGACATCCACATGCAAAAGAATGAAATCAGACCTTTATCTTACATCATACACAAACATCAACTCGAGATGGAGTAAAGACTTAAAAACAAGACCTGAAACTATAAAACTCCTAGATGAGAACGTGAAGGAAAGCCTTTATAACATCGTTCTTGGCAGTGGTTTCCTGGATATGACACCAAAAGCATAGGCAACAAAACAAAAATAGAGAAGTGAGACTACAACCAACTAAAATGCATCTGTTGCAGTAAAGGAAACAATCACCAGAGACAGAAGGCAACCTATGGAATGGGAGAAAATATTTGCAAACCATATATCTGATAAGAGATTGAAATCCAAAATATATAAGGAACTTATTTAACTCAGTAACAAATTAAAAAATGGGAAAAAGACTTGAATAGACATTTCTCCAAAAAAAACCAAAGATGCATACAAATGGCCAACAGACATATAAAACATGCCTAACATCACTAATTGTCAGAGAAATGCAAATCAAAACCATAATAAGATATCACTTCTCACCTGTTAGGATGGTCATTATTTAAAAAAAAAAAAAATCCCCTGAAAATAACAAGTGTTAGCAACAATGTGGAGAAATTAGAACCCTTGTACACTGTTGGTGGGAATGTAAAATGGTGCGACCACTATGGAAAATGGTATGGAGTTCCTCTGCAAATTTAAAATAGAACTGTAATATGATCCAACAATCTCACTTCTGGGTATTTATCCAGAAAAATTAAATTTAAGATTTTGAAGCGATATTTGCATTCCCATGTTCATTGCAGCATTATTCACAATAGCCAAGAGGTGGAAACAACCTAGCTGTTCATTGACAGTTGAATAAAGAAAACATGGTGTATGTAGCCATAAATAATAAATCTTGTCATATGCTAAAACATGGGTGAAGCTCGAAGATGTTATACTAAATGAAATAAGTCAATCACAGAAGAACAAATTCTGCATGATTCTGCTTATATGAGGTATCCAAAGTAGTTCAGCTTCATAGAAGCAGAAGGTAGAATGGCGGTTGCCAGGGGCTTGGGGAAGAGAGAAATAGGGAGTTGCTGTTCAAAGGGTATAGAATTTCAGTCATGCAAGATGAAAAAGCCCTAGGGATCTATGGTACAACATTGTGCTTATAGTTAATAGTACTGTAAACTTAAACATTTGTTGAGGGTAGATCTCATGTTTTGTATTTTTTACCACAAAAAATAGGACCTTTCAGATTTTATATTTTCTCTAATTTGTCTTCTACTTTTGCTTTTTAAAAAATTCTTTTTTCTCTCTGAATTTTAGTTTGCATATATTCTACTGACCTGTCTTAACCATTCACTTATATAATTTTCTGCCATATTTTATCTCCAGTTAAATCCACCCAATGAGTTCTTTCCCTTTATTTCTTTTATATGTTTAAAATATCCCCTTCTTCACCTTAAGAAAAAGATTTGGTAGTGTTTATTTGCCCTTGTGTTCTTTCTAGTATAGGCTTAATTTCTAAATTTTAAATTTTTTGCCATTTTCTTTCACCTAATTTCTGAGTTTAATTCTGATTTATGTTTTTAAATGTCATATAACTTCCATATAAATTCAGCTCACTGTGAAAACCACATTTCTATTTTTATCTGGTTTTGGATACCTTTCTGGTTTGCTTTGATTTCCTGTAGGCTGTTATTTTGCTGTTTATTCTTTTTTCTTATAGAAACTTTGATGGATTTAATCTTGATCCTTTTCTACTGCTTATTTTTAGATAAAATTATTTTTCCTGAACTTTTATAAAAAGGCTCAGTTCAAATAACTTTTCTATTTTCACAGACCTGTTGTTTTTGTGTCGTGTTAAAATATATTGTGGCTGGATTTCTGAAATGTCTTGGCTCTGTTCCCTTCCCCAGATTTTTTTCTGGACCTCCTCTTTCCTTAATTCCTGTGGTCCCCGTACTTCTTAGTTTCGATTTCACTCCCAGTAGTTTCTATTCAGTGTGAAGCCTCATTCTGAAAATTCCTGGGAACTAGATTCCTGCAGCTCCTTCAGTCCTTAACCCAACCATCCACAATTGGAGTAGACAAAACCTGTTCCAATTTTAGCTGCTGTTTTTAAGTTGGCCTGCTGTACTTTCTGGTGCATTTCTGTTGGCTCTTTTGGACTCTCGTCAGGTCTATCAGATGTTCCATTGCTTCTCTCTGCTATCTCCCACACAATCGCCAATGCTATTCAGACCTTCTGAATATTGATGATTTGTCTTCACTGACTTGTGTTTTGGGTTTCATGGGGCATTTCTTGAGAACTACTTCTATTATAAATCTTGTCCGTGGATTTTTGGTTTTGCTGTCTAGTTGCTCTGCCTCTTTTAATATAGGAATTTGGGAAGATCTAAAACTGTACTGCCACCATATTTTCAGACCAGCCCATCTGCTGACTTCTTAATTTTACATATTTTCAATATATTTTTTGCTTGAAAGTGTTCATTCGACATTTAATTCTTCTGTAAATATTCTAATTTTCTTGAGATATATTTAGTCTTTTCATGGGTTTTTGCTGCTATTTTTAATACAGTAATAATAGCTACTTTAAAGTTCATATCTGGTAACTCCAATATTTGGATCACTATGAATCTTTTTATTATCTATTTTTTCTCTTGGTTTTGCTCATTTAGTCTTGCCTCTTATTATGACAGGTGATTTTAAAAATTATATTCTACATTATTATATATGAAAAATTATAGAAGCCCGAGATGATGTTATCTTCCAGCAGAAATGCTCCATCCTTTGCTTTGTTAAGCGTATTGAGGATGATCATCTTCATCCAACCAGGGACTTAACTGATTTAAAGACTGAATTACAGTTTTGTTAAGGCTCATTCTGTATCTATATTTTCTGTTTACCTAGTATTTTCTCTGCTTGACTGCAAGCAGGGCAGGGTTTTTGTTTTGTTTTATTGGCTTGTTTTATAATTTATTGCTAACACCTACCCAAATGCCTAGCATTGAACGAATGCTTATATTATGTGTAATAGAACTCATCACCTCAGTCACTGTATGCTTTTAGGGTCCTAATATAATTTAGAAGATAAAGACTGACAGAAGAAGTTCACTGGCATAATCTTAGAAAATGTTATTTCCTACAAGGTGCTTATCATACCATGAGAGACTAGCAATGTCTCTGCCCCATCCTAATTCATAGTGGAACACAGTTGTCAAGATTTTATAAATGGTACCACCATACCAAACATTACAATATCTTCATGTATTTTCCCAGTTGGCTTACTATAAAAGAATCTATCACCATTAAAATATAAAAACATAAAAGAATAAAAGAGGAGGGAAAAGCCCTGCTATTTATCTTATTCTTTGATATTATGTGGCATAATTTCTAGACTTTATAGTGACAATGCATTTTATCTAAATTTTGCTCCAGATATAGCAGAGATATTTTGGTGTAATTATCTGGGATCATTGCTTTTAGGAGAGAGGCCTTTGAAACAACAACAATTTGTTGAATGAATGAATAAATGAACAAATGCATCATAAAAAGTAAATGCATAATTTACAATTATTGAAGAAATATTAACCACCATTCAGGTTAACCTTTGTAATAATCTAGAATCCCAAGTTGGAAACCACTGGGCTGAACAAGTAACTTTCTTTTAGTGCATCTGTTCTAGCTTCATCCAAGCACAATTACAGGATTTCATGGACTGCTATAATTTGGAAAAAATGTAAAGGCCATCTCACCAACTGTCTAAATTGAGTTTTAAAATTCTTTCTTGCAGCTGCTGTGATTTGAATGTGTCTCCTCTAAAATTCAGGTTTTTTCAATGTGATAGCATTAAGGGGTAGGACCTATAAAAGGCGATTAGGCCATTAAGGCCCCTCCGCTATTGTCAATGGATTAGGTGCCCTTATAAAGGGGCTTTTCCCCTTCCACCATCTGCCATGTGAGGACACAGCATTCCTCCCTTCCAGCAGACACAGCAAAAAGGTCCACACTAGACATGAGATGTGGTGTCTTAATCTTGGACTTCCCAGCCTCCAGAACTGTGGAATAAATTTCTTTTCTTTATAATTTACCTAGCCTCAGGTACTCTGTTATAGTAGAACAAATTGACTAAGACAGTAGCATCCTTAACAGATCATGTCCTAGATTTTGTGTCAGACAAATGCCTCTACCTGCCTTTCTCTTCTATCTTCTTCACATTTTTCATGTTGCCCAGCCAGCCTTGAAGGAAAAGCTGATTTATGGTCTCTCACCAGAATAAATATAAGGGCAACCAAGGTAGATATAATAGTTGTATGCATATCAGAGTCCTGTCTTTGCTTCTGCCTCTGCCAGGTACTTTAACAGCTTGTTGTACCTCTACTATCCCAGGTACCCTATTTGCCTGCTATTTACTGATTAGTTTCGTCTGACCATTTGACTATGACCTTCCCTCTGCTCCCATTTCTAGCACTCTTTTTATATATTTACATCGATTTTTATATGTCAACCAGCTTGGATGTTTTTGTGCTTTTATGTAGCCTTTGATTCATTGTTGCCCAAATCTTTATGCTTTTGGTACAACACACTTACCTAGTTCTAGAAGCCTACTTAACTCACTCAGTCAAGTGCTGCTTTTAACCAATGTGTCAGGGAGTTTGCTACCTCTCAAAAGAATTCATTCTAATGTTGGACTTTTTTTTTTTTTTTTTTTTTTTGAGACGGAGTTTCACTCTTTTTGCCCAGGCTGGAGTGCAATGGCACAGTCTCAGCTCACTGCAACCTCTGCCTCCCAGGTTCAAGTAATTCTCCTGCCTTAGCCTCCCGAGTAGCTGGGATTACAGGTGTGCACCACCACGCCTGGCTAATTTTTGTATTTTTAGTAGAGATGGGGTTTTGCCATGTTGGCCAGGCTGGTCTTGAACTCTTGACCTCAGAAGACCTGCCCGCCCAGCCTCCCAAAGTGCTAGGATTACAGGCGTGAGCCACCACGCCCAGCAGACAGTTCTGATTGTTCTCTGTTTTCTGTTGTTAAAGTCTGTCTCCAGGTCACTTCTACTTATTTGACCTTTTTTGGCCATAAGGAACACATAAAGTACTTCATCTATGTGACAGCTCCTCAAATGTTTGAAGCCTACAGTCACTTCCACCTTTAGTTTTTGCTCTCCAGTCTAAATTGCCTCCTTTGGTTGTTGTTAGATATTCCACCACCTCATTTACCCTCCTCTAGCTTCTTAGCACTGTAGTCAGTAGGTGCTGAAGAGGACAGGACCAAGGGCAGAGGCTTGTGTCACTCCATTAGAAACCCAAAGCAACTGAGCAACACAGTTATTCAACCAGTGCTGGATCTGCTTAACAAGACAGGATTCTCTAGCTTAGGAACTTTAATTTTCAAAAGTTCATTTACAGTTTAGTTGTTTTAAACGGAAAATGATTTTTCCTTGGTGTTTTCTTTCCTGTTTAATGGCCAGTTTACCAACTTATTACCAATTGTCTAAACTCTCAGGTGAAATCAAGAGCAGGTTTCCCCTTTTATGGGTTGGCTCTTACATAGAGAACAAAGACTTACCAGCCATAAACAAGCTTTATTGCTGTTTGTCTGCCTCCCTGAAACCCAGTAAGGAAGAAGGAAAGGTTCCTAACTCAGGAAAAAATAAGGAGGCAGAGATTTAGGCACCGTACAGATGGCTTTCAGTCCTTGAGGAGCATTGGGTCTGCCACACCAGGTTAGGGGTGGGACAACATTAGGTGTAATAGCAATGGCACAGACTGAAGAGCATATCATATTACACCAGACTGATCCAGAGAGTGGGCTCAGTGTGCTCCTATTTGGGTTGATGCATTCATGGCTTTTATCAGGAGTGGCTAGGCATTGATGAATCAGGCTGCATATGCTAAGTAACTCACCAACCCTCGTAAATTGCATTACTGAAAACCAATGATATTGAGCACATGCATATTCAAACATGTGCATAAATTCAAAATAGTGGACTCAAAAAAAATATATATATATATATATTTTGAGACAAAGTATCGCTCTGTCACCCAGGCTAGAGTACAATGGTGTGATCTCAGCTCACTGCAACCTCCGCCTCCTGGGTTCTAGTGATTCTCCTGCCTCAGCCTCCCAAGTAGTCGGGATTACAGGCACCCATCACCACGCCCGGCTAATTTTTGTATTTTTAGTAGAGATGGGGTTTTGCCATGTTGTCCAGGCTGGTCTCGAACTCTTGACCTCAGGTGGTCCATCTGCCTTGGCCTCCCAAAATGCTGGGATTACACAAGTATGAGCCACCACACTCGGCCTATTCCTTTACTTTCTTAATAAACTTGCTTTTACTTAAAAAAAAGGTGGTCAGGTGCAGTGGCTCACACTTGTAATCCCAGCACTTTGGGAGGCCGAGGTGGGCAGATCACGAGGTCAGGAGATCAAGACTATCCTGGCCAAAATGGTGAAACACCGTCTCTACTAAAAATACAAACATTAGCTGGGTGTGGTGGCATGCGCCTGTAGTCCCAGCTACTTGGGAGGCTGAGGCAGGAGCATCGCTTGAACCTGGGAGGTGGAAGTTGCAGTGAGCTGAGATCACGCCACTGCACACTGCATTCCAGCCTGGTGACAGAGTGAGACTCTGTCTCAAAAAATAAAAAAAAAAAAGATGGACTAAAACAGATGAATCATCTTCCATATGATCTAAGGCCTACAGACTTCAGAAATTTAAGGACAATCTGGTATCCAAATGGAGACAATCTCATGTACAAAAACAGGTGCTCTTCTTATAGGAATTGCTTAGAGGGCCCAGGCTCCTGAAGATAATTTCCCAGAGGATCACCAGTGTATTCATTTATAAGCAATGTTTTAATAAGTAATTCTCATTTAACTCTGGCCCACGGTTCTAAACACCATTTGTCATAGTGTTTCTATAGGAAATTATTTTTGGTTTTATAACTTGAAAGTCCAACTTCCACTCTACCAGCACACAATAGTGAGATAGATTACAATAGTTAATAGCAAGATGATTAAAATGCTGTAATATAAATATATTTGATGAAATTAAGGGCCATAATCAATTTAAGGAAAAGGAATCAAATTATTATTTTTTGTTTTTCTATATCTCTTGATTTTCCTACAATTGAAATGTTACTTTTGTAAGGAAAAGTTACTTATAATTTCAAAAGAAACTGAATCAAATTAACATCGTGCACTTATTTTTCTTTAAAAGGCAGTAAAATATGACCTGGAAAGTTCATTTATGAACAAAATGGAAGGTTCAAGGGAAATATACCAGTTAGACCTCAACATTGTGGGTTTGCAATTCAGCCATCATCATCTCTTCAATCAAGAACAAGTATTATGCGCAAGGCTTCTCCAACTTTATGAATGTTTTCAGGACAGGCAGCAACAGAATGTATCTCAGCTGCTTTATGAGAAGGTGAGAATGGCTTTCATTATAAAGCTAAACATTTAATATTGAAAAAGAAAAAATTCCTTGTGCAGAGCAAATTATCAGAACATTTTCTAAATATTTAAGTAGAACAATGGTTCAATTTCAGTTTCTCTGAAAAGAAACTGTAGGAATTCACTGGCTGGGGAGAAAGCTTTAAATGTATCCTATGGGATATTTATTTACCACAAATGGTTTACTAATCAATGGTATTCTTGGTCCTATAACTCAAGAAGAGTATTTGAAATGATTATTACTGAAAAGAGCCATGTGGCTGTTTTAAGTCTTATAATAAAGTATTTTAATTAAAATATTAGAAATCTTAATCTCATAACAAACCTGAAGAGTCTTGGTCTGAAGATGATTAATCCAAACAGTCATCTCATGACATCATGAGGGGTATATGAAGTCTGAAGAGAAATAGAAGGAGTACCCACTGATTACTTTTATAAACTTGTGCCTCATTTAAACTCTCTGCTAGTTTTCTGATATATGAGCATTCTCTTGGGAAAGGTATTTTGATAGTATGTCTCATTCAACTAATGAATACATTTGAAATCAAATCCCCTCTAAGCTATTTAATGAAACATTCAATCCTGATGGAGCCACAAAGCCGTCTCAATAAACTGGACATGAACTAATTATGAACCTTCATAAATATCTGTTATGAACCTTCATAAATATCTGCTTTTTTTTTTTCTTTTTGAGATGGAGTCTTGCTCTGTCGCCCAGGCTAGAGTGCAGTGGCGTGATCTTGGCTCACTGCAAACTCCGCCTCCCGAGTTCAAGCGATTCTCTTGCCTCAGCCTCCTGAGTAGCTGGGACTACAGGTGCCCACCACATGCACGGCTAATTTTTGTATTTTCAGTAGAGATGGGGTTTTGCCATGTTGGCCGGGCTGTTCTCGAACTTCTGACCTCAGGTGATCTGCCTAACTCGGCCTCCCAAAGTGCTGAGATTACAGGCATGAGCCACCATGCCCAGCTAATATGTGCTTTCTAAAATATAAGTTTAAAACCCACAGGACTTAATCCTTTTTTTTTTTTTTTTTTGAGATAAGGTCTCATTCAGGCTGCAATGCAGTGGCTCAATCATGGCTCACTGCAGCCTCAACCCAGGCTCAAGCTGTCCTCCCACTTCAGCCTCCTAAGTAGCTGGAACTACAGATGTGCACCATCACACCCAGCTAAAGTTTTTTTCTTTTTCATAGAGACAGGCTTTTGCCATGTTGCCCAGGCTGCTCTTGAACTCCTGGGCTCAAGCGATTTGCCTGCCTCGGCCTCCTTATATGGTGGGATTACAGGTGTGAGCCACCATGCCCAGCCAGGAGTTAATCTATTTGATTTGATGAAGCAATTGTGTGGGAGAACTTAATAGATGAACACCATGCATTAGCAATATCAGAATATTTCCTAAAATAAATATTGAATATTCTAACTTTTAGTAAAATATGGCCACTTTTTAAATGAATGAAGGAAACAACTCAGATTAAAATGCAGATCATTTAAAAAGTGATTTGGTCTACAGATTTCTGCTTTATAGAATTTTTTCCCACAATATTATAGAATCTTTAAAATCCGATTTAGCAATATCAATTTTAGTTTATTAGAGTACCATCTATTAAAGTATATATAGACTCTGGGTTTATTTTTCATGTATATGCATGGCTCTGCATAAAATAAATCTTTTGGGGTTATTATTTACAATATGTTTCAGTATTATTATTGTATTAGGAGCCAAATGTAATTTCTTAGCGGATTTTTGCTTTTTTTCAATTTATTCTCTTATGTGAATGTAAACATTTTCTCTAACTCCCAGTAAATTGTGAAAAGAGAAATGTGCTTGGAAGTGTGCGTGATCTTCCCTTCTGAGGTAGAGAAGAGCAGTGGGGAAGAGAAGAAAAGGCCAGGTGGTGCAGAGCATGTTCATTGGCCTCCCACTAAAAGATTAATTTCTTAAACATGGATAATTTAGTCCCTGGGTGTGAAATGTATGGCTTTGCCTGTTCCCAGTGTTTTCAAACCAATTCAGAGTAGTGGAAGAGTCATTGGCATCCAAGGAATTCTTAAACTGAAATATGCTCCTTTATATGAGTATGACTTCCACTTAAAGAACAAAGAGGGATGTTGCTGATACTATGAGAGAGTAGAAAGGATGCTCAGCTATGCAGACTTCTGCTCTTTTTCCCTCTAGCTTTAAAAAATTGTACAAGTAATACTGGAATACGTTCTCACTGGAAAAGATTAATTGTAGAAGTGTCAAGATGTGAAAGCCCTACTTCGTTCTTCACCTCATGGTTTGGACATCCTTTAGTTCTTTGAGTACATCCTTAAAGTTCTCCTCTCCCTGTATTTCTATATGTATGTATGCCATGATTGTTTTTAACATAAATTGGATCTTACCATATGTATTATTTGGCAACTTGGTTTTTTTTAGATACAGCATCTTGTTATGTTGCCCAGGCTGAACTCAAACTCCTGGGCTCAAGCAATCCTCCCACCTCAGCCTCCCAAGTAGGTGAGACTACAGGTGTGCACCACCATGCCCAGCTGGTTTTCTGAAATTAATACTCTATCTTGGAACTTTTTATGTATCACTATATATATATAGGTCCATAATATAGGTTTATTTTAATATATTTAATCACTCCCATTCAATGGCACTTAGATCATTTATGATTAATAATGAAGCAGTGAATATCCTTGTACCTATATATTTGAACACATATATAAAAACTTCTATAGGATAGATCCATAGAAGTGAAGTTGCCTGGTCAAAGGTAAGGGTATATGCAGTTTAAATTTTATTAGAAAGTGATAAAATGCCTTTCCCAAATGTTTTTCCAATTTGAATTTCCACTGGCAAGGCAGGACAGAGCCCACTTCCCAGAGCCTTCACCAATATTCAGTATTTTTCTCTAGCTTTATTTTTAATTAATTCACAAGTTAAAAAAGAATATATATATTTTTCTAGATGTAAGTCCATAAAAGAAGTATGTCTTTTAAATATGTTTTGTATATTTTTGTCGTATTCTGTTACTTGCTTTTAAACTTTATTATATATTTTGGCAAACATTTTAAATTGAAAAAAATTCTTTTTTGAGAAAGGTCTCACTCTGTCCCCCAGAGTGCAATTATAACTCACTGCAGCCTCTAACTCCTGGGCTCAGGTGATGGTCTCACTCAGCCTCCCAAGTAGCTGGGACTACAGGTACATGCCACAACACCCAGGTCATTTTAAAAAAAAATTTAAGAAACAAGGTCTTGCTGTATTGCCAGAGTGACCTTGAAATCTTGGCCTCAAGCAATCCTCGTACCTCAGCTCCCTGAGTTGTTGGGATTACAGGCATGAGCCACTGAGCTTGGCAAGCATTTTACATTTTTACAACGTCAAATCTGTTCATCTTTTCCCTTGTGAATTTTAGATTTTCTTGTTTGCTTCCTAAGCTTCCTAAGACCTTCTCTACCCCAAGTTTACCAATTAGCATATTTTTGGTTGCAATTCATGGAGAACTTCATCTCAGTTACTTCAGACAATAAGGAAAAGGCATTACCTCATTGTCCAAGTTAGGGCAGCTCTAGGTTTGGTTAATTTGGTGTCTCGACGATATTATCAACAACCCTAGCCTTTTCTGTCCTTCTCTTCATCTTCAGCAAGTTGACTTGGGGTTAGCTCTACTTATGGAAGCTAACCAAGTGGCTGCTCCAGTTGAAGGCATGCTGGTGAGACACACAATATGCAGCGTAGTGTCTCACATTGAGAGCCTTCTCCAATCTCTCTCCTGCCCTGCAGCAGATTTCCCCTGATATTTCATTGACTAGAATTATTTTGCATGATAATGCCTAAACCATTCATTGGCAAGAATGAAATTGCTGCAAATAGCTGCACTAATCAGTTTACCTCAAAAACACATGGAAAATGATTGAGCAATTGAACAAAATTGGTGTTCTGCCAACAAAGAAAAATGATCCTTTAAGGGCAATGAATAGTGTCTGACAGACCAAAATTATAAAGACTTCCTTTTATATATCCTTATGGTATATATTATGTATGTATTTGTGTATGTGTATACATATGGATTTGTGAGTATATATGTGTGTGTCAAAGGGCATGTGTGTATATTATTTCTAGCCTTTTCTATCTAGAGTTTATATCTGTGTCTCAGGTGAGACTGGGCTCCAACTCCACTCTTTCTCCCAAAAGAGCAGCCTAGTATCCAAATACCATCATTTATTTCCCTATTGATTTAAAATACTAACTTTATCCTATACCAGCTGCACATATTTATTAATATATAGGTTTGCTTGAGGACTGTCTGTTCCTCATATGACATATTTGTCTAGTTCCGTACTGTTTCATTACCATATTTAATTATTAAATTATATGTCATAGCACAAGTGCCTCCTCGTTGTTCTTTTCTAGAATGTTTTTGGATACCCCATAGATTTTATCTTCTACATGAACCTTAGAATTAGCTTGTCACCTTCTATTTTTAAAACCCTGTTACCATCTTTATTGTGATTGTGTTGTACTGTTACATTAATTTTGAAAGAAATTTGATCCTCATAAAAATTGGGTTTCCTCTTCCAGGAATATAGTTTGTTTTCCTATGTTTAGGTCTTCTTGTATGTCTTCCAGTAAAAGTTTATATCAATTGACTCTAGTCTTGAAGTTCCCACAAATTACCTCCAACTGTGACAGACATCTCCTTTATGTGTTTTAGGGCCTAGTTTCCTCCAGTTCTATTGTTCTATGGATGTTACTCTGTTTTATACCTTCTGCAGTATATCTTGTTCTCTTGATTTTATTCTTCTTGTTTTCCTACATTATGCACTTATCCATAAAGATAGTTATCAATATATGTATATAGATATGAATGTGATGGCAATGAATGTGGATAAAGACAGACATATATTTTTTCTGTAACTATGGGATTTTAGGTGAAAGATAAGATTGATACCTGTGCTCAATATGCCTTCTTGATCTAATGGCATTTCTTTATATCAATTGATGAATTGATTGTCTAGTAATGTTCAAGATACTAGATGTTATTAGATACTAAATTGATGTTTATTGCCTACATAGATATTGAGGCCTTTCTCAGTTCCTCCCCAAGGTGCTTATATAAAATATATTGTGGAAGATAAGCCAATAATACACACAAAGTTATACATTTGTTCTGCTGCTGCACACACCTTGACCTACAGGTGAACTGGATCAATGGTAACAGGCAGATAAAATATACCAAAGAGCTCTTTTTTTTTGTTATAGCTGAAAGCACTGACAGATGCTACCAAATTGTCAAATGAAAATTCAGAAATAAACCAGCTGACCAGAAAATCTTTACAAGATTATTATTGGCAAATAAGGTAGGTTTTGAGCCATTCATGTTCATCAAGCATTCATTAAGTAACTTCTTTAGACAAAGTACTGCACTTGCTATGGAAGATAAAGAAAAGTACACAATCCTTACTTTTTAGGCGATTACAGAAATGGTTTCAATCTTTTTTAAGACCCACGTTTGTGTAAAAATATTTCACAGGGGTGCCATGTGAAAATAGTTCTAGTTTTAACATCCATTGATTTGTTTTAAAAAGTTGAAGAACTATGAGTTCATGAGTACTTTGAAATGGACTTGGATTATATTGATCTGAAGTGTTAGTATATATTTGAGAATTAGTGCACATTTACACATGTGCAAGATATATTATTATTTCAGTCTAAAGACAATATTTCACAAGTAGTGAATTTAAGGACCCCTGTAAAAAGCATGGTCTACAAGTTGGGAGCCATTGGCTTATAGACTGGAAAGCGAAGTTATGAAAGTATGAAATAACTGGGAAAGTAATTCCAAGACAAAACATATTCATGTGTCACAGAATCTCTAAAAGCACGAAAATTCACTGGAAGGTATTCATAATCAGAAGACAGGCTTCATTCAGACTTCTGACATGAATTTATACAACTTATTTAGCCTAAAATCTATCTCAGATTTAGAATTTAACTTAAAGTAGTCCCAGATTGGCATTGGCACCAAACAACTGGCAAAGCAAATACATATTTTTTTCTGAAAGAGCACAATTTTAATCCTAGCTCAGAGATTATTCAAAGATATAACATTTTAAGGAACATGAGCTTACAGTTTACAACCTCTTCTATCACACACACACAAAGACAGCATGAATAAGAGCCAGCAGAAATAATAGAAGGCTCATACAAGCAAAAGCTTAAGAAAATAGAATTATCAAATATAGAAAATAATATAACTTTTTAAAATATGATTTAAAAATAAAAGACAAGCTTGAAAATATGATCTACAAACAAGATATAGTAAATAATTGAGTACTTCTTGAGCTATTTTTATATAAGAAGAACCAAAGAGAATTTATAGAATTGAAAAATATAAAATGAAAATTAAAAAATTCAATGGAAGGAGTTTCTAGGAAGATGGAAGAAGAAGAAGCACTAGGAATTAATCTGCCCACCCAGACAACAGTTGTACTAGCAGAGAACCTGTCTGATGTAACTGCAGTTGTCCCTCAGTATCTGCAAGGGATTGGTTCCAGAACCTCCTACACATACCAAAATTCATGGATGTTCAAGTCCCTTGTATAAAATGACATAGTATTTGCATATAACTTATACACATCCTCTCATATACTTTAAATCACTTCTAGATTATTTATAATACCCACTACAATGTAAATGCTATGTACATAGTTGTTCTACTGTATTTGTTTATTCACATTATTTTTTACTCTTGTATTGTTATTTTTATTGGCTTTTTAAAAAATGTTTTAAATCTGAGATTGGTTAATCTATAGATGCAGAACTCATGGATATGAAAAGCCTATATTTCGGAACTCTGGAGTCTACTGAAGGCTTGCAGCATCCAGAGGAAGGCTTGGGTGGTAAATTGGGGTTAATTTTGGTCAATGTCAGCTCTTAGCACAGTAGCAGCTATCCCCCCACCCCTGCCCCTCAGCCCCATGGCAGGCAGCTGTGTACGTGTTCCTGGAGTAATCCACACACATTTTTCAGGAGCCCAAGGTAAGCAAAAAGGACCTTATCCTACAAATATTGAGGACCTGTGCTCTGATCACTGCTTACTTCTAACCACAGAGGTGAAATGAGAGGGGGACCATTATTGTTGTACTTTTCCCCATTGTTGCAAGCCCCTCTATCTCTGGATAAAGTGACTTCCAGAGGATTTAAAAGGCTGGTGCCCCTTCCCCTCCCCTTCATTGTTTCTTTTTCTTCTTTTGGGAGCCAGATATTAAAGACTACGACATTTAAAAGCAACTGCATATACAGGGAAAATTAGAAAGTGACCACACATACCCAGGGAAAGGCATCAACTCAGAAAAGACTGGAGAGGACCTTATGTTTATACCTCAGCCTGATCCTGGGCACAGAGACAGCTGACAATGATTTTTTTTTTTTTTTTTTGAGACAGAGTCTTGCTCTGTCACCCAGGCTAGAGTGCAGTGACACAATCTTGGCTCACTGCGACCTCCACTTCCCGGGTTCAAGCAATTCTCCTGCCTCAGCCTCCTGAGTAGCTGGGACTACAGGTGTGTGCCACCACGCCTGGCTAATCTTTGTATTTTTAGTAGAGATGGGGGTTCACCATATTAGCCAGGCTGGTCTCGAACTCCTGACCTCAGGTGATCCACCTGCCTTGGCCTCCCAAATTCCTGGGATTACAGGTGTGAGCCACCACACCTGGCCATGATTTAAAAAAAATAATAATAATAACAATAACAAAAAACAGCAAGCCCTGGGAAAGGAGGACAATGTGATTTCTAGAGTTACCACATTATTAGATTCAAATGTCCAGTTTTCAACAACAAAAAAACACAAAGGTGTACAAAGAAACAGGAAAGTATGGCCAACTCAAAGGAAAAGAATAAATCAACAGAAACTATGCCAAAAAAAAAAAAACCTACTAGATAAAGACCTACTCAATGGCAGATCTACCAGATAAAGACTTGAAAACAACTGTCATAAAGATGCTCAAAGAACTAAAGAAAGATGTCAAGAAAGTCAAGAAAACCGTACGTTAAACCACGCATAGACAAAATAGGCCGGGCGTGTTGGCTCCAAGCCTGTAATCCCAGAACTTTGAGAGGCTGAGGTGAGCAGATTTCTTGAGGCCAGGAGTTCAAGACCAGCCTAGTTAACATGGTGAAACCCCAACTGTACTAAAAATACAAAAATTAGCCAAGTGTCATGGTGTGCACCTGTAGTCCCAGCTACTCTGGAGGCTAAGGTGGGAGAATTGCTTGAACCTGGGAGGCAGAGCTTGCAGTGAGCTGAGATTGTGCCACTGCATTCCAGCCTGGGTGACAGAGTGAGACTCTGTCTCAGTAAATTAATTAATTAATTAATTAATTAAACCACATATAAACAAAATGGAAGTAACAATAAAGAGATAGAAAATTGAAAAAGAGAATGAAGCTGAAAAGTATAACTGAAATGAAAAAGTCACTAGAGAGATTCAAAGGCAGATTACAGCAGGCAGAAGAAAGAATTAGTGATCTTGTAGATAGGACAATGTAAATCATTGAATTTGAGCAACAGAAAGAAAAAAATGTTGAAGAAACACAAACAGAGCCTAAGAGACCTGTGGAACACCATTAAGTGGACCAACATATTCAGTGGAGGAGATTCAAAAGGAGAAGATAGAGAGAAAGAAAAGAAATTAGGATAAAGGGTAAGAGGAATGAAATAACAAAGAGATACACAGAAATTAATAATAAAACCATAATAGAGAAAATCAATACACTCAAAAGTTGGATAAAAATTGATAAACTCTGGGAAAGCTGATCAAGTGGAAAAAGTGAAACAGCACAAATATACAATGTCAGGAAAGGAAAAGGAACATTACTATAGATGCTGTATATTTTAAATAACTTTATGCTAAAGAATGTAAACATTTATATGGAAAAGACAAATCTACACAAAATACAACTAATCAAACATATTCAAGAAGTGAAAGACAAGAAAAAAAAACCTTAAGTAATTCAATAATTGTTAAAGAAATCAAACCATTAATTTGAAACCTTTCTGCAAAGAAAACTCCAGGCTCAGATGACTAGAGTACTTTCTAGAACATTTAAAGCAGTGGGTCTCAAAGTATGGTCCCCAGACCAGCATCATCACCTTCACCTGGGAGTTTGTTAGAAATGCACATTATCAGGTCTACCACAGACCACTGAATCAGGAACTCTACAGGTAGGGCCTGGTAATCTGTGTTTAGCAAGCCCTCCAGGTGATTCTGATGCACAAAAAAGTTTCACAACCTCTTATTTAACAATAACTACTATTCTTCACAAACTCTTTCAAATAAAAGAAAAAGAGGCTACATTTTCAGCTCGTTTAATGAGGTTACAGTATCCTTGAAATTAAAACCTGGCAACCGTATCAAAATATTGCAACTGAATTTCACTCATGAGCATAGATACTAATGTACTAAACAGAATTTTATCAAATAATACATTATAACCAAATTTGGTTATTCCATACATTATAACCAAATTTGGATTATTCCAATTTGGAATAATCCAAGGAATGCAAGGATGGTTCAACATTATAAATTAATTAGTGTAACTTAACATACTAATACAATGGGTTGATTAGTGTAATTTAACATACTAATATAATGTGTTTGCAAAGTTATGAAACACAGAAGAAACTTTTTTAAAACAGTATGTTACTTCAATATTCTAAAAATATGATTATTAGCCTATTAGGCAAAGTACCTCTAAATTTGAAGCAATATTCTAATTGTTAACCTGAAAAAAGTGTAATAAATACATTATACAATTTCCAGAAAATCTGGAAATATACGGAGAATAGTGTATTTATTTTATTATTTTCTGATTAATAATTTGATCCATTGCTTTCAGTTTAGAGGTACTTCATTCAAATAGGTGTCAGGAGGTTGAAGAAAAATTGAGCATGTGAAGACCCAGAACACTTAAGCAGTTTTCTTAAGTAAGTTGGAGAACCACAGTTAACACTGGGCTTGTCTGACTCCAAGTATCTTGCTATCCTTTCTACTGCATCACACTTCTTATGGCATTTACTCAAAATGACCACACTCCTTTAAGTATTCTTGTTTCACACTTCAGCTATGTGAGTGGATTGGGAGGTAATGGAGGCTTACAAAAAATGTTGGTAACATTTACAATATACACCTGTTATCCTGAAGTACCCTGAACCTTGAAATCACATGGGGAAACAGACATTGAATGACTTATTACAAGTGTGATGAATATTTAAAAGGAAAAGCATGAAGAGATATAAGAAAATTTAATTTTGTTGTGGGGGTTTTCAAGCAAGGCTCTACTGAGGAAGTGATATAAACTGAGTTTTGAAATACATATTTTCTTTTTTTCTTTTTTTCGAGACAAGGTCTCCCTCTGTTGCCTGGCCTGGAGCTCAGTGGCACAATCACGGCTCACTGCAGTCTCAACCTTCTAGTCTCAAGTGGTCCTCCCACCTCAGTCTCCTGAGTAGCTGGGACTACAAGTGTGCACCATCATGCCTGGCTAGTTTTTGTAACTTTTGTAGAGACAGGGTTTCACCATGTTGCCCAGGCTGGTCTTCAACTTCTGGGGTCAAGTGATCCACCCCACCTTGGCCTCTAAAATGCTGAGATTATAGGCATGCACCACCATGCTCGGCCTTGAAATGCATATTTTCTATCTTCATGCACTTTAACTAAGTAAGAATCCCTCCCCAGCACTTTCTTATAGTGACTCAAACTCTATGGTGCTAGGCTACCACCATCCTTTCCCATCAAGAACTCTTGAGATTTTGGCATCCTGAATCTAAGCCAATCCCTCACCAGTGGCTTTGGAACCATCCAAATAGAACTTAGGTGGCAAAATAAAAGTTGTGGGAGCATCATACTGCACCAAAGTATTGGAAGGGACATGCAGCAGCTGGTTTGCATCTTCTTTTTTGTAAATAGTGAAGTGCCAACCAGAAATTAACTAAATCCTGAATAGATAGCAAGCACAATTATCAAAACGTAGGGGCTTTCCACTCCCTTTCTTTTATTGCTCCTTTCTTCCACCATTGCTCTTCTCTCTTTGGTACTTCAGAATCTTGTAGCGTTCTGGCAGGGCTCAGTGGCTCACGCTTATAACCCCAGTGCTTTAGGAGGCTGAGGCAGGCAGATCACTTGAGGTCAGAAGTTTGAGACCAGGGTGCCCAACATGGTAAAACCCCATCTCTACTAAAATATAACAATTAGCCAGGCATGGTGGCATATGCCTATGGTCCCAGCTACTTGGGAGACTGAGACAGGAGAATCACTTGAACCCAGGAGATGGAGGTTGCAGTGAGCTGAGATCGTGCCATAGCACACCAGCCTGGGCAACAGAGTGAGACTCTCTCAAAAAAGAAAAAAAAAAATCTCGTAGAATTCTAGCTAGGCTATTTCCTTTCTCAGAAGCATTTGCATTTTAGCAGGGCACTTTTGAATAGTGAAAAGCCATTAAGTCATAAAGGAACAAATTTCTAATGGAATTGCAGTGGGTAATATAAAATATAGTAAGATGGGGTTCAGATGTGTATAAAATGAAAAGAATAAGGTGGGGAGGGAGTTCAGAAGAGTTATTGCAATACATTCTTCCATGCCACTTTTGAAGGCTTTTAGTTCTAATCCACTGACAAATTTTTGCTCTGCCATTTTTGTTGTAGTAATACAAAACAGATGTATGACTTAGAAAGGGGAAAGGACCTCTCCCTACTACACAGTATATTACGAACTTGGAAACAGATTAAATCTCTTCGACATGGGCAAGGGTTTACAAGCACCCCAATAAAGTTACAGGTTCAGAGGTAAGTGGCTGCTCTATTTGCTCTTATTGGTCTCCTGAGGAACTGCTCATGAATAACTGGAAATTCACAGTGACTAGGAAGACTTCCAGAAGCTAGGCAACTATTCCATGTGGTCAACAAAGAATTTGTATCTTAAATACATAAACATATATATATATGCATATATATGTTGAATATATAAAGTGGAATTCTTACAACTTAAGAAAACCCAATTAAACATGGGGAAATGATTTGAACAGACACTTCACTCAAGAATGTGTATGGATGGGAAATGAACACATGAAAAGATGCTCAATATTGTCATGTCATTCTCTATTGATTTGTCAATAGAGAAATGCAAATTAAAACCAGAAAGAAACAGTGCTACACACCTATTAGAATGGCTAAAATCCAAAACTAAAGGAAAGAAAAGACAAGACATTAACAAATGCTGGAAAGGATGCTGAGCAATAGAAACTTATTCATTGCTGATGGGAATGCAAAATGGTACAGCCACTTTGGAAACAGTTTGGCACATTCTTATAAAGTTAAATGTGGAGCCAGCAATCATACTTTAGATGAAATGCATTTTAGATAATTTGATAAAATCATAAAACCATGTCTTATGGAGGAAATAATTCAAACCCAAACACTTAAGCTGTTTGTGAACTCACAGGGAAATAACTAATTTTCTCCCCACAACCCATTGTCCTGGGTCTTTTGGTTTTCAAAAGTATGAAAGGTTAGTATAATTTCAGGCAAATAAGAAAAATGTTTATTTTGTTGATTTTTTTTCCTGCTGCAGTAGTTTTTTTTTTATTTTATTTTAACAAAAGTGCTCTGGACGGTTTCTAAACCTAAACCCAGCATTGAACTTTATCTTAGACTCCTAAATTAATGTAAATGTAATGACTTGCTTCTAATCCTTTAAACCAACCTGACACACCCATGCATCATGAATCCCTGAGCAACAAAGAGGAGACACAGATGTCGTAGGGTTACCCAGAACAATGGCTCTGGACCCATATTACCTGCTCACCACTAACTCTTGTTGCCACTATTCTGAACTCCAGTCCCACCTGAGGCCCTTTGCGTTTGTTCTTCCTGACATTCAACTTTTCCAGCTGACTTTGGCTTCAATTCGTCTCTCCAGACTGCCTCTCAGCTAAATACCACACTGTCAGTCACCAGGCTGGCCCCAGCTGGGGTAGCCCCAGCGACCCTAAATTGGGGCATTTAGTTTAAGCAGTTAAAAATATCATTCTGATCAATTGGAGAAGCCATCTGTTTGAAGATGTTCCTAGGAACTGTTTCCTGGCCAACTTTACCACTATTGACCTCACAACATACCTGGTCCTTGTGAGCCCTAACTGAATAAACCTGTAGCTAGGCTTCCTGGAAAGATAGTACTCATGATAAGAAGGCCTGGTACCTAGACACTGAGCTCAGGTTATCATTTTGTCATGTATTTGGTTTGGGGCATGTTGAAGTTGATATGCCTTTGAGATATCTCTAAATAAGGTAATTGAGTGGGCAGCTACGTGCATGGTCTGTGACACAGTAAATAAGCATAATTGAAGCCATGGGTGTGCATGAAACTGCCTAGGGAGAAGGCAGAGAATAAGATGAGGAGAGACCCCAAGCACTGAGTCTTGAGAAATTGCTTTGAATGGCATGGTAGAGGAGGAGAAACCAGAGGAGGGACAGAGAAGCACCCGTTAGAGTATTTTGCCCCAGAGGCAAGGAAACAGGAGTATTTTAAGTAGAAGGAAGTGGTTAGCAGTTATTATCAGTTAAGTTCACTACTAAAAATGTTCACTGGATTTCCTGACATGGAGGTTATTGATAATCTCAGCTAGAGCAAGTTTTATAAAGTTACAGCGGCAGAAATGAGGTAACAGGAAGTTGAGGAGATAGCCCTGTCTTCTCGTTCAGGTGGCAAACTCTCCTTGTTAACTGTTAGCAACACTGCATTCAGCTTAGAGAGACTGGGTGGGTCAGTCGCTATAGATGATAGATTGTATTTTCTTCTGCCCCTGAACCCAAACTACAGCACTGGCAAATAACACAGAGAATCCAGATTTCTTATATTGTCTTCACTTGTGCTCTCTGTTTGGCACTGCCTACCTGGAGAAGATTCAGATAACTGCCAAAGAAACTGAAAATGAGAAAGAAAGTGCAAGCTATGCAAGCAGGAAATGCAACAACATTTGATAAAATAGCATCAGGACCTTCATCATTTCCCAGAGTCATTTGGCTCAGAATAGAAAGGAGGAAGCTATAGACCCTGCTTCAATAGTTTCCCTCAGAAGAAAATCTGGGTATAACACCTATTATCTAAGTTACTCGTAACACTTATTCCCCAAATTATTATAGATTGAAATCAGTTAGGAATTTCTAAAAATGACTGTTCTAATTTAATTAGTATGGGGTATGGTCTGGACATCATGAGTTTTAAAATGCTTCCCTGGTGATTTTAATATGTAACAAAGGTTAAAAGTCATTGTATTAAAGAACAGCAAGTTTACTGATGTCATATTGATTGCTCTGAATCCGAAGAAAATAATAATAATATTTATTAAGTGTTTGTTTTACTCCAAGTCCTGGGCTGAGCACTTTACTTAAATTAGTGCATTTAATCCTCACAACAACCTAATTTTCAGATGAGAAAAGTGAGGCATAGAGTTCTTAAGTAATTTACCCAGATTCTGCAGTGCCATTAATGGGGTTGGGTTTTCAGCCCAGGATACTACCATATAGATAATATCTGCACTTAGTCCCCTATATTCTATTTCAGAAGGCAAAAAGCATATAATAGCTTTTAAACAGCTCTCTTGAGATATAATTCACATACCATATGGTTCACCCATTCAAAGTCTCCAGTTCAGTGGTTTTTAATAAATTCCCAGAATTGTGCAACAATCACCGCAATTTAATCTTAGGATGTTTTTGTCACCCCCTAAAGAAACCATCTTCCCATTAGCAGTCACTCCTCACATGTGCAGACATAGGCTTTTCTTTCTTTTGGGTATATGAATGGAATGGCTGGGTCATATGGTAACTCTGTAGTTAACATTTTTGAGGAACTGCCAGACTGTTTTCCAAAACAGCTGCACCATTTTACATTCCCAACAGAGCATGTAATATTTTACCAAAGGATTTCCTTCTTAAATAATTAAAATGGAAAACAAAACCTTATACTGAAAACAAGAAATTTTTACACTATCAGAAAAACTTGACTCCTACATCAATAATTTTCTGACACTGTTCAGATAACTGAGATTTTATTGAACTACTAATAAAAGAGGAATAATAGTACTTACTTCATAGGGTTGTGATAATTAAATCAGTCAATACGTGTAAAGTACTTACACTATTGCCTGGCACATACTTAGTAAGTACTATATAAGGATTAGCTAGTAGTAGTAGTAATAGTAGTAGTAGTAGCAGCAGCAGTGGCAATAGTGCTAATGCCATGAATTGTTTACTGTTTATGCATAAACACCAACTATGATTTACTACTTAATATCACCATGATCACCTGCCCTTATACCTGCTCAGGTTCTCACAGCTTAAAAAATATGAGAGAAAGAAAAATGAGAGGAAACAGGGTATGTGTCCTTGAATATTTATCTCCCCATTCCCCTGTTACTTATTCTCACCAGAGGAAAGGTTTCTTGATGCCCTTAGAAAGGGCTGTAAACACTAATGGTAAATTTACTGAGTAGGGAGAAATATCTGAAAGCCGAGAACAAGCTTATAAAGTTTTTTAAATATTTATCAAATTGGTAATTTCCTTAGAATGTAAAATTACTTGTAAGAGATTGGTTTTGTGTGTGTGTGTGTGTGTTGGCAAAAACTCGAACAACTCTCAAATACCTCCATTATTTCTGCTTTCAATAATTCTGTTTATTATTAATTAGGATTAAAATGAATAAATGTGATGAACAAGAGCAAATCTCAGAAATGTCTGAAACTGAGAAGAAAAATGAAGGAAAAGAACTTAAGAATGGGAAAAAACAGGAGGTATTTATATTGCAAAATAACATTAAACTCAACTAGTTTATAATATTTTATTTTTTGATAGAATGTGAAATCTTGGTATTTCTAAAAGTTATCCAACAAACTGACAAATACAAGAAATAAATGAATTTTAAGAATAAATGTCCTACACAGGGATGTACATGGCAAATCATATATTTATTTTTTGATTTCTAGAGCCTCTCATATCTAGCTTCAGACGAAACAGAAATTGAAAGAATAAAGCCAATTACCTTGAGGCCACAACTTTCTTTCACTGCAGAATTAACAAGCTTATCCAAGTGTTCATTGTAAGCATGTTTAAATAATTATTTCTTTATTATATATTGTCTATTAATTGGATTGTTTTTAATAGTAAAGTGGGATTTCTTGGGTGAGTACCATATGCCAGGCACTCTTAAGTTTTTAAAAACATATTTTCATATTTAATTGTCACCATAACTCTATAGAGTTCCATATTATCCTCATCTTAAAGAAGGAATGTAGCTTATGGGAAGTTAAATTGCCCAGGTTCACACATCTAATACATGCCTGAGGTGGGACATAAACCAGTTTGGTGTTCTATAGAAACTGTGATATCTTCACTGCTAGTCTTCATCTATTGATAATTTGCAGGGTTTTTTTGTTTTGTTTTGCTATGTTAGTAATTTTCATTCAGGTATAAATAGGTGAGATATAAAGGCACTGTAAAAAGTAATATACCATTGTCTTTGCTTGTTAAAGGAACTCTGGCTCTCATAAAAACTATTTCACATCAAGAGGGCCCCCTAAACAATTTTCTTCTTTGACATTACAAACTTCTTTACTTCACAGTTGTGATTTCTTCCTTGAGCTGTAATGTTTTCTCTCTATGCCTAGAACATTATGCAAAAACAGACATCATAGGTAACCCCATTTCTCCATCTACTAGGCCTATGGATCCCATCTCCCTTAAAGAGGATATGGCAACTTAGAGTACTAGGTCTAATTTTTCAACATCTCTATCCCATGGCACACTTGGTACCAGTCCATCATTGAGTATTGGGAATGTGCATCATTTAGCAGTGTTGGAAAATACTGGGTAATCAATAAATGTTTATATATATTAAATGAATGAATGGATGCTTACATTAACAACCAAAAGAGCAGCAGACACAAAGTCACAATTATCACCACCCACTTTCTGACCAGAGAAGTGCAGCAGTGGAGAAATCCTTTATTTGTTCTGTACCTTCTTCCAAAAAGGGCCTGAGATACTTTATTATGTAGGACACCCATATAAAAAGACTATCTAAACAAGGGGAAGAATACAGGAGCCATAAAATGAAAGTTGGAGGGAGAGAGAAGAAAGAGGAAGAAGAAGATATTTGTGCTGGAAAACCTAGACTAAAACTTAGTGGAAGTCAAGGCAAAAGGATGTATGGTGTTTTATATCTTTGCAAAGCCATTGCCATCCGATAGCATTGCTGTCATCTATTTAACACACCCAGTAGAATAAAAACTCATTCTCCAGAAAAGAATAATATGTCGATATAGAGGATAGAAGTGAAAAGAATACAGAGATTAGAGAAAAATTAAAAAGAGTTTACAGGTGAAGAGAAAGGCAAGATTTCCTGAAGATAATTATAACCCTGAATAAACAAATTTTTAAAATCAATTCAACAAACTTTTAAAATCAAATTCAAATTTTTAAAATCAATACTTTTAGAGGGCAACAGAAAGGGTAACTTTTACTTAGATATTTCTTGAAAGGTAATTGGGAATATGGTCAAAAGAGGCCAACAGGGAGATAAGAATAGGTAATCTTTTGTCCCCTAACTCTTTGAGAAGGTTACAGAGATGGACAGATAAGGCAGGGACATACTGGGCCCACAGGGTGATTAGATTGGGGAGCAGAAGGGGATTTTATGTTTCAACTTAGGGTTTATCTTCCACCCAGCCTTCTCCCTTCTGAGAAAGAGGGTCAAGTCTTAAACATCATTAGATCAGTTCTCTTGCCGCTAGGAAAATATTCAATAAACGTTGGTTGAGTGAATTAAACAACGAATGAAAGACTCTAGGAGTTTTATATCAGTCAAGGGATCAACTTATGCCTCAACAAGTGTTTCCCCCAGGGAAGTAACCTGGCTTGCTCCTTTGATCTTTGGGTTCAGAGATAGGGTGGCTTCCCCACTGTCCTGGAGAAAAGGGGTACACAGCCTAAAGCTTAAGGTGATTTACAAAGACCTTTAAGAGGACACAGCAAGCCTGTTGCCTTAGAGCCACATCTTTGAAGTTATTGACAACATGGTGTGTGGAGGGTTGTGTGTTTGTGTACATAGTCTATGTGTGTGTCTTTTTAAAGTTAGAAAATATTTTTAAATTCTTGATTCAACCTCCCCTCCCCCTTCCCAAGCCCCTCAGTTTTTTCCTCTCATAAGACATCTGGTAGATATGTGCTGTAATCTCTTTAAATTGTAATTTAGTAAAATAAGAGCTGAATGATTTATAGGACCTTGATTTTAGTTCTTCTATTTTTGAATACATATTTTGAGTACATCTCTTTCATTAAAAACATTTGACTGGGAAGAAGAAACTTTTATCCACATGTAGACAAGTGTTATTTGATGTAAAGATAACATTTGTCCTCTGAAATTATCTTCTGTTTAACATGCTTATATACATTTTGAAAGAACAATATGTTATGTCTATTGTACTTTTTAAGGGTGATTTAAAGGTTTGTTTAATTTTTAGGCATGAACAAAAAAGAAGAGCCAAAATTCAGAAGCTCAAATACTTTATTAAAATATTTTACAACAATAAACAGGTTTCTTGTACTTCAGTATCTCCCCTACAGTTTGATTTTAAAGTCATGTTTCAGCAAATTTTCAATATTCAGTTAATATATTGGCCTGAAGTGATTTCTTTGGAGGTATGCCATTGTCATTTACTTTTGTATCTTATTTTATGCCATACATAATTTAAAATTTTTTGTTAGCTACAGTTATATGTGATAAGTAATTTCTTTGATGTTAAGAGATGGACTGATCTTTATGTGTAGATGATAAGATATTTATAAATGTATAATTCACCACTAGTCTTTTATGCTGTAAGTACAAAGTTATTTGATTTGTAGTGTTCCAAATACTCGTCTCCTGCTAAAATTTCTGCACCCCTGGATGTGCAGCACTACTATTCATTGCAATGAGGTGGAAAAGTGCTGTTTACAGGATAATGAGTAGCATAGCTATTTTAAGTGTTGAATGATTTCTATAATACGAACTTCCACATCCCTGACTTGGTGGCTTCAGTCTCTTGCTGTATTTGTTCTTCCTCCTTTTTTGGATTTTTAGATCCCTCTAAGAATCAGATGAAAGAACATACACACAAAAGACCCCCAGTCTCTGTGCAAAGATCCCACTGTAAGAACCCCCACACTAATGGAAGAAGAAAATAGGATGATGGAGAAAAATGAGAGACAACAAAGGAGTCTAGACAAGAAGTCCTAGTGGCTAAAAATGGGGTTAAACTTAAAGCTAGACTTGAAAAAAAAATTAGGAGGGAATAAAGATTTGTGTGTAAGAAGGGAGGTGCTTGAGGAGTAGGGAGAGAATTGTAGTTACAAATATAAATCACAATTATTTTTATAATGTCGAGAATAATTTTATTCTCTCCTGATAGATGTTCTATTCATTATTCATGTATTCAGGTTTCCACTCTCTTACAATGTCCCTCTGTTGAAATTCCTACATTAAAAATATGCCTACTTTCCACACTGAATTCCTAATACAAAAAAAAAAAGAACTATACTTTCCTACTGTTGTCCCTAAAGTAAATTGTGATATAATAATCCAATCATTTGAAGTTTAAAATCTGCCTCCCCAAATAGGTAAATGTGTATTTTGAGTCCTTTATCATCCTATCACTTAGCATATGAGCCTAACAAACTAAGAGGCAGGGAGGGAGAGGAATCTAGTTAAGAGATAAATTCACCGTTAGCAAATGCAAAAATTGCAAAATAAATCGATATGCCCTAGCCTAACAGACTTTAACCTACATTTTTAATTCTTTTTTTTTTTCTAAGATGAAGTCTCACCCTGTTGCCCAGGCTGGAGTGCAGTGGCGCGATCCCAGCCACCACAACCTCCACCTCCTGGGTTCAAGCAATTCTCCTTCCTCAGCCTGCCAAGTAGCTGGGATACAGATGCCCACCACCATGCCCAGCTAATTTTTGTATCTTTAGTAGAGAGAGGATTTCACCACGTTGGCCAGGCTGGTCTCAAACTCCTGACCTCAAGTGATCTGCCTGCCTCAGCCTCCCAAAGTGCTGGGATTGCAGGCATGAACCAACATGCCCCGCATGTTATTCATTCATCCTTATTCATTCATCACTTCAGCCAAACTGAGCTGCTTGTCTTTTCCCACACGTGCTTGTAATTTCCTACCTCTAAGCTTTTGTACATGTTAGCTGCTCCGTTTAAAAACGCCCATTTTCATTCTGACCACTTTTAAGATGCTCAATCTCATCTGCATCATGGTGTTGACAGTTGTCAGGGGACAAGACTGGCTCCTAGGAACCCTCAACTGATAAAATTCTCTGTCTCAGTACACTTCCCTTGCTGTCCAGGGGCTGGCCTCCAGCCTGTAGTCCAAGAACCTGGGTTTGACAGTCCACTGAGAATCCATCCTACATACCCTAAGCAAATTCACAAGGCTGAAGTGTAAATGCCAACTCAACATTTGAATATATTTATCCGTTCATGTTCTCTGAAAGTTAACCCATTTACTGATTTACAATAAGAAAGTTATTTCACAGAGCTACAACTCCTACAAACCTTTCTGCAGTAGGGATGCCTTTGTCAAAGGGACCAGTGTGGTGTCTTAAATTCTCTCTTACAAGGAAGTAAAACCAGATAACTAGAAACAATATGTGCCTCTTTGACTTTCCTTTTTCTTTGCTTTCTTGGCTAATAAGTCATCACTTTGATTGGCACATTCTTTCTTATCTTTCAAGGAGCAATTTTCCCCTCTCATTTCCTTCTTAGAGCTCATATCACTGTTTTCCCAAGCACTGACAACACAGTATAGGTCAAAATAAGATTTTTTATTGAAAAAAGTTTGCTTAGACTGGGTGCAGTGGCTCACACCTGTAATCCTAGCACTTTGGGAGGCCAAGGCAGGCAGATCACCTGAGGTCAGGAGTTCGAGTTCAGCCCGGCCAAAATGATGAAATCCCGTCTCTACTAAAAATACAAAAATTAGCCAGGTGTGGTGGTGGGCACCTGTAATCCCTGGTACTTGGGAGGCTGAGGCAGGAGAATTGCTTGAACCCAGGAGGCGGAGGTTGCAGTGAGCAGTGATTGCACCACTACAATCCAGCCTGGGCAACAGAGCAAGACTCAACCTCAAAAAAAAAAAAAAAGAAAGAAAGAAAAAAGTTATAGTTATGGCAGTAAACTTACATGGAATTGTAGTAAAAAACATACCATATAGAATTAGAAGACCTGGGTTTCATGCCCAGTGAACCTCTATGGGACTGTCTACTCAGCACCCCCTTTTCCTTTCTTCTGGAGCTTTTCCTCCCTCACCACTCCCATAGCTTGTTTAACTCATCCTTGAATTTCATGACCAATCACTACCTTTTTCCTAAGCAATTCAACCTGAGTCTCAACCACTTATAATAAAAACAAACATATTTTCATATACAGCTTCCATTTCCTCACTTATAAAATGAGAATAATATTTATTTCCTATAATTTTTATCAGATTTACATGAGATAAAGAATTTTTAAAGTGCTACTCAAAATTGCTATGATATTATGTTATATGTACCTCATATATTTATTCTCAGAACTGTATTCATAATCCCTTGTATTCAATTCATTTTCTATGGAGCCAGTAAAAGGCATTACAATTTCAAGGACATGACTGGCTGCTTTTCTCATAATCATGTGGATGAAATGCTATAGAGCAATACTTATTTTATATTCTGGTATTTAAAAAAAATATATGTTGTTAAGGGTGCTTATTTTTTCCTTTTTCTGTGTTGTATTTTTAGTGATCTATCAGCCATTTCTTTTATATTTAGGTTTATGAAAAAAGTGAAAGGACAAGCTTACTGGCAAAACTATATTTACCTTTACCTAACTACACAGAGCTGAAAGGCAAAACCGTTTTGCAATATGTAGAGTTTAGCTCTGATAAGCTGGTCATGCCTGCCGATGGAGAAACAGGAAGCAGTGAGTTTATTAAAAATATTACATTCCCCCTATTTTCTTCCTGAGTACCATATTCCTAAGTGACCCTGGCTCACTCACATAAGTACAAAATCCTGTATTTACAATATTCTTTTTTGTTTGTTTGTTTGTTTGAGACAGAATCTCACCCAGGATGAAGTGCAGTGGCTCGATCTCAGCTCACTGCAACCTCCACCTCCCAGGTTCAAGCAATTCTCGTGCCTCCAGTAGCTGGGATTACAGATCCCTGCCACCACGCCCATCTAATTTTTGTATTTTTAGTAGAGACAGGGTTTCACCATTTTAACCAGGCTGGTCTCAAACTCCTGATCTCAGGTGATCCGCCCCCCTCAGCCTCCCAAAGTGCTGGGATTACAGGCGTGAGCCACTGCACCTGGCCCTGTGTTTATTCTGTTAAAAATGAATTAAATTATTCATTCAGATTTTAAACTAGATTGTTTAAAGTTTTGTCTTGGGTCAGATTTTTGGGAAATTTCAAATGAGCAGTTAGCACCCACGCTTTTTGTAGGCCATCCAAGGCAAGGACAGAATGCTGTCTGGAAAGCAAGCTCTGCTTTTGAGTGGGCTGGCTGCTCTGCCTCGACTTCTCCTTTAGTGAACCTACAGGTGCTCGCAGACATATGGGTTTGTCTTTGAACTGTATAGGGAAGGGAAGAAGAAAATGAGGGAGGGAGGAAAGAGGGAGGGACAGAGAAAAGGAGAGAAGAAAGAAGGGATGTTTCTGTTAGTTGTTTTTCAATTGATTTTACTCCTCTTATACGGTTAAATGTAAGTTAGTGCGTCTCTGAGATCACTGTCATTCCTCTCCTTCTCCCCATTATTCCTTTCTTTCACCTTCCTAGGGGTTTGGAAACTACTAGGACCTATTTGGTGAAAAGTAAGGAAGTATGAACAAGTGAGCAAGGAGGAGAGAGGGGGAAAAAATGGGCAGAGAATGAGGGAAGAATGGAGTTTGCTTCAAGTCCAGATGAAGCAGAAAAATAAGCTTATGGAGACCCGGGACAAAAGACTCAGGACTCAAAAAATTTAGGGAACGCTGTGCACTCAGCAAAAGTTTTAAGAAGTATTGTTAAACTCTTTGGAGATTAGATGCAGAAGACTTGGGAATGTAAGGAAAGAGGAGAAAGAACAGCTTGCTGGCCTCTTTTTCTGCTGCCAATGGTCCTTTCTTGCTGGAAGCCACTCCCACAGAGAATGGTTAAGAAGCCTCCAGGCATGAAAGGAAGAAAATCATGATATTCATCTCTACATATTCATCTCAATCTTTACCTTCTCTTTTGTAGTCCTTGAAGGATCTTAGAGAGGAGATGAGGGAGAGCACTAAGATAAGAGTGGAGTTAGGGCCGGGCGTGGTGGCTCACACCTGTAATCCTAGCACTTTGGGAGGCCCAGGCAGGTGGATCACCTCAGGTCAGGAGTTTGAGACCAGCCTGGCCAACATGGTAAAACCCCATCTCTACTAAAAAATACAAAAAATTAGCCAGGCGTGGTGGTTGACACCTGTAATCCCAGCTACTTGGGAGCCTGAGGCAGGAGAATCATTTGAACCCAGGAGGTGGAGGTTGCAGGGAGCTGAGATTGCCCCACTTTACTCCAGCCTGGGCATCAAGAGCGAAACTCTGTCTCAAAAAAAAAAAAAAAAAAAAAAAAAGAGTGGGGTTAGCACAGATCTTCCTTTGTGTTCCTAGAGTTCCACAAGTAAAACTCAGGAAGAAACCCACAATGTGCTTCAACTGCACTTAAAACAATTCATATGTTTTTAATGCCTTTTATAAACAGATGTGCCTTTTCTTCTTGAGGGAAATGGAACTGAAGAACTCTGTCTTTTGACATCAGGAAAACTTAGCTATTCTCTATCATGGAGCTTAGATGAAAATGGTCTTCCTCTGATACCTATGCCACAATCATTAAGATCTTCTTACCGCAGGTAATAAACTTTTATCTTTGAAAAATAATGCCAGGTCTCAGCAAAGCATCACACAAAACATATTATGTGTAAAAGAGAAAACTTGAGCAGCAATAGGAAGAGTTTAGTTTCTTTGAATGTTGATTTATCTTTTATTTAAATCACTCTACTAAGGCAGTATGTGTATTTATATGTAAGAGAATGTGTCCCTTCAATGCTTGGAATTATAGCCACACAGATGATGAGAGAGGCATTCCCAGAGTCCCTCGCTTGTAGGCAAAGGTCAAGACTCCCAGGGACTTTATTTCTGGGGCCTGTATATCTCCCAGTCATTCTGGATTAGCAAAGAATCATTTATGCATTATCATCATTCTGGGAGTTCCCAGAAGGGTTGGGGTTAATTTTCAGATTAATTATTTGTGGGATTACTAGAAATAAGTACAGTAAATTCTATGAAAATGATGATAATGCTGGCTTCCATAATATGCTATGTTTGAGGGAAATGGTAAATATAAAGGAAAAAGTTTATTTCATCATTTAAAATAATGAACAATGATAACAAAAAGATATCCTCTCCCCTCCCCATCTTAACACATATTTTTAAAAATAAACGGAAATGAAAAGCTTCATATAACTTATGGCATTCTAGAAAGGGCAAAACTATGGAGACAGTAGAAAGATCAGTGGTTGCCAGAGGTTCCAGGGGGAGATAAGAATGAATAGTTGGAGCACACGGGATTTTTAGAGTAGTGAAACTATTTTGCATAACATTATAATGGTGGATACATGTCATTACACAGTTGTCAAAACCTACAGAATTTACAAGACCAAGGGTGAACCCTAATGTAAACTATGGACTTTGAGTGACAATGATGTGTCAATGTAGGTTCATGGATTGTAAAAAAAAGGTACCACTCCAGCGAGGGATGTTAACAGCTGGGGAGGCTGTGCATGTTTATGGGGATGGGGTGCATGGGAACTCTCTGTGCCTTTTGTTCAATTTTGCTGCAAATCTAAAACTTCTCTAAAAAATTATGTTTTAAAAATATTATAGTTTTGAAAATTGTTATACATAACTGGATTAAATGGAAAATCAAAACTGAAATTAGAGACTGTTTAAAAAAGAACAGGGAGAACATTATATATAAAAACCAGTAGCATACGGCCAGAGTCATAGTAAGAGTTCATAAATGCTTTTCTTCGGTACGTAAGAAACTGAAAGAGAAAAAAGCTAAATGGCAGTAGCACAAGGAGATCGTTGGTATGGAGGAAACTGACATAGTGGGGGTAGTTTACTTACCAAGGAGTTTGACAATAAAAAAAAGCTAAAAAATAACAGAAGACAAAAGAATCAAGGTACAGATTTCTTGAAAATTGGAGCCATATTTATCTTCTTAAAAGAAGTGATTAAAAGTGATGAGCTTACAAAAGATTGAAATCAGTGGGGAAAAAGACCCAATATATTGGAAAGAGTATAAGGTCCTTCAGAGTCAGGAAGGTATCAAACCAGAACCCAAGTGAATAACTATGGTTCTGGAGAAGAGAAACTCTCTCTTCCTTAACTCAGGGAATGGGACAGTCATCACTATGAAAACAGAAATGGAACTTTGATGGATGTCCTTGTTTTGCTAAGTAAATGAGGTCATCTTCTTAGAGACCTGGAGAAGGTCATTTTAAGAGCAAATCTTACAGTTATTAGAGGTAATTCATTTTGGAGCCAGTGGAAAAGTTTTTAATACCTAGAACTATTATTTTGTTATATTTCTTAATATTTCTGTAGCATAGTCTCCACAGCAGCTATTCCTAATCTTTGCCTCATCATAATATTGTTTGCATTTTTCTTGGAGTGAGATGTTTGTCCTCCTCACTCTGAGGCTAACTTTTATGCAGGTAATTTGCAACTCTCTTTTACAATTCTACGGATGCATTTATATCTTTTTCTTCCATTATCTTCAACTTGTCCATCTCCCTAGGCTGTTGGTCTTTTGTACCCAAAAGCCTTCTTTGTTTTAAAACAAACAAGCAAAAACTCAAGCACCTGATTAAATCCTGAAGCCCATTTTGGCTAGATTTTTCCTGCCAGAGTTCTCCTATGTGTGGCCTACTGGTCTGCATACATTCCCTCCACTTTCTGTTCACCCATTCCCTTCCTAATCCTACCCACTTGTCACTGAAGGTTACCAGCAAGTGACCTTCAAGCCATATTCATTGGCTTGTCTCCGTTGTCTTACAATTCCTATTACTTGGAAACTCAAGCTTACAAAAGATTGAAAACGGTTACATGCAAGAGTGGGACAGATGACAGGTTTCAGCAGGAAGTAAATTGCAAAAGAGGTTTTCAAAGTCCAGGGCCCTCTCTAAGTCAAACTTTACAATTAGAGGAAGTTACAGAACTTTCCCACAGTTTTGTTGTGGCAGCTCAAGGACTGGCTCTGAGCAGTAGGTTCTAGGAAATGGGATGGGTGCTCCAGAGGGCAGGACTGACTTGTGGAAGTCAGAGAATGAAGCCAAAGGAGAACTGAAAGGCAGTTTTGTTACTCATTCATTCACTTACTCATTCATCAAACACTGACTGAACTGTAGATAAAGTAGTGAACCGAAAGAGAGTCTCAGAAAGCTTTGATGCTTTTTTTTTTTAAAGACAGAGCTTCGCTCTTGTTGCCCAGGCTGGAGTGCAATGGTGCGATCTCGGCTCACTGCAACCTCTGCCTCCCTGGTTCAAGCAGTTCTCCTGCCTCAGCCTCCAGAGTAGCTGGGATTACAGGCATGCGCTACCAAGCTCAGCTAATTTTTGGTATTTTTAGTAGAGACGGGGTCTCTCCATGTTGGTCAGGCTAGTGTCAAACTGCTGAACTCAGGTGATCCGCCTGGCTCCACCTCCCAAAGTGTTGGGATTACAGGCATGAACCACCGCACCCAGCCCAGCTTTAGTGCTTTAATACCACATTAAACACACCTCTCCAGCTGGGCGTGGTGGCTCACGCCTGTAATCCCAGCACTTTGGGAGGCCAAGGTGGGCAGATCACCTGAAGTCAGGAGTTTGAGACCAGCCTGGCCAACATGGTGGAGTGGAACCCCATCTCTACTAAAAATACAAAAATTAGCTGGGCATGGTGGCACACGCATGTAGTCCCAGCTACCCAGGAGGCTGAGGCAGGAGAATCGCTTGAACCTGGGAAGCGGTGATTGCAGTGAGCCAAGATCATGCCATTGCACTACAGCCTGGTGACAGAGTGAGACTCTGTCTCAATAAACAAACAAATCAGAAAACCAAAAACAAACAAACAAACAAAAAAAAACACCACACCTCTCTAACCTAAATGATCGTTGTCTAGAGTTTTCATTTTTAAACATGAAACAGTTTTTCTTACACACACTAGTTAATGAAATTTTTAACATAGTTCATTGACTTTTATGTTTACCTTATTTCTTATTTCCCATCCTTCATTCTCGATTTACTTTTCATGCTGAAAGCATGCTCCTTTAATGATTCTTTCAGTTAGTTTCTATGGATAGCAAAATTCTTTAGCCTTTCTAGATCTAAAAGTGTCTTTATTTTGCCCTCATTCTTAATAGTTTAGGTGAGTAGAAAATTTGAGGATGTTATTTATTTCCCTTTAGCACTTTGAAGCTGTTACAGTACTGCATTATCTTGTGGGATTTATCATTGCTATTTATAAGTCTGCTATTGGTCTAAATGTTGGGCTTTTATAGGCTATCTTTTCTCTCTGATAATGTTGAAATATTTCACTTTAATTCAGAGACAGAAAGTGGAATAAAGGTTACCAGGGATGGGGAAGGGAGAAATGAGGAGTTATTGTTTAATGTGTACAGAGTTTCAGTTTGGGATGAAGAAAATAATTCTGGAAATAGGTAATGATGATGGTTATACAGTACCGTGAGTATACATAATACTACTGAATCATACACTTTAAAATGGTGGTAAATTTTATATTATGTATCTTTAACCTTAATAAAAAAGGAAGAAACTGCCATTTGAGCCACGAAAAAAATTTTGCTTTATCCTTAAAGTACTGACATTTTACTATACTGTATATGTGTGGATTTATCATTATTCTTCTTCCTGCTTAGCAGAATAAATTTCATGTTTAAAGCCTCACATCTTTCATCAATTACAGAAACTTCTCAGCCACTATTTCTTCAAATATTACTTCTTCACCATTCCCACTCTTCTCTCCTTCAGGATTTCTTATTGAATTTGTATTGGAGCCTCTTGGTCTATTATTCATTTATTTATTTTTGAGACAGGGTCTCACTCTGTCACTCAGGCTGGAATGTAGTGGTGTAATCATAGCAGCCTCAAACTCCAGGGCTCAACAACTCTCCTGCCTCAGCCTCCCGAGTAGCTGAGACTGTAGGCAGGTGCCACCACATCCAGCTAATTTTTTTCTTGCTTTCTTTGTTTTCTTTTTAAGAGATGAGGAGGTCTTGCTATGTTGCCCAGGCTGATAAACTCCTGGGCTCAAGTGATCCTTTCACCTTGGCCTCACAAAGTGCTAGGATTACAGGCCTAAGGCACTGAGCCCAGCCAAGCCTCAGCCTATTAGCCACATCTCTTACCTATTATTTCACATTTTTATGTTTTTATTTCATCTGCATCCTGGGTGAATTTCTGGGTACTATTTTTTAGTTCCTTAATTCATTATTCAACTTTGTCCAGTATAAGGTTTATTTGATTTTTATGTTATAATTTTTACTTTTATTTTCTGCTGCCAAGTTTTCTGTTTGATTCTCTTTCATATCTACATTTTCTTATTTCATTTTGGCATTTTGTTCCATTATTTCTTGCATTTAAAAGTGAATTATTAGTTTTCATTTGCTTTTACATCGTAAGCATACTTCATTAAAATGTGTTTGGCAGACTTTCATAAAATGAATTTCAACTAGAATTAATTTATGTTCTGATAGTTGATACTGTTGATTATTTTTCTGAGCATGGCTTCTTTGCTCAGAAGTTTTGGTTAGCAGTGTCATTTTGACTTGGAGAACTTTTGGGTGATTTTGATTTATACATTTCTGGGTTTTTGGTGGTTTTTTTTTTTTTTTTCCTCTCTCTCCTTCTGTATCTACCCCTCCTTACCTAATGGTTCTGAATTTGACTTCATCTGTCCTCCTAAATCCAGAAGTGGGCTGTAAGCCTACTTACTGGGTAGGTTGGGAGATTGGGTTGTTATACTGGGTTGCTATTGGAGTCATCACAGATCTAGGTATCTGGTGAGCTGTGAGCCTAGTTCAGTTCCTCATTATGGGGCAGTGTCTGTGTCCTTTTCCCTCTCTAGATTCATAGCTTTCTAAAAGCCATGGCCCCATGCAGTGGTCAGTATTTTTTTAAAGGTCTCTTTATCTAAGTAAAGTTCCCCCCAGATCTTTGGCTTAAAATGATAAGCCTGGTGCTAGTTCCCTGTCTCAGGAACTGAGCCCACAACCACCACGGACTGCTCCTAGGCCTGAAGCCCAGCAAGCCCACAGTGCTATCCCCACTCACCACTCTGCCTTTCTTTTCCATTTCTGGTTCACAGGAATGTTTATCTTAGCTCTCAGCACAGTTATATTTTTAACTATTTTTTAACATCTTTATTGAGATACAACTCACAAACCATAAAATTCAGCCAATTAAAACATGCAATGCAATGGTTTTAATATATTCACAGGCTTGTACAACCATCATTACAATCTGGAAATGGATGGTGGTGATGGTTAAACAACATTGTGAGTGTACTTAATGCCACTGAATTGTGTATTTTAAAATAAAGTGGTAAATGTTATGTATATTTTACCTCAATTTACAAATGTGGTGGCTGTGGCCTTGCATTTGGGTGTATAAGCCAAGGTCTTGGGGCCTGCTAGAATTAAAGCTCGCCTCTTTCTTGGGGCCATGCTATACTTTGATTCTTTTGTCAGAAACAAGATGTAAATGTCAGGGCTGCATTAGATAGACAACAATCAAAGAGTTTCCCATGCCTTTTATAAAGTACTGCTTCCAGCTCTCCATCACCAAAGTAGAAATCTTCAATCGAAAAGAAGAGGGAGGGAGGAGGAAGGAAGGAAGGAAGGAAGGGAGGAAGGGAGGGAGGGAGGGAAGGAGGGAGGGGAAAATCTTCAATCATTTGACTGGTTTTGACCCAAGAACAGCACTGCTGTGAGCCATAGCCTACAGCTAAACGTGTATAGGAGCAGCTGGGGGAATCATTGTAGCAAGGCTCTGAGATTTTTATTACTTTCTCTGAGGCAGAAACCATGGGACTATGTTGAAATTCAATTACAACTTTCTTTGTTGTTTGTTGTTGTTGTTGTTGTTGTTGTTGTTGTTAAAGGATATAATGGGAAAAGTTTCTAATCTATTCGTTAAGATTTAAGCTTTACCTGAGGCTGTCTTCTAGGTGATCTGGGCTAAGACTGTTTCAAGAAGGAAAATTTATTACATGATGGTGTCAAGGGTGTCAGGTCCTAGCGATCTCTTACAACATAGATATCAAAACAGTTCAAAATGAGGGCAGACATGGGAAGCAAAAGAAAAGAAGAATATGCAAACTTCACCTGTTCGTAATTTTCCTTACATCTTACCATACCACACATTGGCTTTTGCAGCAATAGCCTCAGAAGAATCATCAAAGAAATATGAACAAATGGGAAGGAGACAGTATAAAATGTGTGCTCGTGTTTGGGCTAAGACATTGTTGAATCCGTGTCAGAACTGTATTTCTGGAATCCCAATTTATAGACAGGAACCTTTCTGGACTACTTTATAGAAAGGATTGTAGAAATTTGGATTGTAGTCCAAATTTCTCTAGTTACACATGATAAGACAAATTCTCTATGAAGAGACAGATTAAATAGCTGGGATAATTGATGGCTCTAAAGAAATCCTTACTCAATTAGGGTTGAATTCCTTTTGCACTTAGTCTATAGCTAAGGTCACTAAGAATATATTATGAGTCTAGCCTATCTTTTACAGCTTTCCAACTTTTAAGATTATCTCATGGCAGGGCACAGTGGCTCATGCCTGTAATCTCAGCACTTTGGGAGGCCGAGGGGGGCGGATCACAAGGTCAGGAGATTGAAACCATCCTGGCCAACATGGTGAAACGCCCTCTCTACTAAAAATACACAAGTTAGCCAGGCGTGGTAGCACGTGCCTGTAGTCTCAGCTACTCGGGAGGCTGAGGCATGAGAATCGCTTTGAACCTGGGAGGCAGAGGTTGCAGTGAGCCGGGATCGCGCCACTGCACTCCAGCCTGGCAACTGGCTACAGAGTGAGACTCCGTCTCAAAAAAAAAAAAAAGATTATCTCATATGACCAAGGATGGTCCTCTGGCACATACTTACCCAGTTAATTGCATTACTTTCTATTATGTTTCCACTGTAAATATGTAGCCTAAATGTGGTTTTTATTTTCTGTGCTTTCTTAATTTTGCTTAAGTGAATATTTTGATTAAATTTCAATATTGTGCATCCTGTGAAAAGAAAACATTTAATAAGTTACTATGCTTAGGGTTTACATAATACATCCCATAAGCACCATTCATTTAAGCATCTACAGTATTTTAGCTGTTACATACAATATAGATGGCAAAGATGAATATTTACAGACTATTCTTAATAAGGTTATTGTCTCTTATAAATATTTATCAAAAAGCTGTGATACAAGTTAGAGTGAAAACTAGGAGAGATGTCACATCTCAACTTTCTATTCTATCCATAAATACAGAGGATGGATAAATTTTATCTTCAAATACCCAGAATGGGTATGTTTTTACCCTATATAACAGTGTATTATATATAATACATATATTTTATAATGTATGCAAGTTCAGAAAATATTTTCTCTATGTTAGTATGTTAAGGAATGTAGATGCAAGAAGTGTTCCTGGAATTCCATGGCTCATGAATGAACAGAAGCTTTTTGAATGGGCAAATGAAGTCAGAATTGATCCAAATAATCCAGAATATTCTGATTTAATGGAATCTGTTACAGTAAGTTAAAGCAAATATCAATACTGTAAACATATTCTATTTCCTAAGCTCTACTTAGGAAAGTATAGTTTCCCCCATAGTTTGCTATATATTTTTCTAGGCTCTTGGGGTTATGTAAAAGTAAATCTGAGGACAGAGACCATTTTCAACCAGTGTACAATACTGTAAAGACAATTAGAAACTCAGCAACTGAAATAATTCCTCCTTTAGGCCTGATGGATGGTCCTCTGCCACTACTTAGCAGCCACAGCACATCCGACAGTCTTTTATGCTAACATCTATTGTGCAGTTACCATGTGCCAGCCATGGTATTAGATACTGAAGATACCGAGATGATTTATAAACACACTCCTTCTCTCAGACTCCATTATATGGTCACCTCTACTCTTCTTTATAGCCAACTGAACTGCTCTATGTACCTCACACATGCTTTCTTCATACCTTTATTCATGCCACTGCTCTGCCTAGAAGGGTATCCATAGCGGTTATCTTATTCACCCTGCAAGTCTAATAAATGCTTCCCTGGTAACCTCAGTTAGGCACCACATTTTCTTTCCTTGCTTTCCTGTTAACCTTTCTTCTTCTCTTTTAAAAAATCAACTCTTATGACTCTAATTTCATTCTGCCTTTTACTATAGGTTTCTTTGTTTTTTGTTGTCATTGTTGTTTGTTTTTTTTAGATGGAATCTCGTTCTGTTGCCAGGCTGGAGTACAGTGGTGCGATCTCGGGTCACCACAACCTCCGCCTCCCAGGTTCCAGCGATTCTCTTGCCTCAGCCTCCCATGTAGCTGGGATTACAGGCACACGCCACTGCGCCCAGCTAATTTTTGTATTTTTAGTAGAGAGGGGGTTTTACCATGTTGGCCAAGCTGGTCTTCAACTCCTGAACTCAGGTGATCCACCTGCCATGGCCTCCCAAAGTGCTGGGTTTACAGGCATGAGCCACTGTGCCCAGCCTACTGTAGTTATTCATTCATATATTTTATTTTTCCTTGTGGAACTACAGCTAAGAAATCTGTGTCTCTCTGATGGCAGCTAGCACTATTCCTTGTGTGTACTATGCACTCACATTTGCATTTGTTGAATAAAACAACCCATAGATTAGATTGCTGCAAGTAAACTCCCTAGATTAGAGCTTCTCAGCTGAGGTGCAGAATTGGTTATAGGTATACAGAAGTATTGATCCTCTCTCAACTCAGGACGACCAGATAGGAACAGTCTCATCTGCCCTATCAGTGTACAATACAAAATTCAGTGTTCAGTGCGAATATTTTCATTTTCTTTGTAAGTCATGACTGGGAAAAGGTTGGAAAGCCACAAAGGCTGGATTCTATTTTGTTTTGTTTTGTTTTGTTTTTTGTATGTTCTAGACTACAAATTCAGTTGTTCCATTTCCTACTTATATTGCCACTCAGATCTCACAGTTGGGGAAAAAGTCTTTTGAAGTAATTCCTGAATTAAAAAAAATTAATATTTTAACTAAAGACTTTGCGTTTTACAGTACATGAGACTTAAGGGGCAGGATATTCCAAAGTATTTTCGTCTTGAACAGTTGCAAGATGAATTTAACTTCGTTTCTGAAGAGGAAATGGCAAAGAGTAAACGTTTCCAGCTATTGCAACTTAGAAATGCAGGTCAATTAGATAATTTCCTTCTACAGCAAATGCCCCTCCATGATACAGAGATTCCAGATTTAGTCTTCCAGGTATTTGGTTTCTATTTGAATATGGCTTATTGTATGATAAAGTTAACGTTTTGCTGCTTTAACCCTATCTTAATTTATTTCTTTTTTTTTAAGCTAATAATCTGTAGACAGATTTCCTCCCTTCTCTTTAGGCATTAAAAATATACGTATCTCCCAAATTCCAGAAATTCTTCAGCTTGACTTAACGATTTAGTGTTGTCCAAACAGTCTATTCAGTATTCAGCAGCCAAAATCCTTTAGGCATATTCTAAATTTATGTAACTATTATATTTTTGTTATCATAAAATGTATCACCAATTTAAAAGCGGCTTTGGGAGTAAGGGGGAGAGACACTACCACAGTAAACTTAAACATTAATTATAAGGCCCATCTCAATGTTAGAATCTTTAAAATATTTCTAAAAGAAAACAAAAGCTGAGATGCACAATAGGTTCTCACTAGCTGGTGCCAGCCAGGTCTAGCACACTATCAAATAAGGCTAGCTTTTCATATTAGTTGCTTTAAGTTTGCTACTTGGTGAGATTTGGATATGGATCAAATATTAGATAATATTGGAGAATTGCTTGTGGTGCTTACGGCATTGTGGTTATGTAGAAGCATGTCCTTAGTCTTTGGAGATTCATGCTGAAGTATTTATCTAGAGATGCTTAAAGTGTCATCATGACTGTAATTGAGAATATGTTAGCCAAAAATAAAATAAATAAAAACAGATAAAACAAATATGATAAAATATTAATTATTTAATCAATGGGGTAGAGATATGGATTTTAAAATTTCTTTTTTTCAGCCAGGTGCAGTGACTCCTCATGCCTGTAATCTCGGCACTCTGGGGAGCTGAGGCAGAAGGATAGTTTGAGTCCAGGAGTTTGAGACCAACCTGGGCAAAATAGTGAGACCTCATCTCTACAAAAAAATAAACAAAATTAGCTGGGCATGGTGGAGCACACCTGTAGTGCCAGCTACTTGGAGGCTGAGGTGGGAGGATCACTTGAGGTCAAGGCTACAGTGAGCTGAGCTCCTGCCACTGCACTCCAGTCTGGGTGACAGAGTGAGACCCTGTCTTTAAAAAAAAAAAAAATTACACACACACCCACATACACATGTGTGTGTATATATATTTCTACTTTTCTATATGTTTGAAAATTCGAAAAAATTTTAAACAAAAATAAATAGCATCTAATATACCAGTAAAAACCCACTAAAAATGTAATTTAACAAATATATCACTTGTAAGAGCAATAAAGACTGTAAGATACATAGGAATATATTTGACAAAAGTTATGCAAAAACTCAACAGATAACATTTTGAAATATTTTTGAATGATATACAAAAGAATCTGAGTAAATGTTCATTGATAGGAAGAGTCAACATTGTAAACTGCCAATTCTACCCATATTAAACTGTAAATATAGAAATGCAATTCCCAACCAAAGAAATAGAATAGACTTATTATGCATATGTGGAAATTTTATATTTGACAGCATTGTCATTACAAATTGTTGCGGGAAGTCAGGGACCCCGAACGGAGGGACCAGCTGAAGCCATGGCAGAAGAACATAAATTGTGAAGATTTCATGGACATTTATTAGTTCCCCAAACTAATACTTTTATAATTTCTTACACCTGTCTTTACTGCAATCTCTTAACATAAATTGTGAAGATTTCATGGACACTTATCACTTCCCCAATCAATATTCTTGTGATTTCCTATGCCTGTCTTTACTTTAATCTCTTAATCCTGTCATCTTCATAAGCTGAGGATGAATGTCGCCCTAGGACCCTGTGATGATTGTGTTAACTGCACAAATTGTTTAAACAATATGAAATCTGGGCACCTTGAAAAAAGAACAGGATAACAGCAATGTTCAGGGAACAAGGGAGATAACCATTAGGTCTGGCTGCCTGAGAGCCAGGCAGAACAGAGCCATATTTCTCTTCTTTCAAAAGCAAATAGGAGAAATATCACTGAATTCTTTTTCTCAGCAAGGAACAGCCCTGAGAAAGAGAATGTGTGCCTAGGGGTAGGCTTCTAAAATGGCCGCTCTAGGGACGTCTGTCTTTTACGGTTGTGGATACAGGATGAAATAAGCCCCAGTCTCCCGTAGCGCTCCCAGGCTTATTAGGACAAGGAAATTCCCGCCTAATAAATTTTGGTCAGACCGGTTGTCTGCTCTCAAACCCTGTCTCCTGATAAGATGTTATCAATGACAATGCGTGCCCAAAACTTCATTAGCAATTTTAATTTCGCCCCGGTCCTGTAATCTCATCCTGCCTCCATTTGCCTTGTGATATTTTATTACCTTGTGAAGCATGTGATCTCTGTGACCCACACCCTATTCGTACACTCCCTCCCCTTTTGAAAATCACTAATAAAAACTTGCTGGATTTACGGCTCGGGGGGCATCACGGAACCTGCCAACATGTGATGTCTCCCCCAGACATCCAGCTTTAAAATTTCTCTCTTTTGTACTCTTTCCCTTTATTTCTCAGACCGGCCGACACTTAGGGAAATAGAAAAGAACCTACGTGAAATAACGTTGAATTATTGGGGGCGGGTTCCCCTGATAATTCAACGTGGGCTCTTTTCTATTTCCCTAAGCGTTGGCTGGTCTGAGAAATAAAGGGAAAGAGTACAAAAGAGAGAAACTTTAAAGCTGGGCATCACGGAACCTGCTGACATGTGATGTCTCCCCCAAACACCCAGCTTTAAAATTTCTCTCTTTTGTACTCTTTCCCTTTATTTCTCAGACTGGCCAACACTTAGGGAAATAGAAAAGAACCCATGTTGAATTATCGGGGGTGGGTTCCCCTGATAACAAATCAGTTGGAAAAGAATGAAGGATGCATTAACTGGTTCTGGAATTGTTATTCATACATGTGGAAAGAAATAAAATTAGATTCAGACGTCAGAAAAGAAATAAATACCATGTGTAGTGAAGATTACTTGTGAAAAGCAAAACTTGAAATGGGCATTTCAATTTTGGGATACAAAGGTATTTCTTAAATAAGACACGAAAAGTATAAATTATAAAGAAGAAGATTAATTAGTTTTTCTTTGAGATGGAGTCTCACTTTGTCGCACAGGCTGGAGTGCAATGGCGTGATCTCGGCTTAGTGCAACCTCCACCTCCTGGGTTCAAGTGATTCTCGTTCCTCAGCCTCTGTAGTAGCTGGGGCTACAGGTGTGTGCCATCACGCCTGGCTAATTTTTGTATTTTTAGTAGAGACAGGGTTTTGTCATGTTGCCCAGACTGGTCTTGAACTCCTAACTTTAAGTGATCTGCCGGCCTCGGCCTCCCACAGTGTTAGGATTACAGGCATGAGCCACAGTGCCTGGCCAGATTAATAAATTTTATAACATTAAAATTAAAAACCTACAGATTAGAAAAGTTATTCCCAACATATATAAAATTAAAATATTAATATCCAGAGTATTGTGTTAACTCCTAAAACTTAATACTTTAAAAGTAAATAAAGTGATATGAGGCCGGGTATGGTGGCTCACGCCTGTAATCCCAGCCCTTTGGGAGGCTGAGGTGGGCAGATCACAAGGTCAGGGCTTCAAGACCAGCCTGACCAACATGGTGAGACCCTCGTCTCTACTAAAAATACAAAAATTAGCCAGGTGTGGCGGCACACACCTGTAATCCCAGCTACTTGGGAGGCTGAGGCAGGAGAATCACTTGAACCCAGGAAGCAGAGGTTGCAGTGAACTGAGATCGTGCCACTGTACTCCAGCCTGGGTGACAGAGTGAGACTCTGTCGCCAAAAAACAATGTAAATAACGTGATATGAAATGGCAATATAATATTTTGTTAAATAAAAGTTGTTACTTGCAAAAGAATTAATTTCAGGATTTCTTATGGATAATTAGAAGGACAAGTAACTTACCTTCAGATAATAAGCATGCGTTGTTTCATGGCTGAAGATTCTAAAGTATTTACTTCATTATTTTTGTATAGTCTTTAATAATATCTATAATATAAAATCATTTCCAAGTGCATTGGGGATATATAATACGGAAAATGCATAAATAACAAATGCAAATTTACTTTATTTAGATGAAGCATCCTGACAATCTTATACTGACTATATATGTAATATTAAAATTATTTATTATAGTCAACACACATTAACTACTTAGTATATGCCAGGCACTTTACAGATATTATTTCAATTAAGTCTCACAAACAATCTTGTGACAGAGGTATTATTATTATTATTGAAGAGGAAAGTGGGGTCTGGAGCAGTTAATCAACTTTTCCAAACCACACAGTTAGTAAATGCCAGGGCCAACTTGAACCTAGGACTGTCTGCTTCCACTGCCCATGCTCTTAACCACTTATTTTGTTTTTAGTGATACAGGGCAAATGCATACATGAAGAATCTTTTCTCAATCCTCTTCACTTTTTAAAAAAATCATTTTCTCAGTCACAAATCTTGTTCTTAATCATTACTCTAATTTAAAAGATGAATGGACTTCAATCTAGACCCAAACAGAATATAGTTAGAAACTGGTTTTTAGCCTATCCTCAGTGGGAGAATCTAAAAGAAATGTTTTCTTCTGTCAGTCTCAGAATGTTTCCAGTGTCTTACACATGGACTGAAGTGACTAGTGATATTTATTGCAATGTGTCATATGTGAACTCTTTGTTACATTCAAGAAGTGAAACTAACAATTCTGTATTTAGGAGTATGAAAGTCAGAAAGAGAAGGAGGTATCCATTTCAGATGTAAATTCTATTACAGCACAAAGGATTAATTCTGCCAATTTTCTGAAAAAGGTAACAACACAGTATTATCAATATATTTGCCTTTGTTTTTGTGAAAACTGGTCTGCTAGATCCATGGTATTATAGTCCTTCCAGAGAGTCAGATGGACGAATCCACTCACTCGTCACCTCTTTCAGATCACTGAGGAGTTTTCTGTTCTTTTCAGACCTCTTTTTGAGAGTTAGGTTACTTCATTGACAGTGAACTCATTATTAAAGCACATCCCAACCTCTTCTGTTTAAACATAAATTTTAAAGACTTCCCATCTCTTCTTTGACTCTAAAAGTTCACCTTGAGAGATACCCCAGCATTTTGCCAGAACTCATATTTACTGGTGCCTCATGATGTCAAGGACTATAGCAATTCAGGAGATGAAGGGATGAAGGAGCTACCAGAGGCACACAGACAGTATTAGAAAAATAGATATGCTTTGAAACAAAGCCAAATAGTGAATATTTACAAAACACTCTAGCAGAGTCTTAACCAGGTTTGAGTGGAATCCTTCACTGGATTTCATGCCTGATTTCTATCAACCCCTCATCATGCCACTAGACTTAGAAGCTTAGTGCAGGGGCGACATCTACAGATCCTTAGTGCCTAGCATAGTATCTTACACTGAGAAAATGCTGATAAATGTTTGAGAAATTAATGAATTAAAGGATGGGAGTTGAGGTGGTTTCTACAACTCCTACAAAAGTAGACTCTTACCCACCTACATCTTCTTTGCTGTAGAGCACCAGTGCAGCCTTGCAGGGTAATTTGAAAAGAAGCAAGGAAAGCTATGGAAAGATCTAAGAGATACATTCCAGATCCCTCATGGGGACAGGTGAGAGGCAACCATGTATAGCTAGTAGAGCCCCAGGCAGGTGTCTGAAGACCTGTTCTTACTACTCTGTGTGTCACTGGCAAGTAACCAAATCACTGAGTCCCACTTTATTTTTTACAAAAACAGACAATATTAATGCTTGCTTTGCTTTACATCCAATGTGAGGGGCAAATGAGATCAAACCACAAGTGTTCTTCTAGTTCGTACACCATGACTGTGAGATGGAATGTGGACCGCTGTAGCTCTCCCAGGCATGAGACAGCCCCCTTTATCACTGGCAGCTGTTTTTCCCACTCATCCCCTGCCTCTCTTCCTTCTTTACTAGCTTGCTGTATGTTTTAAGTTGGGATGTGCTTTAATAGTGAGTTTGTGGTCTCGGGAAATAAAGAAGTGTTCTTGCTTATAAGAAAAGAGAACACATATCCTCCTTATCCTGTTTCTTCTTTTTTATGTAAGGAGAAGCCCAGGAGGGAGGGTAGCAGAGGGTTAGGAAGGATGTAAGAGAGCAAGTATCTGAGTATGCTTGAACTTCATACAGGAATCCCGGAAAGGCACTTTCCAAACATTTTGTGTTTAGATTTTAACTCCTTGTGAAGACTTCTTTGCTGAGGACAGTTTAAAACTACAGGTTTGAAAAATAAAATAAAATGAAACTACAGGTTTGGTAGTTTCATGGGATAATTACTATAATCAAAGATACTGGAAAAGTTTGCTTCTGGAGGCCTATTACGGCCATAGGTACCTAAATCCTTCTATGAGAGGAACTCATGGAACTGTGAGTTATGTGCATTACATTTCCTGCTGTGTTACTGGCGTCAGTGATGGCTGAGGCCAGGATTACAGCAGTACAGAATGAGGTCCCAGTAGTCTCAAATATTACTAAAGTTTTTACTGAAACGTTTTCTCTAAGAGGGTAGCACATCTCTTCAATCTGTCCATTTCATTAATTTATTCAAGAAATATTTATTGAGCACCTATTATAATCCCTGAGCTCCTTGAGTATATATTCTATAAGTCAGATAATTGGAAACACATTATTAGTATGTTACAGAGTGAAAGGTGCTATGAAAAATAAAGTAGGAAGAGAGAACAGGAGTTCTGGGTGGAGGGGAGGGGTTGGGGTGAGTAAGGGCACAATTTTAAATAGAAGTGGTCAAAGAATCCGGTAAGAAGGTAACATTTCTGCAAAAGACCTAAAGGAGACAAGAAAGTTAGCCGTGGAAGTTTAGGGAAAGAATATTCTAGGCTGATGGAACCCAGCGTAGAAAACTCGGCGTAGAAGCACACCTGGCCCGTGGGAGGAACAGCCAGGAGCTCAGCCTGCATCGTGCCAAGGGAAAGTGGGAGAAGAGAGAGAGTGGCCAGTGAAGGGGCCACCGGGGTCTTGTTCACCTTCAAGGGAAACAATTTGTTGTCCGTGTGGCAGGATAATTTTTAGGAGTTATGTTTTTCCCATTCATCTCTCACCACTCCATTTCCCTACCCGCTTCAAGAAGACAACTAGGGTCTCGATTACATTGTCTCCAGAATGATCTTTGACAGGACAGAAAGCAGAAAATTGCCTCCAGACATGCTTCTGCCTGGCTTCATATCTGAAAAACTAAAGACAGGGTAAGAGGAGAAAGGGAAGGATTTCCTCAGACTAAAAAGGAGATGTTCAGAGTCCTTGGAGGAACTAAGATCTGTGGGTTCTCCAAGTAGGAAGAGGGAGATGGCTTCCTTCAAGCACTGACTTTCTTGCCAGGCTGCCAGAATGAGGTCTTAAAGTCAGAATAGGATTGACTCGAAGGAAATACAGAAATGGGATCAAAATTCCTTGGGTTTGTAGATCAAGACTCATATCCATTACTAGTGGCTATTGTAGAAGTGGATTCACAGGGCAATTGTCTCCTTTGGTGAAAACTAGTTCTGGCCACATACACTGTGAGTTAGATGAAAAAAATAAGAGAGCAAAGAGTTTAGGATGAGATGAACTGGATGTAGAAAGACAAAAAAAAGTGGAAATAAACTAGCTTTGGTGTGACAGTGTCAAAGTTGGAAATTACTTTAATAATGGCAGCAAACAGAAGAGTATTTTCACTTGTCTAATCTCCTACTCCATTCATTGCCTGCAAAAATTAGGAGTAAAATATACTGGCACCGGTAGCATTGTAAATACTTAACCTTAAAATATAAACAATACATTTTTTATTAAATTCTAAACTTTTTTTAGGTGAGAAGGTTGATAATGAAGAGAATTGTTAAAATTAGCAAATGTAACTTGTCAGATATTGTGAATGATTATGAAGAAATTGTATCTACAAGGTAATTGCTAAAAACTATTAAGTATGAAATATAAACCTTTAAGATAATATCTTTAAAATCCTCTAAGTTCTCTATTTTTATTTTAATTAAGCCATATGTCAAAAGATGTGGTTTCAGATCATAACATGAAATATAATGATTTAAAATATTTGGTCAATTTAAAGTTGCATTTTGGGATCTCTACATGATATATTTTCAATTATATAGTATTTGGGGGCAGTTTTTTGCCCTCTCCTTAGACAGGTTTCAGGGCAAGAAAGAAAAATAAAAGAAACACCTTTGTCCCAAATTAGTTTTGCCATAAGATTTCCTGTCCTGAGACTGCTATAGGAAAAGTTGTTGCTGCTAGCACCATGCTAAGCCTGTAATCACCCCTTTGCAAAACAGAGAATCCTCAGCTGTACAAAGGTACTGAGATCCACAGGCAGCAGTTGGGGGAGCGTTTGCTGAAGTAACTCAATTCTCATACTGTCCTATCTGTGAACTAAGGGTAGGAACAGGGCTGTCTCTGGGAAAACTCCCTGGAGGCCACATGCAGACTCCTGGAATGATCAGTAAGGTTTTAACGGGTTTAGGATGCTGAACTCTATTGTGTTTTACTTTTCAGTCCTTGAGGGGAAAATGAGTGTGACCATAAAACTATAATTCTATGGATTTGTGTTGCCTGGGTTGGCGGCATATATAACTAATTCTAGTTTCAGAGCCATGGATAAAATGTTAATATTCAGGCACTTTCAAGAGAATGATTCCTGAACAATGAATAATCTTCCAAAAGATCATCATGTTTCATGGCTTTACCTCTCCATGTCCACGTATCTGTTTGGACCATGTACCCAAGGGGCAAGGAGCAATCACAGTCTCTCTCAACATGAAGGAACATAGCATCTCTTCCTTCCTATGCTAAGAAAAATATTTCTCCTTGAGTTTAAGACAATTCTGTCTCCCCTCCATAATGCAGAGAATATGGTTTAGAATAATGGTCTCATTTCAATTACTCAAAAGACTGTTATCTTTTAAAACCAAGAAAACGTAAATGAGGCTAATGATCATTTTTTACCCGTTAGCCAATTGACAGATGCAGTTTGTAAGTTTGTTGAACCACGGAGAAAGTTAAAACCTCAGAGGAAAGAAAGGAAAAAAGTCACAGCGCAGGCGATCTCTGACGGAGATATTAAGATTCTTGTCCGAATAGTGAGGGCCTATAATATTCCTACCAGAAAAACAACAATTAATGGGTAAGGCAATATGCCCCAATTTTTAGAGTTGCAAAAGGTCTATTTTAAGTGTGAGAATTCTCCATGCTGTTCTATTTGTAAACCTTTGCACTTTGTTAATGCTCCATATACATAAAATGAATGAAAATTGAAATCTTCATTTGCATAGTCATACCTACTGTCAATGCCATGTATTAAGAGTTTTCTGAGGTTCGAGATTCCCAGAGTAACTTTAACATGTATATTTTGAGGGTATTGGCTGCATGCTCACCTTCTCATACTGTATCAAGTAAATTCCTTTGTCTCTATTCCCTGTTGTGAAAATTCTGAAGCTTCTGCTGCCAACTGCCCTATTCCATGCCACTGACTCTCTCAGTACTGGAAGCAGAAAGGTGGAGAAAATGCCCCAGGAAAGCTGTGAAGCAAATGTGGAATGGTGTGTAAAATCAGAATTGCTACAGTTACACCCTGCTCTGTTTTAGACCTGTTATTTTTAGGTAACATCTACAAATTGTATGTGCCCCATTGGGTTTTATTTGTGTTTTGGGGGCAGAGGATACATGGGGCCAGAGTGGACATCACTAGTGGGTGGGCAAAGTACAGCATCATGAATATTAAGTGCCCACATGTATTTAGTGTATCCTGGATATTTAGTGTCTCATATATGTAGTGTCAGTATGATTTATATATTACTAATATTTATACCCAAATGCCTTAAGAATGTTAGGCATTCCCCTCTGTCTGTGTTCAATACATGTGTCCTGCTTGCTTACATTTATGCCTACCACAGCTCATGAATTCTTCCTATGAAAAACAAATGCTTTGCTTACTGGCTACTAATCTATAGTTAACATCTCTTAAAGGTTTTGCCAGTGTCTTACAAATTACAGCCTTGTTCATCTAAAAGAATTAAGTATGCTCAAAACAAATGCATATTTCAAAGACTGTTTTGTGAAATAAAGACATATAAAATCACCACCATTTTCTATAAGCATCATGCTGCTAAAAAAAAAAAAAGGAATATTGTAACACCAAAAAAGTAGGAGGGATATATTCTTAAAGTATAACTTGTCATATATATATAGAGTGTGTATATATATAGAGTGTATATATATAGAGAGAATATATATAGCGTGTATATATAAAGAGTGTATATATATATATAGAGAGAGAGAGAGTGTGTGTATATATATAGAGAGAGAGAGAGAGAATGTGTATGTGTGTGTATATATATATATAGTACAGTCCAGCCCTACGGGGCTTAGCAGGGATTCTCCCTGTGTGCAGAGACGAGAGATAGTAAGAAATAAAGACACAAGACAAAGAGATAAAGAGAAAACCGCTGGGCTCAGGGGACCACTACCACCAAGATGCGGAGACCGGTGGTGGCCTCGAATGGCTGGGCGCACTGATATTCATTGCATACAAGAAAGGGGGCAGGGTAAGGAGGGTGAGTCGTCCAAGTGATTATAAGGTCAAGCAAGTCACCTGATCATGGGACAGGGGGCCCTTCCTTTTTAGGTAGCCAAAGCAGACAGGGAAGGCAGCATACATCAGTGTTTTCTTCTATGCACTTGTAAGAAAGATCAAAGACTTTAAGACTTTCACTATTTCTTCTACCGCTATCTTCTAAGAACTTCAAAGAGGAACCAGGAGTACGGGAGGAACATGAAAGTGGACAAGGAGCGTGACCATTGAAGCACAGTGCCACAGGGAGGGGTTTAGGCCTCCGGATGACTGCAGGCAGGCCTGGATAATATCCAGCCTTCCACAAGAAGCTGGTAGAGCAGAGTGTTCCCTGACTCCTCCAAGGAAAGGAGACTCCTTTCACGGTCTGCTAAGTAACGGGTGCCTTCCCAGGCACTGGCGTTACCGCTTGACCAAGGAGCCCTCAAGCGGCCCTTATGCGGGTGTGACAGAGGGCTCACCTCTTCCTTTCTAGGTCACTTCTCACAATGTCCCTTCAGCATCTGACCCTATACCCGCCGGTTATTCCTTGGTTATATTAGTAATACAAAAAGAGTAATATTAAAAGCTAATGATTAATAATGTTTATACTAATGACTGATAATGTCCATGATCATCTCTATATCTAATCTGTATTATAACTATTCTTATTTTAACTATTTTCCTTATTACACTGCAACAGTTTGTGCCTTCAGTCTCTTGCCTCGGCACCTGGGTAATCCTCCACCCACAATATATATTTTAATTGACATCCATCGTGAATAACTTGCCTTTTCTTCCCCTTTTTCTGAATACCTGTGAATATTTTATCATAGACGAGATCTAATCCATAGTTCAATATTTAGGAGTTGCGCTTCCAGAGTAGTAATTATCAAATGTTTAGCTGTAACCACACATGATAAGACAATTCAAAGCAAACTCAGTAAGAACCAGAGAAACTGACTTATATATCTTCATAAGCACAGGAAAAACCCACCCACTCCTACCAAAACTAATATTAAAACTAATTAAGGTGTATGTCTCTCTATTGTTTTTCCTGAAGAGCCTTGGATATGCCTACTTGTTCGAAATCATCTATATCTTGCCTCAGACATAGAGAAACAATCAAATCAGTAGCCTCAGATGAGACCTTACATGAGATAAGTATTTAACACTTCTATAAAGTATAATATTGATTATGTTTGTTCTGAATTACAATTGACTCTTATTTCATCTCTCCATCTATATTTTCTTTGGCTTCCAGTTTATTTTCCATGACACAGTAAAGGTGGCCTTTATAAAATGTAATTCTAACTATTTCATTCCCTGCTCTCAGGGTCTATATGATAAGGTATAAGCTCCTTAAAATGGCTACAAAATCTTCAGGCATCTGGCCCATGCCTACAATCAGCCTCATCTCTTTCTATCCCATAGGCATATCATGCTACTCCTTGTTCTACGAGGCCTCTGCTAGTTGTTTCCTTTGCCTGGAATGGCCTCGACGCATATCCATGTTATTGTCCAAAGGAACTATGACTTAAAGTTTCAAAGCACACGCTCAAGCAATGTTTTCTCCATGATGCTCTCCTTATTGTCACCCCCAAAAGTTAATCATTACTTTTCCTGAATAATTTTCATACCTTAAAGATGTTTCTCTTATTTCTCACATTTCATTGCACTTGTTTGTTTACCTGTATATTTTCCCCTGATAGACTTTAAAATCCTTAAGAGAAAGTTCTGTTTATCTTTAGATCCTAGAAAAGTACCTGATATAGAATAGACCCAGTAGATGTTTATTCAATAAATAAATAAATAATGGTCATTTGAAAAACTAGAAAACTTAAGCCATACATTTGCCAAGTAATTTCCTAGGCCTCTACCTTTATCGACTATATACAGTATTTCAAAATCTAGTCAATGTTTATTATGTGTTTCAGGATACTGTACATCCATTCGTGGAAGTTTCTTTCCAGCACACTGTATACAAAACCAATACAGCAAGTGGATCTCATCCATGCTGGAATGAAGAAATTAAAGTAGATTTTGTGTAAGTTGGAGTTCATTTTTCCATAGCTCCTAAAAAGAGAGCAATAATAAAATTATTTTCTTGAGCCACTTATTGAAAATAATTATTGAAATAGGCTTTATTTAAGCTTTTAAATTTTGAAATATTTCATGCACATAAACTAATACATAATGTATACTGTATAGCATAATATATAATCTATATGTATATATAAACATAAGTTCTAAAGAAAAGTAATAAAATGAATATCTATGTATTTACCATCCAGCTTAAAAACATGTAATATTACCAACACCTTAGAAGGCCCTTTGTGCCATTACCTAACGTCATCTTCTTTCTTTCTCCCCAGAGGTAATAACCATGAATTTGTGTTTATCATTCTTTCTCTCCTGTATGACTTTACTTCATAGGTATTCATCCCTAAGTATGTATTATTTACTTATGTATGTTTTCAACTTTATATAAATTGAGTTATATTTGTTTATTCTTCTGTAATCTTGTTTCTTTACTTATTTTGAAAGATTCATCCATGTTCATGCTTGTAGCTGTTTGCTGTGGTCTAAATGTGCTCCCCAGAATTCATGTGTTGAAAACTTAACTCCCAATGTTGGGAAGTGAGGCCTAATGGGAGGTGTTTGAGGCCATGAGAGCTCCACCCTTATGAATAGATTAATGTCATTATAAAAAGGGCTTGCAGTGTGGGTTCACTTTCTTCTACTCTTCCGCCATGTGAGGACACAGCATTTGTCTCCTTTTTCCCTTCCACCTTCCACTATGTGAAGACACAGCAAGAAGGCCCTCACTAGACACCAGATGCTGACGTCTTGATTTTGAACTTTGCAGCCTCCATAATTGTAGGAAATAAATTTCTGTTCTTTATAAATTACCTAGTCTCAGATACTCTGTTATGGCAGCACAAAATGAACTAAGACATTGTTATTTTTTTATTTTTACTTCTATATTGTATTCTGTTGTATAAAAATGCCATAATTTATTTATACTTTCTTCTGTTGATGAACATTGGTCTTTTTTCTAATTTTTGCCATTACAAGCAATATTGCTTTGAACATTCTTGTACTTGTCTTCTGGAGCACATGTGCAAGAGTTTCTTTTTAAGACAGTGGCTCTCAGACCTTTTTATGTATTCAAATCATCTAGACAGCTTTTTTTTTTAATTAGGACAGGATCTCACTCTGTTGCCCAGGCTGAAGTGCAGTTGTATAATCATAGCTCACTGCCTCAAACTCCTGGGCTTAAGTGATTCTCCTGCCTCAGCCTCCCAAGTAGCCGAGACTACAGGAATGTACCACCACACCCAGCTAATTTATTTTTATTTTTGTAGCACTAGGGTCTCACTATGTTGCCCAGGCTGGTGTCAAACTCCTGGGCTCAAATGATCCTCCTGCCTGGCCTCCCAGAGTGCTGGGATTACAGGCATGAGCCACCACACCTGGCCTGCTTCTTAAAACAGATTGGTAAGCCCACTTCTGTAGTTTCTAATTCAGTAGGTCTGGGGTAGGGTCTGATAATTCCATCTTTAGCAAGTTCCCGGTGGTTCTAATGCTACTAGTCACGTGACACTTTGAGAACCTGTTTTCTAGGATATGTGTTCAAAAGTGGAATTGCTAGGTTGTAGCTGAAGTCAGCTTCAACTTTACTGGACAATGCCAAACTCTTTTCTAAAGTGATTATATCAATATACACTCCCAACAGCAGTATATACAATTTCCTTTTGTGCCATGTCTTCATAATATTTTGTGTTTTAAAAATTATTTTTCTCAATATGGTGGATCTAAAATTATATTCTCATTGTGGTTTAATTTATAATTTCTTTTTAAAGAGGCAGTTTTTTTTCAATTTTTTTTAAATTAAGAGACTTTATTTTTAGAGCAATTTTAGGCTCACAAGAAAATTGGATGGGAAGTACAGAGTTCCCACAAACGCCCTCACCACAGCACACACACAGCTCCCTCAGCATCAACATCTGCTTTGTGTGATATTTGGTACAATCAATGAGCCAACACTGATACATCATTATCAACCATAGTCCATATTTAACGTTAGGGTTTACTCTTGGTGTTGTACATTCTATAGGTTTTGACAAATGTACAGTGACATGTATCTACCATTATAGTATCACACAGAATGGTTACACTCCCCTAAACATCCTGTGTGCTCTGTCTATTCATCCCTCCCTCCCCCTGGAACCTTGCCAACCACTGATCTTTTTACTGCCTTCGCAGTTTTGCCTTTTAAAGAATGTCATTGTGTACATCAAGGTTCTCCAGAGAAACAGAAACAATAGGATGTAGACAGAGAGAGAGAGAGAGAGAGAGAATTTTATTTTAAGGAATTGGATCACATGATTGTGGAGGCTGGCAAGTCCACAATGTGCAGGGTAGGATGGCAAGCTGGAGACTTGGGAAAGAGTTGCAGTTTAAGTCTGAAGGAAATCTGCTGGCAGAATTCCCTCTTCCACAGGGGAGGTCAGTCTTTTGTCTATTAAGGCCTTCAACTGATTGGATAAGGTCCACCCTTATTATGGAGGGTGATCTGCTTTACTCAAAGTCAACTGGCTTAAACTGTACCTAAAAAATACCTTCAGAGGCCAGGTGCAGTGGCTCACATCTGTAATCCCAGCACTTTGGGAGGTCGAGGCGGGTGGATCACTAGAGGTCAAGAGTTTGAGACCAGCCTGGCCAAGATGGTGAGCTGTGCTGGTGGATGCCTGTAATCCCAGCTACTTGGGAGGCTGAGGCAGGAGAATCGCTTGAACTCAGGAGGAGGAGGTTGCAGTGAACAGAGATCGCGCCACTGCACTCCAGCCTGGGCGACAGAAGGAGACTCCGTCTCAAAGAAAAAAACAAAAAACAAACAAAAAAACCTTCAGAGAAACATCTAGAATAATGTTTGACCAAATATCTAGAAACTGTGGCTCAGCCCAGTTGACACATAAAATTAGCCATCATAGTCATATAGTTGGAATCATACAGTATGGAGCCATTTCAGATTGGCTTTCTTCCATGAAAAACATGCCTGTCAAGTTTTCTCCATGTCTTTTTACAGCTTGATTGCTTACTTCTTTTTACCCCTGCATAATATTCTATTATATGGATGTATCACAGTTTACTTATTTATCCACATTGAGCTTCTTTCCATAGGTTCATTGGTCATTGGTATTTTCTTTTCTGTGAAATGACCTTTCATTACTTTTGTCTATTTTTCTTTTTTTTTTCTTTTTGGAAATTATTTTATTTCTTCCATGATGATTTAGAGGGACTATCTTCAAACCAGTACAAATATTTCATAAATAATATCTGACTGTTTTCTAACCAATTGAGTAATTTGTTGCACAATAAGCCACCTCACATCTAAGCAAGAAATACATTAAATTTGACTAGTAAAGACATTATATAATGCATTAGGACACAATTAAAATTTGCTTTAAATATTTATTTGAGAGAGAGGACACCACACTTCTTCTCAATGAAGAGAAACATTTTTACAGTCCAGAGGTCTTTTTTTTTTTTTTTTAACACCAATTATGCCATGACTTTATAGGGAGTAGGTTCCAGCAGCTCAGGCTCCTTCCCATTGGGTCTCACAAAGGGTGCTTCTCTGGGTGAAGCAGGCTGGCGCTTCAGTTGAACCCAGGTACCTTTCTCTCTGGCTTCTTTTTCTGATCATTTTCCTTCACGTGTTTCGGGAAGCTATCTCAGCTCTTAGAGCGCTTATGTGCTCAATACACACATTAATTCTCTTGGCAAGAATCTTGCCCTTCTTTGTTTACAACAATGCCAACAGCATGTTGGGTAACATTGTAGACTCTTCCAGTTTTGCCATGGTAACACCTGTGGGCATTCCTTTTTAAACAATATCCATTCTCTTGATGTCTACAATATCACCTTTCTTATAGATTCGCATATACATGGCCAAAGGAACAACTCCATGTTTTCTAAAAGGCCTAGAGAACATACATCAGGTGCCTTTCTTCTTTTCCTTTGCGTTCATCATTTTGGCGAATTACTGGAAGATGGCTGCTCCAGCCGAAAGGATACTTTTCTCTATTTTTCTATTGTTTTGTCTGTCTTTATTTATTTATAATAAATAAATAAATAAAATGTATTTATATATTTATCTTTGAGGCGGAGTCTTGCTCTGTCGCCCAGGCTGGAGTGCAGTGGCACGATCTGGGCTCACTGCAAGCTCTGCCTCCCAGGTTCGAACCATTCTCCTGCCTCAGCCTCCCGAGTAGCTGGGACTACAGGTGCCTGCCACCATGCCCAGCTAATTTATTTGTATTTTTGATAGAGACAGGGTTTCACCATGTTAGTCAGGATGGTATTGATCTCCTGACCTCATGATCCTCCCGCCTTGGCCTCCCAAAGTGCTGGGATTACAGGTGTGAGCCACCGTGCCCGGCCTGTCTTTATTTTTTTTAAAGCAATTCTCTATATATTATGGATACCAGCCCTTTGTCAGTTATATGTGTTAAAACTATCTTTCCCTAATGGCTTGACTTTTCATTTTCTTTATGATGCATTTTGATGAAAAGAAGTTTTAAACTGTACCAGTCCTTTCCTTTATGGTATGTCCTTTTAAAAAAATCTTCTTTAATAAATAGTGGTCTTCCTTTACTTTCCTTACTTTAGAACATATGTCAACTTGCATTAAAATTTTAGACCATTGCATTTTCTGAAGAATGAGTGAGGATATCTTTTTCAATAATATTCCTGTATATAAAAGTATTTTTAATTAAAATAGTTAATAAATCAGATTTTTAAATCCAAAAAGAAATATACACCTATGTTCCTGCTTGCTACCAAGAAGGAATAAAACAGATATAGACTAGAATAATCCTTTATGTGGTGTTTAGGAACACACACATACACACACACACAGACCCAGTAAAATGGATCTAATTCCATTGCCACTTCTTTTAGTATTGCTATGCTTTACTGCTGGGTATAAATTTCTCTCATGAGCAGGTATGTGTAGCTATTAAACATCTAAACATTTTTTCAAATAATATGTTTCTTTTTATTTTGAAAGGTGGGAAAATTGACTTCTTATTCATACACATAGAGCAGGATTGTCGTGGATTAGCCATCATTTTATATTTTTTTATAATTTATTTTCTATAATTTCCTACGAATATTTTATATTTCATGTTTTCATCGTTTATATGATTTTATAGGATTTCTATGCTTTATCTGAAGCCTATGTTAATATATAACCCCACTAACAAAGGCTAAAGGAACTCAGAAGAACCGACATAATCACTTGCATATATGTGATGACATCTTGGAGGCTATATAAACATTCACATCCCAGCCACCCCTTCTGAAAGTGAAAGGCTTCAGATCCTAAACAGGATTTGCAAGGAAAGGGAGACCCTGTTTATGCCATTATTTCAATTAGGGGTAGAGGAACTATAAGGAAGCATACCTTAGAATTTTGTTAGCTTAGATACTATGGAACTTCTGCTATTAGCAGAAATCAAATTTGTTCTTCCAGATTCAACATAGGCTCAATTATATTTTCAGAGTCGTTGGCCAGAGTTCCTAAACAGATATTCTTGTTATTTGGCTGCCTGTCTGAATCTTGTACCTCTCACTTTGCCTTGTTTTCTAACACTTGCTTTCTTGAACTATTTATTCTTTGTGTGTGAAGGAAATTATTGACTTAAAGGGAAATCTGTTATATAATATTGTATAATATCAAGTTAAATAATTAACATATAAAATGTATTTGTCTGAAAAGTTTGTAAATGTAAAATGTGTGGTCATGTGTGTTTGCAAATATTTGGAATATTAATGTAGACATTAGAGTTAGAAGAAATATACTGTATTAAATAAATTTAGGAGAACATAAAACAGTCAATAAGATACATAAACTTATAAGTGAACTAATGAGAAGACTTGGGAGTGTTTACATCCTTGCAATTATAGCAGTGAAATAGGCCAAGAACAATGTGGAGTACAACCAAGTGGATCAGAGGCTTTGGATAAGGCAAAACCATCCAGCTACTACTTTTTGTTGCCTCTGATACAAGACCCCAACTCCCCTCTTCTTGTGACATTTTAGTGAATAAAAACCACAAGCAAATGGATAAGTAGTCATAATAAATAATATTTATAAGTAATAAATAATATTAAATAATTAGCTCCATGAGCCCTTTCTGGAGGAAGAATTATGGTAACATCTGAAGAACATTTTAACAGAATACAGAATGCAAAATAATGCAGAAGGACTTAAGTGATGTCAGGAATATACTAAGTTAACAAGCTAAAAAATGTTGTAAGGATGACAGTTGTCCTTTCTCCTGCTAGCGCAATGTTGTAAATAAATATTGCCTCCCCCGCCCTTTCTTAGATTCTGGCAACATGAAAGGAAATCCTTGAGGAACAAAGTAGGGGAGTCAGCTAGTTATTTTATCACTAGGAAATATAAGGAAACTTCCACTTAAAATTGTTCTCTAAACTCAACTAGCATTTTTCAATCATCATTGCTTGTAGGCTTCAGAAAGTTAGAGAAGCTGTTGAAGATCCTTTGAAATAGTGGTTGCTTCCTTAAGCAACAAGATTCAACAAGTAATGTCAGTGGCAGCTGCATAATGAAAAGACCTGGTCTTTGGAGTTTGTTAGAACCGGGTCCAGCCAAGTGTGGTGGTACAACCTGTAGGCCCAGCTACTCGAGAAGCTGAGGTAGGAGGATCACTTGAGCCCAGGAGTTCAAGATCAGCCTGGGAAAGATAGACCCTGTCTCAAAAAAAAAATATATATATATATATATATATATATGTGTGTGTGTGTATATATATATATATGTGTGTGTGTGTATACATATATATATATATATATAGAAATAAACTAAATAAAAATATTAAAAAGAAGAAAAGCTATGTCCAGATCAGGCTCTGTGATTTGCTGGTGGCATTACCTTGAGTAAGTTATTTAACTTCTGTGAGCTTCAGTTTCTCTGTGTAAAGTAACCTATTGTACAGGATTGAGATTTCCATTACTGTTAAATGTTTGATGGAGATTCAGTGCACAAACTGGAGCTGAGAGTGAAAGTTCATTGCTCATGATATACACTACCCTTTCAACTACCTCCAAAATGTACCTAATCAAGAATGCCATCAGCAGACAGCTTGCAAAATTAAATGCACTCCATTATCCCAGTTTCTGCTTGGAGAAAATTAACATGGGAAAGAGAATAATTTCTGTTATTTATTTATGTATTTATTTATTTTGAGATGGAGTTCTGCTCTTGTTACCCAGGCTGGAGTGCAGTGGCGTGATCTCGACTCACTGCAACCTCCGCCTCCTGGGTTCAAGCGATTCTCCTGCCTCAGCCTCCTGAGTAGCTGGGATTACAACCGCCTGCCACCAGGCCCGGCTAATTGTGTGTGTGTGTGTGTGTGTGTGTGTGTGTGTGTGTGTGTGTGTATTTTTAGTAGAGACAGGGTTTCGCCATGGTACCAGGCTTGCCTCGAACTCCTGACCTCAGGTGATCCACCCGCCTCGGCCTCCCAAAGTGCTGGGATTACAGGCGTGAGCCACCGTGCCGGGCCGTAAATTCTGTATTTAAAGTCATATCTATTAACTGGGAATAAAAGAGCATTTTATCTCTATGTGTCAACTAGCAGAAACTAGCAGAATTTAAGATAGTTGAAAAATCTAGACAATACTCCAAAGAATCTTTGCAATTGATAGCTATAGTGAAAGCCTTTCTGTTCAACACTTAAACATTTTTATTTTTCATCTTAAGAGACATGTAAATTACAAAGCACATGCTGGCTCTAATGAAAGGTAGCAGCCAGTCTTCAGAACATAGAGCTTTTTCTTAGTTTATACTTCATAAAAGAAAACAACACAGGTAATTTTATAGTTCTTTATGAATAGTGCTCTTAGGAAATAAGTCGATTTTGAGAAAATTAAGCATTTGAATATATTTTTCTTATTTGCAGCTCACCAGGACATGATTATAGCTTCTCAAGCTTATCTAAAATAAAAGATAACATATATATCAACATTTTTGATGAAATGATGACTGAAAAACATGAGGTAAAGTAGAATAATTACAATAGCCAATGCTGAAATAATTCTAAGGTCAAACTGAATGAAGTCTACTAACATGTTTGTAAATATGCTTTTAGATGCAATGTCTACATCCAACATTTTCTTGAAAGGATTTGAGGCAATTTGCAATAAAATCAGACATATAACAAGTCAGTTCAAAAATAACAGAGATCATAAACCACATACAGGAGGAGGAGGAATAAATATATCAAGAACTTGGGAGAAGTAGGTTTCTGCAATTGAACATTACAATTAAATGTGAGCTTCCTGTAGCCAATACAGAAATATAAACAGAAATAGGTTACATATATCTCATTATCTGATCAAAGAAAATATACCACTCCTGCAAAAGAGATCAAATTATTCCTAAGGCTAAAACTCAGTTCTACTTAATCTAATTTCTAAAATTACTGTCATCCTCATAGATGTGTAAAAGTTCCTAGCACAATGCCCAGCACCCTAGCAAGCTCCAAAATAAACGTTAGTTTCCTCACTATTGAACTTGCTACTAAAAATATAAACATGCATACCCATAGTATCTACTCTTTTAAGGTATGTAGATTAAATGCTTTAATAGAAACGTTTTCCAAATTCTATGGCAATGCTACTGAAGGAGCAATTAATTCTACCTGGAGGGCCTGGGGATCCATGTCAGAGAAGTTGAACAAGACCTTGAAGAGTAAGTTTCAGGAACGAGCCTTCTGTAAAAAACACTGCAAATCGTAATGGCTATGTTTTCCAACCCAGTTTTCCAGGAGATACAACACACATTCTTATTAAAGAAACTTTAAATCAACCATGATAAATGCTGAAGGTAAAATATTGAGCAATAATTTGGTGATAGCTTTTCTCCAAGGAGTTAAACTGAGTAGTGTTTTGATGATCGAAATTGGTAACGGGTAAAGCTTAGAAAACCCAAAAGAATGTCTAACAAATTTTTTCTCTCAAAAGTGAATTATCTCAAAGACTAATTTGATCAGAATTGAATAGCAGTTGATTAACAACTGAACCCTTGAAAGTGCTTTGCATTGTTATTAGAGTGAGATTGTTGTTATTGGAATGAGATCCACATGCTTTAGGTATCAGACTTGTTTGTGACAATATTGGCATGCTCTTTAAAAAAGGAAAGGGCCTTGCATTCTTGTCCTCCTCTCATGGACAAGGTTTTAGGGTAGCTATGGGCCAAAACATTCCATTGTCTTCTAAATGACTAGAGCCAGGCTGAGCCCCGAGATAGCCACACAATTGAAAGAAGGTTTTAAGTTATCACTGAACATTATTTTGTCTAGAAATGTTTCATTTTTCCTCTTTTTTTCTCCGTGCCCCTCCTGTATATTTTCTTCCTGCTATCAACTGTTTTCTTACTTCCCACAGATCTCCCTTTCTTCAGTTATGTATTAGCAGAAAGCTGAAGAATTGGAACTCTTACAGACACGTAGCCTATTTCTAACGCTTGGCATGAAAGAAATGGACTGAACTGCCTTTGGAACTGGCAGAGCAAGCCCCATGCATACTCCAGATTTAAAACTTAGGTTAACTGAAACTCTAACAAAAATCCCAGTAGCCACAGAAAGACCTTAAACTAACCCAAAACTCAGATATTGGTTTAAATACTTTTTTAAAAAAAATAGTTATTTTCAAGATTTTAAAATTTATTAGCATATAAATTTTCAGCATAGTCTCATAATTTTTGACTTGCTATTATCTACTCTCATCTGGTTTCTAACTTTATCCAACCATGTCTTTCAATTTTTTTTAAAATTATTTAATTTGGAAGATGTTTGCCTATTCTTTAAAGAACCAACTACTGAAATTGTTTTTACTTTTCACTTTTTTGGTTTTCTAATTCATTTATTTCCACTTGTATTTTAATTATTTTTTTCTCCCTATTCCTCCAGGACTACAATTTTTGTACTTACTTTGGCCAAATGTATTGAATGCCTAGTTTGTTTGATCTCTTGCCTTCTCATGAATAATAGAAACATTCTGAGACTATAAATTTATCTCGGTAAACATCTTAGGCTATGTATTTTATATTTAGTGACTTATTTTTTATTTTATATATGTAATATATACATAGAATTTATATAATATATATACATAACATTTCTTGCTTGTTATATATATATATATATATATATATATATATATATATATATATATATAAAACATTTTCTTGCTTGGCCTAACAGTCTTCTAATACTGTATCTTCGCATTTTCAAATGTTTGAAAGGCTTTTGTGTAAACTTTTGATTTTAAATTTCAGTTTTATTACCTTGTGGAAGTCATGCTGTACATTTGAGCCTTTAGTCCATGGTTCATTTAGTCAAGCCACTGTCCCAACTCTATGACTGCTAATTAACATACAAAGATGTTTCTCCTGATGACAAGATAAGGGACCCCATTGGACAAGCTATGTTGCTCACAAAGAAATTATCTTCCAGGACAAAGATGAAGGGGTTCCTTTGATTTACAAGGGATTGAGAGACTAAATACACAGATATCTGAGTTTTATTTATATGAGTTATTTAAAGAGATGGTCCAATCATAGCAGCACCTCTTCCACCATTTAACCATCAGAGTGCCTGGCCCTGCTTCAACTTACACCAGGATATGCAGACTCACCACATACACATTATAGCTCCAGATATTAAGTCTTCTTTTTATTACTTGATACATACAGTTCCCATACTAATAGATTCCTTAAAGGTTGCTTCATATATAATTCATATTGTTGATCTTAAAATTCTTTCATTGCTTCTCAGAGAGGATGCATAAGGAACTAATTTTACATACTTTTTATTTTTATTTGACTTTGAAGTTCAGGGGTACACATGCAAGTTTGTTATACAGGTAAACTTGTGTCACAGGGGTTTGTTGTACAGATTATTTCATCACCCAGGTATTAAGCCTAGTATCCATTAGCTATTTTTCCTGATCCTTTCCCACCTCCCACCCTCCACACTCCAATAGGCCCCAGTGTGTGTTATCCCTCTCTATGTGTCCATGTGTTCTCATCGTTTAGCTCCCACTTATAAGTGAGAGCATGTGGTATTTGGTTTTCTTTTCCTGTGTTAGTTTGCTAAGGATAATGGCCTCCAGCTCCATCCATGTAGGGAACTAATTCTAAAGTGAACCTTGATAGAGCTATAATCAATAGCCTAAGGCAAGGTAGACCTAAGAAGCCTCCAGCATCCCTGGGACTTAGGATGGAAAGATTAATGCAGTTGAGAGCACATCAGTCAGAATTCCAAGGACTTGATTCCTACAAAGCTACCTAAGTGTGCCTATTACCTTTTAGACTAGAGCAGCACAGTCCATCTTGCTCAGCTCTGTTGTTGCTGGTTAGCCTCTGGATTTAAAAGACACTTCTCATATTGTCTGGTAAGTGGATGGGGTAACTTCTTAAGTGCAAAAAGTTGGAAGGGCTCCTAATGTCCAAAGCAGTGGTTATTAACTAAAGGCAGGAATCAGGGTTTTAGCAGCTTTTTTCAAACTTCAGCTATTTTCTTTCACTTTTCCTAGATTCTCTGGCCTTTGGTTGATGAAATGAAAAATATAAGTGGCCAAAAGTGGAGTAGATCATAGGGTGCTGCCAATGGGAGGGGTGGTGGTGGTAGTGAATGCCAATCCCTTTTATGCCTAATCCCTGCTTCTCCCTACTATGAATACTTCCTCTAATTTTGGAAATAGTGTTATTGAGGAATGATTAGCATGCAATAATCTGCACATATTTAAAGTGTATAATTTGACATTTTGATATATGTATATACCAATGAAACTGGCATCACAATTAAGATAATAAACATATCCATTACCCTCAAAAGTATCCCCCTGCTCTGTTGGCCTATCTACCTCCTGCCCACAACCAGTGATTTGTGTTCTGTCACTATCATTTCTATTTTCTAGAATTTTATCGAAAATGGAATCCTATGGTATGTGTTCTTTTTTTTTTTTTTGGTTTTGCTTCTTTTACTCAGAAAAATTATTTTCAGATTCATTCATGTTGTAGTTTTATCAAATAGTTCATTTCTTTTTATTATATAGCAGTATTCTATTGATAAACATGCATTTCATTGCTTGTTTATATATTCACCTGTTGATGGACATTTAGGTTGTTTTCATTTTTTGACTATTATAAATAAAGCTGCTATGAACATTTGTGTAAAGTCCTTTTATAGACAAATGCTTTCATTTCTCTTAGTAAATAAAAATAGCTGGATATGATGGTAAATGAATAAGAAACTGCTAAACTGTTTTCCAAAGTGATTGTACCACTTTTTATGCCCACCAATAATGTAGGAGACTTCCAGTTCTTTCACTTTCTTACAAACACTTGGTCAAACTTTTAAACTTTAGCCACTCTAATAGTTGTGTGGTGGTTTCTCATTGTAGCTCTAATTTGCATTTCCTAATGACTAATGGTGTTAGGCACCCTTCCATGTAAATATTTATTTGCCATTTATATATCTTTTTTGGTGAGGTGTCTGTTCAAGTCTTTTGTCTATTTTTAAAATTGGGTTATTTTCTTATTGAATTTTGGGAGTTCTTTGTATTCAAGTCTTTTGTCAGATACATGATTTGCAGATATTTTCTCCCAATATGTAGTTTATCTTTTTATTTTCTTAGCAGTGTGTTTTGAAGAGCAAGGTTTTTAATTTCGATGAAGTCAAACTTATCAACTTGCTTTTGATGTCATGTTTTTTAGCTCTGTATTTTGCAACTCTGTTTCTAGGTTCATACATGTTAGATATGTATTACATATTACATACATATTTCTTTTTGATGAATAGATTCCTGTATCAGTATAAAATATCTCTCTTTATTCCTGATTATATTTCTTGTTTTTAAATATGGTTTGACTGTTATAAATATAGTACTTGGCTTTCTTTTCATTAGTGTTTGTATAACATATCTTTTTATTTTCTTTTAAGCTGTGTCTTTATATTTAAAATGGGTTTACTCTAGACAGCATACAGTTGAGTCTTGCTTTTTAATCCACTCTGACAATCTCTGCCTTTGAATGTATGAGCATTTACATTTTGTATAATTATTAACCTGGCTGTGTACCATCTTCCTATTTATTTTCTGCTTATCCCAACTATTCTGTATTCTTTTTTCCTGCCTTCTTTTGGATTGATGGAATACTTTTATGATTTCATTTTATCTCCACTATTGGCTTATTAGCTATAATTGTTTGTTTTCTTAACTGTTGCTCTCAGGTTTACAATATTCTCTTTAATTTGCCACAGACTATCTGTACATAATACAGTACCACTTCACATTTAGTGTAAGAGCAGGATACTATAATATAATGCCTCCATTTCCCCTTCCTTGCATTGTGCTAGTGTTGTCATACATTCTACTTTACACAAGTCATAAACTCCACAACAGATAATTTTCTCTCAGACTATTATTTTTGCTTTAAATAGTTATCTTTCAAAGAAATTAAAAAGCAAGAAAAACAGATCTTTTCTATTTACCTTTTGATTTCTTTTTTAAAAGAAAGAGAATGACTTTTTATATTTACCTGTGAGTTTATAAAACTATTCATCACATGATATTAAGTAAGTAATAAAAAATTATTTATTTTCATAGGATCACTGTCTCAAGAGCTGTAGTGGTCACTCATATATAAGAAAGAGTTGGCTTGGATCCATTGTCTTCCCTTTTTCTGCTCTTCTGCAACAATCTGAGGTAAGAGAAAATGCTTCTTTGCTCATTCTAAGTTTTGACCTCTGGCTCATAGAAAAACTTTCTGTTGTCTTTGAATCAGACTCTGTGATTGGCAGGCTGGTAGGTCAGTTAAGATGATCCTGTATTAGAATGTTCTGGGCTTTTGAAGTGTTTGAAGATTTGAACTGTCTCTGGACAGTTCTTTAGAGTGTTAACTAACAAAGAATAGGAAAACTAGTCTTAGGTCTTAAAACAACATTTATATTTGCATATAAGAGTTCTATAAGATCAGATTCATGAAACATTCTGATTAATGGTGTTTCTTTGTAATCATGGGTACCAGGAGTTTCAGCTTGTCAACACTGTTTATTGACAATGGTAAGACCTATGATTTGCACTAGTCTCTGTGAGACCCTCAGAGGGCTCTGCTGTTGGTTTATTATGTAGCAGGAAAATGCCTACATGACTAGCAAAGTAGAAAAGCCCCAGCCCAGACTCCACTGTTACTTCTTCACTAAGTGATGATAGGCAAGGCACTTGACATCTCGACGCCATGCCAGACACTGTAAATGTGAAAATTCAGAAATGAATTTTCTACCTCATTGAGGTAGAAAATTTTATTCCACTGTCTGTGGAATAAAACTAACATTTCAGTACAATGTGATAATGCTGTAGTGCTTTAATAGAGGTATGAGATAGGTACATGGGAACATACAGTAGGGAGTACTTTACTGTTCCTGGGTTGCAAGTGGAAATGCCGGGGGAGTGGTTCAGAGAGTTTGGTAGTTAAGAGGAGACTAAGGAGGAGAATCAAAGATCAAAGAAAACTTAACATAGGCGATAACTTTTGAATTAAGTCCTTAAAGATGAATTTGTCAAGAAAATAAGGGCTTGACAAATTGGTCAAGCAAATAAGGGCTTAATTTAGATTGCCTTTTGCTACCCTGCTTTTCCATCATGGGTTTCTTCCTGCCTATGTGTCCTGACACCCAATTTCCAAGGAGATAACAGTGCTCTCAGATTTATTTCAGAGACAATCATTTAAAAAATATATACAAATCCTAGCTCCTTTGCTTGTCAAGGATTGTAAGCCTTGTTTATTAATGGCACGAAGTCACCGCTGTACAGTGTCATAGTAGTACATAAATGGCTGCCATCTTATACCAATTAAAGTGTTAATGAACTCTCTGTTCCTACTACCTGGCTGTCATGTTACCAACTGAAGCTATTGGTAAGGAAGTGGGAAAGAACGAATATCAGGGAGGACAGTAGAGGTGCCTGCACAATGTGCAATCACATGCAGTCGTGACGGCACGTGTTGCAAAGACTGGCAATAGGAATAGACATTGTTGGAGGTACAGCTACAGGGATTCCTATGTTTTTAAGTCCCTGTGGACACTGCTCAGTCTCAGGCCAGACTGCAGGATACAGTGGTAGGTACGAGTGTGGGCTTCAAAGGTGGACACATCTGGGTTGTAATCCTGGCTCCACTGACTCATTACTTTTGTGATCTTGCACAAATACTTCAATTCTCTGACCCTCAGTTTGCTTATTTGTGAAATGGAGATAAGGGCAGTGTCTACTCCATTGAATGATACGATCTATATCAAGCACTTGGCACAGGGTCTTGCACATTAGTAAGCACTCAGTAACTATTAGCTATTATGCATTTTTTTGAGACAGCATCTCACTGCGTTGCCCAGGCTGGAATGCAGTGGGACAATCATGGATTATTGCAGCCTCAGCCTCCCAAGCCCAAGTGATCCTCCCACCTCATCCTCCTAAGTAGCTGGGACCACAGGTGTGCACCACCACTCCCAGCTAATATTTATTATTTACCTCTTACACACACGCACACACACATACACACACACACACACACACACAATTTCTCCTACTGTGGACCTCAGGGTTGTCTTTCTTGCTGTTACATATTTTCTCTTTCTGGACCCAATACAAAATGTAACATGATCTTTTAACTTCTTCTCTGAGCCTGCATTAGATTTTCTAAGAGCTTTATTGCTGGTATCGTAACTTGCTTCTTTGTTCCATTCCTTTCTTACTCCTACCCTCTCTACATAGTACATATTAGGCAGGGACCCAAGGTGTCAAGGGTGCCTATGAACACATCACCACAGAGAACCTGCTCATTCTTGGGCAAGTGCAAATGAGTAGAAGCCCGTTCACGCAAGCAAGCAAGCTTTCTGTGATGGAGTGGACTCTGCTGGGCCTTAATATTTGACTGATGTTTATTTTCATCATGCATAATCCATTATACTGATATACTCTTTCAGATTAGTGGAACATTTCAAGTAACTATTCCACCAGTTTTGCTCGGGTATACTTGGAGTAATACTTATGTATTTCCTAAAGAAGATTCCAATGAGCAGAATTTAAAAGAATGTACATTCTTAAATATTTTTGCTACCATTGAACCTCAAATATCATATGTCACCTGTAATCCAACACTAGATAAGGTAGGTTTTACATTGAATTTCTTTTATATATACCATCAAAGAAGTATGAACTATTTTAAAAACCAGTAATAATTTCAAAGATGGCAAAAATAAACATTGGTTCTTGATATTTTCTTGTGAGAACAATATAGTACAATTCTGAAATACTTTACATTTTATTGTAGTTTTTAGATCAAACAGAGGTCTTGCAGAGAGCACAGATTTTTAAAAAGAATTGTAAGGCAATGTTCCCCAACCGAAGAATCGTAACTACTGTTTTTAATGATGAAGGGATACAGTTCTTAGTCACAAGATATATCAAGGCATTAAATCCACCTCAGCAACTTCTGGATATATTTCTTCACAATTCTAATGCAACATTTGTAAGTTATAATTATTTTTAACATCTTCATTGTGATTAAAGTGCATCTGTGAAGAATCACTTTTACCTTTTGTGTATTTGGGTTCAATCTAGTGAGTTGTCTGTCCTCAAAATATTTGTACTGTTTGTGAGTCATAAAGCTCCCTTAGCTGGACTCTTTAAGCTAAAATCAAAAGTTCTAATTTAGATTGCCTATTGCTACACCGCTTTTCCATCATGGGTTTCTTTCTGCCTGTGTGTCCTGACACCCAATATCCAAGGAGGTAATAGTGCTCTCAGATCTATTTCAAAGGCTATCTTTATCTTTTAAAAACTATGTACAAATCTGAGCTCCTTTGCTTGTCAAGGATTGTGAGTCTTGTTTATTAATTGCATGAAGTCACCAGTGTAGAAGGTCATAATGGCACATAAATGGCAGCTATTCAACATCAGTTCATGAACTTTCTATGTTAACACATTGTTTATTTGCACCCCTTTCTCCTTTCCTAGATTAGTCTGAGTCTTTGTCTCCAGCACTATAGGGGAAAAATCCATAGTATAACTTCTATTGTTTGAGAAAGCACATTGTACTACCCTAATATCTCCCTGCTGCAGCAGCTTATAATAAAGTTATATTCACAAAAATAATTGTGATAGATTTTGAACCAAAAAAAAAACCTTTGCTATTCTTCAATATCTTAAAATTTTTTAACAGTTGTACTTTAAAGTACATGTTTAATGTGGAAACATATTATTGTAATATTTAAAATTTTAGTAATAAATTAAATAAATAATTACTAAATAAATAAATATAAATAAAATATAATGGTTACATGCACCCTGTGCAGTCAGCCCAACTTGGGCTCAGTTTCCCAGAGACTTCACATATTGTATTAGCCATGGAACCCAGGGCAAGTTATTTTATTACTCCAAGCTTATTTCCTCTTCTGTAATACTAGAATAATAATAGTGTCTACTTTTATAGGCTTAGATTATATGCTAAATGAGAGAGTGCATGTAAAGCATTGTGCTAAGCGATGGACATACAGCACACACTCAATAAATGTGAATATTATTCTAGGACCTCATTGCTCGATTTGTATCTTTGATTCCTTTTGTGCCTAATACACCAGATGAAAATGATGGCTCTGATATATGGATGACATCAGAGGTAATAAATTACATTTTATATATATAATTGAAATATATAGTATTTCTTTTAAGGAAACCTTTTAAAAATATTATGTATTTATGTATTACTTTGCCTTGTGAAATTTAAAAGTATTTGATAATTTTATACATCATCTTCAGCTCCATAACAATCTATGGAAATAATTCATGAATACCAAAAATCTTTTCAACATTCTAAGTGGTAGCTCATGAATATTTTGACTCAACGGGAATTCCAGGAGTATAATATTATGCCATTCTCCAGAGAGCAGTGTGACTTGTCACTATGGAGTTGGTCAGACCCTGAAGTCTTGTGCAAGCACTGTCACTTCCCAAAAGCTTTCCCCCATCACCCCCATCTGAGTGAAGAGCTCGTAGAACAGTGCTCTTCCTTAGCACTTAGATTAAAGTCCTCTTTAGTCTGATTGCCAAATAAAATACAGGCCCCATGCAATATTCAGGACAAACTTTTAGTAATAAATTATTTGTTGTTTATCTGAAATTCAAATCTAACTGGGCATCCTATAACTTCTTTTCAAGTCTGGCAACCCTAAGTAGAGTATTTAGAATATTTCTTCCATTTCAGCTTAAATCATGTTTGTGTCATAAACCATGAGTGTATGACTGATTCAGTTTTACAAGAAAAGAATTATTTTCTCTCACCTAACACACAGTCTTTGGAGTAAAACAAACAAACAACCTTGGTTCAAATCCTAGTTCAAAGACTTAGTAGATGTGTGACCTAAGATAAGTTAACCTCTTTGGACCTCAATTTCCTTATCTATGTCATACAGGAGTTTTAAAAAGACTAAATGTAGTAACATGCAAAGCATCTGGACCTCAGGAAAACTTAGTTCCCTACTGTCATCCTCTCCCTACTCCTCTTATAAAATCCAGAACCTCCTTGACCTGACAATGAAGACTATTGTTATTCTGCCCTTAGCTCACCTGTTCACACTGTTCTTTCAGAAGGGCCTCCTTAACTATCCTCCCTAACCCCCATCCTTCACCATCAGGTTCAGCGAATGCACACTTATAGGGCCATATCAGTTGTTAAAACATTGCAATGCTTCCATAATGATTGGTAAATAGTCATTGCCATGAGCTCTATAGCTCCCCACCCCTTATCCCCACTCCCTGGCCCCTACAGCCCCTTCTCAGGGACTGTATTGAACTGGAGAGTGCGTGTCACATCATTTTTTTTTTTTTAAATGGAGTCTCGCTCTGTCGCCAGGCTGGAGTGCAGTGGCACGATCTCGACTCACTGCAACCTCTAACTCCCTAGTTCAAGCAATTCTCCTGCCTCAGCCTCCTGAGTAGCTGGAATTACAGGCACGCACCACCAGGCCCAGCTAATTTTTTTTTTTTTTTTTTTTTTTTTTGTATTTTAGCAGAGATGGGGTTTCACCATGTTGGCCAGGATGGTCTCAATCTCCTGACCTCGTGATCTGGCCGCCTCAGCCTCCCAAAGTGCTGGGATTACAAGCATGAGCCACGGCGCCTGGCCATACACCTCATTTAAATGGTGTAGCCACTAGTCAGCAACAGATTGTTGCCATCTGAGCATTTGGACCCAAGTCTTTGCTAGAGTTTGTTTTTGTTTTTGTTTTTGTTTTTGTTTTTCAACAAAATCCAGAAATCTAGAGTTTTCTAAGAAAATGTTCTCTCTTTTTTTGACATTCTGGGAGCCAAACAAAACACACCTGTAGACTAGAACTAAGTCATAGACCACCAGTTGGCTACTTCTGCTATACTTTTTCTCCCCTGCTATATTGCTGTGCTTTACTGGGCACTCTCTATTTGATCTGTTACACCCTGCTCAGCTGTTCAGCTCTTTGAGTTGAAGACGTTTCAGTCACTTTTCCTGATTAACATCCAACTCAGAGTTCTTCCTTTCTTTGAGTTGACAGTACTATATTGGTACAGGACAGAATGTAGCTCCACAGCCCAAAGGATCACTTCCTACAAACACTATATGATTCCCTATCAGATAAGGTTCCTCGAAATACCAGTCCATATGTCCCTGCTTGCCCAGGGCACTTTAATATTTGTCCTAAACAAAAACATCCCATTTTGGGTATAAATTGTCTGGTCACTCTATACAATATCTACATTAAGTGTTCTATAATAAAGGTGGCCCCAATGCTCCAAGTCAATGTTCTCTTCCTCTAATGCCCTAGCAAAGCTGGAGCTGTCTGCTCTGCTGTCAACTTAGCAACTTGGTAAAAATAAATGTGTTTGGAACTGGAGTGAGTACAGGTGCTCCACATCAGTTGGATGCTTGCGTTACTCAACTTTCCCGCACTTTTCTTTTTTTGTTCCTATTGCTTTTGTTTTGTCTTAGCACTGCATCAGTTTAGCTATCGGAAATAAGGAGGAGCATGCCATCCTTCTCTGTAATTTCTTTCTGTATTTTGGAAAGAAGGCACTGGTCCTCTTGGGAACGTCAGTGTTAGAAGTAAGTGCTGGAGTTCGTATTGAAATAATGTAAGCAAAAGGAAATCAGATTTCAGCTGCAAGTTTAGAAGACTTCAAACCCAGGTTTCCATCTCTTCACAAACTAATTTGGAATTTCATGGGCAAGCAATGATTAGTTAAGGGGATAATGTTGGTTCATCAAAATTTCTACAATGTAAAGACTGATTTCCTTTTGCTTTTCTCCCCTGTAAAAGAGTACTAAAAATAGTGCTACATCATAGGGTTACTGGGAATATTAAATTACTTAGTACATATTAAGTGACTGAGAGCAGCACCTGGACTCAATAAAGGTGGTGGTGATGGTGGTGGTAATGTAGTAATAGTTATAGTGTAGTTGTGGCAGCTGTTATCCATCATTACCACCATGATCATCATATGGTTTTTGTTTTTATTTTTGTTTTTTGAGATGGAGTTTCGCTCTTGCTGCCCAGGCTGGAGGGCAATAGCATGATCTCGCCTCACTACAACCTCTGCCTCCCGGGTTCTAGTGATTTTTCTGCCTCAACCTCCCGAGTAGCTGGGATTACAGGCACCCACCACGCCCGGCTAATTTTTTGTATTTTTAGTAGAGATGGGGTTTCATCATGTTGGCCAGGCTGGTCTTGACTCCTGACCTCAGGTGATCCACCCGCCTTGGTCTCCCAAAGTGCTGGGATTACAGGCATGAGCCACTGTGCCCAGCCCATCATATGTTTCTAATAAGTGTATTTTAAGATCTGTAAAAAAAACACTTCTCCTCATGCTCCATTGCTGAGGTTTTAATGTTATAAGAAGTGAGCCAGGAATTAATGTTTCCCTATCTGAAATGTTTACAGCTTAATTTATATGCTTCTTCTACATTTGTACCATCAGAAAGCTATCATTTCTGAACCGTTTCTAGCCCTACCATGAGTATCTTGCTAAGTGTCAGTATTTACAGTCTTGCCTTATGGTTTTTGTCATGATGATTTATTTCCCTGTATCCTCTCGGCATTGTTTATTATTTCATTGCCAAGCTTGTTAACTATTAATAGAAGTTCATTCCCTCTATATGATCTCCTGCCATAGTTGTAAGTGCCACTAGATGGCAGTAAACAGTCAACAATATTTTGGCAACTATTTGCGTTAGTACCTGTGGACCAACACTGCAGGAGGTAGCCCTGCACAGTTTCACCTCAGCCATGGGGTTAAAGTAAAGCCTCCTCTTTACTATAAAGATGATGAGCACAGTGACCAAGAGCAAGGGCTGTGAAGTCGAGGAGAGCAGGCTGCACAGCGTAGTTTTAATAATATGGGTTTGGGGGACAGTCAGACACAGGTTTAAAATGCAGCAATTGCTGAGCATGGTGGCTCATGCCTATGATCCCAGCACTTTGGGAGGCTGAGGAGGGAGGATTGCTTGAGCTCAGGAGTTCAAGATCAGCCTGGATAACACAGGGAGACCCCACCTCTATAAATAAATAAATAAATAAGCCAGGCATACTGACACATACCTGTGGTCCCACATACTTAGACTGAGGAGGGAAGATCGCTTGAGCCTGGGAGGTCGAGGCTGCAGTGAGCTATAATGGCACCACTGCGCTCCAACCTGGGCAACAGAGCAAGACCCTGTCACACACACAGACAAAAAACCCAGCAATGCCACTAACTGTATGATCTCAGCCTTGTTTACTTCTCTGAGCCTCAGTTACCTCCTCATGAGACAGGAGTAATGCCACTCACAGGCTCTTTTGACAAGGCTCTTAACCTCTGATTCTTTATATGAAAGATGGGCATAATAACCCTTCCTCCCAGAATTTGGAGTGAATGAAAGTGACAAAGTTAGTGTTAATTCTTAGCATAATATCTGATGCACATAAATACTCAATAAATTAAATAGTCTCATTATTATTATTACCTAAAAATTTTTATTCTTTGGTAGGGTAGGCTTATACTACAAAAGGTCTTATCTTTCAGAGTAAAATAATAACAACATAATAACTACTTTTTATTCCTCAGACTGGTTTCCTGCATACTTCCCTTTAGCTTCTAATTGCAAATCTTGTTCCCAAATTTAATTTAATGGCTTTTTAACTTTACTTGGTTTTGTCAGAGCCTTAAGCCAGTTTCCATTTCCTATCTCTGCCTGGTGTTCACCCTCAGTCTCCAAATATATTCTAACCAAAGCAGGGATAGTCCATATAGCATCTTGTATGAATTAGACAAAAGTGCCCTACCTCAAAACACTGCAGTACTATCTGTTGGGAAACCCTTGTAATGCACTGATTTGTTAAAACAGCAGCTGTGTTGCCATCGGGGCACACTCTGCAGGACCATACATGACAGCACTGGCTCACAAGTTGTTTCATCTGAATCCTCATGCTAACCTGGGGCTGAGGATTTCTGGAGCTTTGGTTTGTTTTTTCTTTTTCTTTCTTTTTTTTTTTTTATTTCAAAGAAAATGTAAAAGCCCTCGAAAAGGCTTTTATTTATTTTTGTTGTTTGTTTGTTATTGAGACAGGATCTCACTCTGTCACCCAAGCTATAGGGCAGTGGCATTATCACAGCTTATTGCAGTCTCAACTCCTCAGGCTCAAGCGATCCTCCCACCTTAGCCTCCCAAGTAGCTGGGACTACAGGTGTGTGTGCCGCTGTGCCCAGCAAATTTAAAAAAAATTTTTTTGTGATAGATACAGGGTTTCCTTATGTTGCCCAGGCTGGTCTCAAACTCCTGGGCTCAAGTGATCCTCCCACCTCAGCCTCCCAAAGAGCCGGGATTACAGGCATAAGCCACCACACTCCACTAAAAAAGGCTTTAAAAATCAGAATCATCACAGTATAATTTCCATATATAGAAATTATTTAAATCCACCAAAAATTACTTTCTTTTTTCTCATACAGGGGCATGTGGCTTATGTAGTAACTCAAGAAACTAATGAATATTTGCTTTGGAATCCATCAACTGGCCAATGTTATAAGCAGTTTGACCCGTTTTGTCCCTTAAAAAGTGTAGATTGTTTGTTTGATGATAGAAATGTAAGTATATGGGGAAAAGAAATCTTGAGTTATCTCCTCTAGAGTCACCCTGGCTACACACTAGAATCACCTGGGGAACTTTAAATATAGATAGTCTATCAGATTCCCTAGGGCATGGGGCCGGGGCAACCTTTTATCACTAAAGCTCCTCCAGGTGATTGTGTAGTGCCTTCAAGGATGAGAACCATTGAGGTAGTCTAATGATCATGAAACCCTAGAATCTCTTTATCTCCTGCCTCAGAACCCCGCTGGGATTCTGCCACTTCATTGAGTAGTAAGACTGTAAAATTTTGCTCCTTCCTTACCAACAATGGGCCTTGTGTTCCTATGGACCTACACTAATGTTATATTAATGTTTTCATAGGTCTGGTTTAATATTCAACAAAATAATACACCAATGGCTGTATTTTTTGACTATTCAAAGGAAAGTTTCTGGAAGCAGTTGCTTCCAAAAAACGTTCAAGGAACAAAAATACAAAGCATACAGGTAAATCATATTTTCCCAGGGGTGTCTGTATGAGAGTTACCATTGCTTCTAATCTTTACTAATTGTGACAGCTCTTATTATGTTTTATAGTTGGTTGGTTACTGAAATATTTGGCAATATTAATTTAAAAACGAGTTTTCTCTGCCATCCAGCTCACGGGCTCTTTCCCCTACTTGCAGAAAACATAAATTGAGAAGAAAGTGACATCTCAAATGCAAATTTAGATGCTAAAATAGAATTTAAAATTTTTTCATCATAAAACATAACATATAATGTTCAAGATGTGTAGTAAGTTCTAACTCTGACCTAGCCCTCCTGCGCCGTATCTATGGTAAGGATCAAGTAGAAAAATTGACAAAAAGCTTTCTGGACTCCCAACCATGATAGTTGTCTCACGGAATAGAAACAGGACAGAAACACTAGCAGTGAGTAGGCTGGAGCAGGGATGGCAGCAAGATCTGAAAATGCTTCATGAAAGCCAGAGAACCAGAGCAAGCATCACTTTTTAAAGACAGGGACTGTGGTGGGGCTACTTTACTTCCCTATTTTTGAAAGGAGATGGGAAGGAAAGCTGTAGACTCACTGTCTGGGGCTCAGGGTACAGGAGACCAAGAAGTAACTCAATCACTACATGGGTTGGCTAATGGATCTGTGATGTACTCAGTATTACTTTGGGAAGGCACTAGAAATACCATGTCAACAGCTGTTTCTGGATTGAGGGCCAAGCTGTGGCAGGGTGTCGGCAATTGCACAGTCCACAAATGAGGAGACAGGAGCCCAGAGGGAGGGAGGGAGAGAGAGAGAAAGGATAAGAGAGAGCAAAAGAACAATAGAAAAATTAGGCAAAAGACAATTCATAGAAGCAGTAACTTACATGCTAAACCTCACTCATAATCAAGTAAATACAATTTAAAACAATAAAACAATTGCTGGACATGGTGGCTTATGCCTGTAATCCCAACACTTGGGGCAGTCAAGCCATGAGGATCACTTGAGGCCAGGAGTTCGAGACCAGCCTGGGCAGCATAGCAAGACCCTGTCTCTAAAAATAAAAACAAAAGAACTACCCAGGCATGGTGATGATGCGCAAGTGTAGTCCCAGCTACTCAGGACGCTTAGGTGAGAGGACTGTTTGAGCCCAGGAGGTTGAGGTTACAGTGAGCTATGATCGCACCACTGCACTCCAGCCTAGGAGCCTACTGCAAGACCTTTTCTCTAAGATAAATAAACAACTAAAACAATAAAATTATTTCACATGCATAAAATTGGCAAAAAAAAATGTGTGATCATACTGAGTGTTGTCAAAGAGGCAGAGAAGTGGTGGGAGCACACATTTCTGTAAATGCTTTGGAAAACAATATGTTGATAATACCTGGTAAAGGTGAAGATGCTCAACCTTTGATCTGCCAATTCAAACTTCTCAGTATATACCTCAGAGGAACATTCACGGGGAGACAAGTACAACAACATTCATTAGAGAATTGCTTGAAATAACAAAAATTTGAAACAGTTCATCAACTAGAAATCAGTACATGAGTTGTGAAGTACTTATACAATGAAATCTTCTGTACAGCAATAAAAGATGAATGAACTGAGCCAATTTACAGTTGTTCCCAATTTGACTGTCAGTGCATTACATCACAATCTCTGAGGGTGGAACCCACATGCCAGGAGCTTTGAAGGTTCCCCAGTTGATGCCAATGTGCAGCCGAGGTTGAGAATCACTGGCCAAGAGTCATGCATATCTACATGAAAGAATATAAAAAATGTAATGCTGAGCAAAATAAAAAGACATGAAATGACACATACAGTACAAAACCATTTATGTGGAGTTTGAAAGCTGTATATGGTTTATGTATACATAGATATGTGGTGATGTAGAAAAGCATTCATGGGAATGATAAATACCAAATTCAGATTAGAGGTTACTTTTGGGGAGAGAAAAAAAAGGAATGAGATCAAGGAGCAGTATACAGAGTACTTCAAGTCTTTCTGTAGTATCTTACTTATTTTTTAAAAGTCTAAAACAAATATGGAAGAATGCAAAGATCAGATGTAGCTAGGTGGTAGGTATGCTAGGTGGATGTTCATTACATTATTCTCTATGTTTGCCTGTATAGATTCAAGGCAATTCACACTATCAAAAAGAATGCATGGTGGCTGTGGGGGAAGAAATCAAAGAGGGCCCAAGTGTATAAAGTGATGGATTTCTGGCTGGGTGCGGTGGCTCACACCTGTAATCCCAGCACTTTGGGAGGCTGAGGCAGGTGGATCACTTGAGGTCTGGAGTTTGAGACCAGCCTGGCCAACATGATGAAATCCCGTCTCTACTGAAAATACAAAAAAATTTAGCTGAATGTGGTGGTGCACACCTGTAATCCCAGTTACTCAGGAGGCTGAGGCAGGAGAATCACTTGAGCCCAGAGTGGCAGAGGTTGCAGTGAGCTGAAATTGCACCACTGCACTCCAGTCTGGGCAACAGAGTGAGACTCTGTCGAAGAAAAAAAAAAAGTGATGGGTTTCTTTCTTATTCAACATCTCTTTCCCGCTCTCAAAGAAGTCACTGTCAGTAGTTTCTTGTGCATCCTTCTAACATTCTCCATGCAGATGCAAGCATAGATAGGTATTTTTATATTTCCTACTTGAAAAGTCATTTTAAAGAAAGGGAAAAGTGCTTCTCTCTCTTGAGCAAGCCACATTTAAAGCCTCTAGAGTCCATACCTTGCTTTGCCCATCCCAAAGCTGTGACCAAAGCACTGATGCCTCCTGGGGGAGAATAATCTATTTCAAGATGAGGCTCTTGTTTGTTTAATGTATAATCATTCTCTTGTTCATTCAGGTGATATTTATTGATTTCCCACTATGAGCCAGTGTTACGTTAGATGTAGATACTACAAGAAAAAAGACATATCTCAGTGTTCTTGGAACTTGGATTCTAGAGGAAGAAACAGAAGGGAACAAGCAAGTGCAGTACAGAGCAATGAATGCTGTTACAGAAGATATTATAGTGCTTTGGGGAGTGCACAGCAGGAGGCCCTGAGGGAGGGGAGTTGTAGGGGCTTCCTGGGAAAGAGTGATGAGAAACATGAGTGAGGAAGGGTGAGCAGGAGCTGGCCTAGATAAAAGTCAGGAATGAGAATGGTCCCGACAGATAGCAGGAACAGTGAATGGGAAGACCTTTAGTGACAAGGAGATATCTGTCCAGGAGCTGAAAGGCCAGGCTGGCCAATGCTGGGGTGGACAGTCCTGGTGAGAGTTTGGGCCTTTGTCCTCAGGGCAGACAGAAGCCAGCATCTCTAAGGCAAGGGCTGCTGTGATCAAAATTGTATTTGTAAAAGCTACTCTGACTTAGGGCTGAAACTAAAGCCTTCTGCCAAGTTGAATCTATAAATATAAAACTCATAGTTGTGTTTAGCTTGTATCTCTACTTCTTTCCTGTGGGCTCATGGCCCTCCATCTTCTGCCTTGCCACATACATCCCAGAATAAACCACTATCTAGAGTGAACACTATTACACACAATTGTGAACACAAATTTGAATGTGCATGAGGAGAATGTGGGTACTCAGAAGTGGTGTTAACAGGGGAATCCCCTTGAAGTTTTGAAGGACATGAGTGCCCAGAAAGAAAGAGGCCTTTGCCAGAAAAGGAAAGGATAAACACACCATAAACTTCTCAAGTCAGCATAAACCAGGCCTCTTTTTCAGGCCTGAAGGTGGCCTAACTAATCCACAGGAGTTGCCCAGTGAGGAGTAGACAGCCGTTGGTGACAGTAATCAGGGAATTCCGTCCACCTATCCTGTGTGAGATAGCTGCCGGCTCCTGCAAGATGACACAAAGTCATCCTTCCCTTCCTCAGTATCTCCCATCTCCTACCATGCTGTACTGTGGGGCTCCTCCCTGTGCCTGGGACCATCTCTAATCCAGTGCTCCTCCACCATGGCAGGCATCAGAGCCAGCGGAAGGGGAGCTTGTTGAAACACAGGTTGCTGGGCCTCACCCCCAGGGTTCCTGATTCAGTAGATCTCAGGTGAGGGCCAAGAATTTGTGTTTCGAACAAGTTCCCGGATGTGAGGTTGCCAGTCTGGAGGCCACACTTAGGAACCTAGAGGCCTATCAAATGTTGCCTCCTTTTTACACAACCCTCATTCCACTCACGAAGGGGGAACATCTGTTCCTGTCCCTACAGCTGCCTCTTCCTCAGCTCAGGAATACCCAAAGTAAAAACTGTCTAAACCCAGCCCCTCACTCTTGTCCATGTGAGACCTGCAAGGAGTTGAGGGTTGGGTTGGCAAGGAACTTGAGAAGTCCTCTCCTCCCAGAAAATCCTGCCCAGGAAGGGAACTGGAAGAAACGTGGAATAGCACTGTTCCAGGCAAAGGCTTGGAGACAGGGAAGGTTGAAATGGATTCTGTGTATGTGCGTGTGTGCGTGTGTGTGTGTGTATGCATGCACATGTGTGCATACATACACAAAGAACTGGCTTCTTCCAGCTGAAAGAAACAAATAATCAAAGAAGGAAGATGATCAACCATGTTAGAATAATAATAATATCTGATGTTTGTTGAGCATTCCATATGTGCCAGGCTTTACATGTATTACTTTATTTTAAAATCTTTACAAAACCCTAGAGCAGTAGGCACTATTATTATCCCTATGTTAAAAACTCAGAACAGAGAGGTGAAGACTTCACCAAGGTCACAGTGGAAGACACCAGTGCAGCTGCCAAAGATTATTTGGTAGTAGCATCCATAGCGTGTCAAATGCCTGTTTGAAAAATGAATTGGGGCGCCAGGTCTGTTTTACCCATGAAAATATATCTTTTGTAAACCCATCCCCCATCCCCTATTCTCGTGAAGCAGTGTGAAAATAAAAGAAAATGCTGTGGTCTGCATGTTACCTATGGAATTGAGTGTTTTTGCCACAGAAGCCTGGTTTGTCTTCCTCCTTATTATAGCTGGCATTCCAGGAGTGACTGTGATGTAAACATGGTCTCTAGAATCTATTCTAACTTTGGTTGTCTATTTCAGCCTGAAGAAATAATTTATTTTGAAACTGATAAAAGCATGGTAGAAGATCTAAGAAATAGGTACTGTGTTTTCCCCTAATCTCTTGTTGGGTTACCTTTCAGTCTTCTGACCCACCCATTCAAAATACCTGCTAGATCAGCAACAGAAACATGAAAAAGGAGTTTATAATATTTCCAGCTGGCCCAGTGGCTCACACCTATAATCCCAGTTCTCTGGGAAGCCAAGGTGGGAGGATCACTTGAGCCCAGGAGTTTGAGACCAGCCTGGGCAACATAGGGAGACGTCATCTCTACTAAAAAAAAAAAAAAAAAAAAAAATATATATATATATATATATATATAGCTGGGCATGATGGCATATACCTGTAATCTCAGTGACTAAGAGGGGGAGGATCGCTTGAGCCCAGGATTTTGAGGCTGCAATGAGATATGATCACACAACACACCACTGAGTTTCAGCCTGGGCAGCAGAGTGAGGCCTTGCAAAAAAAAAAAAAAAAAAAAAAAGTTCCACTGAACCACCTGGTTCTTGGTACATCCATGGAAAAGTGGCCCCTCTGCCATCCAGGGCATTCTTTGATAGGACAGACTAAGTTAACTCTGGAAACATTGTGGGCCACCACTGGAAAGTTCTCAACATAGATGCCTGTTGAGCCTATAGTAATAATAATGCAGTAGCCAACACTTCTTGAAAGGACATGAAGGTAAATGACCCGTGACTTGACATCTGGTAAAAATGTCCCAGTTAGGCAGTAGAAACGGCAGTACTGCCACAGCTGGACACTCCCAGCCTCCCAAGCACCTACACGTAAGTGCCTGAGGAAGTCAGTCAGTCAAGCCCAAAGGGCCACAGGCTTTGCAGCAGGACTGGCTCTCAGGCCATGTGTGTCAGAGGCTTCTAGATCTGACTGCCTCCAGTGGCTCACACTCACATAGCAGGCTGTCATGGAAGCCACTACAAAGCAAGCAACACAGAGCATGACCAAAGCAATTTTACCACTCCCTTTCTCACTAGCACACATCTCCCCCCAGCCCCCCAGCTGTCATTCTTACTCCTCATTTCCCAGTTCCTAATAAAAAAGGAAGAAATGCAATAGGGAAATGGTTCCCAACTGATTTTCATTAGAATTGCTTATAGAACTATTTAAAAATACAGGTATGAGCATCCCTGGATCAATATCTGGAGGTGAAACATTTTGATAAGGCGCTACAGGTGATTCTGATGCATAGCCGCTATTGAGACCCTCTACAGACTCCAAACTACTTAGTTGCACTATAAACTCAGCTAAGAAGAGACCTCCAGCACCTTCCTCTATAACATACACTGCAGTTAGAGAATCAATGCCACACAATCATCCTGCACAGAGAAGCTTTTCAGGAGAGCCCCATCAACCAACCCACACTGTGTCCCCTCTCTCTCCTCCCTGGCATATTCATCCCCAGGCACTGTTCTAGGGGCTGGATATATATGGGTAACAATGCCTGCCCTTATGGAGCTTACATTCAAATAGGGGGAAGCTGATCACCAAACTTACCTGTTCAATGCCTTGTTTCCTCCCAACTCTGCTTGCTAAATTAACTCATGTAATAATCCCATCCCTGCTAACATCATCCCAGACCAGATGTCTGGATTTTCATAAGGGCAGTTTCTTGGAAACAAAATGTCCAAGTCAAGGGAGGGTCTTGAAGAGTAGGAATGTCAACCCAGTAATCGGATGGTAGGTGTTGTCAAATCACACCCAGTAGGCAGCTGCCTACACACGGGTAACTGGAAAAGAGATGTGCCTTGGAGAGTTAATTGCTGGCTATCCCCAAGAGGCTTCTTGTCTTCCCAAGCCAAGTAAGAGCCTGCCTCTCCCCAGCTTCATTAATGTGAATGGTGGCAGACACCTCTAGCTATAGAGCTCTGGTTTCCTCCTAAGTCCAAAAAGTATCATTCTCATACTTGAATAAAAATCACAGGCTGGGCACGGTGGCTTACACCTGTAATCCCAGCAATTTGGGAGACCGAGGAGGGCGGATCACCTGAGGTCAGGAGTTTGAGACCAGCCTGGTCAACATGGTGAAACCCCGTCTCTACTGAAAATACAAAAATTAGCCACGTGTGGTGGCAGGTGCCTGTAATCCCAGCTAATCGGGAGGCTGAGGCAGGAGAATCACTTGAACCCGGGAGGCAGAGGTTTCAGTGAGCCAAGATCTTACCATTGCACTCCAGCCTGGGGGACAAGAGCGAGACTTCGTCTCAAAAAAAAAAAAAAGTCACAAAACTCTTATTACATTTACCAAATGAGTTATAACTTGTCATAAAATTACCTTTGGATTCTTACCTTAGGATCGAAAGGACTCTGAAGAGTAAAGTGATGGAATGGCGACCTAAACACCCAACACATTGGAATCGACAGTGTACTTTTATTTTGCGACAAATCCTTCCTAAGCTGGAATTTGGCATAGGAAGCTTTGTTTCATCTGAAGGAGATAATGAATTTGAAAGAATACTACAATTTTATTGGGTTTGTATATGATTTAATGCATTAATGACATTTGTTTTATATATGTTGTTAATTGCTAAATAATAGCAGTCTTAAATATTTCTGAAAGGCCTTTTATCTTGATCCTTAAAGATAGATGCTATAGCATTAAAATACACTTACTGAAGAATCAATATTGTTAAAATGTCCATACTACCCAAAGCAATCTACAGATTCAATGCAATCCCTATTAAAATACTAATGACATTCTTCACAGAAATAGAAAAAACAATCCTAAAATTTATGTGGAACCACAAAAGACTCAGAATAGTCAAAGCTATCCTAAGCAAAAAAAAAACACAAAACTGCATGAATCACATTACCTGACTTCAAATTATACTATAGGGCTTTAGTAACTAAAATAGTATGGTACTGGCATTAAAACATAGACCAATGGAACAGAATAGAGAACCCGGAAACAAATCCACACACCTAAGTGAACTCATTTTCAGCAAAGGCCCCAAGAACATACACTGGGGAAAATACAGTCTCTTCAATAAATGATGCTGGGAAAACTGGATATTCATATGCAGAAGAAGGAAACTAGGCCCCCATATGTCACTTTATGCAAAATCAAATCAAGCTGGACTAAAGAGTTAGTTTAAGGCCTCAAACTATGAAATTGCTACAAGAAAACATTGGGGAATGCCTCCAGGACATTGGTCTGAGCAAAAATTTCTTGAGTAATACCCCACAAGCACAGGCAACCAAAGAAAAAATGGACAAATGGGATCACATCAAGTTAAAAACCTTCGGCACAGCAAAGGAAGCAATCAACAAAGTGAAAAGACTGAGAGAAAATATTTGGAAACTACCAATCTGACAAGGGATTAATAACCAGAATATATAAGGGGCCCAAACAACTATAAGAAAAAAATATAATAATCTGATTTTTTAAATGGGCAAAAGACTTGAATAGACATTTTTCAAAAGAAGACATACAATTGACAAACAGGCATATGAAAAGGTGCTCAACATCATTGATCATCAGAGAAATGCACATCAAAACTAAATAAGGTATCATCTCACCCCAATTAAAATGACTTTTATTCAAAAGACAGACAATAACAAATGCTGGAGAGGATATGGAGAAAAGGAAACCTTCGTACACCGTTAGTGGGAATGTAAATTAGTACAACCACTATCGAGAATAGTTTAGAGGTTCCTCAAAAAACTAAAAATAGAGCTACCATAGGATCCAGCAATCCCACTGCTGGGTATATACCCAAAAGAAAGGACATCAGTATATTGAAGACATGCCTGCACTCCCATGTTTGTTGCAGCACTGTTCACAAGAGCCAAGATTTGCAAGCAACCTAAGTGTCCATCAATAGATGAACGGATAAGGAAAATGTGGTGGATATACACAATGGAGTACAGTTCAGCCATAGAAAGGATGAGATCCTGTCATTTGCATCAACATGGATGGAACTGGAGGTCATTATGTTAAGTGAAATTAGATAGGCACAGAAAGACAAACATCACATGTTCTCACTTATTTGTGGGATCTAAAAAGCAAAACAATCAAACTCATGGAGATAGAGAGTAGAAGCTTACCAGAGGCTGGGAAGGGGAGTGGGAGTTCAGAGGGAGGTGGGGAATGGGTAATGGATACAAAAAATAGAATGAATAAGACCTAGTATTTGATAGCACAACAGGGTAACTATAGTCAATCATAATTTAATTGTACATTTAAAAATAACTAAAAGTGTATAATTGAATTGTTTATAACACAAAGGATAAATGCTTGGGGGGATGAATAGCCCATTTTCCATTATGTGACTACTATGCATTGCATCATTGCATGCCCATATCAAAATATCTTTTCATGTACCATATATATATATATGTATATCTATATATGTACTATGTGCCCACAAAAATTAAAAATTTTTAAAAATGCATTTACTTATAAACCAAGAAACTTCAAATGTGTTGAAGAATTATTACTAGGACCATGTTGCATGGCATTAACTTGGAACCAGTTATATGTTTTATGATGTATAAATTACAGGTTTTGCAAAGAGATGTCCAAAAGGAAACCACTCTGCAACTAAAAAACTAAAAAAAACCTCTAGTAGTAGATCAATTCCCTGTTATTTGTTCTGGGAAAGAGGACTCCAGGCAAGCTTCAATATCTTCTACATGCAAATTACAGTGGTCCCTTGGTATCATTAGATTTATCTCAGGACCCCCACAAATACCACAGTCCAGAGATGCTCAAGTCCCTTATATAAAATGCCATAGTCTTTGCATATAATCTATGTACAACCTCACACAATAGTTAGGTATTATAAGTAATAATTATAAATAGTTACATTATATTGTTTTCTATTTGTATTATTTTTTATTGTTGTTTTGGTTTTTTTTTGCGACGAGGTCTCACTTTGTCACCCAGGCTGGAGTATAGTGGTGTGATCATAGTTCACTGTAGCCTCAAACTCCTGTGCTCAAGCAATCCTCCTGCTTCAGCCTTCTGAGTAGCTGGGGCTACAGGTACTTGCCACCATGCCTGGCTAATTTTTAAAATATTTTTGTAAAGATGGGGTTTCACTATATTGCCCAGACTGGTCTTGAACTGCTGGGCTCAAATGATCCTCCAGCCTTAGCCTCCCAAAGTGCTGGGATTACAGAATGAGCCACTGTGCCCAGCCTGCTATTTTTTATTTTTTTCTGGATATTTTCCATTTGTGGTTGGTTGAATCCTCAAATGCGAAACCCATGGATATGAAGGACCAACCGTACTTCCAAATTTATACATTCAGCCAGGCCACTGACATCTTTTTGGATGGTAAAAAGACATCTCAAACTCAGCAAGTCCATAAACAAACATGGTGGGCATCTAGTATATTGTTAGGGTGCTCCTTTCCTTCTCCTACTCTACCCCAAGCTCTGGGCATCCTTTCACCTCTTCTTCCCTATAAACTGGCCCAGTGGGTTTTTGAAAACCTCAGCCTCCCAAGAGTGAGACTCCTTCCCCTTACCATGCAATAGACTAGAGGGTGTCTGCTAGGGAACTCTCTGAGATGAAGTAAGGAATCTATTGGGAGTTGAGTACTTAGGTGGGGAGGGAGGGATCTACAGGCACTATTCACTCATGAATAGGGAGGAAGTTGTTTTTTCGTTGCTTTGCTTTGCTTTATTTTAAAGCTTATAAACAATAGAAATTTATTTCTCATGGTTCTGGAAGCTGGGAATTCCAAGATCAAAGTGCTGGCAGAAAAGGGGTTCTTGTATATATAATACACCTTCTTGCTGTTTCCTCATATGGTAAAAGAAGTAAGGTAGGTTTTGCTTTGTTTTTAGTAGAATTAGGAGATAAACAGATAATAAAGCATAGTTAAATATAAGCCAAGGTTTAAAATGTGGAGTACCTATGTAAAATAATCAATTTAGTAATACATAGTCTACAATAAAACTGGACTAAACCCTGCAGCCCATGCTCAAATCCTAGTTTAACTACTCAGTAGCTTTGACCTAGGGCAAGTGACCGAATCTCTCTATACCCTCTACTCCATTAGAAAACAGGAATTTTTTTAAAAAAGTTATCATTTTATCATTGTCTTGAGGATTATGTGAGTTAATAATTACCATGGCACCCAACACCTAGTAAGTATTTAGTAAATGCTATCTATTTTTTTTTCTTCTATGTGCCAGGCATTATGCTGGACACTGGAGTTATAGTAGTACACAGGACAGATACAGTCTTGTACATCTGCAGAGATTATGGGTTAGTTAGAGAGAGACCAGAAAACAGGTAATTGCAATATATTTTATTAAGTAAGCTCAAGGAAGGACAGTGTGCTACACAACTACATGGGAAGAGCGTGTGAACAGATTTAAGGATCAGGAAAATCCTCCTGAGCTAAGCAATTACAGTGTGAAAGAATGGTTGTCATCTATGTATTATTAAACAGGTAATTTTCCATGGGACCATGTTCCACAATCCTTTAATCCCATCACATAGTAGTCACTTAATAAACATAAACTGAATCGATGTTGAATAAATTGTTCTGAAATTCTCACTTAAATCCCCCATATGTAGAATCAAGTAATTTTCTCACCAGCAGTTTGCTCTCTAGAAAGTTTGTGGAATGTTACATGTGCAGGCTTTGGACTCAGACCTGGTTGTGCTCCTATCTGTAAAGTAAGGATTATAGTAATACCTACCTCATAGGGTTGTTTGAGGATTAAATATGTATGTGAAGCATTTAGCTGTACCTAGAACATAATTTGGCACCCACAGACAACTATTATAGTATTTTATGAGTACTATTTCTTTGAGGCTTTTGTGATCTTTTTGCATACAGTAATTCCAGATTACCCAGTTGTAATGTGGGTTTATGTGCTGTTCTGTCTTTGATCCAGGTCACGGGATTTCCCATCCAGATGCCATACATTGATGTACAGTCAATTATTGATGCTGTTTATCAAACTGGAATTCACTCTGCTGAATTTCCCCAGACAGAATTTGCTTTAGCTGTATACATTCACCCATACCCAAACAACATATTATCTGTGTGGGTCTATTTGGCTTCCTTAGTTCAACATCAATGAAAAGGAAGCAGAGCAAAGTAAAAGATTGTACTATAGTCCTCTAGTACCAACAAAAACTTTTCTGGTACCTTGAGATTTTGCTGTTTATTCTCAAGTCCAGCTAAGTGCTGGGCCCAATTTTTGATTCACTTACAGAGCTGGGCACTATGGAGACTCGCACCCTTGAGTGAGTCTTTGAGGAGGAGTCTAGATGAGCTTCTCACCAGAGACCTCTCCAGGGAGGATCTTTGGATAGTCTGGCTTTCTTGGGTCACCGTCTGCAGTAGGTCTTATTCTGGGAAAGAAGCAATTTTGGCCTCTTCTCCTAAGACCAATGTTTCTCAAATTGTAGAATTCACACCACCTCCATTTGAATCATCTGGAGAGCCTTGTTGAAAATGCAGATTACTAGATCCTCCTCAAGACCCACTGAATCAGCACCTCTGGGAGTGAAGCTACAGACTCTGCATTATTTTCAACAAGCTCCCCAGATAATTCCGATGCACTGTTATGAGGGAGAGCCCAGCCTTATAGAATGTTGTCACTACTAAACTAAGGCTGGTACGTTTGATGCTGGGTCTGATACAATTTCAGATGGAAGCTGCTCAAGTGGAAAACTAAGGTCATTGCCTCTCATGGATAAAATGTTATTTCACTGGTAAAGAAAAAAAAAATAAAATCTACCATGTTGGGCTGATGTTGGCTTCTGGAAGCTTCTCAAAAGTTTGCACTTTGGATGCTACTGACATGAAATTCTTACAGCTCCAAGTATTTGGAAGGAACTCCCAGGAAACTCTAATTTCTCCCAATTCTGTGAGGGAGGAAATGGTCTTGACAAATCTCAGGACTCTTTTTTTCCTTAGTGAGCAGCCCCCAACTCTGCCTCTGGCACTTTTTGCTGCTTTTCTTTCTTAGTAGTGGCTTATCTAGATCCTAAGAGCCCCTCAAGAAAGACTGGACAGGGGTCTAAGTAGGAAGCACTATACTTTCTTCTAGTTGATTGTTTTGTCCTTCATTAAAAGAAATGTGTTTATATAATTTGCTTACATATGACAAAATAACTTACTTATCAAAAAGAAATAATCAAGGAGTATGGATTTCCAAAGGTTGACCAGAGCAGTTTTGTATGAGGTAAAGATAAAAGAACATTCACCTCTCCCATTGAAGAACCACTGAGGTTTCTTGGTTCACTCCCACAAGCAGAGAGCAGAGACCCCAAATGTATCTGCAGGGAATACCCAATCTGTATCTGTTTCCTAAATGTGCACGGGCTGGTGCCAGAAAAGGCCTCACTTATTTGTGGTGATGTTAGTCTTGGACCAAGCTTGAGATTACTAGAAGAGGCAAAGTAGGGACATGGGTGAAGGAATGTTTTTTTCTCCCAGGTTAAAACCTAACTGTATGTGTCTTGTGGCATGCATAAGAAAACTGATCAGAATTTTTACTTTTATTTGAATGTTTTTGTTTAAATTTAGTGTGAAGTTTTATTATTAAACAAGTCCCCCACTTTGATTGATTTAGCACAAAATGATGCTGATGGAAAGATGAGGATGCCAAAGACAGACTGAATTCATGCAACTCATTTCTGTACAGCTTTGAATATTTACATAGCTATTTTATTCGTTGTTCAGGGTTTTTAGAATTGATAGGCTGCTTAAGAGTAGGGTAGCAAGTGTTCATAGGAAAGCATGGAGGACCTTTTTATATTGTATCCTTTTTACATGAGTGTTACTTTTTCAATTAAATTTTTTCCTGAAAATCATGAAATTATCTGTAATGAATCTTTTTTTCATGAAAACATTTGAAAAATACATGATTTTAAGTGGAATGTATAATTGCAAAGTTCTTTATATCATTCCATAAATAATTACAGGGCATCCATTACATGCCAGATACTGTGTATTATCTATTTAATAATGTGCTGGAGCACAGTGGTGAAAAGATAAAGACTCTACCAGTGTGAGGCTTACATTTTTAAAGGGGAAACAAACCACAGCAAGTAAGTGAGAAGATTTCAGGGTGTGATGAGTGCTCTAAAGGAAACAAATAGGATGGGATGATAGAGAAGGACTTTGGTGGGGATGAAGGGTATAAGCAGAGCAGTCAGGGAAGGCCTAAGGAGATAACATTTAAGCTGATATTTTAAAAATGATTTAACATTAGAATTGCATTCAGTTGCGTGTAACAGAAACCTAACCACAGTAGCTTAACCAAATAGGGATTATTTTTCACATGTCTCCAAGTCCAGAGGAGGCAGTCCAAGTTTGGTGCAAGAGGCCTACTAACTTCATCCAATTTCTTTGCGATCTCTAAAGAGACTTCTATTTTCTAGCCCAGTGGCTTTCAAATTTCAGCAGGTATAAAAATCACCTGAAGGGCTTGTTGAAACACAGATTGCTGGGCCCCACCCCCAGGGTTTCTGATTCAGAAATTATCAGGGTGATGCCTGATAATTTGCACATGTAAGTTCCCTGGTGATGCTGAGACGGCTGATCTGGGGACCACACTTTGAGAACCTCAGTTCTAGCTTCACAACCATTTTCATGGCTTAAAAATGTAGAAAAGGAAGGGGAAGACAGAGGATGCCAACTGGTTCCATTCTTTTAAGAAAGCTTGCCAAGAAGCCATGCCAGTAACTTCTACTTATATCCCTTTGGCCAGAACTGTATCACTCCTAGCCATAAGGGAGCCTGGGAGATCAAGTATTTTAAATGGACATATTGCTCTCCCAACTAAAGTCAGTATCCTATTGGTAAGGAAGGAGGAGAGGGTGGCTGTTGGGTAGGCAAATCAGAGTTTGCCACAGATGAGAGGAAGCCAGTCATGCAAAGACCAGTGGCAAAAAGCATTCGAGGTAGAGGGAACTGCGACTGTGAAGTCCTTCTGTCCAAAAAGAGACTTGCCTGGGGAGGGGAGAGTAGTAGCACATAAGTCTGGAGAGGTAGATAGGACCAGATCACGTAGGTCTTGGTAAAGAGTTTGGATTTTATTTACAGTGCAACAGGAAATCATTGAAAAGTTTTAAGCAACTGAATAAAATAATATTTTTCTTTTTTATATTTGAAATTACTTTAAAAACTATTTTTTACAGATACTCATTATTTTATATAAGTGCATAAATGTCATCATGTTTTTTGAAATGCAGGTTTTATTTTTCTTTTTTTCGCTTGAGTCTCTGTCCACTGCTCTCCTCTCCCCACCCACATTGTTCACTTCTTCTACCTTCTTACCAACCATGTTGCATGTATCCTTTCACTTCACCAACATTCTCAAATATTCATATGCCGACACACACACATATGCACATATATGCATCTGTTACTGTCTTAGAAAAATGAGATGACATGATATGTGTTTTTCTGCATATTTTTTCCTTCAAAAATAGTAAAACACCTCCAAGTGAACTATTCATGTTTCCTAAAGGATGCATAACATTCTACAGTGTGGGCAGGACCACTGCATACACTTAAGGAGGTTATGCACCACATGACTCGAAAGTTTATGTGCAAGGACCCCTAGAGTTGTGTAGTATGTAGAAACCTTGGTTGTAAATGTTATTTATTACAGCTTATTCAAACCATTCCCCTACTGATGGGAATTTCTTTTAGTCCATTTGGTTGACATGTTGTTTATTTTTCCTATATCCTTGCTACTTTTGTGTCTATGAGTTCTATTACTGAAAGAGGAGTGTTGAAGTTACCAACTGTAATTATAAGTTTCTCTATGTCTTTTTTTTTGAGAAGGAGTCTCATTCTGCCACTCAGGTTGGAGTTCAGTGGCACAATCTCAACTCACTGCAACCTTCACCTCCAAGGTTTAAGCGATTCTCCTGCCTCAGCCTCCTGAGTAGCTGGGATTACAGGCGCCTGCCACGATGCCTGGCTGATTTTTGTACTTTTAGTAGAGATGAGGTTTCACCATGTTGGCCAGGGAGTTTATTTCTTCTTTCAGTTTTGTTAGTTTTTGTTTAATGTATTTTAAGTTCTATTGTTAGATGGACACACATTTAGGATTTATGTCTCCTTAATGAATTAACTCTTTTATCATTACACAATGTCCCTCTTTAGTCTTAGTAATTTTCTTTGCTCTGAAGTCTGTTTTGTCTGATGTTAATGTAGCTACTCCAGCTTTCTTTTGATTAGGGTTTGTGTGGTATACATATTTTCATTTTTTTATTTTTAACATACCTATATAATTATAGTTGAAATGAGTTTCTTGTAGACAGCATATACCTGAGTTACGGTTTTTGTTTTGTTTTGAGATGAAGTCTCGCTCTGTCGCCAGGCTGGAGTGCAGTGGTGCAATTTCGGCTCACTGCAACCTCCAACTCCTGGGTTCAAGCAATTCTCCTGCCTCAGCCTCCCAAGTACCTGGGATTACAGGTGTGCACCACTGTGCCCAGCTGATTTTTTGTATTTTTAGTAGAGCTGGGGTTTCACCATGTTGACCAGGATGGTCTTGATCTCCTGACCTCATGATCTGCCCACCTCAGGCTCCCAAAGTGCTGGGATTACAGGCATGAGCCACCATGCCCGGCCTATGATATTTTTTATACCCTCTGATAATATTTTTTAATTGGTGTGTTTAGACAATTTACACTTAATGTAATTGTTGGTATGTTTGGACTTAGGTCTATCATTTCATTATTTGCATTTCATTTGCTCTGTTTCAGTTCCACTGTTTCCTCTTTCCTGCTTTCTCAGGTTATTTGAACATTTCTTGGTATTTCATTTTAATGTATCTATTATATTTTTGACTATATGTTTTTGTATATTTTTTTAAGTTTTTCTAGGGATTATCCTAATACACATTTAACTTTTCACAGCCTACACAGAATCTACTTTTTACCACTTTTAAGTGGAATGTAGAAATCTTACCACATATTCTTTTGTACTTCTGCCTTTATGGTATAATTGTCTAATATATTGTATCTGTTGAAGTATATGCTGAAAACACTAGAAGACAATGTTCACATTTTTGCTTTTAACCATCAAATGTATTTTAAAGAACTCAAGTGGAAAAGAATGGTTACCCAAACATTTATCACTCTGTTGTTCTTCCTTCATTCCTGATGTGCTAAGTTTCCTTCTGGTATTATTTCCCTTCTGTTTAAAAAATGTCCTTTAGCAATTCTTTTAGAGCAGGTTTACTGACAACAAGTCTTTGTTTTCTTTCATCTTCAAATGTCTTTAATTTCATTTCTGAATGATATTTTTGCAGGATATAGAATTCTGGGCCTGACAGTTCTTTTCTCTCAGGACTTAAAAACAAATTTCAACCTTTATTTTAGATTAAGGGGGCATATGTGTAGGTTTGTTACATGGATATATTGAATGATGCTGAGGTTGCAGATATGAATGAGCCCATCACTCAGGTAGTGAGGATAGTAACCAACAGTTAGTTTTTCAGTCCTTCCCCGCTTCTCTCCCTCCCTGCTCTAGTAGTACCCAGTGTCTATTGTTGCCATCTTTATGTCCATGAGTACCCAATGTTTTGCTCCCACTTGTGAGAATGTGATATTTGATTTTCTGTTCCTGCATTAATTCACTTAGGATAATGGTCTCCAGCTACAACCATGTTGCTGCAGAGGACATGATTTCATTCTTTTCTGTGGCACCTCAGCATTTAAAAAATTTTGTTCTATTTCTCTCTGGTCTTCTTGGTTTCTGGTGAGAGACCCACCATACGTTGAATTTTTCATTCTTCCCCTATAAGTAATGTTTTGTTTCTCTCTGGTTGTTTTCAATTTTTTTCTCTAGTTTTTTAGAAGGGTTTTTTGTGTGTGTTTTTGAGACAGAGTCTTGCTCTGTCACCCAGGATGGAATGCAATGGCTTAATCTTGGCTCACTGCAACCTCCACCTCCTACGTTCCAGCAGTTCTCCTGCCTCAGCCTCCCAAGTAGCTGGGATAACAGGTGCACCTCACCACGCCCAGCCAATTTTTGTATTTTTAGTAGAGATGGGGTTTCACCATGTTGTCCAGGCTGGTCTCAAACTCCTGGCCTCAAGTGATCCACTCACCTTGGCCTCCCAAAGTGCTGGTATTACAGGTTTGAGCGACTGTGCCCAGCCTAGTTTTTAGCAGTTTTATTATGTGTGTGGGTATAGATTTCTTTGGGTTCATCCTTGTTAGCATCACCTGAGTTTCTGAATCTGTTTTTGTCTTTTCTCAAATTAGAGGAATTTTCAGCCATTATTCTCCCAAATATTTCTGTACCATATTCTTTCTCCTTTCCTTCAGAGACTCCAATGACATAAGCATTAGACCACTGGGTATTATCCCACAGGTCTCCAAGTCTCTGTTCATTTGTTTCCAACTTTTGTTCAGGTTGTACTATTTCTATTGATCTACCTTGAAGTTCACTGACTACTCTGACATCTCCATTCTCCTAATGAGCCCATCCCATGAGTGTTTTTAAGTTTTGGTTTTTTTCTATCTTTTTAGTTGTAAATTTTCCATCTAATTTCTTCTTTATGTACTCTATTTATTTGCTGAAACTTCTTATCTTTCCATTCATTTCAAGAAAGTTTTCTCTTCTTGGAGCATTATTATAATAGCTATTTTAAAGTCTTGTCAAATAATTCTCTGTCATCTTAGTGTTAGTGTTTGTTGATTGTCTTTCCCATGAGAATTGAGATTTGTTTTTGTTCTTCATAGGCTGAGTAATTTGGGTTGTATCCAGGGCAATTTGAATATGCTGTATGTTAGGAGATCTACGTCTTACTTAAATCTTTTGGAGAATGTTGATGTTTTTTGTTGTAGCCAGGAACCAATCTGGTTGACTTCAGGCTGCAAGTTCTGGCTAGCCTTTTGTGGGTTGTGGTTTCGATGTCAGGTCCATTTTCAAAGTCTTTCTGTGCTACTCAGATCTGTCACATATGTGTGCTGCTTAGTGGCCAGCCACTGCTCTGGGCAGTTCTGAGTTTTTAGTCTTTTCAGAGTGGATCTATGTGTGCACAACTCAGAGGTAAGCCCAGTTGTTCATAAGCACTTTGTGGGATCATTTTCCAAAGCTGCTCCTCCCTCTCCACAGTCTCCCCAGTACTTTTCAGTTCCCTGGGCCTCCCTTTTTCAGTTCTCCAGCCATAAAGCTGTGGTTTTTAGTTACACCTCTTTGCCCACACTTCCCATTATTGTACCTCCATCCAGAGTAAGGCAGTGGGAAGACAAAGGAAAACAAACAACCACAGCTGTTCTGATCAGATAAGAGGCTTTCCTTTCCTAAGTTTTTGGCACCTGTTGGCCCCTATTACCACTGTTGTGGCTATCACCAATCTGCTGAAGAATGCCTGGGGGCTACAGCAGGAGAGAGAGAAAAGAAAGAAAGAAAAAATAAATAAATGGGAATTGCCTCACTCTGATCATTAGGAGACTCCTTTGCTGTTCCTTATAACAAAAGGGATTCTCCTAGGGCTCTCCCTTTCTGTGCCCTGGTGCCCATTTCTAGATTTCAGGCTTCCTGAATCCAGGCTGGAGGATCCTGGAGGACGAAGGGGTAACTCACCACCAGTTTGGTGATATTTCAAATTAAGGTCTTCCTCCCCAGTTGCCTGCTACTATTTACTTTACATTGTCTTCAAATAGCTGCTCATGCAGTCTGTCCAGATTTTATAGTTACATTCGGTGGGAGAGACAGGGTGAAGCTGGCTTAATCCATTGTGTTAGGGTTCTCCAGAGAAACAGAACCAACAGAATGTGCATGTGCATATGCGTGTATTTACCTATCTATCTGCATATATATGTGTGTATATGTGTATATGCATATACACAGAGATACAGATATATAAACTAAGGAATTATATCTATATCTGTAGTTATATATCTATATCTTACATGATCATAAAGGCTGAGGAGTCCCAAGATCTGCTGTCAGGAGCTGGAGACCAGGAGAGTTGACAGGTAGTTCCAGTCTGAAAACCGGCAGGCTCAAGATGCAAGAAGAGCTGATGTTTCAGTTTGAGTCTGAAGGCCAGGAAAGACCTATGTCCCAGCTCAAATAAGTTGGGCAGCAGGAATTCTCTCTTCCTCGACAAAGGGTCAATCTTTTTATTCTATTCCGGCCTTAAACTGATTGGATGAGGACCACTCACATTAGGGAGGGCAATCCACTTTACTTACTCCATGATTCAAATGTTTATCACATCCAAAAACACTCTCACAGACACACCCAGAATAATATTTGACCAAATATCTGGCACCCAATCTTGGCCCAGTCAAGTTGACACATAAAATTAACTGTCACATTCATCTTATCCAGAAATAGAATCTTATATAGCATTTTAAAATTTGGAATATTTTTCATAAATTACAGATCACAAATATCTGTGATTACAAATACCTGGAACTAATTTTTTATAAAGTAGACTTAAAAACTATCCTTAACATTGTTCAATATGCTAAAACAGTTTGGAAATGTGATCTAGGAACTCTTGACTATCAAGCTCAGATGTGATTTACCTTTTTATGACCACTCCAACTACTAGGTGATGAATATTTTCAAGAAGGACAGGAGTAGTTGCAATAAGACCAGTTAAGAGACTACTGTACAAGTGTAACTGAGAGATGGTGGATATGAATAGTAGTTGCAATGAGTTGAATACTACAAATAGCAACAAATCAAGAACCGAGAACCAGAGCCCAGGGCTTTTGGCTTCCAGGCCTTTGCATCCAGTAGAATATGCTGCTGCCATTAAAAGGAATCCTGGATGTCCTGTTATGGAATGTTCGCCGGAATATTCTGTATGACAAAATCTAGGTACACAACAAAGCATGTAACATACTACCATTTGTACATAAAATGAGGCAAGGGAGTTTCATATATATATATATATATATACATGGTTATAAATACCTGGATATCCCTGGAAGGCTACAAAAGAAAAGAGTAATGGTGTCACCTCTGGAAAAAACTGGGACCAGGGAGGGAAAGAAACTTGCTAGTCACTGTATAGTCTTCTATGGCTTGAAATCTTCTACCTTTTTCATGCATTCATTTAAAAAACTTAATTAAAAATCAGTGCTTTTCCACGGCGTAAAGTTCTGTGAGTTACAGAAGCTTTCCAGAGAATCTGGTCCCACCTCATCTCTTGTCAAATCTACCTGTGCCTTATGCTACAGTCACAATGGACTCTGCAGTTTCCCTATTCTGCCCTTTATATAGATGTTCTGCCTTTTTTACTTCCATTGTTTCATACCGTTGGTGATCAGTGCTTCCTTGACTTAGAACGTCTTTCCTATCTCCTCTTCACTCCAGACATACAGTGGCCTCTATTTTCATTCCAAACATGCCTTCACTTTAGAGTCTTTGCATGTACCAGTTCCCTCGGCCTGGAATGCTCAGCCACCTGATACGTACCTACTCTCTCACTTCCCTCAGGCCTTTGCATGCCTTACCTTATCATGAAACAAAGTCCACCCATTTCTTTTTTTTTTTTTTTTTTCCGAGACACAGTCTGGCTCTGTCACCCAGGCTGGAGTATAGTGGCGCGATCTCGGCTCACTGCAACCACCGCCTCCCGGCCTCAAGCAATTCTTCTGCCTCAGCCTACCGAGTAGCTGGGATTATAGGCGCCCACCACCACACCTGGCTAATTTTTGTATTTTTAGTAGATACGGGGTTTCACCATGTTGGCCAGGCTGTTCTCGAACTCTCGACCTTAGGTAATCTGCTGGCCTCAGCCTCCCAAAGTGATGGGATTACAGGCATGAGCCACCACACCCAGCCCACCCATGGTCACTTTCTAGCCTTTTTTTCTGTTTATTTTTCTTCACATCACTTGTCACCATGTGATATTTTTTTGTTGTTGTTCATTGTATCTCTATTTCTAGTGGAATAAAAACTCTATGAGAGCAGAGACTTTAGGAGTTAAGTAAATACCTTAACTGTGTCCACCTTGCTCTAAAGGAATTAAATAAATCATAGTAAGTCTGAACTTTGCATTTTAAGGATTTACTATCTAAGACACACTATGGCAAAATATATGTGTAAAATGAACATTAATCCATAAAAGGAAATGGACATTGAAGTCTTCTCATCACAAGGCAAGTCCAGAAAACAATAATGATTTCTGAACAAATATATCCCAGTAAACAATATTTTCAAAGTAGAAGCGATAAATACAGTCTACTTCTTATACTAATGATTATAGTCTGTGCCCCATTTTTCTGAAAGTGTTCTTAAGTAGGCCCTGGACAGTTATTTAGAAGCCAAATTATTATAAAGTTGTTTAATAGTCATGAAATGGAACCCAAGGAGGTAGACACTATTTAAATGCCATTAAAAATGGCATGAAGCTTTTAGCCTGATGTGTCTACCTTCACTCTAGAGGATCCTGCAACTGAGAGACAGGCCAGGGCAGCCTTCTCCCTGGACTATGTCGGGTTAGGCCGGGATCTGCCAACTTCAGCTTCTGAGTTTCCCTTTTCTTGCCTTTGGTTCCTGCGGGCCTGCTCTCCTGGGTATAAGCATCGTCTATGGATAGGGTATGGCTCATATACATGTCTGCTGATGATCTTCAAATGGATGAAGATGCCACCCAGAATCACATAACATGTATTTATCACTTTGTAGTAGTTCTTTATCATCATGTATCTTTTTGGACAAAGGATTCAAAGTAAAAGGGGTGAAGTTTTAAAAATATTTACGTTTTACTATTAAGAGATTGATCTCCAGTCTCAGAAAAGTGGGCAGTCTCACTGTCCTAGGGTTACCATCCACCTCTTTTGTGATAATCCACCAAAGAGGTTAAAATACAATTGATTAGGTTTCCTCTAATCACATTTCAGCCCCCATGTCACCTCAATTGACGTCAGAGTGTTCTCACAGTTTTGCAGTTTCCTGATTTACGAGCACAGATGGTTAATTACATCCACCATGGGTTTGACAAGCAAGGTACTAGAAGTAATCTTAAATGTCTTCATTCAAAGCTCTTGGGAATCCCTACAGCAACGAAAATAAGGAGGGGGAAGAGATTAATTAGGTTTCTAGAAGAAAGGTGGAGTTTGAGGTGGAACTTAAAAAGAGAGCATAATTTCACAGGAAAAAAAAAACGCTTCAGGGGCTGCAGAAACAGCTAAAGCACATTTGGAGGGCCTGATGATCCATCCCTGGGATGGAAGCGGTTGGTGCAACGTGAAGTGAGGCAAACCGAATCCATGCCGTGAAGACTTTTAAACGCCAAACTGAGGCGTCGGAACTTTGCTCCGCGGGCATCGAGGAGCCATCGAAGGTTCTCAGCAGGTGAGTGGCCTAACTGGATTGGTCACTGCAGTGATCCACCTTACAATTTCTCCGGCGCTCTCTGCCGACCTCAGCCGGCGATCAGGCCGGCTTCGCAGTAGGTGGCGGCTGAGCGCCCCGGCAACCGAAGCGCCAGGCCAGCCCAGGCCACGCCGCGCCGTGCGGGATGCTGACCCTACCCAGGCGGGAGCCGCCGCGCCGCCGCCTGGCGCTGCACCTGGGCCCGGCCCGGCCGCCGATTGGACGGCTCGGGGCGACCCCGCTGTATCGCGAGACGAGATTGGCAGCGGCGGGGCCTGAAGTGCCCCCGCGCTGGCTTTGTATGCGAAGCCGCCTGCCGGTCCTTTAACAATGGGCGGCGCGAGCGTCCAGGCGCTGGGCTCTAGCTGAGGCCGGCGCTTAGTGGCCGACTGTCCGCAGCATGAGCGGGGCCGGCGTCCGCCGCACGCCGGCGGGGCTGGGGCTGTGAGGGCCGCGGTTCCGGGTAAGGGAGCCAGCGTGGGGCCGGGCGGCCCGGCAGGCCTGGGGTAGGCGTGGGGCAGCGGACCCTCCCGGGGTGAGGCGCAGAGCTTGGCTGGCCCGGCCTTTTGTTCCCCTTTCTGAGGCCGCGCGGAACGTGCGTTTCTCGGGGCTCCCGGGGAGGAGCAGGCTCCCGACGTCTACGCGGAGACCCCCGGCCAGGCAGACGCTCACCCCCGGGCTTTGCCATGGGAGCGTTTCCCCTCAGCGGGGCTATGAGCGTGTCACCTCTCCCCGCTCCTCAGGGAGGGCGGGAGAGCTCCAGCCCCGGACGCAGGGAGCCCCAGCCGGGCCTCCCCCAGCTCTTCCCGAGCTCGCACCTGGCTCCGCGCTTTGGCAACTCAGGGCCCGAGTGGATCCCCTTTTGCCCGACACACAGTCGAGCAGTGAGTCTCAGAGTCCTTCGGCTCTTCCTGCGGGGGCAGACCCAGCTTCGCGTGTGGCGTTGGGGGAAACGACTCGGGTCGGGCTGGGTTGAGGAAGAGTCAAGTGAAGATGAGCAGCCACACCGGGTGGCCTGAGGTCACACCCCCCGGGGAGGGGGCGCAGAGGGTCGCGGGGGAGCCGGCAGTGACCGCGCCTGGGGTGTGTCTTACAGACTCGAGTTGCCGCGTCGGGCTGGGCGCGCCGCCGGGTCCCATGGAGCTGGAGGGGCAGTGGTGGCGAGGACAGCTGGCCGCCGATATTCACCAAGCGCTTCGCTACAAGGTAACTCCGAGGCCCGGCCTGCCTTCTCTTTCTGTGTCTCGCGCCAGTTGTTCTGAATCTCGGCTCTCTAGAAGGTCTAGTCAGGTTCTTTACTCACTATCTTCCGGGCCAGAAAAGGCGAGTTTGCTCATTTGCTCAAGGTTAATTAACTTCTTGGCTCCTTCTCTGGGATGTATCAAAAGAACCTGCAACCTGAATGAGTAGGGAGATGGTAGTTGGGCCAGGGAAGGTGGAAAGGGGCGTTCTGACTTCCAGGTGGGTCATGAATTTGATCTTGTATTTTAAAAGATATATACACTGAATTTTTGTTGGGCAGAACAGCCCTCTTTGTTCGAGAGTTGCCGTTGCATGCAGCCAGTTTAAGTCGCTTTTGTACATAAACTCCTCAGCCTTTCCGCTAACTTGCCGTGAGACGTGGACAAGTGAAATTTCTGTTTCTTGATTTCCTCATCTGTAAAATGAGGAATAATGAGTGTGCCTTATGATTCTGGCGATTGTGAAACTTAAGTTAGTACTGTACATGTGCTTAGAAACTGCTCTTGGTATATAGTAAGCACTAAGTGATAACTTCTTATCACTTACCCCTCAGGATTTGGGCTGTTCAAAAGCCCTAAAGTGGAGGGAGTTGGCTGCCCCTTCCTGCTGATATCAAAGGCAGAAAGTAGACTTAATAGATATTGGAAAAAAATACTTTTCCAACACAAAGCAAAGTCTGTGTATTGTTGCTATTAAGTAACGGTTTTACTCTGCATGTGGCAAGGCAGATTAATGAGACATTTCTGCCTCTTCGATAACCAAAAGAGAGACCAGATCCAAAATGATCTCTAGTTTAACTCAGTTTCACCTTGGATAAAGAAAGCCATTTGTTAAATGTAGAAAATTGAGAAAGAAGCAAAACAGCTGACTCTTTCAATAAAAAGGATTCTGACTCTTGGGGTTGAGATCCTGGAATGATAATGAACTTTTATCTTGAGTTTCTGACCAGGTCAAGTAGATTGGAAAACCTAATTCTGACTTAAATTGTTACCCTTTTCTAGGCCTGAGATTTCTAAATGCTACTTACTGATTCTGACATTCAGTCTCTTAGATTCACTAAAATACAGTTCAGCCCCCTAGGAGATGGTTTATACCACATAAAAATTCTAACTAATGGGATCTCTGGAGTGTTAGTTAGGAAAGAGGTGAAGCAGTTTCTTGGAAAATTGTCCAGATACACTTTTCATCTTTTTTTTTGACAGATGTCATCTTTCAATGTGAAATGTTTTCTTTTTTAAAAAAATTAATATAGTTGCACATATTTTGAAAAGTGTTTTAAGTGTCAGCCTTTTTATCCCTCTGGTATGTAGTGAAATTAATTAGTTGATATTAAGAGTACTTTTTTTTTGAGTTGGAGTTTCACCTGACCTCAGGTGATCCACCTGCCTCGGCCTCCTAAAGTGCTGGGATTACAGGCATGAACCACTGCGCCCAGCCAAGAGTATATTTTTTAATTGGCATGAAACTTAAAAGGTTTTTCTTGGTGATTTCCATACTTTTCAATCATTTTATGTGTAGATCATTTTAATTCGTGAGTGATTATCTGCATTTTGTCAATTGAGTTTGGACATGGGTTCTTTGTTTTTTTGTTTGTTTTTTCTCCTAGATTTAGATTTGTTGAAGGCTTTTGTGGATTAGTTTCTGGAGCATCCAAGGCATAAGACCCAACCTTATACTCACTCAAGTTGCTTATGAACTATCAGAGGACAAGGTAGCACAGGGTGTGAAGGAATGCCACTAAAAGTTTTATTGGGCCACCTATGGCCTACTGCCCTGCGTTGTCTTTATGTTTAAGCATTATGCAAACCATGGTTCTTACTGGCAACACTTTATACAAGAATTTACATTAATATGTAAAACTTAAACTTGTGGAACTGGAGAGACCACTGTTTGTAATACACTGAAGGAAACTTAAAATGGACTTTTCTCCTAGAAAAGACGTGGTAATTCCAGGCTATTAATTGGTGATTCAGTCGGATAGTCATCTGTTTTTCTTCAACATGTTGATTATTTATGACATACATGATATCATGCCAGGTGTTAGAGCAATAACAGTGAACGAGACATGATCCTTGCCTTCACAGTCTAACCTTATCTATAATTTAGAGCATCCACATTTAGGTCTTCCTTTGGGCAGTTGCCATTGAGATACTGCGGAAGGTATTCTATGTTTAGGCCCTAGGTTTGTGGAGAAATATTTGGTGTGACTAGCATTGTGTTTACTGGGGAAGAGTGAAAATGACAGTGAATGGAAATCATGCCAACTATCCACTCCCTCAAAAAACCCCTACAAAGCAGCTGTCACCTTACACCCTTTTGTCTCCTTTCTTGTCATTATTTTGCTGTGTATAGTTAGTGTCATAGGCTGTTTGGGAAAGTGTTTTTAGGAGCCTTAATGACAAATGGGAACAATTCTAGCTTTGTGAGAAACATTAAGAAAGTGAAGTCCATCAGTGTTTTCCAGGTGTTTCCCAGGGAGTCTTTAAGACCATGTTCAGGCCACTTTTTGGGAAAACCTGCTCTGGTTTTGCCTTTTTTCCCCAACTCCCTAATCCCTGAGCTAAGTTAGATTTTATTCCTAGGTGTTGCCATAATAACCTGTGATGACTATATTGTGTGATAATCTCTGTATTTGATTCACCTGCTAGAGATAGGCTTGAGACTGTTTTTCCAGCTTTTATGCCTGGGTTAGTATAGTGTCTGCTACATGGGAGATGCTCAATAAATGTCACATGGTGGCAGCAAAGGTAAAGTTGCAACTCACTCACACCATTGTAAAGATCCAAAGAAACAGTTAAGGAGAAAAGAAAAATCCTAGGAACTACATGAGAAATCGGCATCTTCCCTTTATGTGGAAAAAAAAAATTTTTTTGGCCAGGCATGGTGGCTCACACCTGTAATCTCAACACTTTTGGGAGGCTGAAAGCAGGTGGATCACTTGAGTCCATGAGCTGGAGACCAGCCTGGGCAACATAGCGAGACCCTGTTGTACAGAAACTAACTGGGCGTGGCAGTGAGCACCTGTAGTCCCAGCTACTCCAGAGGTTGAGGTGGTTGGATTGCTTGAGCCTGGGGGGTGGAGGGTGTAGTGAGCCAAGATGGCACCACTGTACTCCAGCCTGGGCTACTGGAGACCCTGTCTCAAAAAACAACAATTGATGTATTCTTTGGCTACATTACTAAATTACATTGACTATTTTATCCATTTATCTTAGGTAATATTAAGTTAGGTGAATATATAACTTCCCTTTTTTGTTTATTGTAAAATGTATCAACATAAAACTTTTTTTCCCCAACTTTTAAGTTCAGGGGTACGTGTGCAGGATGTGCAGGTTTGTTACATAGGTAAACATTTGCCATGGTGGCTTACTGCACAGATCATCCCATCACCTAGGTATTAATCCCAGCATCCACTAGCTATTCTTCCTGATCCTCTTCCTCCTCCCACCCCCACCCTCCGACAGGCCCCAGTGTGTGTTGCTCCCCCCAACATGTGTCCATGTGTTCTCATCATTTAGCTCCCACTTATAAGTGAGAACATGTGGTATTTGGTTTTCTTTTCCTGCATTAGTTTGCTAAGGATAATGGCCTCCAGCTCCATCCATCTCTCTGCAAAGGACGTGATCTTGTTCCTTTTCATGGCTGCACAGTATTCCATGGTCTGTATGTACCACATTTTCTTTATCCAGTCTATCATTGATGGGCATTTAGGTTGATTCCATGTCTTTGCTCTTGTGAATAGTGCTTCAGTGAACATACACATGCATGTGTCTTTATAGTAGAATGATTTATATTCCTTTGGTTATATACCCAGTAATGAGATTGCTAGGTAAAAGGGTATTTCTGCCTCTAGGTCTTTGAGGAATCACCACACTGTCTTCCACAATGGTTGAACTAATTTACACTCCCACCAACAGTGTAAAAGCGTTCCTTTTTCTCCACAACCTTGCCAGCAGCTGTCATAACATAAAACTTACCATTCTAACCATTTTTAACTGTACAGTTCAGTGACATTAGGTACATTTGCATTGTTGTCACCACTATCTATCTTTAGAACTTTTTCATCTTCCCAAACTGAAACTCCATACCCATTGAACGATTACTCCCCAATTTCCCACCCTCTAGCTTCTGATAACCACTATTCTACTTTGTCCCTGTAAATAGGACTATTCTAGGTAACTCATTAAGTGGAATCATACAATAAATGTTCTTTCATGACTTTTTTCATTTAGCATACTGTCTCCAAGGTTCAACCATGTAGTATATTATAAGAATTTTCTAAGGCTGAATAATACTCCATGTATATACCACATTTTGTTTATCCATTCATCTGCTGGTGGGCATTTGCACTGTTTCCACCTTTTGGTTATTGTGAGTAATCCTGTTTTGAACATGTGTGTACAAATCTCTCTTCAAGTCCCTGCTTTCAGTTCTTTTGAGTATGTACCTGGATCATGTGGTAACTCTGTTTAATTTATTGACGATTGCCATACTGTTATCTGTAACAGCTACATCATTTTACATTCCCACGAGGAATGCACAAGGATTCCAGTTTCTCCACATTCAAGCTAACACTTATGATTTTCTGGTTTTGTTTTGTTTTGTTTTGTTTTTTGATAATAGCAATCCAACTAGGTGTGAAGTGCTGTTAGTGGTTTTGATTTGCATTTCCTAATAATTAATGATGCTGAAGAAACATCTTTTTCATGTTTTATGATATTTGTTGGGCATTTGTGTGTATCTTCTTTGGAGAAATGTCTATTCAAATCCTTTGCCCATTTTTATAATTAGGTTTTTTGGTTGTTATCCAGTTGTATGTTATTTATATAATCTAGCTATTTACCCCTTTCCAGATATGATTATAAATATTTTCATCCATTCTGCAGGTTGCCCTTTTACTCTGTTGATAGCATCTTTTGTTAAACAAAAGTTTTTAATTTTGTTAAAGTCCCATTTCTCTTTTTCTTTTTTTTTTTTTTTGCAGGGTAGGGGAAGTTCTGCTTTTGGTATCGTATCCCTGTTACTTCTTCTATTGTGATACCTGTTGGGTTTAGTATCAGTATTATGCTGATCTTATAAAATGAATTTGGAAGCTTTCCATCTTTCTCTATGCTCTGGAAATATTTTAATAGTATAGAATTTTTCCAGTTTTTAAAAAACAAGTTGATATAATATAGTCCTGAGATTGAAGTGATTTTAGGTGTATGAGAGGATGATGGGAAAGGGCAGATCATAAAACTGTTAAAAGGGAAACAAAATTAGAAGATACTAGAGGAAAGGTACTGGTTTCTACACTATTGCAAGTATAATACTGTATGCAGCATATCCACTTATCTATTACCTTCTAAGCAAAAGTTCTGAGCATCTTGGAGAGGTGTAGGGGCATGTTTGTGGTATGTGGTTGGTTTGTCAGGGATGTTTTTCTGAAAACACCTGGTAGGGAAAACAGGATTCTCTTATTTAAAATCTTTGTAGGATGTATCCATTCTAGAAAGCAAGAAACAAGAACATCTATAATTGTTCACATCAGAAGTGGTTAAGAGTAAGGAGAAAAATTTGGTTTTAAATGTCATTCATTATCCCTCCACTTAACTTTTTCATTTTTGTATTCCAGTCAAGAAAAATATGTTTTAGGCACTTGTAATACTAATATATTGGGAAAACAATGTTAAGTCATTGCCTTGTGGGGATACGCCTACAGATAGGTCAGACTAAATGTTGTTCCTTTTGACTTAGGAGCTGAAGTTGCCCTCCTATAAAGGCCAGTCCCCTCAGTTAAGTCTCAGACGGTATTTTGCTGACTTGATTGCCATTGTGAGCAATCGCTTCACACTCTGCCCTTCTGCCCGCCATCTTGCTGTCTATTTACTGGACCTGTTTATGGACCGCTATGACATCTCTATCCAGCAGCTGCATTTAGTTGCGCTTTCCTGCCTGCTTCTAGCAAGTAAGTATGAATCTGATTTACATGACTGGAAATTTCTGATGTTTATATAATAAAATAAATTTATGTAGAACTCAGTGAAATATCATCAAGTCCCATTCATTCCAGTTCACTAGTATCAAGAAGCTTATGTTAAAAGTGCTTCTCAGTGTAATAATTCTTAACCAGACATTGAAAAATGGCTTTGGAGCCTGTTAAAAACATGTGCCTAAGCCGTATATTCTCGGCCACTCCAGATCTACTAAGACAAAATCTACATAATGGGTACTGGGTATTTTTTAACTTTTTGAAAAAGTTCCAAAGGTGATTTTGATTTACCTTTCCAATTGAGAACCATTGTCTTAAAGCAGTGGTTCTAAACCAGGAGCAGTTTTGTCCCACAGGGAACACTTGGCAACGTGTACAGACGTTCTGGTTGTCACATCTGGTGATAAAGTGGGAGATGCTTTTTTAGCATCTAGTACATAGAGGCCTGGGATGCTGCTAAACATCCGGTAGTGTACAGGACAGTTTCCCATAACAAAATTCTCTGTCCCAAAACATCAATGGAGCTAAAGTTGAGAAACTGTCTTAAAAGTACCATATTCTTATATTAGAATACTTTCTACTGACTAAATAATGAGTTGGCTTAATGAACTAAAAGTTAATGTGCAACTACTATAAATGTGAAAACTTTTGCTTATGCATTAGACCAACTGTGTAGTAGGCTCCAAGATACAATCTGATACAACCATATTTGTTACTTAGTACAGAATATACTGGTGGATCTTTTGGCCCCTCTTTCTCTTTACATCTTCCTATACCTCATTTCATTGCTTGTTGGTACTCTCACTGAAGATAGGGCACGTAAAGGAATTGAAATTGTGGTTTTTTTCTTTTAATAATGTGGAAGATTGTATTTGATATGGAAGTTGAATCAGTAATATAGTTTCTATATTCATGTTATTACAATGAAATTTATAGTATGTAGATGTATTGATAACCTTCACTTTTAACTCTCACTTGAGGGATAAAGATTGTATTTGATATTGAAGTTAAATCAGTAATGTAGTTTCTGTATTATCCATGTCATTATAATAGAATCTTAAAGTAGTATGTAGATATACTGATAACCTTCACCTCTAACTCTCCCTTGAGGTTTTGGGGTCAAATATGGCTGGGATGAAATAAGGAACATTCCCCCTATATCCATGCCACCAGAGTTCTTTAGCACTTCTGTGCTTGGCTGCTTATAAATCTAAAACCAAATGTAGTCCTATGTAGTATCATTTCTGGTACTAATCTCTTCTCAGATTTTATTTTCTGACCTTTATTCTTCCTTTGATCTGATGACCTCAACTACTTATTTTGTCCCCGGAATGTCCCTTTGTAAGTTATTTCAGATCCATTGTAGAACCAGGCTGAATGTAAATAAAACACAGCTGCAGCATGACTTCCCACTGCCTATATGTTAAGGTGGAAACTGCTTAATGTAGTGTTTAGAATCTTTCATCTGGACCCAGCCACCTTTCCAGTCTCATCCCCATGTACGTTGAGCAAAATTCTTAGAATACCATTTACTTCCTGAATATCTACATTTCCCCTTAATCTACTGTTCTCTAAAATTCAGACACTTCACTCATCCCTCATCCCCCTACCCAGGAGCCAGAGAGGTAATGCTTGTACATTTATAATTAACCTTTAATTTAGCCTCTAATTAAAGTTTCATGCTCATAAGTAATCATGTGTGTAATACTGTATGTGTTTAATCACTGGCTGTGAAGCCCTTTGGGGTTTAATAGTTTGTATAAGATTGGAAAAGCTCACACTTGACAGTTTAGATGTGTGAGTCCACAAATAAAATGGATTTTTGTTATTGTACAGAATGTTTATTATAGAATCAGTTTACAGTAGAGTGTCACTGGAAATCAGACATGCAAGTTAGATTATTTTAAAAACTTGGTATCATTAATGGAAAGTAACTGTGTGGCCATCACTGTCATTTTAACACTAGCACCTGCTCTATGCCTGTGATTTTTAAAGTGTAGCGTGGGCCAAGTGGGAAGGTCATCTTTGTGTACCATCTTAGGTTGGTTGGAATGGAGTTTTCAATTGTTCTTATTTTTAAATTGTGTATTTCTGTTAGTTTAAGGTCATGAACAATTTATTTTATTGAACTATTTGGATTAATATCAGTGGTAAGATGTAGTTATTTGTGACTCTTTCCAGTAATTAGGCATTAGGATCTGTATTTGCTGGGGTTCAAATATGAATTATCACCTATTACTGAAAGAACTGGATACCTCCCTCCTTTTTCTGCTGATGCCTCCTGATTTCCCTTTCCTTGAGGGAAGAATTGCTTTTACATTCTTCCTTTTGCACTGGAGAGTAGGAAAGTATGTGAGGTATTCTTCAGGATTTCTGCTCCTCCCAAGTAGCAAGTTGTTCAAAAGAGTTTGAGCTATCAGCTCTACACCAGGGTCAGGAATTGAAGAGGTTAGCCCTTAGTAGGCAGCAGTCTCTCTACCCTTGCCCCCCAACCCTAGTCTGTAACTTTACAGCAGAAGAGCTTAGGATTCTTATAAACTGATAAACTATTTTCAGTGTCTGATTCCTGTTTTAAATTTGTGGAGTTCATTGTAATGGGAAGCTGTAGGTGGTTTGGCCAAAGGTGGAGCATACCTTGTAAGTTCTAGAAGCAAATGCTTATGTCTACACTATTAGAAGAAGAAAGGGCCTACAGATTATCTCTGATTGGAGAGCTATGTGTAGCTCTGATTGGAGAACTATGTGTAGTGTTTTGGAGCAATGACCATAGTGATGGATTCCCTGGGTTGGAATCTCATCAGCAATATGAATTTCAACAACCCCTGAATCTCAGGTTATTTCTTTATAAGATGGAAATAAAGATACCTTACAAAGTTGTTCTGGGATCCAGTGGGGGTAATATGTTTAAAAGCATGTAGGAAATTGAAACATTAAAAGATTAGCATGGTAATTATTAATTCCTCCATAAGTTGCTCTGTTACCTTTAGCCTGCCTCCTTTACCCTAAAGGTTTTGACCTATTTCAAACTGGACCCTAATTTGTCCAGGGAAGTTCTCCTATTCCAACTCTTTCACATGTATGCCCTGGCTTCCCTTGGCTTCTGTGACCAACATTACATTTATGGAGCATGTGGAAGTAATCTTGGAGATAAGATTTCTCATAATTTGCTCAAGATCTTACATAACTAAGAAATGATCTTGGAGTCAAGACAAAGTGAAAAGTGAGACAGAGGCTTTTAGTAGTAACAATTTGTAACAAGTGCTTGTTTCCCCTTGCCAACCAACACTGGGTTAGCAAAGCTTTTTACTGATCTGTGAAAATTTATATCTCACAGTTGGTTTAATTTACATCTCAATTTTTAATGAGCTCAGAATTTTTTTTATGAATTACCTTTTTCTTTTCTTTGCCCATTTTTATATTAGATTCATTTTATAAATTTGTGATAATTCTTAGTGTATGTTAGGGATGACTTTTTTCCCCCTACTTGGTAATAAAAAAATAGAATGTGGGTTGGTAGAGCACTCGGTGACATCTGATCCGTGCCCTATTCAGTATATAAATCTTCTCTACCACATACCTACTGTTCACTGCTGGCTTTGAAAATGTGTTGGTTTCCATGGCTGATATGAACATATCCTACAAAGGAAAGACAACCCAGTGTTTTTGTTTCTGTGGCCTCTAATCCTTTATTTTCTGGGAAGCAGATATGAATTTCCTGTGCCCTTATTTCCTATTTGGGGCCTTTATCAATATAATCACATGACTTCTGTTATTTCCTTTCAATTGAAGAAACTGATCTTTGTGAACTGTGTGTGATAATGTGGATAAGTAAACTTAAAATGAACATATGCATAGCAGTGAGCACAACAAAAACTATAGATAGGAATGCAGGTACTCAATTGACGTTATCACACTTTTTGAAATCTTTTAATATCCATGTATCTGAATATTTATTACTATACATAATGGAAAAGTTCCAAAAAATTTGAACCCTGAATTAAAACCCCAAGTATGGTTATTTATTCAGAATCAGATTATTCTTAACTTTGCAAGATCAATATGGAAAGTCTTTCACACTTGTAGTAGCCAAATATTTTATAAATATAAACATCCCATAGATGCTTAATAATACAGAAATCTGTCAGTTCTGGTCTAGAAGTGCAAATTTGGGAATTCAAACATAAATTTTCCTTTTGGCTTCCATTTTTGGTTTGATTTAACTTATCTGACCTTAAATGGATTGGCCAACCTCACTACCTTGGTTTTTGAGCAGTGAAATTGGTCATATGCAATTTTTTTTCCCAATGTTGAAGATTTCAAGGAGATAATATGAAACATTCTTGCTCCTTGAATTATGATGTATTAATTTCTTCAAAGGAACTTTAAGCATAATATAAATAAACTCATTAATTTCTACAGTATTCCTTTGAAGTATTCTGCCAGTATTGCTGTTGCTTCACAAATGGCAGGGTGCTTGAAAGCTGTAATGATTCATCCAGAGACACTGAACTAAATTCCTAGGTCATTCTCCTTCTGAAGAATTTCACTTCATACTAGGAACACTGGTTTCCTCTTCTTTTTTCAGGCAATAAGCTGGATAACTATGTCATACAGACCACTTTAGTGCTTTCAACTTTAAGTATTTGCTATTGGCAAAACTTGTTAAATTGATCTTTATGTGATTTTAATTAGGAAGGGCTATCTAGATTCAAGTCTGAATTACTTAAGTTTGGGATCAACTTCTACCTGCAGCAATATTTAGAGTGGTTTAGATCTAAGGAAGTTCACCTCTCTGCCATCACTCCTGCTTCCTTGGGCTTAGATTCTTCACAACACATGAGCTTAGAATCTCCTGGCATAGGCATAATATGATGGTTTTAAACCTTAAATCTAAAATAGAACACAGTAATAGGAGCTTTAGTTATAATTTCCTTTCTTCTGTGGACCACCATGGAACAAAGACCCAAAGAGGCCTGATGACAACTCTGGTTCTGTTGCTGCATCTGGAAACTCATAGTAGTACTTAATAGTTTGTAAATGTTCTCCAGCCATTAGTTCTAGAAATACTTTCTAAAATGAAGCCTTTATATATAGAGACAGTAAAATGCATGTTTGGAAAGTAAAGTGTAAGATGGTACATAATCTATAGAAACATTCTGGGGCTGGAAAGAGAATCTTATTCTTCAGCTGTGCATAGCTGCAACCTTATAGATGGGTATTTCCAGAAAAGAAATTAATCCCTTTGAATAATGTTCAGCCATCATATTGTCTTTACTCCTATTCTGCTTTCAGTAAGGGAATTTAAAAGCAGATATAAACTATCTCCCCCATGCCCCTTTTTTCTTTAACAGACTAGATTTTTGTTTTGAATTCAGAAGAAGTGGGGGATGGGGCTTTTTGTGGAATGATAGTGCTTGTGTTAAATGTTCACCCAGTTTTTCCCTCCAGTCTCTCTCTGGAATTGAGATTATGTTGATGCCAAGATGAAACAATTGGAGCTTAACTATTTTTTATTTCAGATAAAGCTATGACATTCAATTGTTAAAACTATCTTCTCCTCTTGGCGGGGCGCAGTGGCTCACGCCTGTAATCCCAGCACTTTGGGAGGCCGAGGCAGGCAGATCACAAGGTCAAGAGATCAAGACCATCCTGGCTAACATGGTGAAACCCCGTCTCTACTAAAAATACAAAAAATTAGCCAGGCGTGGTGGCGGTCGCCTGTAGTCCCAGCTACTCGGGAGGCTGAGGCAGGAGAATGGCGTGAACCCGGGAGGTGGAGCTTGCAGTGAGCCGAGATCACGCCACTGCACTCCAGCCTGGGCGACAGAGCGAGACTCCGTCTCAAAAAAAAAAAAAAACTATCTTCTACTCTAAAATCAAATAATTTATTTTACCAGCTACCACCCACCTGCAAAAAAAATTTCCTGAAAATATTCAGCTGATGAGATTGAGTTATTTTTTTCACTGGCATATGACTATTTCCATTCTATACTAGAACACAGATCAAAATGTTTATGTATTTCAAGCATTTTTTTTTTAGGGGATTGGGGAAAGGTTGGGGATGGTGGCACTGGGAAAGAAAACACAGGGTTCTGGCACAATTGTATCTGTGTAAGGTAAGTACGTCTTTGGATCTAAATCCTGGCAATAAGACAGCAAATCCCATTTTACTGACTAGACTAGTAATGATCATTTGCCTAACATTTTCTCTCCCCTCCCATCCCCTTTTCTTATAAGGTAAATTTGAAGAAAAAGAAGACAGTGTGCCTAAGCTGGAGCAGCTCAACAGCCTGGGTTGTATGACTAATATGAATCTAGTATTAACAAAACAAAATTTGCTACATATGGAACTATTATTATTAGAAACCTTTCAGTGGAACCTCTGCCTTCCAACAGCCGCCCATTTCATTGAGTATTATCTCTCTGAAGCAGTACACGAAACAGATCTTCATGACGGCTGGCCAATGATTTGCTTGGAAAAGACTAAACTCTACATGGCCAAATATGCAGATTACTTCCTGGAAGTATCTTTGCAAGGTGGGTTGTTGTGAATACCAGTAAGTGACTTGTGCACTTGTGACTCGTGTATTCTGTTCCTTAAGTTCATTTTTGGTGTCTCCACAGATTATGCCTTTCTAAATTATGCACCTTCTTTAGTAGCTGCTGCATGTGTGGCTTCTTCGAGGATTATACTTCGTCTTTCTCCAACGTGGCCTACAAGACTACATCGTCTTACTGCCTACTCTTGGGATTTCTTAGTGCAGTGTATTGAACGACTGTTGATGTAAGCCTTTTTATTCTTGTGTTTGTACTTTCTCATTAACAGTTTTCTTCATGTATGAGGTGCCCTGAAAACAGCTTCTGAAAGGCACAGAGTTCCTAGGTTATTTGCTTTTGGCAGCAGTTACTTGCTGCCATGAGCAAGCCCATGTATGAGCAGAACTCTAGGGAAGGAGAGTCCCTTTTGGCCATTAACCAGTTAGAAGGTGTCATTGTTAGAATAATTCTGGGCACATGATAAGGAAAGGAGCTGCTTGTGTGTGTCTGTAAGTCTATAACCCTGAGATCAGTCCAGGCCAGCCTTGCCCCATTCCTAACATCATTGAATTTTGGGGGCCACCAGGATGTTACCAAATTGGCAGCCACACTTACGTGCTTATTATGGCCACATCTCCCAAACTGGAAATAATCCTCAAAGCTACCAGGAAGGTTCACATCAAGGGAAATGGCTTTAGAAGGACACAAGCAAGGTCTCACTGTTGTTGGAATTATGGTGCAGTGACTGCTACCTGGGTAGTGGTGGTGGAAGAAGCTGTTGAGGAGTTGGGGATGGGGCATGATTTTCTTGCAGATTCTTCTCAAGTAATATTTTTAATAGTTTCCTTTCTCTCCACGTTTCAGCGCTCATGATAATGATGTGAAAGAAGCAAACAAACAGAGAGGGCAAGCAGGACCTCAGCCAGCGCAACTAAGTGTATTCCAGACAGCCTCCCAGCCATCACGGCCAGTTCACTTTCAGCAACCTCAGTATCTCCATCAGACACATCAGACCTCACTGCAGTATCGCCATCCTACGTCAGAACAACCAAGCTGTCAGCAGATTGTATCGACCACACACACCTCATCTTACACACTACAGACATGTCCTGCTGGCTTCCAAACTAATGTTCAGGGCCTTGGGCACATGCAGACTGGTGTTGGGATGTCACTGGCAATACCAGTAGAAGTTAAGCCCTGTCTGAGTGTTTCTTATAACCGGAGTTATCAGATAAATGAACATTACCCTTGTATTACTCCATGTTTTGAAAGGTGATTATGTGTGAAGCTGATAACCGACCCAGACTGCTTTGTGACATGAAGCTATGGGTAAGCGTTTTGTAAACTTCTGTTCAAAAGGAAAGGGATCTAAATGACATCAGAACTCTTCAGGTACCAGCATCAGGAAGACTGAATATCCCTTTTAATGCACCATGAATCCTGGGAGGACTAAGCAAATTAACAGTATGTCAAATTCTGTTAAAACAAATCCCTGTATGACAAAAATGTTCAAGTCCTGGCTGATGGTCCAAATATTTCAAAAATATTCAGTACAACAGAAAATTTGGACAGACTTCAATTTGCCATTTTGAGATTTGACCTGTGGTAGCATCTGGGCCTAATGTTGGCTTCTAAGTCAAAGACTAAATGTTTATCTCATCTATGGACTTGCCAAACAGTCTTTTATGAAGGAAAGTTACAGTATTAATTTTTGAAAAGGTTTTTTTTATTCTGCAGTTTTTTATTTTTGTTCTACACATGAATTTTTGACTAAGTTTAAACTCATGAATTGTTATGCTACACCAATCTGTGCAGTAAAAAAAATTTTTTTAGATGATTCTATATAACTTCGTCTCACAAATAGCGTAGGTATCTGGGTTTATATACTAAAATTAAGGGTGGAGAAGATCTTATTTTTTAAATCATGGTCATAATTTTTCTTTTTTTCCCTAAGTGATCAACCTCAAATTTTTAGAATTAAAATACATTTAACTCAGGGAATTTGTACTACTTGGAAACACTTAACTGTAATGCAACATGCCTTGGGAATGTTATAGTGTGAACTACCTTTATAACATAGGTTAAAATACGCTTGCTAGGGTGTGTTTTCAAATGAGAACATAATATTATAGCTCAGAATGAAGTGGTAGTTCCTGTGATTCATAATACATATGTAGGTTTTGCATATCTCAGTGCAATCCGTGATTTATACTCAGAATCGACATTCTTAAAAAGTTATTTCAAGGGATGGCATAACTGTAAGAGGTCAGTGCTAGAATAAAGTCCTGTAGGTTTATTTTGGAAGGGACTGTGGCCAGGGTAGTTCTCAGGTTGTGCTAGAGCAGCACTTTGTTATGTGGAAGACAGGTTTTTTAAGCAACCTTTGAATCCAGCTCTAGTCAGTCTAAGCAGGCAAAGGTAACTGATGACTAAATTTCAGTAGCTACTTTCATTGGATTGACCCTACAACTGCCCTGGGACATTTCACTGTACCGGTATTAACTGCAAACAGCAATAATTGTCATTACAGCAAGGGCAGTTTGGGGGTAAAGCATTTTGGAGGAATAACCTTAAAAAGTTAAAAAGTCATTGTAATAACTGATAAACTGTATACATTGTGCTCCTTTCTGTGGGAGAAGAAAGATTTGGTGAAGGGAAGCTTTCTGGTTTAAAAATTAGTAAGGTGTGTCTTTTTGTTTTTTTTAAGATAGCACTTGAAGGGAAAACTGCATGGCAGATATGTGACTGCCACAATATGCATTGAAGACAAACTTACTATAAAGATGTTGTGGGTATGCAGCAGGAGTCTCAGTAATCAAGCCAATGGCCTTGTCAGGAAGGGAAGGGGCTCAATACAGTGATGGACTGATCCAGATGGCTCCCGGGGATGAATGTGGGCGGGTAGCTTCTGTCAGTATGAATGCTTAGAGAAATATCCTTTCCTTAAAAAGAAAATAACTTTTATATTTAGAGTACATAGGGCATGATGTGGATTTATTAGTCTGGTAGATAAAATGAAAAACCACTCAGGTAAGAACACTCACTGATGGCAGTTTTTAAGCATGAAAATTGTTTTCTGAAAGTATCATCACTTTTCCTTTTTAAAGAAGGCTGCTAATTGGATTTTGGTAGTTCTTACCTCAAGAAAACTTGAATTATTTGGGGGAAAGTAGGCTCAAAAGAGAATATATCTTTCACATTCACATTCAGAACCCCGCAACCTGGAGTCCAATTTTCAGTATTTTAACTACCTCAATAATGCTATGAATGTAAGATATTGGGATAGAGATCCCAACTTGAAACAACAGCCAGTGCCTGTGGTAACTTAATGTCTTGTCAAATACTTTTATTGATTGGTTTATATGCCATTCTTGTTATAGAAGAATATGCCTTTTAAAAAAGCTTATTAATAACACTTTCCCAATTTATATTTTAAAAAGCTAAAGAACACTGGATTAATAATCTTTTGGGAGGGTAGAATAAAATAATTGATTACTATTGCTGCATACCCGGGGTGGGATGGGGTGGTTGGAGAACCAGAACTATTTTTAAAACATTAGGTTTCAATATAAATACAACTCACAACTGCTAGCTTTGGGGGGTGGGGGAACATTGTGTGGGTTTTGTTTTGTTTAATTTATTGATTAGTCTTTAGGCTTTTTTTTTGAGAATACTGGACCATCATTAAATGTGTACTGTGAAGAGATTAATATGTATGAAGGGCTTTACCAAAGTCCACTAAATAAACACTACTCAAGTACAGACTGCAAACCAAAATGTATCTGTGTTACGACATTAATTGCAAATAGCAAGTATGGTGCTAAAGTCTACACCAATGGAATTAGATGAGTGCTATGCACTTAATTTTAAAATAAAACTAGTTTTCAGTAAAATGGCTTTGGTATTTTTGTTTTAAATACAAACTTGTATATTTGCAGCCCTAGTGAACCATCTCATCATGTAATTCAGACTTGGAATCATGATTATATTTACTAAAAGCCATCAAGATGTAGAATATAGCCATTAGTGGCATAAAACATCCGTTCATTACGTATTCCATACTGAGCATTAAAGCCCACAAAAGTATATTGGACACCACTGTTGCCTTTTTGAGCTTAAAATCAGTTGTTAGTATGTTAGCAACTACAGATTCTAATTTATTCAACAATCATGCAAGCATCAGAAAATCTGAAGTTTGATGTCAAAAGTAGGGACACAGAAAATGGTTAAAGCTATGAGAAGGAATATAGGGTCTACAGTGAGTGAGAATGGTCTGTTTACCTGAGTATAAATATCATTTGCTACTTAATTCAACTCAAACCTTAGCAGATGGAATTTGTTTTGAAAAGTAAAATTTAACAGGTTTGTACAAGCGGGTTAGGAATTTACACTGCCTTTTTAAAAAACATTTTTGAAATTAGTCTCAAAACTATCGTATCGTCACTTGTTCTGGCACAGTGCCAGGGTTTTAGCAGCCCTCAAGAGTTAATATACCATGTTCTTTAGGGCTGACTTTAAGAAAAAGAACAAGCATTCCAAACCAGGCCAGGTAGCTTTGCCTTGAGGTGATCTGAGCCCCATGTGGCAAGTTTATAACCAACAACTGCCTCTCAGGCACGTGGTAAAAGCCTCCCTAGCCTCAAGCAGCTTACATCTAGTTTGATAAATACGACTAGCACACTTGAAGACTAGCACACTTGCAGCGATTAGGCTAGTAGAGGCCCGCACGGTGGCTCATGCCTGTAATCCCAGCATTTTGGGTGGCTGAGGCCAGCGGATCACTTGAGGCCAGGAGTTTGAAGCCAGCCTGGGCAACATGGTGAAACCCTGTCTCTACTAAAAGTACAAAAACTAGCTGGGTGTAGTGGCACGTACCTGTAGTCCCAGCTACTTGCGAGACTGAGGCACAGGAATCACTTGAACTCAGGAGGTGGAGACTGCAATAAGCTGAGATCACACCACTGCACTCCAGCCTGGGCAACAGAGCTAGAGTCTGCCACTAAATAAAATTAGGCTGGTGTAGTCTGGAACTCGGTTTAATATCGTGTTAGTTTAGGAATCACTCAACATTCATTTTTCAATCCCTTAGATTTTAAAGTAGCAAGTACAGTCAGTTGACAGCATAAAGACCAGGCTCAGGGATCATATGGGAAAGACACCTGCTATCCTATCCTTGCCTGACTACCACTCTCTTTCCTCCCATAACACCCTCTGCCTCCCAGGTAAGCATCACCACCCTGAATTTATTAGTTCTTAAGTCCATGAAGCCTTGACATGGTATGCAATTTATATGTAAATGATTTCCCCTATTCTTAAAGTTTTGTCTACTCAAAGGGACCTGTAATTAAAAATGTAAGAGTGACTGTCTTGTATCCATTTACTTGCTAGTTTCTCCCTACTAGAACCTTGTATTAGGCCGTTCTCGCATTGCTATAAAGAAATACTCAGGACTGGGTAATTTAGAAAGAAGAGAGGTTTAACTGGCTCATGCTTCTGTAGGCTGTACAGGAAGCATGGAGCTGGCATCTGCTTGGCTTCTGGGAGGCCTCAAGAAACTATGGCAGAAGGGTAAGCAGGAGCAGGAATCTCACATGGTGGGAGCAAGTGGGGGTAGGCGAAGGTGCCACATACTTTAACCAGATCTCACATGAAGTGAACTCACTATCACAAGGACAGCACCAAGCCATGAGGGATCCGCCCGCATGACATAAACACCTCCCACTAGGCCCCACCTCCAACATTGGGGATTACATTTCAACATGGATTTGGGTGGGGACAAATATCTAAACTATGTCAAACATATCTTCCCTCTGCCAGGCTGGAGCGCAGTGTTGCCATTATGGCGCACTGCAGCCTTGACCTCCTGGGCTCAAAAAATTCTCCCACTTCAGCCTCCTGAGTAGCTAGGATCGTAGGCACACACCACCACATGCCTGGCTAATTTTTACAATTTTTTGTAGAGGTGGGGGTTTGCCATGTTACCCAGGCTGTCCTTTTTTTTTTTCTTAAGATTTTTAATTTTAGAACAGCTTAGATGTACAGAATTATTACTAAGATAGTACAGAGAGTCCCCATATATCCCACAGCCAGTCTCTCTTCTTATTAATATATTGAGATGGTACATTTGTCACAATGCACCAGTACTGATGTACTATTACTAACAGAAATCCATGCTTTATTCAAATTTCCTTAGTTTTTCCCTAATATCCTTTTTCTCTCCCAGATTCCTATGCAGGATATCACATTACCTTTAGCACTCAGGTCTTAGGCAACTCTGGGTTGTGACAGTTACTCAGACTTTGTCTGTGATGACCTCGACAGTTCTGAAAATCCGTGGTTAGGTATTTCATAGAATGAACATATGTTTCTTGAGAGCAGGGATTTTGTCGTACTCATCTTACGCCCCTGTGTGTGATAGGGATCTGATGTATGATAGCACATCATAGGCTCTTGGGATGTAGGTAACAAAAAATTGGCCAGCACGGTGGCTCACACCAGTAATGCCAGCACTTCTGGAGGCCAAGGTGGGTGGATCACTTGAGCTCAGGAGTTCAAGACCAGCCTGGCCAACATGACAAAACCCCATCTCTACAAAAAATTAAAAAACTAGCTGGGCGTGGTGGTGTGTGCCTGTAGTCTCAGCTACTTGTGGGGCTGAAGCAGGAGGACTGCTTGAGCCCAGGAGGTCGAGGCTGCAGTGAGCCATGTTTGTGCCACTATACTCCAGCCTGGGTGACAAAGTGAGACCCTGTCTCAAAACAACAACAACCAAAACAAAACAACAACAAAAACGCAGTGTAAAAGTAGGCAGTGACTAATAAACAAATGCTGCCTTGGGTTGATTTAAAAAGTAGAGTACTCTGATCATAGGAAGGCACAGTCCCATCAGATTCAGCACTGGTTAGATCGTATCTACAAAAATCTTGTGAACTGAATTTTAAGTGAAATGGCGATAAACCCAAGTTTTGCCACAAGCTAGTGATGGGTCCAGGAATCATGTTATATGAGTAACAACTGAAGGAACTGGTGGTGTTTTCACCTGGGGAAGCCTAAGGAAAGGTAAAATGTTTGTCTTCCCAGATGTGAGAAGTCCTATTACTGCAAAGGGCAGAATTAAGTCAGTGGTCCAAAGTTTCTCACATTTCAATGAATAATAAGCCAGAATGTTACAAACAGAGTAGTGCTGCTTTGAGAGTTCCTGAGTTCCTAGTTAACAGAGGCCCCTGACATAGACCAGAAATGGGATGGAAGTAATCCTTGAACTTGGGTGTAAACATCTTCCAATTCTCAAGAGCTTCTGAAGCTCTAAAGAGTTTCTGAAGAGTTTCTAAAGGTTTTATGGACCTGGGACTTGAGCTGGGTGTAGAAAGAAGGGAAAAGCTTCAGCTAGACTAGGGCAGTCATCACCCCAGTGTTGGCACAAAGCAGACTGCACTAGCCTGGCTGAAGCCCTTCCCTTCTTATATTCTCAGCTCAATTGTTGGACAGTGAGGGCAGACTCATTGAGAAGTTGTAGAGGAAATAAAGTTGAGTGAGTAGAATGAGGTTGAGTTATGGAGTTTTGAAAGCCAGAAGAGAATACAGACTTTGTGGGGTCAGAGATATCGCTGAGGATTTGTGATATGATACTGGTGATTTTAGGAAGAATGATGATTTTAGGAAGATTGGTTTTAGAAAGAATAATGATTTTAGAAAATGGTGGTTTTAGGAAGAATGATCTGACAGTATCAGGGTAGGTTAGTAAGAGAAGATGGGAGGCAGAAAGCTTTCTGCAATAATGACAAATTGAGTAAGAATGGTACATGGATATTTAATGGTACAAAGGTAAACCCTAAGAAAGAAAACAAAATTGATAGAATTGAGGGATAGAATAAAGGAAAGGAAATATACTAATTCTGTTATTACTTATAAAAGTGAATTACAGATACTGAGATACTGGCTAAATAGAAAACAGAAATACTGATTATACAATCGGTATTACAAAGTTAACTACAGGAACAAAAACACAAAGCTTTCTAATTATTAAAAGAAGGAATAAAACAAAGCAAACTTTCCATATAGTAAAATATACTTTAAAGGTATAAATAGCAAAAGTATAACAAAATAATCTGACAGAACTAAGTCCAAACATATCAAATCAATAAATGAAAACAAACTCAACTATTAAGAGAAAAAGAACTTCAGACTGAACCACAGAGTGAAACCCTAATCTATGTTGTATGAGAGACAGGTCTAAAATAAAATGATTAAGAAAGGTTGAAGATCAACGAAAAAGTAGAGATACCAGAAGAACTCAAACAAAAAGCAAGGATCAAGATCTTAATAACAGACAAGGCTGAATTTTGGCCAAAATGTATTAAACCAGATTTTAAAAAGGGCACTTTATAATGCTAAAGGTTACAGTTCATGATAAGGATGAAGTTATTAATACTTCTGGATCAAATAACTGTAGCAATATTATGCAAAAACTATAAAGGTTTTACGGAGAAATAAAAGAAAAACATGGGGCAGGGTGCGGTGGCTCACACCTGTAATCCCAGCACTTTGGGAGGCTGAGGCGGGCGAATCACGAGGTCAGGAGATCGAGACCATCCTGGCTAACACGGTGAAACTCCGTCTCTACCAAAAATACAAAAAATTAGCCGGGTGTGGTGGCGGGCACCTGTAGTCCCAGCTACTCCAGAGGCTGAAGCAGGAGAAAGCTCCAGGAGGCGGAGCTTGCAGTGAGCCGAGATGGCGCCACTGCACTCCAGCCTGGGTGACAGAGCAAGACTCCGTCTCAAAAAAAAAAAAAAGATGGTAGGTAAGAAACTAATTTATTTCTCTAAGTCCATGACAGATCAGTAACATTAAAAAAAAAAAAAAAAGCAAGGATATACAAAACCCTAACACACCATTATGTTTCATCTAATGGACACATATTAGATATTCTGAGAAGGAAATGGTGCAGACCTGGAATAACAAAGACGGCAGAGAAAACAAAGTACACCGCCAGATGTACAGAGATAGCCTGTCACGCATGCCAACGACAAAATTCTGTCTTTTAAAGAGTCCTTAGATAACTGAAATTGCTTTCTTTGTTGACCCATCTAGGTGCCTGAGATCAGAATATCCTTACTGGCCTCTTTGCTAGCTACCAGCTAATCTGCAGCTTATCCAGAGAAAATAAAATTCATGGTTTCCAAACTGCAAAAACACTTCCACTTTTGCCTTTGTTAGATGAGGTCAATCCATTACTGGATTTCACTTTACACAACAGTATACTAATAACTGACTATATTTCTGTAAGTTTTCTTGGATAATATCAAACTCTAATGTGAGGTTTTACAAAACTTGACTATGTATTAATCCACCAAAAAACTGCAACAATTCCAAAAAGTAGAATTACTACAGAAGACATATTCTGATGAAAATGTGACTAAAAAGAAATATGTAATAGGACCAAAGAACTCAAATAATCTTTAGGTCAAATAAGAAATCGAAACTGAAATTTCAAAGTATCTAGAAAATCACTTGTAACAAAAATTCTACATATCATGAGCTCTGGGATAAAACTAAAGCAATGCTCAGAATAAAATTAACATCCAACTGAAAAAGTCTAAGAACAAGAAACCAAACAAAAGCAGGAGGAAAGAAATAAGACAAAAGCAGTAAAAATGAATTATAAAAGGGAAAAAGAAAAAAACTAATACCTACCTATACATGCAATACAACTAAACAAGAGAAAATAAAATACAGTTTAAACATTGGGAAGGAGGAGGTAAAATTACAACTATTTGCAGAATCAATGTATACCTGGAAATGCAAGGTAATCAACTGAAAAACTATCACACGTGATAAGGAAATTTAGTAAATTGGCTGGCTACACAATTAAAATAGCTCTCATATATACAAACAACAACCAATTAGATTTAATGCAAGATATACTCAATTATAATGGCCACCAAAATAAGACAAAATGGCAATAAATACAAGACATGCACAAGATCTACATAAAGAAAACTCTAAAATACTTATGACACAAAAGAAAGTTGCACAAGGCATACCATATACTTTCATAGAAAGTGTAAACTTTATAAAGATGTCAATTGTCCTTAATCTATAAACTTAACACACTCTAACAAGGTAATTTTTTAAAATTACCTAAATAAAGAATAATGAATATAGAAAAGCCCCATGACATATTAAAATATATTACAAATCTATAAAAAATAAAACACAATGGTACTGGCAAATGAGTTGACACACAATTCTGTGAAACAGAACAGAAATTCCCAAAATAAACATATTTAGAATTTATTATATAATAAAGGTGGTATCTTAAATTAGTAGAGGAAAATAAATATTATTCAATAAATTGAGTTAGGTCAACTGGGTAGCCACCTAGAAAAACAAATTTGGATTCCACACCTCAAAAAATTTAAGTTTTAGGCTGGGCACAGTGGCTTATGCTTGTAATCCCAGCATTTTAGGAGGCTGAGGTGGGAGGATTGTTTGAGGCCAGGAGTTTGAGACCAGCCTGGGTGATATAGCGAGACTCTCGTTTCTGTAAAAAATACAAAAATTAGCCAGGTGTAGTGGTACGTGTCTGTAGTTCTAGCTACTATGGAGGCTGAGGTGGGAGGATCACTTGAATCCAGGAGTTCAAGACAAGCTTGAGCAACACAGTGAGATCACATCCCTACAAAAAAATTTAAAAATTAGCCAAGCATGATGGTGCATGCCTGTAGTCCCAACTACTAGGGAGGCTGAGGTGGGAGGATCACTTGAGCCCAGAAGTTGGAAATTACAGTGAGCTATGATCTCACCATTGCACTCCAGCCTGGGCAACAGAGTGAGACCTCATCTCTTAAAACAAAATTAAATAAACAAATAAAACATTTAAATTCTGACCAAAAAGAAACCATGGAAGAATTATTTTATAACCTCAAAGACAGAATGTGTAAGAATACAAATACAGGCTGGGTCTAGTGGCTGCCTGTAATCCCAGCACATTGGGAGGCCAAGGTGGGTGGATCACCTGAGATGAGGAGTTCGAGACCAGCCTGGCGAAACCCTGACTCTACCAAAAACACAAAAATTAGCTGGGTGTGGTGTCATGTGCCTATAATCCCAGCTACTCAGAAGGCTGAGGCAGGAGAATCACTTGAACCCAGGAGGCAGAGGTTACAGTGAGCCAAGATCGCACTACTGCACTCCAGCCTGGACGACAAAGTGAGACTCCATCTCAGAAAAAAAAAAAAAAAAAAAAGAATACCAATGCAATAAAATTTATATAAATTTTTCAAAATTTTCTACAAGGCAAAAATCATCATAATCAAAGTCAAAAGACAAATAACAACATAGGTCAAGTATTTGCAATTAATCTCCAGACAAAGGGATAATTTCCTTAACATATAAAGATGGAAAGATATGAACAGGCAGTTCCCAGAAAAAGAAATACAAATGTCTCTGAAGAAAAGATATTCAGCCTCATCTTAGAGTTTGGTAACAGTGTTGGTGAAGGTGTAGGCATTATTCTACATTACTTATGAGTGTCTGATAGGTCGAATTCTATGAAAGGTAATTTGGCAATATATATCAAAGTTACAAAAGCAAAAATCTTTTGACCCAGAAATTCCACTTCTAGGAATGTACTCTACAGGTAAGAGTTATATACATGTGAAATGGGATAGGTACAAATTATTTATTTCACCATTACTGATAAGAGCAAAGATGAGAAACAACTTAAATGGTCATCCATAGGGACTCTGTTTTGCTATTATAATGGCATTAAAAGAACAAAATATTTCTCTATACTCATTGGTATGGATGATATCCAAGACATATCAGAGTACAGAGTATGCTACCATTACACCAATGCTTACAGGATCACATGAGGTCTCTTTTTTTTATTTATTAATTTTCACTGTTTGTTTCTGACTGGTCAACATAGAAAATTTGAAAAACGGGCCGGGTGCGGTGGCTCACATCTGTAATTCCAGCACTTTGGGAGGCCGAGGCAAGCAGATTGCCTGAGTCAGGAGTTTGAGACCAGTCTGACCAAATGGTGAAACTCCGTGTCTAATAAAAATACAAAAAAATTAGCTGGACGTGGTGGCGTGCACCTGTAATCCCAGCTACCTGGGAGGCTGAGGCAGGCAAATTGCTTGAACCAGGGAGGTGGAGGTTGCAGTGAGCCGATATCGTGCCACTGCACTCCAGCCTGGGCACGGAGCGAGACTCCGTCTAAAAAAAAAAAGAAAGAAAATTTGAAAAACGAAAAATATAAAGCAAAAGGGCATAACGGGCCAGGCATGGTGGCTCATGCCTGTAATCCCAGCACTTTGGGAGGCCAAGACAGGTAGATCACTTGAGCTCAGGAGTTCAAGACCAGTCTGACCAACATGGAGAAACTTCGTCTCTACCAAAATACAAAAAAAAATTAGCTAGGCATGGTGGCACATGCCTATAGTCCCAGCTACTCGGGATCAGGAGGCTGAGGTGGCAGGATCGCTTGAGCTTGGGGGGCAGAGGTTGCAGTGAGCCGAAATTGCACCACTGCACTCCAGCCTGGGCTACAAAGTGAGACCCTCTCCCAAAAAAACAAAAAAAAGGGGGCATAACTAATCATTTGCTTTGAGGATCTTTCCTGTACACACATATATTATTTCTACATGGACTGCATATTAAATATGTAATTTTGTATTATATTTTTTGTACTTCACAATATATCAGCAACAATATTTTTTCATGAAATTAAAATATATCCAAAGAATATTTTGGAAGGGTTGGCCATACGAATTATATGAATAGAATATATTTTAATCATTTTCTAATGCTTTGAAATGATTTAAATATGCTCTAATAAATATATATTTTTACCACACTTCTTCAACAACAGACATTATTATCAAACGATTTCATCTTTGTAAATATATCAGGTAAAAATATCTCATTTTTGTTTTTATTAGCATTTCTTAAATTCTCAGTACAGATGACCATTTTTGCGTGAGTGTACTGACTACTTATACTTATTTGATGAAATAGCTGTTCATTCCTTTACCAATTTTCCTTTGGTTGTTAGTTCTTGGTTTTAAAAAGCACTCTAAATAGTCAGAAATTAGCCCATTAGCTATTTTACCTGTTACAAATATTTTTACCAGTTAACATTTTTTTACCCTTGCTTGTACTGTTGGGGGGACATGTTCCTATCAAAATATATCTTCCTTTTTCTTTTTTTCTTGAGACAGGGTCTCTCCCCTCACTCTGTCGCCCAGGCTGGAGTGCCCGAGTATGACAAGATATATCTGTGTATTGAAATCTTCTTGAATGACCCTCAGTACAATCTTTACGTTTTCTTCACATAGATCTTACACATTTCTTAAGTTTACTTCTGGGTATCTTACCCTTTAAAAATAATTACCGGCTGGACACAGTGGCTTACGCCTGTAATCCCAGCACATTGGGAGAGTGAGGTGGGCGGATCACGACGTCAGGAGTTCGAGACCAGCCTGACCAACATGGTGAAACCCGATCTCTACTAAGAATACAAAAATTAGCTGGGCGCGGTGGCGGGCGCCTGTAATCCCAGCTACTCAAGGCAGGAGAATCAGTTGAACCCAGGAGGTGGAGGCTGCAGTGAGCTGAGATCGTGCCACTACACTCCAGCCTGGGTGACAGGGCAAGACTCCTTCTCAAAAAAAAAAAAAAATTACCACAACTGTGAATGAAATTTGTTTTTCCACTGTATTTTATCTGGTTATTGTTAGCATATATAAAAAGATGATTTATGTTTTAGAACCATATTTTACTTTCAAGGTGTTTTTAAGTACACTAACAGTACATGAATACATGCTTATATTTAAACATGTAGATGAGAATAAGCACAGAGCTGGGCGCAGTGGCTCATGCCTGTAATCCCAGCACTTTGGGAGGCTGAGGCGGGTGGATCACGAGGTCAGGAGATCGAGACCAGTCTCGCTAATACAGTGAAACCCCATCTCTACTAAAAATACAAAAAATTAGCCGGGCATGGTGGCGGGCGGCTGTAGTCCCAGCTACTCGGGAGGCTGAGGCAGAAGAAAGGTGTGAACTCGGGAGGCGGAGGTTGCAGTGAGCCGAGACCGCGCTACTGCACTCCAGCCTGGGCAACAGAGCAAGACTCGGTCTCACAAAAAAAAAAAAAAAAAAAAGAAATTACTGGGTCGCAGCCAGCAAATTAAACAGAAACAAAACAAAAACAAAAAAAACAACAACAAATAGAAACTGTAAGATTACACTGCTCTAGTAAGTACAAATATTGTTTTTACTAAACTTATTTCTAACTCTAGGTCAGAGTCCAAAAAGCTTGAAATACACTACTTAGTCCTGGGTTCTCAAATGGGGTACATAAGAATCATCTGCATCTCAGGACCAAAAGATTCCAATTCAGTAAATCTTGAATAAGAATCAAGAATCTATATTTTTAAAAGACACTACAGGTGATTCTGATGGAGAAAGTCTTGAGGCCTACTTGAAAAACTATGCTCCATATACATGCATGTCCTTCTCTAAAAGGTTCCCAACCAAGATAGCGGGTGACAAACTTTTGCCATGGAAAGCCACCCCAGTACAGAAGTGCAGGACTGGATGGCATGGGCCTACAGAATGCAGCCATGTTCTTGTAATGGTCTGCAGATTATTCCTGTACTGACCTCCACTCCACTGGGTTACCGGGCTAGGGACACGTCCTGGAAGGGTAATAGCCATGGCTAAGGTCTGGGTCTTTTACACAGTTAAGAGTCATCAGAAGTGAGCTGGTATCAACATATGACCTCATATGACCTGAGTTCTCTTTGACCTTGATTATTAACACAATTGTTAATACCTTCATTCAATACACCACTAAACTACTGCATTTCAGGCACTGTGGTGGGCACTAGTGGAAATAAAAAGATGACTGTCCCAGGAGTTTTCACACTCAGCCACCAACACTACCCCCTCTCCCAACACACAGAAGGCAATAAATAGCTCAGCAAAGGTTCTTTGTCTTTCCTTTTGGCAGAGGTACCTCATGGGTTTTAGACACCAGGGAAGGGGCCTGTCAGAGCCTGAGATAAGGTGACCATATCCTCCAATTTCACACTTCTCTTCCTTCACATACCTGAGGGAAACACTGTTCATGTCTTTTAAGGACTATGGCCTCTGTGGGTCTCCTATCAAGGCATGGAAAAATAAAAGTTAAATCTAGAATCCTAGAAACCATGCTCTCCAAGAAATAGTACTGAGAAATATATATTAAAAGGATTGTTAGGGTATGTGCTACCATATTAGCAACTGGTACATTTAGTAAGACTCACATTTTACAGATATGCCTTCTAGTAAGGTACTAAGTGAAAGTAGTCTTTGATTACAGAGAGGCTGAAAGCCCTCCCTTATTCACAAGTCACTTCCTGGTGGCTTAATGGGTATGTTTAACTGATTCAAAGACAACTAATTTAATTTGATAATCTGAAAGGATGTCTGTCAAAGGGTCATCATAGTTATTGCTGGGTAGTGAAAATGGATGATTTTTATTTTTGCCTTTGCAAATTTGTGTTTTCTAACTTTTCTTACAGTAATTATGGACTACTTTTACAATTGAGAAAATATATCTTTTTTAGGAAAAAAAAGCTTCTTAGATCAAAAAGTAGACTGATTTCATTATATCTTAGAGCAGGTTCTAGATAAAAGCCTTAGTAGGTATTTGTGCAGATACTGTTTTTTTCTGTTTTAAAAAATCCAAAGGTTCAAGTATTGAAGACCTCATTCCAAGAGAACCTTCTAAGTCTTGATATACAACAAAATTTGGGCCTTTTCTGGCTCAAGTAGAGAGAAGCCTACAAAGGAGCCTACAAAGATGCACGGAACCTACAAAAATGACCTGGTCTAAGGCCACTTCCTTGTAGACTCAGAAAAAATTGTCTGGCAGATAACCTTTTCACCTCTGTCCTCCTGTTCTATGAGGATCTCTCACGGCTGCATGAATTACGAGTCACACTCAGCATCAGTGCCTCTCCCTGCTATTGGTCCTGAAGAAGTGAGCTTTCTTTTGAAAATTCAAATTTACTGAGGTATAATTTACACACAATAAAATGCACATACTCAGTAACTTTTGACACCTATGCAACCACCACCACAACCAAGATACAGAACATTTCCATTACCCTAAAAGGTTTCTTTGTGCCCCTCCCACTCCATCCTCCCTGTATCCAAGCCCCTGGCCCCGGCAACCACTGAGAGAAACACCCATGAGATGAAGACTTACCAACGTGGAATAAGTCTGCCTTTCCTATAGTTTCAAACAAATGGAATTATACACGATGTTCTCTTTTGGGTGTGACTTCTTTCATTTGGCATACTGTTTTTAAGGTTCATCCATGTTGTTTGTTTTTAGTGCTGAGTACAGTACTATTTTGTTTGTACTCAGCAGTGAACGAAACCAAACTATATCATATTAGAAATTCATGATAAATGGTATTTGGGCTCATTAGTTACTTCATTCACCCATACATATTTTCAATGATTCATTTTTCTCTCATTCCACAAATTCTGTTGTAGTATTGCCTTTTATGTATCAGGCAATGTGTCAGCCATTGGTTAAATGTAAGCTACACAGTTGGTTCTGGGATCATGTACCTAATTTTGATCCTGGGAAAAAAGATTATTCTGTGTAATATTCAATAGTAGCCCTACTTATCTATGTGAAAACTGTATGGGGCAGTGTTAAACTTACATGGCTGGGCACCCAGTGTCTCAATGTTCTTTGCAGACTTCATGAATAGTGTATTTTGTTCCGTCATAAGAATGAGGTAAGATGGTGCAGCCAAGATAGTATGTCCATGTTCAAGATAGGAAGAGCTAAGAAACATCTGTCACTGTTATCAGAAAAGAAAATCTTCCCAGAAGCCTCCGGCAGATTTCCTCTTATGATTCATCCACCAGAACTGGGTCACATAACCATCCACATCTGCAAGAAGGCCAATGAGGGTCTTGCAAAATGAAATAAGATGGTTATGACTGACACATATGAATCATGACTCATAGACTGAGGCTGGCAATTGTTATCCCAAGCGAAATTGAGGTTTCAGTAACAAGAAAGATGGAATAAATACATACTGGGTAGGCAATATGTATGCTGTGTCTACCATGGCTTCTCATAATGATGTCTGCAGGGAGCCTCGGGATGACTCTGGCACAGACAGGGCAATGTGAGTAATAAAGTGGAGAATGGAAAAAGCATTCCACTAGATGGGTACAACCTTCCCTAGCCCACACTAAGTAAGATCTTTGGAGACTTCCAAAAATATCATACACAATTGGGACGTTTACTTTTGTTAACAAATGGATTCATGCTCATAAAATCATAATTATGAACTTTCTCCCACTAATTATAAGACAAGATAAAGACAGATAACTTTTGCAGTCCCTGCCAAAAGGCACCCTCAAGCTCCAAAGCTTGAGTAAAGCACAATTTCTAAGGGGAAGCCAGAGTCATATCATCTTCCTTGAGCCTTATTCCCCATCGTGCTCCCTCACCTCACATGTGTGCCCCTGGAGACAAGGAAATTTGATCATGATTCTATTCTAGGTTCCAGGGGGCTAATAAATATCACCCTTTTCTTCTCCTCCCCAAAAAGGGAGAAAAGTCAGATCAGTGCACAGATAAAAATGGGAATAAGGCAGATGAAGATCAAAGTATCAGCTTTAGAACTAATAAAACCTACCTCAAAGGGCATGCCTTAGATGTGTTATCTCAGTGGGTGACCTAACAGATACTTTACCACATAATTCAGTATTCCCAACCAGACACAGGCAGGGCAGGACAACTGTATGCCTTCCCTACCAGAATAGGCTTACTGCAATAAACTTCCTGCATGTATGAGTGAACCAGACATGCCCCCCTCTGCCAATGTGAAGATCAGAAGGGGAGAGAAGCCAAACATGCCTATTTCCTTATCCTCAACTCACAGATCATATAGTCTCCCTCCTACCCTGAGGAGGGGAAGTGGCCGAAAGTATTTCTCACTCCTCTTTCTCCCTACGGACTGGAGTAGAAACTCATACCCGCTATGGAAACAAGAGAAACAGTTCCTCTAACACTTCTGTTTACAAATACCCTGAAACTGTTTGGTCACTAAGTGGATTTTTTTTTTAAGGACTAGGGCAACAATAAGAACATTAAATGTGAAGATGACTCTGGAAAGTTCCTCTAAAAAGTAAGATCTCACAGCCCCTTCATTAGCTAAGTAGTAGAGATTTCATTCATGCTAACCTATATACATACAGAACATATTATTTGGATGAGGTAAAATGCTAGCTTGAATGACAGAGACAGTCAGCTATCTGGAGATTTAAAATGCAGGGAGATTTGGGGGAAGGGAGTTAGAGAAAGCCATTGCCAGAATCTTTCAGTGGTACAGTATATAAGTTTATTTCAGGATCTGGGCTCCTTGCTTAGAGTGACCCTTTAGCTCATGGCACTGGTCTTCAAATATGTTACAAATTGATTTTGTTTGACCAATCCAGCATGAATGGTTTATCTGTAGCACAGTGGAAAGAAGTTCATTATTGTTATATATGATACTAGTCTACAGAGCAGTGAATCTTAAATGCCAGTGTGCATTAATCAAAGAGCTAATTAATGCAGGCTCCTAACACCCTACCCCAACTTCATAAGGTAAGTCTGGGACAGTGCCTATGAATCTGCATTTTTTAATAATTACCCTGGGAAATTCTGATTCAGATTTTGGGAGGTCCATATTTTAAGAACCACTGCTAAAGGGATGAGGTGAACTTTCATCAACTCCAAAACAGCTCTAGTTTCTTCTCCTAGCAGCCAATCCACGCTCCTTTAACCTTCTTTGTCAAATATATTGTTAAATGCTACCTGACAAAAGAATGACTTCTTAATGAGCCTATTAGGTCAGTAGCTTTCTAACTCTGTGGTCCACTGGTAGAATATGAAGCAGCTTTCTCATTCATTGCCCCCCTACTTTTGGTGTGCACTGTTCTAATCAAAGAGCTTTGAAGACAATAGATGTATTACAGAAGATTCAGTTTGCCTACCCTAGCATCCATTTCTCCTTTTTTCCTTCTAACAGAAGCTTGATTTGTCATGTGCCCTTCCCCCACCCCCACATCAACATTGGAGGCTGAACCTGCCCTCAATTACAGGGAGAGGACTTAGAAGACTAAAAGTAATTCATTTTCTTTGCCAGTGCTTGGTTCAAGAAACTGGCACAAGGCCAGGTGCGTTAACTCATGCCTGTAATCCCAGCGTTTTGGGAAGCCAAGGTGGGAGTATCAATTGAGGCAAGCAGTTCAAGACCAGCCTGGTCAACATAGCAAGACCTTGTCTCTACACACAAAAAAAATATTTTTAATTAGCTGGGCATAGTGGCTCATGCCAGTATTCCCAGCTACCCTGCTTGAGCCCAGGAGTTTGAGATCACAGTGAGCCATAATCATGCCACTGCACTCCAGCCTGGGCAACCGAGCAAGACCTTGTCTCTAAAAGCAAAAAAAGGAAATGGGCACATTTAGAATCTGGCCAATAGGACACACTGAGGAACTCTGCTGGGAGGATTCTAGAAGTTTTCTAACAACGTGAGCAAATGTTGCCAGCTCTGGATGTGATGCCTGGAACTGCTGCAGCTGTCTTGCTACAGCTTGAGGTTGAAGTCATGATTACATACTTTCACCAACCAATTGTAACATAAAATATGACAGAGAGTTGCAAAGAACCTGTGCCCTTGATGACATTACTGTGCCAGTGAATAAAGGCAACCAAGCCTCAAAGCCTACCCTATAGCTGGAGTTCCTGTCATCAATGAGTTAATTTTACTATTTAATCTTCTTGGAGTCTGGATTTGTTACTTGCTGCCAAAAGCATTGTAACTGATACAGACATCTTTGTATAGTTTCCTGTATTCTTCTCCAATACGGTCAGATATGTGTACATTTTATTGTGCCCTCCTCAAAATGCTACCTTTTTTTTTTTTTTTTTTTTTATTGATCATTCTTGGGTGTTTCTCGCAGAGGGGGATCTGGCAGGGTCACAGGACAATAGTGGAGGGAAAGTCAGCAGATAAACAAGTGAACAAAGGTCTCTGATTTTCCTACGCAGAGGACCCTGCGGCCTTCCGCAGTGTTTGTATCCCTGGGTACTTGACATTAGGGAGTGGTGATGACTCTTAACGAGCATGCTGAAAGCACATCTTGCACCACCTTTAATCCATTCAACCCTGAGTGGACACAGCACATGTTTTAGAGAGCACAGGGTTGGGGGCAAGGTCACAGATCAACATGAGCCCAAGGCAGAAGAATTTTTCTTAGTACAGAACAAAATGAAAAGTCTACCATGTCTACCTCTTTCTACACAGACATGGCAACCATCCGATTTCTCAATCTTTTCGCCACCTTTCCCCCTTCTTTCTATTCCACAAAACCGCCATTGTCATCATGGCCCGTTCTCAATGAGCTGTTGGGTACACCTCCCAGGCGGGGTGGTGGCCGGGCAGAGGGGCTCCTCACTTCCCAGTAGGGGCGGCCAGGCAGAGGCGCCCCTCACCTCCCGGACAAGGCGGCTGGCCGGGCGGGGGGCTGACCCCCCCACCTCCCTCCTGGACAGGACGGCTGGCCGGGTGGGGGGCTGACCCCCCAACCTCCCTCCCGGACGGGGCGGCTGGCCGGGCGGGGGGCTGAGCCCCCCACCTCCCTCCCGGACGGGGCGGCTGGCCGGGCGGTGGGGCTGACCCCCCCCACCTCCCTCCCGGCCGGGGCGGCTGGCCGGGCAGAGGGGCTCCTCACTTCCCAGTAGGGGCGGCCGGGCAGAGGCGCCCCTCACCTCCCGGACGGGGTGGCTGGCTGGGTAGGGGGCTGAGCCCCCCACCTCCCTCCCGGATGGGGCGGCTGGCCGGGCGGGGGGCTGACCCCCCCACCTCCCTCCCGGATGGGGCGGCTGGCCGGGCGGGGGGCTGACCCCCCACCTCCCTCCCGGACAGGGCGGCTGGCCGGGCAGAGGGGCTCCTCACTTCCCAGCAGGGGCGGCCGGGCAGAGGCGCCTCTCACCTCCCGGACGGGGTGGCTGGCCGGGCGGGGGGCTGAGCCCCCCACCTCCCTCCCGGACGGGGCGGCTGGCCGGGCGGGGGGGCTGACGCCCCCCACCTCCCTCCCGGCCGGGGCGGCTGGCCGGGCAGAGGGGCTCCTCACTTCCCAGTAGGGGTGGCCGGGTAGAGGCGCCCCTCACCTCCCGGACGGGGTGGCTGGCCGGGTAGGGGGCTGAGCCCCCCACCTCCCTCCCGGACGGGGCGGCTGGCCGGGCGGGGGGCTGACCCCCCCCACCTCCCTCCCGGATGGGGCAGCTGGCCGGGCGGGGGGCTGACCCCCCCACCTCCCTCCCGGACGGGGCGGCTGGCCGGGCAGAGGGGCTCCTCACTTCCCAGTAGGGGCAGCCGGGCAGAGGCGCCCCTCACCTCCCGGATGGGGCGGCTGGCCGGGCGGGGGGCTGAGCCCCCCCACCTCCCTCCCGGACGGGGCGGCTGGCCGGGCGGGGGGCTGAGCCCCCCCACCTCCCTCCCGGACGGGGCGGCTGGCTGGGTGGGGGGCTGACCCCCCCACCTCCCTCCTGGACGTGGTGGCTGCCGGGCGGAGACGCTCCTCACTTCCCAGACGGGGTGGCAGCCGGGCGGTGGGGCTCCTCACTTCTCAGACGGGGAGGTTGCCAGGCGGAAGGTCTCCTCACTTCTCAGACGGGGCGGCCGGGCAGAGATGCTCCTCACCTCCCAGACGGGGTCGCGGCCTGGCCGAGGCGCTCCTCACATCCCAGACGGGGCGGCGGGGCAGAGGCACTCCCCACATCTCAGACGATGGACGGCCGGGCAGAGACGCTCCTCACTTCCTAGATGGGATGGCGGCCGGGGAGAGGCACTCCTCACTTCCCAGGTGGGATGGCGGCTGGGCAGAGACGCTCCTCACTTTCCAGACTGGGCAGCCAGGCAGAGGGGCTCCTCACATCCCAGACGATGGGCGGCCGGGCAGAGACGCTCCTCACTTCCCAGACGGGGTGGCGGCCGGGAAGAGGCTGCAATCTCCGCACTTTCGGGGGCCAAGGCAGGCGGCTGGGAGGTGGAGGCCATAGAGAGCCGAGATCACGCCACTGCACTCCAGCCTGGGCACCATTGAGCACTGAGTTAACGAGACTCCGTCTGCAATCCCGGCCCCTCGGGAGGCCGAGACTGGCAGATCACTCGCGGCTAGGAGCTGGAGACCAGTCCGGCCAACACAGTGAAACCCACCAAAAAAACATGAAAACCAGTCAGGCGTGGTGGCGTGAGTGCAATCGCAGGCACTTGGCAGGCTGGGGCAGGAGAATCAGGCAGGGAGGCTGCAGCGAACCGAGATGGCAGCAGTACAGTCCAGCTTTGGCCCGGCATGAGAGGGAGACCGTGGAAAGGAGAGGGAGAGGGAGACGGGAGACGGGAGAGGGAGAGGGAGACGGGAGAGGGAGACGGGAGAGGGAGACGGGAGACGGGAGAGGTAGACGGGAGACGGGAGAGGGAGACGGGAGAGGGAGACGGGAGACGGGAGAGGGAGACGGGAGAGGGAGACGGGAGAGGGAGACGGGAGACGGGAGACGGGAGACGGGAGAGGGAGAGGGAGAGGGCTCAAAATGCTACCTTTTGGATTTCTGAATATTCTGATATTTTACACACATGCATAAATACACGCAGACACACACACATACACAGACACCCCTCTTTACTTTTCTTAAGGTTAAGATGTTCATACTTCCCATGTCTTTTGAGATGTGTTATATTCGTGACTCCTGCGCTACAGCTGCTAGTGCTCTTAAGGTTGTGAATGCTACTGAACCATGATTTTTGAAGCAAAAAATAAAATTTTAGCTAATTATACCTACCCACCTGGGTGCTGTAATTTATGAATGTCCTAAACCAATTAATATGAAGAAGCTGCACACCTTAGAAATTCAGCCATATGTATAGAGATAGTAAGTAGTCTTGTTATTCAAAGCATGCTGGTGGCACGCAAGTGAGAAACCAATAAACCTTCACTATTACAGAAAACACACTGAGAAAGACAAACACCCTCTTCCTGCAATTTTACCACAGGTCTTTAAGTATCACATCTAAATCTGCATTTGAATTAGAGTTGGGTACGGTTATAAAATGAATGTCAGTAAGGGAATCATGCAGAATACTAACAAAAGACTGTTCCATTAGCCCATCTAAACAAGCTAAATAATCTCAACCCTGGTTATAAAAATTGCTTTTAAAATCACAGAGGCACTTTTTAGTTTGAAGATTGATTCTCAAAGGTCCAAGGCTCAATTTTCTCAAAAGTAAGGCTTATTCATATTTGATGGATGTAATAGGCTTCAAGGAGGGACTGGCTTGTGCGTCAGTGTACAGTCTTCCATGACTTTTTTTTTTTTTTTTTGAGACGGAGTCTCGCTCTGTCGCCCAGGCTGGAGTGCAGTGGCGCGATCTTGGCTCACTGCAAGCTCCGCCTCCCGGGTTCACGCCATTCTCCTGCCTCAGCCTCCCGAGCAGCTGGGACTACAGGCGCCCGCTACCACGCCCGGCTAATTTTTTGTATTTTTAGTAGAGACGGGGTTCCATGACTTTTTCAAAGTACGTGTACTTTTGTGCCCTTGCCCCAACTTGCAACAACTCTGAAGGGCCATCCCAACTCCGGAATGCCCTTGTAGGATCCCCTTACATCTTTGTTGTGACTGCATCACAGCTCAACTAACTCCTTCTTTTGCCTAATTCTGCTTCCTTTACTCCCTCACTCATATTACACCCAAGAATCCTCCTCATTAAGCCACCTATAGCCAAATCACTGTCTCACAGTCTCTTTCACAGCTACCTCAACCTACAACACTTTTCCTTAATCCAGAGAGTTGGAGGCCTGCCCCGCCTCTCATAAGTCAACCCCATTCCTCTAAATCTTCATGACAGCAGAACGGGTTTTGAGACTTCGACACACCATGTTTTATAGTTTCTGATTCTTTCTGTATAACAAAATCCTTCTCTAGGCACTTTTGAAGATTGTGTGGAGGGCAGTGGAGGTGTCTTCACTGACTGCCCCTTGTCCTTTGGTATATGGGAAGAATATTTTTAGGCTCTTCCCAAATAAAAAGAAGAAACTTTGCTGCAATGACCAATTAGATCTACGGTTTGGTAAAATTCTACTTGGAAATTATGAATTGATTTATTTGCTTAGCATTTGTCTCTGCTCTTAACCAATTCAATGAGAATCCCTGAATTAATATTTACAAAAGGCTTTAGAACTAAGAATGTTTTGAATAGGTAATAAATACATATAGCAATATTCAAAAGGTAAAAAATATATATATACTTTTATATATACACACATACATACACACCCTTTTTTAAACCAGTAATTCTTATTTCAATACCAAAAGAGTCAAACTGTTTCTGCTAAATACTAGCAAACAATTATATATAATCTAATCTAATATTCAAAGCCAATTACCAAGTATTAAATACAATCAATGTCTTAAATTTCCATCCCCACTACCTGGGTCCTAGTTACCATTATCTCATGCTTGGATGACTGGTCTTAGGTCTACTCTGCCCCACTCTAATCCTTGCTCCAATTGCGGCCACGGAGATCTTCTCAAAACTCGAACCTGGTCTCAAGTGTCATCTCCTCCCCCTTCTCTCCCCTCCGACCACCGGCCTTTCTTCTGATACCTATATTTGAATGTTCTTTCCTACCACAGGTCCTTTGCATATATTAGCCCTTTTATCAGGGGCACATATTCCTTCCCTCTTCATTTGTTAACATTTATTCATGTCTTCAGATTTCTGCTTGAGCATCACTTTAGGGAGACTTCCCTGATCTAACAAAATCAAATTCTCTTGTTACAGACTCTCATAGAAACTTGTGCTTCTTTGTAATACCTGTTATATTTGCATTTTTATATTTGTGATTATCTGGTTACTGGTGATCTATAGAAACTTGTGCTTTTTCCTAACACCTGTTACATTTGCATTTTTGTATTTGTGATTATCTGGCTACTGGTGATCTGTAACATTAAACCATCAGCTTTATGGACAAGGGTTTTACCTGCTTTTACTCACCATTTACAAGCCCCCTGTTGGAGTAGATGCTCAATATGTATTCACTGGGTGAAAACATTGGCAAATGTTTTATCTCCTATAAAATAGCCCCCAAAGCAACATGAATTTCACCATCTTTTTTCCCTAGTTGTTTCCAGCGATCAAAAGAACCCCAATAACAAGTCTTTGGCCAGAAGATTCTTTTTTAAAATATATGTTACGTGAGGAAGATGGGGTTGGATCTTCTTAGCACCCACCCATTTTGGAAGAGGGTTGTAAAGCATAGATGACATAAAGGGATAGTGCCCAGAATGCAGATATTCTATTACCTGTAACCACAAGATATCAACATCAGGACCATTTCCTTCTCTTGACATGAAAATAACTTCATCAAATGAGGAACTACTCAACCTCTTGTCTCCACCCCTTCTCTGAAGTTGGTATCCTATCCACCATTTGAACCCTGGTAGATGTGAGAACCCTATTCAATCTACTCTCAAGTAAAGAAATCAGCTCTTATAATTCCATTTTCTCCTTTTCATGGATGGGTTAAGTCTCTTTCCTGAATTGTATTCTTATGACACCAATCAAAGCATATGGGAGTAGGGGTTGGAGGGAGAAGGGGAAAAGTAGATTGTTCACAAATGTTAGCTTGAAAGAACTTGTTTAGTCTTAATGCCTTGAAGAAAATTTCCAACGGTAGCAAAATCTTTTTCTGGGAAAAACTGTTTTCATTTTCACTTTCCATGGGCTTTAAAAGAAAATTTAAGCCTCTTGGGGCAGTTTTAAAAAATATTTCTATAAAAGTTTCTGGCCAGGCGTGGTGGCTCATACCTGTAATCCCAGCACTCTGGGAGGCTGAGGCGGGTGGATCACCTGAGGTCAGGAGTTCAAGACCAACCTGGGCAACATGGTGAAACCCTGTCTCTACTAAAAATACAAAAATCACCTGGGTGTGATGGCACATGCCTGTAATCCCAGCTCCTTGGGAGGCTGAGACAGCAGAATCGTTTGAGCCCAGGAGGCGGAGGTTGCAGTGAGCCAAGACTGTGCCATTGCACTCCAGCCTGGGTGACAGAGCGAGACTCCATCTCAAAAAAAAAAAAAAAAACAACTTTCTGCTAAGATAATTCGGAGGCCCTGAAGCAAGATTCTAGAGTGATATGCATGTATTTAACACTGTGTGAGAGGCTTGAAAATGTATGCCAAATTTTCAGTGTATGTTTGGGAGTATATTTTTCTGAAGAAAGAGTCCAGGTATTGCTTCAGATTCTCAGTCTCCAATACTTAGTATGCTGCCTGGCATGTAATAAATGCTTTATAAATACACAAATAAAAGGATGAGCGAATGAATGAAGGCAAAGCTCTAAAGACATTCAAAAGAATGACCACAGAAGTAAATTATTTAATACCAGGAAACATTGGTGTCAGTGAAGCCCAAGGAAAAGAAGATTTCAAGAAGAAAGTGGATAAACTGTCACACTGGACTGAACGGAGGTCAAGTCAGATAGGGTCTGAGAAATACCCAGTGGATTTAGAAATGAAGTGGTAGTTAGTGACCTTTAAAACTGGTAATTTCAGTTGAGATAAAATGTTGCAGTTGGTTGAAGAATAAACAGGAAGTTCACAGAAATAAACAGTGAGTAAAGACAACTTTTTCATGAACACTTGTCTGTGGACAGAGAGGTATGAAACAGAAGAGAGAGCGGCAAATTGGTGTAGGATGGTTTTATTTTTTTCTTCTAAGACAGAAAAGATGTGAGAATGCCTAAATGCCAGTGGGAAGGAGCCATAGCTAAGTAAACGAGAAAAATCCTAAAGAGTAGGAATGAATGGGAAGAGATCCAGAGGCTTGGACCAGAAGAGGATCACCTTTTCCACTGTGCAAGGAGAAAAGCACAAAAAAAAAAAAAAAAAAAAAAAAAAGAACAAAAATGGGTTATCAATGAAGTAAGTTTGAAGGTTTGGTCACACTAATTTGCTAAAGTTGCCATCTTACGTTTTCTGTTTTCTCTGAGAAAACGGGATGTAAAATAATCTGCTGAGAATGAAAAAGCAGGAGATCTAGTGAGCACATAGGGAAGGGTCTAAGGTCAGCAGAAGTTTAAAAGAGCTCCTGTGGAGAATGGGAAAGAGAAGAATTGCCAGGCAAAGTCATGAACATAAATGTCATGCTATTAGTTTTCACCAATGTGTGATTTTTCTCTAAGAAGTCTTTCGAGCAGAAAGGCGTTTCTAAGAAAAATCCCTGCCACCAGAGGCTGCCTTATCTCTTGTGAGTGAGAATTAAGTCGAGTGACTTAAATTCACGTTCAAAATTGTGGTGGAAATACATTTATGTGAGTATCACATGCAGAAATTATGGTGAATCTGAAAATTATAGGAAGTTATTGGTATTATTTTAAATATCTAGAAAATAAAAGTTTGCCTCTTTAAGGGACTAAGAATGGTGACAGGAAAGTTTTTGTGTACAGGGAAATGAAAACCATTGTCAAGGCCGGCGCAATGGCTAACACCTGTAATCCCAGCACTTTGGGAGGCTGAGGCAGGCAGATCACCTGAAAACAGGAGTTCAAGACCAGCCTGGGCAATGTGGTGAAACTCCATCCCTACTAAAAATACCAAAATTAGCCCAGTGTGGTGGTGCACGCCTGTGGCCCCAGCTACTCAGGAGGCTGAGGCAGGAGAATCGCTTGAACGCAGGAGGCGGAGGTTGCCATGAGCCAAGATTGCGCCATTGCACTCCAGCCTGGGCAACAGAGCCAGACTCTTCTCAAAAACAAACAAACAAACAAACAAAACCATTGTCAAAACAAAGCCCTAAATTAATTACAGTCATCATGCACTACATAACAATGTTTCAGTCAACAATGAACAGTATATACACTGCTGGTCCCATAAGATTAAAATGGAGCTGCACTATATAGGTGTATTAAAAAACAAAAACAACTTTTATATTGTATTTTTACTGTGCCATTTCCATGTTTAGATATGTTTAGAAATGCAAATATTCACCATTGTGCTACAATTGCCTCCAGTATTTAGTACAGCAACATGCTGCACAGGGTTGTAGCTTAGGAGTAACAGGCTATACCATACAGTCTAGGTGTGTAGTAGGCTACACCAGCTATGTGTGTGTAAATAAACATGATGGTGAATTCACCTAATGACACATTTCTCAGAACATATCACCACAGTCAAGTGATGCATGACGGTACTTAGAGAGTCCCACAGGTGACCTAATAACTGAAGCAATCAGCTCTCAAAAGCTTTAACCCTGTCACTTCAAGTGACAATGTCAGCGTCAACAAATCCAGAACAAAAGGAAGGACATCTAGAGAGAGAAATCCACAGCAAAGACTAGTTAGAGTGGTTTTCTCAAAACAGATAGAGATGGAAGGTAACAAGAGGGTGCATGTTCCCCAGCACATCTCTCCAGGCCAGCTGAGCCAAGCCTCGGAGAGGGCAATGGAGGTCCTCAGCCCATCAGCCATGACATACATATACATGACATAATCACTCAGACTCACCTAAAATTAAAAACAACAAACAAACAAATGGAGGACTCTCTCATGCCTATTCTACCAATTTTAAGTCAGTTCAGTCACTAATGTTCAGTAGGTCATCAGGCAAAGGTGACATCACACTCAATCCCCAAACTGATGCCTATTCTCTTTAGCTTTTTCTTCTCCCTCTGTCTACAGACACCCAGAAGCAGCTGGTGACATTGAATACCTAATCACTGTTACTTCCCTCTTTATCTGTTTTCTGGCTTGGCTAGAGGCCTACCAAAAGGGTTAGTTACACAGCCAAGGTTTAAGATGAGTGCTTTCAACACTGTCCACCTAGCCAAACCTCCTCTGTCCTGAAAACAGTACAGCAGTCCAAGTGGGGAAGCAGAGAAGACAGCTGTTTTGAAACGCAGGCTAAATAAGTGGTTAAATGCACATTTTCTAAGGGCAAACTTCTAGGGTTTATATCCTACTACAGTAGACAGAAAATTGAGCTTTACTTTCCTCACGCACAAAATGGAGATAACAGCGCCATTGAGAATATTAAAGGAGACAAACCAGGTAAACTTAGAAGAGTGTCTGGAATACAATAAGCACTCAGTTTATGTTAGCTATTATTATAATTTCTGACCTAGGGTTGTGTTTTACTCGGTAGGTCTAACAGAGGGAAAAGGGTGCAAGAGTGTAATGGTTGAAGTGATGGAAGCTGACTGGGAGAGAACAGCCAAGGGATTGGAGTTCTTGAAGCTGAAGTACAGATGCACTGGAAGTCAGTCAGCTAAAAAGTTAGAAAAATGGGCAAAGAGCAGAAGAGTTTTTTAAGTTTTTAAGGGTGTAGCTGCTGACATAAATAATTATAAGATTCAGAGACTGGGTGGCTTCATGAAAAGGTAAAGGTCACTAAATTTGAGGTCAAGCAGTTGAGAGCCAGGATGTTGGTTTAGTTAACCACATGGAATTTGAAGTGACCGTCATAAAGGTGGGACTTGGGGAGAAGAGGGTAACTATAAGCCAGGTGCCAAAGTCTTCAGTGAATGAAATGAAATGAATGGGAATGGCAGGGACAGGAAGTTCAGAAAATAATAAAGTCATATTGTATAAGCACATCTAAAGAAGGATGCCAGCTGCTCTCCCCAGATCCAACTGATGCTAGCTGGTGGGAAAAGACCACAGACCCAAGGCTGCTAAATATCTTGCAATGCTTAAGAGAGTATAATGACAATACAGCAAACTGACCTATCCAAAATGTTACTACTGCTCCTGCTGAGAAATACAGCCATCAAACTGTTTAGAGTGCCTTCTCAAAGAAGCCTGGCTATTTCACATGTCATGGCATCTCTGAAGCCCTTTCGAAGGATCATTTGTGTCCTCTCTCTACCCCTACACATACGTCCACCACAGTATGGCTCATACTTTATGTATTTTTTTTTGATTGATTGATTGATCGACTGGAGACAAGGTCTCACTCTGTCACCAGGCTGGAATGCAGTGGCAAAATCACAGCTCACTGAAGCCTTGACCTCAAGTGATCTTCCCACCTCAGCCTCCTGAACAGCCAGGACTACAGTTGCAAACCACCACACCTGGCTAATTTTTTTTATTTTTTGTAGAGATGAGATCCCTATGTTGCTCACAGTGGTCTGAACTCCTGGCCTCAAGCGATCCTCCTGTCTCAGCCTCACAAAGTGCTAGGATTATAGGCATGAGCCACCACACCTAGCTACATGTATACATTTAAATGTCACTCTCCCATAGGTACTTGCAGGGCTGAGGCAAGATGTAGTCATCTTTTCATGCCTATCTCTTAATGCTGTGTAAGCACTTCATAAATGTTATATAAGAGTTCTCACAGTCACCAAATCAGGGAACAGAGCATAAAAAGAATACTCTCCTATGAAGATGGGTCATGAAGCATTTAAGCTTTGACTATAAAGAATGATTTTTTTCTGGCTGGGCACGGTGGCTCATGCCTGTAATCCCAGCACTTTGGGAGGCCAAGGGGGGTGGATCACTTGAAGTCAGGAATTCGAGACCAGGCGAAACTCTGTCTCTACTGAAAAAATACAAAACTTAGCTGGGTGTGGTGACGGGTGCCTGTAATCCCCTCTACCCGGGAGGCTGAGGCAGGAGAATCGCTTGAACCTGGGAGGCAGAGGGTACAGTGAGCAGAGACTGCGCCACTGCACTCCAGCCTGGGCAACAGAGCGAGACCAGGCCTCAACAGAAAAGAAAAAAAGAAAAGAAAAGGAGATTTTCCAATAAAGATTAGAAAGGAGGTGTGATATTTTTTCACCAACTGGTAGGATAACATTTTTAAATACTCCTGATGAGAAGAAGTCATGGCTGACACCTAAAAGTAAAAACTCAGGATTTGGAGAATAAAGTTGTTAGTTAACTTGGAAAATCCTTTACCCAGTACACTAAACTAAAAACGACGACGTCTTAAATTAGCAAAATCTCTTTGTATTCCTCATTCTCTAAAAACTTTTTAAAAATTTACTTACCCTAGAGTTTAAATGAGATGCTTATAAATTCATCTTTGCTGTAGGTTAAGTAATGAGAGGGTTTTAAAATTTTGTTTCTGTTCCTCCTTGCAAGTGTCCCATGCCTGTTTTATTCTTTTTAGTCACTGAGATTATCTCCAAATGTCAAATTTGCAAATTAATCTGTATTTGATATAAATTCTTGAACATGTAGAAAAAGTAGGGAAAACAAAGTGAATATATCTTACGATTTCAGCCTAGGTGAATTCACATTTTGTTAGGGTGGGGGGTTTACTGTTATTCGTTTACAGGAAAACAGAAAGATGGAGAAAAACGGTGTGGAAATAATAAAAATTTTAAAGGAAAACAATTTTCAGGGTAGTACAAAACAATCCTTAGGTACTTAAAAAATTATTGAAAGAACATATTTGCTCCAAATTTAATGATATCACTTCTCCTTCAGTTCTTTAAACTTGAAATCTTTAATTAATAAGCATAAACTTCTGTGAAAACATCATAAAATGAATTACTTTTTTGGACTCATAAAATAATTTATTATAGGCCCTTGGCCTTATTCTCCTTTGGGTTTGGAGAACTCAGTAAAGTATACATTACAAAGTTTGTGCAAGGAAGTAAGTACTAACAGAAGTGAATACTATTCCCTCCTCATTACTGCACAGGCATAACTAAAGAATAAAAACTTTGTGTTTTCTGTAAAAAAGGACTCTGAGAAAAGGAAATTGATAGTGAAAATTCCAAGATGTTCATGGTCAATGTTCACTCAGTAATGAAGTGCTATCATGTGTTACAGAGTTTTATTTTAGTGGCAGGAATTTTTGTAATTATGTAAATGATTTTACTCCTATATTTGGTCTTTAAAAATTGAATATACAGGCATATACCCTTTACAGAATTATGTAAGTAAAATTATAGCCATAATCACATTTAACAATTGAAACGATTTTTAACATCTGGATTATGAATATAAAATAATTTATTGTATCTCATGTTTAGTTAAAACACTGTGTTATTTGAGGGTAAAATTTTTTCTGTTAATTTTCCCAAATCCCTTCCTGATGATACCTCACACACTGGCTTTTCTGGCCACAGCACAAAACTCAGCTGATTATCTACAGAGAACAGTCTACAACTCTATAATTATTCCTGTGCCACCTTCCTGGTTCTAACCGAAAGTACAGACTATTAGACATCCATAATTATGGTTGGAATAATTTCTCCTATTAACATTATTCTTACACTTGCCCACCCAAAAACTTGGAACACTTTTCTGCCCACTGACATAATTTCAATTATGACATAATTTCAATTGTAGTTTATTTTTATTGTTCATAACTCAGAAATATTCAATATTATTTGTATACTAGGAAAGATAGTATGCCTAATCACCTCCAGAATACTCACAAAAATTAAATAAGCTATCAAATCACATTTTTAAAACTTTTTTTACAATCAAGATTTCTAAAAATTAAATAATGTACCTATACTTTGGCCACTTTAAAAATAAATCAGATTCTTTGTTGGAAAGTCTATAAGCCAGCATTTCAATTTTTACTATAACTCTTCAAGGAACAAAATATACCCCATACTTGATGACAATCAACAATAATCAGCAGAAGAAAAGATATTTGGAAAGAAAGACAGTTTACAACAGTGAACTTCTGAATGCAAAAAATTTCAGTGCAAAATATTTTTGCACTATTAATACTATTGCAGTCATGTGCTACATAATGACATTTCACTGATGGTCCCATAAAGTTATATTTTTACTGTACCTTTTCTATGTCTAGACATGTTTATATATGCAAATACCATTGTGTTACAACCACCTATGGTATCCAGTACAGTAACATGCTACACAGGTTTGTAACCTAGGAGCAATACGCCATACCATACAGATATGTAGTAGCCCATACCATGTAGATTTATGTAAGTACACGCACAATAACAAAATCGCCCAACACATTTCTCAGAATGTATCCCTGTCATTAAGCGATGCATAACTGTGTATTTTATGTCTAATTCAAGTCAAACACAATTTTTTAATGTTGTATTTGTAATATGAAATGAAGACGTGGCAGGGCACAGTGGCTGATGCCTGTAATCCTAGAACTTTGGAAGCTGAGGCAGGCAGATCGCTTGAGCCCAGAAGTTCAAGACCAGCCTGGGAAATATGGTAAGACCCTGTCTCTACAAAAAAATTCAAAAATTAACTGGTGCGGTGGTGTGTGCCTGTAGTCCTAGCTACTTGGGAGGCTGAGGCGGGAGGATCACTTGAGCCTTGGAGGCAGAGGTTGCAGTGAGCCAAGATAGCGTCACTGCACTCCAGCATGAGCAACAGAGTGAGATTCTGTCTCAAACAAAGAAAAAAGAAATGAAGACTTGTTTACTTCATTGAGTAAATGATTACTGAACACTCACTATGTGCCAGGCATGTTCTCAATATGGGGGATTCACAGGTGATAAAGATAAACATAGTTTCTACTTTTCCATTATCATGAAGCCCAAATTTTTTAAAAATTTATTTTGCAGATGTGATCAAATGAAGTCTATGTGTTATCTTGAATCATTTACATTCAAAAATACTTAATCCTGCAATAAAATGTTAAAAAGGCACAGATGTTACAGAGTCAGGGTTGAAAAAGAGCTCATTAATTCCAAGATGCACATTATTTTACATTTTGACATCTCTGAAATCAGTCACATCTTACAATGTGATTAGACTAGACAGCAATGGAGATGGAGTTGGCACTGCCTACACGTGCATCAAAACTTCAAAACTCAGAATGAGCACTAGGGACTTGGAAGAAAATCCCAGGTTCAATGGTAAAGGCACCATTTTAAGGAATTTTTTTTTTTTTTTTTTTTTGTGGTAGAGATGGGATATCGCTATGCTGACTGACCAGGCTGGTCTCAAACGCCTGGCCTCAAGCAATCCTCCCATCTGGGCCTCCCAAAGTGGTGGGATTACAGGCGTGAAGCACCACACCCAGCCTTAAGGATTTCTGATGATTCAAGATTCAATAAAACATAATAGTTCAAAGTTTTCATTTATTATAGGTGAGGAAAGTGAAATTCAGAGTGGTCACACAACTTGCCCTAATTTACAAAGCTGGACAGGTAGAATAGAGTCCAGGTCTGTTTTCTACAGTCATTCACTCTTCTACCAGTGTTCAGTTATATGGAGGAAAAGGGTGTCATACAAAACAAGTAGGTAAGAAGATGGCTCTATGTTACAAAGACAGATTTGTAACTTAATCCGTCCTTGCCTCAGTTTCTCCATCTATTAAAACAGGGATTTAACAAACCTAACTCACAGTACTGCTGTAAGCATTAAATAAAATATGTCTAGCAATTATCACAAAGATTGGCATATGGTAAATACTCCATAAATGTCAACTACTTGAGATCAAACTTTACATTTATTATACACTAAGTCAAGCCCACATATAGTTGTCTAAAGCACTTGAAAACTAAATAAACTGGTCAAATGTTTGAAGTGATAAATACAATGAAAATTTCCACCTTAACAATGTTTTGTCCAGGTACTATGCCAAGAACCCAATAGACCTACCTGCAAGAAACCATACAAAAAGCAAGATTCCAGGCTGGCATGACGATCAAATTATGTACTTCAATGCGTGTGAATGCATTTATAAGCACAGTCTCAATACATAAATAAGGAACAAAATATTTAAAATGCATAAACAGATCATTTCTCTTTGCTTTCTTTAAAATACTATATCAGAATCACCTGAGGAACTTGATAACAATTTTTTTAAAAACTATTATAACTACGTATATTAAGCCTCGTTAAAACCACAAGTTTTAGAGGCTTACTAGGTCAGCTCTTCTGATTTTGAGAGTTTAAGTGAAAATTTAAATTATAACACAGTATGTGGAGTAAACCTGCTTCAAATATTAGTTTCTACATTATTGTTTCTATAAAAATAGTAATCTTCTGTATTTTAATATCAACTCATCACATATTAAATATTTCAGTCAAATCAAAATTTCATTTAAAATCTTCAATCTAAAAAATACACAGTTAAGCGCTTAAAAAGTAATTTTAACCACTAGGAAATGTTAATGATTAACTCACATTTGTTTCTGTTTCACTCCATGACAAAGTCTATAGGACACCCTGCAGAGAGGAAAACTCACATTAATATATTCATAATTTTACTTTCAGAAGCTTCTGGTAATCAAAGACTTATTATGAGGTGTCTTCATGTTACCACTGCGCAGTAGCAAACTTAAAATATTCTAAAGATTAATCTATTTTCTCATTTTTTTAATGCTTTTGTTAAAATCTCAACAAGTACTAACATGTTATCTAAATTTAAACCTTAAAACAATAACACGACCCAATATGTGAACTCTGCCTATTAATTCTAAAACTTTTAATAATAGTTTGCTTATGTTTGAGACTTAAAACAAAACAATAACATACTGCACTACGCCCATCTTAGATATTTTCTAGGATCAAAGTCTATCTGGAGCAGGGCAAGCTGTGGTTGAGGGTGGTTGGGTCAGCAGGTAACAGCCTTATGACCAGCTCTAAACGCCTCCACGGTGAGGAGCACCTCGAGCTAACAGACCAAGCACCAAAGGGTGGAACAGCTCAAGGTTGCATTTAGGAGACTCCAGCCTCGGCCGCCCGTGACTCCTCGACGAGCCCCACCTCTCTCGGTTCCAGCATCCGGCCCGCCCCTTCCTCCCAGGCTACCACAGTATCGCCCGCCGAGCTCCCGGGCTGCGGGAAATGACGGAAACAAAAACTTGGTACACAAAGAAGGGCTGGGTCAGAAGTGAGGTCCCACCCTGGCAAGAAAGGCGACTTTTCTAGAAAAACTTAGCGGCAAGTTAACGGGAAGCGCGGCGACACAGTTCCTACGATTGTGGGGGGCACTCTGCCGCCAGGCAGTCTCATCCTTTGTCCTTTGAGAGGCCTCCTTGAAGCCGAAGGCTCTTAAGTGTCCCTGGGCAACCCTTGACTCGATCTCCATTACGGGCCCTCACTGACAGCAGCCATGACAGTTGCTTCCGGATATATTGAATCGCCGCGGCCAGAGTCTCCCGGAAGTGACGCAACGCGGAGGGATCCGCGTTCGGCTGTGGGAGACCGAGGCGAAGTGGTTCCCGGAAGCGGCTGCAGCTGGGCTGCTGGTGGCGGGGCGGGGGTAGAGTGGGGAGAGAGGTTGTGGGTCTTACAACCAACCAACCCCAACACGTTTTACGTGTTAGGCAGGCATTGTGCTGAACACTTCATTGGCAAGCCATTTAATCCCTTCCTTACAATCCCAGCAGTCAGAAATGTATCACTTACATTTTATATATGGGGAAACTAAGGTTAAGAGAGGGCAAGTAAATTTGTCCAAGATCGTATAGCTGGTACTTGGTGAACGTGGTCTAACCAGACACCGCGTTCTCCCTGGTGACTCCATTTTGTAAAACCAGAGCTGTTGGCACATGGCATCCTCTTAAGCCCCTTTAAGTTAGGCACTCTGTTGCCCAGAGAGGGGCCAACTTGTAGCCAGTATGCTCTTTATGGTGAACACAAGGCCCACCTGTGTGCCTGGGTCCCCTTGGCTGAACCTCGGATTTCACTTGGTTTCTGACACCTTGCCTTTGCAGCATTCTCCGTCTGCAGCGCTGGTTACCTGAGGAAACTGTCAATGATTGCTAGGCTCTGGGGAACATTTTAGCTCCGTTTAGGCCCTTTTAAATCCAGGACTAAGACAGTTGGAGACCTCTCACCATAACCAGATACTCTAGCTGGCCTTAACAGAGGGCCAAGGACCATAATCTTGGACTTTCCACCAGACCAAGTGTTTGTTTGGCTTCTGTTTCTTTAGAATATGACTGAAAACCAATCTGTCGTTTGTTTAGTCTTCTTTCTGCATTGACCAGTACTCACATAATAAAGTGGGACTAGCCACTAAGGCTATGTTTTTGTAAAAACAAATTAAGCCTAGAAAAACACAAGAAATACATCAAAATTAACAGTGATAGTGTTTGAATAGAGAGTGATTTTATTTTTTTCTCTCTGCTTTCTCTTTTGCATATCTGCTATAAAACCCTTTTAAAATAGAAAAATAAGCAAACTGGCTATGGTAAAAACATTTTTAATTGCCTGCTGTTATAATGACGGCAAAGGCATGTTGTCACATTTTGATAAATGACCGTCCTTGATACAAATCACGTAGAGAAATCCTGTTTGACTAGAAAAGCATTGGATTTTTGTGAGTCAGTGTATTCTCAAAATTTTCGATATTTTGTTTTGGTTCTATAATCCTCACAGGAAAAGTAAAAAAGCAAATTGATGTTTTTCACACACTTTCGTATGAGAGTATGTTACCACCAAAAGTCTTCCCTAAAACAAAGTTGCAGGGGTCAAGTCATGTGGGGCGTTTGGATACTTGAAATGGTGGAGAACAAATATAAAAAGCTATTTTTATTCTGGCTGCTTTGGGGTACAGTTTTAAGCAATTTATTTCAGACTGCCAAAGAAAGCTTCATTCTTTATTCACATACTCTACTTCCCACTATTGCTTATTAGTGACTTCTAAAGCAGTGACAAAACAAGTAAAAGAAGATAGAAAGGAAAAATGAGAGGGGATCACGGGAAGAAGAAAATGTGGAGGAACAAAGACAGATGGTGATATTGGGGTTACTTTGGAACTCCAGGGTAGCATGTAACAGCCTTCTTATCCAAGTTCTGGCACAGGCCTGGTTGCCTACTAAAAGGTAAATTAGCATCTATGATGTTCCTGCTCACATACTCAGCACCCACAGTGATAAGTCTTACTAAAAATTCATCTTGATGCGCATTCAAATTAGACATATATTTTAACAAAAATGGAGGGGTTGAACAACAAGAAATGTAAAGTAAAATCCATCATTTTTCCTGTTTTTTTATCTTACCATGTCATTCATTCATCTTGTGGTTAGTAGTATAACTATAAACTGGAAGTTTTGCCTGCAGCATTATAAAGCAACAACTATGAAACGCCAAAGTGAGGTGCTGACAAGATGCATGTTTTCCAAAGAAATGTCTTTACATTAGTCTGGCTCTGATGAGAAGTTGTTATGATGGGATTAAATGTGCAACAATTTTATTAGAGGAAACACCTGCGAGAGAGAATGGGAGGGAGCCAAGCAAGGCTGGGAGAGGCTGCAAGTCTGAAATTGAGTAAAGCAGAGAGAGAGGGAAGGGTGGTGGAAGTTTCCTGGACTGCCAAACAGTCTAAGCAAGATTTAGAAAGGCTATTGGAAATCCTCAAGCCAAAATCACCTGTCAGAGGAGTCCTTCTTTCAGGAGCCAGCCTGCCTTATTATCTGTGCTGCTCTCAGTCACCGGCTGGAGCAGCCCATGGGTGAAAATGTGGCCCGGGAATTCAGAGTACAGCAAGCATCTAGAGCCCTTGATCAGTTTTGCTCCCTGTATTGGCAGCCACAGTCCAAGAACTGGTTTTGCCGCTATTGGAACCTTTCACCAGTTTCATGGGTTAAAAGAAGATGTTGAAAGAGATGAGTTTATGAGGAGAAGTTTTGGGGAGAGCCATTGTTATATGCTTCCCCAGTCACCTTCAAGTCTAGTGAAGGGGTCTTCAATAGCAATACTCAGAGAACTTGACATGCATTTCCTGGGTTTTGAGAGGTACAGTAGTATCGTGACTCACATCTGGGAAATCCCAGGGGTAGGAGAGATGGGCCAGTGAGAATTTTGGCATAGGAGTGAAGGAAAGTTGCTATGTTGGGATCTGTAGTCACTGCCGTAGTTTGTCAAGGCAAATGATGCCTGAGTGTTTCTCGTGCAGCAGATGTGGGCCACGTGAAAAAAAGAGAAAGTTGGCCTGAGACCTTTTTGACTCTTGTGTATGGAGAGAATCTGTATGGTATGGATTATTAGAGAAGCCATAGCTGTAGATGGAGCAATAGCTGGAGGAACAGAATGTATTGCCTATCTAGAGTGACCAACTTGTCCAGTGTCCTTGGACTTTCCCTGCTTTAGTACCAAAAGTCCCAAGTCCCAGGAATCCATGTTTGATCATTCTGTGTGTCATAGGAGTTGCAGCATCCAACGAACCTAAAAATCACCCGTGAGAGTGAGCCAAGTTTAAGTTTCAAGCAGGTCTAGAGTGTAAAACCAGCTTATGACCATGCCGGGATTAAAGTAGATTTTAGCAGAGGACAATTGGAAAATGACGCTGAAACAAAAATTTCTTCACACTCTTTTTTTGGAGTGTGTATTAGTCTGTTGACACAGCCAAAATACCATAGACTGAGTGGCTTACACACAGAGATTTATTTTCTCACTGTTCTGGAAGCTCAAAGTTCAAAACCAGGGTTTTGACCAATTTGCTTTCTGGTGAGGGGCATTCTTCCTGGGTTGCAGCTGGCTGCCTTCTCACAATATCCTCATATGGCCTTTCCTCGGTACATACTCGAGATGAAGAGGCATGGAAGAGAAAGAGAGAGAACTTTCTGGTGTATCTTCTTATAAGATACTAATTCTGTCAGATCAGGGACCCACCCTTATGACCTCATTTCATCTTAATTACTTCCTTAGAGGCCCCATCTCCAGATATAGCCACAGCGGGGGTTAGGGCTTTACCATATGAATTTGAAGGGCACACAAACGTTCAATCCATCACAGAGTGTGACTCTGCAACACAGAGATACCTTTTTTGGGTAGGGGCGGTCATGAGAACATTAGGTCTGTGTTTATGTCTCACACTCTTAAGGAGAAGTTATGCTATGGTGACTTTGCAGCCCTGTATCTTTATGAACAAATGTAAATATGATGTCTATAGATCGTCTGTGACACTTTTAGAGCTCTTTAGACATTACTTTAATCTTGTCAAGGAAAGTTGGATACCCAGAGGACCCTGTTATTTTTGTGTTCTGCAGAGCAGAGGATGTCACACGCTAATGTTCACACTACCGAACTCATGAGGAAACCCACAACAGACTCTGTGTACATAGTGATCAGGACTTGGGCTAAGCCCTGGGGCTTGTACTTAGCTACAGGGACTTAGTAAACAGTGGAACTGTTCTGATAAGGGATATGTTACTGCTTCTATTTATGAAATCTGATTTTTTTAAAGTTAACACAGGATTGGCTAATCAGAGAATATATCCTCTTACATCTTTTTTACAAATATGAACTCAAGTAGTTGTAAGACTCCAGCTTAAAAGGCCAGTATATTAAGAATGAATTGCTGTTAAACAAAACAAAACAAAAAAAAGACAGACATAGATTTGAGCTTCCTTTAGCATCCACTTGATCCTTCCAGGAGGTATAGCTGTTTTTTTAATTCCTTAAGGGGTATAATAGTTGGAATTATGTTCAGCTATGAGGAAGTAATAGAAATTTTCAAAATAAGTTTATTTAAACATGACATAAATTAATTTTTTTCTTTTGAGACGTCTAGATGAAATCAATTTAGAGTTCGTACAGTTATTCATGGGGTGAGGATTCCAGGCTCCTCCTATCTTTTTGCTCCACTATCTGTGGTGTCCATTTTCCAAGGTAATTTCATGATCTAAGATGGCTGTTAGAGCTGTAGCCATTCCAGTGAACAGGAAAGACTAGGGGATTCAAAGAAAAGCACAATTGTTTCATTTCAGGATAGTTCCCAAATGTTACACACAATCCTCTGCAAGACATGTGGAAAAGGCGGTATTTTATTTTCTGGTAAGCCAGTGCCCAGCTAAAAAATTAGTTTTTATTACTCTATAACAAGGGTCAGCAAATGATGGCCAATTGGTGAGTTGCCTGTTTTTATAAATAAAATGTTATTGGAACACAGCCATGCTCATTTTACCTGTCGTCCATGTCTACATGTTCTTTTAAATGATTTTATTGACATAATTCACATTATACAATTTGCCCACTTAAAGTGTAAAATTCAGTGGCTATTAGCATTCACAGAATTATGCATCTATCACCACAATCAAGTCTAAAACATTTCCATTGTCCTGAAAAACCCCACGACCTTTAGGTATCTCTCCAATCCCCCATATCTGCTACCCATAATCTTTCTGTCTGTATAGATTTGCCTACTTTGGACTTTTCATGTAAGTGGAATCATACAACAATTTGGGTCTTTTGTGTCTAGCTTCTTTCACTTAGCATAATGTTTTCAAGATTCATCCATACTGTAGCATGTATCAGTACTCCATTTCTTTCTGTGGCCAGATATTCCATTAATGGATATACCACCGGGTGTTTATTCATCAGTTGATGGACATTGGGTTGTTTCTTCCTTTTAGCTATTGTGAATAATGCTTCTATAAATATTCGTGTACACATTTTTTTGTGGACATATGTTTTCATTTCTCTTGGGTATATTCCTAGGAGTAAAATTACTGGGTCTTGTGGTAAAGTTATGTTTAACCGTTTCAGAAACTACTAGACTATTTTCCAATGTGACTGCACCAATTTCCCACCTTCAGAAACATGTTTGTATCTGAATGCATATCTCCTATATTTTAAATAAATAAATATATGCAGGGAAAAAATAATAGATCAGAAAGAGAGAGAATCCCATTGTTATTCTGGTTGTCCCTAAGATTTGCTCTATCCCTCTCCTATCTGAGGTTTGATTATTATGTGAGCGAATAAATCCTCTTTTTTTTTTTTTTTTTGTGACAGAGTCTCACTCTGTCACCCAGGCTGGAGTGCAGTGGCATGATCTTGGCTCCCTGCAACCTCCTCCTCCCAGGTTCAAGTGATTCTCCTGCCTTAGCCTCCTGAGTAGCTGGGATTATAGGCACTTGCCACCATGCCCAGCTAGTTTTTGTATTTTTAATAGAGACAGGGTTTCGCCATGTTGGCCAGGCTGGTCTTGAACTCCTGACCTCAGGTGATCTGCCCACCTTGGCCTCTCAAAGTGCTGGGATTACAGGCGTGAGCCACCACTCCGGCCAATCCTCCTTTTTATTTGAGCTATTTTGCATTAGGTCTCTGATACTTGCAAACAAAGGCAACTTGCAACTAATACAGAATGTGAACCTGCTAAAACAGTTGTACAGCCATGACATTATTCATGCTAAAAGGAGGTGGCTATTAGAAATAGACACGTGAAAAATACAACTTTCTATCAACTGTGATAGAAATCAGTAGTGACAACCAATATCAGTTTCCTCCTGTTATTTTTGGGCACGCAGCTAGACTATGTTTCCCAGATCCCCTTGTACTTAGATAAGATTATATGACTAGATGTCACCAGTGGAATGTGAGAAGTGATGGGTGTCATGATTGTAGTGGTTAAATATGGATATTGACTTATTTTTCTACTTTCCTTTTCTGAAGGCCAGGTGTGGAGAATTCAGAGGACTCTGCTTCTTGGGGAAGGTGGAGCTACTAGATATTAAAAACTTAGGTCCCTGAATGACTGCATGGAGTAGAACCCTTTCATTATGTCTGTTAACCCATATTGGACCGGGACATGAAAAAGCAATAATCCTTTATTCTGTTAAAATACGAAAGTAAAACAAAAACAAAAATAGCAGGTAGCCTACTTTAATACATCTACAGCCTTAAAATACTTCCTTATGGATTTTGATGGTTCTGGCTAATTTGGGCAAAAAATATGGCATAAAATATCAATCATCTGAATAAATGTGATTAAGATTTAACCAAGGTCATCATGAGAAATACTATAGTAGTATAGCTATTGGTGGTACCTATTCAAAGGATCACATACTAGTTTCCATATCCAGTTTGTGGAAGTCTTCGAAGCAATGTTTAAAGATGAGTTACCTAGAGATTGTGTGAACATAAAAATGTGGATGATCTAGAGGACAGAAGCAATTACCCTGATGAAGATGTAAAAGTTGTCACTGTAAATGTCTATCACTGAAATCTCACATCATTTGTATTATTCAAATGTGTGTCCAGTGAGGCAAAAGAACTCATGGTATTAATTTGAATGCCACATATTGGTTCTTTAGAAATCATTTCCCTCCTCCTTTAGAAATCACTTCCTCCTTCACCTAGGACAAACCACAGATAACTGCACAGGCTCTGTAAATGGTTCTAAGAAGTCTTCAATGATGCCCCTAAGAACATATTTGGTTCCCTTCTGGTAGATTAAATGCTACCTAGCCTGAGGAAGACCCCCTGCGTACTAGTATTTTTCTCCTACCATGAGTGACATATTGTAAAAGCATTAGGCATCCAGATGTTCTACTTCTCATTGCTTTTCTAAATGTTTTATTGAGATATACCTTCTACTATAAGATGACTCATTGTTAGGCAGTATTTATCAAGCAGCTATGCCAGTTATCAACTGATTGCCTCTCAGCCCCAAATTTACCTTTTTGCCTGATCAGTAAACATGGACCTGGGTCCTTGAAATATTTTTCCTTAGCCAGTGGGCATGATGTTAATCTTCTTAAGAAGTGGGAGCTGGAGAGACATTGCAGGAGGAGGAAGTTTTCCTTCCTGGTCCTGGTGGCTTTTATTCTCTATTGCTTGGCCTCTATTCTCTATTGCTTTTATTTTCTATAGCTTGGCCTGTGTAGTTTTCTCCGGTATGAGGTACCTAAAGGAGGCAGATTTCTCTAGTGGCCACTGTGTCAATTTCTAGACTTGGGCGGCAGAGGCATAGCCAGGAGAATGGCATGAATTTGTGCCTTCCCAGGTCACTGCTCTCTTAGCCCATTCTTCAGACCCACAATGTGTACATGCCTGGAGCCCTGCAAGCTGGCTGTGAGGAGCCCTGCAAGCAACGCTACCCTGGCTCTAGTGAGCCAGCCACCCAAGCTTTGCCTGTGCAGCTGCCCAGAGCTGCCCTTGTCCAAGTCACCCACAGAAGCACTAGTTTCCTGTAGCTCCCAGTTCCAGCAGCATCCACAGTGGTGCTCTATCTTGTTCTGTGCACTTGGCTTCCTGCCTAACACCCACCTACCAGTGTGAGCTTGCCTGTACTCTCCTGCTTACCCAACAACTAGGCATAAATACATCTTTACAACTTTGTGTCTTCCAATTCATGAATATTGTATATTTCTCCTTTTATTTCGTTGTTCTTTAGTGTCTTTTACTGAAGTATTATAGTTTTATCTACAAATATTTTACATACTGTTTAAACATCTATTCCTAGTATTTCATATTTTAATGATATGATAAATGGCATCATATTTAAGTTTTTAATTTTTAACTATTTGGAGTGCAACACATTTTTATATGTTGATTTTGTATATCCAGCAACTTTGCTAAACTTTCATATTACTTTTAATCATCTATATATTGGTTCTGTTTAATTTTCTATATCCCAAATTGTGTCATCTGTGAATTCTTCTTTTCTAATCTTTATGGTTTTATTTATTTTTCTTGCTTTACGTACCAGTGAAGACACAAAATATAATGTTGAATAGAAATGGTGTTAATGTCTGCCGGGCATGGTGGCTCACGCCTATAATCCCAGCACTTTGGGAGGCCGAGGCGGGCGGATCCCGAGGTCAGGAGTTTGAGACCAGCCTGGCCAACATAGTGAAACCCCGTCTCTACTAAAAATACAAAAAAAAATTTAGCCGGGTGTGGTGGCACGTGCCTGTAGCCCCAGCTACTCGGGAGGCTGAAGCAGCAGAATCGCTTGAATCCTTCTCTTTTCTCTTTCTTTCTTTTTTTCAGATAGGGTCTTACTTTGTCACCCAGGCTGAAGTGCAGTGGTGCAATTGCTGCAGCCTCAAACTCTCAGACTCAGATGATTCTCCCATCTCAGCTTCCTGAGTAGCTGGGACTACAGGTTGCATCACCACACCCAGCTAATTTTTTTGTATTTTTTGTAGAGATGGGGTTTTGCCATGTTGCCCAGGCTGGCCTCAAACTCCTGGACTCAAGCAATCTGCCCACCTCAGCCTCCCAAAGTGCTGGGGTTATAGGCTTAAGCCATGGTGCCCAGCCAAAAGTTTGGGATTTTTCAATCTGGGCCTGGAAAAGACAGATTAGTCTTTCTCAACTGGTAGAGAAATGAGGGTAGATGAGATCACATGGAAGACTTAGAAACAATAACATTCTTTACTATCAGGACAAAAAATTTTTTGCAGTGAGATAAAGCTGACATGTAAAGAGAAGCTGAGATAGGAGATTGATGGGAAGAAATCTGAAAAATTTTATATCACTGTTTCTGGGATCTCCTGAGACCCAGTGTTACGTGTACCCTTTCAGTAACTGTGTATTCAACCCTTCATTTCATTATGAAGACTATCATACCTTGATATTTTTTCAGTAAATTTATATTTTCAGCCTAGTTTGTTTGCAACCATAAGGAAGTCTCAATGCATACATGATTGTTGCAAAAAAAAATACAAAAAATTATCAAGCAAAAAGCAGGATTTTCTCCTCTCTTTCTACCTTACTGTTTTCATTATAGTATTAACTTCTCACCACAGTGTTCTTAATATCTTTCCGTGTTCTTTCTATGTATATTACACATGTGAAATTATATATTTATAAACTACTTTCATCACTGTTTCACTCAGCGTTATATTGCAGAATTCTGTGTCAAGATACAGAAAATACACTTTTACCTTTTTAGTAGATGTGTTGTATGGTTGTACCCCTATCTGTATAACTAATTTCCTATTGATAGATATTCAAAAGATGTTCCCAATTTAGTGGTATTACAAAACAAAGATATAAAATTCTTTGCTTCATTTGTTAATTCAACAGAAATATATTGCCCATATTACGTGCCAGACAATTTTCTTGGCAAGTAATTTTTCAAGCTTCTATTGGTAGAGAGGGGAAGAAATAAACAAGAAAACAAATACATGTGAACTAAATAATTTCATCTAGTGATAAGTTCTGTGAAGACAAATAAAACAGGGAGATTTCATACAAAGGGAAAGATGTGGGTGTAGAACTTCTTCAGAAGGGGACCTGGGGAGGTAAGCAGTGACTCACACCAGTGGAGTCCCAGTGCTTGAGGAGCTAAGCGGGGAGGATCACTTGAGTGCAGGAGTTTGAGAACAACCTGGACAATATAGCAAGACTCTGTCTCTCCAAAATTTAAAAATAAAAAAATTAGCTGGGCATGATGGCATGCTCCTCTAGTCCCAGATATTCAGGAGTTCAGGAGGCTGAGGTGGGAGAATTGTTTGAGGCCTGGCCCAGGAGATGGAGACTATAGTGAACCATGATCGTGCCACCCCAGCCTGAGCTACAGAAGGAAACCCTGTCTCTTTAAAAAAAACAAAAAAAAAACAAAAAAAAACCGGGAGGCGAAGCTTGCAGTGAGCCGAGATCGCGCCACTGCACTCCAGCCTGGGCGACAGAGCGAGACTCCGTCTCAAAAAAAATAATAATAATAAAAAGAAAAAAAAAAGGAGGATGATCTGGGTCGTTTCTGCTGCAAGGTGGGTGATATTTGGCCTAAATCCTGAATGATACAAAGAAATGGGCCCTGTGTGATCAAGGCAGACGAACATGGAAAGCAAAGATCCTAAGGCGGTAACAACTTGGCAGTTTGGAGGAAAAGAGAGGTGACCAGTGTATGTGTTAGACTTCTTGCAATCAGTGGAAACCAATATAACAGTTTAAGCAGGAAGATAATTTATTGAAAGATACTTGGCAGCTCACAGAATCTCCGGGATCCAAAGAACCATCTTGGATACTGGCCTACCAAGACAAATTCCCAAAAATCACACTGTGGAACTGGTCTAGAGGTGGCCAGTGTATCAGTTAGACTTCTCCTTGCAATCAATGGAAACCAATATAACAGTTTAAGCAGGAAGAGAATTTATTGAAAGATGCTTAGCAACTCACAGAATCTCTGGGATGGCAAAGAACCATCTTGGAGACTGGCCTACCAAGGCAAATTCCCAAAATCACACTGTGGAACTGGTCTAGTGGGAACATCACTACTGTGCTTGCTGGTTATATATGCTATTGCTTGCACTAATAATGATACTGCTACTGCTGACTCTTCAATTTCCATGTATCTGCCACCTTACCCTCCACCCTTATTTACGACACTAGTTTCCAATTTAAAGTCTGCAGAAGTGACTCCCTCATGTAGATCCTATATGTGTTTGCACATTTGTACTGGTATTTTTAGACTAAATTCCAGAGGAACAGTTGAGTTTAAGGAGAAGCACATTTACATATTTTTTTAAGACAGGGTCTCACTCTTGTTGCCCAGGCTAGAGTGCAGTGGTGCAATCATGGCTCACTAGAGCTTCTACCTCCCAGGCTCAAGTGATCCTCCTACCTCAGCCTCCCGAGTAGTTGGAACTACAGGCACGCACCACCGTGCCCTGCTAATTTTTAATTTTTTGTAAAGGCGGGATCTCCCTGTGTTGCCCAGGCTAGTCTTGAACTCCTGACTTAGTCTGCCAAAGTGTTGGAGTTACCCAACACTTGTTATTACTTATTAACTCTAGATTTATGTTTCAGGGTAGGATTGCAGAGCTGCGTATATTTGGACTTCATCCTGGCTCTGTGGCAGTAATTGTGCATCATTGGGCAAATTAGTCTACTTCTCTGGGCTTCATTTACCTTGCGTATATAATATGGAAATGACTACCATGTTTCTTAAGACTGCCAGTTGTCCCCCAGTATCCTCTTTCCCCTTCTATGCGCACAGAGCCCCAAATTTTATCTAGATCCATACCTATGCAGAATCAATACTAATTTACTCTTTTCCCTTAGTCATAGCCAGCATTAAAACCTGTTGAGCCAGTGTCAGCAATTTGTAAGAAAATCCCAGAGGTTAATAATGAAGCACTTTTTAAAAATGCTGCATCACAAACTTTCTTTATGATACATGGGATGATACTGGATAGAAAAACAGATATTTGTGCCACTGAGTTAAAGTGACTGAACACAAATGTAAATGTGAAGAAATTTTAGAAATACCTTAAATGATTTGTTTTGCTTACATATTTCTTTTTGTATGTACAAAAATTATACATAGTTGAGTACACGTCTAAGTAAATCAAAAAGGTGTATTTCAGTAAGCACACAATAAAAATCTTGATAAAAGGGCATGTCACAATTTAATTGAAAGCATTTAAAAAATTTTTTAGATTCAATTAAAAACAGTAAATGTGGTACATGTACACTATAGAATACTATGCAGCCCTAAGAAAGAATGAAATTATGTTCTTTGCAGTAACATGGATGCAGTTGGAGACCATTATCCTAAGGAAATTAATGTAGAAACCGAAAACCAAATACCACGTTTTCACGTATATATGGAAGCTACACATTGGGTACGTACCCTGTTTTACTCAACATTTTGGGAAGTAACTGCCTCTGACTTCAACTCAAGAAAACACTTTTTTTGTTGCTAATGTAATCAGTTTGTGTAATGGCGTCAGCAAATAAAAGTATGCTTATTTAAAAAAAATAAGATTAGACATAAAGATGGGAACAGTTGACACTGGGGACTACAGGAGTGGGAAGGGAAGGAGAGAGAAAAGGTTGAAAAACTACCTACTGGTTACTATGCTCGCTATCTGAGTGACGGCTTCAATCATACCCCAAACCTCAGCATCACACAACCATGAAACAAACCTGCAGGAGGATCACTTGAGGCCAGGAGTTCAAGGCCAGCCTGGGCAACATAGAGAGACCCCCATCTCTTAAAAAAAAAAAAAAAAGTAAGAAATTGGCAGGGCATGGTAACACATGACTGTTATCCCAGCTACCCAGGAGGTTAAGGCAGGAGGATTGCTTGATCCTAGGAGTTCAAGGCTGCAGCGAGCTGTGATCATGCCACTGTACTTCAGCCTGGGTGACAGAGTGAGAATCCGTCTCTATTTTTTTTAAAGCTGATATTATAGGAACAATGTTCTCTGACAAACGTGAAATAAAATTAAAAATCAATGCAAATAGTTAAAAATTAGTTGTGAAAACAAAACCTTACTTCCAAACAACTCAAGGTCCAACTAAGACATCAAAAGATAGTGAAATCACTCCAGATAAACAACAGGTGCAGTGCAGCTAAAATGGAACTTAGAGGGAACTTGATAGGCTTTACATTTTAGAATACAATAAATAAAAAACAATAAATAAACTGAGCACTTAATTCATGAAGTTAAAAATAAGATAGAATGAACTCAGATAATATAGAAGAAAATAAACATGAGAGTAGAATTTAATTATTTAGAAAACAAAATAACAGAAAAAGAGATAATACCTCCAAAAGTTTTTTTTATTTTAGAATAATAATAAACAGACCAATATAAAGATAGAGACAAAAAGAAGGAAAACATAAAGGATCAAAACAAGAAAAACAGCTATAGTAGAGACTTAAAAAGCCTTAGAAAGATAATTTGAATAGCCATATTCAATAAATTTGTAAAACCTAGATGAAATAGATTATTTTCTATGAAAATATAAGTCACCAATAAAGCTTAGAAAATCTGAGCAAATAAATAATCATTCAAAAATAATAATATTAAAATGTCTACCTTCTACAATAAAGATGTTATCTGTATATAGATTTATAGGCAGTCTTAACAAATGTTCAAGAAACAACTAAACCCCATTTTACACAAACTGCTAAAAGGTTGTTAAAAAAAATTTCTTTTAAAAGGAAACAGCCAGGCATGGTGGCTCACACTTGTAATCCCAGCACTTTGGTAGGCCAAGGCAGCCAGATCACTTGAGACCAGGAGTTTGAGACCAGCCTGGCCAACATGGTGAAATGCCATCTCTACTAAAAATACAAAAATTAGCCGGGCGTGGTGGTGGGTGTCTGTAATCCCGGCTACTCAGGAGGCTGAGGCAAGAGAATCACTTGAACCTGGGAGGTGGAGGTTCCAGTGAGCCAAGATCGTGCCACTGCACTCCCAGTCCAACCTGGGCAACACAGCAAGACTCTGTCTCAAAAAAAAGAAGAAAAAAAAGAGGAAACAGGACCTATTAATTTTTTGAGACCATAGAAGAACAAGGAAAAAAAAAATTATAGCCACATTTCACTTATGAACATGGATGTAAACACAGTAAATATATCAACAAGTTGAATCAAACAACATATTAAAAAATAGACTGTGACAACTTTACATCAGAAACACAACAGTGGTTCAACAACTAAAATTATATCATTGTAACTCATATTCCATATTAAGGAATCAAATTTTAAAATGTGGCCATTTTAATGGTCAGGGGATAAGGAAAATCTGTTTGATGATATTTAAAATCTATTCATGATTCTTAAAAAACAACAACAAACAAAAACTTCTTAGCAAAAGAGGAAAAGAAAGACACCTCTTAATGTCATGATTGACATCTATGCAAAGCCCATAAACACATATTAATGGTTACATTTAGAAGCATTTTTATAAAAGTTAGGATGTTATATAGATGCATGGATATTTTCTATTACCATTACTACTCAAGATTACATTGGAGACCTTAGACATGTTCAGATTGGCTTCTTATTTTATTTTATTTTATTTTTTTGGCTGGAGCACGGTGGCGTGATCTCGGCTCACTGCAACCTCCGCCTCCTGAGTTAAAGCAATTTTCCTGCCTCAGCCTCCCAAGTAGCTGAGACTACAGGCGTGTGCCGCCATGCGCGGCCAATTTTTTGTATTTTAGTAGAGATGGGGTTTCACCATGTTCCCCAGGTTGGTCTCGAACTCCTGAATTCAGGCAATCCACCCACCTCAGCCTCTCAAAGTGCTAGGATTACAGGCGTGAGGCATCTCGCCCAGCCCAGATTGGCCTCTTTTATCAAGCAATATGTACTTAAGTTTGTTCCAGGTCTTGTGGCTTGATAGCTCATTTCCTTTAACGGCTAAATACTAAATAATATTTCACCGCATGGATAGATGTACTACAATTTGTTTATCCATTCACCTTTTGGAAGGACTTCTTGGTGCTTCCAGTCTTTGGCAATTATGAACAAAGCTGTAATAAACATTCCTAGCAGATTTTATGTGAACGTAAATTTTCAACTCATTTGGGCAAATACCTACGAGTGCAATTCCTGAGCTCTATGGTAAGACTATATTTAACTTTGTAAGAAACTGCCAAACAGTATTCTAAAGTGGCTATACCACTGTGCATTTCCACCAGTAATAAATAAGAGTTTGCATTGCTCCACAGTCTCCCCAGTATTTGGTATTGTCAGTTTTTGGATTTGAGCCATTCTAATAGGCGTGTGGTGGTATCTTGTTTTAATTCGCATTTCCCTAATGACATAAGGTGTTATTATGTCATTGGGTATATGGTGTATGGTGTATGTGGTCTCATATGTTTATTTGCCATCTGTGTATTTCCTCCGAGGAGGTGTTTTTCAGATCTTTAGCTTATTTTTTAAATCGAGTTCTTAGTTTTCTTATTACTGAGTTTCAAGACTTCTTTGTATATTTGAATACAAGTTCTTTGTCAGATATGTATTCTGCAAATATTTTCTCCCAGTCTGTGGCTTGTCTTTTAATGTTCTTAACAGTGTATTTCACAGAGCAAAAGTTTTAACTTTAAGTGAAGTCCAGATTACCAATTTTTTCTTTCGTGAATTGTGCTTTTGGTGTAGTATCTAAAAAGTTATCACCAAACACAAGGTCACCTAGATTTTCTCTTATGTTATCTTCTAGAAGTTTTAGTTTTGCACTTTACATTTAGGTATATAATCTGTTTTGAATTATGAGTTGTGAAATGTGTGAAGTCAGTGTCTATATATATTGTTTTAACATGTGGATGGCCAGTTGTTCCAGGAGCAATTGTTGAGAAGACTAGCCTTTCTCCGTTGAATCTCCTTTGCTCCTTTGTCAAAGATCAGGTGAGTATATTTGTATAGATCTATTTCTGGGCTCCCTATTATGTTCCATTGATCAATTTGTCTATTCTTTTACCAATACTACACTTTCTTGATTACTATACGTTTATGCTAAGCCTTGAAGTCAAGTAGTGTTAATTCTTCCAGTTTATTCTGCCTTATCAGTATTGTGTTGGCTATTTTGGGTCTCTTGGCTGTCCATATAAATTTGAATTTGTTGATATCCACAAAATAGCTTGCTGGGCTTTTTATTTGAATTACATTGAATCTATAAAGTTGGGAAAACCAAACATCTTCTGTAAATAGCTAGCCAGTTATCCCAGCACCATTTATTGAATAGAGAGTTCTTTCCCCGTTGCTTATTTTTGTCAACTTTGTCAAAGATCAGATGATTGTGGGGGTGCAGCATTATTTCTGGATTGTCTGTTCTGTTCCATTGGCCTATGTGTCTGTTTTTATACCAGTACCATGCTGTTTTGGTTGCTGTAGCCTTGTAGTAGAGTTTGAAGTTGGGTAGCATGATGCCTCCAGCTTTGTTTGTTTGTTTGTTTTCTGTTTTTTTTTTTTTTTTTTGCCTAGGATTGCTTTGGCTATTTGGGCTCATTTTTGGTTCCATATGGATTTTAAAATAGTTTGTGCTAATTCTGTGAAGAATGTCATTGGTAGATTGACAAGGATAGCATTGAATCTGTAAATTGCTTTGGGCAGTATGGCCATTTTAACAATATATTGATTCTTCTTATCCATGAGCATGGAATGTTTTTCCATTTGTTTGTGTCATTTCTGATTTATTTGAGCAGCATTTTGAAATTCTCCTTGTAGAGATCTTTCACCTCTCAGCTGTATTCCTAGGTATTTTATTCTTTTTTGTTGCTATTGTGAATGGGATTACATTACTGATTTGGTTTTTAGCTTGAATATTTTTGGTGTATAAGAATGCTACTGATTATTGTACATTGATTTTGTATCCTGAAACTTTGAAGTTGTTTATTAGCTTACGGAGCTTTTGGGCAGAGACTATGGGAATTTTTAGGTATAGAATCATGTTGTCTGCAAACAGGAATAGTTTGATTTCCTCTTTTCCTAGCTGGATGCCTTTTATTTCTTTATCTTGCATGATTACTCTAGCCAGGACTTCCAGTACTATGTTGAATAGGAGTGGTGAGAGAGGGCATCCTTGTCTTGTTCTGGTTTGCAAGGGGAATGCTTCCAGCTTTTGCCCATTCAGTGTGATGTTGGCTGTGGGTTTGTAATAGATGGCTCTTATTCTTTTGAAGTATGTTCCTTCAATGCCTAGTTTGTTGAGGGTTTTTAACATGAAAATGTTAGCAGAAAGGGGTCCTGATCCAGACTCCAAGAGATGGTTCTTGGATTTCATGCAAGAAAGAATTCCGGGCAAGTCTATAGAGTAAAGTGAAACAAGTTTATTAAGAAAGTAAAGAAACAAAGAATGGCTACTCCACAGGCAGAGCAGTGCTTGAGCTGCTCAACTAAGGATACTTATTGTTACTTCTTGATTATATGCTAAACAAGGGGTGGATTATTTATGAGTTTTCTGGGAAAGGGGTGGGCAATTCCAGGAACTGAGGATTCCTTTCCTTTTTAGACAATCTAGAGTAACTTCCTGATGTTGCCATTGCATTTGTAAACTGTCATTGCACTAGTGGGAGTGTCTTTTAGCATGCTAATGCATTATAATTAGCATATAATGAGCGGTGAGGACTTCCAGAGGTCACTCTCATCACTATCTTTGTTTTGGTGGGTTTTAGCTAGCTTCTTTACTGCAACTGTTTTATCAGCAAGGACTTAATGACCTTTATGTTGTGTCGACCTCCTATCTCTTCCTGTGACTTAGAATGCCTAACCTCCTGGGAATGCAACCCTGTAGGTTTCAGCCTTATTTTACCCAGCCCCTATTCAAGATGGAGTCAATCTGGTTTGAATGCCTCTGACAAAGGGATGTTGAATTTTATCAAAAGCCTATTCTGCATCTATTGAGATAATCATGTGGATTTTGCTTTTAGTTCTATTTATTTGATGAATCACATTTATTGATTTGCATGTGTTGTACCAATCTTGGATCACAGTGATAAAGCTGGTGGATTAGCTTTTGATGTGCTGCTGGTTTTGGTTTGCTAGTATTTTGTTGAGGATTTTTGTGTCTATGTTCATCAAGGATATTGGCCTGAAGTTTTCTGTTTTTTGTTGTGTCTCTGCTAGGTTTTAGTATCAGGATGATGCTGGCATCATAGAATGAGTTAGGGAGGGGTTCCTCTTCAATTTTTGGGAATAGTTTCAATAGGAATGGTACCAGATCTTCTTTATACATCTGCTAGAATCCAGCTATGAATCCATCTGGTCCTAGACATTTTTTTTGGTTGGCAGGCTTTTTATACTGATTCAATTTTGGAACTCATTATTGGTCTGTTCAGGGATTCAGTTTCTTCCTAGTTCTGTCTTGGGAGGTTGTATGCATCCAGGAATTTATCAGTTTCTTCTAGGTTTTCTAGTTTGTGTGCATAGAGTTGTTCGTAGGCGTCTCTGAAGGTTTTTGTATTTCTGTGGGGTCAGTGGTAATGTCCCCTTCATCATTTCCGATTGTGTTTATTTGGATCTTCTCTCTTTTTTCTTTATTAGTCTAGATAGCAGTCTATCTATCTTATTATTTTTTTCAAAAAGTCAACTCTTGAATTTGTTGATCTTTTGTAAGGTTTTTCGCATCTCAGTTTCCTTCAGTTCAGCTCTGATTTTGGTTGTTTCTTGTCTTCTGCTAGCTTTGGGGTTTGTTTGCTCTTGTTTCTCTAGTTCTTCTAATTTTGATGTTAGGTAGTTAATTTGAGCTCTTTCTAACTTTTTGATGTGGGTGTTTAGTGCTATAAACTTCCCTCTTAACACTGCCTTAGCTGTGTCTCAGAGATTCTTGTATGTTGTATCTTTGTTCTTATTTGTTTCAAAGAATTTCTTTATTTCTGCTTTAATTTCATCACTTGCCCCAAAGTCATTCAGGAGCAGATTGTTTAATTTCTTCTCTTTTTCTTTCTTTCCTTTTTTTTCTTTTTTTAGCAAGAGGTTTCAGTTTTTACTTGTTTAAAGAGTGTAGGTGGTAGTTTTAACAAAAGACTTTTGGTAAAAGCAGCTAGCAATAAGATCATGGCTATCAAAGCAATTTCTTTCAGAGAAAATGGCCATTCCTTTAAGTGCGACATATTTTTGGAAGTTTCTTAGAACAGTCTTAAGATTGTTTAATTTCTATGTAACTGTGTGGTTTTGAGTGATTATTTCAGTATTGATTTCTATTTTTATTGTGCTGTGGTCCAAGAGTGTGGTTGGTATAAGTTAGTATTGTGTTATTAATTTCACATTTCAATTGTTCACTGCTGGTATATAGGAAAGCAATTGACTTTTGTAAATTAACATTGTATCCTGTAACCTTGCTGTAATCACTTATTAGTTCTAGCATTTTTTGGTCAATTATTTGAGATTTTATACATAGATAAATATGTTATCTGTAAGCAAAGAAAACTTTATTACTTCCTTCTCAATGTGTATATTTTTTTCTTTTCTTTCTTTGACCTACTGAATTACCTAGGATTTTCAATATAATATTGAACAGAAGTGGTGAGAGGGAACAATTTTGCTTCATTCCTAATTTTAGTGAAAAGCATCTACTTTACCATCATTAAGTATGATGTCAGCTATGGTATTTGTAGATGTTCTTTATCAAGTTGAGAAGTTCCCTTCTATCCTAGTTTGCTGAGAGTTTTTATCATGAATAGGTATTGGATTTTGTCAGATGTTTTTTCTGCATCTATTGATAGGACTATATAATTTTTCTTTTTTAGCCTGTTGATTTGATGGATATAACAGTAATTGATTTTCAAATACTGAATCAACCTTGCATAGTTTGTATAAATCCCACTTGGTCACGGTACCTTTAAATCAATTATAGCGATTTTTAGTGGTTATTTCTTCAAATACTGCCTCTCCAGCATTTTTTTTTCCTACTAGAACTCTGATTAGACAGGTGTTGAAATTCCCAGTCTTTCTTCTATGTATTTTACATCCTTTTCATTATTCTCATCCCTTCGACTTTCAATGCTGCATTCAGGAAATGTTTCCAGATCTATCTTTCACTTACTTTTTCATGTGTTTTTAATACTTAGTTTAGTCCAGTTCCTGAGTTTTAATTTTCAATTACTATGTTTTTGTTTTTTGGAAATTCTACCTGGTACTTTGTTAACTTCTCTGGCCAGTTTTGATAGACTCTTGGAATTTTACCTGAGGGAAATTTGCAATTTTTAACATAGATGATTAGAAAAGATAGATTCAAACAAAAAGCACTAGTGCCACTGGGCTGAGGAGACAAACAAATAGAAATTGAGAGACAAAATATCAGAGCAGAGAAAATCAAGGCAAGTATATCCAAAACTTGCATGTCATCTTCCCTCAAGACATTTGCCAGTTGCTAAGCTTTACATGCACAAGATGAAAGTTCAAGAAATCCAGATAAAGAAGCATCTTTGAGGCTAAAGAGCTGAACAGGGATTTCAGTAGCTAGGGACACAGAGGTTCAAGTTAAAAAGATTGGCAAAGGTGGAAAAACTATATAAATACCACAGACTTTTAGAAGATACCACAGAAAGCCATATCCTAGGAGTAAGGGCAAAAAACAAAACAAAACAAAAACCTGAATCATCTTTTACAAGCCTAAAACCAGGCCTATATAGAATTAAGATAATCTGTCCCATCTGTCAGAAGAAAACTGACTTAGGAAGGAGAAAACATTATTTAAACCTTTTACAGTTTTAATACACAAGGTCTGGCATTCAGTAAAAATTATGAGGCATGCTATAAGAAGGACCACATAACGAAAAAACAAATTTAAAACAGATGGTAGAAATATCCTCACAGTGATTCAGATATTGAAGTTAGCAGACAGAGACTTTAAAATAATAATGATCCATGTTTAATTGCTGATCAAAAATAAAAAAGAGAAAAAATGTTTCTAAAAACAATGATTAAGATAGTCAGTAGAATAAAGGGAAAGACGGAATTTCAGCTGACACTTGGAATCTACTTAAAAGGTCAAATGGAAGTTTTAGAATTGAAAATAATCTATAACTAAAATTAAGAAATAAGTTGATGTGTTTAATAGCAGATTTGACATATCAAAACAGGATATTTTTACTGGAAGACATATGACTAGAAATTATCAAGATTAAAGCACAGAGAAAAAAGGATGGAAAATACATAACAAAGTTAAGAATATATAGAACATGGTGACATCTTCTGACTTGTGTATAAATCACAGAATAGGAGGAGAGAGAATAGGATAGTAGCAGTATTTCAGAATATGTTGGCTGAGAATATTTTTCTACTGCTGAAATATATCAAACCACAGATTTGAAAATCTCTCTAAGAACCATAGGTAAGATAAATACAATCACACTTGGGATCAGCATAGTCAAAGACAAGCAAATTATAAAAGCAACCTGAGAAAAATGAGATGTTTCTTTCAAATGGGCAGTTGAGTGAGGGAAGCCAGATAAATGACTTTTCAATAGGATCAACGGAAGTCAGAAAACAATAGAGCAATGTCTTTAAGTTGTTGGAACAAACTATCCATAAAGCTAGAATTCTACAACTGGCAAAAAAATTCTTCACAATTAAAAAAATTAAAAAGCAAAATAACGATATTTTCAGGCAAAGAAGTTGAAAGAATATATTGCCAGCAGATTTTCACTAAGGGAAATATTAAAGGGAGTTGTTCAAAGAGAAAAGAAATGGTCCCAGGTGGAAGTACAGAATAGAAAAAGAAATAAAGAGTGCTGTGAAGAGTAAATATGTAGGTATATTAGAGTGAATATTGACTTTATCAAATGACAAAAATAATGCCTTGGGCTTAAAGTATTTATAAAATGAAATCTATGACAACAGTAGGACAAACTGGGGGGGGTAAATGGATTTAAAATTTGTAAAGCTCTTTCATTGTTTGTGAAGAGATAAAATTACTAATTTCATAGGGGCTCTAACAGGTCAAGAATATATAATGTAAATACTAGGACTGCATAATAAACTAATAAGCGGAAATAAAATAAAAATACTTGAGTCATCCAAAAGAAGAAAATAATTAGTAAATTAACTAGTAAACTTTAAGATATGTCAGAGAAAAACATCAGAAGAATAAGATACCAAGAGAAAAAAGAAAATATTTAGAAAAGTTTAAAAGGCTAGGGAATAAAATGAAAAGGCATTGCATATTGTATAACATGTTTGTATTGGAGTCCCAGAAAAGGAGGAGCAAGAGAATGGTACAGAAATAATGTTTGAAGACATAATGGCTGAGATTTTCCCAAAACTGAAAAGTGATCTCCAGGCTCAGAGATTTCCACAGTGATTTTCGCCTCCTGGTATTCTCTCCTCCTATATAGTTTTCTCCCACATTGCAGAGGGCTAATCTGTATAACCAATAAAAGAGTGCAGAAAGGATGGAGTGTGCTTTCCAAGGCCAGGCATAAAGGATATTTCACTTTCCATCTTGCTCTCTCAGATCACTTTCTCAGAGAAGCTAACTTTCATGTCATGAAGACATTCAGGTAGCCCAGTGGAGAGATCCATGTGGCAGGAATTGAGGCCTATTGCCAAAAAACAGTACTAACTTGGCAGCCAATTGAGTAAGCTAAGTTGGAAGCAGATCTTCCAGGCCCAGTCAAACTTTCAGATAACTGCATACTTAGCTGTCTTCTGGTATTCAACCTTAAGAGAGACCCTGAGCCACGCTCACTTCGGCAGCACATATACTAAAACTTGGAACGATACAGAGATTAGCATGGCCCCTGTGCAAGGATGACACGCAAATTCGTGAAGCGTTCCATATTTTTTGTATGTGCTATTCAGTTGTGAACTGGTGGGCCGTATGTAACAGCTGACCAACATGTGAAGATATTGATACTTGATAGCCTCTTAAGGAAAATTTGCTTCCAAATTTTAAGCTGGAAAGTCACTGGAATAACTTTTAAAAAGAATTACAATACATGCATGGCTTTTTAAAATTTCATTACGTATTTTAAGAATTGTGTACAAATTGAAATGTCTGTACTGATTCTCAACCAATAAAATCTCAATTATGAAAATTAAAAAAAAAAGAGAGACCCTGAGTCACAGCCATAATCATTAAGCCACTCCCAGGTTTTTCACCCTAAATAAACTGTAGGAGATAGTAACTGTTGATTGTCTTATGCCACTAAGTCTGGGCTAATTTGCATGCAGTGGCAAATAACAAATACAGATTTTTGAGGCCTGGAGTTGGAGTGCTGCTGTAACAGAAACCTAAAATGTAATGGCTTTGGAACTAGGCAATATATGGAACATAAAATGGTGAAAACCTTGAAGAGCCTTTAGGTGTTTGTTAGTAGAAACCTGATGGCATTTTAGGAAACTGCAGGTGAGGACTTAAAATGAAAGGGAGGTAAATTTTGCTGAATATTGGAGGAAAGGAAATCTTCCTTATGTAAAAACAAAGTTTAGCAAAACTAGTACCTGCAGTAACATGGAAAGTAGCAAACATACCAGATGAGCTACGTGATCTAGCTAAAAAGAATTTTCAGGCAAAATATTGTGTGCCTCCTTGATTCTTCATTTTGCTTATAGTAAAATGTGAAAGGCGAGAATAAGCAAAAAATAGAACTGTTTTTAAAAAGTTGAGTGAGAGAAGCCAGAAATCACTGGATTTGAACATTCTCAGCCTCTCCAAATGACACAGAATGCTGAAATTAACAAATGGCTTCCAGACAAAAGTCAAATTTAAGGCACTTTGAGAAAAACCTGGTCTAACAGATGAAGCTGAGAGTGTGCCTGTAAAATCCTTTTAAAGATCTCAGAAGGGTCCAAGGTGATGCTTTAGATACTTTTAATCAGAGAATAAAGGTTATGTGACTCTTAGGTGTGCTGTACCCAGCAGCATCAGTGGAAGCCCAGTGTAGAAAAGGGATCACTTCAATGAGATTTGTGGGTGTGGCTTTTGCTTAGTAGAGTAAATCCAAGAACTTTCACAGAATACCCACAAAGTTTTAAAGATACTTATATTGGTGGAAACACCACTAGCTTGGACTTAATGGGTCAGAAATAGCAAAAAGGAAAATAAGTCCTTGGATTTGGAAACATTTAGAGGCATGAAATAGGCCAAGAAAATCATGCAACCAAAACCAATGATAGTGTTTCATGAAAAAGGAAGAATAACTCAAAGAAAAGAATCAAGAGCCCAGATGGTAGAGCCAAGAGATATGGAGAATTGTTCCTGTGCAGGATTAGCAGTGAATTCCGATCAAGGACTTTAAAAATTTGTCCAGGTGAATTTCAGATTTGCTGTGGACTTCCCCCATCCTTTTAAACAGGAGCATCTATAGCAGTTATCCTTTGCCTGTGCCACCATACTGTTTGACATGGGAGACACTAATAACTTGTCACTTTAGTTCATATGACTTCAGATTGAAAGGAACCATACTTGAGCTTTTATGAAAGAACTACACCCAAGAAGACTTACCCATATCTGGACCCGATATAAACTTTTGTACTTTGAGCTCGTGCTGTAATGGATTAAAACTTTTGAGGGTGACTATTTTTTCATATGAGAGGGACATGAATAATTGGGTTAGAGAAGGTGGAATGTGGTAGCTACCCACCAAGATGACCTCCAGTGATTTTTGTTTCTTGGTATTAAACTCTTTGGTAGTCCCCTCTCATTCCGAATACAGCTGGCCTCTGTAACTCATACTTCTGAGACAATATAATAAAAGACAATGTGGCTTCCATCTTGTGTTCTTTTAGATCACTTGCTTTGGTAGAAATCAACTGCCATGCTAGGAGTATACTCAACCAGCCCAACGGAGAAGTCCATGTGACATTGCATTGAGACCACCTGCTAATAGTCAGCCCTGAATCAGACACCCTGGAAGTGGATCTTCAACCTTAGTCAAGCCTTTAAATGACTGCAGTCTTAGCAAGCATCTTGACTGCTATCTCATGTGAGACTCTGTGTCAGAAACACCTAGCTAAGCTGCTTCTAGGTCCCTCCAATATAAACGCTATGAGATAATAAATGTATTTTTATTTTTTTAAGAGATGGAGTATATGTTGCCCAGGCTGGCCTTGAACTCCTAGGCTCAGCGATCTTCCTGCCCCAGCCTCCTGAGCAGCTGGGACTACAGGCATACATCACAGTGCCCAGCTTGATAATAAATGTTTATTGGTTTTACCTGCTAAGCTTTGAAGGTAATTTTTAAATGCAGCTATAGATAGCTAATAACATAATTTTTTTCCAAAACCGAGGGGGTTTTTCTCTGAAAAACTACATGAAGGATAAATATATGAAATGACATAAGAACCAAACTTCTAAAATCAAAGACAGGGAAATTTTTAAAAGCAAAATTCTGTTCATATAAAGATAAAAAACACATGTTATCTTCAACAGAACAAAAATTGAATAGATAGCTGTGACTCCTCAAGAGAAACAATGAAAGTCAGAGGCACCATAAAGTTATCTTCAATGTGGTACAAGAGAATAACTGCCAACCTAGAATTCCATAACAAACGAAACTATCTTTCAGTAATGAAGGTGAAATAAGTACATTTTCAAGAAAACACAAATAAAAAGCTTTATCACCAGCAAACCCACACTAAAAGATCAAGTGTTTCCCCCCTCACCCCCGCAAGCAGAAGAGAAAGGATCCCAGATGGAAGCTTGGAGTTGCAAGATATTAGGAAAGCATGTAGAAGTAAATCTGAATCAATTATGCAATTATGTCTATGTAAAGCAGTAATAACAATGTCTATTGGGGCTTATGATAGAGAGAAAATTAAAATTTATGAACGATAGCACATAAAGTAGGAAAGATGGGATTAAACTGAGTTAAAATGTTCTCTTCATTGACAAGAAAAAAGAAAAAGTACTGATGTACATTAGATATTAATAAGCCATGGGTAAATAATATAAACTATAATAAAGCACTTAAAGACAAGTAAAGAAGAGATTACTACAAAACTGATAAAAGGAATAATAAAACATCTAATCAATCCAAAAGAAGAAAAGAAAAGGAGAAAAATGATCATGGAAGAGGTAGAAAAAACAAAAAAATAGATAGTAGATTTAAGTTCACATATATCCCTACCTAATTATATTAAGTATAAATGATCTGTATTGTCCAGCTAGGAGCAAACCATTTTCTTAGGAAGAGAAACTATGATCTGCTGTTTGTAAGAGACAAACTGTAATGAAAGAAAAGCTTAAAGATAAAAGGTCATGTCATGTAAACACTAACTTAAAGAGACCTGGTATAGATATATATCACTCTCAGATAAAGTAAAATTCAAGAAAAAAATGTCTGACTAGAAATACAGCCCTATTTCATTAAGATAAAACTAATTTATCAGGAAGATATAATAATTTTAAAATTATATGTGCATAAATAACATTGTCTCAAAACACATAAAGCAAAATAACAGAACAACAAGGAAAAAGAGACACATCAACAATCATACTGGGAGTTTTAAAGATACTTCTCTCAGTAAGTGAAAAAATAAACAGACAAAAAATTTTTGAAAACCAATGAAGATATAGGAGTAAAAACAATGATTTAAATGCACCTAAGAGACATGCACAGAACACTATACCCATTACCATGGAATACACATTCTTTTCAAGAGCACATGAAATATTTATAAATATTGACCATATCCAAGGCTATAAAACAAATCTCAATACAGTTCAAAGAATTGAAATTGTGGAATACATGTTTCCTGATCACAAGGGAACTGAGTTTGAGATCAATACAAAAACAACACACAGAAGTAAACAGTAGAAGAGAAAAAGGAAATAAACACCATGTGTTTAGAAATTAAACCATACATATCAAAATAGCCCATGTCAAAAAGAAATCACGATGGAAATTTAAAAATAGTTTGAATTCAATGTTAATTAAAATACTGCAAATCAAAAACTGTAGGATATCGCTAAAGTAGTGTTGGAGGGAAATTTATAACTTTGCATGCGTAAGAAAGGAGAATGACTGAAATCAGTTAGAGATTCCTCTCAAGAAGCTAGGTACCAAGTAACAAATTAAACCAAAGGATATACAAAGAAGAAATAATATAAATAGCAGAAGTGAATAAAATAGAAAACAAATATTAAATATAGAAGATCAACTTACCCAAAAGCTTGGTTATTTACAATGACTTAAAGAAAAAAAAAGAAAAAGAAATATCTCTGGGATAATGATTTTGAAAGACAGAGAAATCACAAATAATATCAGCAATGCATAAGGGGATATCAAAATATATCCTACAGATGGGAAAATGATTAAATTGTATTGTCAGTAAATTTGCCATTTAAGAAAAACTGGACAAAATCTAGGAAAATATAACAATAAAATAGACACAAGAAGAAATAGCTGGTCCTAGGATACGAGGGTTTAAAAAAAAAAAAAAAAAAAGAGAAGAAACAGCCAGAATAAATGTACGCAAAATGTATTTGCAACTCAAGGATGTTACCGTTGACACACCATTGACACACACTTTGTTTTGAAGATTGCATTTTTTAAAAATCATCAAATATTACTTCATTTTTTACCTTTCATTTTAAATAAACTTTTATCCATTTTGGGGTAGTGCTTCAGTATTTTTAATGCGTTATTTTTAGTTATTGCTTTAAAAATTTTATTTGAGTGATAGGCATGTTTAAAAATGTGTTTTGCAATGCTGTTTTATATGTTTTCAAGTTATGTTTGAAATGTGCTTAATATTTAGCTTTTCTATTTTAAAAATTTTATTAATCTTGGAAATTTTAAAGAAAACACCCATCTTCACTAATATTTCAATACTATATGAAATAAGACACAACGCTTTCTATATTGTTATTTTGTCCTAGTTTTACAATCTCTAGTTTGCATGGTGTTGATTCTAGGAAAGGTGTTGAAAAAAAGTGTTCAAGTTTTGTAAATATTCCATTTATCTATTGTCAGCTTAAGTGCAGGAGTATATAAATTAGTTTAAGCTTACTGATTTTGTTGTTGAAATCTTCTATATCCTCACAAATTTTTTAATCTGCTTGCCCTATCAGTTTCTAAAAAAGGTGTATTAACATCTTCCTCTATGATTGTAGATGTCTCAATTTTTTTCTTTTGTTAGATTTTACTTTATAAATTCCAATCTTATATTGTTAATTATAAGTTGAGGATTATGATACCTTATTCATTAATAGCTCCTTTTATTATTACTATGCAGTGACTATTTTCAATCCTTATTAAAGCTTTTGTCTTTAAATGATATTTTGGACTCATACTAGTATTTTTAACCTATTGTAACTGAACCAGACCAATTGGGTTCAACTTTTATGTAACGAGGTTGTGAATTGCTTTTCAGTTGCTATGGACCTCCCAGGTTCAAAGTCATGTAACCTGAGCATGCGCAGATGAACCAAGTGTGCAACCACTGGTGGAACCTAAATGCTCAGACCAAGGAACAGGGACTAAATTAAGAAGCAGACACCACTGACATCATGACCCCCAGCAGCAACTCATTGCAAGATCCAATCGGATCACCTCTCATTATCCTATACTTAAAAAAACCCGACCCAGGCTGGGCGCTGGGGACTCATGCCTGTAATCTCAGCACTTTGGGAAGCCGCGGTGGGTGCATCGCTGGAACCCTGGAGTTCTAGACCAGCCTGGACAATGTGGCGAAACCCGGCTCTACAAAAAAATACAAAAATTAGCGGGGCGTGGTGGCATGCTCCTGTAATCCCAGCTACTTGGGAGTGTCACTTCAGCCTGGGCGACAGAGCGAGACCCCGTCTGAAAAACAACAACAAAACAAAAAACAAAACAAAACAAAACAAAAACCTGGCCCAACCCCCAGCTTGGGGAAACAGGTTTGAGTGTTTCCTCCTCCCGTCTACTTGCCAGTCCAGTCACAATAACCCTTTCACGTTGCAAAAACCTGGTGCTTCCGTGTTTGGCTTTGTGTTGCACAGGCAAACTAGCCCGGTTTGGTTTGGTAACGCCGTTTTCCATTAGTTTAATATTTTCTTGGTGTATCTACCTAACTTTTACTTTCAAACTTTATAGTTTTTTTATTGTCTCTTGTAAGCAACACAGTGATGGAATTTGTTTTTGAGATATATTCTGAGGATCTATCTGTCTCAATATGTAAGCTTACTGTGTTAAAATGATTGATGAACTTATGTTTATCATAATATTTACATTTACATTTTCTGTTTACCATCTTTTATCACTGTGTCTTTATTTTTTCCTTCCTTGGATTGGATTGAGAAACAAAATGTATTGCCTTTTGATTCCTCTCTTTGCTTAGAAGCTATAGAATACATTTCTGTTCTTTTAACAGGAACCCTTAATATTTGATGTACATAACTACATATACATTTTTCTAACAATGTCTGTAATTACTCAATTTTTATTTTATTATTTTATTTTATTTTTTGAGAGTGTCTCGCTCTGTTGCCCAGGCTGGAATACAGTGGCTTGATCTCGGCTCACTGCAACCTCTGCCTCCTGGGTTCAAGTGATTCTACCGCCTCAGCTTCCCAAGTAGCTGGGATTACAGGTGTGTGCCACCACGCCTGGCTAATTTTTGTATTTTCAGTAGAGACGGGGTTTCACCACATGGGCCAGGATGGTTGAACTCCTAACCTCAAGTAATCCACCCGCCTCGGCCTCCCTAACTGCTGGGATTACAGGTGTGAGCCAACATGTGATTACCCAATATTTCTATCTTTCTTCTGAATACCACATGACTTTTATCCACTGAGCATCAAGACCAACTCTAAACCTTGTAATTGTTGCATAGCATTTTAGCTTCAACTTTTCTCGAAGATTAGAAAATGTTTTCTTGAAGAATCCATTAATTGTCTCACATATTTTGTAAGTTTCAGAACTCAACATTTTTGCTATATTTTGTACTTTTCCTCTTGATTTACTTACCTTCTGGCTGAAGCTCATTATTTAATATTCCTTTGCAGAGAATATTTGGAGGTAAATTTGCTTACTCTTTAAATGTGATGGCAAATATCTTTAAAATTGCCCTTGTAACAATAGTTCAGCTAGGTATGATATCCTATATACAGTCATCTTCTCTCACCACTTAAAAAAATTATGATGTTGTCTTATAATATCTATGAGGTATTGAAAAATTCTGTTTTTAGTCTAATTCTTTTGTATTTAATCTGTCTTTTCTTGCTGGTGACTTAAAAAAGAATTCTCTTTACTTTTTTTATTTTTGTAATTTTACTATGGTGTATCCAGGTATGTTTTTATTTATCCTACCCAGTGCTTGTAGCACATTTTCAAATGGGGATTCTTTTCTTTTTATGTTTTTTGTTACAATTTATTCTTTTTTTAATTTTTAATTTTTGTGGGAACATAGTACATGTATATATTTTGATACAGGCATGCAATTCATAATTACATCATGGAAATTGGGGTGTCCATCTCCTCAAGCATTTTCCTTTGTGTTACAACCAATCCAATTATACTCTTTTAGTTATTTTAAAATGTACAGTTAAGTTATTATTGACTATAGTCCTCCTGTTGTGCTATCAAATACTAGGTCTTGTTCAGTCTTTCTCACAATTTTTTTTGTACCCATTAACTATCCCCACCTCCCTGCCATCCCTGCCGCCCACCCTAGAGGAATCTTGTGTTTTCTCCAATTCAGAAACATGCTTAGCCTTTATCTGTTCCAATACTGCTTTTCTTCGATTAACACACTTGCATGCACTCCTATAACAGGTGTATGTTGAAAACACTCAATCTATTCTCCATGTCTATTAAAAGCTCTTTCATGTGTTTCAATGTGTTTGTTTCTCCTTACTGCATTTCCTCAGGGCTATTTTCACATTGATTCTCTTTATTATAACCACTGTAGGCTTTATTCCATCTGTTAACTTATAATATTTCAATGGCTATATTTTTTTATTTCCAAGATTTCCAATTATAATTCTAATACATTCTGTTAAAATATCACTCTACTTGTGCTTCATTTCTGCCTGCTTATTAATTCATTGCTTGCTGTTTTTAATAACACCATTTTTTCATTTACCTTTTTGTAAGACAGTTTAGTTTCTTCTGGAGTGAACTTACATTCTGAAGTTTGATTTATTGGCTACTTTCATAGCATTAGATTACTTTATGGGGTTTGGAGTTAAATTTGCAGAGTCAATTTGAGTAGGAAGTTTATCCTTTCTTCCTTCCTTCCTTCCTCTCTCTCTCTCTTTCTTCCTCTCTTTCTCTTTCTTTCTTCTTTTCTTTTTTTTTTTTTGTGACAGAGTCTCACTCTGTTGCCCAGGTTGGAGTGCAGTGACGCCATCTCGGTTCACTGCAACCTCTGCCTCCAGGGTTCAAGCAATTCTCCGTCTCAGCCTCCTGAGTAGCTGGGATTACAGGCGCCCGCCACCAGGCCCGGCTAATTTTTTTGTATTTTTAGTAGAGACGAGGTTTCACCATCTTGGCTAGGCTTGTCTTGAACTCCTGACCTTGTGATCCGCCTGCCTCGGCCTCCCAAAGTGCTGGGATTACAGGCGTGAGCCACCCCGCCCGGGCATTCTTTCTTTCTCTCTCTCACTCTTGCTCTTGCTCTCTGCTCACTCTTCCTTATTTAATTATTTTTAAGTTGTCTTTCCTAGCCTACCCCAGTCCCTCAGGGTGAAACAAGATTTTATATTACAGATGACAGGCCTCTGTTCTAGAGTAAATTGAGGCTAACACAGTTCCCTGGAGAGCCAGTGGATAATTTTGTTTTGTTCCTGGTACTTCCTTTTTCTATTATTCTGAGATTTTCTTACACTTTCTCCTGACTTACACTTCCTATTATCTGATTTCTGAGTTTTACTCTTTCTTGATTTACTCCCTGAATTTTAGTGAAGCATTACCTTTTTGGGAAAAAGTGCAAGAAAGCTGTTTTAGTGCATTTCCCTTCCTAAAAATGTCTTGATTCTACTCTTATGTTTAATTGTTTAATTTGCCTTAGAATTTAAAGGTATTACTCCATTGTTTTCTAGTTATTTGTGTAATTGTTGAGAAATCTGATTTTATTTTTATTTACAATCTTTTGCATGTGACCTCTCTTTTCTCTCTGTAAGATTTTAGGCTGTTTATATCCTGATGTTCTAAAATCTATAGTGATGTATCTTAGCGTTGTCATTTTGGTGACATTCAGTGTGAAATTCAGTATGGAAAGTGATATCCTCCAGTTCTAGGGCATTTTATTGTATTTGTTTAATAATTTCTTCTCATTTCTCTTTATGGAAAAGAGGGGTTCCTATTACCTGGATGTTAGGTTTTACTTTTTTATGTTTTCTATTAGTTATAGTGAATAATGCTGCTATGAACACAGTATACAAATATCTCCTCAGGATTCTGTTGTTAATTCTTTTAGGTATATACTCAGAAGTGAAATTGCTAGATCATATGGTAATTCTATTTTTACTATTTGCATGAAATGTATTTTTCCATCTTTTCACATTCAACCTATTTGTGTCTTTGAATCTAAAGTGAGTCTCTTGTGGACAGCATTCAGTTGGATCATGTATTTTTATCTATTCTTCCAATTTCTGTCTTTTAATTAGAGAGTTTAATTTATTTATATTTAAAGTAATTACTGATAAGGAGGGACTTGTTATGTCATTTTGCTTTGTTTTCTATATGACTCATAACTTTCTTGTCTCTCATTTCCTGCCTTACAGTTTTCTTTTATCTTTAGTTGACTTTTTATAGTGAAATGTTTTAATTCCCTTCTCATTTCTTTTTGTGTATATTCTATAATTATTTTTATGGTTACCATGGGGATTATATTTAACATCTTAAAGTTATAACACTCTAATGTGAATTTATACCAGATTAACTTCCAATAGCATACAAAAAGTCTGCTCCTTTACAGCTCCATGTCCACCTCTTTTTATTATTGATGTCACAAAATTACATCTTTATATATTGTGCATCCGAAAACATAAACTAGTCACTGGTTTTTAAAATTCAGTAGTCTCTTACATTATGTAGAAAATGAAATATGGATTTACAAACCAAAGTTATAAGAATACTAGCTTTTAGACCAATAATTGTTTTTTAATTTATTAGTCTCTTAAATCACATAGAAAACAAAAAGTGGAGTTACGCTGGGCGCGGTGACTCACACCTATAATCCCAGCACTCTGGAGGCTGAGGCGGGCGGATCACAAGGTCAAGAGTTCGAGACCAGCCTGGCCAATATGGTGAAACTCCTTCTCTACTAAAAATACAAAAATTAGCCAGGTATGGTGGTGGGCACGTGTACTCCCAGCTACTTGGGAGGCTGAGGCAGGAGAATCACTTGAAGCCGGGAGGCAGAGGTTGCAGTGAGCAGAGATCACACCACTGTACTCCAGCCTGTGTGACAGAGCGAGACTCGGTCTTAAAAAAAAAAAAAAAGTCGAATTACAAGTCACTGTTGGCCTGGCGTGGTGGCTCATGGCTGTAATCCCAGTACTTTAGGAGGCTGAGGCGGGCAGGTAGCTTGAGCCCAGGAATTTGGGACCGGCCTGGGCAACATGGCGAAACTCCATCTCTACAAAAAATACAAAAAATTAGCCAGGCATGGTGGCACATGCCTGCGGTCCCAGCTACTCTGGAGACTGAGGTGGGAGGATCACCTGAGCCTGAGGTCAAGGTTGCAGTGAGCTGAGATCATGCCACTGCACTCCAGCCTGGGCCACAGAACGAGACCCTGGTCTTAAAAAACAAACCAACAAAAAACCAAGTTATTGTTACCATAAAACTAGCTTTAATAATTGCCCATATATTTATCTTCATTAAGAGCTTTATGTTTTCATATAACTTTGAGTTACTGTCTAGTGTCCTTTTATGTCAAACTGCAGGAACTCTCTTTAGCATTTCTTGCAGAGCAATTTTTGTTTTGTTTATTTCTTCCCTGTGATTGTGTCATACTTTCCTATATCTTTGTATGCCTTGTGATTTCTTTGTTGAAAGTTGGCCACTGGAATCTAATAATGTGGCAGCTGGTAGTCAAAGTCCTCCACATTCCCACAGGGTTTGCTGTTTTTTGTTGTTTGAGTTTTGGTTGTTGTAGGCTGTACTCATGCCAAGCCAAGGATCAACCTAAGGTGTAAACCTAGGGTCTCCTCAGGTGTTTTCTGAGCCTGTGTCTTTTCCTGGGCATGTGTGGTGACTTTCTTATTTCCCCTGGATATGCAGTTGCCTTTGAATGTCCTAGTCTTTAATGTTTGGCTTCCAAAAGGGCAAAAAGGAAAATGAAGGAGAGGAAAAAGGCGCTGGCCCTTTAAGTCTCTTGGCAGTTGCTTCAGCCTGAGGGGGAGGGACTTGCCTGCCACCTTGGAGGAGGGGTTGGGTGGTGGTGGTGCAACAATGGCTGTCCACCTCTGTGCGGACACTCCTAGGATCAGAAGTAGCAATCAGCAGTCAGAACACAGATCCCCAGTATTTGGAGGATGAGTACTTGCTCCTTATTGCCACCCAAGCCCAGCAAACTGCAAGCAAGGGACTCCAGGAAGAAGTGCACAGCTGCCTGGCTGGAGGCTACAGGGTGGGGGATGGTAGCTATTGCGAAGCTAAGAGCTGAAATTGACAGAAACTGCAATTTACCTTGCAAGCCTTCTATAGATGTCAGAGTTCCAAAATAGTTACATCAGACATATCCTGCCAGTACCACTTGTTGATAGATTCCTGCTGCTTCCTATGTTGCCATCTTCCCAGAATCCTCTCCTAAAAACTTTTCTTCTTAAGTCTTTTTGGTTTGGTTTTGTTTTTTGGAGGGGAAGAAATTTTATTTATCTGTACCCCATGAGTTTTATTAGTGATTTTTATTATTATTTTTTAAATTAATCTTTCTGTGTCAATAATTGTATAGGCCCAGTCCTCTTAACTCCCTTTCCTGTTTATCTAGCAACTGTTTGAATTATTGTGTCAGACTTTAAGCTAGGAGCTGGATGTTGATAGTTTCTATTTTTCAGTTACTCAGCTGCCTGAAGAGGTTGGGGAGATGGGAAAAAAAAAGGGAGTGAGGTAATTTCTGTCTACGTAGGGGCATTTTTCATTTAAATCTGTTGAATCTCTGCATTTTGTCCAGAGGGTCAGTTCCTTTTGCCATATCTCTGCTTTCTTGTCTTTAAAGAACATCGGTCATCTTGGTGACAGGATCAGTTAAAGTGAAGACCTATAACTTGTGGACATACATGAAATGTGGTCTTCTATTTAATCTGTAAATATTTCAGCATGTATCTTTAAATGATAAACTTTGAAGACATAACAGCAAATATATTACATCTAAAAATTAACAAAACAACTTAATATAATCAAATATCCTGTTTTCAAATTTCCAATTGTCTCATACATGTCATAAATGTGTTTTTGTCTATTTGCTTGAATCAGAATCCAAGTAACTTCCACACATGATGATTGATTGATATACAATTTAAGTCTCTTTTAATCTATAGGTTTTCTCTTTCATCTCTTTTTTCTGTGCAACTTTTTGTTTGGTTGAAAAAACAGGTCATTTGTCTTATACAGTTTCACAAAGTTGATTGTGCTCATTGTGTAGTTTAGTATGTTCCACTGACCTCTGTAATTCCTGTGAATTGGTAATACTATAGGCACTCTTGTTTTCCCATAATGACTGGTTTTCTCCCATTTTTTTGTGATATTGACAGATGTCAAACATTTTTATATGCCAACCAAAAGTTATTCATCCTTCCTCCATGCTAGTCAGAACTACTATTTTGCTCAGTTGTCAATTTGCCCAGTCCCAGGGTATAAATCATGATTGGTTTGAGTCAATTACAACAATGCTGTTTTTCTTTACCATCAATTTGTTCTAGAGATGAGTATGTGATTCCATGTTGGCAAATGAAATATAAAGAAGTTCATTAGAAAAGGTTGTTCTCTCCAGTAAAATTTGAAAGAGTGTGAGAAGATCTTTTTTTTTTTTTTTTTTTTGCTTTTTCTCACTTCTTCCTGCTTAATATACTGCTGAGGGAGGATACAATGCCTGGTGCTGTGATAGCTACATGATCTCAATCTGATTCTTGTTCTGTGTAAGTGATCTTTTTATCTCTGGAAACTTTTAGAAGTTCCGCTTTGTCTTTGATATTCTTCAATTTCATTATAATGTATCAGGGTTGAGTTTTTTTTTTTTTTTTCATTATATCTTGCTGGACACCCCATGAACCATCAAACTTTTATTAAAAGTTTGCCTTAAGATGTAATGAGCCATAATAATCTACTTTTACAAGTTCTCAAGTATAATTTATTGGTATTAACATAGTCCATATGGCATTGATCTCACAGAAATCAAATTTATCTTTTAAACTACTTTAGACAAAAAAACAAATTAATCTGCACTAACAAAAAAGAAAAGAAAAACCCTATACATTTTTATTCTTTTAAAACTTTAAATAATGAAATGTTCTATGCATATACAATAGAAATAAAGGAGTATATGTAACATATATGTGTACCAGGTTTGTTCTTAAATGTAATTAACAAGTATTCCACTTAATTCTTTTTTCTTTTTCTAAGGACTTGAATTAACTGTGCTATCTATTACATTACGCTCAGGATGCAGACAGTCTTAGGAAGAATTTGATGTGATTAGGGGTGGGGAGAGGTACCCTAAAATATTTAGGTAAGACCAATATAGTTTATACAGTTCATTTTAATGTTCTTTCTGTTTGAATATAGTATCCATGAAAAGAACTAAGAAAGAGGGACTATATCTTTCATTAAAACTTAATAAAAATGTCTTGGTCATCTAAGAAGTGTGAATTGAGAGGGAACTGTCAGGGATGCCAACCTAAAGAAAAATCTTTCTCATCCTGTGTTACAGTGTCTGAAATCTCATCTTTAGAATTGCTTTGTTGGATCATAAAATCTTTCAAATATTCAAGAAAATTCCATTGAACTGATGGCCCTCCATGAGGAATCATGTCTTATTTATTGCTAGCAGTTTCTGGCACATAATAGGTATTCAAGAAAATGTCTGCTGAATAAATATTAAACAACAAAATTGAAAAGAACATTGAGAAGAATAATACTTAAAGATCAACTAACACTTGTATGATAGATTGCCACAAGTAATTAAGCCATATCTTTGATCAGGATGTGTAACCACTTTATGCTGTATCACCCAGGCTCTTCATATATCTTTTTTTTTTTTCCCCAATTCTGATTGCACTTGATTATATTGTTGGGGGTAGAGAACCTGGGCTTGAGTTCATAGATCAGCAAAAAGAAGAGAGACATTTTTAGAGACTCTTACTATCCAAATTAATATCATTTAATCTTTTATTATCATAGTGCTTATGATGTACCAACTTATCTATGTCTTAAAAGTATGTTTACATTGTTGTAAGAACAAATATAAGTTTGATTTAAGTATGATTTACAGGTGAGAATCCTTAGAGAGAAATGAATTTCCATTTATATATTATTTTTAGGAGAAAATTTCACTGTCTTAAAGTGAGCTGCTTTATGACACAGTGTCCATGAATCGTACGCGTATTTTTTTTAATCCTTCCACCTCAGCCTCCTGAATCGCTGGGATTATAGGCACAAGCCACTGCACCTGGCATCAGTTGTATATTGAAAAGCAGAAAGAGGTTTGTAATCAAGATGGAAACTTCATTACTATCACCACCATCATCACTTTTATCATTTCCATTACACTCTTGGTGCAATGGCGTTGAGTACTCTCTTCAGTCTATCAAACAATATATAACGTGTTAGTTATATGTTGCACAGCTCTGAGAAGCTCAGAGGTTAAATGCTGTCACCTAGTAAGCAGTAGTAAGGTCTTCAGAGGGATCAACTATTTAAAGCATTAATCTAGATGTCCTATCCCCATAACTATCCTTCTCAAGTAAAAAAGTATTCCAGAATCCTTTCCTAAGCTATGATTTAGCCTTCTCCCCTTTGTATCTTTTTCTCCCTTTTAATCATCTTCCCTTCCTTCTTGATTCACTCTCCTCTCTCCTCTCCTCCCTCACCACCCCACTTCCACTTTTTTTTTCTTGCTAACCAATATGTTCAAAACCTGAAAGGAGATCAAGAGAAACCTTTCAGGTTTTGAACATAGAGGTTAGCAAGAAAAAAAAGGTGATATGAATGGTGGAAGAGGTGATATGAATGGTGGAAGAGAAAGGGGAAGAGATAAGGTAAGTCTGACTAATATTTTAATTTATTTTAACTTTCTCCAATTCTTCTATAACATAAATGCAGGTTTGCAAGGTTTTGTAGGTGAATATATATGTAGAAGTAAAAATAAAGTTATAATGTGAATACTGTGGGGGGGGATGCAATATCTTAATCGAAAAAACAAAAACTACATCAAAACACAGAACAAAAAACTCTGTCCATTTTTCCAAACTAACATCGTTTTTTGTTATTAAAAGAAAAATCTCGTTCTCTCTCTTTCTGCTGTGATGTGTGTGCATGTCTGGCTTGCACAGAAATGAGGACCTGAAGAGAGATGGGTGATGTACGATGCGGAATAAAATCCACTTTGTAAACATGTTCTTCATTCCATAATGGCATCCCCTTTGGTATTTACAGAAGATTTCTCCTTGTGTGTTTTACACAAGCATAAATATGACTAATGTGAATTTCCGCTCATTTGCCTTTTCTAGGTGGAATTGTGTAGCCCAATAAACACAATAATAAAGAAGGCTTCCTAAAGACAAAGTGAGGATTCCTCAGTGTGCTTTTTATTAAAGGATGGAGAAAATCTTGCATTTGGCTACAGGTTGACATTTTCAAAAGCCTGCCCTAAGACAAATGAAAAATATGTATCATACACATATTTTAAAAATTTTTTAAAAATTATAAATGTCATACATGCTACTTAAGAAAACACGGAACATTAAAAAATGAAAAAAATCTGATCATAGTTTCACTTTCAATTTATTGGTATATCCTTCTGCACCAAGGTTTTTTGTTGTTGCTTAAACGTTTGCCGCCACTTATTCCCTCCCCCCATTTTAAAAGGAAGATAATTTATGTAGAATTATGTAGAAAGTGAGGTATCAATTAGTAGTTTGGATTTATAAAGAACAGAAGAGGAGCCACACTGGCCTTTGGGGTAAAGCCAACCATATTAACTGTCCAGCCCTGTTGTCAGGTAGAGGAAGTATTCGTTTGAGGGAGATGTGAGCCTCCCTCATTGTAAAGATAGTTTTTGATCAATTATTCAATATATACAGGTTTGGAGTTCAGTATGTCTTCTAGAACTACTGGCGGCAGCTTCTTTCGTTGACGTGGGCTACAATGGTTGCTAAAACCTGCGTGCCAGAAGCCAGAGGTGGGGAGGCGCCATTTGCTAAACCGGAACTGGTTAAAATCTCAGGGTGGAGACCATTCCCAGTCAGCAAGGGCTTGGGAAGTGCATACAGTTCCTGCTCCTGGTGTCTACTCTGAAGAGCACAGAGTAGACGTTTGTCTGCCATTTCACCGGCAGTAGGATCAGCAGCTGCTGGTGAGCAAAGAGGTAGTAGTGGGTCACCGGACTGGTGGGCGCCGGGGCCGCGCGCTAGATGGAGAGGTCAGCGGCGAACCCAGCTCCATGGCCTGGTCTCGTCAGACCGAGCGCGGACCCTGCCGGCCTCCGTTCTCTTCCGCTTGTCTCAGGTAAAGCGCAGATCCCTCCGCCGCAGCGTGCGCTCCCGGTAGCGCTGCGATCAGCTTTTCGGCAATACCCGGATGGAAGTGTAATGGCCGCCATCAGGGACTCGCAGGCAATGGGGGACTACGACAGGTATTCCCCGTCAGCGGGACTGCCCAGACCTTTTAGGATGTCAGAACTTCTAGAGGGCCACCCAGCAGGCAAATGGCGAGTTTGTGGACCGTCAGGGTCCCCCAAACAGGTCCAGGGATCCGCCTCTTGTGAGAGGAAGCGCGAGTTAAATAGTCCCGGCCATTCAGCGCTTCCGCTTAACTTGCCGCAAAGTTTTTCTGGAGAAGTCGGGGTTTTTTTGCCGAGCGCTTTTGCCGACTGCTAGAGCTTACCCTTACTTTCTTAACCTGGGGTTGTTTTACGTCCGGGCTTTTTGAACTCTACACTCTCCTACATTCTAGGAGCTGGGTGGGAGTAGGAGACGGTGTGCCTCCGCGCTCCCCGCGGGGCAGCCGAACCCCGGAGGAAGGGGCGGATCGGGCGCGGTGTTTGGGGCGAAGCTGGGCGCGCGGCGCTCGAAGCACTCACTCGGCTTGTTTCGTGGTTGGTGGAGACAGCAAGGGCGCCCCGCAGACCGCACCCCTCGAGCTATAGGTTCGCAGGCCCGACTCGACGGCGTCCCTATTGCTGGCCCAGCGTATGGTCATTGGGGGCCATTTCTTGCAGAGATGCCCTGCTCCCTGACGCGCTCGCTCTTCTCCAGAGTTGGCCAAAGGTGCTCTTCCCCGCAGACCCTAACCACACCCAGTGGCAGTTGGATTTCTTTGTAACTGGCTTTCTCACATGTAGGGTTCATTTTGACTCTATTCGTTACATGGTGTTCTCTTTGTCAAGTAGACAGTCTCTTCCTAGGTGGCTGTGGTAATTGAAAAGTACATAGAGCGAAATGTATATAAGGAAAAATGTTTTAACTCTTAAGTGGACCGATCAAACAGATGTAGCTTTAAAGTTCAGAATACAACAGTTAAGACTCAGTTTTCTTTTTAGGTTTAAATTTGAGAGCAAGTAGTGTATGTGAGCTGTTTTAGTGCAAACATTGTTGAGTATGTTGTCAAACGTCTAAAAAACCCTAGAAAAATAAAATAAGTCAATGTTCAAGGAATTCATAAGAATGTTGGAATTTGTACAGTTGTCGCAGTGATAAAACATGAAGACACCAAACTGTCAGGATAGGAATTCTATTAACTTGAAAGTGTGCATGTTAGATCTAGTTACTGGTAATTGTTGATTTGCTTTTTCTGCAGCAAGGGGTCTGATTTGAGTGTACTCTAAGGTTGATATCCTCAGGTTTAATTTAAAACATTTAAATTGATTCAGTGAAATTTCCTAACATTTTTTGAGTTTAACTGCAAATTTATAGAAATGCATTCACTACCTTTCAGCAAAATTGTCTTTTCTGAAATTTATAAAGAGACATTGCGTTCTGTTAACACTTTGAGGGTGTTGGGATTTCCTGGGGAAGGTAAGCATAGTAAACGATGTTGATTTTTGCCATAGAAACTGTAAATTAGATCATCCCTAGATACAGAAAATTGCCAACAAAAGGGGGAGAATAAAATGTAGGTATGTTACACAACCAAATGTTTCCTGTTTGTTGCAGTGAAAATAAGTATAATTACCAATTAAAACGTTTTATATCTGGTTTTATGGAAGGACAAAAGACAGTAACCACAATGAACACCCACTGTGTGCATTGATAATGTATGAACTTTTAAATGCTTCAATTTTTTGCCATGGTCACACTTCGGATTCTGTTCTAGTCTCTCTGGTAATAGTATGCTGTAATCCCAGAAGTTTCTATATTTTGAAATATTACAGAGGGACTATACTTTAGCCTAGATCTATAATTTGACTTCAGGATATGCTTTAAATGCCCTTTAAGTGTATTTTTGTTGTTTACTTTTCTGTTTATAGTTGTTTAGAATTGTTCTCATTGAGGCATTGTGACATTGCATACTTTAGAGCACTTAATACTACTTTTTTTTTTTTTTTTTTTAATGATAGGAGACTTGAATCTTGCCCACATTCCTTCAGGTATGCTACTGAAGGTTTTGTGGCAAAGTGCTATTAGCAGAAGAAAAAGGTTTTAACACCGTCTTGAAATTTTTATTTATTATCTGGTCCCAGGTGTGTAGGCTGTGAGTATTTCAGTTCTATATGGGGTATTGGCTTCTCATGATGAGCAGTTTTCATGGCATATTAGATACCAGAAATGAGTATTAAGGGTTAGTATTGTGGTGGTAGGATAACTGAATTGGAACCGGATCCAGATATTATTTCTAGTTTTGTGACTTTGGGCAAGGCTCATTTTCTTTTTCTTGTAATAAATGAAGATACTGAGTTAGATTGATTCTAAGCTTTAGGTTGTGACTTTTGCAAATTTGTGACATGTTATCACTGGTCATCAATGATGTATGCTTAAGTGTATACAAGTTTTTTCTTTTTTTTCTTTTTTTTTTTTTTTACATTTCTTTATACACCTAAGTTGAATGTGAAGTGTAATTGAACAGTTTTTGTCGTCAAAAGTTTTAAAATCTTGGTCTTCATTTCCAGATATCATCTCTTCTTTTGATCACTGTTCCTGATTGTGACATTGTGCAAGTGTTAAATTGTGTGCCTTTTGTTCCTGAAGAAAGAGGTATGGTAAAGATTGAAATACTGGAGTATATAGTCTATTAAGTAGTAAGTTGGTATGTTTTAATATTGGACTAAATAAAGTAAAATATAGGTTAAGTATCCCAAATCCAAAAATCCAAAATGCAAAATTTTTTGAGTGCTGACATGATGGTCAAAGGAAATGCTCTTTGGAACATTTTGGATTTTGAATTTTTGGATTTGAGATGCTCAACTGGTATAATGCAAATATTCTAAAATCCTAAAAAAGAAAAAGAAAAAAAGAAACCCTTCTGTTCCCAAGCATTTCAAATAAGAGACACTCAACCTGTAGTTTACATATACATGAGTTTTCATAAGCTATATAAGTTATAGTTTTATTTTATTTTTTGGCTAAAATAAAATACTTAAACATGAATTTTCATTTTAATCTAAGCAAGAAAAGTAATTTTTGGTTTCATAGTTTATTACTTAACATTTTATTAGAAATCCAAATATAACTTTAACTGTATCATCCTTCTAAATAGAAAAGTGGCATTAAAGTCTTCTGGGTAATGAACAGTGGAGATAAAGGTGGTAGATAGATGTTTCAAAGCTTTATGAATGGCCAGAAGATTGTGGTTTTGGTCTAGTAAGTGCAAAGCAATGTACCTAAAGAAAAATTATCTGATATGTGTTTATATTATGACTAATAGCATCTTCATTATGAATCAGGAAAGGGACTTGGGAATCACTATAGTGTTATGATTGGTTTCTTGAAGACAATCATGTGAATGTCTGGGTGTAGACAAAAAAGGAGGAAAAATATGCCAACAAATCTATGGTATTATAAGGAAAGCTTTGGAAATGTAGTGGAAAATATTGTACCCATGTAAAAAAACATGTTTTTTCTACCCTCAAAACACAGATGTCTCTTACTGTTTGTGTTGGATAGGTCCTGGGATCTTTGAAATGCTAAGATTCTTGGATACCACAGTATCATAAAATTCCTCTAAATGCAGTAAGTATACACATAAGTATAACCGTAAATTAGGAATAAGATTATTTATGTAACTGCTGAAATAGCTGACGTAGACTATACCACCTTACAGTATTGCTTTAATTATCATAATAACCGTGTTCTTCCCTGAACTTCACCAGCAAATGGATTTCTGTTCAGGGCCATTTTTTTACAAAGGCATGAATTTTTATTTTGTCAGAAAATAATGTACATTGAGTAGAGAGCAGTAGAGCTGAGTTGAGGTACCACGTTACCGTTTATGTCATTAAGTAATTTTTTCCTATATAATATTTGTTTGACTTCTACCACGAGATTCACATGGGTACTGTGTTATTCCTGAAGAGATAAAGTAATTCTGAATGCTAAGAATTTTCCTAAAGGTTGAGCATCCCAAATCTAAAAGCCTGAAATCTAAAATACTCCAAAATCTGAAACTTTTTGAGTGCTGACATGAAGCTCAAAGGCAATCATCACTGGAACATTTTGGATTTTGGATATTCAGCCAGTAAGTAATGCAAATATTCCAAAATCCACAAAAATCTGAAATCTGAAACACTTCTAGTTCCAAGCTTTTTTGTTTTGTTTTGTTTTGTTTTTTTGAGACGGAGTCTCACTCTGCCACCCAGGCTGGAGTGCAGTGGCGCGATCTCGGCTCACTACAACCTCTGCCTCCCGGGTGCAAGCAATTCTTCTGCCTCAGCCTCCCGAGTAGCTGGGACTATAGGCGCATGCCACCATGGCTGGCTAATTTTTTTTTTATTTTTAGTGGAGACGAGGCTTCGCCATGTTGGCCAGGCTGATCTAGAACTCCTGACCTCGAGTGATCTGTCTGCTTTGGCCTCCCAAAGTGCTGGGATTACAGGGGTGAGCCACTGGATTACAGGCATGAGCCACTGCTCCCGGCCTACTTCCAAGCATTTTAGTTAAGGAATATTCAGTTTGTACTATTTGAGCCAGACTACTCAGAAAAAGTAATGTAATGAAGAATGAAAGCTGTAGTTGTAGTGAAGTAAATAGGAGACTGCTGTGTGATGACTGACCAAAACGATTTGTATTAATTTATCTTGAAAACTTGTGAGCAAAGTCTGACTAAAAATTTAAAGTTGTGACTGGTATGGCTGCATGAAACAAGTGTCAGAATATTAGAATGAAGGTACATGATGTGAAGTTTCAGAAAATTAAGTGGGCTTCACATAGGTCTCATTTCATGAGGAAAGTCAAATAATTTCAAAATGTAGTAAGCTTATCGTCAATTCCTGATTAATATTGGTTTGTTGAAGGTTGTGGCTGGTAAAAGACGTGTCATATATTGTTTTTGTCAACTCAGTATCTCTTCATTTAGAGAACCACCCCTCCCCTATTCTGAGTGGTTGGTGGGCTGTCCGTCAGTCTTACTGTCTTATAACCTGAGCTTGGTCATCCCCGTTGCAACAGTGATAGCTGTTACTCATGCAGAGCCAGTCAGAATCCTTTTTTTGAAATTTATGGTTGAATGCTAGGTCAAAGATACTACCTTTTCTCTGAAATTGTTAATCTGGGAAGGTGCTGGTGACATTCTTTACCACGTGTATGAAAAGCGCATCTGTGTAGTGGGAGAAAGTGAAGCCATAAGGAGATGGGAGATGGATGGTGGTAGTGCCAGTTTCAATCTCAGGGAACATGGTAAGTGGTACCTACTTTTCTTTTGATTTTGTGAACTATCCTGGTGTCCTTCTCAGTCCTTGTGCCAAAATTTTTTGTGTAAATTGGTTTGAATTGGATTGCAGCAGAAAGTGTTCTGATGAATATATGGCCCTTATGAATTTAAGGTCTAAAGTTTCAGATTGATCATTCACATCCTTCTGTAGTTCGCCACTTTCCTATACCTTATAAGGAGTTCCCTTTATTTATTCATCATTTGTGCGTGCATTCAATCTACTTTCACTCAACCTACAAACATTTTTTTGAGTGTCCACTATGTACAAGTATGTGCAACTGCCTGGATAGGCAAGATTATATGTACTAGACTGAGTGGATGGTGGATATATAGCATATTTTTATTTATTTCTGGTGCACAGATTAATAAGCGTGTGTTGAGAATAATGACTGTGGTGCTTGGCATCTAAGTAATAATGTAAGAACGAGAATTCCTTGTCTTGGAAGTGCTTCTAGTTAAGGAATTCGTATTAATATACAGCAAACACAACAGAAAAAAACAGATAAATGAATGCACAGTTGTATTTTAAGTGAATTTTGATGGGAAGGAAGTGAGCAGGTTGGCCCATTTAGGAAGATTTCCTGAAGAATATACAACTTTAAATGTATTTCTGCTTATGAATGTGGCTTTGATAGGCACAGAGAATAACTGAAAAAAGGATGGAGTTAAAAATGATTATAGGCTGATCCAGGTTGGAGTGGAGATTGGTTTCACTGTAACAATATGTGTTCTTTGGAAATGAGGTAGTGGAAAATAAGGTGACTGTTTTAGGTAAATCTATGTATGAGGCATTTGGAAAGCCAAGCAGAAATTTTGGCCCTTTCTACTAAGATGGAGATTTCTTTGAAAAAATGTATATTTCTTTTCATATAATTTCATTTTTGTATGCTAAAATATGAATTAAGTGTGATGAAATACTGTAAAATTACTCATTTTGGCAAAAACCTTTGTTTTATTCATCTGTCTTGAAGATTTTTTAAAAATAGCAATTAACTTGGAATGCCGATTTATAAATATGTATATATAACCTTTCTCAAAAAGGGAAAGGTAAGAAGAAATATTATATATATTTATTTATTTCTTACCTTTCTCTTTTTGAGAGATCTCTTAGTAATAGTCAAAGCCATACCCTATTCCTTAGTGAGAAAGCCAGTTTGAAACGAATGTAGCAATAGATGTAAAAACATTTAAAGGCGTTTTAATGTGGCTTTTTAATGAGGTGGCTTATGCCTGTAGTCCCAGCACATTGAGCAGCTGAGCTGGGAGGATCGCTTGAGCCCAGGAGTTCAAGACTAGCCAGGGCAACATAGTGAGACCCCATCTCTATTTAAAAAAAAATGTTTTTAAAGATAAGGAACAGACTTAAAGTGATGATTGATTGCTCATAGAACGTTCATTTTGGGCTCCAGAACTAGGAATCATGTAGAATTTATTGTTGTGTCATTGTCTCATTAAATGCTGTAGTTTCCTATGTCCTTGCCTACCTTCTTTCCTTATAGCCTCGCATCTGACCCTCAACTCAGAGAGTAGCAGTTGGATTATTCCATTATACCAAGGTTGGCAAGCTTTTGCTGTAAATGGCCAGATAGTAAATATTTTAGGCTTTGTGGGCCATATGGTTTCTGGTGCAACTATTGTAACACAAAAGAAGCCATAGGCAATATGTAAATGAGTGAGTGTGGCTGTATTCCAGTGAAACTTAATTTACAAAAACAGGCAGCAGGCCAGATTTGGCCCGCAGGCTGTCATTTCATTCCACAAACTGTCTCAGTCACATCTGCGCACCTGCTAGCATCTTTATTTATCCTCCCCTCTAGTTACTATAGATGGATCATGTTTGCTCCTTTCTAAGTTCACCTCTTCAGCTCGTTCACTAGATTCCGTCCGTTCTAACCTGAAGGACTTCACTGCTGCATTTCTTTCCTATCCTTTATCATCAATTTTTTTATTTTTACTAGATCATTTTAATAAGCGTGCAGTCATACTGTAATTCCTCCCACCTTTAAAAAACAAAAAATAAATTGAAACAAAACAAAACAACTCCTTTATCTTAAAACTCCTTGAAAGAGTTGTCTGCACTACATCACTACTTCCTCTCTTCCCATTTTGCCTTACATCCAAGCTTGTCAGCCTTTCTCCTCTATAACTCCACTGAAACTGTTCTAATCCATGGTACCAGTGATCTTCACATTAAGTCTAGTTAGTCATCTTACTTGACAGAGTTGTTCAATCCCTTATCCAGTAAACATTTTCTTCATTTTGCTTTGAGGATACCACATTCTTGATTTACCTTAACTCTTATTGGTCATTTCTTTTCTGTCTCACTTGCTGGTTCTTTTTAATCTCTTTCTGTTGGATGTGTTATAGAATCTTGAGGCTCAGGCCTTGGACTGCTCTTTTTGTTTATTCCCCCTGGTGATTTCATCCTGCTCCAAGTACTTGAAAGTACATATGTACATATACACACACCGATAACTCCCCAAATTTCATCATCCACCTAGCCCTCTGTATTCTATATCCAGCCACACAGTCCACATTTCCTCTTGGATGTCAAATAGACATCTCAGATGTTACATGCCTAAAATGGAACTTTTGATAAACTTTCCTATTACTTTAACAATCTTTTATATCTCGGTGAATAGCAACTCAGTTCTTTCCAATGCTGTCAGAACTTCTAGAGTTATCCTTGACATGTCTCTTTCTTTCAGAGAAAGCATGTCAGGATATCTTGTAGGTGCTAGCTTCAAAATATATTCAATCTGACCATGCCTCATTGTCTCAGCCAAACCACTGTCAACTCTTACTTGGATAATTGTACTGTGTAGTCTTTGTCTTTACTCTTAATCCCTCCTGAATACTCTGTTCTTAGCATAGCAGCCCAAGTGATAGAAGTAATTCGACTCATGGTAATTCTCTGCCCACAATGCTCCAGTAGCTTCCTCTCTGATTCAGAATAAAACCAAAGCCTTTACAGTTTCTATCAGGGCCTGTTTCTGTCCCCTTGTTACTTCTCTGACCTCATCTTCTAGCTTTCCCTCTAATGCTTTCTGTTGTGGTCATACTGATTTTCTTGGTGTTCCCCAAATGTGTTAGGCACATTGCACACTCAGGGTCATGTCACTAACTTTTGTTTTCTTGGATTGTTGGCTTCCTCAGCTCTTTAAGATACTGACTCCAATAAGACCTTTTCAAGTGAGGGCTCCCTGACTTAATATGTAGAATTACAACACTCTGATTCTGCCTTTCTGTCTTTGCTTTATTTTTCTCTGTAGCAGTTGTTGCCTTTGAATATACTTTATAATTTACTTACTTTGTTTATTACCTAAATAATCAGTAAAATGTTACCTCCGTGAGGGGAGGGATTTTTGTCTGTTTGGTTTACTGCCATATTCCCAATGCTTAGAACGTAGATGTGGTGCTAGCTACAAGTCTGGCAGCATCCCACATGCTGGTGATGTAGTAAAGAACATTACAGATGTAGTTCTCACCCTTACGCAACTTATATTCGAGTGGTAGAGACAGATAGAAAATAAATGGGCAAATAAATAAAATATTGCCAGAGATATTAAGTGTTACAAAAAAGAAATAGAAAAGGATAAAGTGGCGATTTTTTTTTTTTTTTTTTTTTTTTTTTTTTTTTGAGGAAGGGATGGTTTATAGGGAAGGGCCCTTCTGAGGTGGTGGCATTTGAGCTGAGACCTAAAAGATGAGAAGGATGTAGCCTTTTGAAGAATGGAAGAAAGCACATTTCAAGTAGGGAACAGCAGGTGCAAAGGCCTGAGATAGGATGGATAGGAAGAATATTTGAGGAGCTGAGAATCTGTGGCAGCTTGTTGGTGTATATGTACAATGGGGAGAGTGGTGTGAGATGAAGTTGAAAAAGACCCGAGACCAGATACCTCTGTTTCTTGCAGGCCTTTGTAAAGAGATTAAATTTTATTTTAAGTGCCTTGTTGCTATAGGCTGAATGTTTATGTCCCCCTTCCCCATCCTCAAATTGATACATTGAAACCTATTCTCCAGTGTGATGGCATTTGGAAGTGGGGCCTTTTTAAGAGGTGATTAGGTCATAAGGGCAGAGTCCTTATGAATGGAATTAGTACCCTTATAAAAGAGACCCCAGAGAGCTCTATTTTGTCATGTGAGGACACAGTGAGAAGATGGCCACCTGTGAACCAGGAAGTAGGCCCTCCCCAGACACCAAATCGCCAGTGCCTTGATCTTAGACTTCTTAGGCTTCAGAATTGTGAGAAATAAGTCACTCAGTCTATGGTACTCTGTTACAGCAGCCAGAACAGAGTAAGACACTTGGGAAACCACCAAGGAGCTTTAAGCAGGGGAGCTTTGTGATATGTTTTATTTTAAGAAGAACATTTGCTCCTGTGTGGAGGATGGACTCAGAGGAGGGTGGTGGACAAGGTGGAAGCATGGATGCCAGTTAGGAGGACGTTTTCATTCATGTTAGAAATGATGGTGGCCTGGACTAAGATGATGACAGTGGATAGGAAGAGAGGAAGGGAAATACAAGATCTGTTGGTTTTGTTTTTGTTTTTGTTTTTTCGAGACGGAGTTTTGCTTTTGTTGCCCAGGCTGGAGTGCAATGGTGTGATCTCGGCTGACTGCAACCTCCACCTCCCGGGTTCAAGTGATTCTCCTGCCTCAGCCTCCTGAGTAGCCTGGATTACAGGCATGTACCACCATATCTGGCTAATTTTGTGTTTTTAGTAGTGGCGGGGTTTCTCTATGTTGGTCAGGCTGGTCTCAAACTCCCGACCTCAGGTGATCCACCTGCCTCAGCCTCGCAGAGTGCTAGGATTACAGGCGTAAGCCACCTCGCCCGGCCCAAGATCTGGTTTTGAGTTGGAATTGACCAGGCTTGCTTATGGATTAATGTGGGGAGTAAGGGATGGAGGAATCAAGGATGAGTCTTGATTTCTGGGTTGTGGAACTATGTGAATTTTAGTGCCATATAGTAAGATGGGGACATCCAGGGAGTGTAACTTCTAATCATGGAGGCAGGTGCTGTATAGACCTAGAGAAAAATTAAACCATTTATATTATTTTCTGAAGCTGAGTAAGAATGGATCACATGATAACATGTTCTCCCAGCAAATAGCAGTACATCTTTTGATTTTCTTCCCTCCCCTCGTGTATTCCAAATCAAAATCTGCCTATTCTAAATCACTGTCGCAGCAAAATGACAAACAGAAAAAGAAAAGAGCAAAAGATGAAAATAATCCCTTTTCTATACTGAATTCAATGGTCCTTATGTCACTTTGGACAAATTAGTTCAGATTTTTCTCCCAATTCCTACCTATTAAAAAGGTGATTTCTGCCAGGGTGTGGTGGCTTATGTCTGTAGTCTCAGCACTTTGGGAGGCTGAGGTAGGCAAATTGCTTGAGACCAGGAGGTCAAGACCAACCTGGGCAACATGGTGAAACCCCATCTCTTAAAAAAAAAAAAAAAAAAAAATTGGAAAAATTAGCTGGGCATGGTGGTGCATACCTATAGTCCCAGCTACTTGGGAAATTGAGGTGGGAGAATCAATTGAGCCCAGAAGGGCGAGGCTGTAATGAGCCGTAATTGTGCCATTGCAGCACTTCAGCCTGGGAGACAGAGTAAGACCCTGTCTCAAAAAAAAAGATGGGGGGTTATGGGAGTGATTTCTGACTCTGTGTTTTAAACCAAGTTCCAAATTATTGCAGCAAAAAAGTTTACATGCTCTTTGAAGTTTGCTAGAAAGTGATTTAATCTAAAATCATAGTCATATATTTGATTTGAAAATGAGAGAATGAATAGCTTAAAAATACATGGGTTAGACACTTGTGTACCCAGCCTTCTGGTTTTTGTGAGGGAAAAATGAGAAATAGTAAGTAAAACTTGCATTTAGGAAGCTTATAAATTATCTGGGGAGGTAAAACTTAAATAATGAAATTATGTAATAGTATAAAGCAATTTGTAATAAATGGTGAGCACTGGCTACTCTTTAAGTGGATACTCAGAGAAAGGAGAGATTTAGTGTATATTGTAAAAGGTTACATGTCCCTATAGGAAGCAGAATTTGAAAGGAAGTTTGAATAGTGTTGAATTTAGATAGAAGGAAGGAGATGCCATGCCTGGTGACCGAAAACTATATGAACAGAACAAAGGTAAATAAAGGTGTATGTGTGGGTAAGCATCTTTTATATTGGGCACAGTGAGAAGTCATAGTTTCAGGGAGTAATAAAGAATAAGCTTTACCTGAACCAAGAACTGCTTCTGTATTTTAATTTTTAATTTTAAACTCCTTTATAATTGTATACCAATATCAATTGCATACCAGAATGGTATGTGACTCACAGATACACTAGAATTTTGAACATTTCTAGATCTGTATTTAATTACTTTTGAATATTTAATTACTTTTGCATATTTAACCCTACATTTCTTTTTTTCTTCTTCTTTTTTTTTTTTTTTTTTGAGACAGGGTCTAGCTCTGTTGGTCTGGAGTGCAGTGGTGCTTGGCTTGCTGCAACCTCTGCCACCCAGGTTTAAGGGATCCTCCCACCTCAGCCTCCTGAGTGCCTGAGAATACAGGCACATGCCACCACACTTGCCTAATTTTTAAAATACTTTTGTAGAGATGAGGTCTCACTGTATTGCTCAGGCTGGTCTTGAACTCCTGGACTCAAGCAGTTCTCCTGCCTCTGCCTCCCAAAGTGCTGGGATTATAGGCCTGAGCCACCATGCCCAGCCTACATTTCTTTTTCTATGCTTAAGTTGTTCACAGTGATTTGGAAGGAGCTGGCTTTGGTTACATATGTAAACTGTATACAACCATTTCTTGCACTCTTAAAATGTGATAGGCATTAGTCTCTCAGGTAAACTTTTTGAAAACTTAAAACAGCTGCAAAAAAAAGTAAGCCCAAAATGTTTGTTTCAAGTCATGAATAGATAATAGTTATTTTGAGGGCACTAAAATAGATTCTGCTTTGAAAGTAATATTCTTAGGCTGTGTGTGTGTGTGTGTGTGTGTGTGTGTGTGTGTGTTTCTAGATTCCTTTTAGCAGAACCTTATATTTTTCAGTAAGGTTTTACTGTTACATGCTGCTTTGGTTTGATCACCACTCATATATTCATTCATATGACTGTTTTGCCTGTATCTGCAGAAAAAGGATTGAATGACTTAAGGAATGCAGTAGTTTTTTATTTGATGAGACAACTTACAGAGCTACATGCTGAGTCATGAATATAGCTAAGCTAAAACTAGAGTTTTTAGTTTTTTTTGGTGTTTAAGCAACTTGAATATAGTTAAGTAGCAGATAGATTCTTCCTTTTTAGACTCTATAGAATGCCTTTGACTTTTAATTATTTTAGAAAGCAAATATAACTGTCTAGGAATGTTGCCTTTTGATGAACTCTTCAAATCTTCCTTATATTTGGCATTTTACTTTGGGAATTATCTTTTAAAAATCTTTCCGGACCCAATGTGTGATTTCTTTTTTTTTTTTTTATTGCGACAGAGTCTCGCTGTGTCGCCCAAGCTGAAGTACAGTGGCGTGATCCCGGCTCACTGCCAACCTCTGCCACCCGGTTTCAAGTGATTCTCATGTCTCAGCCTCCTGAGTAGCTGGGATTACAGGCAACCGCAACCATGCCCGGCTAACTTTTTGTATTTTTAGTACAGATGGGGTTTCGCCATGTTGGCCAGGCTGTTCTTGAACTCCTAACCTCAGGTGATCCGCCCGCTTTGGCCTCGCAAAGTGTTGGGATTACAAGCATGAGCCACCGCTCCCAGCCGTGATTTCTGACCTATGTATGTTAACATTACCAGTTCCTTGGCTCCTCACTTTTTATTTGGATTGTCACTCTAGTCGCTTAATTTCCTCATTTCTATTTTTACTCTTTCTCCAGTTTATCTTGCTGTCTAGTACCCTTCTAATATTTCTAATGTACTGCTTTTATAACTTTTTTCTGTTCTTAAATTAACAATTGCTTCTGTTTACCTTTCATTTCCAGTTCAGACTATAGAGGGCAGCCTCTATAGTCTGTTCTCACTTAACCTCCCCATCATGCATTCCCTTTTTCATCTAGACCCTGTGGTACCTTAGGAGAAAAATACTTTTCTTCCATTGTTTCTTTATTCTTTTCTTGTGGTTTAGATTGCCTTTGCTCCTTTCTTACATGTTTTAAGTGCTGCTACTCTTTAAAGGGTCCTCACAAAACCTACCTTTCTGTGAAGTAAACACAGTCATCGTTGATTTGTCAACTTTCTGTAGTACGTAAGAAGCCTTTGATTACAAGCAGTAGAAACCAATGTGAGCTAGCTTATGTTGAAAGGGGGGATTATTTTAAGGATACAGGATTTCCTGGAATTCAAGAGTAGGAATATATAGGCAGACCTCATAAAGGCTTGTGGTGGTGACATTGCCCTCTTGGTTTCAGTCAGGGTTCTTAGGAGAGCTGATGATTTTTCTCCTATTGATTTGGTTTTCTGGTTTGTTTTTTGCTATACCATGCTGTCGTTTCTTTAAAAAAAATTAAACTATTGTCAGTAGTTTGGAGGATATCCTTCTGCAGATCTGTGCTTATACGCACATATGCTTATAAGATCTTTCCTCTTAGCATGAAAACAAGGATCATTTCTCCTAATTTAAAAATGTATTCTGTGCCTCAGTCTGCAGCTTCCTTTGTTGTTGTTTTTTTAGACAGGTCTCGCTGTGTCACCTAGGCTGGAGTGCAGTAGCATGATCACGGCTCACTGCAGCCTTGACCTCCCAAGCTGAAGCAATGCTTCCATCTCAGCCTCCCGAGTAGCTGGGACTACAGGTGCATGCCACCATGCTCAGCTAATTTTTGTATTTTTTGTAGAAATGGGGTTTCGCCATGTTTTCCAGGCTGGTCTTGAACTCTTCAGCTCAAGCCATCCACCCACCTTGGCTTCCCAAAGTGCTAGGATTATAGGCATGAGTCACCATGCCCAGCCTACAACTTCCTTTTTAAAAATTAAAAAAAAAAATTGCTTGGAATAAATACTGTTCCAAGTCAATTCAGTACACATACTTCTTTCTGTATAATTTCATGTGGATGTTCCGTAATTTTATAATTTTCCTATTCTGGGCATTTAAGTGATACTGATATATCCATATTTATATATTATGTTTTTTTGGTTGAGGGGGAGGATATTCTTAAAAGTGAGGTTTTTGTGAGTATACAAAATTGAGTATTTTCAAGGAAAATATAAATTACCAAAGTGTCTCAAGCAGTAGAAAATCTAAAGAGCCCAGAAATCATAGAAGAACTTGCAAAGGTTGTAAGGTCTAAAAATCTGAAGTGTTACTAGGTCCATATGGTGTTCTTGGTGCAGTCTGTATAATTTTAAGGAAAGAACAAAAATTAAACTGTTGTCAGTAGTTTGGTTAGTGAACTATTTCAGAGCAGATGAAATAGTGGTAAGTACTCCAATCCATTTTACAAATCCTCTGTAATACCACTACCAAAACTGTTATAGATAGCAAAAAAAAGTTCTAAATAACACTTTGTCAGATGAAATTCAGCACTTTATTAAAGAATAATATGCTGCATATTGCAAAAATAGTTCAACATTATAGTTGCTATTCATTTCTTTGTATAGCATATAGAAATAAATATATAGGCAAAATTAGGTTGGTGTTACAATTTTTAGTATTTCTTTTAACAGTATCAAGATCAGGAAACATATTACTAGTTGAATACCATTTGTTTTCGTATAAAATACATGTATTTTTGTTGTTGTTGTTGTTGTTGTTGAGATGGAGTCTCGCTCTGTCGCCCAGGCTGGAGTGCAGTGGCGTAATCTCAGCTTACTGCAACCTCCACCTCCTGGGTTCAAGCGATTTTCCTGCCTCAGCCTCCCGAGTAGCTGGGATTACAGACATGCGCTACCACACCCGGCTGATTTTTGTATTTTTAGTAGAGATGGGGTTTCACCATGTTGGTCAGGCTGGTCTTGAACTCCTGACCTCAGGTGATCCTCCCACCTTGGCTTCCCAAAGTGTTGGGATTAAAGGCGTGAGCCACTGCTTCTGGCCGCATCTTTTTATTTATGTAACAACACTGCATACATAACTGCTATTCTGGTTGTATTAATTCCCATTACTTTTTAGGTAGCCTTATTCCTCACAAATTAATTGTTAAATAAACCGACTAAAAACACTTCTCTTATAGCATGAATTTATATAGCATGAATGAAATTCAGTAACATAATTCATCATTCTCTTGAGTGTTTACCATTAACTTTGACGCTTGTGTTAAAGTGTTCTCTGCAGTGGTATGACTGGGTACGTGTGTGTTGATATGGAGAACACAGAATTGAATGATACCTATATTGTTTTGATCTCTTCTTCACCTTTAGTGTCAACATTGATCTGTTTTATACTGGCAGCAAGTATATTATTTTGAGTTTAAGAAAAACTCAGTTGGTTTACCACAGAAATCACTTGCTTTGTTTGAGAATTTGCATCATGCCACTTTTTCATAAAGTTTCATAAAATTGCAGTCTAGAGACAAAAAGATTGCTGTTCTCACAAAGTCCAAATGTAAGGTGTTTGCTTGTGCTATCATAAGGTAGTATGCCAGTGTGGAGGCCATGGTGATCTAAGACAGCATTTTATGAAACACTGACCTAAGAGTAACCAGTGATCACTAGGAACATTTTTGTATGTGTATTCTTCTTGACTTTTAACTTTTTACGCATTTGTTTATCCATTTTCTATCCATCTATCAGTATTTGAACAAATTAAACTCTGTATGTCTACTGTTTATTTTTTTTTCACTTAAGGTATGTTAGATATCATTGTGTTAATAAATGTGAGTTTACAGTATTGGTTTTTAAATTGCATAATATTCCCTTAAAATACTGTAATTGATTTAATCATTATTTATTGGTGGACACTTATTTTTAATTTTGTGATTTTATAAACGATGGCACAAATAATATTTCTGATTATTAGCTTTAGGATGCATTTCTAGAAGTGAATCAGAAGTTGTATGCCTTTTCTCCAGACTTTTTATGTATGTATTGCAAACTGTTCTTTATAAAGGTCATGCCAGCTTTTATCTCCATCATTAGTATATCGTTGTGCCTTTTTTCCCTCACTGACCAACACTAGGTATTAGAAATATGTAACATCTTTTGCAATCTGATTGGCAGAAGTTTTCTTGTTTTTATTTGTTTTGAATTCTAGTGAAGTTGGGCATGTTTTCACTTATATTCCTCTGTGACTTTCTTCTTTGGGTCTTTTGCCTAGTTTGTAACTTGTTTTTATTTTTATTATGAAATGTGTTTATGGACAAAATGCACACTATGTATGTGGTTTAAAGATAAAACAAATATCTGCATACCAACTATTTAAGAAACAGAAGCTCCTTTCCTCTACCCTCATTGTGTTCTCTCTGGACATATCCTCCTCTCTGCTCCTAACGAATATGAAACTACCATTCTGACTTTTGGTATTTTGGTGACTATAAACAACAAATTGTTTAGTTTTGAAAATTTGGTAGCAAGCCTAAATCTGGCTATACAGTGAAAAGGTAACAGTGCCACTAGTAGATGAAGGCTCCCAGGAGAAGTTAAGGTAACAGCATACCTGGATCATAGTCTGGTTTTAGCTTCTCTGGAGTTTATCAGAGCCACTTTTGGGGAAGTCTAGGTAAATCATGAGTGAATCCTAGCAACCTTAGGGCCCACTGTAAGCAGAGAATCTGGCGGGCTCAGAGTATAGACCAGATAGTGGATGTCTGAGAGAGGCTACTCTGTAATTTTGGTTTCTAAGCTCACCATGCAGTTGATCTGGATATAAAGGTATGGAGGGAAAAGCAGGAACATCATGAGTTTATGTCAATACAAGCCAAATACAGATGAGAATCTGGGCCAGGCTTACCTGGGGATTCTGTCCAATGGTTGAAAAGATGGTACAGTGTCAGTGACATTTTTGGTGATGGAAGTCCTCAATGTGTCTTTTGATGTCAAAGATGTCTTGTCTTTGGACTGACAGGAGCATGTGATCTGTGGTCTAACTGTTTGTTATCCTGGTATTTCCCTTTACTCTCATCTTGGGGATATTATTTACTTCTCTCTCCTCCATTTGATCTCCCAATGCATATTATGTCATGTCTTTCTCTCTCTCTGTTTATTCTTTCATTTTGCTGGAGTATATCTTATAGTAACAACTTGGGGAAGGATGTCTGGCAGGTAAATTTTGAGATTTTGCATGTCTTCATTTTACCCTTATACCTAGACCCTTGGTAAAATGTAGAATTCTCGGTTGAAAGCTTTATGCCAGAATTCGAAGGTATTGCCCCTTTGTCTTTGTCCATCTGTTATTGTTGCTGAGAAATCTAAAGTCATTTGGTTTCTAATCCTTTGTTTTCTGACCTTTTTTGTTTCTATTTAGAAACTGGATTTTGTCTCTACTGTTAGGAATCTTTGCAATGATATGCCTGCGTACCTTACACTGAGCACTTGGTGGACATTATCATCCTGGAAACTGATTTCCTACAGCTCAGTACTTTAAAAAGTTATTTTATTGATGATTTCCTTCCCCTTTGTACTCTCTTCCTGCCCTCCTGTTAGTCAAATGTTAGACCTCCTAGATTGCTCCTCTTTCTTACCTTGTTTCTCCTATTTTTCATCTCTGTGTTTTGTTTTTTTCTGAGAGGTTATTTCACCTTTACCTTATAGCCCTTCTGTTGCCCCTTTTTGGTTATGTTTTCTTATTTCTTAGAGTTCTTTTTGTTCTTTTGATGTTCCCTTTTTGTGGCATCCTGTTCTTATTTCTTATATCCCTAGAAATCAATGAGTTTTAAATGTTTTGTCTTGGCCGGGCGCGGTGGCTCACGCCTGTAATCCCAGCACTTTGGGAGGCCGAGGTGGGTGGATCACCTGAGGTCGGGAGTTCGATAACCAGCCTGACCAACATGGAGAAACCATGTCTCTACTAAAAATACAAAATTAGCCTGGTGTGGTGGCACATGCCTATAATCCCAGCTACTAGGGAGGCTGAGGCAGGAGAATCGCTTGAACCTGGGAGGTGGAGGTTGCGGTGAGCCGAGATCGTGCCATTGCACTCCAGCCTGGGCAACAAGAGTGGAACTCCATCTCAAAAAAAAAAATGTTTTGTCTTAGTACATAGTCTCAGTTTCTAACAAATTACTTTTTTTGATTTAATTGGTCTGGATCTTGAACTAATATTAGAGGGTTTTCTCAGATGTCCAGTAATCCTTGGCTGGCTGCTTGTGTCTCAGAAGCTCATGGAAAGCCCTGTCTGAACCCACAGAAGGGCTTGTAACACAAGGTTTTGACTCCCACTGTGGGGAGCTCTTTGGGCTGGGCCAGGCACCAGAATCTGGCCCAGTGCTTCTCCAACTAGTGAAGCTCCAGGATTTTTTTTGAGACGGAGTCTCGCCCTGTCGCCCAGGCTGGAGTGCAGTGGCATGGTCTCAGCTCACTGCAAGCTCCGCCTCCCAGGTTCACACCATTCTCCTGCCTCAGCCTCTCGAGTAGCTGGGACTACAGGCGCCCACCACCACACCCGGCTAATTTTTTGTATTTTTAGTAAAGACGGGGTTTCACCGTGTTAGCCAGGATGGTCTTGATCTCCTGACCTGGTGATCTGCCCGCCTCGGCCTCCCAAAGTGCTGGGATTACAGGCGTGAGCCACCGTGCCTGGCCTGATTTTTTTTTTTCTTTTACCTCAATCTGTTACAGCTGATAATTTTAAAGCATAATAAAAATAAATTGCCAGAATAATGAAATTTTAAAAATGAAGACATACAAAACATAAGTACATATTTTTATTATTAGATTCAACAGATAAGTCTAACTCTGAAAAGTTTATAAATGTTTATTTTCGGTTTTGGTACTTACCTTGTCATGGACTGGTGATAGATGGCTTATGGACCATCAGCAGACCATAGTTTAAGGAGCATTGCTGTCGCCTAGGAGCCAACTTAGAAGCAGAAAAAAAGGGGATATGAGGTGAGGGTTTGTGTCTCATGTATATGGTCGTTTAATCCTCTTGGTTTTGGCATAGTGCCTACTCTCTCCCCTGTGCCTGGTCTCCCCTAAAACAAAGATTCGTTTTACCCACTGTAGAGAGTAAGCCTCTAGACTTCTGTAGTGGGGAAACAACAGTAACCAATAGCATGATAGAGTGGGGAAGAGAATCTTAGCATCCAACTATAAGTCAACCAACTTTCTCCAAATTTCTTTCTGTTTTAGCTTCCCCCTTCCTCCTTCCTCCCACAAGCTGGCAGTTCTTAGGCCTCGTAAAGATTCAGAATGTAAAATGTGTTAGTTCCTAGCTTTCCCAACTGTCTGCAAGGTCATTTATCTGCTTTTCAGTATCCAAAATTTTGTTGCTATTGCTCCCTCTTCTGTTTTCCATTATGAATTTTGCTGTAAGGGATTCTAAATATTTGATGTCACAGGTGTTCTTTTTCTCCATCCAGTCTTTTCTGCTTTTTTAACTATATTAATAACAATGTTTATATTCAATGTATATATTTTCCTCAAAGAGTACATATGTAGTATATTTTCTGAATCTTTGCATATCTAAAATTGTGCTTTTCTCTCACATATGGGAGCTTTTCTGGATGTGAAATTAATCTTGGGTTACCTCAGAACTCTATATACATGTTACTTCATTGTCTTCTCGTGTTTAGAGTTGTGAATAAAATGTCTGATTAATATTGGTGTCTGGGCCGGGCGTAGTGGCTCACGGCTGTAATCTGAGCACTTTGGGAGGCTGAGACGGGCAGATCACGAGGTCAGGAGATCGAGACCATCCTGGCTAACACAGTGAAACCCCGTCTCTACTAAAAATACAAAAAAAAAAAAAAATAACCAGGCGTGGTGGTGGGCTCCTGTAGTCCCAGCTATTCGGGAGGCTGAGGCAGGAGAATGGTGTGAACCTGGGAGGCGGATCTTGCAGTGAGCCGAGATTGCACCACTGCACTCCAGCCTGGGTGACAGAGTGAGACTCCATTTCGGGAAAAAAAAAAAAATTGGTGTCTGATTAAAGGTGGTGTTCTGATGAAAAATCCCTTTCTTTAGGTAACTATTACCACCTTTTTGGATAGCATTTCATTTTTATCTTTTAAGCTAAAAATTTTTACAAGAATAAGTTGTAGATACTGAGCTTCTAATCTTGCCTGGTATTTGGAGAGCGTTTGATTTTAAAAATTCAGATCTTTTTGGAAAAAAAAAACCTAGGTACAATTTTTTCTCATTTTCAAAATCATTATTCCTCCCGCATCTACTTTGTTCTCTCTTTTATGACAGTCAGTATGCTCTTTTTTTCAATATGCTAGATCTTACTGAGGTTGCTAGTTATTACTTGATTTTTTTTTAAGTTTTCTTTTTTTTTTTATTGCAGCAACTTTCTTTCTTTCTTTTCTTTTTTTTTTTTTTTGGAGACAGAGTCTCACTCTGTCACCCAGCCTGGAGTGCAGTGGCGTGATCTCGGCTCACTGCAGTCTCCACCTCCACGTCCCAGGTTCAAACAATTCTTGAGCCTCAGCCTCCTGAAGAGCTGGGATTGCAGGCACCCACCACCATGCCTGACTAATTTTTGTATTTTTAGTAGAGACGGGGTTTCACCATGTTGGTCAGGCTGGTCTCAAACTCCTGACCTCAGGTGATCCGCCCCCCTCGGCCTCCCAAAGTGCTGGGATTACAGGTGTGAGCCAGCACTCCCAGCCTTACTGCAGTAACTTTCATTATGGTCACTGCTGGATGGGAGAACAGGGGAGAGGTTTCTCTGAGGGTTCAGATTATTTTCTCTTTTTAGAGCTGCTGCATCCAGTGATGTTTCTGCCTACTTATCTTTTTTGTTGGCATTGTTGGGTGGGATGAATTCCTAAAGAATACACCAAGATTTTCTCAGTGTTTTTGTTAGGAGAAGGGGAAGTTGAGAGTTAACCTCATTTATTTTTCTTACAGTATAGAGATAATTCAGTTATGTGGCGAAAGGACAGGACTCTTAAGCAGAGGAAGATAGCCATGGGTGTAGGAAGATTCGTCTTTGTTCAGAAATAATGTCCTCTTTGCATCTCTCCTAACAGTTGGTGCTAGCAATCCCCTACTCTGTCTGGCCTCTGGATCTAGCTTGGAGTTCTGGATTCATTTCCTTCTTCCTTGTACCTCAGCCTGAGCCTTCTGTCACCCAAAGGGCTCCAGCTGGTTTTTCACTCAGGCCTCACTTTATCTTCCAAGGTATGTTTAGGGGAAGTTGTAGGCAGAATTATGTCTCTCACTTCCTTACTTGGGCATAATGGGCAGATCCTCATTAAATATTGATTGGATGAATGTTCCTAGTGAACTCCCTTTTTAAAAATGGTGTTTGGCAGTGGGTCGGCATTTGTTTTTACTCCCCTCTCACCAGACTGTTTCCTGTCAGACACCTTGCCATATGTATATGGAATGTTTTTCTAGTTCCTAGCCATTTTGTAGGAGTTTTTAAATTATATTTTTTGGTTGTTTCAATGGGCAGTTAGGAGAAGGAGGAAGTCAGATGTTTTCAGTTGCCATGTTCATATAGGAAACTACAGATTATTTTAATACTTTTACAAAATTGTATTATTTCAAGACTTATTGAGATGTTGGTCAAGTCTTATGCTGTAATAATACATATATAGAAGGCAGTAGTTTAAATAGCACATTTAAAACCAGTAATCTGGGCTGGACGTTGTGGCACACACCTATAATCTCAACACTTTGGGAGGCCAAGGCGAGTGGATCGCTTGAGCTCAGAAGTTCAACACCAGCCTTCGTGACATGGCAAAACCTCATCTATGCAGAAAAATACAAAAATTAGCGGACTGTGATGGTGTATACCTGTAGTCCCTGTTACTTGGGAGGCTGAAGTGGGAGGATTACTTGAGCCCAGGAGGTTGAGGCTGCAGTGAGCTGAGATCACGCCACTGCACTCCAGCCTGGGCGACAGCGAGACCCTGTCTCAAAATAAATAAGTAAAACCAGCAATCTTTGTTGGTGGGTAGAGATTGGACTGTAGTAAAAAGAGCATTAGCTCATAGGTTGGAGGATTACAATTGTAATAAAATTTTTCTTTTTTTATGTTGAGACGTTCACAACATGCCAACATTTTTTGTCCATACGTGGCAACCTTAGTATAAATTGCTGTCAGATATCATGTTTGTGTATTAGTCAAGAGTTCTCCAGAGAAGCAGAGCCAGAAAGATACATACACAGTCATACCTTGTTTAACGATGGGAATACGTTCTGAGAAATGAGTCATGAGGTTATTTTGTCATTGTGTGAACATCAGAGTGTACTTACACAAACCTAGATGGTAAACCTGTTACACACTTTGGCTATATGGTATAGTCTGTTGCTTCTAGGCTACCTGTATAGCGTATTACTGTACTGAATAGTGTATGCAAATGTAACACAGTGATGAGTATTTGTGTATCTAAATGTAGAAAAGATGCAGCAAAATTACAGTATTATAATCTCATGGGACCACATTTGTTTATTTGGTTCATTGTTGGCCAAAACATGATTATGCAGCATGTGACTATATATAGATTGATTGATAGATATATAAATACATGAGAGGGGATTTATTAGGGGAATTGACTCATGTGATTATGGGGGCTGAGAAATCCTGTAAGAGGTTGTCTGCAAACTAGAGACCCTGGGATGCTGGTAGTATGATTCAGTCCAAGTCCAAACGCCTCAGAACCGGAGAACCCAATGGTCCAATTCTCAGTCTGAGGTTAAAGGCCTGGCTAAAGCAGGGCTGCTGGGCTAAGTCCTGGAGTCCTAAGGCTAGAGAGCCTGGAGTTCTGATGCCCAAGGGCAGGAGGAAGAGAGTATCCTTGCTCCAAGAGAGAGGCAGGGGAAATCCTTTTCTCTCCTTTTTTGTTCTGTCAAGGCCCCTGGCCGGTTGGATGGTGCCCACCCACACTGAGGCAAATCCGCCCCACTCTGTCTACTGACTCACATCCTGGTCTCTGGAAACACCCTCACAGACAAACCCAGAAGTAATGTTTTACTGGTTTTCTAGGTATTCCTTAATCCAGTCAAGTTGATACCTAAAATTAACCATCACAGATTGCTTCCCCATGCAACAAGTTGAACATAATTGAAGACATAGTAGACTCCCTAGAGAAACTTAAAATTTGAGGGCAAATAACAAACCCCAAACTGCCTAAAATACAAACTCCTCTAATGCCATATTGTATATGCCATACATTAAATACAAAAAAGATTGACATTCAGCTTTATTTAACAGTTACCAAGCTTAAGTAAGGGCTAAGTGGATTTCTTAATAAGATGGTCTCTTTTATCCTTATTGTTATGCCATTTTTTTGACTTACAAAAATGTTCCCAATGAAGCTTTTGAACCCCTTGTATTTGAAGTTGAAACTAGTGAAAACACATGAAAACTCGAGTAGCACAGAAGAGGTGTCAAATGTGAAATAGGACATAAGCAGTGGAAATACTGAGTTTCCATCTCCTAGGCACCTAAAATCTTTTGATACCCAGAAACAGAAAAAGTATGTATTACATTTTAATAATCCTATTCTCAAGGTCTAAGTGAGGCATTATTAGAGAAGGAAAAGCTGTCTGTTATGTTTTCACAACCATTTTGACTCCTGAGTCACATATTAGAGTATCTTACGAGATTAGACAGTTTGATTTCCTACCTCTTCATATATTCCATTTCCCCACTCTTGCCCTAGTCCCTGAAGGAAAACTGAACACATGACTTAGTAATACTATTTTCTTTTTAATCAACTCATATAATTCTTTCTACACCCAGCCTGGGCAACATGGCGAAACCTCATCTCTACAAAAAATACAGAACATTAGTTGGGTATGGTGGCGCATGCCTGTAGTCCCTGCTGCTCTCAGGAGGCTGAGGTGGGAGGATCACCTGAGCCTGGGGAGGTCAAGCCTGCAGTGAGCCGTGATGGTGCCACTGCACTGCAGCCTGAGCGACAGAGTGAGACCCTGTCATCAATCTTTTCTTTCTTTCTCTTTCTGTTTCTTTCTTCCTTTCTTCCTTTCCTTCCTTCTTTCGTTTCTTTCTCCTCCTTCCCTCCTTCCTTCTTTTCTTTTTTTTCCCTTCCTTCCTGCCTTTTCTTTTTTTTCTTTTCTTTTCTCTTAACAAAGCAGTGAGTTAAAACCTGACTGTTGGATTGTAGAGCCTTCAATTAGTGTCTAGTTCATTCTCCTAGAAAGACAAGTGCTCTGCTTGGCTAGTCATTCTGAAATCATCTGTAAGCCCCATCTTAGTTTAAGAATAGCCATCAGATAATTCTTCTCAGCCTTTTCTCCTGGTTTCCTGACAGTTCCAGTTACTTTTTCAGCTTTTCTTCTTTTAGGGCCCTAAAAACCCTTCATGAGGCCTTCATCTTGTATTACCTTTTCTTTATAATACTAAAGTTTTATGACAAACATCCCATTCTGGATTCACATTTTACTGTATTAGTCATGGCATGTAAAACAATTCAATAATTGGTACCCTTCTGATTAATTTATTATAGATCTCTTAATATGTAAGTAATTCAACTTTTAATGATTCCCTCAGTAAAGGATTTCTAAAACAGTAAAGTTTGTAGGTATTTAGATTAATTGAAGTTTAAAGCTGAGACCTTTGGATAGACGTTATGGATGAGGAGCTTAATGTGATTTATACTATGTTTTGTTTAGCTTATCTGATTTTGTCTATTCATATATATATATATATATAAAGCACAAAATTAAAAACATGTAATTTTTCTAATAATACAGTTTGATATATTAATGACTGAACCTTCAGTATTCAGATTCCTGTCTCAACAATGTATTGTTATGTCCCATACATGGTAATCACATAGAGTAATAGTGGTAGCTGTGATTTATATGGCACTTTAAAGGATATTTTTACATATATTTTCTCATTTTATCTTCACAACAACCTTGTGAAAGACATAGGGGAAGTACTAATTTTCCCCCCCATTTTACAGATGAAGGAACTGAGACACAGAGGTTGAGACTTGTCTAAAGTAACATGACCAGTAAGTGCTTGAATTAATGCAGGTAGGTAGTGATGGGTATGTTCTAATCTGCCAAGGGCTTTTCCTTGCTGTCATCTGGCTTGAGTTCTGAGGATATAAATTCATATAGCCAAAATGGTAGGGAACCAGAAAGGTAATGAGTAGATGGACTTTAGGACTACACTAGGGAAATGGTGCTGCTGTTCTTTTTAATTTCTTCCTTTTTGTTCTTTTTGTTTGGTTTCTAACTTGTTAGTAATGATAAGCAGATACCGTCTTTGGTTGTTTCTGTTAGATGAATGAAGCTTTTGTTTTAACTGTAGATTATCCCTGAGGAACTAAGGAAATAGAAAATCTGGAGAGAAGTCTGTTGGGATTCTCACAGGGAATAGCTATTAGATCAACTAAGCAAATGAAAAAGTTAATAGTATATGGATAAACCACATGTGTGTAATTGGAACTTTTTAGGATTCTAAGATTTTTAAAATCTTGTTTAAAAACTGTATTATCACCTTAATATAAAAATCTTAGCGCTTGAGCGTACTTACCCAACTGTGGTTTTCTTTAGATGAGGAAACTGAGGTCCAGAGAAGTTGAAGTTTTCCCAAGGTCACACAGCAGAGCTGGAACTAGAGCTTGCATTTCCTGACTTCCAGATTAGTGTTATTTTTACTTCAAACTATTACTTCTTGGTAAGCTGTTCTTAAAATACTTAAAAAGTCTTTTGTATATTTAATTTATGTTTTTGATTAACATTCCTACTTTGTGCCAAAATGAACTTACAGATACGAAATTTACTATTATTTTTGTGATGAGAATTTCAATTCTTTGTTTAATTTTAGGTGAGTTATTGTGGGAAAAATCCTGTATATTGAAGATGTCTCTACACAGTATCGTTTCCTGTTTAAATTACAGATAACTTCAAGAGTTTTCTGAAAAAAAGAAATTGGGACTTTTTTGGTTAAATCATGCCATCTGAACAGAAACAGTTATTTTGTGATGAAAAACAAACTACTTTAAAAAAAGATTATGATGTGAAAAATGAGATAGTTGATAGGTCGGCACCTAAACCAAAAATTTCAGGAAGTATTCATTATGAACTAAAAAATGTGAAAATTGATTTGCCAAAAATAAATATTCCAAATGAAGTCCTATTGAAACATGAAGTTGACAAATACAGAAAATTATTTCAGAGTAAACAGCAGACTGCAAGAAAATCTATCAGTATAAAGACTGTAAGCTGTGTAGAGGAGTGTACATTGCTTCATAAGTCTGAGAGAGCTGAAGAAGAGGGTGTAAAAATGTCTGCAAAAATACTCAATTTCAGCTGTTTAAAATGCCGAGACAACACTCGATATAGCCCAAATGATTTGCAGAAACACTTTCAAATGTGGCACCATGGCGAATTACCTTCATATCCTTGTGAAATGTGCAACTTTTCAGCAAATGACTTTCAGGTATTTAAACAACACAGACGAACCCATAGAAGCACTTTAGTAAAATGTGACATTTGTAACAATGAGAGTGTATATACTTTACTGAACTTGACAAAGCATTTCACATCCACACATTGTGTTAATGGTAATTTTCAATGTGAAAAGTGTAAGTTCTCCACCCAGGATGTTGGCACATTTGTTCAGCACATTCATAGACATAATGAAATTCATTATAAGTGTGGTAAATGTCATCATGTATGTTTTACCAAAGGAGAGCTTCAGAAGCACCTTCATATTCATTCTGGTACTTTTCCCTTCACTTGTCAATATTGTAGCTATGGTGCCACCAGGAGAGAACACCTTGTAAGACATGTTATAACTTTGCACAAAGAACATTTATATGCAAAAGAAAAACTGGAAAAAGACAAATATGAAAAAAGAATGGCAAAGACTTCTGCAGGACTTAAGCTAATACTGAAAAGATATAAAATAGGTGCATCAAGGAAGACGTTCTGGAAACGTAAGAAAATTAACAGTGGAAGTGACAGAAGTATAGAAAAGAACACTCAAGTGCTTAAGAAAATGAACAAAACACAGACTAAATCTGAAGACCAGAGCCATGTTGTTCAAGAGCATTTAAGTGAAGAAAAGGATGAAAGACCACACTGTGAGAATAATGATAAAGCCCCTGAATCAGAGTCAGAGAAGCCAACTCCTCTGTCCACTGGGCAAGGTAATAGAGCTGAAGAGGGACCAAACGCTAGTTCAGGTTTCATGAAGACTGCTGTACTAGGACCTACACCGAAAAATGTAATGATGAAAAATAATAAACAAGCAGCTTCCCCTAACTATAATGCTAAGTTTATGGGCTTCAAGATGATGGATGGAAAACAGCATATTGTATTAAAATTGGTGCCTATCAAACAAAATGTATGTTCACCAGGCTCACAGTCAGGTGCTGCAAAGGACAGTACTGCTAATTTGCAGCCCCAGACTTTGGACACTAATGGATTTTTAACAGGAGTAACAACTGAGTTAAATGACACAGTTTATATGAAAGCAGCTACTCCATTTTCATGTTCATCTTCTATACTTTCAGGGAAAGCAAGTTCAGAAAAAGAAATGACTTTGATATCTCAAAGGAATAATATGCTTCAAACAATGGATTATGAGAAAAGTGTATCTTCTTTGTCAGCAACATCAGAATTGGTTACAGCATCAGTGAATTTGACCACAAAATTTGAAACAAGAGATAATGTTGACTTCTGGGGAAATCATCTCACTCAGAGTCACCCCGAGGTATTAGGTACCACCATTAAAAGTCCACATAAAGTCAACTGTGTTGCCAAACCAAATGCATACAACAGTGGAGATATGCATAATTATTGCATTAATTATGGCAACTCTGAGTTACCTGTTGAATCCTCCAACCAAGGATCATTACCTTTTCATAATTACTCAAAAGTGAATAATTCTAATAAACGTCGTAGGTTTTCAGGAACAGCAGTGTATGAAAACCCTCAAAGAGAATCTTCATCCAGCAAAACAGTTGTCCAACAACCAATTAGTGAATCATTTTTATCACTAGTGAGGCAGGAGAGCTCAAAACCAGATAGCCTGTTAGCATCTATTAGCCTTTTAAATGATAAAGATGGAACTTTAAAAGCAAAATCTGAAATTGAAGAACAGTATGTTTTAGAAAAAGGACAAAACATTGATGGACAAAACCTGTACAGTAATGAAAATCAAAATTTAGAGTGTGCGACTGAAAAATCTAAATGGGAAGACTTTTCTAATGTCGATTCACCTATGATGCCTAGAATCACATCTGTTTTCTCTCTCCAGAGCCAACAGGCATCAGAATTTCTGCCACCTGAAGTAAACCAATTGCTTCAGGATGTATTGAAAATAAAACCTGATGTAAAACAAGACTCTAGTAACACTCCAAATAAAGGCTTGCCACTTCATTGTGACCAGCCATTTCAAAAACACGAGAGAGAAGGCAAAATTGTTGAATCTTCGAAAGATTTCAAAGTGCAAGGCATCTTCCGAGTTCCACCTGGCAGTGTGGGTATTAATGTGCCTACAAATGATTTGAATTTGAAATTTGGAAAAGAAAAACAAGTGTCATCAATACCACAAGATGTGAGAGATTCAGAGAAGATGCCTAGAATTTCAGGTTTTGGCACATTACTTAAGACTCAGTCAGATGCGATAATAACACAACAGCTTGTAAAAGACAAACTACGAGCCACCACACACAATTCAGGTTCTTTTTATATGCAGAGTCCACTTTTAAATTCAGAACAAAAAAAAACTATAATTGTTCAGACTTCAAAAGGATTCTTAATACCATTGAACATTACTAACAAGCCTGGGCTACCGGTTATTCCTGGAAATGCACTTCCATTGGTTAATTCACAAGGTATCCCTGCTTCTCTTTTTGTAAACAAGAAACCTGAGATGATTTTAACACTTAATAATGGGAAACTTGATGGTGTTTCCGCTGTCAAAACCGAGGGTGCCCCAGCTCGTGGAACTGTGACTAAGGAGCCTTGCAAAACACCTATTTTGAAGGTAGAACCAAACAATAATTGTCTTACACCTGGACTTTGTTCCAGCATTGGCAGTTGTTTGAGCATGAAAAGTAGCTCAGAAAATACTTTGCCATTAAAAGGCCCTTACATTTTGAAACCAACGAGTTCTGTGAAAGCTGTTCTTATTCCTAACATGCTATCTGAGCAACAGAGCACTAAGTTGAATATCTCCGGTTCAGTAAAACAGCAGAATGAGATTTTTCCAAAACCACCTCTTTATACCTTCTTGCCTGATGGCAAACAAGCTGTTTTTTTAAAGTGTGTGATGCCAAATAAAACTGAGCTGCTTAAGCCCAAATTAGTCCAAAATAGTACTTATCAAAATATACAGCCAAAGAAACCTGAAGGAACACCACAAAGAATATTGCTGAAAATTTTTAACCCTGTTTTAAATGTGACTGCTGCTAATAATCTGTCAGTAAGCAACTCTGCATCCTCATTGCAAAAAGACAACATACCATCTAATCAGATTATAGGAGGAGAGCAGAAAGAGCCAGAATCTTCTAGAGATGCCTTACCCTTCTTACTAGATGACTTAATGCCAGCAAATGAAATTGTGATAACTTCTACGGCAACATGCCCAGAATCTTCTGAGGAACCAATATGTGTCAGTGACTGTTCAGAGTCCAGGGTATTAAGGTGTAAAACAAATTGTACAATTGAGAGGAACTTCAATAGAAAAAAGACTTCCAAAAAAATTTTTTCAAAAACGAAAACTCATGGAAGTAAAGACTCTGAAACTGCCTTTGTATCTAGAAACAGAAACTGTAAACGAAAATGTAGGGATAGTTACCAAGAACCTCCAAGAAGAAAAGCAACATTGCATAGAAAGTGTAAAGAAAAGGCAAAACCTGAAGATGTCCGTGAAACATTTGGATTTAGCAGACCTAGGCTTTCAAAAGATTCCATCAGAACTTTGCGGCTTTTCCCTTTTAGTTCTAAACAGCTTGTGAAATGTCCTAGGAGAAACCAACCAGTTGTAGTTTTGAATCATCCTGACGCAGATGCACCAGAAGTAGTAAGTGTAATGAAAACTATTGCTAAATTTAATGGACATGTACTTAAGGTTTCATTGTCAAAAAGAACTATAAATGCTTTACTGAAACCAGTTTGTTATAACCCTCCTAAAACAACTTATGATGATTTTTCCAAGAGGCACAAAACATTTAAACCTGTTAGTTCTGTGAAAGAAAGATTTGTGCTAAAATTAACACTCAAAAAGACAAGCAAAAACAATTACCAGATTGTGAAGACTACCTCTGAAAATATTTTGAAGGCTAAATTTAACTGTTGGTTTTGTGGTAGAGTATTTGACAATCAGGATACTTGGGCTGGTCATGGGCAGAGACATTTAATGGAAGCTACTCGGGATTGGAACATGTTAGAATAGTTTACCATAATTACCAAGGAAAAGAAAAGTAAAATTACCTTAGAAGAAAACAACGGGTTCAATTACCATAATGCAGACATTTTCTACTTCAGTATAGTACCTGGAATCGAACATTTTAAAAGTTGATTGTATTTCTGTGGAAGAGTAAAAGTTGTATGTATGATATTTGAAAATGCTATCCCTGCACTCAAAAGTTTTGAAAGAAACTAATCACAGCACAGAAGTACCTTGATTTAATTTTTTAAACGTGTTCTCGGGAAGTTAGGGCTAAAGAAAATTTTGATAAAACAATTTTCCCACTTTAGTTCTTTAGTGACTCTTAGTAGAGGGTAATGGCTGACACCCCCATTCCCTCTCTTCTTCCACCAGCCTTATGCATCTAAGTGTAGCTCCTCTGGAGATGGAGAGCTCTTTCATCATAGAACTGAAGGAGTTTCTCACATTTGTGAAGATACTTTGAGAGAACCTGGGTAAAGAAGTCACTCTATATCTGCTAAATATAGTTATTTTGAAGGATATTAGGCTCCTTGAAAGTACATTTAACTCACTACAGTTACACCTCATACAATGCTTGAAGAGTTTTTGGCAAGTAAATTTTTTTTCCAGTTGAACTCTGTCACTCGTTAGAGATTGGGAACACTCTCCCAAGGTGATTTTCTTTTTCTAAGTGACTGTGTCAAACGTTGCAGTAGATGGGCAGCTTCAAGAGAAGAATTTAAACTCTTTGTCTCATTGAAAGTTTGGTTAAAGAACTTGAACATATTTCTAAATTTGATTATATTCTCTGATGATCCCCTTGCACAGAACTATGCTTATCTCATTTGTTTGTCCTCCATAAACAAATGGCCATTTTTTTCTTCTTGGTTCCCATCCCTTTAAAAAGAATGGAACATAGGAGCACTTCCAAGGGAGTGGCTTTTCTTGAAAGTTAAAATTTTTTACCAAAACAGTATTTTGAAGCAAGATCATATTTTTGTCTGTATTCACTTTATTATTTGAACATGTCCAAATTAGGACAAAGCATTTCTGTTAGCTGCTTCTCAGTGTGACGGACAACCGAAAACATATATACAGATTGTTGGCATTTGAAAAAGGAAGCATCAGTAGTGAACCCAGAGGCAGTGCATAAAACCTTAGGATAGATTCCTAAGGGACATGCCCAACAGAGTTTTAAAATGGATGTTTTCGTGATGACAACAGAATCATAGATTTAGATTTTTCACCTTGTAAGTTTGGATCAAATTTTGCCGGATCTTTGGATAATGGAGTTCTTGTGTTAAAAAATTACGTGTTATATGATTTTTTGTTACATTGTTACAAGTGTTAATGACATTTTCATTAATGGATGAAAACTTCAGGGCTTCTTTTCTGTATATAACAAATTAAGTCTGTACATATTTTTGTACCTTTTATGTAAATTTTGCACAGAAATTTTTGGCATAAGTTTATTTTCTTTCAGTTTAGTTCAGTGCATGCACTAATAAAACTGGTTGTTTAATTTAAAAGGAATATATAAGACTTTACCCATGTTATTTTCTTGGTTTTTATTTCAGATGTAGATTTTGTTTTTGAGGTAAATTCGTTCTTCAGGGATTGAACACTATTGTTAGCAAGTGCCTAAAAAAGATGTGAAACAGTTTACATATGTCAACTGTAACAGTAGGTCCCAAATGGGCCCATTCCCCTAATAGTTTTATTTTAAAGAAAGCCATACATAGAATGCTTCAAGCTATCTTGCTATGCACATTATACTTGTACTGTTTTGTGCAGTTTGTCTACTTTCTTAGTGAAGTATTTTTTGTATAAAATGTTACAATTGTGTTTCTTAAATTGAGCCTAAGAATGGAGTTAATTGGAAATATACAGTATATATTAATAATGTATATGGTGTTTAAAGAATGGTAAGCATTGTTAATTTCTGTAATGAACATTTTCAATTAAATTTATCTTGTTTGTGTTTACACAATAATTTTTTTACTGTGCTAAAATCTAATGGAAATTTTGTTCTCTAGGAAATACAGATTTTAAAGTGTATGTGTTTTTTCAATGCTAGTTAACTCTACAAGATAGATAAAAGTGTGGGATTTTTTTTTTCTTCCCAAAATCATAGATGACATATTGTCTAAGAAAGGTAACATATACCATAATTTTACTATGGTTATGCTGGCAAGATGAGCCATAGAGAGGCTTATAGTCTTCAGTACCCTAACAGCAATAAAATTAAAATGCTCTGTTTGTTACATATAGATCTGTTATGAGGCATCACCTGCTGTAAATAGCAAGGAGAGAGAAGGAACTTTCCTGCTAATATTCGCAGCACTATAAAATTACATTTCAGAATAGCCATATCAGGAAAATAATGTCGAGATATGTACTTCTTGCCTTAAAGTTTTAACAGCCATTTAAAGTAAGCTTTGTGCTCCAGATATTCTAGTTGGAACTTTTTCTGATTTTGTTAACTTAAGTTATTCTGAGGGAGGCAGACCTGCTTAGAGTTTCATTATTGCCATTGCAGAAAATCCAAAACAAAAGCCTGTATCCTTTATTTTTTTTGTGTGGCTTTCCAAAGAGGGCTTTCCAAAATATGATATTCAGTAGTTCGAGGTTCTTATTACAATTGAAGAGTTAGTTTTAGTTTTGCAGTTGAATTTCTGGGTGAGGAATTTGTTTTATTTTTTCCAGTTTGTCCATCTCCACTGAAATGGGTTTCTTACTATTTGGCAAGTACTTAAAAAACATAATTCACTTTTCAAAGAATTTATCTTGCTAAATATTCAGTAACACAAATTGAAATGTAATAGTTTTTTTAATGGAAAATATTTTCATCGGGGGGTTAGCAAATTTTTTCAATAAAGGGTCAGATAAATAAGCTTCGTAGGCCTTGTAGTTTCTGTCCTAACTACTCAATTCTCATAATGCAGAAAAAAACCATAGACAATATGTAAATGAATCAGTGTGGCTATGTTTTAATAAAACAATTTATAAAAACAGGAAGTGGGCTGAATTTGGCCCACCAGACATAGTTTACTAACTGTTGCTTGAATTCCCTAGAGTCTGCTTTCAGAATGGGATTTTTATTTAAAAAACACAAGCTTGATAAGTTTCGTGATGTACCTCACCTGTGTAAAAGAGCTACAAAGTACGAACTAAAATGTATGTATATAAAGTTTCTAGTATAGATGTATTTGTATAACAGTGAAGAGACTGTAAATGTAATGAAAATGGTTAGTGGGTAAAATAGGTCATTTGTGTGCTAAGAGTAGTGCAACTTACGAAGGGATTAAAAATGAGATAGAGCAGAAATGCTGTGAGAATTTATGTCCAGGTTAGATGGGAAAAGGACTTAGATATTCTTTCAGTGATTTGAAATAGCTGTTAAGAAAAAGTAATAGAAGTTCTTGGGGTGGGAGAAAATGGAGGTGAATTAAAAACAGAATATTATATATTAATTCCATACAGCTTATCTTGATTTTTTAAAAATAAGATTCCTTTTCACCATTGACATCTACTTCCTTCCTTAACTTTCTTAACAGAGCCATTTGGGGCGTTGGCTCTGTTCTTTGCCTTAGCAACTTGTTAGGATCCTTGCTCTCAGCATACTACCTTGACCCATTGGGGATCTCATCTAGCAAAACTTACTGGGGGGATTTTTCAGGGTGGTATTTGTTGCTAGTTAGCAGAGTATGGCATTAGTGGAAACTTTTTCCTGTAATGGAGAGTTGAAATGGTTGAGTTTGATGTTTATTAATTTATGTATGCCTCTTAATAACTGGAGAATTGAGAAGTAATTAGTATCTTGGAGGAAGTATTTCATGAAGTCATCTTTGAGGTGCTTTTTGACTAGTTTAACAAAGCTTCTGTTAATGCCTCCAAATTTAGGAATCTTTTTAAAACGAGAATAATTGTTACAAGAGTGGAAACTTTCAAGTAAATAGTGTGGAAAAAATATAATGTACATCAATTTTAGAAGTCATGAATTTAGGAGATGCCAAGAATGTGCTTAATTTAAATACTTTTTCCTAGTAAAGACATTTCTAATGTGTTAAAATAAGAATTTTTCCATATACTTCAAAGTGCTTAAACCAGAAGTAAGGGTTATGTTTGTGTGGCAACTCTTGAAATACGTCTTTCAATTAAGGAGTGAAATGTTGCCTGCAATCATCAATTACATCATAAGCTATTGCTAATGTCAAAGAATAGGAAAGCAAAATGAAAGTTAAATTTGGGAGAGAGACCAAAATACTCTTGTAGATGACTTGCTTTTAATATCTTGGAAGTTTAAAGGAGTACACTGAAAATTAGTTACTTTCCTGAACAATTAACAGTAATCAACTGGGAAACAATAAAAGAAGACCCATTTATTTATTTTTCGAGATGGAGTCTCACTCTGTTCCCCAGGCTGGAGTGCAGTGGCACAGTCTTGGCTCACTGCAGCCTCTGCCTCCCGGGTTCAAGTGCCGCTCCTGTAGTGGGATTACAGGTGCCCACCACGATACCCAGCTAATTTTCATATTTTTAGTAGCGATGGGGTTTCACCATGTTGGCTAGGCTGGTCTTGAACTCCTGACCTCAAGTGATTCACCTGCCTTGGCCTCCCAAAGTCTGGGATTATAGGCATGAGCCACCATGCCCAGCCAGTAAGACCCGTCTATAATAAGAGGCACAAAATAATACAAGCATGCCAAAAAACAACAACCAAAAAAAAAAAACAACAACAAAAAAAAAACAACAAAAAAAAACCGGACACCAAACCAAACCTGTAAGATGTAACTGGGAGATACATAGTATTTCTGAGTGGAAGACTAAATATACCCGCTTAGCAGATTACATTTTTAGAACTTTGTCCCCCACCCCTACCCCCATTACCCTCTTCCTCCAACAGAGCTGCTCTCCAGGGAGGATTGTGGTTTGGGCATTCATTGAAGAGCTGATTTCCCATTCTTTCTATCCTCCAGCTGTTCCATAGCATAAAGGTACAGAGGTTCTGTTCAGTGGACGGTTGGAGTAAGCTTCAAAAACTGACAACACATTATTACAAGAGGCCTGAATTAGGGTTTTTCAGAGTTACAGAACCAATATAAGCGGGCATGTCTTGAGGGAATTAGGTTACGTAATTATGGAGGCTAAGAAGTCCCACACTAGGCTGTCTGCAAGCTAGAGACGTAGTGATGGTGGTAGCATGACTCAGTTGAAGTCCAGAAGCCTCAGAACCAGGAAAACTGGTGGTGTAACTCTCAGACTGAGATAGAAGGCCTGAGATCCAAGGGGCCACGGGTGTAAGTCCTCGAATCCAAAGGCCTGAAAGCCTGGAGTTCTGATGTCCAAGGGCATGAAAATAAAGCTGTCTCAGCTCCTGGGGTATGGCGTTAGGCGTGGGGGGAGGAAGTTAGTGGAGAGAGAATTAGCTTTTTGTCTTTTCCTTCTGTCCGGGCTCCTAGCTGTTTGGATTGTGCCTCAATCACATTGTGGGCAAATCTTCCCCATTCAGTGTAATGGCTCACATACCAGTCTCTGAAAACACCCTCACAGACACATCCAGAAATAATGTTTTACCAGTTGTCTAGGTATTCCTTAATGCATTCAAGTTGACACTGAAAATTAACTGTCACAGGGCCTGTCTTTATTTGTAACAGACTTCAGAGTATCGTAGAAAACAGTAGAGCAATCAGTAACAGTGGAGGTTCAACAGTTGCCAGATCATTCCAATAGATAACCAGAAGCTTAAAGAAAGGATCAGGGAGGCCAGGCACGGTGGCTCACGCCTGTAATCCCAGCACTCTGGGAGGCCGAGATGGGCGGATCACAAGGTCAGGAGATCGAGACCATCCTGGCTAACACGGTGAAACTGTGTCCCTCCTAAAAATACAAAAAAATAGCCAGGCGTGGCAGCGTGCACCTGTAGTCCCAGCTACTCGAGAGTCTGAGGCAAGAGGATGGTGTGAACCCGGGAGGTGGAACTTGCAGTGAGCCGAGATCGCACCGCTGCACTCCAGCCTAGGCGACAGAGCGAGACTCTGTCTCAAAAAGAAAGAAAGGATCAGGGAAAGAGACAACCTAGATAAAACTACAGACATCCCTTGTGATCAGGAAGACTGTGCATGCTGAAGGCTGCCATCTCAGAGGACTGACCAGAGAGAACTTCTAAACTACAAGTTCCTGGCCAAATGAAGGGCAAACTTGTAAACTCCCTAAGTAGTGAAAGCAGTCTTCAAGCCATACATTAATTAGTCAAGCCAAGTCACTAAAGGAAGATGATCAGTATGCAGAGATCTGTGTTACCTAAAATGTCCAGTTTCAACACAAAAATTGACATATGCAAAGAAACAAAAGTATGTGTCCTATATGACAGAAATGTAGGAAATATAAAGTTTTGAGGGATACCAAATTTAGGATAAATGCTAAGCAGCTGTTACAAATATATATTCAAAAGGCTGGGTGCAGTGGTTCATGCCTGTAATGCCAGCAGTTTGGGAGGCTGAGGTGGGTGGATCACTTGAGGCCAGGAGTTTGAGACCAGCCTGGCCAAAATGGTGAAACCCCGTCTCTACTAAAAATAAATTGGCCAAGCATGGTGGTGGGCGCCTGTAGTCCCAGCTACTCAGGAGGCTGAGGCAGGAGAATCGCTTGAACTCAGGAGGCAGAGGTTGCAGTGAGCCGAGATTGCGCCATTGCTGTCCAGCCTGGGAGGCAGCGAGACTCCACCTCAAAATAAATAAGTAAACCCAAAGAACTAAAGGAAGCCAGATGTAAAGAATTAAGGAAAGTATTCTAATGTCTCACCAAGTAGAGAACATAGAGATAGAAATTTTTTTTAAAGAACTAAATGAAAATTCTGGAGTTGAAAAGTACAATAACTACAATTTTAAAAGTTACTAGAGAGGCTCAATACTAGATTTGAGATGGCAGAAGAAAGAATCAGCAAACCTGCAGATTGATAGAGGATATGCAATCTGAAACAAAAAGTTTGAAGAAAAAGTGTTCTTCACACTATGTACACAAAAATTAACTCAAAATGGATCATAGACCTAAATACAAGCAAAAACTGTAAAACTTACAAAAAATGTAAGTATTTGTGATAATTCTCTAGGCAAAGCTTTCATAGCTGTGACACCAAAAACAAAAAAGTGCAATAGATAATTTGTTTTAAAAGACAGCGTTTTTATTACAGGAGGTTGTAAAACTAGTCTGTTTTATCTGTTTCAGATTAATCTCAACTTAATTTCAGTAATGAAAAATTTGCTCTATATGCCTTCATTCTGCCCATGCTGTTATTGTCACAAACTACATCTTTATAATAATTATATGTCCATCAACATAGTTTTATAATTACGCAGTTTTAAAAATCAGGAGGGAAGAACAAGAGTTACGAACAGATATTTGCTGCTCCAAAATCTGCATTGTAAAAGGCATGCACAAGGGCGATATGCTAATTCTGTTGGAGTCATGAGTGAGAGGCCCAGAGGTTGCACCTCACTTGGCTGCTCACTGGGTCTTGGATGCAGGGTTCAACCACTTGGCCAGTGGGAATGGTGTGCTACGATCTGCTCCTTTATTTTTTGCTCACCACACGGGAATTGTGATGCACCCTTAAATAAAGCATTTGTGTTCCAAGTTAAAAAAAAAATACATTGTCTTATGTTTATTTGTGCTGGTGAATATATTTACCTTTCCAGTGTTTTTGTTTTTTTCCTTCATGTGAGTTCGAGTTACTGTCTAGAGTTCTTTCATTTTAGCTTTATACTCCCTTTAGCTTTTTTTTCTTGTAGAGCAATTCTGCTAGCAACAAACTCAGCTTTTGTCTATCTATGAATATCTTAATTTTTCTGTTTAAAAGAATAGCTTTGCTGGATATAGAATTTTTGGTTGACAGTTTTGTTTTCTTTTTAATTTTCCATTCAACACTTCTAATATGTCATCCCATTGCCATCTGGCCTCCATGATTTCTGATGAGAAATCAGCTGTTAATTCTCCTGAGGACCTTTGGATGTGATGACTCACTTCTTTCTGTCTTGCTGCTTTCAAGATTCTCTTTTTGTCCTTGTCTTTCAACAGTTTGACTATGATGTGCCAGTATCCATATCTTTGAGTTTATGTTACTTGGAGATTCTGGAGCTTTGTAGAATGGTAGATTAATTTTCGTTAAATCTCATTTTTATTTCATTAAATTTGAGAGGTTTTCAGTTATTCATATATTCTCCCTGATGAATTCTCTTTTTTTCTCTCTTTCTGAGACTCATCCTATGGGTATGCTGGTATTATTACTAACTTATCTATTTATTTTAGAGAGGCTGGTTCTTGCTCTGTTGCCCAGGCTGGAGTGCAGTGGTGCAGTCATAGCTCACTGTAGCATTGAACCCCTAGACTCAAGCATTCCTTCCACCACAACCTCCCAAATAGCCCAGCTAACTTTTAAAAAAATTTTTGTAGAGTTAGAATCTTACTGTGTTGTCCAGTCTGGTCTTGAACTCTTGGCCTCAAGGAATCCTCCTTCCTTGGCCTCCCAAAACACTGTGATTACAGGTGTGGGCCACTGTGTTTGGCCATATGCTGATATTCTTCATGGTATCATACACGTCTTTCAGGCTCTGTTCGTTTTTTGGTTTTCTTTCTGTTTCTCAGACTGTATGTCAGCTGATCAATCTTAGAGTTCACAGATTCTTTGTTTTGCTAGCTTACATCTGTTGAGCCCCTTTATTGAATTTTTATTTCAGTTACTGTGCTTTTCAACTGTAGAATTTCAATTTGGTTCTTTTAATAATTTCTATCCCTTTATTGATGTTCTCTATTTGGTTAAGCTGTAATTCTCTTTAGTTCTTTAAACATGGTTTCTTTTAGTTCTTTGAACATATTTAAGATAGCTGAGTTGAAGTCTTTGTTCAAAATGTGCAGTGCCTTAGGGATAATTTCTACTGAATGCTTTTTTCTCTATGTATGGGTCATACTTTCCTCTTTGCATGTCTCATTTTTTTTGTTGTTGTTGAAGAATTTAAAAGTATGAATTTTGTAATGTGACAACTGAAAATCAGATTCTCCCCTCCAACCTCTCAGGTTTGTTATTCTTACCGTGTTTTGTACTTGTTGTCTAGTGACTTTTCTGAACTGATTTTGTAATGCTTGTATTCTTTGCCATTTGTGGCCACGAAAGTCTTTGTTCTGTGAGTTTAATGGTCAGCTAATAAGTAGACAGAGATAAACACCTGGAATGAATAAATCTTCCAGTGTTTGCTAAGGGACTTGTGTGTTTTTGTGACACATCAACATTCAGCCAGGTGGCTTACAACTCTGCCTTCACCTTCAGCCTCCAGGTTGGCCATTGTGAGAGTTTAGTGCCTTCTCACATCTTTTCTAAGCACACATACAGCCCTGGGCATGAGTGTGACCTTTTAGATTCTCAGGAGTATGTTAAAGCTTTACAAAGTCCCTATGGACATCTCATTTCCCAGGCTTTTCTTCCAAGCTTTTTGGTTAGTGTGTTGCCTGCCCCAGTTGTTATCTGTCACCCCAGGCAGCAGCAAATAAAGCATTTGGCTGCTAATATTTTAAACATTACCCCTAGTTAGCAACTTTAGCTCTGGACCAACTCCAAGTTAGGCAAAATAAAGACAGGCCTTCTGAGCTGGACTTCCAGGGAGCCACCAGACAGGTCAGTATAAATAGTTAAGGTATTTTGTGATTGAAGACTGTTCTTCCTCTAGTACTGGGAATGAGGGCTGTTATTTACAGTGCTGTTGCTGAGGTGAGGAGTGGAGAATGAGACTAGAGTAACTTAAAATACCACAAAGCTGTTGTTCTGAGATTCAGCCATTTTTCTTGGGTAAGCACTTCCTGGGATGCTAAAAGCTTTTGATTAGTTTAAAAAGTTCCAAAAAAGTTGATTGTGACAGTTTGTTTGCCAGACTTTTAATTGCTTTTATGTTAGGGCAGAATTTCAAAGTCTTTGCTATTTTCACTGACACCACATTATAGATAAATTTAACTTCATCGAAATTTGAAAAATATTATTGCTTCAATGGATATCATCAAGAAAGTGAAAAGACAACCCACAGATTGGGAAGAAATGTTGTATATCATACATCTGATTATGCATTTTAATTTAGAATAATGAACCCTTACAACTTAGAAGACGTAACCCAATTTAAAGTGGGCAAAAGATCTGAATAGCATTTCTCTAAAGAAGATATACAAATGGCCAAAAAGCACATGAAAAGATGCGCAACATCATTAGTCATTAGGGAAATGAAAACCAAAACCATGTGAGATACCACTTTATACCCTCTTGGATGGGTATTAAAAAAAAAAACCCAGATGATGAGGCCAGGAAGAGTTTGGAACCCTCATACACTGTTGGTGGGAATGCAAAATGGTACAGCCATCTTGGAAAACAGTATGGGACTTCCTCAATAGGTTACATGTAATGTTACCCTGTGGCCCAGAGCTGCTTCTCCTAAGTATATACCCCAAATAATTTAAAACAGATGTTCACACAAAAATTTATACAAGGATGTTAATAGCAGTATTATTCATAGTGGCCTTAAAAGTGGAAACAACCCAAAGTCCATCAACTGATGAATGCATAAATAAATGTGTATATCTATACAATTGAATATTATTCAATCATAAAAATAAATGAGATAGTAATTTATGCTACAACTTGGATGAATGTTGGAAACATTAGGTTAAGTGAAAGAAGCCAGTAACAAAACCATGAGTCCATTCATATGAAATGTCAAGAATAGGCACATTTACAAAGAATGAAAGTAGATTAGTAGTGGTTGCTTAAAGCTAAAGGTGTTTAAAGGAAATACAGAGGGGACTGCTAAAGGACAAGGAGTGATAAAAATGTTCTAAAATTGTGATTGTTGTGTAATTCTGGGAATTCACTAAGAAACCATTGAAGTGTACATTTTATATGTGTGAATTATATGGTATGCAAATGATAGTAAGCACACATAGACACATGTATAATGTGGGACACCATTAAGGGCAACATATGTGTAATGAAAAATTTTTTAAGTAGTCAAAGAAATAATGACTAGAAACTTCCCAAGTTTGGTGAAAAACATATTTTCAGAAGCTCAACATACTCCAAGTAGGATAAATGCAAAGAGATTCAAAAGTAGACATGTTATTGTCAGAATGTTGAAAGACAAAAAAAAAATCTTGAAATTATCATAAGAAAAATGATGCATGGAACCCCCAATAAGATTAATAGCTGACTTCTCCCCAAAACTAAGAAGGCTAAAGGGAAGTGGATAACATATTCAAAGTTTTGAAATAGAAACAAAACTGTCTTTCAAAATTGAAGGCAAAATGGATATTTCAAATAAGCAAAATGAGAATTCATTGGTTGCAAACCTACCTTTCAGTAAATACTAAAAGTTCTTAAGACTGAAAGCAAATGACATCAGAGAATAATTTGAATTCACAGGAAAAAAGAAAGACATTACATGAAAGTAATTAAGTAAGTATAAAAGAGAATATAATTGCATCTTTATTTTCCTTTCTCTTAAAAGGCAATCAAATAAAACATTATGCATATAATTGTATTTTGGGGCCAATAGCAGAAATGTTATAACAACACAAGGAAAGTAGATGGGAATAAAGCTATTTTGCAGTAAGGAAATGACACCAGATAGTATCTCAAATCCATGGGAAGAAGTGAAAAGAAACCATAATAGTAAATAAGAAGGCTCATATGAAAAACTCTATAAATATATACTTGTTCTTTTTAAATTACCTTTAAAAGACACAAAATTATTAATAAGTATAACAGTTTATTCTTGGGTTTGTAACATATGTAAACCTATTGTGTGTAACAATAAGGTGGGGGAGGGAACAGAGCCATATAGTAGTAAAGTTTTGATATTTCACTGGAATTAAGTTTGTATTTATCTGAAATAGATTCTGATAAAGATGTATATTGTAAGCCCTAGAGCAACCACTAAGAAAATTCCTCAAAAATAAAACATCATTAAAGGGATTAAAATTTATTTTAAAATAGCCAAAGAAAACAGTAAAGGAGAAACAAATTAACAAAAAAGGAATGAAATCAATAAAAAACAAAAGCACACTGGTAGACATAAATCCAACTATATTAATATAACATTAAATGTGAATGGATTAAACAGTCCAATCAAAAGGCAGAAATTTTCAGACTGGATAAATAAGATTCATGTGCAGTAAACTCTCCATATCTGTGGGTTCTACATCTGCAGATTCAATCAATCATGGATCAAAAATGTAGTTAGGCTTATGATGATTGTGTCTGAACGTGTACAGACTTTTTTTCTTATTCCCTAAACAATACAGTATAACAACTATTTAGATAGCATTTGCATTGTATTAGGTATTATAAGTAATCTGGAGATTAAAATATACAGGAGGATATTTGTAGGTTATGTGTGAATACTATGCCATTTTACATAAGGGATTTGAACATCCATAATTTTAGTTTCCACAAGAGCTTCTAGAACCGGTCCCCCATGGAGGCTAAGAGACAACTGTTTATATTATGGAAATTGGCAACAGATACAAACCAGGGCTTTTTACAACCCCTGACCAAGAGAGCTGATTTCACCAGCACCCTCTGTGGAGATTACAGTTCTAGTTTTTGTCCCATGAATCTGAACAAATCATTCTGTCTACAGGAGCTACACTTTAGACTCAAAGATATTAATAGGTTGAAATTTTAAAAATGGAAAAACATGTTGTCTCAGTCATTTTGGGCTGCCATAACAAAATACCATAGACTGAGGGGATGAAACAACAAGAATTTATTTTCAAAAAACATTACTAACTATAAAGAGGGAAATTTTATAACAGTAAAAGTGTCAACTCATCAGGAAGCTATAACAATTTTAAACATATATGCACCTAATAACAGAACCACAAAATCCATGAAGCAAAAACTGACAGAATTGAAGGGAGAAGTAGACAAGTAAAGAATGATAGTTGGACACTTTGATACTCCACTTTGCATAAATGAATAAAATAACAACAAAAGATTGGCAAGGAAATAGAAAACTTGAACAGCACTACAAACTAGATCTACTACATCTATGAAATCCACTCCAAAACAGGAGAATAGATATGCTTTTCCAAAGAACATGGAACATTCTCCAGGATATACCATATAAAACAAGTCTCAGTGAATTTGAGAGGATGGGAATGATACAAAGTGTGTTCTCCAACCACAATAGAATTAAATTAGGACTTAAAAACGAAGGAAATTTTGAAAATTCATAAATATATGGCAATTGAACAATACTCATAAATAATCAATGAATCAAGTAACAAACTTTCTTGAGGTTAATAAAAGAAAAAACATAACCTACCAAATCTTGTGAGATGTGACTAAAGCAGTGCTTAGAGGGAAATTTATATCTGTGAGTACATTTAAAAAATAAAAAAACACTGCAACAGAACTGTACACTTAAAAATGGCTAAAATGGTAACTTTTATGTATACTTACCACAATAAACAAGAAGAAAGATTTCGAATTAATAGCATAACTTTATACTTTAAGGAACAAGAAAAAAAAGAGCAAAGTAAACCCAAAGCAAGCCAAAGGAAGAAAATCATAAAAATGAGATGGAAGGAAATTGCATTGAGAATAGAAAGACAATAGAGAACATTAAGGAAACCAAAATTTGGTTCTTATCAAAGGTCAACAAAATTGACAAGCTTTAGCTAGACTGGCCAAGAAAATAAGACTCAAATTACTAAAAACAGAATGAAAGAGTGGACAATACTACTGCTCTTACAAAATGAAAATGAATGTAAGGGAATACTATGAACAACTGAATGCCCAGTAGTTAGATGACCTAGATGAAATTGACAAATTCCTAGAAAGATACAAAAACTATTTTAAAAAATGGCTTAAGAGGAAATATAAAATCAGAAGAAACCTATGACGAGTAAGGTATTGAAATGATACCACAAAAATTGTAAGAAAAACCCAGGTTTAGATGGCTTCAGAATACATTAGTAAACTCTACCAAAAAAATTATAGATAATAGATAGATAGATAGATAGCAATTCTTTACAAACTTACAAAACATGGAATAGGTGTTATATATTGAATGTTTGAGTCCCCCACTCCCCCAAATGCATATGTTGGTGCTTTAACCTCCAATTAAGGTATTAGGATGTGGGGCCTTAGGGAGATACTTAAGTTTAGATGAGGTCGTGAAGATAGAGCCCTCACAATGGAATTATTGCCCTTATAAGAAGAGTAAGGGACAGCATAATTTTTTTTCTCTACCATGAGGATACAACAGGAAGTCCCCATTTGTAAGGCAGGAATTGGGGCCTCACTAGAACCCATCTATCCTGGCCGCCTGGTCTCAAACTTCCCAGCTTCCATAACTGTGGGAAATAAATGCCTGTTGTCTGAGCCACTCAGTCTATGATATTTTTGTTATAGCACCCAGAGCCGATTAAGAAATGTACACTTCCCAGCTCATTCTATGAGGCCAAAGACATCTAAAGAAAATTTCCTTATGAATATAGATGCATTAAAGACTAGTAAATCAAGCCTGGGGACATATAAAAATAAGTCACTGCAAGACATTAGTATCTGGGCCACCACTTTGTACTTGGGGCAATTCATGCCTTACATACCCACAGGATGGGTCCTGATTGCCAGCTGGGTGATGAGTAATCTGGTCCCAAAACCTCATCTTTACTTCCTGCTTTCTTGGACTACTTTAGGTACTAACTCTGTCGGTTGGGTCTTCTGGATAAGATGCTGACGTGGAGTTTGGAATGCAAGAAGTTTATTGGGCAGTAATGCTTGGGAAAATTTAAAGGAGAGGGAGGAGGATTGAGTTTAAGAAAAGCCTGCAAACCATAAGGCAGGTCTGATAACTGGAGAAAGAAAGGGATTGGTGAGTGGAAGCCACATTGGTTATAGAGAGTCTCAGATTGTCATGCATCTCATATACAGTCAGCCAACCCAATGGGTATTTCAGGTCAAAGTCTGTCTTTTAGAAGAGTTCCATGTTGGGCAAAAATGTAGACTGAAGGGTGCTCAGGAAGACCATATATTTGTCTTGAATCCTGAGACAGATTCTGAAAGCCCTAATAGCTAGTGGCTGTCAACCTAATTGCACTCCTTGCAGCTGAATTACAAGTATTCCCTCCCTCCCTCCCTCCCTCCCTCCCTCCCTCCCTCCCTCCCTCCCTCCCTCCCTCCCTCCCTCCCTCCCTCCCTCCCTCCCTTCCTTCCTTTCTTTCCTCCTTCCTTTCTTTTGTTTTTTAGAGACAGGTCTTACTCTATCTCTCAGGCTGGAGTGCAGTGCAATCATTGTAACCTCAAATTCCTGGGCTCAAGCAATCCTGCCTCCTGAGTAGCTAGGACTTCAGGTGCATGGCACCCTGCCTGGTTATTATTATTTTTTAAGTTTTTGTAGAGACAGGGTCTATGTTGCCCAGGCTGGTCTCAGACTCCTGGCCTCAAGTGATCCTCCTGCCTTGGCTTCCCAAAGCAGTGTTATAGATGTGAGCCACTACACTCAGCCTATAAATTTTTTCTTGAAGGGAGATCCAAGCTGTACACTTCCATGAATGCCACACTATAGGGCAATATTGAGTAGTAAAACATTTATGTAACTGGAGTCCCAGAAAAGGAGGAGAAAAGGGAGAAAAAAATATTTGAAGCAATAATAACTGAAAATTTTCCCTAAATTTTATGAAAATGATAAACCTAAAGGTCCAAGAAGCTGTGTGAAGCCCAAGCGGGAAAAGCATGAAGAAAACCATCCCAAACACATCATAATCACATTTCTGGCTGAGTGCCTATAATCCCAGCATTTTGGGAGGCTGAGATGGGAGGATCACTTGAGCCAGGAGTTTCAGACTACCCTGGGAAACATAGTGAGACCTTGTTTCTACAAAAAAACAAAACAAGGGTGGGCACAGTGGCTCATGCCTGTAATCCCAACACTGGGAAGCCAAGGCAGGAAGATCACCTGAGGTCAGGAGTTTGAGACCAGCCTGACCAACATGGTGAAACTCCATCTCTACTAAAAATACAAAAATTAGCTGGGCGTGGTGGCAGACACCTGTCATCCCAGCTACTCAGGAGGCTGACGCAGGAGAATCACTTGAACCCAGGAGGCAGAGGTTGCAGTGAGCTGAGATCGTGCCACTGCATTCCAGCCTGGATGACAGAGCGAGACTCTGTCTCAAAACAAACAAACAAAAAGCAATAAAAACAACTTAGCTAGGTGTAGTTGTGCATGCCTGTAGTCCCAGCTACTTCAGTGGCTGCAGTGGGAGGATACTTGAGCCCATGAGGTTGATGCTGCAGTGAGCCATGATCATGCCACACTGCACTCCAGCCAGGGCAACAGAGTGAGTCTCTGTCTCAAAAAAAAAAAAAAAAAAAAAAAAAAAAATCACATTTCTGAAAGCAAGTTATAAAAAATTTAACAGAAGCCAGAGGAAGAAAGTACACATATGTGTTGAGAAACAAAGATAAGAATTACTGCAGACTTACATCAGAAACTATGCAATCCAGAAGATAGTGGAATGATATTTTTAAAATATTGAAGGGAAAAATAAGTCATCCTAGAATTCTATATCTAGTGAAATCATCTTTCAAGAATGAAGACAAAACAAATACAGTTTAACATAAGAGAAATCTGAGATAATTCAGCACAACTGTGCTACCTTAAATATTAAGAGAAATTTTTTAGATAGAAGAAAAATGGTATCTTATCTACACAAAGGAATTAAGAGCACTGGACTTTTCCCTCATTGTTTAATTTCTTTTAAAGAAAATCACTGAAAGCAAAAATAATAACATATTATAGGATTTATTACATGTAGAAGTAAAATGTTTGACAACAGTAGCACAAATGCAGGGAAGGGGAAATGGAGGAGTACTGTTGTATTTGAAGATAGACTGTGATAAGTCACATATGTGTATTGTATAGCCTAGAGGAACCATTGTAAAAAACATGTAATTACTAAGAGAATATTGAAGATAAAATAGATTTTAAAACCTCAAGCCAACAGAAGGCACAAAATGGAAAACAAAAACTGGTGGGAAAATATAGAAAACAGAGATGGCAGCTTTAAACCCAATTATATCAATGTTATAAACACTCCAATTAAAAGGCAGAAATTTGTCAGGATAAAAAAATGTAGACCAGAAAAAAATGATACTAGGGATAAAAAGAAATACCTCAATGACAAAGAGTTCCATTCATTAAGAAGACATAACTCTCCTAAAAGTCTATGCATATAATACCAAAGCTTCTAAATACCTGAAGTAAAAGCGACAGAACTATAGAGAGAAATTGACAAATCTACAATTATAGTTAGCTATTCCAATACTCCTCTCTCAGTAATTGATAGAACAACTAGGCAAAAAGAAATCAGTAATGACATAGAAGACTAGAGCCATATTATCAGTCAACTTGAACTAAATGATTTTATAGAACATTCCATCTGAAATTAGCAGACTATGCCTTCTTCACAAGTCCATGTAGAACATCCACTAAATTTACAAGTTTCAATAAATTTAAAAGGATTGAATTCATGCAGAGTATGTTATATCCTTAACAGAATTCAATTAGAAATCAATCTCAGAACAATCCTTGGAAAATTCCTGAATACATGGAAATTAAACAGCCCTTTTATGATTAACCCATGAGTTAAAGAAGAAGTCACAGGGGAAATTTAGAAATATTTTTAAGCGAATGAAATTGAGAAATCTATATTACAATTCATTGAATGTTACTAAACCAGTGTTTGGAGGGACATTTTAAGCTTCAAATACTTGTATTAGAAAACAATAAAGGTTTATAGTCAATTATGTAAGCTTCCATCTTAAGAAAGTATGTAAAGAAGAGCAAATTAAACCCAAAATGAGCAGAAGAAAGGAAATAATAACATTATTTATGGTAATCAATGAGTAGAAAACAGACAAACAATAGGGAAAATTAATGAAATGAAAACTTGGTTCTTTGCAAAGGTCAATAAAATTGATAAACTTTTAGCTAGATGAATCGAGAGAAATGTTAAAGAGGGGACATTACTACAGATCTGACATATCTTAAAAGCATTATATTAGAATATATATTAGACTACGTTATACAAATAAATTTGGTATCCTAGTTGAAATGGACAAATTCCTTGAGAGACAAATTAACAAAACAAAAATAGAAAATCACAATAGCCTATATCTATTAAAAAATTGAAATCATAATTGAAAACCTTCACACAAAGAAAGCTCCAGCCCAGATGGCTTCATTGGTGAACTCTATCAAATGTATTAGGAATAAATAATATCAATGCTGCACAAATTCTTTCAAAAAATAGGGGAATATTTTTATGTCATTTTATGAGTCCAGCACTATCCTGATACTAAAATTTGATGAAGACATTGTAAATAAAGAAAACTACAGACCAGTGTTCCCTATGGATGTCTATGTTAAAATCCTTAATGTATTAGCATTAAAAACCCAGCAATATATAAAATGGATACTGTATGTTAAATAGGGTTTACTGCAGGCAAGAAAAATAAAATATTCACAATACATATGTCTGTCAAGGGACTTATGTCTAGAAAATATAACATTTTTACCATTTAATAAAAAGACAACCTAATTTTTAAAATAGACAAAGGAACAGATTCCTCAAAAAAGAGGATATATGGGCACATGAAAAGATACTCAGTATCATTAATCATCAAAAAATTGCTAATTAAAGCCACAATAAGATACTACTACACAGCTAGTAGAATGGCTAAAATTAAAACTGACAATATCAAGTACTGATTAGGGTGTGAAGCAACTGAACTCTCATACATTGCTGATGTCCCCATAGAGTTTATCCAAAGTACACCCACTTTATAAACATTTTGGCAGTTTCTTATAAACATGTACTTTCTATGTGACCCAGGATTATACTCCTAGATATTTTTTCTAAGAGGAATGAAAACACAGAAACTTCCACACAAAACCCTAACATACATACTGACAGACATACAGCAGGCTCAATAAATGTTCACTGGTTGAATGAAAAAATAACACTTTTGAATCCTTTACAATTCTTCTTCTTCTTCCTTTTCTTCTTCCTCCTCCTCCTCCTCTCCTCCTTCTCTTTCTCCTTCTCCTCCTCCTCCTTCTTCTTCTTTTCTTCTTCTTCCTTTCTTTCATTTTTTTTTTTTGACATGGAGTCTCGCTCTCTAGCTCAGGCTGGAGTGCAGTGGCACAACCTCGGCTCACTGCAACCTCTGCCTCCTGGGTTCAAGCGATTCTCCTTATTTGGCCTCCTGAGTACCTGGGATTACAGGCAACTGCCATCACGCCTGGCTGATTTTTTGTATTTTTTAGTAGAGAGAGGGTTTCACCCTGTTGGCCAGGTTGATCTCAAACTCCTGACCTCAGGTGATCTGCCTGTCTTGGCCTCCCAAAATGCTGGGGTTACAGGCATGAACCACAGCTCCAGCCTCTTTTTTTTTTTTTTTTTTTTTAATAGAGATGAAGTGTTGCTATGTTGCTAAGCCTGGTCTCAAATTCCTGAATTCAAGTGATCCTCTGCCTTAGCCTCCCAAAGTGCTATAATTACAGGTGTGAGCCACTGTACCCAGCCTTGAGCTTTCACAATTTTTTCATCTTTTTTTAATATATATACTTTAAGTTCTAGGGTACATGTGCACAACGTGCAGGTTTGTTACATATGTATACATGTGCCATGTTGGTTTGCTGCACCCATTAACTCGTCATTTACATTAGGTATTTCTCCTAATGCTATCCCTCCCTCCTCCCCCCACCCCACAATAGGCCCCAGTGTGTGATGTTCCCTGCCTGTGTCCAAGTGTTCTCATTGTTCACTTCCCACCTATGGGTGAGAACATGCAGTGTTAGGTTTTCTGTCCTTGCGATAGTTTGCTCAGAATGATGGTTTCCATCTTCATCCATGTCCCTACAAAGGACATGAACTCATCCTTTTTTATGGCTGCATAGTATTCCATGGTGTATATGTGCCACATTTTCTTAATCCAGTCTATCACTGATGGACATTTGGGTTGGTTCCACGTCTTTGCTATTGTGAATAGTGCCGCAATAAACATACATGTGCATGTGTCTTTATAGCAGCATGATTTATAATTCTTTGGGTATATACCCAGTAATGGGATGGCTGGGACAAATGGTATTTCTAGTTCTAGATCCTTGAGGAATCGCCACACTGTCTTCCACAATGGTTGAACTAGTTTACAGTCCCACCAACAGTGTAAAAGTGTTCCTATTTCTCCACATCCTCTCCAGCACCTGTTGTTTCCTGACTTTTTAATGATTGCCATTCTAACTGGTGTAAGATGGTATCTCATTGTGGTTTTGATTTGCATTTCTCTGATGGCCAGTGATGATGAGCACTTTTTCATGTGTCTGTTGGCTGCATAAAAGTCTTCTTTTGAAAAGTGTCTATTCATATCCTTCACCCACTTTTTGATGGGTTTGTTTGACTTTTTCTTGTAAATTTGTTTAAGTTCTTTGTAGACTCTGCATATTAGCCCTTTGTCAGATGGATAGATTGCAAAAGTTTTCTCCCATTCTGTAGGTTGCCTGTTCACTCTGATGGTAGTTTCTTTTGCTGTGCAGAAGCTCTTTAGTTTAATTAGATCCCATTTGTCAATTTTGGCTTTTGTTGCCATTGCTTTTGGTGTTTTAGTCATGAAGTCCTTGCCCATGCCTATGTCCTGAATGGTATTGCCTAGATTTTCTTCTAGGGTTTTTATGGTTTTAGGTCTAACATGTAAGTCTTTAGTCCATCTTGAATTAATTTTTGTATAAGGTGTAAGGAAGGGATCCAGTTTCAGCTTTCTATATACGGCTCGCCAGTTTTCCCAGCACCATTAATTAGGGAATCCTTTCCCCATTTCTTGTTTTTGTCAGGTGTGTCAAAGATCACATGGTTGTAGATGTGTGGTGTTATTTCTGAGGCCTCTGTTCTGTTCCATTGGTCTATCTGTTTTGGTACCAGTACCATTCTGTTTTGGTTACTGTAGTCTTGTAGTATAGTTTGAAGTCAGGTAGCGTGATGCCTCCAGCTTTGTTCTTTTTGCTTAGGATTGTCTTGGCAATGCGGGCTCTTTTTTGGTTCCATGTGAACTTTAAAATAGTTTTTCCAGTTCTGTGAAGAAAGTCACTGGTAGCTTGATGGGGATGGCATTGAATCTATAAATTACCTTGGGTAGTATGGCCATTTTCATGATATTGATTCTTCCTCTCCGTGAGCATGGAATGTTCTTCCATTTGTTTGTGTCCTCTTTTATTTCGTTGAGCAGTGGTTTGTAGTTCTCCTTGAAGAGGTCCTTCACATCCCTTGTAAGTTGGATTCCTAGGTATTTTCTTCTCTTTGAAGCAATTGTGAATGGGAGTTCACTCATGATTTGCCTCTCTGTCTGTTATTGGTGTATAGGAATGCTTGTGATTTTTGCACATTGATTTTGTATCCTGAGACATTGCTGAAGTTGCTTATCAGCTTAAGGAGATTTGGGGCTGATACAACGGGGTTTTCTAGATATACAATAATGTCACCTGCAAACAGGGACAGTTAGACTTCCTCATTTCCTAATTGAATACCCTTTATTTCTTTGCCTTGCCTGATTGCCCTGGCCAGAACTTCCAACACTATGTTGAATAAGAGTGGTGAGAAAGAGGGCATCCCTGTCTTGTGCCAGTTTTCAAAGGGAATGCTTCCAGTTTTTGCCCATTCAGTATGATGGTGGCTGTGGGCTTGTCATAAATAGCTCTTATTATTTTGAGATATGTTCCATCAATACCTAGTTTATTGAGAGTTTTTAGCATGAAGGCTGTTGAATTTTGTTGCAGGCCTTTTCTGCATCTATTGAGATAATCATGTGATTTTTGTCTTCTGTTTATGTGATGGATTATGTTTGCTGATTTGCATATGTTGAACCAGCCTTGCATCCCACGTATGAAGCCAACTTGATCATGGTGGATAAGCTTTTTGATGTGCTGCTGGATTCGGTTTGCCAGTATTTTATTGAGGATTTTTGCATCGATATTCATCAAGGCTATTGCTCTAAAATTCTTTTTGTTGTGTCTCTGCCAGGCTTTAGTATCAGGATGATGCTGGCCTCATAAAAAGTGTTATGGAGGATTCCCTCTTTTTCTATTGATTGGAATAGTTTCAGAAGGAATGGTACCACCTCCTCTTTGTACCTCTGGTAGAATTTGGCTGTGAATCTGTCTGGTCCTGGACTTCTTTTGGTTGGTAGGCTATTAATTATTGCCTCAATTTCAGAGCCTGTTATTTGTCTATTCAGGGATTCACTTCTTCCTGATTTAGTCTTGGGAGGGTATATTTGTCCAGGAATTTATCCATTTCTTCTAGATTTTCTAGTTTATTTGTGTAGAGGTGTTTATAGTATTCTCTGACGGTACTTTCTGTTTCTGTGGGATTGGTGGTGATATCCCCTTTATCATTTTTTATTGCATCTGTTTGATTCTTCTCTGTTCTTTATTAGTCTTGCTAGTGTTCTATCAATTTTGTTGATCTTTTCAAAAAAACAGCTCCTGGATTCATTGATTCTTTGAAGGTTTTTTTGTGTCTCTAACTCCTTCAGTTTTGCTCTGATCTTAGTTATTTCTTGCCTTCTGCTAGCTTTTGAATGTGTTTGCTCTTGCTTCTCTAGCTCTTTTAATTGTGATGTTAGGGTGTCAATTTTAGATCTTTCCTGCTTTCTCTTGTGGGCATTTAGTGCTATAAATTTCCCTCTACGCACTGCTTTAAATGTGTCACAGAGATTCTGGTACTTTGTGTCTTTGTTCTCATTCATTTCAAAGAACATCTTCATTTCTGCCTTCATTTTGTTATTTACCCAGTGGTCATTCAGGAGCAGGTTGTTCAGTTTCCATGTAGTTGAGCGGTTTTGAGTGAGTTTCTTAATCCTGAGTTCTAATTTGATTGCACTGTGATCTGAGAGACAGTTTGTTGTGATTTCTGTTCTTCTGCATTTGCTGAGGAGTGCTTTACTTCCAACTATGTGGTCAATTTTGGAATAAGTGCAATGTGGTGATGAGAATAATGTATATTCTGTTGATTTGGGGTGGAGAGTTCTATAGGTGTCTATTAGGTCTGCTTGGTGCAGAGCTGAGTTCAAGTCTTGGATATCATTGTTAACCTTCTGTCTCGTTGATCTGTCTAATATTGACAATGGGGTGTTAAATTCTCCCATTATTATTGTTGGGTATCTAAATCTCTTTGTAGGTCTTTAAGGACTTGCTTTATGAATCTGGGTGCTCCTGTATTGGGTGCATATAGATTTAGGATAGTTAGCTCTTCTTGTTGAATTCATCCCTTTACCATTATTTAATGGCCTTTTTTGTCTCTTTTGATCTTTGTTGGTTTAAAGTCTGTTTTATCAGACTAGGATTGCATTTTTTGCTTTCCATTTGCTTGGTAGGTCTTCCTCCATCCCTTTATTTTGAGCCTATGTGTGTCTCTGCACGTGAGATGGGTCTCCTGAATACAGCACACTCATGGGTCTTGACTCTTTATCCAATTTGCCAGTCTGTGTCTTTTAATTGGGGCATTTAGCCCATTTACATTTAAGGTTAATATTGTTATGTGTGAATTTGATCCTGTCATTATGATGTTAGCTGGTTATTTTGCCCGTTAATTGATGCAGTTTCTTCCTAGCATCTATGGTCTTTACAATTTAGCATGTTTTTGCAGTGGCTGGTACTGGTTGTTCCTTTCCATGTTTAGTGCTTCCTTCAGGAGCTCTTGTAAGGCAGGGCTGGTGGTGACAAAATCTCTCAGCATGTGCTTGTCTGTAAAGGATTTTATTTCTCCTTCACTTATGAAGCTTAGTTTGGCTGGATATGAAATTCTGGGTTGAAAATTATTTTCTTTAAGAATGTTGAATATCGACCCCCACTCTCTTCTGGCTTGTAGAGTTTCTGCTGAGAGATCTGCTGTTAGTCTGATGGGCATCCCTTTGTGGGTAACCCGACCTTTCTCTCTGGCTGCCCTTAACATTTTTTCCTTCATTTCAACCTTGGTGAATCTGACAATTATGTGTCTTGGGGTTGCTCTTCTTGAGGAGTATCTTTGTGGCATTCCGTGTATTTCCTGAATTTGAATGTTGGCCTGCCTTGCTAGGTTGGGGAAGTTCTCCTGGATAATATCCTGAAGAGTGTCTTCCAGCTAGGTTCCATTCTCCCTGTCACTTTCAGGTACACCAATCAAACGTAGATTTGGTCTTTTCACATAGTCCCATATTTCTTAGAGGCTTTGTTCATTTCTTTTTACTCTTTTTTCTCTAAACTTCTCTTCGCACTTCATTTCATTAATTTCATCTTCAATCACTGATACCCTTTCTTCCCTTGATCAAATCAGCTGCTGAAGCCTGTTCATGCATCACGTAGTTCTCGTGCCATGGTTTTCAGCTCCATCAGGTCATTTAAGGTCTTCTCTACACTGTTTATTCTAGTTAGCCATTCGTCTAATCTTTTTTCAAGGTTTTTAGCTTCCTTGTGATGGGTTTGAACATCCTCCTTTAGCTTGGAGTAGTTTTTATTACTGACCTTCTGAAGCCTACTTCTGTCAGTTCATCAAAGTCGTTCTCTGTCCAGCTTTGTTCCGTTGCTGGCGAGGAGAGGAGCTGCAATCCTTTGGAGGAGAAGAGGCACTCTGGCTTTCAAAATTTTCAGCTTTTCTGCTCTGGTTTCTCCCCATCTTTGTGGTTTTATCTACCTTTGGTCTTTGATGATGGTGACCTACAGATGGGGTTTTGGTGTGGATGTTCTTTTTGTTGATGCTGATGCTATTCCTTTCTGTTTGTTATTTTCCTTGAACAGTCAGTCCCCTCAGCTGCTGGTCTGCTGGAGTTTGCTGGAGGTCCACTCCAGACCCTCTTTGCCTGGGTATCACCAGCAGAGGCTGCAGAACAGCAAATATTGCTGCCTGATCCTTCCTCTGGAAGCTTCGTCTCAGATGGGCACCCAGCTGTATGAGGTGTCAGTCGGCTCCTACTGGGAGGTGTCTCCCAGTTAGGCTACACAGGGGGGGACGTTTAAGTCTGCAGAAGTTTCTGCTGCCTTTTGTTCAGCTATGCCCTGCCCCCAGGGGTGGAGTCTACAGAGGCAGGCAGGCCTCCTTGAGCTGCAGTGGGCCCCACCCAGTTCGAGCTTCCAGGCTGCTTCATTTACCTATTCAAGCCTCAGCAATGGCAGACGCCTCTCCCCCAGCCAGGCTGCTGCCTTGCAGTTCAATCTCAGACTGCTGCACTAGCAGTGAGCAAGGCTTCATGGGCATGGGACCTGCTGAGCCATGCGCCGGATATAATCTCCTGGTGTTCCATTTGCTAAGACCATTGGAAAAGTGCACTATTTGGATGGCAGTGTCCCGATTTTCCTGGTACAGTCTGTCACAGCTTCCCTTGGCTAGGAAAGGGAAATCCCCTGACCCCTTGTACTTCCTGGGTGAGGCAATGCCCCACCCTGCTTTGGCTCGCCCTCCATGGGCTGCACTCCAACCAGTCACAGTGAGATGAACCAGGTACCTCAATTGGAAATGCAGAAATCACCTGTCTTCTGCATCGATCACACTGGGAGCTGTAGACCGGAGCTGTTACTATTCAGCCATCTTGGAATGAACCAGCTTTTACAATTTTTAATATGCTCATGGAACAATAACATAAAGTAGGTTGCTTTTTTTTTCTTTTTTTTTTTTGATGGAGTCTCTCTCTGTCATCAGACTGGAGTGCAGTGGCACAATCTTGGCTCACTGCAACCTTCGCCTCCTGGGTTCAACTGATTCTTCTGCCTCAGCCTCCTGAGTAGCTGGGACTACAGGCATGTACCACCATGCCCAGCTAATTTTTGTATTTGTAGTAGAGACGGGGTTTCACCATGTTGGCCAAGATGGTCTTGATCTCTTGACCTCATGATTCGCCCGCCTTGGCCTCCCAAAGTGCTGGGATTACAGGTGTGAGCCACTGCGCCTGGCCTAGGTTGCATTATTATCTTCATTTTACAAATAGAGAAACCAAAACAAATAACTTTCCCAAGTTCACACAATCTGTTATTGGTAAAGCTGGGATTAGAATTATTGCAACTTACACCAAATAACTTGCGCTAAACCATAGCAATATCCTTCTTGTCTAATGGAGGAGTTACTTTTAGGGTCATTCACATATTTAGTAGAATAATATGTCCATCTTGATGCATCAAAGGTTAAGAAAAATGTTGAGTCCTTAGTCTTGGATGTTTGGCTCTTTTGTCCATGGATAGGCCCCAGAGGCCCAGGAATCTCATGATATTTGATGTGAGTTTCTGTGTATATACATAAATGAATTTTTCCTCAGGCCAAAGACCCATAGTTCTCATCAGATTCTCAAAGAATTTTGTAACTACTAAAAGATTAAGAACCACAGATGTAGAGAAAATATTTGAGATTTTCCTAATACACAATTATAATTACTAAGTGTTCTAAAATATTTATAGATGGGTTCATTTAAAGAGTTATCCACAGATCACTTTTTATGTCTGCAAAGAAGATTTTGGTTAGGGGACTAGGAGGTAATGTTTATCAGGCACAACTAGCTTACTTTAGCTCTTGAATCGTTACTGGAAAAATATTGTTTACCCTTACCTAGAAATAGAGGCTGAGTTATATGGTGTCTTAAGACCATTTTGAAGGAGAGGAATTCAGTCTTTTTAAGAACATGTCTCAGGTAGTGCTGGTTTTGCCTCACATCGCTGAATTCTGTTCTCTAGGACTTTCTTTTAGGCAAGACTATCCCAGCTACTACAGTAAGAGTAGTTTAGCTCCCAGAGTGCAAGGTCTCCAAACCATTGCCCTGGCTAACTTATGATAACACAATCAGGCTTGTGCTGGACACAGGCGTAGCTTTTTCATGTCTATTGTCCTTTTGAACAAACTTGAAAATCTTTCCTACTACCATAGCTGCAATCTACTTTGCAACAGAAGACAAGAACTGGGGTGTGGTTTTTTTCCTTCTTCAGCTGCTACACATGTACTTCTTGACTAGTGTCTCCTATTCCACCACCTAGCTTGCCTGAAAATTTCTTTATGCAAAACCATTTGTTTGTCAGCCATTGAGACATTGAGATCACAGACAGGTGTTTTGAAATTTCTTATTTGTTTATTTTGAGACAGAGTCTCACTCTGTGGCCCAGGCCAGAGTGCAGTGGCATGATCTTGGCTCACTACAACCTCCGCCTCCCAGGTTCAAGTGATTGTCATGCCTCAGCCTCCTGAGTAGTAGCTGAAATTACAGGTGAGTGCCACCATGCCCAGTTAATTTTTTCTAGTTTTAGTAGAGATGGGGTTTCCCTGTGTTGACCAGGTTGGTCTTGAACTCCTGGCATCAAGTGATCCACCTGCTTCAGCCTGCCAAACTA